>NC_058093.1:61112500-62422142 GCF_020171115.1 Neogale vison | reverse complement strand
AATCTTCTGAAACAAAAATACTACTTTTGCCATCTCTGTGTACCTATCACCAATGTTTGTGTTTAATAGGCATTTGTTGAATAAATGAATAAATGATCTGTGCATGGAGTCTTTTGTTCTTCCAGTAACTACTTCCGACACCGCCTATCGAATGTTTTTACATTTAAGGGTGCAGAATAATACAAATCCTTTAAGATTCTGAATTGTATAAATAATGGCCAAATAACTTTTAGAATAAGGAGTGCTGCCTGAACATCAAGCTCTCAATTATTCAGACCTAAAACGAGTCTACAAAGAAAACTGCAGTTGAACTCTGGAGTTCATAAACTTATACTGAATCATTCTGACAGTGTTTTCTTTCTTTTCACTGTTTATAGGTACATCTGCAGTCCCATTGGCCAATGCAATCTTTCTAAGGAGAGGCAGTCTCCTCCTTCTCCATCTTCCCTCTGATATGGAACAGCAACCAATCTGATATCTATTTAGAGAAGGAAATGTGGCTTTAAATATCTTGTCATAAGTTATAATGAGTCAGTAGCTGGACTCTAGATCTTCTATTTTACCAGAATTTCCTAGAAAAATTTCTCATGATTCAAGTAAAACCAATCTCTATCAGTATAAAATACTTAGTAGATGTGATGTGTGGTCAAATGTTGTAGGTTCAAGATAGTGCTCGTGATATTATGGATTCCCATGTTTTGTAACAATGAACTTAGTATTAGTTCAATTTATATTCATATTCTTATATGTATTAATGTAGAATAGAACTAAATATTCATCGGAATATTAAATGAACAAAAAGTTTGAACAATAATACTGAGAGGTAGGCAAGAAACTGATTTATAAACTCTTGATAACATCAATGCACTGACTTTCTTAAAATCGCATAAGAGGCAAATATAAAATATGTTGACTAAAAGTTAAAATGTGTCAAGAATCCATAAAAATCAAAGGAATCAAATTAAGACTATAAAACTCCAGCTTCAGATATGGTCATAATTATAATAAATCCTAACTATGGTACAAATTCACCAAATAAAACTGTCAAATATACATCATTATACGGAACTTTTAGAACTCAGGTACTTGAACAATTTTCAAATAAAGGTTGCTTGCAAATGCTGCAAACTAGGCAACATCCACTGTAAAATGCCACATGAGTAAGAGACCAAAATATAAATTGCCTAGAAATAGAACCAGTTTTATACTTTTAAGTTCTACATTTGGCAAGTTTCATATTTCCCTTTGGTAAAAGTTAGATGTTTAGGTTCCCTTTTTATTTTTTGTGCTTATATATTAGGAAATAAATGAACTACATGATATTGTTAGAGTGCTCTTGCCTAGTTAAATTTTAATAAAATATGATGTATTCTAATATCAGGATAGTAAAAAGATCAAACAGGAATAGCCAATTGCTACTTGCTATGAACAGCATTGGCAATAATTTACTTTCAGGTGGAAATATTACTTGAACATTTGTTTTAATGAAAATCTCATACTACAGGGCTCTACCTATTGGAAATCTGTGGGATTATTAAAGGAGTTAAGCCAGACAGAATTGTATTTTGCTAAATGATCTAATAAATAAATATTAAGGCACATATTTCATTTTGTATTTTTAAACATTCTATCTCTTTTACTTTTCCTATTATTCATATATTATGATTAAACATCAGCATGCCAAACTATAGTCTTTCTTTCAGAAAGTAAAAGTATTTTTTAAAACAATCGCAGCAGAAAAAATGAAAGAAAACATAACTTGCCATTTTTTCCATAGGCATATTTGTTTCTCATTAAAAATTGAAATACATTTTTAAGGAAATATAATTATTTATAAGATTGTACATAATATTATAAAGATTGAGTATAATTTAGAAAAGAGGTGTATTTTACTCTGATTCAGTAAGGGAATTGGGTTTAAAGAACGAAAACTTCAAATATAAAGTAAATCAAATAGTTCGTATCTGAAGAGTTTGACCCACAAGAATGGCAGTCCTTTGTTCCACATGGATCCTATTTCAGATTTATATTTGAGGAGCTCTGGGTTATTTTCCATGAAAAATCTTAACACTAGAACAATGAAAGTTATAATCTTGCTTGCTTTGGGATAAACTAAGGGCAAAGTGGCACATTAATATCAGAAAGGGATTGTTGGTGTTACGGTCTTGATAAGGAAGATGGCAAAACCAAATATGTGACAAAAAGTATCATTATCATTATACTACATTACCCAGAAACAACTTCTGTCTTTATAATGAATACATTACACAATTTTCAAACCATACATTGTATTTGAAGTATCCTTCTTGGTCCAGCAAAAGTAGCCCTTATATCACATTGGTCTACCCCTCAGCAGATAGATAGTGCCCCAAAGACACAAGTTTAGTTCATTTTGTTCCTACATGAAGGATATTAAGAGTCTTTTTATTCCTTAATCACTATGATACTGGAAAACTGTCCCTTGAGGACCAAACATTTCCCAGGATAAAAGCATAATGGGTTCTTATTGAATCCTTCTCAAAAAAACATTCGCTCACATCTTTTTCCCTCCTCTACCACTTGTGTTGGAATTTAGTATACACTTTTATATACAATGTTTCCTGAGGGAGGATAAGAGACATATTCAAGGAAATAAAAAACTGTAATAATGTAAGAGTTAAGAATAAATGAGGTCAATTTAAACCAGTTTGGGCTCAGTTTGTGTTTCACAATATGTACTCCAACTAAATCTCCTAAATAAACTGGTAGATAATACATCTGATAATCACTTTCTTGGTATACCTGTGTATACAAGAACTGGAATATGGGATACTCAGAAAATAAGGAAACGAACCTTCCCTTTTTCCAAGATACTGGGGGAAAAGGCTATTATCTTAAGGAGTCAAATCCCACACTTTTCTGAAGAATTAATACATTCTAGGAAAAAAAAATTCTCTCTAGTCCCTCTGTATATGTATATCTGTGTTTCATTGTGAATAATTATATATCTTAGGTCTCATTTGATGTCATTCTTCCGATATACAAGGCATCATCATTCAAAAGTCTTAGAGTGCCAGAGACTGAATATTTTGTTCCAAAGTCTAAAAGAATACTATGAAAATGACATAATCATTGCTCCTTTCCAGAGAGCCAAATATGCTTATATTAGGGTTGTTCTATAGTTTTTAATGGCAGAAGAGGAAACTGCACCTAAGAGAAAAGTATTTAATTAACATTTCCTTTTTTTTTTTCTTTACTAGTTTTATCCTGGAACTCTCCTTTGGATATACTGGTGATTCCTCAAACATAAGATATACCCAAATAATCATATATTCAGATATTCAAAGAATATATTCATATGCCTGTCTCTAGACCTTTTTTTGTCATAATTAGTCTGGGCTTACAATAAGCCATATCTATTTTTAAAATAAGCTTTTAACTTTAGAACAGTTTTTGGCTTTCAGAATTATTCTAAAAGTAGTTCAAAGATTTCTTGAATGCCCTAAACTCAGTTTCTCCTGTTTTAATTAACATTTCTTAAGAAAATAATTAAATTGCATTGAGTAATTTGGTTAACATATTTGAGTACAAAACCATGATTTCAACATTAGGAAAAGCAAAGGTCCAGCAAATGGACTGCAAACTGTGTTACCCTCATTGCCATGGTCGTGACAAGGGAGGTCCTTTCATTTAAAAACACTAAAGGAGCGCACAAGGATTCTCTGTCTATATAGGAGTCTGTAGGGCACGATATATTTACATAACGTTCTTCGGGAGAAATTTCCCAGCAGGTCTGGATGAAACGAGGCAAAACAAAACCACAAAGGACAGAGGAACAACTGAGAAAAGAAGGTGGATTCCGGACCTATTTTCAGAATGAACATACTACCTAAAAGACCAAAATCTTATTTTTTTGGTGTACAAAAGGCATTTTTTCCCCCTTTTCTTTCAGTCTTAGGAGTTTTAGGGGTAGATATCAATAGAATTTCCAAGGGAACCATATTCTAAATGTAAAATACTTTTGGTCAATTGCTGAAAAAAGCAATGCCATTTTCTCTGTAATGAAGCAGACAAAAATTATACCCATGCTGCTAGCAGCCAAAATGTAAACATTCCAATTCATTTACATTATTACCACATTAAAATACCCTTTAGGCAGTTTGCACATGAATAAGGAATTGCTTTGGTTTGCATATTGCCCTTCAGAAAAACTTAATATGACACTGAACAAAAATTACCAACAAAGTACACCCATTGGGGCTATATTAAAAAAGAAAAAGAAAAACAAAACAAAACAAAAAAACAGGGCAGAGAAAGCTTTTCTGCAAGTTTTTAAAGAGCACCTACATGTCTTCTCTAAGCCCTTAGCATGTTCAAATCTCTATAGCATTAAATGGAAATTAAATAATCCATAAAGGCATGCACTTTTATTTTTCAGTGAATATAATTTCTAGTAAAAATCTATGTAAGAAGATTAGCAACTGAATCATTGTTTTAAAAAGTTAGGGTTGCCAGACTTGCCTGACCATGCTTTATATGACTCAGCATAAGAGCAGCTGTGCATATTTTTATTTTACTGCCAATGGATGGGCAAGGAATGTAGCTGAGTAACATGCAGGCCAGTCAAAATTCATTTAGAAACTGATTATATTTATATATGTACCACTTGCTTGGGTAACCTGGGTAAAAGTGGTGGCCCGAGCCTCTGGCTGGTTAAAAAACACCAGAGCTGCACTCTTGATGGCTCCAGCTTGATTTTACCCCTGTGAGAAGTAAGAACGGTAAGCAGTGAAGGTTACCATATTGTACTAGTAAATTTCACTTTGAAAAAAATCATTTAAGCATGTCTTCAACATTAAAACTCTAAAAGAGAAATCAATCATTGAAAATCACAAACTATGAAAGGAATTACATTAAATATAGTCAAATAATGTTGAGTTAAAGCATACATGAGTGCAACATGATAAATTCTAGGAACTTACAGAAAGTATCAAAGAATCACACAACTTTGTCAAAGACATAGAGGATTTAGTTCAAACACCCAAACAACCTCCAAGTCCACCTGGTTAGTCTGTTCTATAAAAAGGAGATTTTAGGCATTCTAAAATGTTTTAAGTGCCCTATTTTCTCCTTTAATTTAAAAAAATTTAGAGAAGAATATAAATAAGTTTTATACCATTTCTTACTATTCTACATGTGATATTTTACAGCACAACCCCATCCCACCAGTTAAAAAAATGAACAGACAAAAATAACTAGAAGACAGAACACTATAAACAGATATTTCAGGTAGGAATATTTGGAATTCTTGAATAATTCTCTCAAATCTCTTTTGTTTTCTAGTATAGAGCTACTAGGTAAGATAGAGTATGATTAAAACTTGGCATTTCTCTTTCTAGACTAGTGCCCTAATCTCTTATTGGTTTATGAGTTTATATTTAGGAAGTTTGATATAAAGACATACTTGAAAATTTCTGCAAATAATAAATTTTAACAACCAGGTAACAATCTCTATGGTGGGAATGAATCGAAAGGACTCCACAGCCAAAGCAATAAAATAATTCTATTTCCAACAGGCAGCTCAGTTCTCTGCCTCCAATTCCAAAGTAACGACTTCACATATATTGTTTTGTCGTACTTAACTGAAACAGAAAACAATTTAAAAACCTAATGATAACAGAAAGAGACTTTCCTACTATAAGCCCCACCTGACTGGACATTCCTCCTGTGTCAAACATAATGGTTTGAGGTGAGGTAAATATATACGCAGTTTTGGAGAAGCCTAAGGCTTTAAAGTTTCTAAAAATTAAAAAGACTGGATGTCAAGTTAACTACACCTCAAAAGATACTCAAACTAAGTCAAAAGTTTTAACTAACTGAGAGCTTTAACATTTGATTCTTCATAATTTATTCTTAGTTTATATGAAATACTCTAAAATTAAATTAAATTAATTAAACATACAAAAATAGAAAAATTGAAAAAAAAAAAGAAAATTGACTTCCCTTTTGGTAAAGGAAATATTTACTATTTGGTATAATGTCAAGATAATGAGAAGGGGAATATATAGTAAAATTTAATGACCCAATTCTCTTTTCTAAAGGCTGGCTTCAATTTCTCGTAATATACAGTAGGAACAATTAGGACCCATCCTCTCCTTCAGCAGAGCCCAACAAACTATGCTTATCCAAAATTCTGCTTAACCATATATTAAGATATTATTAAATTTAAAAATAATGGCCTTATTAGTAAAGATTTGAGTTCAACTAGTTACAGCAATTCATTGCCTCAGGCTATAACATTTTATCATTTTCCCCTGGAATCACATCATTTATTTTGTGAAACTAGTAACTATGGCCTTGTTACTTACCTGTTAATTTTAGTACCTCTATTTAAACTTTCTCTGGGGTGCCTGAGTGGCTCAGTAGGTTAAGCAACTGCCTTTGGCTCAGGTCATGAGTGCAGGGTCCTAGGATAGGGTGCCATGTGGGCAGGCTCTCTGCTCAGCAGGGAGTCTGCTTCTCCCTCTCTCCCTGCTCATGTTCTCTCTCACTCACTCTCTTTCAAATAAATAAGTAAAACCTTAGAAAATAAATAAGCTTTCTCTGGATTTCACATTTAACATCTACTTAATCACAGAATTAGCAATACTTACCTTAAAACAAGAAAGAATGAAAAATAGCATATTCATCAGTAATTTTAGGTTATTAACATGGGAATACTGACAAACAGCTAAGGTTTCCTTCATAGAAATATATTTTAGTTCACAATTTTATTAACTAATGTCCAATTTTTGTGACTGTTACACTACTTAAATTTTATCCTTCATTGTCTCAAGCTCCCCAGTCATCTCTCTTTCTTAGAATGAAAATAGTATTGGAGGACTTTCTCTTCCTGTCAATCAACTCAAATGATAAGATGAATCTTTGTTTTTGGCTTTTATTTTTATTTGCTTATGCAAGCTTTAATCACTGGGAATTCTGTTTTCATTTTTGTAAAGTTAAACAATTAAACATTAAGGGTTTAAAATCTTTCTTCTCTTTATCCCCAGCTCTGTGCTTATTAACCTAGAGACAAACTAAAAGCATACTCTGGTACTCATACTTTTCTAGTAAATCAAAGAATACTTTAAACTGCCAAGACTGGTACTGTAGTTGATAAACTCAGAATTTTATGTTCTCTAACATACCATGACTTCTTGTGTGTGGAGACAGCATGCACTAGGCTCAGCAGAGTTAAACATTTTCAGCATGATTCATTATTACCTTCGTTTCCTTAAAAAAAAATTACTTACTTCGGAAACATGAAACTATATGTAAATATCAAGCCAAGATCTTAATCATTTTCTGTGAATAAAAATTCCTGTGCAAACTACATAAGATCACATTTTAGGAAGTATTTCATAAAAGCCAAGTGAGAATTGGAACTGCCTTCTCACCAAGTATTTATCTAGTACGTACAAAACCTACCATTGTGGGAGAATTACAAGAAAGTGAACAAACTGAAACATTTTCACAAATCTCAAATGATTTTCAAATAATTAGAGCAATTCACATTAATCTGAATATTAATATTATCAATAATTCAAGATGGCAAATATTTTAAAAAGTGAGTCAGAATATCATTTGTCTGGCTTTATTTTAATCTGTTGTCAATTTATCTATCACCAATTTTGCCATAGAAAGTGTAACAATATCCTATTTTCTTATAGAGATAAAACATAACTTTAAAGTGGACTCCTAGTTTAAAGCATACATTACGTCAAAGTATCTTATTTAAAAATTCCTACCTCT
This sequence comes from Neogale vison, assembly GCF_020171115.1. Taxonomy (NCBI): domain Eukaryota; kingdom Metazoa; phylum Chordata; class Mammalia; order Carnivora; family Mustelidae; genus Neogale; species Neogale vison. Next base: position 62,414,372 of record NC_058093.1, on the reverse strand, counting down.
TTGCTTTCCTCCATATCTGACTCGCTGCTAAATTCTTCAGTATTTAAATTTTCAAAGTCAGATTCTCCGACAGCAATTGGTACAGTCACAGTGAGGCTGGGATTGTTTATGAATGACATGTAATCACTTTCATCCACAACATATTTTTCCACACTGCTGCCTATGCCACTGGTTGTTCCATTTCCATCTTTGAGATAATTGAGATCTTTGCCTATTTCTATAGTGGTATGGTTGGAAATACAGCTGTCTTTTTTGTTATTTAGATCTTCGAGTGGTTTAATTTCATCTAGGGCTTTCTGCTTTCTTACAAAGGCTTTCTGAATAAATTCACGTAGTTTTCTTTTAACATAATCAATTCCTTTCTGCATCCTTCCCACAGCAATCTGAAGATTGTTCATTTCGTTATCATCATCAGTGGCAGCAAGGTTGTCAGAACTGAACGAACTCAAGAGCAAGGCCAGGAAGAGGTTCAGAACCTAAGCATGATAGGAAAATAGGTGATGAAAACATGGTATTGTTTCAGTTGCTCTTAAGTATAAGTTTTCCAAAATTGCTCTTACACCACATTTTTTACTAATAGGTATTCCTTTTAGTTTGTGATAAACTATCCCGAAAAAAAGGTGAATGAAATAAATACCTGTCCAATATCAAGTGATACTATTAAGAGTATTTCCTTTTTAGTCATTACAAAATTACCAAAACCACTATGTGAAACTTCTAAATTAAGTTCAGTTCCAAAAGAGAAATCTTAGTTACCTAGTTAACTGTAACAGTGAACAAAGAAAAAAAAGTTTTATTTGGGATGCTAAGTATTTTCCCATGTAAACTGGATTTTCCAGGACAATGATAATTTATCATAACTTTATTCCTAAAGTGATAATTCTAATACATTTAAATATGATTTTGTTTTCATGTATTTGTACCAATTTTTGCACTAGATAACTTACCAAATTAGAAAAAAATATACCTATTGCTAGATCAAAAGTCACAGTTTTTGGTTCAGAAAATCATGACCACTAGATCTATACAATAGCTGGGCATACTATAAAAATGGTTTTTATACAATAACCATCATGTTAATATTGATTTAAAAGATTGTGGAAGCAAGATATTGCCATGGACAAAAATCACTAACTAGTCTGTAACTTGAGTCTTCAAAAATATGCCCCACTGGTAGGAATGAGTGAAAAGATTAGTGACTATAAACCACTTCATATGTACTCAAAGATGTAATTTACTAATGAATCAGGTACTCATATGGGTACAAGATCAAGCTATATAATTTTCTTCAGGATTTGATTGATAATTTTATGAGTTTGTGATTATTGAAGCATATAGAATAACAGAAGGATTTAGTAGTAAAGTAAGCCAAAGACAAAATGTAAAAATAATAGAGAAGAATCCTAGAAAAAACTTTAAGTAATACTCCAATGAAAAGGATGCTGCATTCTTGCTACATTCCTATCTTTCCAATAAGCTAATAAGGCCTATAGCTCCTTTGTTTAACCAGTTACAAGTTATTCTACCAATGGTAATAGGAAATGTAAAAATGTGTAAGATCCACTATGGAATTCACATAATCTGTAAGTCTATTTTGACATTTCTCAATTACTATACCATGGTTGCAGGTATTCATATGAAGGCCTACTCCTTCACCAATAAAATTATACTTTATTGTTATTTGCCTTTGAATTTGTTATTTGGATGAAAAATAGATAAAAGAAAAAAGTTAAATGCTACATTTTGGTGTTTATCCATTATGAAAATGAATTTTGGTGGCATTATTTTCTAGATTTGATTTCTGAAGGTTTATTAATGAACTATCTTTGTCTATTAAGAAACTTTTCTTGATATGTATCAATCGACCCTGCCAGAGTGAGATCCAACTTCTATTTCCTCTTCAAAGCACGGAGGCGAGTACTCTTTGTAACTGTGTCATTTACTGATCTAGCTGTAGGGCTGCTGCCCTTTCTTGTTAGGATGAGTGTGCGCCAGCCGTCTTTGGCCCCGCCTCCGTCCTGTCTGTGGACCCGTCATGGCAGTGATCACTGGCACTGCTTGGGGTGGAGAACCATAAGAAGTTTACGTGAGTTCAAAGGGGTTATGTCAGCTTGCCTTTGGGGGACCTTCCTCTCTTCAGTGTGTATGAAAGAGAAAAATTATAGGACTTGCATGAAGTTCATTCCATCTTATTTAATCAAATGTAATTGGATTGCATGAAGTTCATTCCATCTTGTTTAATCAAATGTAATATGAACACACTGGTGGTAAAAATGACATATTATCACTACTTTAGCTACTCTGAAATAGATCCAGGATCTCATGAAAGGGGGAACTTTTTTAGCTGATAGTCAAAGAAGAAAGGAGAGCCTTTAATTTTCTCCTTTAAATACAGAGTTTCAATGTATGCATGTAGATGGGAATGATTATTTTACAGACTATTTCTCTTTAATCATTTACAGCAATCCAAATTTTTAAAAAAGATTTTATCTATCTATCTATCTATCTACCTATCTGAGAGAGAGAGAGAGTACACATGAGAAGAGGTATAGTCAGAAAGAGAGGGAGTAGCTGACTCCCCACTAAGCAGGGAACCTGGCGTGGGGCCTGGGATCATGACCTGAGCTGAGGGCAGACATTTAACAGACTGAGCCACACAGATACCCCTACAGTAATCCAAATTTGTATTAAATGCAGTCTATAGGTATAGATGCTTCTGAAATTCTCCTTTCAGTCTGAATCTTCTATACAATTACATGTCAGATTTGTCTTATTTCTGTAAATTAATAGATTATATGGAATATGTTGAATTTCTTTCTCTTTAAATCCAGTGTCCATTTTCCAATTGCTTGTTGTTAGCTTTCTAATAAAAAGCCAACTGTAGCTCCAAACTGCCTACAAAAAAATCCAATTTTATTATGTATAATCGGTCTTTTCATAAATTAAACTCTACACAGTCTAACCCTACAGTTAACTTTCTACTACTCCTACTACGGACTCCCTGCTGCAGTTTGATCTGTTCATTCATTATTGTCATAAAGGATTCTGTTCTTTGCCTTTTCTTCTTTTCTTCCAATATATGCCAAATACATATATGAAATCAAACCAAATCTATAATATAAGCCTATGACTTTTTGTTTCTATTCTATGTAAGCCCAGGACTCTCTCTTCCTGTTCTATACAATCCTGTACTTCTCTGAAAAAAAAATTGCATTAGGGATTGTGGTGTCTATAAAATACATCTACAAATTATTTGTTACTCCTCCATTCAAAAGTTAAAGCCTAACTCCTTCTTAAGTGTGAGTTTTTCTTAGTGACTAGCTCTGATGAATCCAGTGTGGCAGAAGGGACAGTGTAGGACCTCAAGATTAGAACACCGGTCTTCTCCTTGCCTTCTCTTGCATGTCATCTGCTCTGGGAGAAGCCAGCTGCATGTCCTGGAGACAGTCAACAGTCCTAAGGAGAGGTCCACATGGAGACAAACTGAGGCCTTGTGCCAAAAGCCAACAGGTAACTGGGACTTCCTGTCAAAAGCTATGAGAAGGATGCTTTTTGGAAGCTGATCTTCCAGCTCCAGTCAAGATAACTGGGGCTCTAGCCAACATCTTGACAATAACCTTATGACAGACCCTGAGCTGGAACCACCCAGCTAAGCTACTCCCAAATTTATGACCCACAGAAACTAGAGATAATAAATATTTGTTGTTTCTGGATTGCACAATGCTCATGTTTCTTGTTACTTCAAGAATAGATCTGCATTATCTAAGCTAATATTGAGGAGGTGGAAATCTGCAAATGAATAGAAATAAATGATAACCTCTTGCCTTTTTTCCTCTCCCTTTTTTCTTCCTTTGAGGGAACTAGAGGTTACTTTTATGTGAAATGAAATTAAATGTACAAATTATACACTTAAAAAACATGGTTATGTCAATCTTTGCTCTAATTCACCAGATGGGAACTTAATCAAGCAACCCAGAATAATTCATATGTGATGTATAAGAATCTGATCCCCATCACTGAGTCTACTGTCCTCTCTTCCCCATCCACTGGGTCTACTACTGCTTGGTTTGTGACAGTCTACTTTTCTTCCTACCAAGCTAAATCTTACACCTTAATTAAAGATAATTTGGGTTCAACCCCCTTGACAAAGCCTGTCTAAAGCAATGTCTCCACTTTATGAACTTGACATACAGCACTTTGTTTTTATATTTTTGACACGTATTAGATATTTCAATCTTTACTCCTGTTTGAGTATAAGTCATATCATGGTGTATATCTATCTTCTTATCACCTTTTCCATGCCTCCAGGACTCTGTAAAGATGTACTGGGAATGGTTCATTTGACACAGACATGATAATATGTGATTCTTGAGTCAGTGTTATTTGCTGATACTGTAGTTTCTAGGCACCAAATAATGTACGCCCTTTTAATGCATTTGAGGTGATCATTAATTTTTTTGAACTCTAATTTGCAGGACACCAAAATATGAAAACATCTTTAAGTGATACAATTGCTGATACTTTAAAAAAGTGAGTGATTATTCTTAGTACCACATCCATGCTTTAATACAAGAACTAAAAGATAAAAGCTAGAAATGGCTCTCTCCATGGAATAGTAAGAAGTATAGGTATGAACTCTGGTTCAAATGGTATTTTTTTTAAAGATTTTATTTATTTATTTGACAGAGAGAGATCACAAGTAGGCATAGAGGCAGGCAGAGAGAGAGAGAGGAGGAAGCAGGCTCCCTGCTGAGCAGAGAGCCCGATGCGGGACTCGATCCCAGGACTCTGAGATCATGACCTGAGCCGAAGGCAGCAGCTTAACCCACTGAGCCACCCAGGCGCCCTCAAATGGTATTTTAACAGTTGTGCTATATGGTATATGTTATATGTCAATCATGTAAAACTGGAAAAAAATAAAAATAAACAATGAACAAATATTTTTTAAAAAGTTAATGTAGGTCTCAATAGTCCAAACTTTACCTGGCTCCTGCAATAATGAAAAATTGAGCATTGATTTAAAAAGCCAAAAACATATAAAACATTCCTCAGTTGAACATACTTCTTAATGGTTACATTTCTTTTACTAAAAATAAGGAAAATATTTTTACTACATACCACCAGGTTTCCAATCACCATGACCATCATGAAGACAGTAAGGCACATGGTTTGGCCAGCGACCTCCATACAGTCCCACATGGTTTCTATCCACTCTCCACACAACACGCGGAACACAATCAGGAAGGAGTGGAAGAAGTCGTGCATGTGCCAGCGTGGGAGCTCACAATCATTGGAGATCTTGCAGACACATTCTTTGTAGCTCTTACCAAAGAGCTGCATGCCGACCACGGCAAAAATGAAGACAATGATGGCTAACACCAAAGTGAGATTACCCAGAGCCCCCACTGAGTTGCCGATGATCTTTATCAGCATATTCAGGGTGGGCCAGGATTTTGCCAATTTGAACACTCGGAGCTGGAAACAAAAGTGAGAAGGCTATTATTGCCCTGCCTTCTAAAGGATCTATAAATTTATTTACAAGGAAAATCTATGGCATAATTGTCTCAATTATAGGGTGATGGCTTATTTGCATGTCAAATTTTACCTAGCAAATGTATGTTATTTAATACCATGGGTATTTTTCATTCCAAAATAGTCTATTTTATAAGTAATACAAATATATTTTACAGTTTTTATTGGCATTTTAAGGATAAGATACACCAAAACTTCCAGAATCTTACATAAGCATATGTAAGATTTTTTTGTTTTGTTTTCCATAGGGACCTGACATAGCTAAGATTAATGATGATTAATTGGCAGAGACTGTTTCACAGAAGTAGAGGCTGTCATTACTTGGGTATTAAGGAGGACACGTATTGCATAGGGCACTGGGTGTGGTGCATAAACAATGAATGCTGGAACACTGAAAAGAAATAAAATAAAATGGAAAATAAATCTCAGAGTGGATACATTTTTTTAGTGTACTTGAGACACATAAGTACAGATAAAATTAACACAAATTATGTAAGGTGCAAGAGAAAAAAAAGCAACTAATTTCCTTAAATCTTTAGATTGCTTTAATCTTGCTATATCATAAGTTTGCTGCAACATCAAACTTTTTATTTTAAAGGAGATTTATTATTCCATAGTCCACCTGTCCTTGTTTGCATTTTCACTTTCTGTGAACCATGGTCAACTGCGGTCTGGAAGCAAATGATGCGCCTTCCTCCTTCTTAATAGTGGCCTAACGCTATGTCACAATACCTACGTCATGTATATCACTTCATCTCAACACATACCCATTTTATCATCTCAAGTCATCACTAGAAGAAGGGTGAGTATAATACAATAAGATATTTTGAGAAAGAGACCACATTCAGATAACTTTTATTTAGAGTATATTATTGTAATTATTCTATTTTATTATTACTTATTGTTGTTAATCTCTTACCGTGCCTAATTCATAAATTAAATTTTATCACAGGTGTGTATGTATAGGAAAAAAACAGTATATACAGGGTTCGGTACTATCCACAGTTTTAGAAGCATCCACTAGGGGTCTTAAAATATATTCCCACGGATAAGGGGGAGGAGACTACTGGGACTTACTGTATTCAAATAAGAAATATTTGGACTTAAGTAAAAAAGCTGTATTTTGTCAACTCTTATGTCTTCAGTGACTTAATTAATTCATTATAGAATGTAAATGGCTTGCCACCACTACTTGACATGTCATTTGTATGAGTTCATGGAGTCCTCTAAGGTACCATTTACAGTTCAACTGCAGCAGCATTTTTATTTCTGATGCTTCAGTAAATGTCAGGCCAAGAGTAGTGCATTATTTAATGGCATCTAAGTTACCCAAAGGAGTGGATATAAGAACCAAAATGTTTACTTTATTCCCAGAGAATAATTAATGCAAAAGAGCTACACACTAAGCAAAACACTAATGATAATATGTTTCCTATTTTCCCAAACTGCATCACATTATCTAAAGATTTACTAAACATTTTTAAGTAGTTGCCCATATTATTTGTTATATAATCACTTCTAATTTTTTTAAAGATTTTATTTATTTATTTGACAGAGATCACAAGTAGACAGAGAGGGAGGCAGAGAGAGAGAGAGGGAAGCAGGCTCCCTGCTGAGCAGAGAGCCCGATGCGGGACTCGATCCCAGGACTCTGAGATCATGACCTGAGCCAAAGGCAGCGGTTTAACCCACTGAGCCACCCAGGCACCCTCACTTCTAATTTTTGCTCTGTTTTCTGCATCCTTTTAGCTTCAAATTAGATTCATAGCTATCCATGACAACTAGGGAAGGAAACCATAGCTCTAAGGATCTCAATTGAAATTTCATCTTCGAAGGTGGTACAGGAAATTCTAAATAGACTTCAGAGCAAAGTCTTGAATCTAATCACCATTAATACATAACTGATAGGAACCTGTCTTTAGTAACTATCTACAACCCCTATTAATTGAAAATAAATCACAAAAAGAGCCAACTCAAAGTAACAACAAGATAAAACATATTGCACTTTAAATGGAAATGTGTCAAGTGATATTTTGTCTCTTAATTTTAAAAGATTCGTGAACTGATGAATATAAAGATCAAATAAAAGACTCTTTCTCTAAAATTAACAAAACATAATACAGCAAGTCTTCTCAGGACTATATCTGGTGACTTCCTGCCTGGCAGAAGGGGCAAATGTGTGGGGCGCTCTACTTTCTTCCCTTGCATACTCTACCCATTCTCAAATCTTGACTTCTGTGGGGGCAAGGTGGGCAAATCCATAATTCTGAGCCTCTGAGAGAAAGGTGAGCTCATCCTAAGTCTCAATCAAGTCTTATGCACAGTTAATCAAACTTCACATAACTGAAAGATGAATAATATGTTGTTTAATTGTATTTGGATTTATATATGAATCCTTTTTTCTCCCTCCCTATTAGCCCTGCCATTCAATTACTAAAGACAGAACTGTTGGTTGTTCATTTGAATAAACATCATTTACCTGTCAAAGCTATGATGAAGAACAAATTACCAGCTGGTTGTAAAGGAATCTGGTTTGTTTTTAAATATACTCAAATAATATTTTAGCTATAGAAAAAATTATAATTCTTGTTCCTACTAGGTAAGAGAGAAATTTGATTAAGTTAATTATAAAAACATTATAGATACTCTCAATTAACTTACCAGCCGAAATGACCGGAGAACTGACAATCCTTCCACGTTTGCCAAACCAAGTTCCATTAAACTAAGGCTCACAATTAAACCGTCAAAAATATTCCAGCCTTCTTGAAAGTAATAATATGGATCCATGGCTATTATCTTGAGAAACATTTCTGCTGTGAAGATCCCAGTGAAGACCTAAACAAGAAATGTTATTACACAAGTGAACACTCTTGAAATCATAAATAATTATTGAGCTATTTAACTTACTCCCAATAAACCACAATTAAATCATAAATTTTAAAAATTGGTTTAGATCCAGTAACCTCAAATGGTGTGTACTCAAATCAATATTTAAACTGTTTATTATATTTAAGTTTTATTAAGTTATGAGGAGTATATGAATTAAGACCATAAAATTAATATTGTCATTTTTATTTTCATGAAAGTTTCAGCTAAAATATTGTGGGCAACTGCACTTCATAAATTTCAATTTGATGATTTTTCATTTTCATTCATTTTGAAGTATTTCTAGTCACTCTTGTGATTTCTTGTGATTTCTTCTTTAACCCACTGTCATTAGGAGAAGTTTTTTAATTTCCACATATTTGTAAATTTTCCTAATTTATTATTTCTAATTTCATTCCATTTTTGTCAGAAAAGTACTTTGTATGATTTCAATCTTTTTAAGTTTATTGAGGCATGTTTTATAACCTCATATATAGCTTATCTTGGGGAATATTTCATATATACTTGAAAAGAATGTATATATACTTGAAAAGAATGTATATACCCTGTCCATACATTTTCTACCATTCCATGATTCACCTCAAATGCAAATCTTGCCTTCCTTAACACGTAAGACAAGTCCCACTTTGAATTGTTCATTTGTTGTTTTTGTCTTTCCAGCATCTATTCTCCCTTCATCTAGAAATGGAAGACTTGATTTTTTCTTTATAATTCTACTCATTTACTCTGTCTCTAGTGATAAGAAATGGTTCTGGTTTGGCCAAGTAGGGCATTCTAATTCTAGAACCAGAGACTGGCTTAGAAATGGTTATGTAACTCCAGTCAGGCCAATAATCCTCAACTCTTAGACCTTTGTTAAGGAACTGGTTAGGAAGCACAATCCTTCTGCTCAGGAAACTATTCTGGTAAGATAAAAGTTGGTGGACTGTTGCCACCAATAGAATACCCAGCCAGAGACAAAGGAAACATACTGGGAAGAAGCAGGGTCAGAAAATGACTTCCAGTGACATTGCTTGAGAAACAGAATCTGTACAGGTTAAAACCTGGAGCTGTGCCCAAATGGGTGTTAGCTACTTGAGGTAATGAAATTCTCTTTATTTTTGCTTATGCCCATTTGAGTTGTTTCCTAACATCCACCTTCATTAAGCTTTCTTCCGTCCCTTGCTTGTTTTTTAGAGATAATATTGAAGTGGTTCCCATATAGGTGAAAATTTGGACTAGGTAATGTTACTTCCTACCCCATAGTTCTATGATTTCTGACTACAGTTTATGATATTCTCTGAAATAGCTTTCAGAGCCTCTGATATAGTGTTCAGACATCCCATTGCTCTGTCAATTTCTTCTGGGTACAGTTTCCCCAGTTGTGAAATACAAACATAGTATCTGCCTTAGGACTGAATTTATGGGAATCTAGATAGCAGGAGCTCATGTAAATTTCATTTCTCAAGTCGGGAGGTGCATGAGAACCTAAGCCTCTTTCATATATATATATATATATATATATATATATATATATATATACATATAAATAATCTCTATATGATTATTTCCTCCCAAAAGATTCCATCTTCAGTGTTTATAAATGATGTTTCAAAATTTTCTGATTTGGTATATTTTATAATTTGACAAATGTGGTCATGACATTAAGAATCTATTCTAACTACCTGATGAGAAACACATCACAATCTTGTTAACATAGACCAATATCCTCTATAATTAATGTGCATCTTTCTAGTAAAATTTAATTCTAAATCAAATTGTACATAAAATCTTTCACTCTTCTGCATTATTTAACTATAACAATCAATATATTTTTGTTATAAAAAAAGAATGTTAAACTTTTGCTGTCCAGGTGTACATGGCCAATTAATACACATTTAACTTGAAGGTGATACATGAAATTCATTAAGGCAGTCATGAACTCTTTCAAGGGGAAGAGGAATCCTCAGTGAGTCTTACCAGGTTCCCGACTGACAGCACACTGCTGAACTGCTCTGTCATAGGGTAGTGCTCCATGGCCATAAAGAGTGTATTTAAGACAATGCAGATGGTGATGGCCAGATCAACAAACGGGTCCATCACAACCAGGTTGACGAGATGTTTCACCTTTAACCATGGTTTACAGCAGTCCCAAATCAAACACATGTTAGCAAATTTGTACCAGCAAGGTGGGCATTTCTGTCTGGATTCTTCAAGTTCTGGGGAAAATAAGTTAGAATACTTATGAAAACTGCTTAATTTCTATTAGGCAGCATTGCTTTAAATTGAAAGTGATTTTTTAGAAGTCTGAAGTTGTCAAAAGGCATTAATAGGTTAATCTGATGGTGGAACAGGAAAAGACCTATTACGGGTTAGTTGTCATAAAAACATGGGCACAGAAAGGCTAGTAAATTTTCCAAATCTATTTTGGCTAAACATAGTTTCACAGATTCTATCTGCAATATTAAACTGTCCAAAAATTATCTTCAAGGATATTTGAAACTAATGGGGAGGACTTGGGTTAAGCTCATCCATGCTCCAGATAGAGCCAGATGCATGCATATATATATATATATATATATATATGCATATGTATATTATACATATCAAAGAATCCCTTCTCAGAAGATGTCCTAAAATTTTTATCAGTCATGCTGAATCTTAGTTTCTTGAATTAGATATTTGTTTTGAATCTTTTAATGAAATAGTTTGGTCAGTGTCACCAGTCTTAGTCAAAAAGTTTCCAGTTAAGCTTTTTTAAATATAGGCTTGCATATTAAACTCAACAGGATTCTTTTTCTTTAAATTTCTTTATTTAACTAGAGGGCACAAAAGAAGAGAAAATATGCATGTTAAGAAACTAGGATACTCATTGTTAGCAGAAACCAATGTTTCAATTGAGAATTATGTACTACTGATAAAATATAAGAGGATTTTAGGTGGAAAGTATGTAGAATTCATAAATTATCATGTTGTGAATTTATTTGAAGGTATTAAAGTGTATAACTATCATACCAAGCCTATGATATAAGATTTCACATCATAATACACTTACTTAAGAAAAAAGTACAGTGATTTCAAGAGGCATTTCAAATGAATAACAGGAGAAAGAAGACAGACTTGCATAGTTCTTTAAGGTGATACTCAAAATACTGAACCTTGGTAAATACTGGCAAAGAATTTTAGAAAATTAGGAAGTGGGAAATTACTATCTTCTTTGGTAAGATGATCTTTTAATCAATTCTTAAGTGGGAAAAGAATGCAGAACTTCTTTTCTGCCCACATCATTACTTCACACCTGATTATCTGTTCTGCCAAATATAAGGCCACCACTTCTTAGCACTAAAATAAAGGAAAAAGATTCTTTTTTAATTCATGGTATATTTGACTCTGGTCAGTTATTACTACTGTTGCAACTGGAATATTTCTTCAAACCTGATATGATTAACTAGAAGCTAAACTTTGTGGGGGAGAAAATAACATATGAAATGGATAAACACAACCATAGCTAATGATTTTTTATTTCACTGATAAACATTCACTATTAACTAATACTATAAGTTCACCACTTCCCTAAAATAAATTAATTTCCTGAATATTGTTAAGCAGAAATCCATTAGAGATAGATTCTTCAGTTGTCTCTTTAGATACTAAAATTCTTCGGGTGCACAGTTCATTTCTCTGTTTCTTAATACATAATCTTGTAAACAATAAAGAATAGCTGAGGTATAAATCAGAGGAAAAATACAATATCAATAACCAGTTATTGCACAGATGCTTTTAAGACTCCAAAACAATGTCATGTTTATGTTGAAGATAAAAAGATATCATTTATAGTAATTAACAAAAGAGAAATTAAATAATAACTCTTAGCCTGTGTACAGTCAGGATAAGTATTTTTAATGCTACTTGTCATTTAGCAGGTAAAGAGAAGCAAATGGGAATTGTGTAGAAAACAAACGAACAAACCAGAGAAAAGTTCAAAAGGGAAAATTCAGCCAGTGTTGCTTATCTTGACACCAGGAAAAAGTGGATCAAAGTTGTTTTAGTTCTAAAATAAAATCATCCCATTATTCATGCCAGAGAGAGAGAATGAGAGACAGAGAGAGAGAGAGAGAGAGAACCTTACATTTTAAAACAAAACATAGCACTCAGGAAAGAACGACAGCCATCTCTCCATTATTCCTCTGTGGATTATCCGCACTGAGATTCCCTTACATCCTAGTTTGCGTATTTTGCTGGTTGTCCTCAATTCCTCAGGTGTTTGTAACTTATCCTCCCTCTATCCTTCCCAAGGATGTGACCAGGAAACATTTCTGTACAGTTTTTGCATTTAAAACTTGAAAAGCAAACAATTTGTTTTTGCTCACCTCCTACAGTTTCAATAAGTAGGAGGATATTCGCTACATGGGACAATGGAGACTTGACTGTAGTTCAAAAGAAGGAAAACAAAAGATGCCAGCCAGCTGGATCAACAAGCCTGGTTCAGAGAGAGAGAGAGAGAGATGGGGTGGTGGTGGGGTGAGAAACTAAACCATGATTAGACTTAGAAGAAAGGACCCCAAATACACGAATTATGTCAACCTAAGAAACCTTCTACTGTTAGCAGGACCAAAAAAAGGAAGGACTATGTAAGACAGCTCTGATATGCATGTGTATGTGAAGTATTGCTAACCACCAACCTAGATCAATGTCACATTCAAAAGTTTTAGATACCATTGAATAAAGAAAAGAAAGGTTTATATTCTATAAAACCAATGAAAAACAGAATGAAAATGTTGCCATGGTCCCTCACGAAAGTATAGTCAAGAAGCTCTTCAGGTATTAAACCTGCTTCCTAAGTTATACGTATTTCTAGGACATCCTAGGCAACTCCACTGAGATACATGTCAGTGGAGAGCCATGTGGATACACTCATTTTGAACTCTGTATCTTAATTCGTGGGCAAGTTCAATCTCGTGGTGGATTGATGTTTTTCAAGTAATTGCTTACGTTAGCTCAAACTTAATGGTATCAGAAGTGCAAAGCAGGACTGTTGATTGAGACTTACCCTGTCTCCTTCTCTACTTCTTGCTTTAGGGAGCAGACATGCTGCTGACATCGGTAGCAGAACCACTGGCAGCTTCCTCTCAGTGGTTTTGCTATGGCAAGGAGCAGAAGACCAGAGAATCTTCAAAAGATTTACCTGGAGGGACAGGGAGGAGCAAGCTACTGGCAGCTGGGGGAGAAGAGGGAGTGCAAGCTAACGCAGGCGAGGTTGGGGAAGAACGTACTGAGTTTAATATTCCATAAAAATCAGTGAGAAGATTTCTGATACTGCATTAAGATATTATGAAAATTGGGTCTTGTAATACTGACGTGGCTGTGATATATATCCAGACATCTACACTGTGGGTTTTTTCCTGGCTGTGACTTTTAGGCTTTTGGTACTGGTATTAGTATCAAAAAATCTTTGCATTCAGACTGGAAAAAGAATTACTCCAAGAATGCCAAGAGAAACTATAACTAACAATAAGAAATGCATGTGCCTGTGCATTCTCTCTCATTCGCCATCTTTCTTCTTCCTTTGACACGTCTACAGAAACACACACACACGCATGCACACACATAAAACCTAGGAGAGGGCAGAAAGAGGGGGGTTATAAAAGAGAAAGGGAGAGAAGGGAGATGGAGGGTGAGGGAGAAGGATAGAATATATTTTATATGAAAGTATTTTCCAAGTAGTTGAAGTTGATAGTTCACATTTAAATTCACTTATAGTGTGGAAAGACACAAATGTGAATTAACAAAAACAATGAAAGTAAAATGACAATGATTATATTTACTGACTGCCTTCTACATTCCAGATATATAGGTGTTTTATATATGATGTCTAAATTCTTACAACAACCTGATGCCTAGACCTCATTATCTGCATTTTACTGATGAAAAAACCCCTGAAGTTTAGAGTCATATTAAAACATTTAACATGGAGGAGAACCAAGAATCGATCACAGATCAAGCTGTCCCCAAAGTCTTTATTTTGGCGTTGTAAGATCCAGACTGCTAAACAATATGCTAACTACTCAGATATACAATCTGCAGCTAAAGAAAGAGCTGATATACTGTAAAATACTGGTCAAAGAGAGGCAAAAGTAAGTCTACAAAATTTTGAAAAGTTTGCTTCAAACTGGTTAATATCAAACCTTAATCCATATTTTCATTTATAGTTCTGGTTAAATCAAAGGACTCTATAACTTTTGTCTCAAGTAGTTAATACAATTCAAAAGGGGTTAGCATGATCATGAAAATAAACATTTATCATTACACTCCTTTCATTGTCATGCACACAATAAGTTTCAACAGTTTAGAAGTGAATCTACAAAAGCAGTATTCCATGTATATCTTGAATTTACAGTAGCTTCCTGGAGGCTAAAGGTAAAAATCTGTATGAGATAGTAGAATCTACATGTTGTATGTGGATTTTATTTTATCTGGTAAAAGACATAATGCTGATGTAATATAAAGTCAGGAAGAATTTCCTTGGAATTTATGGAATTAGTACTTTTTTCATCATTACCAACGTACCACCAAGTAGTTCTGCTATAAGAATTCTGACATACCTTCCATGGTGTTAGTTAAAATACTGGCTAGACTCATTGCTCTTTGCCTTGCTGTAGGATCTTCCAGTAAATCCATGGAAACATGATAAGAACTGGACCTTCTCTTTCTTAGTTCTGTTTCAGTAGTTGTGCCCTGAAAATAAAACTTCAGGTAAAATAACTGTTATTCTTAAGGTTAGCAACACCCAAAGTGTTGGGACGCCTGCATGGCTCAGTTGGTTAGGCAACTGCCTTCGGCTCAGGTCATGATCCTGAGTCCCAGGATTGAAACCCTCGCTGGGCTCCCTGTTCAGCAGGGCATCTGTTTCTCCCTCTGACCCTCCCCGCTTCTCATGCTCTCTATTTCTCTCTCTCGAATAAGTAAAATAAATAAATAAATAAATAAATAAAAATCTTAAAAAAAAAACAAACAAAACAACCCAAAGTGTTCCTATAGTAGGTACTACTTAACTGAACATCTACCAGTTGAGAACAGCTCATTAATATTTTGCTGGAATCAGCATTCCTGGGAAGCGTTTGAAAGCCCATCAGATTCTCAGCCTTCAATGATGCACACCTGGGTTTGCAATCAAGATGGACTTTAATTCCTCCACGGTGGAGCTTTTGGCTGGAGGGATCATGCCTACCATTGCAAAGATAATCTTTTAGCATTTCAACCATTCCTACCTAGAACTTCAGACTGAAACTCAGTGTTCCTGAATTTACTTTCAGGTTGAGTTCTTAGATCTTTATAGATACATATTCACAGTTTAACATATGGGAGGAATTTTTAAGGTTTCCCTAATATGTGTTAGTAACAGTTCCCTTAAAAGATGAATTCAACTTATAAAATGCTTTTGTTCATTATAAACAGGTAACAACTCCTAACATAATAAAAGCAAGTATTAGAATTAATTTTTAACATTTACATTTACAAAACAACTCCACAAAGCATCCACAAAACAACACATCCTTGGTGCTGAAACTCTAATTTAAGTCATTAACACCAAGTTGGGGAAATTTGATTTTTCACGATGACAAAATGATTCGATACTTTCCTATTCCAAAATAAACTCACCAAGATTTCAACATGGGCAGAAATTTATTCCTACCTTAGGAGATCAAACAATGAAGTTAATTATCACAGGAAGAAAGGGCAAAACTCACGTATTTCATATGCTGATCTGAGTGCTAATAATAAATAAGTCTTAAGTTCATAATCCTCCCTATTTCTAAAAGAGCAACATGAGTCCTGTTCATCTACTTTGACTTTACTGTGGAATGAGTAATTAACATTATTTTATTAACCTGAATACTTCCAATGCAGACATTCAAAAGCAAAGTTTCCACTCAGTTGAAATGATTGCCACTAGTGGTGATAAACATCCACCTAGGTCACCCTAAAATTGATTTTATGGTAGAAGAGAAGCAAGATTAATGAGAAAAAAAAATACCACCACCACCACAACCACCACCACCACCTCACCCCGTTTTAACTAAAGCCCCTCAAATCAAAAAGTTGTTTCTCAGAAATTAAAATAATTGGCCTGGTCGGAGAGGCAAAGTTTTAAGGAAAAATTAGGGTCACTTAAAGGTCATCTAATCTCTTCTGCTCTACACAGAACTGTATGTGAAATCCTAGAAGTCTAATTTTTAATGATAGATTTCTGATCCTCTAATGATATCACTGAGGAAATTCTTTCTTTTTTTTTTTTTTTAAAGATTTTACTTACTTATTTGACAGAGAGAGATCACAAGTAGGCATAGAGGCAGGCAGAGAGAGAGGAGGAAGCAGGCTTCCTGCCGAGCAGAGAGCCTGATGCGGGACTCGATCCCAGGACCCTGAGATCATGACCTGAGCCGAAGGCAGCGGCTTAACCCACTGAGCCACCCAGGCGCCCGAGGAAATTCTTTCTTAAGTTAAATTGCTTCTATTGAATTTACATGTTGAGGATACTGTGTAGTTTGGGGGATATCATTTGCCTTCAGTGGCTCATTCTTTATTCTCATTTTCCGCTCTGCTGTCTCTCAAAGCCTACTCCTTTGCCTGCGCCTTTGGCTCAGTACCCTGCCTCTGAGTGCCTGGCTGCGTGATTGCAGAATGGACACGATGGAGTGGAAAATAAAAGGACCTCACTAAGCTTGGCTTCAAATGGGCTCCCATTTGTCTTCAGAGAGGTGTCCTATCCTTTCTGATGGGGCAGGAGTTTTATGGTAATTACTGATAAATTCTAGTTTCTGAGATACTCCTTGTATTTATGTAAAGAAATTGAGGATTTGTTTTATTTATTTGTTTACCATATATCAAGATCAGTGATGCTCATACTTTATCCTGTGTAAGAATCATCAAGGAAGGAGTTTCCCAGACTTTGTTCTCTTCAGTCTTGTGGTGTGAGTAAGTCTTGATTGGCCCAGGAATTTCTATTTTTTCTCTTTAAACCACTTTATTGAGGAATGACTGACATGCAAAAAGCTGTACATATACACAATTCAGTGGGTATACACTTGTGAACTATCACCACTATCAAGGCCACAAACATCACCATCACCTTCCAAAGTTTCCTCTCATCCCCCTTTTTACTGTTGTTGTTGCTGTTATGGTTTGTGATGGAGAACACTTAACATAAAACCTACCATCTTAGCAAATTTTAAGAATTTTAAGAATTTTAAGAATGGTGACTGCCAGGGGTTGGGGGAAGAGGGAAATGAGGAATCTCCATTTTTAAGAAGTATCCCAGGAAATTCTGATGTAAGTAGTCTGAGGATGAGTAAATTTTGAGAAACACTGGGTTAGAAATGAAAAAGTTTGCTTCCTTAGCCATTTTCTTACTTTCCATTTAAGAAAGTTAAAAAAAAATTCAATGAAAGACTATATTGCAGTTTGGGTAGAATATAGTTTGAGTAGCTAGCACACCAGGGGTAAAATCTTAGTTCCACCATGTGCAGACCTCAGCTTCCTCCTCTTTAAAATAGGAATAATATTAGTACCTACCATACTTAATGAACTAAATGGACTTAATGAACTGAAACACATGTAAAGTGTTCTGGGCGGTGTCTGGTACATAGTTAGGCATGATTATTTTAACAGAGAAGTTGATATTCCTTCTGCCTTCTTCCTGGTCCTTCACTACAAAGTTCTACTTTTTTCACTATTTATCGGACTCCAGGTACTTGGACACTTCTTTGGGAGAAAGTGGTGGGGAGAGGCCAAGGGAAAAAAGCAATCAATGGCTATTTCTATAACCTAGGTAAGGGGCAAGAAATTTCTCTTTTAGGTGACTGAAAGCTGACTACATATGATTTTAATGTGGCTGAAAGAGCTTCTCCAGCTATAATAAATGGGCTTGTTTTAGAAAAATCATACAAAGAAGATTACAATATGATTTGGAAAGCTATAAAATACAACCTAATGACATTGCTGGAATATTTTTATGTTGGGCAATAAAATCTTATTTAATACCAAAGTTAAAAAGCACCTCATGTTTTACAAAGGAAAATATCAATAATATATTCTTATAAGTGTCTGCTATTTAGTTGAAACTCTTTTTTATATGCTTGATTTACAGCATCTTTGTGTACAAAAAGAAATCATGATAGTAATATAAAAATTGAAATCTTCTCTAAAAATTGCAATACATGACCCTACCAGGTACTTTGAGTGACTTCTTTATCACACAAAGGTACAATGGCTGGCTAAAAATGAGTGGGTGCTGAAAATGTTACAGCATTCTGACCTGCAAAGAAAAAGAACAGTACATGGCAGGGTTTAGATGTCTTTAGTAATAGTATCTACTTCAAGCAGAAGTATCAAATTCTCTTTTCAGGGGAACAGTGGTAATAAGAATCTTTTTTATCATTTCTTGCATTTCATTCAATGATATTAATTAATTGATATTAATTATCAAATTATGTTTGATAAATTGTTGCTGTGCTTTTTGGAAAGTTTCATACCCCTAGGCCTTTAAGGATATCCTTTTCTTTTTCCTGTATAATGATGAATATTTCTAATTAGATTCTGTGAGAGGCAACCTATACTTTTAATTAATTTGTAGAAACATCTAACAAATTTGAACAATTTGACAAAGTGAGTTCACAGCTGGACTCAACTAACCCCAACAAAAGACCGCACAAAATTCCTGGATATGGAAATCAAAAAACACTGCCTGCAGCAGCCACAGGCCCCTTCCCAACAGTGGCAGTTTTCATTGGCCTCACCTCAGGAAGGAGCTGTCCCGCCGGAGATGTGAGGGCAGAAGGGCCCCCGACCAGTGAGACCACTCCATTGCAATCCACCGCACTGTGCATCTTTCCGTTCACCGGCAGAATGGGTAGTACCCTGGAGGCACGGCTGGCCTGGCTGACATTGCTGTGACGCCGCTCTCCATGTCTGTGTGGCACAAACAGAGAGTCTCTCCGGCTGTCGTTGTCCTCAAAGGTGCTGTGCTCATCATCGGCAAAGTCATTCTCTGAGCCAATATCCTTTGTTCGGCCTCTGAAACTGAAAAGGCTCGCCCTACTGTTGCGTCTTGGAGAGAAAAGGGAGCCACGGATGCTCAACAAAGACTATGAATAATAAGAAAGCAAACAAAACATGGATGAACAGAATTAAGAGCAGTCATCCCCAAACATGTGAGACGTGACTCGTGTCAGATTTGTTGACTTACCTGAGAGTAAGTCGCAGGACAAGTTGGAACCATGGGCTCCTGTGGTAACTGCTGGTGTTGTTCTGGCACACTCTACCAGGTTCACCCCTTGGTTTTGCTTTACCTTTTTCTCTCTTCCTTCATTTTTTATTTTCTATCATATTCTCTATTTTACACATGCCTTAAGATAGTTGCAAGTACCCCTCGACATTATTTTGTCCCATTACTGGCACATGAACAGAATTTTTTGCTAGACTCTATTCTAGAAGTTATTCTCATTTAACATGCCAATGAAAAGCAACTACACAAACACCTACATTCAGATCCTTTGAAGCCAAAAATACAGCCAGTAAGAGCCCACTACTGACCACACCCTGATGCAGATCTCACCACAGAGGAAAATAAAATCAATCTTGCTAGTAGGTCTGTTTAATTATAGTACAAGGAGCAGCTTCTCCCCTTTCCTTTGCATATTTTACAATGTGTTCATGAATAAATTAAATAAATCAAGCTGAGAGAACTGTATGATTCATTCCATGATTTTCACTCTCTGTCTCTCAAGAAATTTGAAAAGACCATATTCACAAAAACCTGGTTTTCACCAAGTATTTGGTCACAATGATTACACAGATTACTAAACAGCTACATTGTCACTGCTACCGTGCAGTTTTCCTTGATTCTTAAGCATTGTAGCATTGAACACAATCACTTCCCGATTATTAATAGTCTACTTTTATAATTTCACTATAGTAATAAACACTTTCTTGCTTGTCCAATATCCATTCCTCCTCCTTCTTTCAACAGTACCCTGATTATCCTTGACAAATGATCCTCAGTCAAGACTGTGACCAGGCCCAGCCAATGAGTGCATTCCATACCTCAGGCCATCGAGAACCCTTTAAAGCTATGCAGGGGACCCTGATTGGTCTATTGGCAGCCACTTATTGCTTTCACAATTGTTGAGAAAGAGGTGCATTTTCAATTGGGGTTGCTAAGAATATGGAATATAAGTTTGAAGTTACAGTAGCATCTTGCCACTGTATTGGAGGAACTACGGCTTAAAATATGGAGAAATGTTTGGCCATAGTAACATGTTTGAGCCTTTGAATCCAGCCATACCTAAAGCTACTGACAGATATTATTTATCAAATCTAATCAGCTATCTTTATTTAAGCTGGTAGAGTTGGATTCTAGGATTAATAATGGAAAGAATACTAATTTAATCATTTAAATGTTATTAGTTTGATCTTTTTCTCTCCAAAGGATTTAAAGCTAACTAAAATTATTTTGTACCTATATATTTTTTATATTTCCTGACCAAAAAGTATGCTTTTAATTTTCTTTTTAGCTAAAAAATAATTTTTCTCAAAAATGTCTATAAACATCTGTAAAACATTTATAAGCTTTAAACACTATCTTGTGTTATGGAATCTTATTAATTAATTACAGAAGGAAGGACATTTAAAGAGACTGATGTGCCCCCTCAGAAGACATCATTTCTTCTTTTCCTGTTCCTGTTTTTTCATTTTATTACCAACTTCACTAGTAACATTCCTTCTTTTCCTTTACTGTTTTCCACATAAGTAATTTTTTTATGTCTCTCTTAGACTACTACCCAATTTCCTTCACCTCTTTTCTCTCTTTTCACAAGGGACTTTGAATAAGCTATAAAAACATGAGAGTTACAGGATTTGTGACATATTGGCTATCAGCTCAAAAAGTCAGGCAAGATATGCTTGGAAGTAAGAAATAAGGTAGAAACTATACGTACCACTCTAAGTAGGAGTTTATATTTTAACTACAAGTACTCTACTTAATTAGAGCCAATAGAAGGGTTTGAAGGGAAATAGGTTATAAAATTGCACACAAGATTTCTCTCTGAGTTCAAAGGTGAATTATGCCATACAAGAGCACAGCTTACATGAGACAGCTGTATGAAAAACGATTGTGCCCCATCTGTTAACATTAGCTTCTGTTGTTTGCATTAATTATATAATCCATAACAATCAAATGCTGCACCACAAATAAAAGATGGCCAATACAAAAAATCTTCCATAACAAATGAATCCCTAAAAAAAAGCGAAACTCCTGCTTTATTTCACAGGAAGTGAAATAATAACCTTAAAAGGTTGACTATATCTAATGACTTAAGAAGGTTGACTATAACTTCAGAATAAAATACTCAGGGACACCTAGGTAGCTCAATAGATTGAATGTCCAATTCTTGGTTTTGGCTGAGGTCATGATCTCACGGTCCTGGGATTAAGCCCTGCATCAGGTTCTGCACCCAGCACAGAGTCTCCTTGGGATTCTCTCCTTCTCCCTCTGCCCCTCTCCCCATTTGCACATGCTCTCTCTCTAAAATAAATCTTAAAAATAAAATAACATAAATAAGCATCCAGATTGTCTTGAGATTTGATTAGAGATTGTACTCTTGACTTCCTTCTCTCCCGTCTCCCACATGAACAAGTCAAACTGAAGTCTAAGAAATATTTCATACAATCGACCTACTTTACTGAGAAAATTATAATCTTGCAGTTGAAGCCTACATTGTATATATATTTTTTCAATGTGTACCTAGAAATGGTTATCAACACAACTGCCTTTACATCATGTCACCACAAAATGATAGTCTTTAATACTTTGGGGTCTTAGACTCTCAAAAAAATCTATCATTGGGTCTTTCATCACCTTAAGAACATCTATCTTCCTTAATATTTTCTGTATTACTTCCAGGGACTTGGGAAGTGGGATTAGTATAAATTCGGGATTCTCTCTTTTCTTTCTCCCATCTTCCTCCCACTCTCCATCTCTCCCCATCCTCTTTCTTTTTCCCTCTCCATCTTCTTAGCTATTCATCTATTATCAGATAAAAGGAAAGTTTTCACTCTTTTAAAATATAGATACCACTTAAGAAACAAATATCAATCTGAGCTAGATGTTGCATGTTGTATATGTAAGTAATCACTTATCATGCCCAACTAGCTAGGAAATAGAGTTACAAAGAAGACGGTACTGGGAAAATGTTATATTTGTCGGCAATATTTGCAGAAAGAAGTAGGTCAGAACTTAACCTTTTCAGGTGAAATAATGATTTCACCTAGACTTAGTTCTACTGGATTTGAATTTGAAGCAAATTGAAGACACCTGGTGATCTGCAGTTTCAAATTTAGGCCTTTTTATCTCTCTAGTAACTTACCTTCCTTCTCCGCTCCCTCCCTCCCTTCTTCTTTTCCTTCCTTTTCAACATGACCAATGCTATAAAAAAGGGATCTGATTTTTAAGAAACTCACATTTATTAAGATTAATGTCTCCACTAATTAAATCAAAATGATGACGACAACAACATGAATGAGAATGGGTATAAAATGTAGAATTAAAAGCAAATTCTATTTTAAATGCAAATCCAACACCACTGATCTTTTAATCTATCCTATCTCATAATGTTATTTGGACTTAGAATGAATTGAATTGATCTACGAAAATTTTACACATATTTAATCTGAGATTGTGAGACTGTATATACCACAGAGTTTATGAAGAGTAAGTATAACCCTAAATATATGTATATTTTTAGGGAATTCAAAATGTAAGTTTCTTTATCTGTTTTTTAAAACCTTTTTTCTAGTCAGGCTGCTGAAGTGGAAAGTTTCAGTGTCACACCAAATTTGAATACCACCTCAGCCTTAATAACTATATGGCATTGGTCAAATATTCAACTTCACTAGGCCTAATAAGTAGTGAATACAATTCTAATGTTAGCATTAATTATGATAATGTAACAAGAATACCAAGGATAAAACAAGCACTTGACAAAGAATACAGCCCTCCTGTTCTCACATCTGTAGACTGGGGATGATAATTATAGTACCCACTCGGGGCTGTAGGCTGAGTTTATACTGGAAGATGCAAAGGACTATGTAAGTGTTAGCCATTATCATTGCTATCAGTGTTGTTCTCATTGTTATGATTACTGAATCATACTAAGGTTTCACTACTAGTGACGCTGTCATCCGAGAAACTGTATTTCTGGTAATTCTCTTGGTAATTGCAAAATGTAAGGATCCTAAATTTCAAAGTCTCAACAGCTTGTGTTGGTACGTAAGCCACAGGCATCCAGTGAACATTTACTATACCATATAATCAGGATATCTTTTCAGCACAAATCCTACACTAAACATGAGAGAGATAATCAAGTGCAATTAAGCACCACTATTTATTTAGTGTCATAAATAATCCTTAGCGCATTTCCACCTAAGAATTTTGGCTACACTTCTAGAAAAATTTTGCGTCAGTCTCCTTTGAAACAAGCGTCTGAAGAATGATTCTTCCAATGAAGTTTGTATGTGAATGGGAACAACTACACAGATGGTCTGGAAGAATACATCGTTCACTTCTAGGAACCTGCCACTCAGAAAACCCATAGCCACTGGGACCCGGCACAGTAGTGTTGCTAAAAAGGGATGGGAACCATCTGCTGATAATTTCTCATGTGGAAAATTGCCCTGAGATGTTTGAGCCTTCCACAAAACCTCAAAACCATTTAGTGGGGTCTAGGCTCTAAAAACACTTTCTTGGGATTTCAAAAAGTTGCAAAAGTCACAAATTCTTTGAGGTGATAAACACAATATTTGATGATCATTACAGTTCTGAATGTACTGTGCCATCCATGTATAAGGTGGTTTTATTTCTTCCAAATTCTTAAAATTTGGTAGAAATACCAAATTTTATACCTTAAAAAAATGGTCTGTTGTGAAAATGCAATTTATGTAAGCTAAGAATATCTTTACCTGATGTGGAGAAGAGAACCTCTTTTCATATGTCAACCTGCTTCCCTCTAGGGAAAAACGGAAACCTTTTTTTCTTATGCTGTCTTCGGATTCAGATTTGCGGACCCCATCTTCCTTCTCTTCTTCTCCAGACTGCTCTTTCTGCTTCTTTTTCTTCCTTCTGTTTTTCAGCTCTTTTTCACTCTTGGAGCTCAACTTTGATGCTACTGAAGAACTCTCTGAGAAAACTCCGATCCCGCCGGCACCGCTGAACTCTCTTGATTCTGCAGATGCGGCTGCAGCCGCCGCCTGGAAGCGCACAAGGAAAACCTTGAAAAACTCTCTCCCTGTTTACTAGTTAATCGTCTTCAGTATCATGAATATGACCTTGAGAAGCAATTCTCCATTCTGGTCCATATTTTGGAAAACCATGCATTGTCATTAAACCAATTAAAGAGTTACATTCAAAAGACACATGGAAGATGATACATGTGACTTTGATGGAAACTTTAAAGCTCTGGCTTCTCACTATGCTCTCTAATTATTCAACAATATGAGCAAGACACTCAAATATCTTAACAAAATTTCCATGACTTAATCACTGTATGAAGAAGGAAAGAATTTAAGAATTAAAGTTCCCTATTTTAACCTGATCCATCACACATCTACTTGACAATAAATTTTTAGTGCCAGCCTAAGTTATTGAATTTTATTCAATTAAGTATTTTAGTTTGATAAACTTCTGTCTATGACTTAAGTGGGGGTATTTCACTAAGAAATATACATCAAAAATACATTATAGAACATATATACATATATGAATCCCAGATCATGGCATCTGAATAAATTTCTAAATTATTAAAGTGCAGTTTGGGGAAATCTATTATATTCTATCTTGTTGCTGTTACCCCAGTATATCTTATCTATCTGACCTTTATTAAATATTTAGGATACTCAGTATTAAAAGGGAACTGCAGTCAAGATCCAAGAGAAGCCAAAAATAGGCACTTGGATTAGTTAATGCCATGAAGTCGAGCGAATAAAATTAGAGCAATTCTTGTATTATTTTGAAGTCTCATCAAATCCAAATTAAATTATTTTTATAGGATAGGAGGCAGAGAATGTAGTGATTTCCTACATTTACATACCAGGATTTTCTTTAAGCGACCCATAAACTTGTATTAAATACCCTTCAAATAAAAAATAAATATTAAATGGGTCCTCACTCTTCCAGGTTCCAGGAAATAATCTCAGTTTGAATCTGGTTTTATGACCTTTCCCACCTCTACTGACACTAATGAAGAAGCAACTATAACAAATTCCTCTTCCTCAGAGCATTAAGAAAATACTTCAATTGAGGGCATATAGGTCTAAATACTTTGTGAGCCTGAATAAATGAGGAGTCACAAGGGAGGGAAAAAAAAGTCAATAAAGCAATTCTAACTCTCCATGTTTTGATGTCATCACCATTGACAGTAACCATCAACATAAAATAATAACCTAAAAATCTAACATGCTCTTAACACCAAACACATATGACATGTTTCAAATGTTACTGTTATCCACTGCTGGTTTTGTGTGGTAAATGCCCTGACCTCAGTGTGGTCAGAGCATTGAATCAACAAACACAAGAGCTCTATGCTCTTGCTAACAATACCTGAGCTTCTTCTTGTTGCTTTTTTAACTGTTCAAGCATCTGTTGAAATTCAGCTTCTTTCTGTTCGGCTTCCTCAAGAGTTGCCTGATTCTGTTCCTCATAGGCCATGGCCACCACAGCCAGGATTAAATTTATAAGGTAGAATGAGCCCAAGAAAATAACCAGTACAAAAAATATCATATATGTTTTCCCAGCAGCACGTAGTGTCTGTAAAAATACAAGAGATATTTTATTAAATTTTATATAGATGCTAAAAGCTCACACTCCAAGTAATACAGTATTGTACAGCAATTCCCTTGATCTCAGTATTTCATGCTTCCAAAAGAATCTTTTTATCTGTTCTCACCAGTTGGTAAAGGTTTTCCCAGAAGTCTTGAGTCATGAGACGAAATAAGGATAAGAAGGCCCAACTAAAGGTGTCAAAGCTTGTATAGCCATAGTTGGGGTTTCTACCAGCCTTAACACAGATGTATCCTTCTGGACATTGGCTGTAATTAGATTAAAAGAAAAGGTCAGTACTGCAAGTCTGCTGGGTGACTTCCCTGTTTCTACAGATTCTAATGTCGACTTTATATGACAGTAGGGAAAACAGATTTCTCTCACCATACCCATCACTTAACCCAACACTATGTGGACTGATTTACATAATAACAGAATATATTAGGTCTATTTGTGGATTTCTCCGTGATTCATAATTGTCATTATATTTATTATGTCTCCATATAAAAGTAACCTACCATGATTAATATCTTTGGAGACTTGTAAAATGAATAGAAGAATAAGTCAACACGGAAAAAAATTGATTTTCACTGAAGATATCTAGATGCAGAGTGTGTGTGTGGCAGTAGAGAAGAGGGGCGATGGAAGGATGGATAGGAGCACATGGAGAGGAGGGAATGTCTCTGCACAGTGAAGATTTCATAGCTATGACTTTAATGATCAAGTCAAACCTGGCCCCAGTATTGTGCCTGACACTCCTGGGATGCATGATCTTGAGTTAAGTTTCCTAACTTTGCTAATCTTCAGGCATCTCATATGTGAGAAAGGGCTAATAACAGAACCTGCCTTACAAATACACAAGCGTTGAATAAGATATTCTATGTAAAGCATTTAGTATGGTACAGACAAGGAATTAAAATTATCCTGTTCAACTTAATTACTGGGTTTGGAGAAAAAGGCAGCACAATATTTATCAGATGAACTAAATGGAAAGTCTGTTACCACTGGAAATTCTGCTACAGGGATTAGTTATTAATGTCCACAACACCATCTTCCACTGAAGAACACTAAACTTCTTCTATGGTTCTAAATTCTTGTCAAATAGGGAAAGGTAATTATTTCTCTGAATTTTCCTAGGCTTTAGCTCCTAGTGCCAATACTTCTTTATAACAAAGTTCACATGTCAATCATAATAATCAAAAGCATTATTGAATGCTATCATAGCTATATATCTGCTAATCCATTTAATCCTCACAGAAACTCTATTATTATACCCATTTGTCACTGGAGGAAACTAAGGCAAGGGGAGGGAGTGTTATTTTGTAGAGTCAGGATTGAATCCATGCAAACTTTGCAGACTGTGCTCTTAAGCACTTTGCTAAAATATGCTCGACATACACTCACCATGACTCAGATACTGACATTATCTTCAGAGATCTTACATTTGAAGCCATGGAGACCACATTAGCATATATAAAATATCACACTTACAAAAGTACATGCTTATGAATTCCATTAACTTAATCTTCTAATACATATGTACTGCCTTTCTATTTTCCATTGAACTAATTTGGAAGATTAGCTGTGACCTAGTACGGAAAAACAATTGCCACATATGAGTGTGTGAAGGAAGTGAGAATCCACACTTATTTCAGCTATTTTGAGAATCAGCGTGAAGTGGAATTTATGGAGGGCTCTGAATGAGGAGGGAGGGAGGGTTGGATGGGTGGGATGTGGCAAGTTTTGGGGGCCAATGGAGCAGTGTGGCCTGAAACTCAATACAAAACATCACTTACCCTGCATCTGAGCTGTTGCCACAAAGCAGAGCATCATTTTGCCCTTCCAAAAAGTAAAAGTGACCTATTTAAAGAGTGAGGAATAGAAAGAATCATTAAAAAAGTGCTCGAAACACTTCAGCCGTTGTGTTCAAGTAATAAACCTCATAATTTTTCAACCATAATGAAATGGACAAAATAATAAATATGCATATGGCTAAATGAAAATATGTTAATAATTGAATACTAAACAAATATCAAAATATAAAATTTTTATTTAAACAAGTGCTTAGAAAATCTGTTTTAAAAAGAATATTTTGGGGAAAGAATAGCTATTATAGCATTCTCTTATCAGCATTTATTGCAAATATAAACTCAAATGGCTTGGGATACTTCAAAAAAAGAATTGCCAAATTAGGCTGTTTGGCACAAAAAGTGAGAGAAAGGGAAGGCTTGTTGCTTCAAATTGCCTCCATGCAAGTAAAATTTTACTTTATAAGTACTTTTTTGCATGGACTCAAAATAGATTCAGACTTTTTCCCTACCAATTTTACCTACTTTCCTGTGAAAAGTGGGGTTAAGTCTTTCTCTTTTATAATGCTCTAAATAAGTATTGTTTGGGATTTTGGCTTGATTACTGTCTTTCAAAGGAACAGGATAAACTTATTTCTTTGAAGATATATAATTTTCTAAGTATATCTAATTTCTATTCTTAGGAAATCTTATATATAACTTCAATAAGTTGCAAAGATGATCTCAAAAACATACACATTCATAAACATACATATTCACATACAAAAACACACAAACATTAAAACACATACATATACCACACGAAAAATTATTATAATGGTTTTAAAGACTGCTTAAAGACTATATTGAAGGAATTCCCTAATATATTATGCAGGGAAATCTGGGCTGGAGTTTTGCAAAAAAGTTTTAGATCCTTACATCACAATATATGCCAAAAAATATTTCTAGATTTTTAAAGAGTGAAAATTTAAACACAAGTCTATTAATAAAATACAAAGAATGTATAAGTGTTTTTATGTAGGATATATAGGTGGTTCCTCTATATGTATAATATCTAAGGGAATATCTTTATGATCTCTGAATTAAGAGGCATTTTCTAAACTTAAATAGAGAAAAATAAAAACAATTTTGATGACTATATTGCCTAAATATGAAAATCAGTTAAGCATTAAAAAAAAAGCAGTAAGATGAAAAACAAGTTAAATATATTTGCCAGAAAAGGACAAAATGTTAACATGCTTGATAAATTAAAGAATTCATATGAATTCTCCAAAATTTACTATCACTTGGTGAAATAATGGGTAAAAAAATCAACAGATAATTCACATTATATGAAATATGTAACTTGTTAATGATACTAATAAACATGAGTTTAAAAATTCTACTGCAATAATAATTAAGGAACAGTTCATTTTTCTTTCTATCAAAAGATTTAAAAATACAATAATAGTCAATATTAAGGAGAGTTCAGTAAGATGACCAGTTCTGTAGGGAGTATATAGTGGTATATGATCTTTCTTGAGAGCAATCTGACACTCTTATCTCCATAGCCCTAATCTGGTTATACCCATTGATACCCCCACCACCAAATTCTATTAATAGAAATTTATCTGAAGGAAATAATCAGAAATAGAGAAAAGATTTATGTGGAAATATTGTCACTGTGCTGTTATTATAATATTAATAAGTAGGAAAGCCCATAAATAACAGATTTTTTAAAAAAACTATTTATTTAATGAATCTTAATCCCTGTCATAGAAATCTTCATAGGAATATTAACTCTTAAAACATTATATAATTTGAGAAGGGATGAAATTTCATATGGTTCCAAAAGCCATGAAGGATACCTTAGAGTAAGTATTCCAGTAGAATACTGATAATCAAAAGACCAATGGGAGTTGGCTAGCTAAAGCACAGAGAGGGAAACACTTGGACATCCAAATGACAGTGAGGCTGACTTCAGTGTCAAGAAATTATACTGAAGTATATGGCATCATACATTTATATTGATGTCCATTCCTAAATAAAATCAAACTAACTAATAAACAACTCTAAAACAATGACTGACACCAAAGGGATAAATTACAATAACAAAGGTTAGGTTTGAGTTTACACTTTCTAATCACCAATAAGTGAATGGCTGGACTGTGGTTGCTTAACTTCCTGATGAGTACACAAACATAGATTTCCATATTGGTGAGTGATTTCTCTATTTCCAAATATATCATATGCACTCAATACATATCATGAGTCAACCAAATAAGGCCAACTTATTTTCCCAGTCTTCTTAAAAATGCATTTCAGCATAATACACTGAATAGTTCAAACTACTGATTTATTTACTACATGACTGAAAACTCCTTCTTGATCAATGCTTACCAAATACCAAATAAAATGGTATTGCTTTCAACACTGGTTTAGGAAAAGATAACACATCTTTAAATGATAACTTTTATTATACTGATTGATAGGTAAGAAAAAAGGAGTAAAATATCATTATCATATCATAAATATCATTTGATTTCTGTATCACGTGTTATCTTAAATTGGTTAAGTCATTTAGTTTACATTAAAATTGAGACAATTTCCACTATATGTATTTCTTTAACTAAAGGACTAAGCAACTTAATGGTTAAAAGAGTATATCTTACTTTTATCCTCAATATAGTCATCCCAGTTAAACATGCTCACTGTTCTATTGAAAGTGGTACCGTTCCCATCCAATGAGTTATTAAAGAAGGAAGTGATGTTTATTTCAAAGGAAGAATTATCTGGGGGCCATTGCAAACATTTATTCCGCAGGTTGCCCATAAACAGCTGTAGTCCTATTAGTGCAAACACGCTCAGACAGAACACAGTCAGAATCATTACATCAGAGAGCTTCTTCACCGACTGGATCAGGGCCCCCACAATGGTCTTCAGGCCTATGAATGAAATCAGAGGGAGGGATGTCGATATACTATTCAACAGCTCTGTTATCAACAAAAACATCATGAGCTTGTCCTGGAAAATAAAGATGTCATGCAGAATGCCAAAAATATTAGTTTAATGTTTGTGACTGAATAACATTTTCATGAAAAGCCTGTAGCTGGTGAAAATGAATGAAAGCAGAACTTGAACGTTCGTTAGAAAAACTGTGAATGGCAATGAACCAAAAGTGTATTTCCAAATACCCCTTAGAGCAAAAGAAATGATTCTGTTATTCATGCTTAAACATCAACCTTGTGTAAATATTTTGCTTTTATTTGCAGATGTCTTACTCCTTAACCTCTTATTGATTTTAGAAAAATCCGTATGAATAGAGTAGTAAGAAATCTTAAAGTCAATGGACTATGAAGTTATATATTTGTGATTTCTGCAAGCTTGAGTATGGGTTAAAAAAGGAAGACATCTGAAAACTGAGCCCCATGCAGCACTCATGCTATCTCTTGCTCTTTCATTTATCTGCAGATAAGAACATCACCAGTTTTCGACCTAAACGGCCAAATTTGCATCAGTCTGAACGCCTCATTCTTTAGCTTCTATGCGGAAAGCTTGATGTTACAGGATGCAAACCATGTAGCCTGTTACTGCAAATGCCTCATGCAAAGACCTGTTAAACTCAAAGGCTGATTTAGAACAGTTTCAAAGAAAGCAAGAAGTAAAAGCAAAGAATCAAACCCACCCAAAATATGATGTCTTGATTCTTGCTTTTTTACATATTTCTTTGCGAAGTGTGACAAGCAAAAGGCTTATGCACAAAAGCTGTGATTGTAACACCAATGCAGTAAAGTCAGCCTCGGTGTTTAACCTAGCTCTCACCTGGAATGACTGAAATTGTTTTCAGTGCTCGGAGAACTCTGAATGTTCTCAACGCTGAGACATTGCCCAGGTCCACAAACTCTGTCACATATCTGTAATAGGGAGTTCACACACAACACAATAACAAAACACAAGAAACAGTTGGAGATATAAGGGGCCTACCACCTTATACCAGTTTCTTCTTACCTGGAATTACAGAAATAGTTTTCAAAGCTCTCAAGACTCTGAAAGTTCGAAGAGCTGAAACATTGCCTAGGTTTACAAATTCTGTTACATACCTGTAGAATTAAATCAGAGTTATTCAGAATTTAGGGAAATCTAAGTCTATGTTGGTCTTTCATCAAGACCTTTTCAAGTTCAATGAGCGTTGCCATCAGATTTCCCAATTAAGAGAAAAATGGCATTGTCTTCAATCTTAGTTTATGTTACTTGGGAAACTTTATTTTACTACTTTACAGTGCTAATTGAATCCAAATTAGACAATTTACTACTAGATCCTTAATCTCTCCAAAGTGCATCATTTGATTAGAAGAAAAACATTCTACGTTCACATGATAACTAAGAAAAATGCTTGATCTGTCAAGGGAGGCCACTGAGGAGAAATACAGCATAGGCTCCCACCAGTGACTTATTATTCCAGGATGGAAAACGTATGAAGATACTTACGCAAAAGTAATGACTGTGAAATCCAACCAATTCCATGGATCCCGCAGAAATGTGAAATCTTCTAAACAAAAGCCCCTTGCGAGTATTTTTATAAGTGATTCAAAAGTATAAATTCCTGTAAAGGTGTACCTGAGAGGAAATAGCCAAGTCCACATTAAAGAACTAGTAGGTAATTGACATGTACCTGTCTTAAAGGAAACTTAACAAACAAAAATTAGACTCTTCCATGTGGGTCTATACTAGTCTCCCTATGATGTAAGTTTAGGAAGAGTTTAAGGCAAAAGAAATATTACATTCTGAAAGACATTCTCATTGACTCTAAGTAAGTAAGTATTGTATTTGCTACATTAACTAATTTGAAGGCCCAAATAATATGGTTCCATATGATGATATTACCTGAAATACACTGGCTTTCAGCCTGATTTAAATAAATAGGTATTAACCTCCAAATTACTGTAGCATTGTGTTTAAAAAATATGTATCATTAAGAGCCATGAAATATATAATAATAACACAGAAAGATGATAGCCAGGGCGCTTGGGTGGCTCAACTGGTTAACCTCTTGATTTCAGCTCAGGTCATGATCTCGGGGCTATCAGATCAATCCCCTTGTCAGGCTCATTGGGGAGTATGCTTAAGGATTCTCTCTCCCTCTACCCCTCTCCCACTTCCACTCTCTAAAATATATAAGTAAATCTTAAAAGAAAAAAAAAAAAAGAAAGACAAGAAAAAAAAGGTTATAGCCATGAGAAAAGGAGCATACAAATTAGGTATAACTTTTATCACCGGATATTAGTAATTACTGATAATATTCAAATGTGTATGAGACTCGCAAGGAAGATAAAGGGCTACAAATATTGGCAAACAGGTGCAGTAATTTCAGCTAATGAGTGAGCCACTGCAAGCTTTGTCCTATGGGAAATTAGTGGTTGAAATAATCCTGAATCACTGTTTAAACTTGTCTGGTTTAGAGCAGCTAGTATGATTTGCTAAAGAAAGTGACAGGGTCTCAAGATAGTAAATTTGAAATGGAAGGGATGACAATATTAAAAAACATTTTTCATTTTCTACTTACTCCACATTCTTTGTCCAGTCTGGAGGGTTACTCATGGTCATAAATACACAGTTGGTGAGAATAGTGCACATAATGAGCACATTGAATAAAGTAGAAGAGTATTGTCAAGGAAGACAAAATACAGTGGAAAAATCTCACTTTTATGCCCCACCATGCCTTTTACACCATGAAGCTTAGAATTTTTATGCCCTTATTATTATTATTTTATTGAGTCCATCTTTTCCATTTCTGTAATTCAACAGCCACACATTTAGGCCATGTCAGGCCAAGCCTTCAAATATTCTGAGGCCATTTAGGTATTTCTTAATAATTAAATATAAAGAGAGAGGCTCACTGGTAAATAATTTATCAATTTAAGTTTTTTAAATGACAGATTTACCTCAACAACTGAACTGCAAGTTCAGCATGTCTGTAAACTATGACAAAAACTCTACAAAAGAATTTAAGTGATTACTCAAATGCATTATAATTCCATTCTAAGGATCATTCTGGCAAAGTGATTTTAATATGATCCTTTTTGTATGGAGTGTATAATATACAGTAATTGCTCATAAAATTTTGAATAGTACGAAAAGATGGCTTTTATTAGTGATGGCATTCTTGGGTTTATAACTGTGGCGAAATTATTTACTAATGTACCTAAAACTTGGTTCAATTTACTATAAAAGTGAGAAAAAATAACCATTTCACAAGATTGCTGTGAGGATCAAATTAGTTAAAATAAACAAAAACTCCTGCACTTCATGTGCCTGGTAAAGAAAAGATGCTCAATAAATTGCCTTCCTGAATCATAGAGAACATTCCTTATAACAAACATCTGGTTGTGTCACTGTTTCTTACTTTGGCTTTGTAGACACAGCCAATACCCTTCACTTTCCTTTATACTGAAAAACAACAAAAACTGAGAAAATATTTGGTAGTCAGATAATTAAAATGGCTTTCATAGTTAAGAAAAAGCACAAGAAAGATTCAGTTGCAATTATGTAAAATGACAATCTTTAGCAATGTAAACTTAGACACAATGATAAAAATCCCAGAAATTGAGTAGGTGCTGTTCATAGCCCTTCTTACTCTTAATTTTTGTTATAAGTTTTCACATTACTTACACAAAACAAAATAGTAATATGATTTTAAGTACCGTCAACTAGGACACTGAATAGCCAGTGTTGCATTAATCTATAATGGAAGTTTCTTTGCACCTACAACTGCTGTTAGTCAAAGCCACAATTCATTTTTCATTTTTGCTAACAAATAGCACATTTGTTATTGATATAAGGTACATGCTTGTTTAATGCATCCACATTAAAAATAGTCCTAAGTGAATGACATAGATCAGCCATGTGAGGGCACTAGAACCTAGAGAACACTTTAGAAAAACAGCATTTCAAAGAAGAAACACCTACTTTTCCTTAATTGCTAGAAATAAACAAAAAGATAAAATGTAAGATGGTTTGCTGTTGGCATATAAAACTAGATCTTCCATGTCTGCTAGTTTGTTAGGTCCTACGGGAGAAAACAACACCTTTCAACAGATTGGCACCATTCTAAATTCATGGTTCTGAACCTGGCCAGTCCTCTACACAGACCTGTAGTCCTTAACACCATCTCTGATCCTCTGCAAAGGCAATTCCATTCTCCAGTCTCCTCTGACCTCCAACTCTCTTCCTCTTTCCCTCCCCACCTGAAGCTGATGTCCTATTACCTACTTCACTCAGAGAGCAGTATTGGATCTCTATTTCTTTTTTTTTTTTTTTAAAGATTTTATTTATTTATTTGACAGAGAGAGATCACAAGTAGGCAGAGAGGCAGGCAGAGAGAGAGAAGGAAGCAGGCTCCCTGCCAAGCAGAGAGCCCGATGCGGGACTCGATCCCAGGACCCTGAGATCATGACCTGAGCCGAAGGCAGCGGCTTAACCCACTGAGCCACCCAGGCGCCCTGGATCTCTATTTCCAACTCCCAATCTGATAAACTTATCTGGAGCCTTCTGGACCTATCCTTTCTTCCTTCCTGTCTCAATGGGGAAAGTTTTCAATGCTCCCCACTTCACATTCTGGACACCTTCTTTCCAAAATACTTCAGAAATCTCTTCTCTCTTTTTTCTTTTATCTTTATTATCTCCCACCCTAGTGGGAACTTCAATATAAACTTGCTTAGGCCTCTCTTGTCTTGGGGGAGGTCACACTTTCTTGTAATCCTGAATTCTCTTAAAGTATTTACAGTCCTAACTTTTCTCCATTTCACAGCCAAACTTCTTGAAAGAGCCATTTATCTTTTTTTCTTTCTCATGTATCCAGCACATCCTCAGCTTACTAGCTTTTTTCCTAAAGATGGCATACACTTCATGTTTTGTCACTAAATGAAAGGGCAATGTTTTTCTTACTTGACTTGCTCTCTCAGCAGAATTCTGCAAGGAAAATTCTTCCCTCTTTCATTAAGTTTTCTTCTCTTCCCTTTATTGAAATCCCAATTCTCTGGTTTCCTCGTGCCTTATGGGCAACATTTTTTTGCATCCTTGGAAATGTTGCAATTGCCTTTTGAAAAGGAGATAGGTTATCTCAGCCATTTCTCCCCTCTCTTGCTATATTCATCCTAGCAGAGTTCATCAACAAACATAGGTTCAAGCGTCATTTATGTACCCACCATTTCAACTACTTCTCTCTAGGTCAGACGCCTCTTCTGAACTCTACATAGTCAAATGTTCAAATGGCATCTGCACTATGTGTCTCACTGATACTTCAAAATCATTTAAAAGATTCTGAGTTCTTTTTTTAAAGATTTTATTTACTTATTTAACAGACAGAGAGACAGCAAGAGAGGGAACACAAGGAGGGGGAGTGGGAGAGGGAGAAGCAGGTTTCCCACTGAGCAGGGAGCATGATGTGGGGCTCGATCCCAGGACCCTGGGATCATAACCTGAGCCAAAGGCAGCCAGCCGCTTAATGACTGAGCCACCCAGGCGCCCCAAGACTGAGTTCTAAAACTGAAGTAAAATCTTTTCATCCCGCCCTTCCCATCTCCCCAATTCCTTCTTTTCACACTGCCCCCACACTGCTCCTTTGACATCTCTGTATCTTATAGAATGTCCCAGGATCTAGCCAGGAACCTAGATGCAATCCTGGATTTTTCTCTCTCCCTAAACCTCTAAACCCAATTTAGCACCAAATACTGTCAATTCTACTTGCTGTCACTGAATTCGGTGTACTTTTGCATCCCCACATCACTACATAGTCCCTGCCACCAAGTATAACTTAGATTATTGCAGTTTCCTCCAAACTGGTGTTTCCGAATCCATGCTAAGTTCTTTACAATACATTCTGCACACTGTACTAAAATGACTTGTATAAGTGTAATTCAGAGGATTTCAATAATTTTCCATGATTCTTAAGATGATGATCAAATGTCTTAACACAGTCTAGATTCCAGAATGTCTGAACCTTGTCTACTCCCCTAGTTTTGCACACTTTACTTTTTTTTCTGTATTGCTCACTCTTAATTGCACTCTCCCATGATACCATAATTGTTTTAGATCATTTAATGAAATATTCTCTTTCTCAGATAAGGGTCTTTGCAAATGCCACCTCTTCTCCTTGGAAATGCTCCATACCACACTGTAGCCAACTCATAGTACTTATTTTGAAAAAGATTTCTGGTAGAAAGTTACTCGCCATAATACCTCACCTGTTTAAGTCTACCAGTTCTATAACCCCATAGCATCTTATATTATTCTTCCAATGACTAATTTTAATGCTGATCTTTTCTTCTACTAGACTGTCAACTTCGTGGGGACAGACACCATGTCTGTAGTGTTCACCGCTAAATCCTGATCATTTTGCATAGTCGACGACTGAATGAAATAAATTTTGCAACCCATTTGTTACTAAATAGAATAACATTTTTCCTTTTTAATGGTTTCTGATGAGGTGTTGATATGATATGGGATAAAAATACAGCATGAAATTTGTCTTCATGTATACTGAGTACACAAGTTTCTATACTTTGTTTTTTGAAAGCGAGTAGGAAGGCAAACATAGGTGGAAATTAATAGCCTCATGGGATTTATGTCACATGATGATCTGAGTCATGGTTTTATGACCCTTAAGAGGTATTTACTCTTTATAATGGTAGAATGTAATTATATATGATGAAGTAAAATAAAAAATTTCAATATTATTAAACAACAGAAAGAATGATTATTGTCCCATAAGTCACAATTAGTAAGTCAATTATGCTCATACAGGAGTTTTCCACATTGCATGACTATCCTTTTAATAATTTAAAAATACACTTAAGGGAGTCTTGGTGCCTCAGTGAGTTAAGGTCATGATCTTCAGCAAAGGTCATGATCCCAGGGTCCTGGGATGAAGCCCCACATTGGGCTCTCTGCTCAGCGGGGAGCCTGCTTCTCCCCACCCCCCTCCTGCCTCTCTGCCAACTTGTGGTCTCTGTCAAATAAATAAATAAAATCTTAAAAAAAAATACACTTAAGTTAAAGATCCTGACAGGCACTCAGGAAAGGAAAGCAAATAAAATTACTTTGCTTTTAAAACAAAAAAGATAACTAGAGGTAGATTTTCTGCTTTTGATTTAATAGGTATCTCTAAATAGGGTATGTATTAGAATTCATCCACTTATAGAGATCACTGTGGATTAATTTTATCAGTAACATACTTCTAAAATTTCTGGAATTTAGGGAGTAACTTTTTTATAGGGTTTCAGATAATCATGATAAATATACAGATATTTTTAAAAATGTAGGTACGGATTTTGTTTTGATGATAACACACGTTGAAAAAGTATAGAAACTCCACATCAAGGCAGATTTCAAGGAGGAAGAACCAGTAATAAAATGTGTAAATCCTACATTATTTTCTGAATATATGGGCCAAAAACATCAACAAAGTATATTTTTCAAAAGAATAATGTATCCCAGAACAATATTTCCTTAAGAGCCTTCGTATATAAAATATAATAGAGGCAGACTAACCTTAAAAAATTTCAGGAGAAAAATGATCCTTTTAATCTATTAATTTGTTTCTACCAGGTAAAATGTGTTAACCTTTGATTGATACTGCTGGTTGGCAAATCTAAAGTATTTTCTGTGTGTATATGATGAAAAGAAACTTCAAGTTTGTACTGCATATGGTTCATGTACCCTTTGACATGAAATCTGAATATTTAAAATACTGGCATGCCTATCCCTAGCTCTGTGAAGATAGGATGGAGCAACATGAGCTTTATCGCACTGAAGGACAGACCAGATGTATCCTTGACCAACCACAGGAGTTTGAGCAAGTTGCTTAATTCTTGGATGTTTAATTTTCTTATGTAAATACAGTACTAATGCTTTCCTTAGAGAATACAGTTATTTTTATTACTATTAATCACATGCTTATTGAATATAAAATGTAGGGCATTTCTTTATTATTCTTAAAGAAGGGGAGGTCGTTGTTTGTGAGTCTGTTCAGGGACTTTGTAATGTTATATAATATCCAGAGATGTTGCAGGGGAATTTTTAACTCTAAACTAGCAGAGAAAACAGTTTAATGTTAGAGTTTTGTTTTGTTTTCTTAACATAAAAATAGAAAATTCAAAGCAGAGTAGGTCAGGCCTCTTTCTAGCTATCAGTGCATATTTCTAAGCTAGCAGAAACATTAACTAAAGGTCACAAATATACTTTTAACTCTTGAGTTGTTTCATTCTATGATTAACCATCTTTCCTAACTATGTGATAATGTATGATAACTTTTTTTAAACAATTTTTTAAAAAGATTTTATTTATTTCTTTGGCAGAGACAGATCACAAGTAGGCAGAGAGGCAGGCAGAGAGAGAGGGGGAAGCAGGTTTCCTGCTAAGCAGAGAGTCTGATGCATGGCTCGATCCCAGGACCCTGAGATCATGACCTGATCATGACCAAAGGCAGAGGCTTTAATCCACTGA
The DNA here is from genome assembly GCF_020171115.1 of Neogale vison. NCBI lineage: Eukaryota > Metazoa > Chordata > Mammalia > Carnivora > Mustelidae > Neogale > Neogale vison. Next base: position 62,374,817 of record NC_058093.1, on the reverse strand, counting down.
GCCACCCAGGTGCCCCAATGCATGATAACTTTTGAGCATTAAAAGCAGGGGAGGGCGCCTGGGTGGCTCAGTTGGTTAAGCAACTGCCTTCAGCTCAGGTCATGATCCCAGAGTCCCAGGATCGAGTCCTGCACAGGGCTCCCAGCTCCATGGGGAGTCTGATTCTCCCTCTGACCTTCTCCCCTCTCATGATCTCTCTCAAATAAATAAATAAAATATTTTTTAAAAAATTAAAATCAGGGGAAATGGAAATCGTAAGTTATTCCCCTCCTCTCCTACAGGCCTATATAGTTCTTTGCAGGAAAAACTGTAACTTTTTTTAATTATTATTTCTATGTGGATACTATATAATTTTGGAATGAGCTAAAAAGGCTACTTCTTATTTAATGAATTAGTAAGTTGAAGCCACTGAAAATAACCTTTGGAATTCATATAGACAGCGATATTGGCAATGCACCTAGTACATTATACCTGAGAGTTTTCTTCTCTCAGGCAGAAAATGCAAAGGGCACTAGGCTGAGAATGAGAAGACCTGGTCTGAAGTTTTAGCTCTGCCATTGATACAAAATGTAGCCTTAGAAAGGGAGTAAACACTTCTGGGACTTAAATAAATCATCTGCAAAATGAGAAGGTCGCACAATCACATTATGTTTTAGTCACTTAAAGCATCAAACTCTGGTGGCATAAAAACATTTTCTTGGGAAAGTGAAGCAAGGAGAAAACAGTGATTTATACAGAATTCTTTGTGGAATTCCTTACCAGTGTGAGAGTTTTCCTTTACTAATCTTGCAGTAGTTGCTGCTAGAACTGTACTTACTACAACCAAAAACAGCTATCATAGCAACCACTTATCAAGTACCTACCAGGTGTTAGTCATGATGCCAGGTACTTCGCATACATTTTATTATTATTAATGTATTAATTTTGACTCCAATTTCATAGATGGAGAAACCGAGATTCAAAACAGTTTTAATACCTTGGCCCAAGGTCATAGAGCAATAGGTAAATCTCAGAGGTGGGTCTGAATCCAGGTTTTCTGATACCAAAAGCTGTTTTTCATTTTTCTATCCTGTGTGAATGACAGGCAGTCTGAACAGTTGTGTTATTTGGGGTGTCACAGATCTTTGTTATGACTTTAAATACCATTAAATACCGATGTCTTCCAAAGTTTTATCCCCAGCCCTACGCTTTCCTGAACTCCAGATTTCTATTTCCATCCAGGTACTCAGCTCCTCCCCTGAATGTCTAACAGCCATCTCAAAAACACATTCAAATCTAATAATCGCTAAGAAAATCCTGTTGGCTCTTCTGCAAAACACATCTAACTTTGATGCCTTTTTGCCACCCTCACTGTGTCTACCATAGTCCAAGCCACCAGCATCTGTTGTCTTCATAATGGAAGGAGGTTCCCAATCAATCTCCCAACCTTTTCCTCCATGCAGTCTATTCTCCACCCAGCACCCAGAGTGGTATTTATAAAATATGAGTCAGGTTATGATTTTCTTCTGCTGGAAATCCTTCAATCATCACTCCACATCTCATTCAGCCCAACTTTGTGGTGTCCTTACTGTCGCCTACAACTGCACCCCGCCCTCTGCTCTCATTGACCTCATATCCCACTACACCCTGCCTTCCCCACTTCACCCCATCTCTCTGGGCTCCTTGCTGAGCACACCAGTTGTACATCTATCTTTATGCTTTGCCTTCACATTTGCTATTCTCCTCACACTTAACTGTTCCCTAGATTTCCATGTCTCACTCCCTTCCTTCTGATCTCTACTCAGATGGTATCTTTTTAGAGAGGACTTCTCTGATCGAAAATAGTACCTTGCCATTTTTCTCTTTTTACACAGTTTTATTTTCTTAATAGCTCTTATCATGAGTTGGCATAGGATTTTTCTCATCTTTGTCCTCTCAAACACACACATATACTGACCATAATAACTACATGAAAGCAGGAATTCTGTCATGCTCAGTGCCGCATTGCAATGTCTAGAAGAACACCTGCCATATATTAGGAACTTCATAAATATTTGCAAACAAAAGCAAAATAAGGTAGAATATGCATATTAATCTAAAATAATAAAAACTGCCATGAAACACATTTAAAACTCTGATAAGAAATTTTAAGGAATATGGATCATTTTTAACTAGTTTACTATATAGAAAATATAACCATATTTTATTTAACTACCAAAACAAGATATTAGGCATAGCAAAAGCATTTTCAGCTTTTAAAATACACCCTGGCACAAATATAGTAAGCATAAGTATAAGTTCTCATTCTGCCAAAGTCAAAAAACAAAGCTAATTTGATATTCAACAGCTCCTAATGAAGATAACAGCTCTTTAACAAATGAGACAGGATTTTCTTTAGAAATAGAGGTATTAGGCTAGGCCTAAAATACAAATTTCTTTATTGTGAATGGACATTTTCTGATTTATAAATTAATGATAATAAATATACAATGACCTCTTAACTGTGTCCCAACCCACCATCATCATCTCCAAGCATTTTAACTTTAGAGCAAAAGGCATGTGCTTGAAGTCAGAAAACCAAGATTTGAGCATAGGGCTTATGCTGGGAAGAATAAAAGACAAAATTACTAGCAGAATCACTTACAAATCCTACAGTATTACACCCATCCAAGTTTACTATGCTCTCCCATCAAATATGCTACTATCCAAAAGACAAAGAATTTATTTATATCAGACTTTTGGTCCACTTGCTTTTTCTTTTATCTTTACTCCAAGATGAAATATCTGAAATATAATATTTTAATTAAGGAAATTAGAGATTTTTAAAAATCTACTTTTTTCTACACTAGAAGAAATTTGTGGCTTAACACCATTTGTAAGCATCTGACTGTTCACTTTAGCAAATCTTTTTTTTTTAAGATTTTATTTATTTTATTTGACAGGCAGAGATTATAAGTAGGCAGAGAGGCAGGCAGAGAGAAAGAGGAAGAAGCAGGCTCCCTGCTGAGCAGAGAGCCTGATGCAGGACTCCATCCCAGGACCCTGAGATCCTGAGCTGAGCTGAAGGCAGAGGCTTTAACCCACTGAGCCACCCAGGTGCCCCCACGTTAGCAAATCTTAATAGATTTGCCTGACTGCTTTCATCTAACTCACATTACAGCAGGTCTCCAAACAACTCTGCCCCTTGAAGATTTTCTTTCTTCTGGGAAGCAAGTGAAAACCCTCAAATTCAAGTAGTCTAATTCCCAGAGAGCACCATAAACTATGTCTTTAATACCTGGATCTTATGATCAAAACTTCTAAAACTGTCCTTGCCCTCTACCAATAGGAGTCTCTTTTCACAAACGGTCTTTAGGACTCATGGGTTCCCTAACTTCCTAGGATTTTCTGGAGTGAGATGATGGCTTTCATGACACTTTCGAAAAAATACATGATCTCCACACAAAAGGTTTAAAGTAAAAACTGTTTTTTTTTTCCTTTAATATTAGGCTTTCTTAATTCCATCCCATCACTCAGATTCAGGAAAAATAGTTTTTTTTTTTTTTTTCTGACCTATTCAGCCCTTCCACTTTACTTGTTTCGCATCTGATTTTCTAACCTCTGACTCAGTAATCACTTATTTTTCAATGCATACTCTCCTAGTTATCTACTCTTAATAGAGCACTGGACATAAGTTTGAGTTTTCACAGAATTTCATATAAAAATAAAGTTTACATAAAGTGTATAGTTATCTGATAATAAAATAAATAATTTATGGAAAGATTTATTTAGTGCAAAGATTACAAATACCCAAAACGTAATAATAGACCATAATTTATAATCCAGGAGACCCAAATCTAAATCTCAACTTTATTATTCATTTCTAATGCCAACTTAAAAAACTTTATGCCCCAAACCATTGGGCTTTCTTTCTAGAAAAATAGAAATAAAGAAATGCTATTCCTTTAGGTAATTCAAAAAATTATTAAATCTTAAAGCATAAAAGAAATAACAAATTAAAATATGCTGATGTCTATGCAAAGAACACAGGGAGGAAAAGAAACAAATTAGATGTTGAAGGGAGACTGAATTCTAAAATGTCATGCTTCTGAAAACATCATTTACCACACTGCCTGGCAAGTCTGGGGACGTGATTTACAGCCCCTCCACCCAGAACTGAAATGAGTTCCCTATACCAAGCTTATCCCACATCCTGAATTCCTCATTTTATCTAATTCAAACATTTTCTTGGATTACTGCAGAAAGTAGGCTTTTACACCAAAAGTCTCACCATGTCATGGAATCCCTGGCCTGATCGTGTCATGGAACCCCAGGCAATGACCCTTTCTAAAGAAGAAACATTAAAAGTTGCCTTGAGACTCTGCTTAGATTACACTTCCCCCTTCAGGAACCTTACCTCTGGTTCCTGATGCATATCAATCTTCATCCCAAGGTTTAAGTGTTCTTCCTGTAAATGCCCCTGCCTGGCAAGACCCCAGTCTTCCAAACCTTGGCTTCCCTGGTTTTCCCAGGGCTGGCTGTCAGTCAGACCACTGTCTTACCTAAAATAAAATCTCTCATTCACAACTACTCTATTTAACTTCTAGGAGTAAATCAGATTACCATCTCCCACCAACGTGTCATCAATCTCACTTCCAGGATATTGCTACTTCAATAAGGAGAATGAAGAATAAAATGAGGATGTGTATGGTTTGACAGACAATAAGCCTTTGGAGAAAGCCAGTTGTAGCAGAATCTTTGACTTGAATAAAACACAGGAACAACTGAGAAAGAGAGAGAGCGAGAAAGAAAGAGAGGGAGAAGAGATAAAAAGAAAAGAAAAGAAAAAAGAAGGAGGAAGGAAGGCAGGAAAGAAGGAAGGAAGGAAAGAGAAGAGAAGAGAACATAGAAAATCAGTGGGATGCTGGTGGGGAACAAAATTAGAGAGATATCTGAAAGGCTAGTATGCATACAATCACAACTGTAAGCATTTACTAACTCAAAGCTTTCAAATAAAAAACAGAAAGTAGTACAACTCAGATCAAAAAGATATAAAATTGTGCAATTCAGATCATTTACATATTTTCCAAATGTGAAAGCAGTAAGGAGAATTAGCTCATGGAGTTCACCCATTGCAAAACATTGTAAAATATGAAGACGTGTAAAAGGAGGACTTGGCAACATAATCAATATTAATGAATGAATTAGATGTAGCAGCAATTCAGAAGGAAGCAGAAAAGGACAGAAGAAAGGAAGAAGCAGTGAGTCAGGAAGGGGGGAACAACTAGAAGATGAGGTAAAGGGGTTCACTTACCTATGATCCCATTTGCAATATGCGAACAGTTGAGTAAGAGGAATGAAAAAAAGGAGCATGTAACATTTCCAAGCACATGATTTTTTTTTAAATTTCCAGATTAATAATTCAGTCAAAGAACAAAATCTTAACAAGCAACTATTTGAAAAAAGGATATGAATGTACCAAAATCTTAATAGCTAATTTTCTAATAGGGTTGAAGGGAGTTAAAATGTACAGGGCAGGGGTGGCACTGAATCGAGAGATTGCTTTCCCTTTATTCAATACTATAAATGTCTGAAAAAGAAAACACAACACATAAAAAGGAATTTAGGATCTTAATATTAAAATTAGGAACATTTTAAGAGAAAGGTAAGATCATCATTTAAAATTTTGCCTTACAAAATACTATAGTAATACACTAATTACCAACACACAACATGATGATAGGTGTTTTTTCTTTTCGTGCACCATTAACTTTCCTAAATTTAGTTTAGTAACATGAGGATTTAAAGGAGAAAAAAAAAACTTGTAGTAATTGCTGTAGGAATTCTTAGGACCTTTTATCAAGCTTTGATATCAGTATTTTAAAAGTATATTTGTTATACACAAAAAGCATAAAAATGAGGCTTTGATTACTTCTTCATTTTGACAAAAATTTTTCATGAGAACTTCAGAGTTTTCCATGTGTGTTTTTGGATGAGCTGCTTTTGGGAGAGAGTACATAAGTCACCTATTATTATTTCTTCTGCAGAGAGCTGTGGAAAGGGCAAAGTGTATGGCAAGGAGGCATAATCTGGCTGCCAATCAAAGGAACTTAAAGAGAGCCTGAGATTATAAAAAGGACTTTAAATATTACTTCTGGAAATATAACTCTTGTTTTCACTTTCTGCTTCATCACACTGTAAGGTGAATAGACTTTTGCCCTTCCTCAGTTACCCAACTGCATCATGCCTCCTCAGCTCTGTTCGTTCTGGGAATGTAGGCTCAAATGAGTACTTCCGGGAGACTTGTAGGATAGTGGATCCATTACATGCTCAAGCCCACCCAGCATCCTAGTGATGTTTCAGACTAAGGGGAGGAGGCACGCCATTCTTCACCAGACAACTGTGGGACTAGTCCAGAACCAATTAGGAAGTAGGGCAAGTAAAGACAACTTCACTAAAAACTCACTTTCTTATTGATATAGTATGGGTCCAGGTCCTCCAAGGGCTCTGACACCATCTCTGGAGGAATGTCTCCATAAATAAATGGAAGCGATTTCCCTGCTTCCAAGTCACTATTTGGCTTTGGGCCATTTTCATCATCCTCATCCTTACGCTCTTGTTTGGGTCTCTTAGCTTTCTCTTCTGCAATGCGTTGTTCAATAGCAGCAAGGGATTCCCTGGTAAAGAAGCGGAAGCTGTCAGGTCCTGGTGGTACCAGCACTGACTGTGCCATCTTTTCATCCTGCTCCTTTAATCACTGTTTAGCTCTTTGCATAAAAAAGTGCTATGGAAACAAGAGAGAGAGAAGAGAGAGAGAGAAGCAATGGTCATTAGGATAAAAGGTAACTGTGGCAATTACATGATACTGAGATAAAATATATAAACCAAGCTGTCTGCAATATTTTATTAAGGAAGCTGTCTTCCGGGGATTCTCAGGCATGCATTCATTTGCTTGCAAGGAGATCTGTCTTTCACATTCAGTAGATGTCTATGAGGTAATCTAGTCTCCCACTCCCAAAATGTTTTAAGTGAAAATATCCAAATTCGGAGCACGGAAATGGAGGATACTGATTTGTGCTTGCTGTTTCACTTGTGTGAATATTTTGGCAGCCATCTTTTTCAGCATCCTTTCTGAAAAAAATATCAGAGATCCAAAACAAGAGATGAATAATCACCCAAAATTATAGAACCTGGGCTATGCAAGGATCTTGCATGTACCTCTATGTTTTGTTCCATGTTCCTTTTGGCCTACTTTTCCACCTTTAATAGCTTATTCAAAATCAACGCACCTGGTAAAGAGCTCTGGAAATCCTGAAATGCCAGGCTGTGGAAACATAGGTAGATACTGCTTGAAAGCAAGGGAGCAGGAAGGAGCGGGGGATGCCCGATTGCATTTGGAACTGCTCGGAAGCTGCACAGGAAGGGATCCAGCTCCTGCCAAACTGGGCAGGAAGTCATCCACGTCAGAGGTCTGGATCTTGGACCCCCCTGGCTTAGCAACCTGCTGCTACCTAGTATATTTGCTTCTTAAATTAACAAATTTGCAGTACTTAGTAAACACTGTAGAATTAGTTCATTTTCTCAAATAGTGTCCATTTCATAAACATCTAAGTAGCAAATTTAGACTTGAAAAAATAACAAGTTTAAGATAGTTTATCTTTTAAACAAACTCCTATTTTGTTGGTCTTTGCCATGACATAGAGGCTTACTGTATTCTAATTATATTTCACCGGACTAACAAATATAACTTCACAGAGCACACCAATCATTCCAAATGTTACCTCTGAACCAGTTGCAAGAGTTTCTATGATTTTTGAAACCATACAACCAAAACATTAACTCCTGAATGTCACCTGTATATAATTCTTCTTTTTAAAATATCAATCCATTTTAACCCCCATCCTACAGGAATGAGAATTGCCATTTAATTATATGAAGTGCGTTTTCAAAGAGTAAATGCATCATTTCTGTAGCATATGTCAGATCAAACAGGGAAATTTAAAATAACATAAGCTACTCTCCCTTTTCTACATTTTTTCTGAAGTAGACTAGGTAGCCACTAGCTAGCAGACTGCCCTCTCAGTATCACACTGCCTCCCAAACATCCTTCATTTACCTCACCCATCCCGAGAGACCCTCATGCCTCGACAGAAATAGGCATGAAGAAGGTCCATGCATACTTCATGGAGGAAACTGCCATGCCTGGATGCTCTAATAAAAGAGACATGCTAAAACATGCAGCAGCAGCTTCAAAATGAAAGTGGTCCTCTGCAGATTCCCCCAAGGATTCTACTGTATAGGTAGAGAAGCATCACAGAGAATAAGCATAATAAGAATATTAAAACATTACCCCTGCGGAATCTTTTACACCCAGAGTTTGGGATTGATAAGCTGGCACCAAGAAGACTGCAGCTAAAATTCCATCATTCTTTTTTTCTTTTTTTCTTTTTCTCATTTTTTTTTTCTTTTTCTTTTCTTTTTTTTTTTTTTTTTTAAATTCTCCTTCAAAGACCACACCTAACTTCCTGTAAAAGGATTCTGGTAACTGAAGTAAGAACAGGCATTTCCTGTTTGGGGACTACAAAATGGCGTTATTATAACTACCACTAGAGGGCGGGGGAACTGTGAAGAGAAACCCCTCACAGTGTGCGTACACAGAACCCTGTGTTTGAAGCCGCCCAAAGCTTTCACTAATGGAGCTCTGATTTTTTCACAGGCTTTTCTTAGAACAAAACGCTAAGACTTTGCTGATTTCAATCAGTTCTGCTAACAGATTAAGCTTCTGATCACGCTTTTTATTTGCTAAGCCAGAAGTCATTCAATCGATACAAATAATTCAAAGTGTAAAAGAAAAATAAATACTGACTGTTAAAAATAAAAGCATAAAAAAGCAATTATACTAGTGAAAGTCTTACATACAGTGGAATTTAACATTCCTCAGCCCCAAAGTATCTGACATCCAATAAAGTGCTCTGCTAATTCAACGGAGATGGTCTTTGTGCTACACAAATAAACTTTATCTAGAAATAAAATAACAGTGATGAGACACCAATCTTATTTTAACTCTGATTTTAGTGGCTGAAAAGCAGCCAGAAGAAAACTGAAAATTCAGTGAAATCCTAAGTGCCAGTCTTTCAATTGATGATAAAGTGATGATTTGAGGACTTCCTATGTGCCAGTCACTGACTGGACTAACACGTCTGTATGTACCATATCATTTCATCCCCCCCCCACAATCTTATCAAATAAACACTTTCATGATCCTGATTTGAAAACTGAAGAAAGGACGTATGTGTTATGATCTTAGTCATCTAAGATCACACACATAGGATTCAAACTGAAAGTCTGACACCAAAAATCTGTGAATTTTATTCAGTCATAAACACTTGCTCATGCAACTAAAGCCTGAAATAAAGATTAAATAAATACCAGGCAGTGGTGCCAATTATGACCAGAAACAGTCCTAATTATTAAATAAATATATTTTGGGGGGGGTGGGAGGTTGGGGTACCAGGTGGTGGGTATTATAGAGGGCACAGCTTGCATGGAGCACTGGGTGTGGTAAAAAAATAATGAATACTGTTTTTCTGAAAATAAATAAATTGGAAAAATATATATATTTTGCATATTTTCTAGCTTCATCATTTTCATTAGAAAATATATTTGTTGGAACTGAGCATACAGAAGATCCAGTAAAAAAAAAAAAATTAATCACTCTAGCAGGTCTCTTTAGGTTATAAAGACAAAAGAATGACTCACACTGGCTTGAGAAAGAAGAAAGAAAAAAGAGAGAAGGAAGGAGGGAGGAAAAGAGGGAAGAAATAAGAAAAGGAAAGAAAGAAGGAAGAAAAGAGGGAGGGAGGAAGGAAGGGAAAAAAGAAAGAAAGTGGGAGGGAGGGAGAGAAGGAAGAAAGGAGAGGAAGGAAGGATGGAAGGAAAAGGAAGTTCATTGGTTCAAGGTTTATTTTCTAGGGCTAGGTTGAGGCATGGGATGATTCTGGAACACAGATGACATTACCAGCATCTAGTTATGCTTTGACTTCCATGGTGTTAACTTTTCTAGAAATTCATTCCTTATTGTAATAAGGTGCTATATAGCAGCTCCCAACCTCCCAGACTTAAATCCAATAGGAATAAACACTCAGAAAAACTCTCATTGCATCTCACTAGCTCCAGCTGGGTTACATACCCATCCCTTAAGTAATCACTCAGTCCTAGGTAATGCCGTGCTTCATGCTTTGATTGACCTCCCCTAAAGCAAATGCCTCACCCTTGGAACTAGAAGGAAACCTTCCTTGAAATCTATGAACAGTCAGGATTGTGGCGGTGGTCTAGGAATATCTCTCAAAAGCAAAGCTGGAATACTATCACTGGACAAGAGGTGGACAGTTGCTTGTCAACAAAAACAGTAAAGTGTGTACTCTGGTCACGTACTGGTCATATTTGCAGTGCCTCAATACTTGGTAATATTATTAATGTCAGAAGATCTATTTACCTATACAATATATATACACATATATAAATACATGGATATATATATACATATGTATAGATAGATTTCTGATGAAAATGATAAAGCTAGAAAATATGCTATATATAATGCTAGCAAATATGTTGCATATAGCATATATGGATATGCTATATAGCATATAGCATATTTTTTGGCTTTACCATTAGAAAAAATTGTATCTTCTATGTATACCATCCTAAAGACTTAGAAACCAGACAAGATAGTTAGAAGATTCTTTCCCCAAAATAAGTTGTCCTACTGGAATCATATGTTCCACGAATCTCTATGATGAGCATTAGCTTCATTTATCAAATGAATACATGAATATTTTGGTCTCACTTTACAAATGTGCTTAATAATAGGCTTTTGTATAATAAGATTCTAATTCAAAAAAATAAATTAAGGAGTAAAACAATTACAAAGTGATTTGGCAAATGTATTTTTGGGGGAGGTTAACCGTAAGTAACAACACATACTGCACTATTTTTATCAGGCACTATTTTGAGAACTATTTAAAAGTACTTAACTCATAACAACCTGATGAAATAGATGTTGTGATTATCCCCATTTAAGATACGAGGAAACTGAGGCAGCAAAAGATTAAATAGTTTGCAACATGCATTAAGTTTTCACAGCCGGAGATAGTAGAGTCAGAATCTGAACTCATGCTTTTTGGTCACAGAATTCATGTGCCTAACCATGATGCAATGCTTCTCCAGCCTTTTCCAGGAGCCACTTGCTATTAGAAACGACAAGGGAATGTGTAGTTTCTTTGACATCATATTAGTTGTAGGATCACCCATTTTTGTCCCAGTGATCCTAGCTAGTGACTATGTTTCAGGATATTTAAAAGGGTGAGCAGAAAATGTTTTACCAAAACACCCAAGATATATGAAGAGCAACACGTGAATATTTTTTCCATTTCAAAAATACTTTTATGCTATATAGATTTGAAATAAGGATCATAGTCTCTTATTTCTGATTTCCCAGGATGAAGTTTTCAGAAGGCTTGCATATTAGCTTTTCTTCTATTTGCTATTGTTAACACCAAACTGACATTTTATGAGATTGCTAAATGGCTCGTTACGTGAAGTTTTTAAACTTCATTCAGTTGCATTACTTTACAGATAAGTGATTTTATGTTACAACTTTTAAAGCCCAGATATTATATTTGGAAGACTCATAAGTAATTGGAAAGGTACACGATATTATTTTAAGTAGTCAGAAAGGAATGAATATTATGAACTAATTTTTAAACTCTGATAACATTTTTTGCCTTTCAATCCCATTTTTTAAAATTTTTCTCACTTATAAAAAAGGAACATTAATTTTCTAAATTAAAATATTAAAAAAACCATGTTATTATATATGATGACATCTACAAATATAAAAGTTATCATAAAAGATAGAGTAATTATAAAATAAAGATATATAGTAAAAATAGCATATGACTAATTTCTTTCCACAAAGATTCACTTTATAGTAATTACTCTAAGGTTCAACTTATACTGAAAAAAAAAACTGGCTTACTTAATATCACAGATAAGGAAATAATTATATAACAGTTTATGTTATAATCATTAATTGTGGATAAGTGCTCAAAAACTTGAGGATTTTTACTCAAGAAAGCAGAGAGAGACTAAGAAATGTCTTTCTGAAAGTTATCTTTTAATCCTATTTTACAACTGATTTTTAGTTTTCTTCATTACATTAGAATAATGCTGGAAACATAAACTAAGAAAAGACTTGCTAAATGTTATCTGAGGATTTATTTTTGGATTTTCTAGTTTAGTTAATCCATAGATTTCAATTTATTTTTTCAGAAACTTTCTGATTGTCACTGACTGTGTTTTTATATCTTTCTATCTTTTACCTTGAGCCACTCACTCATTTCTGTAACTAACAATTTCCATAAAAGGGAGAAAGTTCTGAACAAATAGATTTACATGTTTTTCCACTATAGATTGGGAACAGAACATAATGGAAAATGAAAGGCATAGGCTTAGTAGATACTATTTGGATAAATCATCATTTTTCTTTCGATTCTAGGGGCAGTTCCAATATATATTTCCAAAAACTCATTTTCTGTTCATATTATAATTGTTGAACAATATCCTTCATTTCTTTAAATGACTGTTATTTTTTAAAATTTGTTTATTTATTTGAGAGAGAGAGAATGAGAGTGAGAGAGCATGAGAGGTCAGTGGGAGAAGCAGACTACCTGCTGAGCGTAGAGCTCCCTACCAGGGACCCTGATGTGGGACTCGGACCCAGGACTCCAGATCATGACCTGAGCTGAAGGCAGGTGCTTAACCAACTGAGCCACCCAGGCGCCCTGTTATATTTTTAAACATTATTTTTTTCTATAACAGATATGCACACCAATATTTTCATAATCATGATGATCCCTGGGAAATACTATTCAGTGTAGTAAATAATCATTTTACATCCAACTTTCCTGGGGAAAAATAAGTCATGTATAATGACATATGCCCATATCTTTATGCAGGTATTTTTATTCTATTGCAGATAGTCTGGCAACGTTGTTGTACATCCTTTTTTAATCTTCAGATATATTAAGTGCATGTTGGTAGACTATCTATGAACTACCTCAACCCTTCCTAAATGATTTGTCAGTTGGAAGGCCACCTCTACTCTGATTACATATTCATTTATTTTGATGGCTAAATTATGTTAGAATCACAGAATTTCAATTCTGAATTTAATAGACAAGGAAGAAAATTTCCCAAGTCATGGTTCTCCCGAAAAAGTGAAAAATTGTTCCAAATGCTAGAATATTTCCAGCTCAGTTTTCTTCATTCCTTCATTCCTTCCATTTCATTGAGGACCTCTACCGTAACTTGGCCCCTCAGCTCTCACCCTCTTCAAGGGAGAGAAAAAATAGGCAGTCTCTAAACTCCTCAGTGGGGTAGTGGATCTAATGTCCAGGCATCATCCCAGGAGAGAACAAGTAGGCAGAGCCAGGAGCAGAAGGCCTTTGAAATGAAAAACAATGCTCAAAAAATAGCTACATTCCAAAATATCCTTGATGCAAAATTTGTGCATGTGTGTATGTATGTACATGTGTGTGCCTCAGAGAGACAGAGAGAGAACTAGATATGAGAGAGGATGAGACCATAAGAGACCACAGATTTGTGTCTTCATTTCATGTTCACGTGATTTAAATTCTGACACTCTACTTGATTCTTGATATTAGTTATCTCATTTTATCCTTGTGATATTTTGTAAGGGAAGTAATGCTGTTGACACTTTTCTAATGTGGTGGTGATCTGGGCATATGGAGGCTGTAATGAGGCACTGCCAACAGAGGCAGCGTTTAAACTCACATGTGTCTGATTTCAAATTCTAAATATGCTTCATCATTCCATTTTCGGAGAAATGTACCATTGATACACCAACTGAGAAGGGTAACGGGAAATACGCCTGATTTTTTAAGTCACCAGATCCCTTTCTATACCTGAGATATTGTCACAATGCCATAAGCTCGCTGCTATTAAACTGGTGACCTACAATATAACTGAGTTTCCCCTTATAATCATGTTTTGTGGGGTTATCTTGACTCCTGCTGGAATAAGACTTAAATTCTCTGAACCTTAAATTTCTCATCAGTAGAAATCAAGGCTCATTTTGAGTTTTATGAAATAAATTTATAAGAAAAAACAAGCACTATGCCTAGAACATAGTAGATACTAAATAAATGCTGATTTCTTTTTTCAGAGACACCTTAGTGATGTTTGTTAGTTCTACTTTTTATTAAAGTTAGCCATGTAAAACTTATCTCCCCTATTATCTCATATTTCTTATCTTAACCCATCTCTTTTTGTGGTTTTTCCACAATGTCCAGCATACCTCATTATCTGAGATAAATCGTCCAGTAAATCATTGGTGAATTAACAGTTGTACCCCTATATTATTCAGAAGCTCTCTTGTCTTTTCACTCAGTACACTCTCACCAGTATATATTTATGTGTCATGACACCTGCCTAATTCCAGGTTTCCAGTTTTGTTTCTTTCAGTTACAAAGAGCCGTGTAAGTGACTCTATAAATTTATGGCCACTCCACTGTTTGAGCTTACTTTCCCTTTCTTAAAGTCAGACTACTTAACAAAAGTCAGACTACTCACTCTGCTGCCTCTCCTCTCCACTACACACATACACACACACACACACACACACACACATACACACACATACACACTATATCCATACACCTGTGCACACATGCACATATACACACACATATGCTTGTTTCTGCCTTGGTAGCTTATTTCACCAGCCCAGACAGTTCAACAAACATGTATTTGCCAGTCTTTCAGTTTTTCAGGTGAAATTGCTTGGAAAAATTCTCTTTAAGAGATCTCTTTTTTTTTTTCTGAATTTCCTTTATATGTACAGTAGGGAGTGCCATTTTTTCTTAATGCATTCCTATACATACACTTTTCTTTGCTTTAGTTCACTCCCAAAACTACTGCTAAGTCAATTTAATGAAAGTATAACCTTGTATTTGTCACCCTCATCCAAGAATCTTCAAATATTCTCCATTACCATTCATATAAAGTAGAAATTCCTCTGCCTGACATTGAAAGCACGCACCAAATTTCTTTTCCAGTCTTATTGCCTGTCAACCTCTACTAGCACTTTATGGTAAAGAAGAACTAATTTGCTCAAGTTTTCCTAAATTTGCATCCTGATCTCTGTGTTTCTACTTCCAAGTTGCTGCTTATTTTGTTTTCACTACCTAAAATTCATGACAATTCAACCTGACAAGACAATATCAGTTTTAAATCTCAAATGTTACATTTCCCATGAATATTTCTACATCCTTTCAGCTGGGTATGGCCTTTCACTTTTTCAGACTCAACAGCACTTGCTTCTCACACACTATTAGTCATATTTATGTAACTACCTTGAGGTAAGGCTATGATATACTCCCTTTGTGACCCTTTAAGTATATAAAGCCATACCTTGCACAAAGTAGATACTCAATAAAAGAACTAGATAGCAGACAATTTCAAAGAGACACAGTTTTAAACAAGCTGTCATGTTGCAGAGGGCCTAGATGTGCAAAAGTCTCTTCTGACTCTAGAGGACAGATTGAAGACAAATAGGAATGTTATAGGAGAAAAAACTTAATGTTCAAATTCTTAGACTTGCCTTAAACAAAGTGACTTTTTTTTAACAAGAAATAATTCTCAATTACCAGAAATAGTCAAGAAAATGCTATAGAAAACATGCCTGTCTGAGCTAATAACTGAAATGTAGAATAATAAAATACTTCCAACATCCAGATTATATGATTACCTAAAAAAGAGAGAGAGACAGAGAGAACGCATCAAATTATCTCTAAGGAAAGAAAAATGAAGACAGAATTTAATTAATTATTAAGGTTTTTTTTTTTTTTACATAAATTCTGGATTAGAGATAACTCAATATCCAGATGTTCACGGAACATGTTATCTCCCTTAGCAGTGGCTGCTCCTGTTGGCTCTGGGCCCCACGAGGGCAGGGAGCTTGTCTAGGCTTGCTGGCTCTCCTCCAGTCTCCTGTGCCCATTGCATCATGTGGTTTCTCCATACATATATGGTACTAAATTAAAAATGAGACCTAACTTGCATTTGTTTCACTAGATCAAAAGAGGTCAAAGAGAGGACATAGTAAAAAAAGATCATACGTATAAAATCTGGCTTGCTTTAAAAATATGATTAATTACTGTTTCTTGGACCACAGTAAGACACTAAAGAGCAGTTCTTCCTGCTTTTCAGGATCAAGAAAGAATCTATTTGTCGTTTTAACTTTCACATTGTAAACAATATATTTTCAGCAGATATGTCAAAACATGTGTCCAGAAACATGTCTTCCTTTTTAAGTTAGTTAACTTGGAGGTCCACGCACTTAAGTCAAAGGTGCTATGGCTCTAAATAGTTTTGGATTTCCTTCTTTTGGCATTGACACTTATCTTTTTCAGAAGCTAATTTACAGTTCTTTTTTCTTAGCCAATCAGCTACACCTGATTTATGCACCATCATCAATTTTGAGGGGTTCTTCTTGACTTACTATTATTTGGTGGGCACCATGCTTTGAAGAAAAGGCAGTAACTTTGGAGCCAGATGAAACTAGTGTGCATACTTACTCTGCTACTTTCTCGCTGTGCTTCTTTAGGCAAAGGGCTTGGGTTACAGTGAGGATTAAATTAATAAAAAACCCAGTACACAGAGTACGTGCTACTTATCCAGATTTTCCCTATGCCCTTTTTTCCTTCCGTGTTCCAAGATTCATCATTTATGCACCACACCCAGTACTCCATGCAATATGTGCCCTCCTTAATACCCACCACCAGGCTCACCCAACCCCCTCCCCCCTCCCCTCCAAAACCCTCAGTTTGTTTCTCAGAGTCCACAGTCTCTCATGCTTCGCCTCCTCTCCAATTTACCCCAATTCACTTTTCCTTTCCTTCTCCTAATGTCCTCCATGTTATTTCTTACGCTCCACAAGTAAGTGAAACATATCCTTAAAACTCTTACACATAGCACTGTACTAAGCTGAATAAGACCAAATATAAAGCTAGAAGCCCAGTACTTCAGAATTTGCCATGCAGTGTATCATTTAACAACAAGAGACAACTTTTTTTAAAGTGCTAAGAGCCAGTGTTCTTCCGGATGCTTAGAAGACAGTAAGTAACCAAATGGATCTGCCCTCATAAAGCTTTTATTTTATATATCCTAATGATACAGATTATGTACAAGTACATCAACATGGACTAGAGCCTGTGCTCTATTGCTATGGAAAAAGATACTGCAGGGAAGGAAGAGAAAAAATATCAGGGTCAGGAAGAGTGGTGTGTTGAAAATTTAAATAGGGTGCTTAGGGGGAAGTCTTGCTGAGGAAGTGACATTTAAGGAAAAGCCCCCAAAGGACCCAAGGAAGGCAGCCAAGTCCTGAGCCCTCCTGGATAGTGGGGTTCCAAGCAGAGAAAATGTATGAAAAGAGCTACAGAAAGGAATTCGCATTTGAAAAGGCCTATAGAAGGGTAAATAGCATTGAACAAATGAAACTGCAACACAGGACAATAACATCAACAGGAAGAAGAAAGTAGAGCAGGTAACAGGGACAATGAGTACAACAGCAGATGCTGCCAACCTCAGTTAGGCCTGCCATCTGCTTTCCCAGCAGTTTCACCGGTGACACCTGTGACATAAATGTCAAGATCAGAGCCCAAGCCAGACCCTGAGAAGCAACAATCATACCAGAAATAAAGGAAAGTTCATTGCCACTAAATGGCCTGAGCCTGAGCACAGAACAGAATGGGGGCGTTGAAAGCGGGATAGACATGTGTGGCTGCTCAGAGAAGTCTAAACCTGGACGGCTATTTGCAGGGTGGACCCAGGAACAGCCTTGCAGATATGAAAAGTGCAGTAGTCATATTTAGCATCCAGAAACAGCTCGATGTCAGAGAAGCAGATAAGGCAAAATGTTGCCTATCCTTAATGCCTAGAAATATTTGTTGAAATTTTAAAAGATTAGAAAAGAGATAATCTTTCTGGTCATGATACAGTTTTTTAAACGGACCAACGTAACAGCATAACCAAGTAAGACATACAATACAAAAAGTTTTGTTTGTTTTCTTTTACATGGGAAAATGTTTTGATAATGTATTTGTCTGTTCAATATGTTGGCAACACATCCCTTATTCCTAATCACTCCTACAATTTAGAGAGAAAACACAGAGAATTAGCCATTCTGTTCCTCAATTCCCTTAATCTCTTGACCTCTCTCTTTTTTTTCTTTCTTGTTTATTCTCTCTTCAGAATAAAGGTAATTCCTGTCGTGATCAAATCAACAATGTTGCTGCTGGGATGAATTCAGATCATTTGAAGTAAAATGTTTCTTGAACAGCAAAGTATTATGCATTTTCATCTCTTTTTTAATATTATTAATATAACAATTTTTGCCCATAAGAATGAGTGAAGAAATGATCTCTTGCAGTCTATATTTTTTAAAGTTGCTCTATATAACTTCATGCATGTGAATTATAAAAGTATGGTTAAACTTGTAAGATGTTTAGATTTTGAATAGCCTTCTATCCCTGCACATAGATGTGATTGTCCCACCATATTGCTGCACTGTTTTCAACTGTAAATGAAAACAGGAGAAACTATATGCTTGAGAAGAGAAAAGGGCAAAAGGCTTAGGAAAACATACTGCATTCCTCAGATAAAGTAATAACCATTTGCAACCACATATTCATTTGCCAGCTCATACTCATGAATGACATTTCCCATTTATTTTCCTCACTCCCAATGAAACAAAATATACGGAAATCATTAAAAGTAGGGACTGATCTGTAAAAGCAGCTTCGTCACTTGGAAATTATCAAAGGGCAAGACATGACTCACACATTTTTTGAAAAGCTCAAGTCATGATCACAAATTTCGAACTGAATATTCCTTGATTTCTCATAAAAGATACACAGTGAGAGAGAACGAGAGGGAGAGTGCGAAGAAGCAAAAGGAGGAGAAAGGAGGAGGAGGATGAGGAGGAGGAATGTTTGTGGAGTTCTAGAAATAAAATATTCTTCCAAAGAAAAGAATTTATCAATCAGAAGATATAACTTAGATTTAGAATTAAACCCCTACCACTCTTTATGGCGTGAGCAAATTTTTTCCCTTGTGTTGGCACTATAACTAATGCTAATTAAAATCATAGGTTTTGTGTTTGGAAGGGGGCCTCCCAGTAGATCATTTAGTCAGACTGGTTACATTCATTAACGATTGAACCAAAATCAGAGACAGATGGTTTTGTCTCAGATCTCAGAACAAAGATTTCACAACTTTTCTTGGTTGCCTATTCAACTTTTTAATCACTGATTAACTTATTCTTTAGTTATAATCTTTGTCAATATTTAACTATCCAGACTATTTCTGGTACCGTTTCATTGGATGAAACGGAAGCTTCATACATACCCCTATATGGGTTTTACCAGGGAAAAATTGCCAAAATATTTACTTAGCATTCTGTTTATTGACACTGAAAGGATATTTGCCTATTAGGTTAACCAATATCCAGTGACTTCATTATAATTGTAACAATAAAAACGTTAGTTGATAGTAGGTATCATCTCTTTCAGTCGCTTTTTTGCCTATCCCCTTTCATGTTATTTTTATTATTAATGTTAATTTGATCAATCAGTCCCAAGACAACAGAATGATTAAAAGGCATGAACACCAGACTTTTAACATGTTGTATTATAATTGTCATTCAATGTAGAACACTTTCTAATTTTCCTTATGATTTCTTCTTTGACCCATGTATTGATTATTTAGAAATGTGTTGCTTACTTTCTAAAATAATTGGCTTTTTATAGATACCTATTTTTACTGGTTTCTAATTTAATTCTACTGTTGTCAAATATTCTTTATTTTTAAAGATTTTATTTTATTTATTTGACAGACAGAGATCACAAGTAGACAGAGAGGTAGGCAAAGAGAGGGTGGGGGGAAGCAGGCTCCCTGCTGAGCAAAAAGAGCCCAACACTGGGCTTGATCCCAGAACCCTAAGATCATGACCTGAGCCAAAGGCAGAGGCTTTAACTCAGTGAGCCACCCTGGCACCCCTGTTGTCAAATATTCTGAGATAAATTAAGGATTATATCATGGCCTAGCATATGGTCTTTGATGAATGTTTCATGTATACTTGAAAAGAATGTATATTCTGCAGTTGGATGTATTATCCTATAAATGTCAACTAGGTCTTCATGTTTGATAATCAATAGTATTATTCAAGTCTACTAAATTTTTTCTATTCTATCAACTACTGAAAGAAGATTGTTAAAATCTCTAACAACAACTGTGTATTTATATATTTCTCACTTATTTTTTCTCTTTTTATTTTGGAACTCTATGATTTTTTCATTCACATTTAAAATTATGTCTTGTTACAATTCAGTTCTTTTATTCTTATGAAATGACATTTTTTAAAAATAGGCTCCTTACCCAGTATACAGCTTGAACTCACAACCCTAAGATCAAGAGTCACATTCTCTACTGACTAATCCAACCATGTGTCCCAGAAATGACCACTTTTTAAAAATCTATGTTAATACTCCTTGTCTTGAAGCCTACCTTCTATGATATTAATATAGTCATATCAGCTTTCTTTTGATTAGTGTTTACACATAATACCTTTTGCTCTTCTTTTATTTTCAACCTATCTGTATTAGTATACTTAAAATATGTCTCTTGAAAACAGCATATCTTTGGATCTTGCTTTTTATTCAGTCTGCTCACAATCTCAAGAGTAGTGAAATTATGTACCTGCTAAAGACCTACGCCAGCATGTTCACAGCAACCTTTCTCACATCACTAAAGCCCAGAAACAATCCAAATGGCCACTAATAGGTGAATGAAAAATAAATTAAGATATATTTATCCAATGAAGTAATACTCAACAACAAAATGTTATAACTAGTTATATATGCAACAAAATGGTTGAATCCCAAAAAGGGTGCTGAGTGAAAGAACCTAAAAAAAAAAAAAAAATAGTACGTTATTTTATGGTCCTATTTATGTGACTTTTTTGAGCAAAACTAAGCTATGGTGATAGAAATCAGAAAAGTGGTTGTCTCTGGGAGCAGGAGGGATTGACTGAGAAAGGACACTGGGGAGGTAAAGATGTTCTCCATCTTGATTGGGGGAGTGGTAACAGTAGATTACATTTGTCAAAACTCAAATGAATATGCATTTTATTTTATGCAAATTATCCTTCAAATAAGGAAAATGGCATGAGCCCAAGCCATACTGCCTTCTACTTCTTGTTTCCCAGAAAGTCTTGTGACTACACCAAGCCAAACCTGGACAAGCTGAGACAAACCAACTCCTTTGATGATCCTCTTTCAGCTGGAGAGTATTCCTATCAGGTATCTTGAATTCACTGTCTCCGTGCGACTAGGATGAGAATATAAGTTTCTCTGGTATGGATTTATACTTTAGTAGGAGATACAAGCCCAGTTATGTCTCAAAGATAATTAGTTCTAAGATAATTGGGAATTTGGCTCTTTGATCTTAATACCATCAATATTCACTGCCCCCAGAGAATTAAAAACTTAATTAGGTAGTCACATGTAGACATTTAAATAATATTACCAAGCCCACTAACAGCATAAGAGAATAATGTACTAAAACAATACAAGGCAACTAACAAGGCCGTATATGATTTGTTTGTGATAACAATGATAAACTTGAATAGATATTTTAAAAATTTTACAAAATGCTTTTACACACGTTATTTTATTTTTACTAAAATTTTAAATAGAAGTATAGTTAATACAAAATACTGTATTAGTTTCAGGTTTACAACATAGAGTCTTGACAATTCTGTATGTTATGCAATGCTCACTAGGATGAATGTATTACCATCTGTCATGATACAATATCATTATAATAGTATTGATTATATTCCCTAGGCTATACTTTTGTCCATGCAACTTATTTTATTTAAATAAATAAGTTATAACAAGGTAGATCAGAGAGGTGTAAATAACTTCATCTTAAAAGAAACTAAAGTTTAATCAGCCTATGTGTTTAATCAGCCTATGGCGATAGCAAATAAACAACAGATGCAAGGTTGCAACATGTTTTTCAGCTTTCCTCCAAAAAGATTTATTCTATATCTTTTGTTGGTTATAAAAAGCTAAAGGCACTGAGGGCTGACATGATGAACAAAGACTTCTTTGATGAGGTAAAACTTGGGCTGAGCTTTAAAGCCTGGGCCAAAAATGGAGGACATTCCAAGTGGAAGCAAAATCATGAGAAAATGCCCTAAGCAGGATCTGACTCAGACCTACCAGAGACAATAAGGCAGGTCAGGGCAATAAGTAAATGAAAACATCAGTTGGACTGAACTAGATCATGTTGCAGATCTAATCAGGGAAAAATGATACAAGCCAAAGTGGAGATGTCAAAATAGAATATCAAAGGTCAATGGCAACATGCTGAAGCTTTTAATAAGAAAAGTGAAATATCAAGAAAAAAAGTATATATTATAAAATATCTTAAGTATTATAAAATATGGATATGAAAATAATAATACATACTTAAGATTACAGTTTGAGTACATTAGTGAAAGTAGATAAGCAATAAGTGGGCTATAAAGAAATAAAGGAATTAGGTATGTAAACTTGTTTAAGAGATATTAAGTATGGCAAAAAGTCAGAGTAATGGATGAAAAGACTTAAATTAAGGTTAACAGAAAGATCGGATTGACCTAATCACCTCAATCTTTTGAAGGAGAGCAGTGTGACAGATATTGCTAAATAATAATAATAATAATAATAAAACCATTTGAATCATCACTGATGAGAAACAGATTTTGTTGTTATTTACTGAAGAAATGGGATATTATAATAACAAAAATACAGAAATTATAGAGATGATTTTTAAAAATTTATAAGTTTAGGTAATAATTCATACATACATAGAATCTCTTACTATTAATTAGAATTTTTTTCCCACCTGAAAAAAAGAGACTATGATGTCCTCATGTAAAGTCAACTTTGGCTTAAACTTAGAAAAATTTTTCTATCTGAATACTCCAGAAATGAAACACCACAGAACATCAAAATAACCAATATTTTGGTGTTGTTAGTCAACAAAAACTAGTATTTGTTGAAATCTTACTAAGGCTAAATATTGTTCTAAATGTTTTACGTGTACACTGTAGCATTTAACTCAATCTTCATGATAACTTCTGGAGTAGGAACAATTATTAACCTTACTTAATGCAAGGAGGCCCAAAGAGGTTTCTTTCTTGCCTAAGGACAGATTAGTAAACAGAGAAGCCAGAATGTGGACTTGGGCAACCTCATGTCTGAGTCCAAATCCTTAACCACCACCTTTACATGGTGACTAAAATCACCCATGTAAACTATAAAATGTTAGTCATGGCTCTACTTCCTGTTCAGTGTTAAGATTTCAAAATTTTATCCAAAGCTCTTCTATTACCAGGTCAGATTGTGACTAATACCATCTCTCCAGGCTTTACATCCAGTAGAATCTCATGTGGAATATGATGCCCATGGGGTAAAGTTGCCTCATGTGCAAACAAAACAATCTGGATTTCATACTAAGGACACAGGGAACATCGTGGAACATTCTTCAGAAAAGCAATACAATCAGATTTATTTCTTAGATGTTGCACTGATAGTACAGGAGAGGTCTGGAATGTAAAATCCTTTAGGGCAGGAGATAAGAAAAAAAGCTATTGTAAGAGCCCAGACAGGAGGCAATGCATGCCAAAATAAGGCAGAAGCAATGGGATGAGGAAATGATCCGAGCATTTCTGAAGTTGCTTTAGTAAAATCTGAAGTTTGACTGCACACGGCTGGAGAAGGAGCTACCAAAAATGAAGAGGACTCCAAGGTTTTTGTCTCAGGGACATGATGCACAGGAGGCAGACAACTTCTGTCTTTCACAGATCTCACTGATATTCATATTCTATGAAGTCAAATTCCATATGAAGCCACACAAATTTATGGAGCAAAACAGAATGAAAATTGTATTAAAGAAAACTTATTCTGCCCTGAAATACTAGAGCAAGAGGAAGACTAAAATCAGGAATGGTAGTGAGGAATCTTGCACAGTAAGAAAACTAAGTCAGTTGGAAATTCAATTGTGTGTTGAGGAGCAAGGCAGTTAATGAATGCTTCTATTATTTCATAACAGAAAAAAATTGAGAAGTTTGAATGGCTAATAAACATTATTTTTTTTAATACAAAGATATACAGGTATATGTTTTTTAAGAGTAAGTGAATATTTCTGCATTTCATTAGACTACCATAGACTTTTTTTCTAGAACAAGGAGAAAAATGATGATCTTTCAGAAAAGGGAGTTGAAAATTAGATTATTAACTAAGATAAAATATTTTAAAATTGTTACAGTAAAAAGAAATGTAATGAAAAAGTGAAAAATAACAATTTTCCTTTATTTAAATTTTGTTAGTCTAGCTGAACAGGAAAATAGTATTAAGGAAAATATCTTGATATTTTAAACTGTCAATGAATATAAAAAGTGAATGGAATTTTTGTTCAAAGGGAAGTTGAATTATAGCTTCACTAAAGAGGTCAATAATAGGGGTAAAAACTACCAATATCTAAAGATTTAACAAAAGGCAGTGTCTTTGTACAGAATGGGGGTAGAAGAGCATGTTAAAAATTCCCTGTCATTAGCAGAGATGGGCGTGAAACACGCATACACAGACCTTGTTCAGATGTTGGTATTTGATAAACTATGGTCTATATCCTTCTGCCATTTCCAGCCAGGATAGACATTTGAATAAAACACTAATTGGGTTTGACTCTGTATTGTAACATTTTTTTGTTTTCAACATTTTCCACTGATTACCAATTAAAAAGAGAGAGAGACCATTCCATTGGAGAGATAACCAAAACCCTCAAAAGCTACTTTTCATTGTATGGATTAAGAAAATGCCCAGAGAAATAGTAACAGTAATAATAAATTACCATTTACTACAAATCAACACAAGTAAGAGTGAAAGATAATCCCTTTTCTCTTTATCAAAAATCCAAAACACATTCCACATCCTATACAGTGATACATATTGACTGAAGGGGTAGGGATGATCAGGCAAGGTGTGAGGAAAGGCAACAGAACTAGAACAATATTATCTGTGAGAGACAACCTGCTGCAGAAAAGATCCCCAAGGTGCATTGCCCAAATCACTCCCACAAGTGTACCCCTCACTTGAGGTAGTTGGCATATCTTCTTCTGCAAACAATATGAGGTTGATAGGACAGAGAAAGTTAATAGGGGGAAGCCAAGAATACCCCATTGAATAGCACATTAGTTAGCTAGTCTATAAATTCTCTGTTTTACTAGTAATCTAGAACCAGAGGGCTGAGCCAACTCTTGTCTTTTAAACAAGGAATTAATTTCATCCCTCCTTGTTGCTCTACCTTATATAGATTTTTAAGTGTGGATTCAGTCTAGCAGCGGTTCCATTAATGTGAACTTGAAGAATTATAGAGCTAGAAGGCGTTTTAGAGAGAATGTAGTCTATTTTTTCATTTTAAGGGTGATAAAATTGAAGCTTACAGAATTTCAGAGTATAGATAGTTAGCATCAGATCTGGGACCAGCGCTGTTTTTCTGGCTCTTAGTTCAGTCCTCTTTTCACTGGTAATAATTTATTATTTCGGAAGAAAAGAAAAAGTTATGAGTTTTTTAAAAAGAAAGATAACCAAAAAAAAAAAAAAAAAAGAAAGATAACAAAAGTAATTTTAACTGAAAGATTATAAAAATAGAAATTGTTTTCCATTAAGTAAATAAAAGTATCTATTTATTTATTTTTTTTTTCCCCAATTTATTTATTTTCAGAAAAACAGTATTCATTATTTTTTCACCACACCCAGTGCTCCATGCAAGCCGTGCCCTCTATAATACCCACCACCTGGTACCCCAACCGCCCACCCCCCCCCCCGCCACTTCAAACCCCTCAGACTGTTTTTCAGAGTCCATAGTCTCTCATGGTTCACCTCCCCTTCCAATTTACCCAAATTCCCTACTACTCTCTAACGCCCCTTGTCCTCCATGCTATTGGTTATGCTCCACAAATGAGTGAAACCATATGATAATTGACTCTCTCTGCTTGACTGATTTCACTCAGCATAATCTCTTCCAGTCCCGTCCATGTTGCTACAAAAGTTGGATATTCGTCCAAAAGTATCTATTTATTAGAGTCAGTGAATATGTCATTATATCTCTTTACTCATGAATAATCTTAGGATTTGAAGGCACTTACTTTTGAGTGAAAGTCTGTCAATCACAGACATCTCATCATTCTCCTTCCAACTCACCATCCTCTCTTTTGCCAGATTCAAGTGAAAAGAGCATTCCATACTCTGAAATGAGTTGGGGAAGGAAAAGGTGGGTCATTGTTGGCAACTAGGAAGGAACTATCTTTTTCTAGAATAGTCCACAGGAGCTGACCAAAAGAAAACCAAATATATCCAGGGTTGTGGGCATAAGGAAGATCAGCTTAATTCAGAAATAAATGAAAAATGTGCCCATAGAGCATTATGATCACAACTGGATTCTACCGCAAGGGTTAGAGCAAGAGTAAGTTTTGCAGAAGCAGTAGGACATTGAGAATATCACCAATATTTCCGAGATGTTTGCCAGATGGCAAAATGTATGCACAGCTTACAACAGGTGCAGACAGCCATGCCAGACAAAGAACAGGAATACTGCTCCCCATGAAGGCAAATGAGTTCAGGAAATAATGCATCGCTTCCCAAGAGTATTCCTGGCTGCCAAATCTACACAGTCCCTGCTGTGATTAGCTCCTATTTTCCTTAGGCCACTGGACCTTTGAACTGGCAAAGTTAAAGCAACTGGGAATTTAAAGCTCTCTCTTTTACCTAAAAGATTTTTAGATGTTTATAGGAAACCAATACCTGATAGAACCATCTCAAATCCCAAACTTTTACAGCATATTTACAGAATATCATCTGTAAGGATGAGTAAACAGAAAAAAATCAGACATACCAAAAGAGGTCATTGTTCAAAATAGGGGGCATATTCCTTGTAATGTTGCAGATAACTCCTTATGAAACATAATTACTACAAAAAGGAGAAGAGGACATTTTAATATTGAAATATACTCTGATTAAGATTAAGAAGGCATTTTATTTTTGTTTAATATTTTTGAAGGGGAGATACAGAGGGAGAGGGAAAGAGGGAGAGAATCTCAAGCAGGCTCCATGCTCAGTGCATAAGTCCAATGTGGACCACCATCTCATGACCCTGAGATCCTGATCTGAGCTGAAACCAAAAGTTGGATGCTTAACTGATTGAGCCACCCAGGCACCCCAAGAGAACATTTTAAATATGCAAATAAAGCTAGCAGCAAGAAAGTCCAATTGGACTGCATGGTAAATTCATAGTACAATATAAACAGTAATCAGCAGATTTGAAAATGCAGAAAATTAAATCTGTTAACTAGAGGACAAACTAAAGAAGTTTCTACAGATTTAAGAGAAAAAAGAAGAAAAAATATAAATAAATATCACACACACACACACACACACACGAATGACAAAGACCAGAAGATGCTATAATTAAAGATAGTAATCTCAGAAGGAGAAACCAAAGCCAACATAGTTGTAATAATTTCTAATCTCAAGAAAGACTACAGTCTTTATATCAAGAGTCTATAAATCAAAAAGGGTCATTGAATACAGGCAAATTAATGAAAAGAACTCTAAATTTAGATATATCCTACTAAGACAGGGATGGTAAAAAAATGAATAGAAGTTCAAATCCTTCACGTTCCTGATAAGGAAAAATGGTTAGTTTCCAAAGAGGGGAAAACACAAGCAAAACTCTGGCTGTGTATTATCTTCCACCTACAATTGCCATTCCTATATAAGGGCACTTGAGAAACATTCTCACACAGCAAGAGGTTAAGAAATATATAACCAATGTATCCTTTATAAAAAGATGATTTTAACGTATACTTCAGCTCTATAGAAGATAATGGAAATAACGGGGAAATTGTAATATAAAATTCAGGACATGGAGTTAAACCATAGGGCTATATTTAAATCACTGTTGCAAGCATGGTAACAAAATAATACATTTATAAAGAATATTTCTTTAAATTAGTATGAAATACCAAATAATTCCTTTTCTTAAAAGATTTTATTTATTTATTTGACAGAGAGAAACACGAGAGAGGGACTACGAGCAGGGAGAGTGGGAGAGGGAGAAGCAGGCTTCTCACTGAGCTGGCAGCCCGATATGGGACTTGATATGGGGCTCGATGCAGGGCTCAATGTAGGGCTCAATCCCAGGACCCTGGGAATATGACCTGAGCTGAAGGCAGACATTTAACAACTGAGCTACACAGGCACCCCCAAATAATTTTTTAAAAATAATTCTTTGAAAAACTAGGAAATAGTTGGACAAGGAAGGAATAAATATTTCATATAGAAGGCAATAGTAAGTGTCTTCATTTATGATGCTGACAATTTCTTTTAAAATAATTCAGTAAAAAACAAGGCCCTCTATGCATTCCAAATAACTAGGGGGAAAATAAGAGAAAAAAGATAAAAAGGAAAAAATATATAGTTGATGTAGTCCATAAGCAAATCAGGAAAAAGAATAAAGGATTAAAAATAGAAACCACAAAACAAGTTGTCAGAAGAGAGACCAAATATACCTAACATTTATGATAACAAATTGTGAATTGCTTTATTCACATTAAATAACAAAAAATACCAAATTAGATCACAAAAAAAAGTTGAACAGATGCTGTTTATTTAAAAGAAGCATGAAACAAATTGCCAAAATTAAAAATAAAAAATGGGCAAAAAATATATCAGGCAAATATAAACAAAAATGTAGAGCTTGCACTGTTATTAGAGGCAAAATATATTTCAAGGCAAAAAATGACTTAAATAGATAAATAAGATAATTTAATACTTATAAAGGTAAATACTTCAATAAAATACAGTCATAAATTTATAAAGCTAATAATAGTATATTATTAGTATATTATTATGCAAAACTATTAGAAGTTCAACATAACTGGAAAAGACAAATTCATTTGTCTCAGTTTTTGAAGATGAAATATAAAAACAAAGGCATTAAATGCATTAAATTTTAAACAAATTATTATTGTTACTTTAATAATTATGTAACAAACTTTGTTCTATATAATTTATAAACTGATTCAATTACATAGTAACAAAGCAGCAAGAAAACAAACAAGTGATTAAAAAATCCTACCTTGATGAATTCTAAAAGGTAGAATTTCTAGACCTAACCTATATGTTTTGACTATAATACATTAAACCTATAAAACTTATTTTGAAATGTATAAGTCTTTACAATTTTCTGTGAAATGGTTAACATATGAAAGTAAAAATGTCAAAATGGTATTAAAAAACTGATTAGACAAATTATAAGAAAATAAATTGAAAAAATATAAAACTACTTTATTTAAAAATTTTTAAAATTTAAATTTTATTTTTTAAAACTACTTTGAAATAATAAAGTGTCATGTTATCAATGAGTTATGGGTATCTTCTAGGAAATAAAAACTGATATTATCTAAAGGCACTTCATTTCTGCATTTTAAAAAGTGACTCAGCATATTGTATGGACTTGTCCAATTCCTATGCTGTATACCTGAAACAAAATGTGCATCAACTCCATTCCAATTATAATAAAAAACACTCAAAAAATGGCTCAAAAATAGAAAAATATAAAATCACACAAAAGGTTTTTCAGGAAAAATAAAAATTTGAGAGAAAACTTTACCAAAAATTAAATCTACAGGGGTGCCTAGTGGAGCAAGGAGTCTGCTTCTCCCTCTCCCACTCTCTTTGCTTCTGGCCTGTCTTTCTCGTCAAGTAAATAAATAAAATCTTTTTAAAAAATTAAATCTACAACCAATGCCATTAGTAAATACAGACATAAAAATCTGAAATAAAATTCATCTACTTAATAAAATAATACACCCCCCCAAAAAACCAAAGGTAGGAATTTTAAAATGATGTAATATTAGGAAATATATTAATGAAATTGATTATGTCAATGGATCAATAAAGAATATAACCAAATCCAGATGTGAAAAAAGAATTTAATAAGTCTTATATTTACTTGCAAATTATTATAAATGCTATTTCTAAAGAGAAATAAAAGAAAGCTCTTCACATGATAAAGTCTGTCTCAAATAAAACTTTGATACAATTGTATCACTATGGGCACTGATTTAAATATATTTTAGTGAAAAAACATTATAAATATTTATATCAGAGTTAAAAAAAAAGCTAGATATTTTCCACTATTGATTTTTCCAAGAAAATCTGCCAGTATAATTAGGAAAAAGCACTGATCGTAAATAGCTAGAGGAAACCTGATTAGTATAAGTGTTGAAAATCAGGGAGAAGAAGATGGGGCAGAGTAGGAGGATCCTAGGCTCACCTTGTCCTATGAAAAAAAACAGATAAATATCCAAGCATCCTAAATACTCCAGAAATCAACCTCAAGACTGACAGAACACACTCCACAACTAAATGTAGAAAAGAGGCCATATCGAAGAAGGGAGAAGTGTGGAGACTCAGCTTGGGAGAGAAATGGATGGTGGCTACTACAGTGGGGAGGGGGCTCTGGTCACAGAGAAGGGCAAGAAACAGATTAACACATGGGGAAGCACATAGAGAAAACCAATCTCCACAGAAATTGGCTTGGAAAGTGAGAGAGCTTGTATTTTGTGAGTTCTTGCAACCAGTGGATTGCAAGTGGGGCTTAAAGCCTGGTTTTAAAGGTCAGCATACTTGACTCTGGAGAGTTTAGAGGACATTGGGGCTGCCGTTGGAGAAAAGGAAGGGCAAATAGTGTGTGGACATACAACGTGGAAGCAGCGATCTGAAGAGACGTGGAGCACACACTGGGGAGCATGCTCATCTTACTCATCTTGCTCATCTTGAAGCATGTCCCAGAAAGACAGTGTTCATGATGTCTTTCATTTTTTTCTCAAGTCCAGTGAGTATCCTTATAATCATTGCTTTAAGTGCTCCAATAGGCATGCTTCTATCAGTTTCACCCAGACCTCTGCCATGGCCTTGCCCTGTTCTTTCATTTGGGAAAAATTTCTCTGTCTTCTCATTTTTGTCCAAGTCTGTGCTTGTTTCAGTGTGTAAAGAAAGTCATCTATATCTCCTGTTTTTGAAGGTAATGGCTTTATGAAGAAGAGGTCCCATAGTGCAATGCTGTATAGTGTCTGCTGTTCCCCAGGGCCTGGTGCTTCTGGAAATGTTTTAATGTGTGCTGCATATGCTGTGCTATTGTGTCCTAGCTGCTTTATCCTCTAGACCAGTCATCAGCAGAGGTTTTCTTTTGTCTGTTATGGGCAGTGTTTTATCCCTGGACTGAATGTGGCATATTTTAACCAAGTGTGCTCTGGTCTGCTTGTGATATGAGACTTGTTGCCACTGCCACCACAAGCAAGGCCTCACAAAACCCCCAGGTTGAAAGACATGCTGTTGGCAGGGGTTAGGCCTGTTTTCTGAGGAAGAGGACCACCATGCTGGGACTGAAGCAAAGTGACTAAGAAGCACAGTTCCACCAGAGCATGGTAGGGGCAGAGCCTGATGTAAGCAAGTTAGGTAGCAAGTGTTGGTGCTGTGCTGGTTCCCTCAGGTGGCTTTGTGCTTATGCTGATGGGTGGAGGAGGGAAATGGCACTGGCCAGTTCCTTTGTTCCTGGAGAGGTCTCTCCACGAAAGCTGTCTCTCTGAGACAGGCTCCAAGATAAGATATCAGTGAGAATCTTAACATAGAGATAAAAATGAAACAATCAGAGATGAAGAGTGCAATAAACAGGATGAGAAACACGCTTGATGCAATGAACAGCAGGCTGGAAGAAGCAGAGGAACAAATTAGTGACCTAGAAGACAGAGTAATGGAAAATAATCAAGATGAAAAAAGAATTATGCAAAATGAACATAGACTTAGGGAACTCAGTGATTCCATCCTACATAATAACATTCATATTAGAGGAGTCCCAGAAAAGGTGAGAGGGGGGCAGAAATTTATTTAAAGAGATAATAGTTGAAAACTTCCCTAATCTGGGGAATGAAACAGATCCAGGAGATCCCCAGATCACCAAAAGCAGATCTATGCCAAAACATATTATAATTAAAATAGCAAAATACAGTGATACAGAAAAAAATTTTAAAAGCAACAAGACAAAAGAAGACAGTTACATACAAGGGGAAACCCCATAAGGCTATCAGGGGATTTTCCAGCAGAAAATCTCTAAGCCAGAAGGGAGTGGCATGATATATTTAAAGTGCTGAATGGGAAAAAGCTGCAGCCAAGAATACTCTATCTAGCAAGGCTATCATTCAGAAAAGAAAGATAAAGAGTTTCCCAGACAAACAAAAACTAAAGGAGTTCATGACCAGTAAATCAGCCCTGAAAGAAATAGTAATAGGGACTCTTTGAATGGAAAGGAAAGATCAAAAGTGACAGTATGAAGGTAGAAAACAAAAAAGAAATAAAAAGGAATATTTTTGTAAAATATCAGCCAAGGAATTAACAAAATAAAAGGACAAAATAGTTCACAAAATAGAAGGGCAAAATAAAATATGACATCCTAAAACATGGGAAGTTGAGGAGTAAAGGATGGGTTCAAACTTAAATGACCACCAACTTAATATTATAGATTGTTAAATGCAGAAGGTGTTATATACAAACTTAATGGTAATCACAAATCAAACCACTAATAAATATGTAAATTATAAAGAGAAAGAAGACCAAATATACCACTAAAAAAAATCAGTAAACCATGAGAGAAAGACAAGAAAAGATCAGAGAAAATCTTCAGAAATAACCACAAAACATGCAGTAAAATGGCAATAAATACATATCTATCAATGATTACTTTGAATGCA
Organism: Neogale vison; assembly: GCF_020171115.1. Classification (NCBI taxonomy): domain Eukaryota; kingdom Metazoa; phylum Chordata; class Mammalia; order Carnivora; family Mustelidae; genus Neogale; species Neogale vison. Next base: position 62,341,855 of record NC_058093.1, on the reverse strand, counting down.
AGTGAACTAAATGCTCCAATCAAAAGACAGAGTGACAGAATGGATAAGAACAACACCCATCTATCTACTGCCTACAAGATACCCATTTTAGACTTTAAGACACCTGCAGATTGAAAGTGAGGGGATGGAGAAATATTTATCATGTTAATGGATGTCAAAAGAAAGCTCGAGTAGCAAAACTTATTTTGGACAAAATAGACTTTAAAACAAAGACTGTAACATGAGATAAAGGAGGACCTTATGTAATAATAAAGGAGACAATCCAACAAGAAAATATAACAATTGTAAATATATATATATGTATATATACATATATATATCTAACATGGGAGCACCCAAATACATAGTTAATAACAAACATAAAGGAACTAATGAATAATAATACAATAATAGTAGGTAATGTAACTACCCCACTTATATCAATACACAGATCATCTAAACAGAAAATCAACAAGGAAACAACAGTTTGAATGACACACAAGATCAGATGGACTTAACAGATAAATTCAGAACATTCCATTTTAAACCATAGTATACACATTCTTTTCAAGTGCACATGGAACACTTTTCAGAATAGATCACATATTGGGCCACAAAACAAGTCTCAACAAATTCAAAAAGATCAAGGTCATACCATGCATCTTTTCTGACCACAATGCTATGAAACTAGAAGTCAACCACAAGAAAAAATCTAGAAAGACCACAAATACATGGAATTTAAATGATGTATTACTAAATAATGAATGGGTCAACAATGAAATAAAAGAAGAAATAAAAAATTACATAGAAACAAATGAAAATGAAAACACAATGTTCAAAACTTTTGGGATGCAGCAAAGGCTATTCTAAGAGGGAAGTTTATAGCAACACAGGCCTACTTCAAGAAGCAAAAAAATCTCAAAAACAACCTAACTTTACACCCAAAGGAGATAGAAAAAGAACAACAAACGAAGCCTAAAGCCAGAAGAAGGAAGAAAACAATAAAATTAGAGCAGAAATAAATGATATAGAAACTTAAAAAAAATAGGACAGCTCAATGAAATCAGGATCCAGTTCTTTGAAAACATTAATAAAATTAATAAAAGTCTAGTGAGACTTCTGAAGAAAAAAGAGAACAAACTCAAATAAATAAAATCATAAATGAGAGAGGAGAAATAACCAACACCACAGAAATACAAACAATTATGAAAGACTATTATGAAAAAAACATATACCAATAAATTGAACAAGCTATGAGAAATGTATAAATTCTTAGAAACACTTAACCTACCAAAACTGAAACAGGAGAAAATAGAAAATTTAAACAAACCAATTATAAGCAAAGACAGTCACTTAGTAATCAAAAAAATACAGGTCCAGGACCAGATGGCTTCATAGGCAAATACTACCAAACATTTAGTGTTAATACCTACTCCTCTCAAACTACTCCAAAAAATAGAAAAGGAAGGAAAACTTCCAAATTCATTCTATGAGGCCTGCATTACCCAGATACCAAAACCAGATAAAGACACCACATAAAGAAAGAAATATAGACCAATATCTCAGATGAAAATAGATACAAAATTACAGGCAAACCAAATCTAACAATACATTAAAAAAAAATCAGTCACCATGATCAAATGGGGATTTATTCCTGGGTTGCAAGGGTAGTCCAATATTCGCAAATCAATCAGTGTGATACATCATATGAGTAAAAGAAAGGATAAGAACCATATGATCACTTCAGTAGATGCAGAAAAAGCATTTGACAAAGTACAACATCCATTCATGATAAAAAAATTCAACAAAGTAGGTTTAGAAGGAATATACTTCAACATACTAAAGGCCACCTATGAAAAATCCACAGCTAATATCAGCCTCAATGGGGTAAAACTGAGAGCTTTTCCCCTAAGGTTAGGAACAAGACAAGAATGTCCATTCTCACTACTTTTATTCAGTATAGTACTAGAAGTCCTAGCTACAGCAATCAGACAACAAAAAGAAATAAAAGTCATCCAAAATCAGTGAGGAAGAAGTAAAACTTTCACTATTTACAGATGACATGATAGTATATACAGAAAACCCTGGGTGCCTGGGTCAATCAGTCAGGTGTCTGCCTTCAGCTCAGGTCATGATCCCAGGGTCCTAGGATGAGTCCTGCATCAGGCTTCCTGTTCAGTGGGGAGTCTGCTTCTCCCTCTGGCCCCCCTCCCCTGCTTGTGTGCTCCATCTCTCTCTCAAAAATAAATTATAAAAATACTTAAAAAAAGAAAACCCTGAAGACTCCACCAAAAAAAAAAAAAAAAAATCTGCTAGAACCAAAAAACAATTAGTAAAGTCACAGGACACAAAAAGTCAATGTACAGAAATCTGTTGCATTTATATATACCAATAATGAAAGAGAAGAAGAGAAATTAAGGAATCAATACCATTTATAATTGCACTAAAAATCACAAGATACCTAGGAATAAACCTAACCAAGGAATTGAAAGACTTATATTCTGAAAACTATAAAAGACTGGTAAAAGAAATTGAAAACAACACAAAGCACTGGAAAGACATTCTGTGTTCATAGGCTAGAAGAACAAATATTGTTAAAATGTCTACACTACCCAAAGCAACCTATACATTTAATGCAATCCCTATCAAAATACCAACAGTGTTTTTCACAGAACAAAAAAAAACAATCCTACAGTTTGTATGGAACCACAAAGACTGAATAGCCAAAGAAATCTTGAAAAAGAAAACCAAAGCTGGAGGCATCAGAATTCTGGACTTCAGGTTATATTTCAAAGCTGTAGTAATCAAAACTGTATGGTACTGTCACAAAGACACATAGATCTATGTGTCAAATAAACACATAGATTAATGGAAGAGAATAGAAATCCCAGAAATAAACCCAAAGTTATATGACCAATTAAGCTTTGACAAAGCAGGAAAGAATATCCAATGAAAAAATAAGACAACCTCTTCAGCAAATGGTGATGGGAAAAATAGAAAGCAACATGCAAAGGAATGAAACTGGACTACTTTCTTACACCATCCACAAAAATAAATTCAAAATGGTGTGAGAACAGAACCATAAAAATCCTAGAAGAAAGCACAGGCAATAACTTCTCTGATATTGGCCTTAGCAACTTTTCCAGATAGGTCACCTGAGGCAAGGGCAACAAAAACAAAAATAAACTATTGGGACTACATCAATATAAAAAGCTTTTGTACAGTGAAGGAAAAAATCAACAAGACTAAAAGACATCCTACAGAATAAAAGAAGATATTTCAAATGCCACATCCAATAAAAGGTTAGTATCCTATACATAAAAAGAACATATAAAGCTCACCACACCAAAACCAAACAATCCAATTTTAAAATGTGCAGAAAACATGAACAGATGTTTCTCCAAAGAAGACATACATTTGGCCATCAGACATATGAAAAGATGCTCATCATCACTTAGCATCGGGGAAATACAAATCAAAACCACAATGCACAAATACAATTCACATCTGTCAGAATGGCTAAAATCAACAACACAGGAAACAACAAGTATTGGCAAGAATGTGGAGAAAAAGAAACCCTTTTGCACTGTTGGTGAGAATGCAAACTGGGGCAGTTACTCTGGAAAACAGCATGGAGGCTCCTCAAAGAGTTAAAAATAGAACTACCCTACCATCCATCAATTGCACTACCAGGTGTTTACCCAAAGAATATAAAATCAGTAATTCAAAGGGATACATGTATTCCTATGTTTACAGTAGCATTATTTACAATAGCCAAGATATGGAAGCAGCCCAAGTATCCATCAATTGATGAATGCATAAAGGAGAATGAAGTTGCAATAACACGGATGAGCTAGACACTATAATGCTAAGTGAAATAAATCAGTCAGAGAAAGACAAGTACCATATGATTTCACTCATATGTGGAATTTAAGAAACAAAACAAAGAAAAAGAAAGGCAAACCAAAAAAACAGACTCTTACCTATAGAGAACAAACAGATAGTTACCAGAGGGGAGGGGGGATGGGTTAAATAGGTGACAGGGATTAAGGAGTGATAAGCACCAAGTGACTATGAAATTGTTGAATCTATATTGTTGTACTATATTGTACACCTGAAACTAATATAACACTGTAAATTAGCTGACTGGAATTAAAAAAAAACTTTTTAAAAAGGAGTATTGGAAAATAGTAGATATAATTAACATAATTATCCAGAAATAAAATTATATACATAGAAAAACTGAAAGAATCAACTGAAAAAATAGAAAAAGTAATAGGCTATACCTGTAATGTAGATATACCTATACATTTTACTGCATAAATTCATTCATCCAGATGTTTAAATACCGTCAAATACCTATACTTCACAATTAGTACAATGAGAGTATATTGGCCAGAGGTCTGCTGCTCAATTTCTAAAAAAGCCATTTAGTGAATGTTTTAGGCTCACAGGCTATAGGATCTCTGCTGCAGCTATGCATCTCTGTCCTAGCAGCATGAAAACAGCCACCGACAACACATGAACAAATAAACATGGGTACTTCAATAAAACTTTATTTCTGGACGCTAAGCTTCAAATTTCCTGTTATATCTACATGTCAACAAATAGTCTTCCCTTTTCCCAACTATTTTAAACAAAAGAGGCTTTAAAAGGCCATAGTGTGTTGACTCTTGTTATATGCTATAAGTGGCCTATTAGTGATGTTATCACAAATCCATCTGCAAGGTATATTATGCAGATCAAAATGGCAGTGTCAAAACCACATCATGTCAGAAAGAATTTCATAAACTTCAGGGAAGAAAGATTATTTTACTACCAGATATATAGGTGGGAAGACTATTTTGAATATAAAGGTTAGGAATGGCAGGTAGGAGACAATGAGGAATTTAAAAAAATATCTGTCATCTTCTCTTCTAGTTTCTATAGATGGAATACCAATACACTCTGATGTCATTTTTGCCATACTCCTATGTGAGATAAGCAAAATTTTCTCTGTAAATATTTTTTCATCTTTTTGCTTTAAATGCATTTTTTAATTAATAAGTGAAACACATTTATTAATTTTATTAACAAATCTTCAGAATTTTTTTTTTCATTTTAATTTAATTTATGTTTCTGGTCACTGAAAAATGACCACAGACAGCAAGTAGATTATCTATTTCAATTAATTTGTATGACATATTTGTATTAATAAAAGGCTTTCTTTGTATATGGAAGAAAATACTGTACCTCTCATTTCCATTTTCATAAGAATTATGATATTAAATAGCATCTGGAAGCATTCAGATATGAACAGTGCATTTAACAGACTATTTCCAAATCCAGATCTCTGTGTTGTCTGTGTTAGTTTTATTACTTATAAATTAAATTTTCCTGACATGTTTCTATTTATCTTATTTTTTTCTGTACTTAAGTCTTGTCAATGAGATTTATATAGATACTAAACATATGAGATTATCTTTAAAATAATATTAATTCTTGTACTACTCCATCTAAGATCAGCTCTGGAGTCAAATTCACTGGAATCTATTTTGGCTTAGACAGTTCTTAGCTATGTGATCATCAAGTTATTTAAATTTTATATTTTTCAGTATTCTCATACTTTAAGTTTGGTTAAAATAGTATCTAACCCACAAGGTCACTGTAAAAATCAAATAATCTGAGTCATATCAATCGTTTCACTAGTGCCTATATTATGGTGAATTTTTTTTTTTGGTGGAAAAATAGATAACACAAAAGAATTTAATTCAGGGATGAAAACACACACACAAGAAGACTATTCATAATGCCTGTTAGGTTTAAGGGAAACCAACAAAGTGCTATACTACCCCAGGGCTAGCAGCAGTAAAAAGCAAGAGGAAGAAATGATTATTGTAATCAGGAAGGAGTAGGAGTTCCTTGGCAGGAACTATGGCCTTCACATTATACCATAGCAATCTGGAAGGGAGGAATGTGAGGAATAAATACCCTAACTTCATTCTCTTCCAACCTTCCAACCCTCCAGTCCCTGCTGGTGACTATCTTTGGTTGTTTCAGCCAGAAACCGCAGGTTAAGGGTTCCTCTTTTTTTTTAAAGATTTTATTTATTTATTTGACAGAAAGAGATCACAAGTAGATGGAGAGGCAGGCAGAGAGAGAGATAGAGGGAAGCAGGCTCCCTGCTGAGCAGAGAGCCCGATGCGGGACTCGATCCCAGGACCCTGAGATCATGACCTGAGCCGAAGGCAGCGGCTTAACCCACTGAGCCACCCAGGCGCCCCTAAGGGTACCTCTTGATAGGGGCCAGCAAGGAACATCCCTGGTCTCAGAATATGGTGTAACAGAACAGAGGAACAAATTATATATATCCAGTACAGCTATTAGGCCATCATCATTTTTCAAACCATCTTTTTTGTTTAAAAGTATGACTATAATCTTTCATTATATGCTATTAGTTGCTACTATTTGGAGTCTATCTGCTAATCCAAACCACAAATGCCCCAAATATATTTCTTGGTAATGATTGGAAATATGAGTTTAATATGATAATTCAACCTATGCTTCAGTTCACCAGGTGGCCATCAATAAAGCTGAAAATTAGTCTTCTCCCTTTGGCTATAAAGTTGACAACATGCTCCTTAAATTAGCTTTTAAAGAACAAATGACAGATGCTCACTGGTAATATTTGATATAGTATCTTCCTCTAAATCATCAAAAATTGAGTTACATAGAAAAAATACAAGTTATTAGCATTAAGGATTCTAATTTTCTCAATGCCCTAGTCATTTGATACTTAATAACAAAGTGTACTAGTTTCCTATGGCTGATATAACAAATCAACACAAACTTGGTGGCTTAAACAACACAAATTATTCCTTTACAGTTCTGGAGATCAGAAGTCAGAAATGAGTTTTACTGTGCTGACACCAAAGTGTTAGGATCTGTTTCCCAGTTTTCTAGCTGCTGAGGTCATGTACATTCTTTGGTCTGTGAATCCTCCCTTGCATTATTACAACCTCTTGCTTCTATCATCCTATCTCCTACTTGTTCTATACTTAAATATCGCTCTGCCTTCCTCTTGTAAGAATTCTTGTAATTATATTTAGTGCTTATCCAGATAATTCAGGATAATCTCCCTATCTCCAGATCCTTATCTTAATCACATCTTCAATCTCTTTTGCCATACGGAGTAACATTCACAGGTTCAGGGACTACTAGGGCATGGACAATTTTGGTGCCACCATACAGCCTACTACAAAAGGCTATGAAAGTTCTTAGTTTACCAACTGAAAATCACACACAAAAATCTGTATCTCTAAGTTTCCTCTTTTCCTTCCTTCTTTCCTCCCTCCTTCCTTCTCTCTCTCTTTCTGTCTTTCTCTCTCTTTCTCTGTGTCTTTCTCTTCCCCCACTTTTAACCTATCCTTTTCCTCCCAGGAACCATTAAGTGTAAAGCTAACACATATTAAATTATATTGTAATTCAAAAGAAATGCAGTAGAGAAGTTAGTTTTTTCTATTCAATTTGACCTACTTATCAGTGGCTAGTCGAAAGGAATTAAGGATTCTCTAATCAATTCTCATTTGCCAATCTACCATGAAGAACTTTATGCCATGCAAGGTTAACAGAATCACCAGACTAGAAGATACCCAACATATCAACATACGCAAAACTTTGCATTAAATCCCTGAGACAAAAGTTTTGTTATCTAAATGTAAAAATATACCCCCTATTGACTTTTTCTTTTATTATTATTGATGTAGCTTGTAGTGTTTGTTTCCTGACACTTCCTTTTAGAATCACTAATGTCCCACTGGTTCTTACCATCTATATATTGGAAAATCTGCATGTATGTCCTTTTTGAATCCATGTCCATGAGCTACTCTATACCCAGATTATTTTTTTTAGTAATATTTTCTTTAGTCTGTTTCTGTTACTTGCTATAAAGAACATGAGCTCATGAAATATCACTTCCCTTAATTTGCTAGAAACATTGTCACAAAAACTAAAATATTGTATACTAAAATATAGCCCCAATCCATTCACATTTTAGAATGTTTTGAATTGCAAAATGTATTATATTGACTTTTAAATTATACCTTGCTTCATTTATAACTCTTTCTGGTCTTTAATAAAGAGCAGAATTTTTTTGAAGAGTTAGCCAAGGTTAGGAATCTAAGAAACCAGCAGCTCAAGATAAAATGAGCTTAAATATATTGGCTGAGTAAGGTGTTATCTGAAACAATTCTGCAATTAAGGATTTGAAATAGCCTACAAAATATACATTCTCTATAATCATGATGTCAAAAGAGTACTATAATCTATATTTTACTAACTTCTATAGGAGCTAGGCCATTTTATTTGCTATGTTGCATTTTTGAGGATAGATAATGATGACTGGAAGAGATAGAATGGATATTTTTGTGTTTGTGTGCACATGTGTGTGTGACTATTGTTGATTAATTCTGTTATTGGTTATAAAAGTTAACTACTCGTGGAGTAATAGAATTCATTATGAATGAGAATTGGAAATTGAAATTGTGTATGGGAGACAGAGAGACCGTCCCACAATTATATTTATTATTTAAGTTTTCTCTGGAAATTTAGTATATGCTTAATCTATATCCTTCTACAAAGAACTATGTAGTCTACTAAAACAGTAATTTTAAAAGGTATTTAAAGGAGTTATCATAAAGCAAACTGCAGAGAGCTATTTTTTAAAAATTTTATTTATTTATTTGACAGACAGAGATCACAAGCAGGCAGACAGGCAGGCAGAGAGAGGGAGAGGAGGAAGCAGGCTCCCTGCAGAGCAGAGAGCCTGATGCGGGACTCAATCCCAGGACCCTGAGATCATGACCTGAGCCAAAGGCAGTGGCTTAACCCACTAAGCCACCCAGGCACCCTGCAGAGAGCTATTTTAAGAAGTCACTTGAAATAGAAAATAGTTATGCTGTGAAAGTAAGAAATTTCAAATAGTATCCCAATTGAAGTTTTAAATGACTAAAGCTCAGCAGACATATTGATCACCTCCTATGAAAGGCAGTATGTGTAGATACTAGGTAGCTCAGTAGAACTATAAGACACAATGTCTATCTTTATACAGTGCACAATTTCATATGAAAGATGACTCAGGTAAGCATATATTCGACTAGTCCACATTATGACAAGTGAGAGACAGCTGCAGGATGCAATGGAAGTACAGAGGAAAATGTGACTTTCCATATGAAAATATCAGAGTGATGTTTGAGTTAGATCTAATTAGGACAAAAGTTCACATACATTTCAAAAATTTTTCACCGAAACCTTGGAATGTATTGAAAACAGAAAAATAGTGGAAGCTATTTTCATATAAGATCAAATGGAAAGTGATCTATTTTCTAGTTAGTTGGCATATTTATTTAGAGGAAACTTTCTATAAATAAAGTAATGAAGACATTAGGTATTTAAGCTGACACTTAGAAGAAGACACTTAGAAGAAGACATGCATGAACACTCTTTAGGAGAAATAAATTGAGTAATTTCAATTATATCCTAATGATGTCAATATCATAAGGCATCCTTCATATTTCCTTCTCAAACTTGCACAACAAAATTTTGGTATCCATCCCTGAACAAAAGTGCCTCCATGGGAGTAGTGGGATCCAGTACCATATTCCAAGGCACTCAAGTCTTACAACCTGTGCATCAAATAATAGGCAGAGAGACCTCATTACCACTTGTGGTTCCTGCAGAAGCCCATGAACTGGTTCAGGTCCCTCTCAGCCATAGTCCAGGAGTACCTGAAGAACACTGACAAGGGCAGTCACCCATGGACAAGAAAGCCCATTTCCAGGAGAGAATTTCTAGCACTCCAGTAGAGAAAAAAAATTTGGAATGTACTGGAGTGAATAAGAGGAACAGCTTGAATTTGCCTGTACCATCCTTCCCCCAAGGTAGCATAGCTTAGGACTGTGACATTCTCAGCTATTTCTCCCATGGGAAAAGAGGAGGGCAGATGAGTGTTTGCTTGACTTCCTCAACTGTGTAGGACATTGCCAAAGAGAATCCTTTCTCCCTTGAAGAATCAAGATTACTAAACTGAAAGTTCCATGACAAGGGGGAGGGATGAGATTAGGAGGAATGTAGCTGATAACATTATCAGAGGTCTTTAAGGGACATGGTCCCTGATGGTTTCACTGTAGACTCTGCTACTGGGAAAGCATCACCCATGGATCTCTGCAACTAGCCTGAATGCCTCACACATATCCCCCACACTCTCAGACATCAGTTGTTTCCCTGTGTGAACTTCCAAGGCACCAGTAAGAGACAGTCTTGAGTAGATGACAAAAAAAGAGTGGTAGACACAAAAAATAATCAAATGAAATGAAAAATGCAATAAAGTACATCAACACCTGACCAGACCAAAGAGAAGAATGAATCTGTGAATGAGAAGATAAGAAACTTAAAATTATCTGGATAGAGGAGAATAAAGAAAAGAGAATGATGTGCTATGGTGAGTGTTGTGAATTGTGTAAGACTGATGATTCACAGACCTGTATCCCTGAAGCAAATAATAAGTTATATGTTAATAAAAAAAAAGAAGAAAGAAAGAAAAGAGTAAAGAAAGTCTACATGACACAGACCTGTACCCCTGGGGCTAATAATACATTATATGTTTATAAAAATTTTTTTAAAAATTATATATATGAAAAAGAAAACCTACATGATCTCTGAGATACCATGAAAAGAAACAATGTGTGAATTACTGGAGTCCAAAAGAAGAGATGTTCTCTAAGGAACAGAATAATGGTTGAGAATTTCCCAATCTGGGGAGAGATTTGGATATTTCAATCTAAAATTATCTCCAAGAAACATTATAATAAAACTGTCAAAATCAGAGACAAGGACAAAATCCTAAAAGCAGAAAAGGAAAAAAAGAATGTAACCTACAAAGGAACCTCCATTAGTCAACCACCAGATTTCTCACCAAAAACTTTAGAGGCCAAAGAAAGTGGGATGGATATGGCACTTTCCTTATGCTTTCACACGTACATTTGAAAACGGTTCTATCTTTATGAAAGAAGATGTTAGTTGAAAGATGGTTTCTAAAAAAGATGACAGAAGAATAGGGGATCCACATTTCATCTGGTCCCTCGAATTCAGCTAATTACCTATCAAACCATTCTGAACACCTGTGAATCCAATCTGAGAAGTAAGAAAAGAATTCCTGCATTCTACAAATAAAAAAGCAACCACTTTTTGCAATACAGGAGATGTGGAGACATGAATCTGAGGGGATATATGGAAGGATAAACTATGGAGGGAGGGAGCCTCCCTAAGCCAGCTACTGGAAAGTGATATAGCAGCGAAGTGCAAAATGGGAACTTTTAGAAGTCTGCTCCTGTGAGGAATATCCCTGCCTGAAAGGTGATCAGATAAGTGAAGTGGGGCAGAATCCTAGGTGGGACAACATGGTCTCTGGATCCCCAGGGTCACAGAAAGAACAGGGATGCCTGAGCTGGCGTAGTTCCCAAGCACTGGAAGAGGGAAGCTGGCTACAATTAATGAGCCTTGGCATGGTCTCTCAGCTAGGTGTTGCCATAAATTGCAAACTGCTGCATGATCCAGACACTACTCTCCAAGCAGGGACCCAGCAAGCGACAGCTGCTGGGAGACCCTGCTCCTTCCCCTTGGAGGAGTGCCCAGATGCATATACGGTCAGGAAATTACTCCAGAAGCAGGGGTCCAACAAGCTGCAGGACCTTCCTGAGACCCTGGCCCTACACACACACACACACACACACACACACACCCCTGGGAGGATTGGTGTGGGTGTGTACCGCAGCAGTCTTCAGAGTTTGAAGTAAACAAAAGGGATTGACTGTTTTTTCCTGACAGTGCACTGAAGAGTGGGGGCAGCAATCATTCAGCTCTGGAGCTAGAGACAGGGTACAACCATTTTTCCTTCTTTTTTTTTTTTTTTTTTCTCATTTTCTAAAGCAGCAAAAGTCTTCAGAGAACAAAAGCTACATAGAGCAATCTGAAGCAGTTTACACTGAGCTCTGCCCCCTGAGTAGGGGTGGTGCGATTCTGCCAGGCAAAACCACCTGAGAATCAGTGCAACAGCCACCCCCCATACCCCAGAAGACCAACAGGAACATCAGTTAAATACCAAGTTTATGAATCACTCAGAAATGAAAAACTCCTGTACTGGGAAAAATACTATATAGAATTTGAGGTCTTTAGTCTTTGGTGTCTCCATTTAAAAAATTATTTATTTTCCTTTTCAAGGTTCTCATTTTCCTTTTTAGCTTCTCATTTTATCAACTGTTTTTCAGTCTTTTTTTTTTAATTTTCATTTTTACATTTACAGTTTATAGATCTATTCTTCATTTTTTGCTTCCTTTCACTGTATTCAATTTTATATACACATATATTCCTTCACAAATTTGGGATTTAGTGTCTTCAGAAAAATAGACCAAAATACACCCCAGACCAAATAGATCACCTTGTGTTTTTCCACTTGGTAGATTGTATTCTTTTTTCCTTTTTCTTTTCTTTTCTTTTTTTTTTTCTTTCTTTTTTTTTCTTTTTCTTTTTTTTTTTTTTTTTGGTTTCTGACCTCTTCAGATTGGTCCAGTGTGCATTTTGCTGGGATTGGAGTTGATAGTTTTAATTTTGTTCTTTCATTCATCTATTATTCTCTGTACAAAATGACTAGAAGGAGAAAGTCACAGCAAAAGTAAGTACCAGAGGTAATACTCTAATACTCTGCCATAGATCTTGTCAATATAAATATAAGGAAAATGTCAGAAATTGAATTCAGTATAATGATTATAAAGTTACTAGCTGAGTTTGAAAAAACCATAGAATACACTAGAGAATCTCTTAATGCAAAAATAGAATCTAATCTGGCCAAATTGAAGAAGGTTTTAACTGACATGCAGTCTAAAAAAATGGATGCTCTAACCACTAAGGTAAATAAGCCAGAATAGAGAGAGACATAGAAGACAAAATGATGGAAAGGAAGGAATCTGAAGAAAAGAGAGAAAAACAACTAATGGACCATGAGGGGAGGCCTCGAGAAATGAGTGATACTATAAAGCAAAACAATATTAGGATTACTGGGGTCCCAGAGGAAGAAGAGAGAGAGAGGGTGACAGAGGGTATATGTGAGCAAATCATAGCTGAGAACCTCCCTAATATGGGGAAGGAAACAGGCATTCAAGTCCAGGAGGTAAGAGAAGTCGCCTCAAAATCAATAAAAATAGATGAACACCCTAACATTTAAGAGTGAAGCCTGCAAATTTCAGCAATATGAAGATAAATCCTGAAAGCAGCTACATACAAGAGGTCCTTAAAAGACACGGGTAGAACATTAGATTGGCAGCAGACCTATCCACAGAGATCTGGCAAGCCAGAAAGTGCTGGCATAATACATTCAGAGTACAAATGAGAAAAGCATGCAGCCAAGAATATCTAGCAAGGCTTTCACTCAGAATGGAAGGAGAGGTAAAGATCTTCTGGACAAACAGCAATTAAAGAATTTGTGATCACTAAACCAGCCCTGCTGGAAATATTAAAGGGGATCCTATAAGCAAAGAGAGGGCCCCAAAGTAACATAGACCAGAAAGAAACAGAAACAACACAAAGAAACAGGGACTTTACCAGCAATACAATGGCACTAAATTCCTATCTTTCAATAGTTATTCAAAAGAGAATGGAATGATATATTCCAAGTGCTGAAAGAAAAGAAAATGTCGTCCAAGATTTTTCAGCAGCATTATACTTCAGTGATGAAGGAGAAATAAAGGCTTTTCCAGACAAACAAAAGTTGATAGTTCATTACAAAAAATACTAAATACTGAAAGGAATGAAAGAATGCTTAATAGTAACATGAAAACATATGAAAATACATATAACATTGTAAAAGTAAATGTATAATCAAATTTGGAATATTCTAACACTGTAATGTGGTGATGTGTTAACTAATAACTATAATATAAAATTTTAAAGGACAGGAGTATTAAAAATAACTATAGCTACCATAATTTGTTAATGAATACACATTATAAAAAGAGATTTTGAGATTAAAATAATAAAAGACGGGAGTAAGAGGGTAGAGTTGTTGTACACATTTAAAGTTAAGTTGTTATCAGCTCAAAATAGACTATTACAAAGATTAAGCTTCATGGTAAACAAAAAGCAAAACCTATAGTAGATTCACAAAACTTAAATGGAAGCATAGCATAACAACACAGTGAAAAAAAAATCACCAATTCACAAAGGAAGGCAGCAAAAGAAGAAAATAAGAAGGGAACTACTAAAGATCCAGGAGACAACTAATAAAATGGCACTGGTAAGTCCTACATAAACATAATTATCTGAATGTAAATGGATTAAGTTCTCTAATCAAAAAGCATACAGTGGCTGAAGTAAAAACAAACAAACAAACAAACAAGACCCAACTATATGCTGTCTATAAGAGACTTGATTATCTTTAAGGACACACACAGACTCAAAGTGAAGGGATGGAAAAAGTTATGCCATGCAAGTAGAAATCAAAAACGGGTGTAGCACTGAGCTTATATCAGACAAAACAGACTTAAAGACAAAAACAGTAACAAGAATCAAAGAAGGCCATTATGTAATGATAAAGGGGTCAATTCATCAAGGAGATACAGCAATTGTAATATATACACATCCAACATCAGAGCACCTGAATATATTAAACAAATACAACAGAGCCAAAGGGAGAACGAAACAATACAATAATAGTAGAAGATTTGAATACCTCACTTCAATGACAGATAGAACATCCAGACAAAACTCAACAAGAAAACAATGGATTTGAACCATACTTTAGACCTAATGGGTCTAATAGACATATATAACACATTCTATCAAACAACAAGAGAATACACATTCTTAAGTCTGCACAAAACATTCTCTAGCATAGATTTTGTTAGGCCACAAAACATGTCTTAGCAAATTTAAGGATGTTGAAGTCATACCAAATATCTTCTTCGACTACAATGATATGACACTAGAAATAAATAACAGGATGAAAGCTGGAAAATTTTCAATATGTGGAAATTAAACAACAGACTTTTGAACAACCTATGAGTCAAAACAATCTTGAAATAAATTAAAAGGGAAACACAGCATACCAAAACTTATGGGATGCAGCAAAAGTAGTTCTAAGAAGGAAATTTTAGTGATAAATACCTACACTAAAAAAAAAATCTCAAATAAACAATCTACCCTCATAATAATAACCTAAAAACCATAAAAATACATAACCTAATCTCAAATAATCCAGAATTGATGGATTGATATTAAATTTTGTGTATTTTCAAAATTTTGTGTATTGTGATTAAACTAGAAACATATAAACTAGCAAAACTGAAATAGGAAGAAATAGAAAACTTGAACAGACCTATTGTAAGGAAAGAATAATCAAAAAGCTCCCCAAAACAAAAAAGTCCAGGGCCAGATGGCTTCACGGGCAAATTCTCTATTCTCAACTATTCCAAAAAATACAAAAGGAAGGAAAACATCCAAACTCATCCTATGTGTCCAGCATTACACGATATCAAAACCAGAAAAAGTCTCCACTATAAAAGAGAACTATAGGTAAATTAGTATTTTAAAAACAACAACAACAACAAAAAAAACTTCTTATGTACCAGCACTGGGGTAGGTCCTTGAAAGACAGATCTGAAGATCAAATTCCTGACTTTGAGGAGCTCCCAATCCAGAACAATGACAAATAAGAAATGAAGCCCTAAGAGAAACACACTAAATTTTATATAAATTAGAAATAGGCCATTAGCCAGTATTAATGATATGTTTACCTGGAAGGCCAGATTTTGTAATATTAATATACATTTCACTGTTATTGACAGAAATACTGAGTGAAAAATTAAGCAGACTGTTCTGGGCACTTTTAAATGTGAATCAGCTCAATAAAAGTGAGAGAAAACATGCTAAGAAAACTTCTTAGCATGCTTAAAGGAATATACATTAAGTTTCTAAAATTCATTCATTTATTTTTTTTTCAATTTATTTATTTTCAGAAAAACATTATTCATTATTTTTTCACCACACCCAGTGCTCCATGCAAGCCGTGTCCTCTATAATACCCACCACCTGGTACCCCAACCTCCCAGCCCCCCGCCACTTCAAACCCCTCAGATTGTTTTTCAGAGTCCATAGTCTCTCATGGTTCACCTCCCCTTCCAATTTACCCAAATTCCCTACTCCTCTCTAACGCCCCTTGTCCTCCATGCTATTTGTTATGCTCCACAAATAAGTGAAACCATATGATAATTGACTCTCTCTGCTTGACTTATTTCACTCAGCATAATCTCTTCCAGTCCCGTCCATGTTGCTACAAAAGTTGGGTATTCATCCTTTCTGATGGAGGCATAATACTCCATAGTGTATATGGACCACATCTTCCCTATCCATTCATCCGTTGAAGGGCATCTTGGTTCTTTCCATAGTTTGGCGACCGTGGCCATTGCTGCTATAAACATTGGGGTACAGATGGCCCTTCTTTTCACGACATCTCTATCTTTGGGGTAAATACCCAGGAGTGCAATTGCAGGGTCATAGGGAAGCTCTATTTTTAATTTCTTGAGGAATCGCCACACTGTTCTCCAAAGAGGCTGCACCAACTTGCATTCCCACCAACAGTGTAAGAGGGTTCCCCTTTCTCCACATCCTCTCCAACACATGTTGTTTCCTGTTTTGTTAATTTTGGCCATTCTAACTGGTGTAAGGTGATATCTCAATGTGGTTTTAATTTGAATCTCCCTGAGGGCTAATGATGATGAACATTTTTTCATGTGTCTGAGAGCCATTTATATGTCTTGATTGGAGAAGTGTCCATATCTTCTGCCCATTTTTTGATAATATTTGTTTTATAAAATTCATTCATTTATAAAACAAATATTATTTTAGTTCTTCTATTCTAAGTTTTTGTGATACATCAATGCATCAAGGAAATAATAATGTCTGATCACTAGGAGGTTACATTACTGACAGAGGAGACAGAAAATTTATACAATATGCTAGAAGATGGTAAGAGTTGTAAGATGGGAGGGAAGGAAGGAAAGAAGAGTAAAGCAAGAAACAAAAAAGAAATGAAAGTACTGCAGAGTGTGGAGGATCAGAAGAGTGAGCTGGGAAAGGGGGATGAGATTTTAAATAGCATAGAGTGGCATCATTTAGAAGTGACATTTGAGCACAGACTTGAAGCAGGTGAGGGAGTTAGTCATGCAAATATCTGAGGCAAAAGCCTTCCAGGAAGATGAGCCATCGCTAAAGATGTGAGCATTCCTGGAATATTCAAGAAACAGTAAAAGTGAGTAAGGGAAAGAGAAACTGGAGATGAGTTCAGAGAACTAATAAAATGGAGACCAAATTCAACAAGGAAATTATAAGATATGTTTTAGTCCGAGAAAATTTACTCTTAGAGAATTTTGAGCAAAGATGTGGTGTAATCTTACTTCTGCCTGCTGTGCTGAAAATAGATTGTGAGGAGGAGTGAAAAATAAAGTCCACTTATGATATTAAGGCAGAAATCCAGGAGAGACTTGATGTCTTAGATCAGGCTGGTAGCAGTGGAGATGGCAGGATACAGTTTGATTCTGGATATGTTCTGAATACTAAATAAGCAGAAATCCCTAAAGAATAGGATATGGGATATGAGAGAAAGAGAACACTCAAAAGTGATCCTAGAAGTTTTCAGTCTAAGGAACAGGAAGACTGGAGTTACCTCCCTAACAAGTTAGATGGGGAAAGGCTGGGGGTGGAGCAGGTTGGCCAGGGAGAGGGAAAGTCAGAAATTTAATTTAGGGTTTGTTAAATTTGAGAGGTCTATCAAATATGCAAACCAGTAAGTCAAATAAGGTGTTGGACACATAGATCTTTAGTGCAGCAGAAAATTGGGGATAAATATATTTAGAAGTTATCGTTATTTTTATGAGATTTAAAGCCTTGAGATTCAATGGGATTACAAGAAAGGGATGAAGATACAGAAGAAAAGAGAATCAGAGACTAAACCAGGGACACGCCCAAATATTGACATTTGGTAAGGCAGAGTAAAAAAGTAAAATGACTGTGAAGAAGTGAGACAAAAAAAGTGAGACAAAAGAAGAACCAGTATTATAGGCTGTCCAGGAATCCAAGGGAAAGAAGGATATCAAGGGAATTCAGTTATGCACTATGTCCTATACTGCTGAATGATTTAGTTGGACAAAGAGTGAGAATGGACCACTGGATTTATAGTGTGGTGTTCACTGGATTCCTATGAAGAATTGTTTTGATAAAATGGTGGAAATGAAAACCTGACTAAAGTGGATTTAAAAGGGAATGTGGGAGTGGAGAGAAAAAGGGAGAGAGAGAATACAGTGAATTTTTATGGCAGGTATTTTTTAAAAGAAAAGGAAAGAAACTGAGAAGTACTTGATAAAGGAAAACATTATTTTAATATAGAAGCAATAATAAAATGTTTCATGATGATACAATAAAGAACTAAAATTACTGAAGTAGGAGCGAGAAAAGAACTGCTGAAGCAATGCCCTTGTGTAGATAAGAAGAAATAGAGAAATAAGATCTGGTGCACAGACACAGGGATTATTTCAGGTAGAAGCAGGGATAGTTGATTTAAGGTAACAGGTGGGAAGTCAGATTATGTAGGTGTGGAACTTGGTAGGGAAGTACATGTAGTTATGATAAAAGTCTGAAGGGGAAAAAAATCTCTTCTTATTGTTTCAATTTTCTTAGTGGTGTGGGAACCAAAGTTGTCAAATGAGAATGAAGATGAAGCAGGAAGTAATGGGGAGAAGAGAAAAGACAGGATGTGGACTCCAAGTCCCAGAAACTGGGTCAGTGAGAGGTTCGGGGCACTGTGGTGATTGTTGGGCAGTATCAAGGGCCCACTTGAGGTTGTGCTTGTGTCTAGCTGCATGGATGCAAGTATGGAGTAGGGGAGAGTTGGAAATGACTAGGATGGGTATTTTTCCAGATAATTAAAAAGGGTGGGTAGTTAAGTGTGTATGTGTATGTAAGAGGTGATTATTATGGATGGCCATGGAATTTAATCTATTTAATAAAAGTAAAGAGGACATTCAGTAAAGTGAGGACAGTGAAAGTGTGGTAAGATCAATGCACTGGAGTCCTGGCTGGGTTAAAGTATCGTTTGAATTGGGGTTCAAGGTACAATGCTAGGTGGTGCAGACCGCATGAAGTAAAGACCATGGTCAGGTCACCATATTGATAAAGAAGATGTCTAAGATACAACCATGCAAGTGAGTGCCTGAGAAAGGGTAAACACCACCACCGGTGGAGGCAAAGATTTTAAGAGAGCTAAGTTGGTAATTTAGGTTTTAATATAGACAGTATGTTGAAATCATCTATTTACAAACTGAAATTACCAAGGTTTTGGGTAAGGGAGTCAGGCTAGAGATAGTGCCAGTGAGCTTAAAGCCAATTATCACGTATTTGTGCAAATTCCTAAGAAAATGCATATTCAAATGTACAAATATTCTGAATCAACATTTTATCATGGGTTTGCTTTCAAGGTTTGAATAACTTTTGATGCTAAAAAGAGAGAGAGAGAAAGAATAAATTACACACAAAATAAAACCCCTATAGAAAAATCTCATTTAGGATAAATACTATTAAACTATATCCAAGCAGCATGGATCTACATTAAAAAATACTTTGGTACAAGTTATAACATTTAAACATAAAAGGAAAAATATTATCAGATAGTAAGTAATGGGATAATATTTTATGTGTATTTTTAGTGTACAAAAGAAATTCATGATTACTATTAAAAATGCAAACTGAATAAAGGAACATAAAGTAAAAATAAGTTAAATATCCTACATACTAATCTCCCCATACAAATCCAGAGCTCCAAAATAACCAGTTAAAGACTCTGTATATTCATCCAAAATGTTTCTAAACATTGTAAATACATATCAATAAATGTAATTATAACAGCTTTTCCTTTTTTCCCCCACAAATGAGATAACGCCATTCATAGTGTTATGAAACCTGCTTTCTTCACTTCACCATATTTCTTGATCATTTCTCCGTATCAGTATATAGAAGCCTAAAATTATTTTTAACATCTATATGGTATTTGTTATAAAGATGCATCACAACTGATTAAGCCTGTCCCCATTAGTGGATATTTAGGTCATTCCCAGGTTTTAACTATTAATAAACAATGCTGTAATAAATGCTGTGTTAGCATATTTATAAGACTGATTCCTAGAAGTGAAAATGTTCCATCAAAAGATAAGCATCTTGGGGCACCTGGGTGGCTCAGTGGGTTAAGCTTGACCTTTGGCTTGGGTCATGATCTCAGGGTCCTGGGATCAAGCCCCGCATCAGGCTCTCTGCTGAGCCGAGAGCTTGCTTCCCTACTCTCTCTCTCTCTGCCTGCCTCTCTGCTACTTGTGATCTTTCTCTCTATCAAACAAATAAACAAAATCTTAAAAAAAAAAGATTAGATTAAAACTGTTATAATGTTGGCGGTGGAAATTTGGACTGTTGACTAATTATGTGAACTACAATCAAAAGAGTAAAACTGTTGGAGCGCTGGGTGGCTCAGTCAATTAAGTGTCTGACTCTTCAGGGTTGTGAGTTCAAGCTCCTCATTGGAGCTGCAAACCTAGTGTGGAGCCTACTTTAAAAAAAAAAAAAAAGAGTAAAGCTGTCAAGCAGGATGTTTGATCTATGACACAAACTCACAGGTAGATAAAAAAAATTTTTTTCATGGCAGCATTGTTTATAATAGTAAAAAATCTATCCATCATTATAGAATTATAACTTGTGATATAGTCCTATAATTGGACGTTATACATCAGTAGAAATTACTGAAACTTATGTCCATATATCAAACAGATCAATTCTCAAAAACATGATGTTGAGGTTAAAAAGAAAATATGAAAAGACATTTTCAGTATAATACCACTTATAAAATTTTAAGAAAACATGTAAAACAGTACTTCATATTATATGTGTGTGCAAGTCATGTGGACTATAATTTTACCATATGAATGTAAAGACTGTGCATCAAATTCAAATAGCTGTTACCTTAGAAGGGAGTGATAGGAATGGGATCAATACTGAGTACAAAGGATTCTTCCACAATATCCTGTTTTACCTCTCCTTCTGAGAATCTGAACTAATATGACAAAAGAAGTCAATATGAATTTTTAAAAGAAACAAATGAAAATGTAAAAGCAAGTAAGAAATATATTTCCCAAATAATGACCAGTCTCATTTTTTTGCCTTGAGTGTTTCAGGTAGGCTTGGTCAGCAATGAAACCATATGAGCAGTTTTAAGTAATCTGTTCCAGAATCATCCCATTTGGTTCATGTCTGCTCCCTTCTATTTCTGACCCCTCTGTGGCTGCTCTTTAATTGCTCTCTCTTCTCTAGTGTGTTCTACTATTTATATATTCTTGTCTTGTACTAATGGCTTCCTTTACTGGATCCCAAGTAACATTTCCTAACTTACACATTTTGAGTAATACCTACGCATATTATATATATATATATATATATTTTTTAATTCTTTCTAAAAGACTTTTTTTTTCCTGAAAGACAGAACAGAGACAAGTTTCTCTGAAGTCCTGATTTAACAGATTACACTTTCTAATTCTCATTTCAGTGACTATAAAACTTTTTGAGGCTCTATGCTCTACTCAGGGGTTCTCAATTTCAACTCCCTATGTTACAAGACTTTAGCCTTATACTTGCACAGACTTTAAAACTAAACCCTCTGGGAAATTGGGCTTTTTTCTATGAATCTCCTTCTACTCCCCAGATCCCTGGGTCAGCTTTCTTGTTTATTACTCAGGTTTTTGGTTATCACTTTATTTCTGATTACCGAAGTCTTTTTCATTTATTTGGAGCTTAACCACGTATTTTTAAGGCATTTTAAAATTGTGTTTTATTTATAGTTTCTAGATGTTGGCAAATGAGTTCTATGTTCACTCAACCCACCAAACTGACAGAATTGAAGATTCTCATAGGTTTTGTGCAAATTACTACTTTTATTTTAGTAGCTCTCATTTCACCTTGAAATTCCTAGGGATATAGGAAGCTCTGATTCTGAGGATACAGGACTCATGCTGAACCCATCAATGCAGATCTTCTCCTAAAAGCCTGTGAATAAGCTATAGCAAGTGCAAAAGGGTTTCCTATACTCTGCTTCTTTCAGCTGAGTCTAGGTTGATACTATCAGCATGTATCAGGCTCAAAATTCATAAAATCATGTCATTCCTGATGATACAACTAGGGATTCAATGACGAGTCATTAGAGATTTCAGTTGGTAGGTTCAGCAAGGCCAATAACTGAACAGCTCATCTTCATGTTCTTTATCTAAATTGATGGGCCATTTTACATATTAACTTTCTGACACTGAAGCACCTAAACCATGGACCATTAATTTAGGTAGACTGATCAAATATAAAACATGGCATAGTACTTTTTTTTTACTTTCTTCTCTTCCAACTGTTAGAAATGTGATGACCATAATATCACACTTCATTTGAGACAGTCCTGATATACACATGTTGTTCTGGAGAAATTATTAACAAACCACATCTTAATTTAGATGATACACTATGGTCACCCTGTCTAAATAACCAGGCTCCCCAGATTTCTAGGACTGTTGATGTAGGAAATAGCAAGTGTAAGTCTGGGTATTTCTCTGGCATTATCCTATATCTGGCCATTTCTGGGCCATCAGAGATGCTTTAACCAGCTGAGACACAAAAGGAGAAAAACATCCTAGCTCACAATGCTGGGTTGATAGAGATACTACCCAACTGCCCTCTAGCTGGCTTGCTCCATGTCTTAACATATTTCACCTTTTGACATCGGTTATTCCAAAAAGAGAGACAGTGTCAGCATTCCCTTACCATAATCTTATCATAAACTCACTTTTCATGATATTCCAACCAATTCACTATTCTTTATACAAAGCCTAATAGGAACTTTCTTGTTTCATTGTCACTCTCCCATACAAATCAACCAACACAACATGTAACAGGGCATAATTATACAATCACATAATTGCACACTTATCTGCTAATACCACCAAGACATGCTCTTGCTGAAAGTGTATTATAATCCCAACTGATCCTAGATAACAATACAAGATTTAATCATTCCAAACTTTAATAATAATTCAAACAATTCAATGTGCTTCTTGAGGATTACTGCTTCCTAAGATCATTTCATTCCAGTAAAATTTATATTTTAGCAAGCACAAACATAAAGTTAACTAAAATTATGATATTCTTACCCTCAAAAATCTTCTAGTACATTCTGATAAATAAAATATATTTAAATACCCCTGATTCTTAAACCAGTTCTCCAGAATTTTCACAAATAACAAAAGCCCCTTTATATGAAAGAAAAGTTTTTCATTATTAGTGTGGTTAGTAATGATATTTTTTTCCAAATAAAGGTCTTGACTTAGAAGTTTAGTGGAATATTACCAGGAAAAACCTACACATTTGATTTGCAAAGTCCACTTTGCCCTCTGCTTCAACCTACCTCCAATTTCTCTAAACCCAAATGTAATAAGGAAGAGATGACACTACTGTATGTATATTACAGGGAGACAAGTGAGTAACTTTTGAGATTCAGTATGATTTCATTTTATGTTCTTAATGCTGGTCATCTTTTCCAATATAGGCACTACTATGTTGCTAATGGTATTCATCACTATAATAAAAATGTACATAAAATTTGAATGCTTCTTAAAATCAATATAATATGAAATTACATTTTGATAATTAAAGATCTTATTTGCCTTCACTGGCATTATGACTTTTCCTTTTTGAGTCCTAAAGCAAGATCATTCACCAATATAAGCAAACCATATTTTTCATAAACCTTAATGTTATTATAAACAAAATTAAAGAATATCATATGAACTTGTATTCTACAGGTAACAGACATGGGAAGTAACTGTTGGAAAAATCCAAATTCACACTATTTTAAAATGTAAAACCTGTATTAAATCTCTTGACTTTTTTCCAAGTGGGTTTCCCTTTGATATAAACTTGTTTATAACTATCATCAGTATTTAAAGAATACTGAATTAGATGTACTAAAAATTTATAAAGCAAAAAGTGATAAAATCAAGGAAAGTGGGTTTTTTTTTCTAATGACAGCATCTGAAAGTGTTTGGAGTTGATATTAAAGTATTTGCAACATTTGTTAGAGAAGTTTTTCAATAGAAATTTTAGAAGACCTTGTTGTTTACCTTCTAGGATATTTGCTTTGAGCAGAAGTTTGAACGATATTATTCCAAGATTTGCTTTGTATTTTGTATGACCTACTATAAAATTATAACACTATAAAATAAATAATTGTCAATGGAACTTAACAAATCCAAATATAGAATCTGTGAAGGTAATCTGAGCTGAGAAGTAATAACCTAGGTTTGGTATATGATAGCATTGCCTATGACCCTCCTGTGGGGTGCACAACAGTTATTAATGGAATTAAACTTGACTTAGGGTTTCTATTTGAAATCATCAGTTATCCCATCTATACCCCCCAAAGTGTCTGCGCTGCTAGTCAAAAAAAGATGAAGAAAAATAAACATCAAGTTTCTAAATGGATAAGGATTAAAAGTTCCACAGTTGTTAGTAGTAACTCCAATTTCTTAATAACAACGGAATAAAAATGAACACAAATAAAAGATAAATTCTGTCTTAATATTTCAATGCCTGGGAATTGAAGCTAGATAAAGATATAATTATTTATTAGGCTGAAAAGCTGAGTGAGGTAGTTATGAGGATATCCAGAGGTGACCTCCACAAAAAAAGACTGGAGGAAGAGGACTATGGGGTGGGAGTAGGGGGACTGCCTTTACAATGTTGCCCAAGCTCAGTGCTGAGGGAAGAGAAGTCATCTGTGTCCATACTGCCACCTAAACACATACTTCTGCTCTTCTCACTGACCCTCCAGGCTCACCACACAGTGGGATAAAGTTAGGTCTAGAAAAAGAAGGTGGATTTCTGTGCCGCCAATTCTAAAGTGAATTACATTAATCTGAATGGAGAAAGCAGCAATTGCAAAGGCTCCTTTCTGTGTGAAGGAAGGAATTTTTCATCATACCTGTGCCTTTTTCCAAGCTTCACATTGCTATCCCTGGGCCTGCAAGTGCAAGGGACTGCCTAAAGAAGATCTAGAAAAGACAAGATTCTGAACTGCCAATAGAGAGGGAGAAAGAACTTATGGTAGGAAGCCTCATAAAGGAGGTTAGTTTGCCTAAGGGAAGGGACTTTGTAATTAAACTGACTCTCTTCTCTTTCTCTTCACGCATGTCCTTGTAAAATACTAATGAAACAGGGAGGAAAAGGCACAAGCTTGAGTAATTAATTCAGATGCTAGCAAACCAGCCCCAAATAATCAAATTAGAGAAAAGAAGATGTAAAGATGGAATCAGAGGCCAGAGTGTTTGGCCAAGAGCTGAGGAAAGTGGGACACTTCTGCAAGCTGGCAAAGGTACAAAGAAGTACAGCATAGAGAATATAGTCAATAATATTATAATAACATTGAATAGTGACAGATGGTGACTATACTTATCCTAATGAGCAATGAGTAATGTACAGAATTTTTAGTCATATGTTATATACATGAAATGAATATAACATCGTATGTTAATTATACCTAAAAAATAAATTAGATACATATAATAAATAATGTATTGGTCTAATTCTATGAAAGTTTAAAATAGAATCTGTTTTTAAACAGGTCATTCCGTAAGAAATGGGTAACTGAAGTATGTTCAATAAGCCTAATGTGAAACAGTGTTATTAGTTTCCAATTCATGGATTAATGAAACTAAAAAATGCTCTATTTGAAAGTGTTTTGCTACTGAGAATTAATTATTTCTTCCAGAGAGTCCACAAACCGCAAATAGCCTTTTCTGAAGAACCAACTGATTTAAATAGAAGAGATATTTTATCTTACAGACAAGATTTTAATTTCCAAGTACAGAGCACCAAAAGCAAGTTACATCAGCTTTCTTTTATATCACCTCCTACCCCTTCTTCGTATCTCGAAGAAAATACATTCTTGAACCTTCCTTCTCTCGTCTGCTGTAGGACCTCATTTTATTTTTTGTTTCTTCTTCAGTTTCTCTCTACTGACTTCATATCCTTATTTTATGAAGGGGCTGAGTTTTTCCCAATCCGAACTAAAATCAATTTTTACTCAACAGTACCTTCCCCCTCAAGATAAAAAAACATTATATATCTTTGCCTTCACTGGTAAGTATCTTAAAATTTAAAATTACTCTTCAGGTGTCCAATTTCCCATTTAGTCCTCAGTCCAAGCCCCTGTCTCTGCAAACCTACTAAACCTCTCCTCTTAAAACCTATCCATGACCTAATAATAATAATAAAGCCTATCAGCTCTAACTCCATTCTCTTATTAATCAAACACTTTATGGGTTTGCTATTGTTTCTGATCCTTATTTTGGTAGTCCATTTACTTGCTTTGCTTCCTAGGAAACTTATTCCTCCAATCTCTTCCATTACTTTCCCACAATTAATATTCTTTCTAGATTCTTTTCACTCTACCTAATCTTAGAGTAATACTGAAGTCATCTTTACCTCACTTTTATTCCTTGCTGATGTTCATTTATGTGTGATCTAACTCTTGCGACAGCTTCATGCACAACCATATATTTAGCTTTTCTTTCTAATCTAATATCTGGAATAAAATTTTCACTGTTAACAAAATTGTTTTTACCTTCTTACAGAACATCTTTATGTGAGAGTATGTGTTAGAGTGTCAAATACGTTACATCAAAGGCCAAATTCATTATCTTAACTTAGGCTGCTCCAGAAAAAAAAAAAAAGCCACAACATTTTCAGGCTTCACTCAGATTGGATTATTTACCATTCTCTATAATTTCCCTATATGATGTCCCTTAGTGGCCTCCATTGCCTTATATTTGCCTGCCTCACCCCTCTGTTCCTGGAATGAGCAACTTTCTACATTTATTTGTTTATAACCAACTCACCCATAAAGACCTGATTTAACTATCATATACTCTTAAAATTTTTTTCTCTAGGTTCTGAGCTTATGGACAGAAACTGTGACTGTTGGCTTTATATGAATCTCAGGATGTAACACAGTGAGCCTGACACAAGATGGGTGTTCATCATATACTTGTTCCATTCACCTTCTCACCTTTCTTCATTCTTATTTTGATGTTTATAAGATTTTGAGGTATACTATTATCTTTACATGCACATTTCCATGAAGAAAACTCTATGCCTTTGTTTATGTCTCAACCTCTACCATAGACAGTTCTTAGTAGATGCATGGTTCTCCATAAATATTGTCTGTGTAAGTGACACATTTTATTTAATTCCTTTCCTTTCTCAAGATATTGCAGAAGTAGGACACAGTATGTGCCTAGTAAGTGAAAACAAAAAACAAAACAAAACAAAAAAACAGAACGGGAAGGGCAGAGCATGGGATGATGGTTTTATAAGGGTCAATAGACTATACGTACAGTCTACTCTTATTAACTAAGAAGAATAGAGATGTGAGCTAAATGTGACCATTCATATCACTTACGAGTAGAGAATAGAGTAATATACTTCATCAAATGGGAAAGGAGAATATCAAGAAACAGAGAGTCTCCATAGTTATTTTAGTTTCCCTGGATGCTTTGTCAAGAGCCTTGAGAAAATTGAGCACTATATACAATATGCCATGAAGTAACACAATGTGTACCTTGAAAGAAACTCTATTTCATATAATTCACACACACACACACACACACACACAGAGTCAATGTCAGCACACCTGGTATATGCCATTTGGAAATGTCCACACTAGGGGTAAATTATGTTACTGCTATGAAAGACATTGAAAACTGTCAAACAGTGTTCTAGCCTTGCTTCTGATTCAACTCAGCATGTGGCTGTGGGAAACCAAATCTCTCAGCCACAGTTTTTTTTTTTTTAATGATGAAATAAATAAATGCTAAAAATCTGTGATTCTAAAAATTGTCATATATATAGAACTGTGTGGAACTTCAAACTCCTTATAGGCCTCACATGTGAGAAGAATGGATTTTTTTCTTTGGTGGTTCAAACCATTCTATAAAATCATGACCCTTAGCTTTCACAACCTCTGACACAGCACAACTACCTCCTTATAGCAAAATGATGAGTAAGATAGAAACATACTGATGCACCCCCATACCTGCCACCTCTACCACCACCATCACGCAGATGCATACACACAGTGCTCTTCTCAGAGACAGAAGAGATATTTAAAAACAATCTTACAAACATATTTTTTAAATATTTTAAAATTTTACTTTAAATTGATACAAGTGACAGTTATGATTCTTAAATGCAGGATTTCTTAACTGCTTTTTTCCTACTGAGTTGATAACAATAAAAAGAGGATTTAGGGGGTAATCATAAGAAGCAGCAGAGAAAAGCAAGGCTGTTGCATGCAATTTCCAGCTCCTGAGTCATTCCACCTTTTAGCACAGCTAATGTTACATCACCAAAAATAATTTAAAATGTGAGTATCTTATACAGTATCGACTAGTTTAAACAACCACAGTCCTATCATCATAAATACACCAAAATCTAAGAAAAATCCATTTTCTCAGCAATTAATCTGTTTTTAGTTTGCTCATTACATCCACACTGGGAGAGGGAGAGGGTTTGTACTATCATTCCAAGTCTATTAAACACATTACATAAATCTTTCATGGGAGAAATGGCTTACATATTTTTTTCTAAAATTGGAAAAAAAAACCCAAAATGTAAATAATCCATACCATCATTGCTAGCAGGAATTGCTCAGAAGGCCTTTGGGCTCAGAATGTTGGTATGCTTCTGAGGCATCTATCACAAGGCTCAGCCCTGGGCTTTGGCAAAGCCACTGCCATGTTAATCTGCTTCATTACATCTCTACAATTTGTTCACCACATTAAGGAGTGGTATTTCCCTTGTGAGTGGAAGACCCATCCTTCACTTTGAAAGCTTTACCTTCAAAAGGTACACAAATGTAGTCACAGATGGGCACTAAAGGCCAGAAAGCCAAATAAATATTAAAATACAGCATGTCAGAGTTGAATCTCATTTCAGTGCAGGAGGATTTAAAGATCTAGGGCAGCCAGAATTAGAGGTATTCAATCTTTTAGATCTAAATCCAGGCTTACAAAGCACACACCTTATTTTAATTATCATTAACAAAAATAATAATTCAGGGATAAATCAAAGATAGAATCATGTTGTCTTACCTGAAATAAAGGGAATTGTAAATCATAGCACAGAATCCATATATGTGGTGAATATAATAGTCTCCACAGCAGTTCTTCAGAATTTTGACTAAAGCAGACGGTAAAATTTCACATGTGCTCCATCCTCACTGAAGAAGAAAAAACAAAATAGGGCGACTACGGCATCCTCTCTGCTTCTGCTTTAGCTTTCTGTTCTGACGCTCACTCGATGGTACCCACTGTCTGTTAGAAAGCAGCATGCTAAATTGAAAAATAAATAAATAAATAAATGTAAGCCTGCATCTTACGTGACAGCTCCATCTCCTGGCCAAAGCTGGAACCATTTTCATTCAAGATCCTTTAGCAACACTGAATTTAGTAATAAGTTTGATTAAATGGTATATAGTACATAATTCCACTGTATTTGAAATCAACTACCTTAATTACTTGTAAATTAAACATTTAAGAAGCATAGGAGCATAAATTTTTAAAATTTTTAATCCTACTTTTGGGGTTTATTTAAAATTATTTATGTTATATTTAAACTAAATGGAAGCTTTTCATAGCATTACAAACTTAATGTTTACCTTAAGTCTTACTTAACTTTATTTACTACCTTTGAGAGTAACATGTGTCTCCTATAAAGTAATTTTAGATGCCAAGTTTATCTTTACTGGCACCTTTTCGTGGAGAATGTGTTTAAATTTTTGTTATTAGAGAAATTCTTTGTTATGTTGTTCTTTTTGCTATTTGGAGGTAATATTGGAGAATTATTGGAGAATTATTAAAGTTAATGTGGGACAATGAAATTACTAAAAGGCAAATGAAAATCTTTAGTCAACCCGTTTTTAAAATAGTTCAAAATATACATGCTATATGAAATTTGATAACTGCAGTAAATGTGTATTACACCTTCTTAGCAGGATAAGAGAAAAGTTATTATGAGAACGCATTTGGCAAATAATGCCAGTTACACTGAGCATGTTATGTGTTCAATATGGATCTGTTTAATTAATTTTTCTGTTAGCAATTGTGAAGATCTGGTTCATTCTTAAATTTCTAAATAAAAAGATAGACAGCTTTCTTTCCACTTTTTCACAATACCATTCAAATCTGGGGACAGGTATATGAACTAAAATTCTCCCTGCCAAGGTAATTTGATCCTAAAGTCTTCATTATTTGTGGTTTTTGCATTAACGCTATCCGTGGTGCTGAAAAACAATTCAAAAATTCACAGGATTCCAAGTCTTAAACTGGTCTGAAATGTTGTCTTTGTAATATTTGATAAACATTTTATTTTTAATAGTCTTATATCATCTAGAATAAGCATATCATCCAGAATAGTATCTGAGGTTCAAATATCTAAGTCCTATTTTATCCACAGAATACATAGTATACATGTTGACCGGAGCCATAATGCTGATGACCCTATTTAATAAAAACTGGAGTATCAGTCACATGTTTTTGGCCCTTTATATAATATTTCACTTTATCCTTGCTGAGATCATATTATGTAGCTTGTTTCCGCATTTAGTGTCCCACCGAATAGATGGAATAGATGAGGATCCCCGAGCCCACTTTTTAGATTTTCTCCAGAGTTAACTAATAAGCAAGTCAGAAGAACAAATCGGTTCTCTAGATTTTCTCCTATTTCTACAATATCATTAAGATACACTTGTATTGGGCACCTGGGTGGCTCAGTGTGTTAAGCCGCTGCCTTCGGCTCAGGTCATGATCTCAGGGTCCTGGGATCGAGTCCCGCATCGGGCTCTCTGCTCAGCAGGGAGCCTGCTTCCCTTCCTCTCTCTCTGCCTGCCTCTCTGCCTACTTGTGATCTCTCTCTGTCAAATAAATAAATAAAATCTTTAAAAAAAAAAGATACACTTGTATTGTTTTTAAAATGCTTTTTAAAATTTATTAACATTTCATAAAAAAATAAAGTGACTTAGTAGGTCACATTATTTAAATATGTGTACTCAACTATTTCATTTCACAAGTTTTCTACAAAAACATAGGATACTGTTATAAATTCTCAGGGCACATAAATCATGATCATTTTCCTCAAATTTTCCAGCAAAGCACTCCTAATGGCCAAGAAGCTAGAACTCATCAAATTAGAGTGAGAGATGCTACAAGCATGAAATACCATTGAAGCTTCACTATCTTTAAAATCATAGGAATTTTATAATAATTTGTATAACATTTAAATATTTTTATTGAAATATGAATCATTTTCCCCATTGTTTTGAAGGTAAATTTTACCCTTTAGGAAGATGTGTCTAACTTATCCTGAGACTGTGTGTACTTCCAGGTACACCACTGCATACTCTTAGGGAGACAATATCGCAGTTTGAGGACCATGAAATGATGTGATGTAAAATCAACTTATCTCAGCAAATAGATAATTACCTAAAATACTTTATATGTATTCCTTTCCAGCACATAACTTCAGTTTTGGTGAATCAAAAAATGTAGAATTCAATATTCATAGGTTATACCTTTCAAAAATTTATAGAATATATTTGCATTCTTCATATTTAGTATGCTCTTGTCAATATTACTGTGGTAAATTGTAAATGGTGTCACAGTCCTTTTCTTATTGCCTATTCATGTTGTTTTCAGTGTGATTACTATTAGGAGATGGAGATTATCTTTCCATCTTTTATCTGGGCTGACCTCATTATTTAGCAAAAGAATATATAGTGGAAGTGCTATCATTCCAGTTTTAAGTCTAGGCCTCAAAATTTCTTAAACATCTTTTTAAATAGATTTTATTTATTTATTTGAGAGAGAGAGAGAGAGCAGGGGAAGGAGCAGAGGGAAAGGGACAAGCAGACTACACTAAGTACGGAGCCTGACATGGGGCTTGATCCCACAACACTGAGATCATGAGCTGAGCTAAAATCAGGAGTCAGATACTTAACCAACTGAGGCATCCAGGCACCCCAAGACCTCAAATTTTCTTGTATGCTTCTCCTTACTTTATTGGAATCCTCTCTGACCACTATATGAAAAAGTCTGGGCTGCCTGTGGAAGACATGAAACCACTTGGAGTAGAGACAGCTTTCCTTGCCATAAACTTCCAAGAATTGCTAGCCCCAAGCTGACCTGGCAGCCAATACAGGTGAATGAACAAATCCAGATAAGATCAGGTAAGTCTAACCAAGATCAGCAGAACCAAAAAACCATGAACTAACTAAATGCTCATTTGGGGATGCTTTGTAAAGTGCCAGACTCAATTTCTTCATGCTCAATTCAGTGTTACACATTTTTCAATCATAATATTTGAAAGCATTTGAAAAGTTTGCTTACTTTCTTTTTTTTTTTTTTTAAGATTTTATTTATTTATTTGACACACAGAGAGAGACAGCAAGAGGGGAATACAAGTAAGGAGAGTGGGAGAGGGAGAAGCAGGCTTCCTGCTGAATAGGGAGCCCGAAGTGGGCTCCATCTCAGAACCCTGGGATCATGACCTGAGCTGACGGCAGATGCTTGACGACTGACCCACAGAGGAGCCCCTACTTCCTCTTTCTTGAAAAACTTTCCTCACTTACCTTTGCTTGACGCCATTCTGCAGTCTACTTCTTCTATTCATGGGTGCTTCTTCTCAATGCCTTATGCTGGTTTTTCCCTCCATTATCCCGCCTTTGAACATTGACATACACCAGAAAATAGTCTTTGACAACTTCCAAATTATTGCTCTAGCCCAGTCCTCTCTCCTCAACTCTAGATTTATAATCAAATGCCATTTAACATATTGACTTTCTACTAACTTAACATGTCTAAGATGAGCTTCTGCATCTTTTAAAATATTCACCATCTTGGGTAATAGCAATTCCATCTTTTAATGATGTTAATCCTAAACTTTAATGTCACCTTTGACTCTTCTCTTCCTTTCATACTCCACATCTAATCAATTTATTAATATTTAGCTTCTCTTTTGAAATGTACTCAGAATCAAACTCACTACTTTACTATTTTACCTTGGCATAAACTAGCATTACTTGTATTTTGTATCTTTGCAATATCTTAACTAGTTTCTTTCTCTACTTCTTCCCTTGCATTTGCTACAAGCTATTCTTAGGAAACTAAAGTCATCATATTAAACTGTATATCATATAAGGTACTTCTCTTTTCAAAACCTTCCAGTGGCTCTCCAACTCCCACAGAATAAAGCCAAAGCCTGACCAAATGCTCATCATGTGCTGAACAATCTGGGCCTCTTTACCTCTCTGATTTATTCTCTAGTTACTCTTGACCTCACTTATTCTACTCCAATCATTCTAGTGTTTTTGCTAGTTACTCTAACATGGCAGCAATGTTCCCTCTTCAAGAAGTTCCACCTTTTGATCTCTTTACCTAGAATGTTCTTCTATGGGTTTTTCATGGCTCACTTTCTCTGCCATTCTAGTCATGGATAAGAATGACCTCCTCAGTAAAGCTAACCCTGATCCCTACCACTATACCCTACCTCCTCTGCTTTTATTTTTTCCTGTATTATTTAGCTGACATACTATACATTTTGTGTGTCTTTGCTAAGAAAAATGTAAGTTCCATTAAGGCAGAGATGTTTGTTTTGTTCATTGCTATAAACCTGGTTCATAAAACAGTACCTGGAACACCAAAGCAGTCCAAATAATGGGTGAATTAGACACAGAATATGCATATCATTTTTTTATTACTATGTCATGGAAATGTTATTTACTTTTATGTGTGGATTCCATGTTTTCATTATAGAGTGTGAAATCAAGTGGCAAATAGCATGCCTTTGATTAAACTACCATCCAAGATCTAAACAGAAAGCAGAACTTAAAGTGGGTATTCAATAAATATGTTGGGTTAATTAGATAAATATTGAGAGCAGACCACTATGCTCTACAATTATTTTCAATGGAGTTCCTTTTTTTTTCCAATGGAGTTCTAAAATAATTTTGATAAAATATCATTGAACAACACTTATTTCATGTTAGCATTTTTGTCATTTTGAAAAAGACTTTGAACAAACTTTAAGGAGATTATTACAACTTTATTTTTATTAAAATGTTTATTGTAATCCAGAATATATATATGAGACAGAATTTATATATTCATATATATGTATTCTGAAATTGATTTGACATTCTTTTAGCTAGCAACAATAAACCAATAAAACATAATTTTTTTAATGATATCTCTTTCTGACACTATTTTAATCATAAAAACTATAGTTTTATTATGGTAGCTTGATTTTCAAAATTACTTTAACTTTTAGGCATAAAAGCAAGTGTTGTCATTAATTTTATGTGTAAACTCACCTGGCTAAGGGAGCCCGGAGTAAACATTACCTATGGATCTGTGAGAGTGTTTCTGGATGAGATGAGCATTTGAACTAATGGATTTAGTAAAACAGATTGCCCTCTCCAGTGTGGGTGGGCGTCATCCAATCTGTTGAGGGCCTAAATAGAACAAAAGGTAAAAGAAGAAAGAATTCATCCCTTTTTCTTTTGCCTCTCTGCTTGAGCTGAAACTTCTCATCTTCCCTCAGGATGTGATTTATACTGTTGGCTCCACTGGTTCTTAGGTTTTTGGACTCAGACTGAATTACTCCACTGGCTTTCCTGGGTCTCCAGCTTTGTGTGTGTATGTATTATATACAATATATGTATATATTTATACACAATATTTTGTATAAAGTATATATCATATGCAATTTATATACATTTAATATATTTATGGTTACTTTATATATAGCTACCTGTATTATATATTATTCTATATTTTATGTATTATACATAATATGATTATAATAATTATTAAATAATATATTTTTATACATTTGTATGTATGTTTGATCAAAATGTGACTTTGTCACTTTTTACCACATCTCACTCAATTTTTTAACACCTGTACAATTCAAGAAATGGAGAAAGACAGTCTAGTTTGGGCCTAATATTTGTTTATGTTTTTCTTGCATCAATTCTTCCCATATAAAATGTCTATATTGAAGAAATACAACCAAGGAAACCCCTGAAAAAAACAATTTAATTTATGCAGTTTTAGTCACCTTGAAATATGCCAATATCTTTTAAATTGTTGGTTGCCAACTTCAAGACAGTTTTAAAAAGTTGAGCTCTATATCTTGTGTTTTTCCTGTAGCATTACCAGTAGGGCATTACAGCCCTTAAGCTAGAAAAGTCAAAATTTTTTAGACCATGTTCAAAGACTTCTAATACTGATGGGAAAAAAAAGGGTAGCTTATCATACTAATTCTAATTAGTATGAACTGAAATTTACTAGTATGTTTTCAAATGATGGATGAAGAACTAAAGGGGCAGTACAAATTAAGCATGTAGCTTCCATAAACAAAATATCATGAACAGAATATGTGCTGTAATCTTTTGAAAGAGGAGGTGTTACAAATAATTTTAGTAATAGCTAATGTTTGTTGAGTATCTATGTGCCAACCAGTATGCTAGGCACTTTGCAAAGATAAACTCATTAAATTCCCACAAAAGGTCTGTGAACTAGTTGTTTTTTTTTTCTTCCCTCATAAAGATGAAGAAAATAAAGGTAAAAATCCTATAGCTTACTAACTGTGTCTTGTGTCCTGTGTCTGGAACTCAAACTCAGACCTCTATTCTCAATGGCCAG
This sequence comes from Neogale vison, assembly GCF_020171115.1. Lineage (NCBI taxonomy): Eukaryota > Metazoa > Chordata > Mammalia > Carnivora > Mustelidae > Neogale > Neogale vison. The sequence goes on along the minus strand of NC_058093.1, from coordinate 62,305,964 downwards.
GTTCTATTTGAGTTCTACTACAGACTCAGGAGATAAAAACAGTGAAGAGGATATTTTAATAAGCTTTGGAATTTATGTGCTTTTTGTTCTCAGCTCCAGGTCCTCGCCAATTATATGAGCCAAAAGGGCAGGATGGAAATAAGGATGATCTTCAGGTTTGCTTCTCTTAACTGTGGCATTTAAGAATGCATGATGGGTTTGCAACTGATGTAAAGACTAATACAGGAAGACAAAAAGAGAAGGCAAAACAGAAGGAGCCAAAGTGATAAAAGTAAATACACTATCAAGAGATTGATGATTGGAAGAAGAGGGCAGAGTGGTGAAGAACAGAAGCTTAGGACCCCTGGAATTCTGCCAGAGACTATTCTCTTCCCAGAACATAGTTCTTTGAAAGAAAATGCTGCTTTCCATGACCCACTGAATGAGAAGTTCTCATACATGGTAAAAGTCTCCTGTGATCCTGTGATTGACACCAGAAATACATGAATGCTGGCTGGTGGCTCCCTGCTGAGGACAACAAAAGTACAATCAAGGTTATCCTGACATCACTAATCAGGAGCGGTTCTTTTGTCCTGAGCTATCATCCAATATGATGTACCACTTAAACACACTGACACACTCTGAATCTTATGACATGGTCACTTGGTGTCTGTAAAAATCCCCCAATAGGCAGAAAGAAGACTGATCATAAAGTCCAAATCCTTTTTTTATGGTTCTTATATCAGCCATTTCATAGAGCCTCATTTTTCCAAGCTTACCATTATTATTATTACTAATAATGGTAATTCTCAGCATAAAAATTTAGACTAAGAACTGCATTTGGTAAATTCCTAATTTTATTTCCTGACAAATTCAACTCTGTGGGGTAAATAACAGAAGGTAAAAAAACCTACAACCATGGGGTGGGGGGGCAAGGAGCAAGATGGTGGAGAAGCAAGAGACCTAAATATCATCAGGTCCTGGGAGTTCAGCTAGGTAGTTATCAAATGATTCTGAACACCTACAAACTCAACAGGAGATAGAAGAGAAGAAGAGTAGCAATTCTAGGAACAGAACAATGAAAAATACTTTCCGGAATGTAGGATGTGAGGAGAAGTGAATCCAAGGCAACATACAGATAGAAAGACTGCAGTGGGTGGGGCCAGCTCCTGGCAAGCAGTAGAGCAGCGAAGCACAAAATCAGAACTTTCAGACATCTGCTCCACTGAGGGACGTTGCTCCAGAGGCTAAATGGGGGTGGAGCCCTTGTTGGGACAGTGTGGTCTCAGGACGCATGGGGGTCACAGAAAGGCTAGGGGTGTCTGAGTGTGGCAGAGTCCCCAGGTATTGGATCAGGGAAGCCGACTGCAGAGACAGAGCCGAGGAGTGGGCTCTCAGCTCGGGGTAACCTTAAACTGTGATCCGAGGCACAGTTGGGCCACTGCTCTTCAAGCAGGCACCCCACAAGTGGCAGATCTTGAGAGACCCCCTGCCTACCTCTTCCAGGAGGAGCGGCACAGGAACGTGCTGTAGGAATCTGCTGGGTTTGGAGACTCCAAATAGGGCCATGCACCAGCGATAGAAATGTTGGGTCACAGGCTGGGTAAGCTTGGAGTGCAGCTGCAGACCAGGGAGATGGGAGAGATTAACAGCTTTTCTCTTGAGGGCGCACTGAGGAGTGGGGCCCTGAGCTCTCAGAGCCTACAGGCTGCCATTTTCATTCCCGTCCTTCAAAGCTCTATGGAAAGCATTCAGGGAACAAAAGCTCCCAGAGCAAACCCGAGCAGATTACTTAGCCTGGCCCCTGGAAAGGGTGGTGCAATTCCACCTCTGGGCAAAGACATTTGAGAATCACTGCAACAGGTCCCTCCCACAGAAGATCTGCAAGAACATCCAGCCAAGACCAACGTCACTGACAATGAGAACTGTGGAACTCCAGAGCTAGGGGAAAGCAACACATAGAATTCATGGCTTTTTTTCCCCATGATTCTTTAGTCTTTTAAAGTTAAATTTTTAAAAAAATTATTCTATTTTAAAATTTTTCCTCTTTATTATTTTAATGTTTTTAACTATTTTATCTTATCAATACCTTTTTAAAAATCTTTTTAAATTTTCATTGTTATAGTCACATTTTATTCCTTCATTGTATTTAGCCTTATTTTTAGTATACATATGGGTTTGGGTTTGTTTTTTTCCAATTTATTTATTTTCAGAAAAACAGTATTCATTATTTTTTCACCACACCCAGTGCTCCATGCAAGCTGTGCCCCCTATAATACCCACCACCTGGTACCCCAACCTCCCACCCCCCCGCCACTTCAAAACCCTCAGATTGTTTTTCAGAGTCCATAGTCTCTCATGGTTCACCTCCCCTTCCAATTTACCCAAAAGCACATACCCTCCCCAATGCCCATAACCCTACTCCCCTTCTCCCAACCCCCCTCCCCCCAGTTTTTTGTTTGTTTGTTTGTTTGTTTGTTTGTTTTTTGCTTTAAAATTTTGAGATACGATTTCTTCTAGATCAAAATATACCCTAAATCTAGCACATGGCTTTGTTTTAGTCTCCATCCTGATTACATTCTTTCCTCTTTTTTTTCTTTTTCAACCAACTTCTTATCAATTCCATTTTTTAGAATTGTTTTTTATTTTCATCTTTACAATCATATTCCATCTCTTCATCGTTTTTACCCTTACTTGTGTGTGTGTATATATATATAAGTTTTTCTTTCATTAAAATTTTGGGAGGTAGTTTCTTCTATCAAACCAAAATACACCCAAAAATCAAGTGTGTGGCTCTGTTTTATTCACTGGTCTCTTATATGCGTGTGTGTGTGTGTGTGTGTATATATATATATATATATATTTTTTTTTTTTTCCTTTTATCCCCCCTTTCTTCTCCTCCTGGTTTCAGGTCTTCTTCTGATTTAATTAATGGATTTTTTCTGGGGTCATTGCTATCCTTTTAGTATTTTGTTCTCTCATTCATCTATTCTTATCTGGATAAAATTACAAGATAGAAAAACTCACCACAAAAAAAAAAAAAAAAAAAAAAAAAGAATAAGAGACAGTACTGATGGCTAGGGATCTAATCAATCCAGACATTAGTAAGATGTCAGAGCTAGAGCTCAGAATGACGATTATCAAGTTCTTCTAGTTAAAAAAGTAGGAACCTACCTACCTCACCTGCCACGGAAAGGATGAAAGAGTGGTCACTGGAGGAGACCACTACTCTAATCCCCCAGCTTCACTTCTAGAGTTCTACTGGAATAAACTAATGATGTAGAACCTAATATAACACTTTCTATCCATAGACTCCAAAAAGGAAACAACAAAAATAAAAATAATGGTAGAGAAATTATCTTGCTGTTCCCAAATTTGTATATGTGCTTGGAAATAAACATAAAAGGCTTTCTTCAATTGAACTTTTTGAAGGAGAAAAACACTTTACCCACACATTAAAATATTATCCACAGACTATAGTCAGTATTTTTAACACTTGTTAGTTAGGAGTCATACAGCCTTATAAGTTTAGAACAGAGTACCAGCACAGAAGGCTTAAAATATAAGAGTGGGAGTTTTGCTGTTGGGACAAATTTAATGGCAGTTGTGGTTATAGCAACAAAACTCAGGTTTTCTGCCATGTGCCAATAATTCTAGGTTTCTCTCCTGGCTCTCTATCTCACTCTGATTGCTCTTTTGTCTTCCTCCTTCTACTATCATTTCTATCTGTTCAGATGCAGTACTTTAATTATAAATATACTATATTTAATTTGTTAATAATGGTAATAGGCCCATAGATGCGAATAATTATTTTTTTAATTGAAGTATAGTTGATAACATAATGTCACATTAGTTTCAGATGTACAACATAGTGATTTCACAAGTCTCTATGTTATGCTATGCTCACCACAAGTGGTACCTATCAGCTGTCACTCTACAATGCTATTACACGATTGACTATATTCCTTATGCTGTACCTTTTAAAATTATTAATTTTTAATATAATTTAAAGTGTACCTGAAATTATCCCTATAATACCAGGAGTCCCACTCACTGTCATTCAGAGTTACTTTCTTTAGAGGGGAAGAAAGTTAGATTACAGTTGGCAGGTTGGTGATAGCCCTTTACCTTGGGTAGAATGATGAAATTGGACTGCAAGTGTAAGAAGCATATATTTAAAGAAGAAAAATATTAGATGTCTCTGTTCTGGTTATTAGCAATTGTGCTTTTTACATAATTTATACTAAGCACAGAACTAATTATGATTACCTGCTAGAAAACATTCAATGGCTCACTACTATTGAGGGATGAAGAAGTCCCAAGTAAAATATTTATGATGGCAAGCAAAATATTTATGATGTGATTTCTGCCTGCTTTCCCTTTTCAGGTTAATCTCCACCCCTCTACCATGTGCCATTAGCTTTCATATTCTCAATCACAGCATACATTTTCATGTCTCTGTTTCCCCCCTTCATATTGTTATCTCCACTGTGAACTTTTTTTTTCTATCATCTGCCTGGAAATCTACTAATCTGGTAATTCTCAGGAACTACACAGACCCTGCCAACCATCTAAAGCAGATTCATCTTGGATATAGTATTATAGCTCCCTCTATCACCCAAATTCACAAGGTTGTTACAAGGATCAATCAAATAAAGTTGTGAAATTATTCCTGAAAGAACAAACTGCTACAAAATCATTTTGAAATTATAAGTAGGCAGTGCTGAATAACAATCCCAAGAGAACCTTTGAGCTACTTTGTTTTTCTCCCTTGGTACTGATGTAAGATGCTGTCACACTGCAATATCATATTTATTTAATTTTTTGTCATTGTGGCCCCTCCTTCTTTTAGCTGTCTCTGGGAACACAAAGAGCAGACTGCTAATCAGAAGAGTCCCAGCTGGAATGAAATTGACAGTGTGGGTGCTGAACAAAGTGTTATTAACACTGTGGGCAGAAGCAAAGGATCAGAGAAATGCTTTCTTCCTAGAAATAGCTCCTGGGCTCTCCTCCACCTCATTTGCACCTCTAGGTGTTAGTCATGTGGATTTAAAAAGATAGGACAAAAAAATTCAAACCTGTCCTGTCTCTTTAAATAAAGGCAATCCCAAATGTCTGAGCATATCCATACCATTGTGTAGATCCAGTTCATGGGGTAAATGTTTAATGGTAGACCCTGTGTTAGGTGTTAAGGACCCAAAGATAAACAAAGCAAAATCTCTGCATCAAGCAGTTTACCTTCTAATAGGTAAGAAGGAAAAATGAAACCAAGATTAGCACAGAGTGAGATACATTTCATAATGCAGATAAGTATAGCAGATGACAGAGTTAACAAATTTGAAGTTGGAAGCAAAGAGAAAATCAAGACTGGTTTCTCAGGTGAAAAAAATAACAAATGTATATCTACTAGCATACTGATACAACATTCCACCTAAACTTATTTTGTTTTTTGGCCCAGCCCTTCAGAGCATATGTTCTATGAATTTATCACTTGGTCAAATCCTTCTAAATTTGGGGAAATATTATAATCTACATTTGGAATTACCAGTTAAAATACTTTCCTCTCTTACCTTCTATCCAGTCTGAATTTTAAACAAATTTGATGTTTATTTAAACATAACCTGAAGTTATATTTAAGCTATTACTCTGCATATTTCTTTTCTTACCAAGGAATTTTTAGAGTCAAATACTATAAATTATAAGGCATTAAATGTTGCAGATAATTATTTACAAGTTAAATTTCATTTTAAGCTGATTCCACTTTGAAGTAGCTTTCTATGCCCTATTACGTTCATTTCTGCATTTCTGAAATTATTAACACATTCTGATTTTTTAACAGATTAGAGACCCAGTTACAAACACAAAAGACCATATTAAGTCCCACTAACATACTCAATAAGGTCATTCCAGACAAATATTACAAGGTCAAAACCAGAACTAAACCAGTATTGTTTGAGTAAAAGGCCAATGAATAGAAAGCAATTTTGACTAGGTTTTTAAAGTTCTTATGTATTTCAAGGAATCTTGAAGTGTCCTTCTTCAGAACAGTCAATAAAAACAATTTATCTCCACTGAAACATTGTAATAAATGCAATGGAAATAAACCTGCTGTTTATAAAAATTTTTAGAAAAAAGTGATTGTATAGAAAGAATACAAGTAGGAACTAAACCTCCCTGGAAAAATCTTCAAAATGGTATAAGATGATTTATACCTTATATTGTTGATTTCAATTTTAAGCCTTGTTGTGCACATAAGCTTATCTGATGACAAATTTCATTATTAATTTCAATATAAAAACCCTGCTTTTGTTTGAGTCTGGTCATCAGTGAAACAAAGAAAACCCCTTCTCCGGCAATGTACTGGCCCAGCTTCAACTAGCAGGAAATAGGAGAAAATGTAGTATAAGTCACTGCTTTTGAACAAGAAAACGATGAGGCTAAAAACAGAATGAGAGCCAACAATCACAGTGTGTCTCCTAGAATGAAGAGCTAATTTAATGCTGCTCTTTCACAAGTAAATAGTTTTCATTCATGCTTTAATTAATCAGATTAATGTAAGCACTATTTGGATGGAATAAATGTTTGTCTTTTCCATTCTTGTGTGTTATGATTTGCTTATTGGTATCTCAGCTCCATTTCAGATAGCTTAGAGGAATAATTTTGCTTATTCAAGCATGCTGGCAGAGCTGGTTCCAAGAAGAAATATCTCTGCATTCAGAGTATGGCTCAAAGGTATCTGCAGAAAAAAAAATACCACTTCTACTCAATCAGGCAAGAAAATTTTTCCCAAAGTGATGAATCAAAAAAGTAATCTTTTATAAGGCTCAGACTGCATGTTCTAAGAGACTTTTTTCTTATACTATGATATTCTTTATGGTAGAACACCTCCATCATCTCTATTTCCTCATTAAGTTTGCCTTAAGAGTCACCTCTTTCTGAACTTGTCCTGACTACTTTGGCCCACTTTGACTTCCTACTTAAACAATACATTTTTTTCTTACATTGATCCTGACAACAACAGCATGAGTATATGGTCAATATGTTGATGTGTGCTAAGGCTAAAAAAGAATGTGGGCTTTGGAGCAAGATAGTGCTTGAATGAAATCTCGGTTCAAGTACTTACTAGGCCTGTGACCCTGGACACGTTACTGAACCTTTCTAGTGCCAGTTAACTCCTCTGTCATATTCATCTGTAACTATCTAATAAGGTTGCAAGTTAAAAAAAAGTATGTAGCATACCTAGAACACAACAGATATTCCATAATGTCATCACAGTTTCTATACAAATGATGTCATAGACTATGATAGAGAAAGTTTATTCATGTTAATTATATATATAAATTCTTTGAATTTCAGTGAGTTAATGTGCAGTGTAATATTAGTTTCATGTGTACAGTATGGTGATTCAACACTTTGTCCACACAACACCTCATCACAACAAGTGTACTCCTTAATCCCTGCCACCTATTTAACCCATTCCCTTACCCAATGTTAACTATATTCTTGATTAGAGAAAGAATATATTTTTAGGTATAATGCAAAAATCTATTCATTTCCCTGAGTCTTCCAGAAAGACTATATATTAAATATTCCCAAATGGCCCTTCTGAAATATTAACATATTCACTTACTTGTTTCTTCTTTAAGAGACTACTATTTGAAACCTAAAACAAAATACAGGAAAAGCAAAGTTTTTGTTTTGTTTTGTTTTGTTTGTTTAAATTTTTTAATTTTTTATAAACATATAATATATTTTTATCCCCTGGGGTACAAGTCTGTGAATCGCCAGGTTTACACACTTCACAGCACTCACCATAGCACATACCCTCCCCAATGTCCATAACCCCAGCCCCCTTCTCCCAACCCCCCTCCCCCCAGCAACCCTCAGTTTGTTTTGTGAGATTAAGAGTCACTTATGGTTTGTCTCCCTCCCAATCCCATCTTTTTTCATTTATTCTTCTCCTACCCCCTTAACCCCCCATGTTGCATCACCACTTCCTCGTATCAGGGAGATCATATGAGAGTTGCCTTTCTCCGCTTGACTTATTTCGCTAAGCATGATACGCTCCAGTTCCATCCACGTTGTCGCAAATGGCAAGATTTCATTTCTTTTGATGGCTGCATAGTATTCCAATGTGTCTATATACCACATCTTCTTTATCCATTCATCTGCTGATGGACATCTAGGGTCTTTCCATAGTTTGGCTATTGCGGACATTGCTTCTATAAACATTCAGGTGCACGTGCCCCTTCGGATCACTACGTTTGTATCTTTAGGGTAAATACCCAGTAGTGCAATTGCTGGGTCATAGGGCAGTTCTATTTTCAACATTTTGAGGAACCTCCATGCTGTTTTCCAGAGTGGTTGCACCAGCTTGCATTCCCACCAACAGTGTAGGACGGTTCCTCTTTCTCCGCATCCTCACCAGCATCTGTCATTTCCTGACTTGTTAATTTTAGCCATTCTGACTGGTGTGAGGTGATATCTCATTGTGGGTTTGATTTGTATTTCCCTGATGCCGAGTGATATGGAGCACTTTTTCATGTGTCTGTTGGCCATCTGGATGTCTTCTTTGCAGAAATGTCTGTTCATGTCCTCTGCCCATTTCTTGATTGGATTGTTTGTTCTTTGGGTGTTGAGTTTGCTAAGTTCTTTATAGATTTTGGACACTAGTCCTTTATCTGATATGTCGTTTGCAAATATCTTCTCCCATTCTGTCAGTTGTCTTTTGGTTTTGTTAACTGTTTCCTTTGCTGTGCAAAAGCTTTTGATCTTGATGAAATCCCAATAGTTCATTTTTGCCCTTGCTTCCCTTGCCTTTGGCGATGTTCCTAGGAAGATGTTGCTGCGGCTGAGGTTGAAGAGTTTGCTGCCTGTGTACTCCTCAAGGATTTTGATGGATTTCTTTCTCACATTGAGGTACTTCATCCACTTTGAGTCTATTTTTGTGTGTGGTGTAAGGAAATGGTCCAATTTCATTTTTCTGCATGTGGCTGTCCAATTTTCCCAACACCATTTATTGAAGAGGCTGTCTTTTTTCCATTGGACATTCTTTCCTGTTTTGTCGAAGATTAGTTGACCATAGAGTTGAGGGTCTATTTCTGGGCTCTCTATTCTGTTCCATTCATCTATGTGTCTGTTTTTGTGCCATTACCATGCTGTCTTGATGATGACAGCTTTGTAATAGAGCTTGAAGTCCGGAATTGTGATGCCACCAACTTTGGCTTTCTTTTTCAATATTCCTTTGGCTATTCGAGGTCTTTTCTGGTTCCATATAAATTTTAAAATTATTTGTTCCATTTCTTTGAAAAAGATGGATGGTACTTTGATAGGAATTGCATTAAATGTGTAGATTGCTTTAGGTAGCATAGACATTTTCACAATATTTATTCTTCCAATCCAGGAGCATAGAACATTTTTCCATTTCTTTGTGTCTTCCTCCATTTCTTTCATGAGTACTTTATAGTTTTCTGAGTATAGTTTCTGTGCCTCTTTGGTTAGGTTTATTCCTAGGTATCTTATGGTTTGGGGTGCAATTGTAAATGGGATTGACTCCTTTATTTCTCTTTCTTCTGTCTTGTTGTTGGTGTAGAGAAATGCAACTGATTTCTGTGCATTGATTTTTTATCCTGACACTTTACTGAATTCCTGTACAAGCTCTAGCAGTTTTGGAGTGGAGTCTTTTGCGTTTTCCACATATAGTATCATATCATCTGCGAAGAGTGATAGTTTGATTTCTTCTTTGCTGATTTGGATGCCTTTAATTTCCTTTTGTTGTCTGATTGCTGAGGCTAGGACTTCTAGTACTATGTTGAATAGCAGTGGTGATAATGGACATCCCTGCCGTGTTCCTGATCTTAGCGGAAAAGCTTTCAGTTTTTCTCCATTGAGAATGATATTTGTGGTGGGCTTTTCACAAATGGCTTTCATAATATTGAGGTATGTGCCCTTTATCCCTACACTTTGAAGAGTTTTGATCAGGAAGGGATGCTGTACTTTGTCAAATGCTTTTTCAGCATCTATTGAGAGTATCATATGGTTCTTGTTCTTTCTTTTATTGATGTGTTGTATCACATTGATTGATTTGTGGATGTTGAACCAACCTTGCATCCCTGGAATAAATCCCACTTGGTCGTGGTGAATAATCCTTTTAATGTACTGTTGAATCCTATTGGCTAGTATTTTGGTGAGAATTTTCGCATCTGTGTTCATCAAGGATATTGGTCTATAGCTCTCTTTTTTGATGGGATCCTTCTCTGTTTTTGGGATTAAGGTGATGCTGGCCTCATAAAATGAGTTTGGAAGTTTTCCTTCCATTTCTATTTTTTGGAACAGTTTCAGGAGAATAGGAATTAGTTCTTCTTTAAATGTTTGGTAGAATTCCCCCAGGAAGCCGTCTGGCCCTGGGCTTTTGTTTGTTTGGAGATTTTTAATAACTGTTTCAATCTCCTTACTGGTTATGGGTCTGTTCGGGCTTTCTGTTTCTTCCTGGTTCAGTTGTGGTAGTTTATATGTTTCTAGGAATGCATCCATTACTTCCAGATTGTCAAATTTGTTGGCGTAGAGTTACTCATAGTATGTTCTTATAATAGTTTGTATTTCTTTGGTGTTAGTTGTGATCTCTCCTCTTTCATTCATGATTTTATTTATTTGGGTCCTTTCTCTTTTCTTTTTGATAAGTCTGGCCAGGGGTTTATCAATCTTATTAATTCTTTCAAAGAACGAGCTCCTAGTTTCATTGATTTGTTCTATTGTTTTTTTGGTTTCTATTTCATTTCTGCTCTGATCTTTATGATTTCTCTTCTCCTGCTGGGTTTAGGGTTTCTTTCTTGTTCTTTCTCCAGCTCCTTTAGGTGTAGGGTTAGGTTGTGTACCTGAGACCTTTCTTGTTTCTTGAGAAAGGCTTGTACCACTATATATTTTCCTCTCAGGACTGCCTTTGTTGTGTCCCACAGATTTTGAACCGTTGTGTTTTCATTATCATTTGTTTCCATGATTTTTTTCAATTCTTCTTTAATTTCCTGGTTGACCCATTCATTCTTTAGAAGTATGCTGTTTAGTCTCCATGTATTTGGGTTCTTTCCAAACTTCCTCTTGTGGCTGGGTTCTAGCTTCAGAGCATTGTGGTCTGAAAAATATTCTGGGAATGTGTTCCCTTCGGCAGCACATATACTGAAAATATTCAGGGAATGATCCCAATATTTTGATACTGGTTGAGACCTGATTTATGACCCAGGATGTGATCTATTCTGGAGAATGTTCCATGTGCACTAGAGAAGAATGTGTATTCTGTTGCTTTGGGATGAAATGTTCTGAATATATCTGTGATGTCCCTCTGGTCCAGTGTGTCATTTAAGGCCTTTATTTCCTTGTTGGTCTTTTGCTTGGATGATCTGTCCATTTCAGTGAGGGGAGTTTTAAAGTCCCCTACTACTATTGTATTATTGTTGATGTGTTTCTTTGACTTTGTTATTAATTGGCTTATATAGTTTGCTGCTCCCATGTTGGGGGCATAGATATTTAAAATTGTTAGATCTTCTTGTTGGACAGAGTATGTTGAGTATGATATAGTGTCCTTCCTCATCTCTTATTATAGTCTTTGGCTTAAAATCTAATTGATCTGATATAAGGATTGCCACTCCTGCTTTCTTCTGATGTCCATTAGCATGGTAAATTCTTTTCCACCCCCTCACTTTACATCTGGAGGTGTCTTTGGGCTTAAAATGAGTTTCTTGTAGGCAGCATATAGATGGGTTTTGTTTTTTTATCCATTCTGATACCCTGTGTCTTTTGACTGGGGCATTTAGCCCTTAACATTCAGGGTAACTACTGAGAGATATGAATTTAGTGCCATTGTATTGCCTGTAAGGTGACTGTTACTGTATATTGTCTCTGTTCCTTTCTGATCTACCACTTGTAGGCTCTCTATTTGCTTAGAGGACCCCTTTCAATATTTCCTGTAGAACTGGTTTGGTGTTTGTTTGCAAATTCTTTCAGTTTTTGTTTGCCTGGAAGCTTTTAATCTCTCCTTCTATTTTCAATGATAGCCTAGCTGGATATAGTATTCTTGGCTGCATGTTTTTCTCGTTTAGTACTCTGAATATATCATGCCAGCTCTTTCTGGCCTGCCAGGTCTCTGTGGATAAGTCTGCTGCCAATCTAATATTTTTACCATTGTATGCTACAGACTTCTTTTCCTGGGCTGCTTTCAGGATTTTCTCTTTGTCACTAAGACTTGTAAATTTTACTATTAGGTGACGGGGTGTGGACCTATTCTTATTGATTTTGAGGGGTGTTCTCTGAACCTCCTGAATTTTGATGCTTGTTCCCTTTGCCATATTGGGGAAATTCTCTCCAATAATTCTCTCCAGTGTACCTTCTGCTCCCCTCTCTCTTTCTTCTTCTTCTGGAATCCCAATTATTCTAATGTTGTTTCGTCTTATGGTGTCACTTATCTCTCGAATTCTCCCCTCATGGTCCAGTACCTGTTTGTCCCTCTTTTGCTCAGCTTCTTTATTCTCTGTCATTTGGTCTTCTATATCGCTAAGTCTTTCTTCTGCCTCATTTATCCTAGCAGTGAGAGCCTCCATTTTTTATTGCACCTCATTAATAGCTTTTTTGATTTCAACTTGGTTAGATTTTAGTTCTTTTATTTCTCCAGAAAAGGCTTTTATATCTCCCGAGAGGGTTTCTCTAATATCTTCCATGCCTTTTTGAGCCCAGCTAGAACCTTGAGAATTGTCATTCTGAACTCTAGATCTGACATATTACCAATGTCTGTATTGATTAGGTCCCTAGCCTTCGGTACTGCCTCTTGTTCTTTTTTTTGTGGTGAATTTTTCCGCCTTGTCATTTTGTCCAGATAAGAGTATATGAAGGAGCAAGTAAAATACTAAAAAGGTGGCAACAATCCCAGGAAAATATGCTTTAACCAAATCAGAAGAGATCCCAAATCGTGAGGGGGGAGAAAGAGGATAACAAGAGGTTCAGAAAGAAAAAAAAAAGAAAAGAAAAGAAACAATTAAAAAAAGAAAACAAATAAAGAGAAAGTATAAAAAAGAAAATATATATATATTAGATAAACTAGTTAAAAAACGTTAAAAAAGAAAAGGGTAAAAGTTAAAAAAATTTAGCAGAAGAACAGAAAAAAAATTGAAAAAGAAAAAAAAATTAAATTAACTGCAAGACTAAAGAATCATGGGGAGAAAGCCACGAGTTCTGTGCTTTGCTTTCTCCTCCTCTGGAAATTCTGCTGCTCTCCTTGGTATTGAAACTGCACTCCTTGGTAGGTGAACTTGGTCTTGGCTGGATTTCTTGTTGATCTTCTGGGGAAGGGGCCTGTTGTAGTGATTCTCAAGTGTCTTTGCCCCAGGCGAAATTGCACCGCCCTTACCAGGGGCCGGGCTGAGTAATCCGCTCGGGTTCACTTTCAGGAGCTTTTTGTTCCCTGAGCGGTTTCTGTAAAGTTCCGGAGGACGGGAATAAAAGTGGCGGCCTCCTGGTCTCTGGCCCGGAGGAGCCGAGAGCCCGGGGCCCCACTCCTCAGTGCAGCCTCAGAAAACAGTGCACAGTAACTCCTGTCTGCCTGACCTCCAGCCACGCTCCGAACTCACCGAGCCTGCGACCGGTTCAAGGTAACCCCGAGCTGTGAGCTCACTGTCGGCTCTGTCTCTGTAGCCGGCTTCCCCTGTTCTAATACCTGTAAGCTCTGCGACACTCAGACACCCCCAATCCTTCTGTGACCCTGCAGGACCTGAGGCCACGCTGACCCTGCATGGACTTCACCCCGGTTTAGCCTCTGGAGTGATGTCCCTCAGCGGAACAGACTTTTAAAAGTCTTGATTTTGTGCTCTGTTGCTCCGCTGCTTGCCCGGAGCCGGCCCCTCCCCCCGGGGTCTATCTTCCCGTCGCTTTTGGATTCACTTCTCCGCCAGTCCTACCTTTTAGAAAGTGGTTGATTTTCTGTTTCTAGAGTTCCTGCTCTTCTTCTCTTAGATCTGCTGATGGATTTGTAGGTGTTTGTAATCTTTAGATAAGCTATCTAGCTGATCTCCTGCTACCTGAAGTAGCCTCAGCCAGCTACTTCTCCACCATCTTGACTCCTCCCCAGGAAAAGCAAAGTTTGCCGTATGCTCACTCTTCTTTGATCCACACAAATTTCACTATCATGTCCCAGCCTCTCTCTTTCCCCTCAGTAGGACCACTTTCTTCATTGAGGCGCTCAATCCTTTCCACATCGTATACTTGCTTTCTGAAGAACCAATCAAAATGGTGGTTTCTAAGAACTCAGTCTCACAATTTTTGATAACTGAAGAACTGCTCTTCAAATGTTTTTCCTTTTAAACATTTAAATCTTTATAGAACAGTCTGTTTCATGAATAAGGATTTTAGACACCATCACAATGGTGATATATGTAGGTGAGATTAAATACACACACACACGCACACACAGACAATATCTAGATCTAATATATACCTTATTAGTTCTCATTGTGCCTAAGTCCTAACTAAGGCAGAGGCAAAAGAGAGGAAAGAAGAATAGAAAAGAGAGATATTAAAAATACATACTGCACAGTATTTAAAAACAAGACAAGGGTACTAAGAAAATTCATTGATCCTTTCAACAAATGGTGCCAGGTCTACTGACTATCCACATACAAAAGAATGAAGTTGGACCACTTCCTTACACCCTGAAGAAAAAAACAACTCAAAATATGAACCTAAATTTAAGAGCTAAAATTATAAAACCCTTAATAGAAAACACTTAAGTAAATTTTCATTACCTTGGGTTAGGCAAGGCACATGTAACAAAAGGAAAATTTAAAAATTCCACTTTGTCAAAATTAAAAACCTTTGTCTTTCAAAGAACATCATCAAGAAAATGAAAAGAAAACCTACAGAATGGAAGAAAATATTTTAAAATCATATATCTAATAAGAAACTTGTATCCAAAATATACAAAGAACTTAAACAACTTGACAATTAAAACAAAAAACTATCCAAACAACAATAAAAAATCCTCCACTTCCAAATTGGGCAATGGGCAATAGGCAATGGACAAAGGACTTTTACAGATATTCTCCAATGAAAATACATAAATCGTCAAAAAGTACAGGAAAAGAGCTTCAACATCATTGATTATTAGGGAAATGCAAATCAAAACCACAATGAAATACCACTTCACACTCACTAGGATAGCTACAATAACAATTAAAAACGATAGACAAGTGTTAGTGAAGACATGGAGAAAGTAAAAACTTTCATGTGCTGATGGTAGTGTCAGATGGTTTTGGGAAACTGTTTGGTGATTCCTCAAAAAGTTCAACATTGATGTACCATGTGATCCAGCCATTCCACTCTAGTAAATATACTAGAGAAAATTTTGTATACCATATAAAATTTTTTACATGAATGCTAACTGCAGAATTATTCACAATAGCCAAAAAGTGGAAATAATTCAGAAGTCCATGAACTGAGCAGTGGGTAGTCAAACTGTGGTAAATCTTTATAATGGACTATTACATGATAATTAAAATGAATGAAATAATAATACATGTTCTATGATGAATAACTCTTGAAATCATTATGCTAAGTGAAAGAAGCCAGTGACAAAAGACCATTTAATGTGTGATTCCATTTATATGAAACATCCAGAATACGCAAATTGATAAAGACAGAGAGTAGGTTAGCAGTTGCATAGGGTTGGAGATACATGGGTGGAGGACTGGGGAAAATGGAAACTGACAGCTACTAAATATGGGGTTTCTTATTGGGGTGATAAAGATGTTCTAAAATTGATTGTGATATAATTGCACAATTCTTTGAATATACTAAAAACCATTACTTTGTACATTTTAAGTAAGTGAATTGTATGACATGCAAATTATTTCTCAATAAAGTTGTTTAAAAATCAAATCAAATGTGTTGGGGAAGGAATATATATGGGGAGTAAGTTTAGGCTGCCTCTGTTTCTGGCTTATATGACTAGAGACTGGACACTAAAAACCACCAAGGTAGGAGAAAAGTCGTTGAGATAAATTTTTTCACCAAAGACAACAGAGAGTAGAATTCTACGGAAAAAGAAGTCAAGAGTACAAAATGATAGAAATATCAAGTAACATAAAAACAGGAATATGTCCATACATTTGGTAATCATAAGACAATGGTGACCATAAGGAAGCTGGTTTCTGAGGAATGGTAAAGTGAAATCAAATTGCAATAGTCAAGTATTAAACAAGGACTTGACCAGCCATTTTGTTTTCCTTCCTAGACTGAGAAAACACATAGGCCAAACAGAATGTCTAGATGATACTTAATCTTCTTTCCTTCTCAACCTAATTTAATCATTATCTTTGTTCCTCCTCCTCTGCCACATTGCACTCAGATGTCAAGAATTAGAGGCCTTTCTTTCTCTACCCTTTCTATACTCTTTCTATACCCTTCACAATCCTCAACTTAGAACCCGGTTGTAAATCCTGGCTCCAAGAATTCTAGGGTGCATGACACCAACCTCTGGCTTTGGGGATGGGTAGAAACCCTGAGCAGAGAGGACTGTGGCATAAGATGAATAAAACACTGAAGCTTCATTTTAATCGAAATCATAGAAGATGAGATGTTAGAGGGAGAGGGACAGAATGGTTAATAGAGTTAAATAAACAATTTTGGTCTTGGATATAATAAAGTCTAAATTTAATCTTAGGATGAGGTGGATTGGTTTTAAGAAAATCATACCTGAAAAAGAAAAATGGAGCATCCAGCTTCTTAGAATAAATCTTCAAACTAAAACATTATAGTGCTCGTTCTCTTTGGCTCTCTATATTATCACTTTGGTATTAATGAAATGCAAGTTTAATTTACCTAATAAAATGAAAAACTCCCTGAGGAATATTTCAGATGAAATGACAAATGGAGAAACAGCCTAAAAATTGCAATTTCTACATACAAGTATGTTTTTATTGTTTTTAACCAGCGGTAT
Organism: Neogale vison; assembly: GCF_020171115.1. Classification (NCBI taxonomy): domain Eukaryota; kingdom Metazoa; phylum Chordata; class Mammalia; order Carnivora; family Mustelidae; genus Neogale; species Neogale vison. The sequence goes on along the minus strand of NC_058093.1, from coordinate 62,289,010 downwards.
ATCAAGACACAGAAAGATATTGCCTAACTGAAATAGAGTTTGGCTAAAAATTTACCTGAATTTGGGATAGGGAGAGGGACTTTCACTTATTTGGGGGTTCAGCTGCCACATATACATACCCTACAAGATATAATCTTTCATAGAACTATTTCCAAGGAAGGTAATTTTAGTGGCTTTTAGATGTCACCACAAGACTCCCTGTCTTTGCTTCATCATCCTCTTCCTAGACTGACCAACAGGAGAAAACTCTACAAGGGATACTTGCTGTACTTGCCACTCTGCATATATCACCTCATCTTTTTATGCCTGCACCCCAGCTTTTCTCTAGAGATCTTTCCTGCCCAAATTTTTGGTACTTAGATTTTGTCAAGATCCTATATTCTTCTGGACACCAAGCCTCGTTCAAGATGGGACATGAATCTCAACCGGAGCCAATGGATTGAAATATCAGTTTTAGAACTGTCTGAAAAGAAGGACACTTCCTTTTTAACTGGAGTAATTTAGAGTTGTGAGGATGTAAACCTGGAGCTCCTGGAAGCCATTTTAGCATACAAGAAGAAACTATAATCTATGAATAAAGCCAGTAGTGGAGAAAGAAAAGGAGAGACCTGGAACAGAGCTTGGGCCCAGCCAATTCCACTTGATCCCCCGGACACAGGCTTGCCTCAAGTCATAGCATCTTCTGGACGTTCCAATTCTCTGAGCCATAAAGTATTTTTGCTTAAGCCAATTATGAGTATTCTATCACTTGATGCCAGATAATCCTGACTGATTTTTACATCACTGCTTCTAAAATGCCTGCTTCTTGGCAGGAAAAAGAAAACTGAATAGTCTTTTTTATAGCCAGCTAAGGACCCTATGTAAAAATAAATTGTAAATTCAGTCTGGCTTACCAAACATCTTTTCTTTCCAAATGATATTGATTATTAATATGATTGACTTAACTTTGTATAAAACACATAAATGGAATAACACAATATTAAAGAAACCTTTTTATTTGCAAATGTTCTGGGAAAACATTATCAGATATCAGATAGGTCTCAGAAAGTAGTTTTAGTTTTAACACATGAAATTTGTGTACTCAATTACAAATTTGGTTTATTAAATGGCAATCTCATTTTACTTGCTTTTACATGCACTGGGCTTTGCGTTTGCTGATGCTTAGAACACATCCTATGAATTAAGCTTTAAGGAAAATGTCCTCTATGCTTCCTTCAATTGACCTCCATATTCAAAATGGAATGAGGACTGTCCAATAGACAGAATGTGTTACCTAAATGCAATGCCTTCAACTTGTGAAAGAGATATGCCAGACAACCTTGCTTTGTCACCTAATTTATTTCCCCCAATATGACTTACAGAATGAAGTCTTTCAATGTTTTCTTTATTAGCAGCTAGCTTGCTATTGTGTGGTAACACAAAGAATTGTAGGACTCAGGTTTCTAGAAGTTACTTAATATTTCTCTGTAGTTAAAATTCTGTGTGTATGTGTTTGTGTGTGTATAATTGTAGTTTGTCTACAACTTGAATCATTAGTCTTTTTCCATGTTTCCGACCCATCATAATCAGAATAGACTTTTTTCTGGCAGATCTTTCTAGCTTATTAAGGGTGATCAAGAACTTAATTGATTTAACTGACTGTGTGCTTTTAGTTCTGTCAAATCTGGGGTTTGGAAGTGGGACTGTTGGAAATGAAAACTCTGATTTATGAATATGGCTGTCTTTTGCTGGTTAGTTTGTCTACTTTTCATTTAATGCTCTATATCACTCATGTACTAAAAATTATCAAGTCCTTTAAGAAGTAAAATATATTTCCTTAATCTTTATTTGTTCTTAAAAGTATTGCTATAAGTTCGGGAATTTGTAGGACATATTTCTAATTAATGAAGAGAAATTGCTTATGCTACTCCATCTTAAAAAAAATGAACTGCATTATTGGAAGTTATCCTTTACATCATGCTGCTTGTCAGTGATGATAAAAACAATGCTAGTACAATTAATTCACAAGAGAACTCTGCAAACAGGAGAACACAACAAGGACAGGATTATTGGAGTGTCTAATCAATTTTGCTAGTGAAAAGTTTGGCGGATTATGAAAATACTGGAAAATAAATGAAACACTGAGGCTTTATAAAGATGCAACAGCTCACTACAAAGGATTTGGAGATAAAATAGGTATGGATTAAACAGAGTAGGTGAACCAAAATGTTTAAATTGGAAATTTCAACTGAAGAAATAAATGTAATGTTATATTCCAAAGTACATTCCAGATATCCATATCTGAATGAAGTTTCATGACTCTTACAACCTTATACCTCAAAGAAACAAAATTTGGTCTGTGGAAATTACAGGGGATTGTTGAAGAAAATTATCTTTGAAACTCCTACTGATTAGTTTCTAAAACACCTTCCAGCAAAAGAGAAAGATGGAGGTAACCCCTTCTTCACCTCAAGGATAGTTGTAGGCATTTCAACAGAGTCAACCAAGGAGCTTGATACAAGTCCCCAGGATTTAATCAGTGCACAGAAAAACCTAAAATGCTGCTTTGCAATTGTTACTCTTCCAAAGCATGAAAATTGGTTTCTGCACTGGAATTGGAGCCTATCCACAGAAATTGTTAGGGGAAAAAAAAGAAAGTAAGAGTTTCCACGTGGTAGAGACAGTTAATGTGGAATCAGTTTTAAATCTTTTCAATTGTTCACCTGAAAAGTCAATGAGATATGGACAAATAATCTGCATGAAGTGGGTCACCAAACAGGAGCTGAGAAAGCAGTACTTTTCACGGGAAAATACATGCTTTGTCCTTGTGAAGTGAAGGGCAGTCAAATATTCTCAAATATTCCCTTTAAAGAAGCAGTCTTGAAAGAAAGAATTACCTCTAACCACTTGGCAAATTCTTCAGATGATAATACGCTGAAGCTGTCTTACAACATTATCAGCCAAGTAAGAACTTTCCTTCCACTTTCCATCTCTCCCATCTTTAATCCAAGAGTGGCGTGCTGGAGAGAAGAGATGGAATCATAAGGAGGGAAAAGAGGACTGCATTCCTGTTTCCACCAGATAAGGAGAAAGTTTTGTTTCAGTCAAGTTCCAAGTTTTATTTTCTAAGTGGGTCTAGATATACATAGTGAATTGAGAATGTGTTTATAACAAAATGAGACTACAAGATTTTAAGTAACTTAAAAGTGACCAGAAAAATTATTGAGCATGTCCAAGATTGGAACCATGAACAGAGGAAGAAATTTTTCCACTCTGTATCATTTTAAAAAACATTGAAGATGGGTCTGCTGGGGGGCTCAGTTGGTTAAGCGTCTGCCTTCAGTTCAGGTCATGATCTCAGGGATGCAGATCAGGCTAGAGGAATCTAGGAGTATGAAAAATCCAAATGTTAGTTTTCTTGATAGTATAGGAAGCTAAATTTCCACAATAGATGTTGATTTTTCTAATGTTTTCTATGCATATATAAAAGGAAGATATAATACAGTAGAAAGAAATCTTTACACAAAGTAAAAACATATGTTTGCAAAATAAAGTCTGTGAAGAAATAAAGTGGTTGCCAGTTTAAAAACAATTCTGTCCGTCTATTTATCTTGCCAACAATCCTATGAAAGAGGTAAAAACCAGAAAAATTACTACACTTAAAAATGATATCAGGGCTGATCCTGAGATATTCACTAGTGCTCCTGGTAATTCATTCTCACTATTCCTAATTCTGGTTGGCTATAAGCTAGGACCTGCAGGAGTACACCATGTGCACACTGCCTAAGAAAGAAGGCAGCATAAAAGAAACTGAGTCAAAGATGGAGGGAAAGATTCCAGAGGCCATCATTTCATAACATGCACCTACATGCACCCAGAGCACCTCTAATTCCTACAATTTTTAGTTCATGACTTGTTATTGCCCCAGTTGTCTTCTTTTAAATCCGTAGTGCTCTAAAATGCAAGTGGTGGCAATATAGTCACATGATTTTCCTTAGACATAGTTTTCTAGAAGCACCCATTAATACACTTCACAGAGATCATTCTGTGTAAGGTGACAGACTTCAGGACATTTACACATTTTAAAGCCTGCTATCCCATTTTTGAAGCCATTCCTATGTAACATAAAAAAAAGAAGGAATGATTTTTTTCTCTGAAGGGCAATTCCAGTCAGATGTCCCCTAGCACCTGTGCAAACCTCCATCTACTATAACTGCTGTGGGAGTGCCCGGGTGGCTCAATCTGTTGGCCGTCTGCCTTCAGCTCAGGTCATGATCCCGGGGTCCTGGGGTCGAGTCCCATATCGGACTCCTTGCTCAGTGGGAGTCTGCTTCTCCCTCTGCCGGCTCTGTCTGCCACTCCCCTGCTTGTGCTCTCTCTCTCTCTCTCTAGCTGACAAATAAATAAATAAAAATTTTAAGATAAAACTACTGTGTTGTCAGTCTCTCTCCCTTGTCTACAAGCTCCTTGAGGTCAAGGCCAGGTTTTATACTTATTCATGTTCCACCATCAAGTAGAATGAGTGGCATATCTTAGGCTTTCAATAAATGCTTGTTAAGTAAGCTTCAGTATTTTTTTATTTTTTTTAAAGATTTTATTTACTTATTTGGCAGAGAGAGAGAGATCACAAGTAGGCAAAGAGGCAGGCAGAGAGAGAGGGGAAGTAGGCTCCCTGCTGAGCAGAGAGCCCAATGCAGGGCTTGATCCTAAGACCCTGAGATCATGACCTGAGCCGAAGGCAGAGGCTTAACCCACTGAGCCACCAAGATGCCCCAACTTCACTATTTTTGAAACATCAAAAAACATCAAAACATCAATAATTATTGCAAATAATTCCCTTTTTAAATTTTTTTATGTTACATTAGTCACCATACAATACATCAGTAGTTTTTGATGCAGTGTTCCATGATTCATTGTTTGCGTATAACACCCAGTATTCCTTCCTTAACACCCACCACAAGCCTAACCCATCCCCCTCTCCCCTCCCCTCTAAAACCCTCAGTGTGTTTCCCAGAGTCCATAATCTCTCATGATTCATCTCCCCAACTGATTTCCCCCACTTCATTTTTCCTTTCCTTCTCCTAATGCCCTCTATGCTATTCCTTATGTTCCACAAATAAGTGAAACCATATGATAATTGTCTTTCTCTGCTTGACTTATTTCACTCAGCATAATATCCTCCAGTTCCACCCATGTTGATGCAAATGTTGGGTATTCATCCTTTCTGATGGCTGAGTTTCCACTCCATTGTGTATATGGACCACATCTTCTTTACCCATTTGTCTGTTGAAGGACATCTTGGCTCCTTCCACAGTTTGGCTATTGTGGACATTGCTACTATGAACACTGGGGTGAACAATTGGGTGAATGTGGCCCTTATTTTCACTACGTCTGTATCTTTGGGGTAAATATCCAGTACTGCAATTGCTGGATCATAGGATAGTTCTTGTTTTTTTTTTTTCTAATTAATTTATTTGTTTATCAGACAGAAATCACAAGTAGGCAGAGAGGCAGGCAGAGAGAGGAAGGGAAGCAGGCTCTTCACTGAGCAGAGAGCCCAACATGGGGCTTGATCCCAGGACTCTGGGATCATGACCTGAGCTGAAGGCAGAGGCTTTAACCCACTGAGCCACCCAGGCACCCCGGATAATTCTATTTTACCTTTTTGAGGTGTCTCCACTCTGTTTTCCAAAGTGCCTGTATAAATGATTTCTTAAGCTTCGAAGGTGAGGTTCCTTCTCTCAAGGTACTCTTTTAACAGTGATATTACATATTATATTCTTCACACAAAACACTCTGAGCATGTCTCTGATCCATTATAATAATCAAATAGCACAGATGAATGATGTGATTCTTTTTTTTTTTTTTAAAGATTTTATTTATTTATTTGAGAGAGAGAGACAGTGAGAGAGAGCATGAGCGAGGAGAAGGTCAGAGAGTGAAGCAGACTCCCCATGGAGCTGGGAGCCCGATGTGGGACTCGATCCCGGGACTCCAGGATCACGCCCTGAGCCGAAGGCAGTCGTCCAACCAACTGAGCCATCCAGGCGTCCCGAATGATGTGATTCTTATCTTGATGTTTCTATTCCTAAGAAATAGAGATAATCTGGTTCTACACTATTATTTATGTTTACAAACCTACCCAGATCAAGTGACCCACAGCCTTGCTTTAACATGTTGCTACTTCCTCTGCTGTGTTCTTAAACCTGCACAAATAAATAAATAAACAGGCTAGATGGAGTAAATTAGTAGTATCTACCTGAAGGCTGGGAAACTGACACTCTTAAAACAGTGAGAATAAATCAACAACTAATATTTATCCAAGTGCTTACAATTGTCCAGCCTAGGCAGAGCACCTGCCTTGGTGTTAACCAGCATTTAACTACTGTGTAAGTGGCTGCCAAGCCCTACTTACTGCCAGGAATTATTTTAGAATCTAAAGTCTGTGTTTGCATTATCAGTCCTTCTATTTGGCTCCCTCCTGAGCCTCCCAGAGCCATGCCTGCCCACCCACTCAGCAAAGCTGCCTGGCACAGGAGCAAAGCACTGTGCTAAGTCCATTTATGTCCCGCAGGACAGGACAGCCCACCCTCATCCCACCTGCTCTACTTGAGACTGAACAATTGGGTCCAGGTGTGCAGTGACCCATAGCAACAGGGACCAAAGCCAGCACCACCTGTCTTGCTGGTTAACAGAAGGAAAGATTTTTCTAGAAGACTACACATAGCCAATTAATGTCTTTACCTGGAGGAACACTTTGCAAGGGAAGTAAAGGCACTACTACTGTCCTTTACTTTTTTAAAAAAGAAGAAGAAGAATTATTAGTGTTGCTAGAGATAACCTATTGCAAGAAAAATAAGTATGCAGTTGTCCTCCAAAAAACTTTAAAAATACTTAGTGTTAGCTATCAAAGGGGAGATAAGAATCATTTGGATCTATCCATACAGTTGAGTAGATCTATGGTAAATTATAGTTTCTCTCCACAGAACCAAACTTTGTGTGCTTCAAGTTATTTCTTTGTCTTTCTGTTCTCCAGGCTTAAACACTATTAATGTAGATAACATTTGTGTATGCTACCCTTTTCATTTTGGTCAATCTTGAGAATCATTATCCATAAACTCTGTATCTTCCATTTTTTAAATTATTTGTCTCCACACTTAGCAATTAAAAATTTCTGATATAAGCACTACTGCTGTCTATGGTTTTTAATTTTACCACTTTTTCCCCCCAAGTTCTAATTAGGTCTCAGATGAAAAATGTTGCAGCATTACAAAATGCATTACCTACTTTGTCATCAAAGAAGTAATCATTGTTTCAGAGATATCTGATTGTAATTTATTTTATGATTTTGTCCCACTCATTTCCATAATTGTTTAAAACATAAACTGTTGTGTACAGAAGACCACATTAGAAAATTTAGAGATTATAAAGATAAGTAAGATATTTATGGTTCCATGAAACTTACAATCTACTAGGTGATTTAGATATTTAACAATTACAATATATGTTTATACATAATAAATGCAAAAAGTGAAGTTCTTCCAAATCCTTTACTGTAAGAATCAAAGCTCAGCGGCACCTGGATAGCTCAGTTGGTTAAGTATCTGACCTTTGATTTTGCCTGAGGTCATGATGTCACCATTATGAGACTGAGCCCTACCTCGGGCTCCCTGCTGGGTGTGGAGCCTGCTCAGGATTCTCTCCCTCTTCCACTGCACGTGTTCTCTCTCTCTCTCTCTCTCCCTGTCGCTCTCTCAAAAAAGAAAAGAAAAAAAAAAAAGTCAAAGCTGTAACTTTGACATTCCATTTCAAATTCACCACCAGTGTAATCTTGGTCCAGTTAAGTTGACCTCCTGGAGCCTCAAATTCTACATCTTTAAAATTAAAATGAAGGCAACACCAACACTTACAACATACAGCTATGAGATTGAATGAAAATAATACATGTGAAGCACTTAACACAGTGCCAGTCACTGTTTCCACTAAAAATGAGCAATTTAATATTATGGTCATATATTTTTATACCAAATTGTCAGAGAGGTTAAAGTTCAGATAGAATAATCAATGAAAACCTAAGAAGCAAACTGATTAAATAGAAAACTAATGGCATTGGGTAAGACCTTGGAGACTTCACTTCTATGTGATTAAGGGAGGGAGAAAATAAATCCTAAAAATAACAGTTTGAATTACCTGTCACTGCAGTGGGATGGGGCACCAAAATCAAAATAAAATATGTACATAGAATGTAAGGAAATGTGGTATTTCTTGCATGCCCAGGTTGTAGACACTCAATTGAACTTACTACTTTTGGTCAAGGTTGATGCTATGGAAAGCTAACTACCTGCATTTCTGGGTTGCATCATCTAGTCGCTCAGCAGCCACTCAGAAAAGCAGATTCCCCCTAACTTGAATATTGTGGTGTTTGTTTCAAGTCCAAAGGAGGGAAACCCGGTCTAGTTAGGTATCAAGTAAGAGAAAGGAGAGTTGCAAGGAACTCTGAGAAAGGACACAAGATTTTCAGCAAATGCATCCCAAAACTTGTCCCAACTGCTGAAGCTAGAAAACCAAATAGAAAATAGTAGTTTAAAAAAGCACAGTGTGAAGGAACAAAGAGGAGGCTAGTGTTTGAAAGAATGAAAACAAATTTAGAGAAGCAATTGAAAATGAGAGGTTTCAACAGAGATCCCTTGTGTAGATTGAGAGCAGTAGGTATTTGAGAAACAGGAACTTGGGGCCTTTTCTCTAGTAACAGCCTAAAGAGGGACCACGACTTTAAAGAGGAATGGTTGATTTTTACCATCCAAAAGATGTAACCCAGGCACCTAGATTCCCAGCTTCATGAAATATTTTGAAAATTTGCCAAAGACATGAGCCATTGTTTAAATGTTACCATCTTAATAAACCCTCTTGCATGATCATCCAACTTCAAATTACAACCTCCTACCCCATTGACTATTCTAATCCATTTCACTACATTTTAATTTTTATCTACTTAATACTAATCATCTTCTAACATATTATATAATTAGTTTATTATAATTATCATTTATTGTCTGTATCTTCTCTACCCGTAAAAACAAGCTTCAGGAAGGCAGGGATCTTTGTCTTTTTCACTGACATATTCCAAGCACCAAAAGCAGTTCCTATCAAACAGCAGACACTCAATAATATTTATTGAATAACTGAATTATCACAACCTATGCAAATATATGACCAAAGATTGACCCCCTCACCTCCGTCTTCATGTCTCAGTCCCATACAAGACTCTGGAACTTTGATATGATGGGTAGAGTTGCCTTGGTAATCACTGAAGTTGAAATTATAATCAGTATTATTTTTCACATGCCTGAACATAGATTGAAATTCACATATACAATATAAACTCTGTAATATCTTTCAAATCCAAATTCTTTTGTCAATCTCCACTTTCATCCGCTTATGCATACCGTTATCTTTCTCAGGTCTACAACAGTAACATTCCATGTTTTCTCTGCCTTTCCTCTTGGTCTCTGTTTATTAGATAGAGTAGTCTGGCTTCTTTTCCAGATTTTTCTTCATTAGCATCTCCCAATTCCTCCTCCCCATTGCCCATCTTCATACTTTTCTTAACAACTACTCTCCCTGCCCACAGCACATTGGAAAGTTGCATTAGCCTCTTTACTTTTGTAAGCTTAGAGCAATTTTCTGAAATATGAATATATAATTTCAATTATGATTACCCTGGTTAAAAAATAATTCCTTTGATTTCTTTCCTCCACTAATAAAATGAACATACAAACTAAAGGATTTTTTTGGAGCTAAGTTCCTCCTTTAAAATTGATAATCTACACGAGTAGATTATCACCACGTGCAGAAAAATGAAATTGGACCATTTCTTTACACCAAACACAAAAATAGACTCAAAATGGATGAAGGATCTCAATGTGAGAAAGGAATCCATCAAAATCCTTGAGGAGAACACAGGCATCAACCTCTTCGACCTCAGCCGCAGCAACATCTTCCTAGGAACATCGCCAAAGGCAAGGGAAGCAAAGGCAAAAATGAACTATTGGGATTTCATCAAGATCAAAAGCTTTTGCACAGCAAAGGAAACAGTTAACAAAATCAAAACACAACTGACAGAATGAGAGAAGATATTTGCAAACGACATATCAGATAAAGGACTAGTGTCCAAAATCTATAAAGAACTTAACAAACTCAACACCCAAAGAACAAATAATCCAATCAAGAAATGGGCAGAGGACATGAACAGACGTTTCTGCAAAGAAGACATCCAGATGGCCAACAGACACATGAAAAAGTGCTCCATATCACTCGGCATCAGGGAAATACAAATCAAAACCACAATGAGATATCACCTCACACCAGTCAGAATGGCTAAAATCAATAAGTCAGGAAATGACAGATGCTGGCGAGGATGCAGAGAAAGGGGAACCCTCCTACACTGTTGGTGGGAATGCAAGCTGGCACAACCACTCTGGAAAACAGCATGGAGGTTCCTCAAAATGTTGAAAATAGAACTGCCCTATGACCCAGCAATTGCACTACTGGGTATTTACCCTAAAGATACAAACGTAGTGATCCAAAGGGGCACGTGCACCCGAATGTTTATAGCAGCAATGTCCACAATAGCCAAACTATGGAAAGACCCTAGATGTCCATCAACAGATGAATGGATCAAGAAGATGTGGTATATATACACAGTGGAATATATGCAGCCATCAAAAGAAACGAAATCTTGCCATTTGCGACAACATGGATGGAACTAGAGTGTATCATGCTCAGCGAAATAAGTCAAGCGGAGAAAGACAACTATCATATGATCTCCCTGATATGAGGAAGTGGTGATGCAACATGGGGGCTTAAGTGGGTAGGAGAAGAATCCATGAAACAAGATGGGATAGGGAGGGAGACAAACCATAAGTGACTCTTAATCTCACGAAACAAACTGTGGGTTGCTGGGGGGAGGGGGGTTGGGAGAAGGGGGGTAGGGTTATGGACATTGGGGAGGGTATGTGCTTTTGGGTAAATTGGAAGGGGAGGTGAACCATGAGAGACTATGGACTCTGAAAAACAATCTGAGGGGTTTGAAGTGGCAGGGGGCTGGGAGGTTGGGGTACCAGGTGGTGGGTATTATAGAAAGCACGGCTTGCATGGAGCACTGGGTGTGGTGAAAAAATAATGAATACTGTTTTTCTGAAAATAAATAAATTGGGAAAAAAATTTAAAAAATTGATAATCTAAAATAAAAGGTTTCATAAAATAAAGTTTTTATAGGTTTCCATAAAATAAAGTTTTTCAAAGATTTATACTCTCTAAACTTAGAAGATATATTGTCCAAGCACAGTTTCCTATTTTTAGTTTCCTATCATATGAGGTAACACTGAAAAATGTTAAACAGTAAAAATTTAACATAAGATCAAGTAAATATTTTAAAAAATGAAAGAAAGCCTTTCAAGTTAAAATTTTAAATCTTCCTATACTGACTTAATCGTGTATAGATTTGAACATAGTTACCTGTATTCACCAAATTGAGAAGACAGAATGAGAGATTGTATAAGTGAATTTTCTAAGTGCTTGCTTATAATTAATTCTAAATGCTAAGAGCTCATGGAAAAAACAACACTGCATTTTTCCCTTTAGCTTAGCTGAGCTGGTAGTCTGACAGTGTCACACTAGCAAAGTTTGTGTAGGAAAAAAAAAAAAAAAAGAAACAAACTGTTGCTTAGTCACAAAGCCCTAGAGTGCAGAGTGTATGTGCATATGGGTAATCGTCCAGTGATCTTTCCCGAGAGCAGCAGAAAGGTCTATCTCCAATACCCAGCCTTATCTGCTTCACATCTGTCTTTTCCTAATGAAACCACATGGTAAACAATGGGCATTTGCAAGCATTAAGAGTATTTAGTCATCTGAATGGACGACACATTCTCACTTCCAGGAATTTGTACAATAGTATGAGAGATAAAAGTTATAGTTAAATTGATACTTTGCACTTAAGTATAGGTACCACAGTTGTTACACTATTAGTGAGGTGGAATAAACTTGCCTACCTTTTAAAAACAGAGTAAAATCTTATTCTAACTCTGATATTCAGTGACAAGGCTTTCCTCACTACCAGCTTTCTGAATGGAAGAGGTAATTCGTACACAAAGGCATTCCTAGTCACACAGTACCACCCTGTGTGTAACAGATATTTATTGAGCACATGTTATGCGCCAGGCATTATATTAATAAAGAAAAGGATGCAGAAAGGTATAATGCTTGTTCTCAAAGACCTCACAGTCTCTTATAAGAGTGTTTAAGAAAATGACTGGAAACAGATAAGCCAACATTTACAATACAGTATGAAAAATGCTACTATAGAGTATGACAAAATATAACCAAGTAATAAATGCTACCTATATATTCTGAAGAATGCAGATAAGGATTTGTAAATCATTTATGGAGAGAGCAGGACAGGATATCAAGTTTATTACCTTAACTGCGTCTTTAAGAATAAATAGTAGTTGGCCACATGCTGGAATGAAATGTGAATGAGAAAGGCAATGACAGCAATTTCAAACCCAGGAATAGCAGCTAAAAAGGCACAGTGGCCAACATACCTTCTGAAAATTGCAACTACTTAGTTGTATAGCAACAACATGGAGAGGAATCTATATTAGAAACCACTTGAAAATGGAATATTTTTTGCTTTTTTATAATAAGGGTAAAAATATTTTACTATATTTTACTGAATCAAAGCACACCTTATAGGTAATATTTTGACAGTTAATGTATCTGAGATATTTGCATCTTTGATATAAAATCACTTTGTCTACTGAGTAGACTTTAAATTGACAATTATCTTGTTTTCTAGGCTAATTTTTACCACCATGTGATTTTGCTTTTCTGTACTAATTTTTGCCACCTTAAAAATGTGAAAAGTAGCTATACTTCTCGACTTTTAGAGGTGTTATAAAGTTAAAAAAAAAAAAAGATGTAATGAATGTAAAAATATTGCATTATCTCTTATCAGAAGAAGACCATTGTTCCTTTTTATAATTTACAACACCTTATATATGAAACACTGGCAAACGTGAGTTAGTTTCAGTATTTATCAGCAGAAGATTAAGATCTAAAATGGACTATATATATATATATGGGCTATATATATATATATAAATGGACTATAGATATATCTGGATCTATCTAGATATATATCTTGAGATATATCTCTAGGTAGAAATATCTATATCTTGGGACGCCTGGGTGGCGCAGTTGGTTGGACGACTGCCTTCGGCTCAGGGCGTGATCCTGGAGTCCCAGGATCGAGTCCCACATCAGGCTCCCAGCTCCATGGGGAGTCTGCTTCGCTCTCTGACCTTCTCCTCGCTCATGCTCTCTCTCACTGTCTCTCTCAAATAAATAAATAAAAAAAGATCTTTAAAAAAAAAAAAAAGAAATATCTATATCTTTATATAATATACCTATATATATAGGTATATTATACCTATACCTTTATAGGTATAAAGGTACAGAGAACATAATGTGAATTATGTTTACTTAAATTAATAATAAAAATAAATGCAAGCGCAGTGGTAGGTAGCTTTGTTGCGAAGGTGACTAAAGACAGAAGCACAGGAAGCTGAATATAAGTATGAATGAGCCCTTCTGGAAAAACGCAGGTTCCAGGATCTCTTCAAACAACAACAAAAAATCCATTCCAGACTCCAAAGGGAACAACTGAGGGACAAATAAATGTAAATGGCATGTGGGTATATATTTAATGTCTTTTTAATATCTTAAATGTTTTTAAATTACACTAATAATGCACACAGATATAATTGCACAAGTTTCAAACAGAACAGAAATATAGACAGAGCAAATCCTGAAATTTCCATACATTTCATCCTTCATTCCCTTCCTCCCATGAGAAGTGACAACTGTTAAACCCTTAATGTGCCTTTTAAAAAAAATTCAGTGTAACTCACATACAAAACAAATGCCCCTAACATAAATGCTGGACTCAATTAATGATCATGAATTGAATCCCTGTGCTACCTCCACCTAGGTGAAGATATAAGATTATACTAGCTCCCAGATCAGCCCCAATCTTAACCAATTCTTGCCAAAGACTACCTTATCTCAAGGTGATTCACTATTCTTACTTCAAATATTAAAATTCATTTTACCTGTTTTTAAATTTAATAATAATCACAGTGTCTTATGTGTGTCTGCCTTCTTTCCACTCAGTGTTACATTTGTGAAATCCATCATGTTTCAGGGAGGAGTTTTAGTTCCTTCATTTTCATGCATGTACAATATTATAGATTAAGAATATATCAATTTTGTATCCATTCTCTTGTTGTTGGATGATGCGGTTCTACTCCTTTGAACAGTGTTCAATAATGCTATACTCTTGCATTATACATTCTTATATATATGCACACATTTCTGTCATGTGTATACCTAAGAGTACAAGTCCTTGGCTCACAGGCTACATTTAGGTTCAGCTTTAGTTGATAATATCAAACTGTTTTTTCAAAGTGATTGTACTAATTTACATTCCCATGAACAGTATATGAGAGTTTCTGTAGCTCCAGGTCCTCACCAATACTTAGTAGTATTAGCCTTTATAATTTTAGCCATTCTGGTAGGTATAAAATGGTACCTCATGGAACCAACAAGATAATATTGTTCCTTTAAACACTGTTTTGGAAATAATAGTCTAGGAAACAGGAAAATGTGCACTGGGTCTGGGAGTTTTATTATAAAGTTTATAGATGTTCTGAAAAAGCGTTACTTGGCTATAAAAGCTTATGAAATTGAAACAGAGCCAGTAGAGTTAGAGCTCTGTGCACAAAGTTTTTGAAGATCCTGAGGAACCAGAGGCTGAGGGAAGAAAGAGACCAACTCAAAAGTCCTAGCTGACGGTTATTAGTTCTATTCTGTTAATAATACCTATGATTTATGCAGGATATGTTTACAAAGTGTTGTCAAATACCACCAAGGTTCCAGAAGCCCTATATTTGTAAACAATAACTATTTTTTAAAGATATTTTTTATTTATTTGACAGAGAGAGAGAGAAAGAGAGAGGGAGGTCACAAGTAGGCAGAGAGGCAGGCAGAGAGAGAGGGGGAAGCAGGCTCCCTGCTGAGCAGAGAGCCCGATGCGGGGCTTGATCCCAGGACCCTGAGATCATGACCTGAGCCGAAGGCAGAGGCTTTAACCCACTGAGCCACCCAGGTGCCCCATAACCAATAACTATTTTACCTAAACCTCAGGACCCACTTACCAAAGACCTGAAAATCACGTCTTTCCACCTGCAAAAGGAAAGCATATAAGCCACAATGAAGCTAGAATCATAGCAAATTATATCACCCTTCTGATCACTTCTCCTTTTTCTCCTTTGTATTTAAAATGTTAATCCTGCTCACATAATGAACTCCTATAGCAAAAAAAGAGTGAAGAACTTTTTACTGACATTTATTTTTCTTTTTGCTGTAAGGTATATTAGCACAATAATTATCATTTCTTTTTCTTGTCTTATTCAACCAATAATAAAATGTGGCCTAGATCAGTTCAACATTCAAAAATGAATTAATGCAGGGTGCCCGGGTGGCGCAGTTGATTAAGTGTCCGACTCTTGGTTTTGGCTCAGGTCATGATTTCAGGGAAGTGAGATCAAGTCCCACATCAGGCTCTACACTCAGCACAGAGACTGCTTGAGATTCTCTCTCCCTCTCCTTCTGCCCCACCTGCTTGTGTGCTCTCTTACCCCCACCCCAAAATAAATAAAGAAATCTTTAAAAAAACAAAAATAAAAAACAAAAATGAATTAATGCAATCCATCACATAAATAGGCAACGAAAAGGAAATAATCATCCCATTTGGGTTTGATACTTACATCAGATTTCCTTTGTGAATATCCTTTGTTTCCACCTTATAATGTGAACTGACTTATTTTTAGCCTCTACAAAAATTTGATTCTGGGATAGGATGTTACTCCTCACTAGGCAGATTCACAGATGAATTTGAATGTTTTCTGGATACCATGTCTTTGTCTTCCTTGGTTTTCTTTTTCTTTCTTCCCTTTCCTTTTTTTCTTTGGGGGAGGGGGTTAAGTTAGCTGGAGTATATGCTCAAATGACTTTTCAAAAAAGGACATAGAGAAGCTAAAATTTTATTGGTTAGATTATCTGAAATACCTTTATTTGGTTCTCATACAAGATTTGATTTTCTAGCTTGAACCTATAAAACAACATTCTTTACACCTTTTGATATCCTTCCTTCCTTGTTTCCTACTATCACTGTTAGTAAGTCTGAAGGTAATCTGATTTTTTGTTTTCTTATTTTTTATGTTTTGAAATTTTATAATTCATTTTAATGTATGTTCTTTTACATCAAGTGAATCCTTAGTGAGTCTTTTCATTTCTGGAAATTTTTCTTGTAATGCATTTACTCTTTTTTTTTTTTTAAGATTTTATTTATTTGACACAGAGAGAGAGAGATCACAAGTAGGCAGAGAGGCAGAGAGAAAGGGGGAAACAGGCTCCCCGCCGAGCAGAGGGCCAGATGCAAAGCTCAATCCCAGGACCCTGAGATCATGACCTGAGCTGAGGGCAGAGGTTCAACCCACTGAGCACCCACAGGTGCCCCAATACATTTACTTTTTTTTTTCTTTTACTTTGGGGATTGATGCTTTTTTTTTTATTATTATATTTTCATATCCTTATGTTTAGTTCAACTTTCTAAAAGGTGTCTTTAATTTTTCCTTTCAGACTTATTTTTCCTCTGCTTTATGTATGGTATATATAATTTATGATCACTCTTTATTATATTATATTATTCTCCCATGATTTCCCATTCCTGCTTCATAGATGAAATATATTTTTATTTCTCCAGGATACTGATTATAGTACATATATATTTACTGTGTCTCCATACATTGTCTTGATTCTTCATATTTACATTTATACTATTTGTGCATTTGGCCTAGACCTAGGGGACTACCTTTACAAATTGTATGGTAGGGATGGAAATGAGTAGGAGATATCTAGAAACACTTTATTTTTTTTTCTAAAGATTTATCTATTTGACAGGGATCACAAATAGGCAGAGAGGCAGGCAGAGAGAGAGGAAGGGAAGCAGGCTCCCCGCTGAGCAGAGAGCCCGATCCCAGAACCCTGGGACCACGACCCGAGCCGAAGGCAGAGGTTTCAAACCACCAAGCCACCCAGGCTAGAAACACTTTAAAGTGAATTCTGAATTAGGTTTGGACATTGGAATAATAATTGTTATTCACTGGCAGATCTAGTGAAGCAATTAAAAATATTAGCAATGAATATGTAAATCAGAGGAAAATAATACTACCTGTAAATTATTTTAAATTTGGCATTATAATATTTTTATTTTATATTAATGTTTATTATACTTAAATAGTTCTATTAAATTTTTAATGATTCTATTAAATTTGTGTAATTCTATTTTTTATAGAACTGCCTTGTTTTCTTTTTTCCTCAAAATTTCATCCTATGATAATCCCATCTTACTCTGCTTAGAGTAGTTTAAAACACACACACATACATACTCATACAAAAATCAGCTCCCCAGAAAACACTATGAGGAAAATCTTTGGAGTATACAGATATGATCTTTTGAGTGTATGCCCCAAATTGAGCATCAGAATGAATATACTTTTAATTATTATTACTGGTGGGGAAATTAGTATAGGGTGCTAGGGACTGGCAGAATTAATGAACACTTAGTAAAGTAGTGGTAAGCAAGGATACTTTGACTGTGACTAGAGAAAAAAACATAAAACTTCCCAGAAAATAGAAATATTTCATGCCAGAAAACTTACAAAATTAAAGAGTAAAATGTCAAGAATTTTCATTAAATGTGAGTAGCAGTGGTCAAAATTAATAAAAGCTCATTTCCTTTATGCTTCTCCAGGACTCGGTGCATACTGGTGTCATACATCTGGTGATATGACATATGAAGTACTAGTTAATATATTTTTACCTCCCTCCATAGTTTTTTCATCTGTAAAATGTGTATTATTCTTCCTACAGATGAGGGTTAAGTGAATATACTCAAAGTTCTTAGGAGAGTATTTGACACATAATACTGCATAAACATTGGTTTTTATTATTGTTATTATTAATGAATTTCTTCATTATGCCTGAAGATCTGGCCACTCCACTGCCCCCAAATTCTGGCCAGATACCAAAGTTATTATTTCCTAAGTGAAACTATCATGGGAAACAGATAAAAGAATCATTAGATTCTTGCATTTTAAATTCAAAGGTTTTGGTCTTAAATGTTATAAGCTAATTTGTGTCTATCCTTCTCCTCAAAAAAAAAAAAAAATATATGTCGAAGTGCTGATCCCCAGAGTCTCAGAAAATACCGTTTTGTGGAAATAGGGTTTTACAGAGATAATCAAGTTGACATAAAATCATTAGGCTGGACTCTAATCCAAAATGACTGGTGTCCTTACAAAAAGGGGAAATTTGGACATAGAGGCAGGCATGGTACAGAAGAAAGACTATGCCAAGAGATGTAAGAAAAACAGCATGGAAAGATGCAAACAGAGAATGCAGTTATGCTGCCACAAGCCCAAGAATGTCTGAGCTGCCAGAAGCTGGAAGAGGTAAGGAAGCAGCCTTCCCCTACAGATTTCAGAAGGAGCAGGGCCCTGCTGACACCTTGATTTAGGACTTCTACTGTGAGACAACAAATTTCTATTGGTGGGAGCCACCCTGTGTGGTATTTTGTTACTAGGAACCCTAGAAAACTAATCCATTATGTGTTAAGACAGAAAGATTTGAGAGGAAAACTTACAGAACCAGTTCATTACTTGCACAGCAGGAAGAGAGATGGAAGCAAAACTTTTGGGGGGGGGCGCTGGAAAGGAAATTTGGGGAAAAGCAAGGGAACCCAATTGAAGAGGGTCCCTAATGGGGCCCCCTACATAGCTTGCTCACCTAGGATTAGTTAAAAACGTAGAGAGATGAGAAGTTGGACTATTCCAGTGGAGCAGACATTGTGCCTCACTTGGCTGAAGCCCGCAGAGCACCTATGCTCCATGAGATGAAAACAGTAATAAGAGATGGTAGTGTGGGGTACCTCAGATATGGAACTTTGTCAGTCACTTATAGCCCAGAGTGACCTGGAAGCCTGCTAGTTGTATTTCTTCCTTCCTTCCTCAAGGTTAGGAACAAAAGTTACCTGAGAGGTAGAGCTGACAAACCTGAGGTAACTAATGCCTATGAAAGGGGATGCTGCCATGCAAAATCAGATGGATGGTGTTTTGGGGACCAAAGGGGAATGCGGGTATGTATATCCTGTATGTAAAATCATACAGGATTCTACACCTCATTGGATGCCCCCATAGAAAAGCAGGAGTCTGGGAACCATACTCTGCTTTCTCCACATAGGTAAGCATTCCTGGACTTAAACCATTCCCTGTGTAAGAAGATGGAAAAGGAAAACTGTACATTAGTTTATTATAAACTTGAAATCACTGGGAAAAGCCTCGAGTGACTCAGTCTACCTACCTCTAACTGATGAGATTTATTTTCTGCCATTGGGCAAAATATGGATGGAATTAAACACTAAGTAAATAACACTTCTTGAGCACATAGCTTGAAAATATGGTACCTGCTATATGTGAGTCTTCATTATACAGAAGTTCCTTGATGGCAGGCGCTGTACGTTTTTATCTTTGTCTTTTCACAGCTAATATAGCTCTTAACATATATTAGGCTTCTCCATCAATATCAATATATTTGGCCAATTAATGACAAACTAATAAAATTATAGTTGTTTGCTCTAAAGTAAATATAAAAAGTCAAATAAAATGAAGAGTTTTCTTAGTTGACAAATATCTTCAAATAAACTGACAAAAATATTTTTCATTTTGCTTACATATTGCATGCTTCAGTATTCTTATAAACAATGTTTTCTTAGTATTTTAAAGACATAGATAATAATTGATTTGAATTATCTCACATAAGGTGAATTTAACTGCTCCTGATGTCATATACACATGCCAAAATAATCCACAGATCTAAATTAGCTAGACCTAGCTAAAGTTTAGAATACTTTTCCACATTCAGATAACGTTTCTTGCAAATGTTTTAACAAAAGCAACACAAAGACTAACAGTAAATGTGTATTACACCGTTCTTTACTCACTCAGAAAATAATCCATCCAGTGAGAAGAACAAATTTTCAGAAGGCCAGCACAGACCACAAGAGAGATTTTTGTAAAACTCTACATGCAGGGTGTAAGGTAATCTAAAAACATAATTTTCAAACTCATACTTGCAGGTTTTATGTTCATTGTAGTGGATTATGAGTGAATAACCTTTGTAAATGTATAAAAAATATTGGTGAGGTGCAAATAAGTGAGTATGGGAAAGAGTCTCTTTGTACATACTCATATGCAGAGAAATGTTACATTTTACCTTATGCTAAAGAATAATGAGGATGTTTTCCCTTTTGTTCAATTTTGTGTGTCTGCCAGTAGATGGCGGTACCATGTTGAATGCTGTCAGCCTTTTTTTTTTTTTTTTTCCCCCCTCAAAGCTGTTTTCTGATATATGTTGGGTACCATAGAGTGAATCTCAGAACAGGAAGCGGAGGCATAAGCAGAGAGGATTCTGGAAAGGTCTCTTTGTTTTCTTGTCCACAGAGAAAGCAAAGAAAAAAAAAAAAAAACACTGTAATTAATTTGTAAATCTCTGTGGCCAAAAATCTGAAGAACCGCAGAGGAAGGCACCTTATACTCTAACCATCTTGGATACGGGGCTTTGTTATGCTGTGATCTGTAAAGCTCTGTTTTATCAGGTAAGCTGGCAAAACATTTAATTATCTGCACCATAGAATCTAGCCACCAGATCGTTTTTCTTACTTTAAACTTATCTTCATGCTGCTATTTTTAACTTAATGCTGTTTTAGTGTAAATTACAGGAACCAAACTCATCATTTGATGGGTAAACTGCTTACTATTATATCCTTTATCTCTCAAAGGAAATAGAGCCTCTGTTAGAAATGGTGACTTATGGTAGAGACTAGGCATTACTGATCTCATGCTTTTGAGACATGCAGATTGTTATGATTCATTGCATTCAAGGAAAATATTTTTTATTGCACAAAGCTGACCTAATGGATTTCATGGCTGTACATCATCTATTTGAATGTCCAGTGTGCCTACTATTTTTTAAACATAAATTTATAGTGAAATTGGAACTATCATTCTTGTGCTTTAGTCTTTTATTTAACATCTTTGCAGGGTCCATGTGTATAGGGAGTGATAACAATATAGAGGTGTAATAACCTATTTTCATGGAGGGAAAAAGATAACCAATACTAACCATTAAAAAGAGACTTACCTTTTAATGATAAAATGATCTCTATGTGCTCCATAATGTGTTATTTCTTTTATATTTTAATATGTTCTTTTTTATATTAAGTATTTATCTTTAAATTTATTGACTTAAAGGGAATTATATTTTCTTGAATAATCTCAGAAGCTTGATATATTTCTGTTTATTTTTTTCTGTATAGACTTAACAACTGGTTGTTATTATTATTATTAATTACAGGGAGAGCCACTTCAGCTATTAAACAATTACTTACTTAAACTATAATATATATTTTCTGTATTTTTCTTTAAAATATTTTATAGCAAACCACAAATTCTGTATTCAGTTAGCAATTGCATACTTAGAATAAGAAATTATTCTTATAATTTGTAGGTATTAATTGAAAGAAGGGTTTTAAATATCATAAAGTCGTTATTTTTTAATACAACAGGTGGTGTAATGTAGCATATGAGGACAAAGATAAAGGCATAAGTGCTTGTAGGAATTTGCATGAAAAAATTTCAACACAACCACTCCAAGTAGTGTATGTCCTATGTGAAATAAAGACCTCTGATTTTAACCTGGGCTTCCAGTCTGTATGGTCAAAATGGCCTAGGGATAGAACTTGAGTATTTAAAAACAATCATAATTCCTAATGATATGGCAAAATATTGACTTTTCAATATTTTACACTGAGTATCAATTATACTCCCCCTAAACATAAAATAGTGGTTGCCTCAGAGAAAAGCCCTGAGTCTTGTGTATTTTGGAAGAACTCCTACCATAGGATATGAAGAAAACTGTTTCTTTGAAAAGGGTTCCCAGAAATGGATGCTAATTGGCTTCAGTGTATTGTATGCTCCGTGCTTCTCTACAGGGGACTGCATTTGAGTAACTTTGTTCTATGTAAACACAAGAGCTGGTCTTGATTGAACTGTTTTACATTTATGAATGAATGCTTTTATTTCAGCCCTCAATATCAGCAATTTTGTCAGTATAGTTGCGATAATCACTTATTTGTCTATATATGTAGTCTGATGTGAAGAGTATATGCACACAGAGTTCTTCACAAAACTGGCTCTTAGAAAATTTTTGGAAATCAAACCTGTTTTGAGTAAGTGATATATCAAGTAAGTTTGGGCATCTTACTCTCAAGAAGAATCTAACAGTGACTTCATTTGTAAGATCAAGAAAAATACTGATATTTTCAGAAGACCAGCACAGACCACAAGAGAGATTTTTGCAAAATTCTACATGCAAGGTGTAAGGTAATCTAAAAACAATTTCAAACAGATACTTGTAGGTTTTATGTTCACTGTAGTAGATTGTAAGTGAATAAGATTTATTTAGTGAATAAGATTTATTTATTTTAGAGAGAGCACAAACAGAAGGGGCAGAGGGAGAAGGAGAAAGAAGCTAGAGCAGACTCTGTGCTGAGTGTGAAGCCCAATGTGGGGCTTGATCTCACGATCCTGAGATCATGACCTGAGCCAAAACCCAAGAGTTGGACACTTAACCGACTGAGCCACCCAGGTGCCCCAAATAAGACTGTACTGTAATTTAATGATGTAGTAGAGATAAATAAGCTGAGCACTGAACTGGAAGGCTCAATTTCTGATTCAAGTTCTGCTACTCATGAGCTATGTCACCTCAGAAAAGACACCATGTATCACTGAAGTACATTTTCCTTGCCTGTATGGTTATTAGAATCAAAAATATATAAGAACACTTACTGTTTTTAAAATTTTATGGTTCTAATTTATCTGCATTTTCTTCAATTGCTTTCTCAGCTTAACTGTAATATGATATATCTTTAACACATACTGAGTTGTATATTACCACTAATGTTGACAGTGGTAATATACACTATCTAAGGAGATAGAAAAATAGAGGACTAGAGATGTTTTAAAGGTCCTTGGCCAATTCCTTCTGTGGTGGAAATGAACAGGAAGCAATATGGAGAAGTGAAGAAGAGCAGAGCTGACAGACTGAATCTTAGCTTCACTATTAAATGACAAAGTATTTAAACTTTCTAAGCCTCTATTACATCATCTATAAAATAGGAAGGAGGGCATCTAATGCTGCAGGACTGTGTAAATAAATAGCGTCTGTCCGGTGTTTATTATATATCCTGGGACAGGACTGAATGCCCACCCTCCCCTTTTCCCCGGCCCCCCATTATTCATGATGGTGATATAGTATCCACCACCACAACAGGAAGGACAGACTGAAACTGCCAAGAAATTCTGTAGCTGAAAATTATAATTCTCATCCCAGAAGAATGCCCTTGCTGAAACAACAACAATGACAACAATAACAAATGTGCTCCCTACAATAATATCGATTAGTGTTAACATCCTGAGCATTTCCTGGGATTTTAAAAAACTTCCATAATACCTTCTAGAAAACCATTCTTTGGCCCAATGATATATTGCCATGACTCCACTTCAAAGACTTTCTTTTTTTAACAAATTAGGGGCAAGGAGCTTTATTTCGCTTGTGCCTTAACAGATACACTTATCAGAAAAAAGTCCTCTTTGAAGATTCACAAAGAAAATTAAGGTTTCACCAAGCACATTTAAATACCCCAAAATTTCTACTATGGCCATCAAATTACGGAGCCTAACTCCCAGAAATGACCACATGTGTTGGCTATGTGATCAACACACAATCTCTCTCTTGCTTAAGTCCTATTAATGATACAATAAAAGGTGGAAAGGCAAATTGTGCCTGATGAAATTGTGAACATACTGCAAAACCTCTACTTCCCTCCAAACGTTTTCTCTACATGCAGTTTTATGCTCTTGACAGCTCTGTGCTCCTGGGATCTTTGGGAGCTACAGCTGGGATGGCCATTCAGTACCCCAGGCCTCCTAATCCTGCCCTTCAGCCACCCTGGGCCTCTTTACACAGACTCAAGTAACTGCACTGTCATTTTCATCTTCATGGCAGGCAAGATGACTTAATGGGCTCATGACTAGACAGATGTGAGAAAGTTTGGGAGACTTAAAGATATGAGGGGAAGTTTTCTCAATTAAACTGTGCTCTGCCTGGAATTTGTGGGTTAGTCCGTCTGCCTTGATTCTAGGTAACTCCAGCTTTTGTGATTCCTTATCTTTAGGGTTGAAATTAACTGAAAGCACTCATAAATATAAGGATATGAAGACAAATGCACCTTTTTTCCCCACCAAAGAATGAACATGTGACTAGATAGTGAAATTTCTTTGTGTGAGTGGCCCTACAGATTACTTTTTCTCATTATCATTCATGTATAGGAATACTGTGAACTCACTGAAGGTTGGGAATTAGGGCTTTGTCAGCTAAAAATATATTATTCATTATACCTTAATACTGATGGTTGTTTTCCAGATTTTCCAAAGCTATGAAGATTAATTACCTACCTGCCCCTGAAATATAATTTAAGATATTAAGAGTACACTTCTGAACTTTTGGGATCTATTTTTAAATTTTGATTAATTTCAACACTAAGTTGTCTTTGGTTCCACTTGAATTTTACCCCAGAAACAATTTTAATGGCAATTCAACAGAAAACCTGGTATCCGAACTGTTACTTCTTGAGGTAGATATTTGTTTGAGGTAGTTAAAAAATTTGGGAAAGACAAAACCCAATTGGATTATTGCTTGTGCTGCAAGGTCATAATATTTATCTTTGATTAGGATGCTACTTTTTATTTCAGTTTTACCTGATGATATTTTTCACCCTGGGGTAGAGTTAACACATTCTTCAGATACATCTTTTTTTTTTTTTTTTTAAGATTTTATTTATTTATTTGACAGACAGAGATTATAAGTAGGCAGAGAGGCAGGCAGAGAGAGGAGGAAGCAGGCTCCCTGCTGAGCAGAGAGCCCGATGTGGGACTCGATCCCAGGACCTTGGGATCATGACCTGAGCTGAAGACAGAGGCTTTAACCCACTGAGCCACCCAGGTGCCCCACTTCAGATACATCTTAATGGAATATTAACAAGTGTAGATACCTATATCAGAGCAGAATAGTGTTAATTTTCTTTTACTTGATAATGTGGTAATAGAGAAAATCTGGCTCTCCTATTATGCAAAGACATACTTTGTTCTATGAACTGCCTGACAAGTATCAACTCTTGGGGTACCTAAAATCTGAAACTACACCCAGACGTATAATTAGCCACAGTAGAAAAATTCCTTAAAATTTGTATGAATGCCTCCTGGATACTGCAAGTTTTAATGTGCTCTATTTATTGATTTTTTTATTATACTCTATCTCTTTTCCTCAGGATTTGAAGTGTTAAAGGACCTCGTAGAAAGAGTTTTAAAGATATATGACTAGAGAATAACTTCAAAGTAGCTTATAAGCAGGGTTTACAATGTTAAATATATATATTCCGTACAAATACAGTGCATATAAACATATGCTAGCTGGTGGTTTGGATAAGGGAATTCTCAGGGGTTGTTTCAGTTCAGAGAAACCTTTTAAAAGTCTGGAGTTATTTCTGTAATAATTGAATTAGGTTTTTATCCTTTTGGAGACTGCACATAGGGAGCCCTTCATGTGATTAAGCTCTGTGCTGGCGCAAAGTGAAAGAAATGATGGTCTTTAAATTATTAAACGGTGGTTGAATATTGTTTTATTCAATGGGTGAATTCAAAGATGGGAAGTCACTCTTTAAATAACTTTGGCCATTTTCTGCCAAGAAGCTCACTTTGGGGAATTTTAATCTCCTAATATTCAGAATATTCTTACTTGGGTTGTACAGAACATTGTGTCCTTTCCTTTCCCAAGAGCTCTGACTGGAATAATTCACTAAATCCCAGTTATTATTGCTAAGTGACATTGTGATTTTGATCTAAAACCCAAAATATTCTTGCATAGGGCTTAACAGGACACATTTTAAGGGCTTAAGCCTCTAGTTAAGAACCAGTCATCTGTTAGTTTCTCTGTCTCCTCGGTGTTTTTGCTTATGACATTTATTTTTCTCTCTGTAAATTATTTTTGTTCTACCTAATGAAGTGTTGAGCACTTTCTTTTCATGGAACTTATATCATGTTGGAAATAACCTTGCAAATAAATTCTTAAGGAAACAACTCCAAATTTCTACATAGGCAAAGTAGATAAGAAAAAGAGTGAAGCTAGCCGGGTTGAGACTACAGAACTGGACAGTCATAAACAACCGTATCCTTTCCAAGAACAGGAAGTCCCATCTTAGGGCTAGGAGACTGATGAATCAAACGATTTCTCTAAAAAAGCTAAAAATCCAAATTTTCATTAGAAAGCTCCCTCTTGCTGTCAAATAAATAAATAAAATCTTTAATAAAAAAATCTCCCTCTTATTAAGTGTTGTCATCTATTTCAAATTATTTACAATACTGGTATATCCAACAAAACATACCTATAGGCAGGATATGGCCAAGGGGTTTGGCCAGGTTTTTTTGTTTTGTTTTCTTTTTGCCAATCCAACCAGTATTTTCACCAGTGAGGAAAAATAAACCTGATGGAGAGGAAATGGCTTGACTGCATTTCGAGGCACAGCCACAATAACACTCATATTTCTTATCTACTACTCCAGGCCTCAATCAACTGCCTGTAATTTTCCTATTACATTCATTTCAAACCGTTGAATATTCTGTGCATTGCCTTCCATATTTCTGTATTTCCTGCTGATATTTAAGTCATCAAATTTTACTTATCATCATAAATCCTTTTTATTCCAGTTTTGTTGTTATTAGTGTGGCTATCATGTTACTGCTATGATAGTTGAAATAGTATGTAATATTCCCACTTCTGCCCTGTTCTGAAACTACTGAAATCTGTCTTTGAATTAAAATTCAAAAATCAATCCTTTAATAGGATATATACATGTTCTTGAGTCCCATATGGTCTCAAAGTTCTAAAATATCATATTAAATGATCTTTAATCATAGTTAACAATGATTATAGTTCAAGTAAATCCATTCTTAACACTCTGTTGGGCTCCACTACCAATCTGTTTATACCAAAAATTAAAGTATATTATTATATCAGCTTTGGAAGAACAGACAAAAGTATAATTCACAATCATATTGCATTCTCTTTCATTGACATAAAAATTTGGTAGCATTAAATAAGAATACAAAACAGATACATGCTCCTGGAATGAGAACTTCTTGGCCAGTAAATGGAAAATCGGGGCGGGGGGGAGCAAAATGAGAAATGACAAAAATTAGATTTTTAAAACCTCACTAATAAAAATGACAGAAGAAAACAGTTGAAGGGAAATAGATATGCAAACATTCTGAGAAAAAACCGAAAAAGGTACAACATGATAAGCTTTAGCTGCACACTGGATTCACCTGGGAAGCTTAAAAAAGAGCAATGCTGGCTCCACGTTAGACCAATTCAATTATATTCTCTGGGGCTGAGCCTGGGTATCAGTGTTTGTTTAAAAGCTCTGCTAGTGTAGTTCAAATATGTGGCCAGGTTTGAAAACCAGTTGACTGAAGGAAGGCAGAGAAAAATAAGAAAAACTAATGAAAGTTTGGCTAGTGAAGTAAAAGAGAGCTGAGAAATGACTTTCAAAATAATTTGAAAATTCTAGTAAGTGGGCATGTTAGGTAAAGAGACTATGCAAATACTTAGGAAAATAAAAAATACATTCGTGTCCACTTCTTCCTTGGTTAGCAAGGCTGGTATTTATTCTATATGTTTAAGCAGTTTTATATTTCAAATTGCTAATTTCCTACCCTTACCTTTATCTGAAAGTTGACCCAGCTGCTGGCTATGGTATATTTTGCAAGTTAACAATACAAACAATTGTGCATGCTCAGAAATAAGCATCTGTGAACTGCAATTTGTACAACCAGAGATTCACTCTCTTTTTATTCTGTAACTCATAAATTGTTCCCTTGAAAATTAAGTCTTAAATAATCAAATAAGAGTTTCTATTGAAAGATACTCTTTGAATGTCCAGGTCATCCAACTGGGAAAAAAAAAAAAACCAACAACACATTGATTTCTATTTTTTGAAACAGCAACTGTGACAGATTGAGAAGAAAGGCAGACCAGTAAACCAACAAATTTTTTAAATTCAAAACACATTTAAAAGTATATTTTCCAGAAAGCGATATTTATAAGAAAGAAATGAATTAACCTAATAGCTAAGTGGAATTAATAATGAATTGTATTTCTTAAAAGGAATTCCATTACTAAGGTGAGTCAGCTTTTTTCAACTCTTTAAGAAGACATTTGCAGGGTTAACAACCCAGTCGTTTTTTTATGTTGGCTTCTTGCAGTGCAGTCCTTTCCACAGCTGGGAAGAGACTGCGGTAGCCTTTAATAAAACAATCTTCTATGGTCTCCAGGGCAAATTATACCCCAAAGTCTTTCCTCTAGATAAACATCATTTAATATTTACTACTTAACTCTGTTTTCTTCACAACCTCTACCATTCTGTCAACCTGGTCAGTAAAATTACCCCATAGAGAAAAGATCTGTTAAATCTCAAGATGAGAATACCCATATTTTGAGGCAGGAGGCTGGTGCTTCTATAGTAAACTGAAGAAATACAACATCATGTTTGAGGCTAGATTTATAATGGATGTCTGTGAAACAGTGCCTGGGATCATAAACTGGGATCGGATCTTTTACTTAAAAATAATTGATGTGCTATCTTTCCATACAAAGTACCTGGGTAGTAAATAATGAAAATATAAAAAACAAACCAGGGAAATGTTAATAAGAATTAAAGCCTGAACCAGAGAAGAAATGTTTTTCAGAGAAGGGTCACCTTAAATTATTCCATGAGTATAGAAAGTGAAAAATTTATGGTTGATATCAACATTCCCTTCACCAACATGGTGACAACTGTGATAACTAACGTGATTCTTTGGGGAAAAGCATTTTAACATGTCATTCAAAAGCATTTAATACAATTGAAAAGGGAAAGAGTAATGCTTAGGAGTAAATACAAAGTGGCAGAGCACATCCAAGTTGTGATGCAGATCTTTATGCAAATTAACACAAAGAAGTTAAGCTACACCACCAAAGCCACAAAAGTGAGCTCTCACTCATACCTTTGTTAGACATGTTGTTGGCTAGGTGTCTTAAAATTACTTGAAGACACTATAAGGCATGTTTCTTTTAAACATCCATTAAATGTACAATAGCGATGACATGTCTCAGACAACATACTATGAGATCAATTTAATCATAAAAGAATACACATTTTTTTTCAAAAATCCATATCCCTCAGGAAAGCTAAATTTAGAGAATTTTATGCCTGAGAAAATACTTTCTATTTATTCTCTTGAATTCGTCTCGAATAAAAAGTCTCAGGGCTAAATATTTAAAGCAATTAAAAGGCACACTTATGTGGGGTCTCTTTGAACCTTCACAACCAGTTTTTTTGTAAACCTAGAATGGCTCTAAAAAGAGAGAGTCTACTAATTTTTTTAAAAAGGGGGTGACTTGAAGAATTAGTGAATTCAATGCCCAATAATGCAGAAGCAATTTTATCAGAATCCTGAATGACCCACGTCTTTGAGATAACTCAGGGGGCACACATGGAACACTGAAGGAACGCAACAGATTCCAGTTCTGTCCTTCCTAGCATCTTCTCCCTTTAGCTTTTACATTCCTCCTTGTGATTGTTGTCCTCTCTAGCCAGGCCTTACTTGCTAGATCTTCCACCCTGGGGAGAACTAGGATGGACAATCTACACCCATCTTGGCTCTCAGCAGTTTGGTTGCTGCAAATCCTTGCCTGAAATACAAGCTTGCATCACATGTAATTTTTTCTTACCTGTGGCATTCTGGTTGTCTTTAGCCTCAACAGAACTGAGCACTGAACAGCATCCTTCCTGCCTTTACATGCAGAGACCTTCCACTGTGTGTTCCTGCTGCAGTAAGTGGCATCATTGACACCTAAATCAGGGCACTGCACTCAGGCCCTTGCTCTAATTTTGGTGCCAGTGATGTGCTCAGTGGCTGGAAAAAAAACATTGACTTTTTGGGACCTGAATTCAGATCCTAGAAAAATATTTCCCCTATTTTGGCAGGATGCAGTTGTGGAGGGGGATTTAACCAAGTGACCTGTCCTATTCACTGAAAACTAGACAATGTTTTGTGAGTTTTTTTTTTTTTTAAACTGCTATTTGTATAAATCTCTCATCTAGGAAGAAATTACATATATAAGAGTTACATAAAGAAAACTAACATGAAGAAATCATGTATACAGAATTGAATTGAACATATAGATTTAGAAGGATATAAGGGGTAGTTCTTTTCAGCAACCAACTGCCCAGCTATGTTGTACTCAAGGCATTCATAATATTTGTTTATCAAAAAAAATGGTTTAAATCTGATCAAGCCCTTACTTCATGAAAGTATTCTGAAATGAAAATAGCCTCTAACAGGTATAGTCCAGCCTAGCTCACTTACATGATTAGTCCAATATTCAATAATCCTTGCTCAGAGTACAGGACTCTTGCTGTATCCATCATTCCTTCCCAGACAGATGGATGTTGGAGTGTATCTGATACTGAGTTTCAGAGTCTGGATGGACACTAGAACTAGAGTTTTAGAAACCAAAGAGGCACTACAAATGAGCTAGTCAATTTTCCTCCTCTATATCTCTTTTGTAGATGTGGACAATGAATACCTAAGATTTGAGCGTTCAATATTTCATAGCAAGTGATGGCAAACACACTTGTATCTAGAATACAGGTTCTTTGAATTGCAGCTTCCATTCCCCTCCTGTTTTCCTCCCTCTTCCTTACCTTTTCATTAAGTCTTGTTTCTAAAAAGATTAAGCACAGCAAACTTTTCCATTATGTTACACTGTCTTCTGTGGTACCATCTTAGGATGATTAGAGTGTAAGGCATTATAATCATCTATTCCTGGGGCATGCTTAATAGAGAAGGTCCCTCACCTGGCTGGGTTCTGATGGATGAAGAATCACATGACAGTCAAAACTCAGCCCTGCCTAAATCAACCTGTGCTGCAGTGGAGTTTACCCGCAGAAGTGATCTGAAGGCAGTGATTACAACCTCTCTGCTCCAGGCTAGATAAATTTCAGTCCTCTGTATTTTATACCTCAAAAGAATGCAGGTAACATGTAGAAAAGTAAGCACCGCCATCTTGAATGAACGCAAGTTGTACCTCAAGATCCTCGTTCTAAGTTCCCTCAGGTTGCCAAGTGAAAAAGGCAATCAACTCTTAACACTCAGTTGTGAAAACAGTGTGCTGTCATTTTGATTACAGTCAGTAAACAGTCTGTGGTTGCCTGGAAAGAAGCTGCCTAAAGCACACGGCACCAGCAAGCAGTAGGAGAAACGTGGCTGAGGGCAACTCAGAGGGCTCTCCGTTATGGCTGAAGCAGCACTAATGTTACCCTGATGTTAGGGATCAAGGATTTATTATTGGTCTGAGAATGCTGTTTGCTTTCTGTTTGCCATGATGCCAATTTATTTCAAAATAGAAAGCTTTCTATAATTCTGCTATATTCAGATTGAAATGTGGTTTCCTCTCCAGAAACACATGTGCCACAGGCACACACCCACACAAACTATTTGCTTATGGACAGAGTAACTTCTTCACTATAGCGTTTCTTGGTCCCAAATCCTCTGACATAAGGACAAAAACAACAATCTGGCCAAGTAAAATAGAAAAATTATCCATCCAGAGAAAGCCCCCCACCCTTTTTGAGCATCAGAAAAGAGGATGGCCTCCCTTTTTACTTTTTAACTCATGTGTTGGTTCATGGGTTTCATCATTTGGAGGAGGATGGGGGGGGGGTGGGAAGGAGAAAGGGATATACCAGACCAGCACTATTCAATAGAAATATAGTGAGTCTTAAAATGTACTTGGAGATTTTCTAGGTGCTAAAAATATAAGGCAAAATAAACAAGGGAAATTAATGTTATTGATGCTATGTTTTACTTAAGCCAACATGCCCCAAATATTATCATTTCTGGATTTGGCACTAGCCACATTTCAAGTGCTCAATTCCTGCATCTGGCCAGTGGCTACTACACTAGACAGGGCATTTGTAAAATTTGTAACTTCCTGCTTACTAGTAGCTAGTCAATAAAATCTTTATTGACTCAAGGAATTTAACAGTGATGTTGAAACATAATAATCCTTATTCCTCAAGGAACTTAATACATAAAGGTAGAAGCAATAAGGCACATCCTTAAGAACAACAGAAGATAGAATACTGTAATTATTATATGAATTTTAAAGACAATATGTGTGTGCTCTGGGAGTTTAGAGAAATGCAAAATCACTTCTGACTTTGGAGTGAAGGTAGGATTTTAATGGCAATGACTGGTGGTGAACGATATTTCAGGCAGAAGGAATGTTTGAAAGCCCGAGGCCAGAGATTGGGAACTTTCAGGGAATGGCAAATAGATCAGTTTGACTAGAGAAGAGCATATATATAGGAAAGTATGTAAGATGAAACTGCAGAAACAGATGGTAAAATATTTTTAGAGAGAGAGAGACTCTGATTACTTTTTCTAAAGAAAAACAACACTGGATTTGGTAGCAACGTTTACTAGCCATGCAATCTTGGACAAGTTACTTATCCTCTCCGGACCTTATAGCTCCTTTATCTGCAAAATGAGAGCAATAATCACATTTATCTCATAGGGCTATTGTGAAGATTAAATGAGCTAATCAGTGCCTATCGCACAGTAAGTGCTTAATGTTCTTTATTATCATTATTATTTCTTCTCGAAGGCATTCTGGAGTAGGGAATTCTTTGAGTAAAGCATTCAGTCTTCATTTTGCTTTGTTTTAAAGAGAGTCTATAAGCTTAGCCTATTTATACAATTACCTTTGAGGTAAACAAGATTTCAATGCATGTATTTTGATCTAGAGTAAATAGGACTACGTAATTAGGAAATAGAGTATCCATAGAGAATTTGTCTTTCATTGCTGTCTTTTTGTTTCATCTTGTTAATGGCTGTGTGATACAAAACTAAGTTACTTTATTTACTTGTCCAATCTCCCATTAGCAGACATTTCAGTTTTTTCTAGGCTTTGTTATTATAAAATGTGCTGCCATGAGTAGAACACAAGCCTTTTTAAAGGGTACTTGTAGGTTGAAATAAAAATTACTAATCTGGGGGAGGACACCAAAATTAAAAATCCGTTTATTCAAAAACATGTCTGCTGAGCACCTACTATGTGTCATACACTGTTCTAAGCACTTGGTTTTCACCAGTGAACAAAATAGGCCAAGAAAGGCCAATACTCTGCAAGGCTTATATTCTACCCAGGAGAGACAGAACATGAATAATAAACATTACAAATAAGTAAATTATGTAGCACATAATGAGGTGACATGCTTTAGAAACCAATAGAATGTGGTAAGAAGCTGGAGGGGTAGCATAGTAGGCCTCTTTGAGAAGGTAAACGTTTGACCAAGACCTAAAAGAGATGGGGGAGTTAGGCACTCATCTACCTAGAGAAAGAACATTCCTGAGAGAGGGAACAGTATATCTGCGCCTGGAAGTTGCAGAAGACAGAGAGAAGCTAAGCTTGACTAAGAAGCAGTGAGGGAAGGGGAGAGCAGGAGGAGATGAACTCAGCTAGGTAACCGTAAACCCATATCATAAGGCCTGATAGGCAACTGTAAGGAGTTTGACCTTTTCTCTGGGCAACTCCTGAAGGCTTCTGGTCAGAGGAATGACATGATTTGATTTCCATTTTTCCCAAATTGCTCTGACTGCTGGTGAAAATAGGCTGGGAGCAGGGAGACAGGAAGCTATTGCAGGCTTTTGTGAAATACTGCCATAAATCATTCCAAGGTTCTGGGTTCAGAGGAATTACACCACAAGACATTAAATGAATGAACAAATGAGACTGAAGAAGCTATGATTGTCCTCTCTGAGAGATCCTAAAAATGAAAGCAATATTAATGGCACATATATTTCTAACTTCAAAAAGCAAATAAATAAAATTATAGTTTCTGCAAGCCAGTCATTGTTCAAGTGTGATTCCTGGGACAGAAGCACCAGCATCATCTGTGTGCTTGTTAGAAATGCAAAAATGCCTCACTCCTATCAATAGACTCAACTACTCTGGGGTGAGGCCTGGCAAGCTGTGTTTAAACAAAAAGCCTTCTAGGTGACTCTCATGCTAACTATGAAGAGCCACTACTATAAACTTAAATGGTGAAAATAGATGGACTGACAGATCCTTTTCAATTTTAGGATACTGGATTTCCAAGTTTAATTTTTAGCATTTATTTCCATAATAAAATGAAGTATATTCCTTGAGAAAAATAATTCATTGTAAGGAAGCATAGACTCAGTCTGAGGGTTTTGAAGGGGCGGGGGTGGGAGGTTGGGGGAGCCAGGTGGTGGGTATTATGGAGGGCACATATTGCATGGAGCACTGGGTGTGGTGCATAAACAATGAATTCTGTTACACTGAAAAGAAATTAAATTAAAAAAAAAGAAGCATAGACTCAGGCTTACGAACAAATAAATCTCTTAAATCTTGTAGAAAATTTTGACATTTATTATATCCCATCTCTTTATACAAATATGATGGGAAGTGGTATATTATTTTTTAAGTCCATATGCAATAGGAAGTTGAAGACAAGGAGAATGGACAAAATGGAGGTGATAAACTTGTTAAGACTGTGGATTAAGGAAGTTACTCTTTTGGAATATACATTTAGCTCTGGGCCTCCTGGACTCAACATTTTTAGAGGAAGGCAGGAATGAATTTTATAGAACTCAGAGAAACAGATATTAGATTTTAGGTTAATGTGAATCACCATGAAGTCTCCTGATGGTCAAATCTGATCTAGGAGAATCTTTGGAGTACCTAGAGGAGTGGATGTATGGTTTACTTTATAGACAAACTTCTGTGTTTCATTTCATAGTATCTTGGTGATTTGGCCATTTGGAATTGTCCCCTTGATAAGGGCCTCAAGTCTTAAAACCAAATGAGCAGCTGGTAGGATAGGATGATTACAGACATTGGAGAGCCAACCAGCATTCCCACCCAGATGGAAGGCTGCCTCTTCCCTGTGGGGAAATGCTGCCAGAGACCGGCTGGCAATGTCTTTGAGTTCCTCAATAAGAGGCTTTGGATCTGCTTCAGCCTTTGCACAAAGAGCTAACTAAGTCCCCAGAGTTTCAAAGCTAATGCTTGACAGAAATGGTTTTGATCTGGAAAATTCTAAGACAGGTACATCATAATATGAGTATAAAGGAAGATGGATGTACTGAAGGTTAAATGGTGAAAAACAGTGAAAAGATAAACTAAAGAGGAAAAATGATGGTCAAAACCAATGAACCTGGAATAAGACAAAATAATTTTTAAATTACTGGGACTAGGTCTTAAAGAATAAATAAAATAGATAAACTAAAATACCACAAAAAAGGAATATAAACAATTAAACTCACCTCTATAAAATTCAGTTGTTGACATTAGTATTACAATTAATAGCATTAATATAAATTCGTTAAGAAAATTAAAATCAAAGCAGCTTTGTCCAATTTTTGTCAGCTGGTGACACCTCCCCTTTTCGGGGTAAGGCCTTATCGCATTCTTTGATCTATCACTTCCTCATCTGTAGCGTGAACTTCCCTTTAATTTCCAAAATGCTGATATTCTATGAAGATGATTTCAAACTTTGGGGGCGCTCTCCTGGGCCAATACTTGTATTAGATAATCTGAAAGTAAAGTTTCTGAACTGTCTTATTTCAGTAAGTTTTTAATGGATTTCACCAAGTTCAACTAATTTTAGCCATTTGTAGAAGATTTATTTGATTTAACCTCGTTTGGCTCTTTTGTGCAATTACATTCAGGGCATCTGGTAAGCATGTGTCCCTTGTATTACCTAGTGTCCCTTGTATTATGTCCTAAGCAAGATTTCTTTTCCAGGTTTAGTTCTCAGAGAAAGTTTGTCTTTTTATATGCAGCTATTAGGAATTGTTTTTGTTTTTTCCTAAATCCAGTGTGCTTTCACTTTTTCTTGCCTACTGGGAACATTAGAGCTGAATTCCAGCTTTATTGTGTAAAGTAACCGTCTCAAATTTCTAGTAACCTCGGTTCATTTCCTTAAGAGCAGCATCCTCAAATTGTAATCCATGTGCTACATGCACCAATTTCATTTAGGGAGCTTGTTAAAATGCAGATCTCCTGGCCGTGCCCCAGACCAACTTTTTCAGAATTTCCAGAGACTGAACCCAGAAAAATGCATCCTTAACAAGTACCCCAAATGTCTCCTATGCTCACTGAAGTTCAAAACACTTTAAGGAATTCTCATGCTCTAAATAACTGGATTAGGCCAATTTTGTATTGGTGAATCTGTAAGCAATGGTCTGCTTTTAAAGATGCCTGAGAAGAGATCTTAATAAGACACAATGCCACTTGAAGTATGAGGCCTAAATGGGAGCGTGAGGCCATATACAGAAATCACTACTATTCCCCATGTGTATTTGGGGTTGGCAAATCTTTCCTATCTGGAGTCCAGGCCATAGGATATATTTTCTCTGATCCATCAATCAGTGATTTTCACAATAGAGAGAGGAGAGAGAATTCAAGCAAATCAGAACTTTTAGGGATGTTTTCTCAAACCACTTTCCTGTTCCTCCTTAACTCCTTGGTTTCCATGGATATACACCTTCCCTACCTTTTTTTTTTTTTTTAAGATTTTATTTATTTATTTGACAGAGAGAGATCACAAGCAGGCAGAGAGGCAGGCTGAGAGGGGAGGAAGCAGGCTCCCTGCAGAGCAGAGAGAAGAAGGGAAGCAGGCCCCCTGCTGAGCAGAGAGCCTGACGCGGGACTCGATCCCAGGACCCTGAGATCATGACCTGAGCCGAAGGCAGCGGCTTAACCCACTGAGCCACCCAGGCACCCTCACCTTCCCTACCTTATACCCCTCCCTGTTCCCATACTAAAAGATGATAAATATTTTGGAAATATATCTAAATTGATATTCTGGTTTTTCAATATCATGCTCATTATATGTCAGGCTGGAGATTAAGGTATTTAAACCCAGTTACCTGTGTTCTGGGGAGGAGAGGCAGCATTTATTAAGCTTGTGGCTGTAAAGTAGAGGGAACATTTATCGAAGGGCTATACATTTATTTAACAAATCATTATTTCAAGCTCCAATGCATGGGTCTGTCTGATGTGTACTATTAGTAGTACAGTAAAGCTCTAAGACTATTATTACCATTATTGCTTCTTCCTTTTTTTTTTTTAAAGATTATTTTATTTTATTTATTCAACAGAGAGAGAGACAGCAAGAGGGAGAACGTAAGCCGGGGGTAGTGGGAGAGGGAGAAGCAGGCTTCCCACAGAGAAGGGAGCCCTATGCAGGGCTCAATCCCAGGACACTGGAGGGTCAGAACGGAAGACAGACATTTAAAGACTGAGCCACCCAGGCACCCCGATGTATTTCTACTTCTAATACTACTAAAACCTCCTGCTTTTATGGGAAATCTACTTTTGCCAGCTCTTGTATGAGTGACTTACAGCCGTGTTCATGTATGTGTGTATGTATGAAATATAGATCTCATTTAGTTCTAACAACAGCCCTGTTTCACGAGGTATTGAAATCCCCATTATCTGATGGGGAACTAAAAACTGGATTGGTTGGGTAACATGTTCAATGTGACCTAGCTACTGAAAGACAGAGCTAGATCTGTGCTATTACCAAATGAAAGGTAAGAGAGGAGGCAGAGGGAAGGTCATAAAGGTGCCGGCATACTATAAGTCACTGAAGGCCACTGACAATTTTTAATAAGGGTAGGATATGTGCTTTAGAAAGATAATTTTGATGACAGTAAAGAAAAGATTGGTGGCTTAGGAATGAGTTCACATCTGGAGACAAAATTTTAAAAGACAGTGTATAAAAGAAAAAGATGAGATTTAATGGTTTTGTTTATTTGTCATAGTAAATTGTAAAGGGAGATTTATTGGTGAGACTCCATTACCAATTTGGCTTATGAGCATTGACTAAGTGAACTGATGTAAACATTGTTTTAAATATCAATTGCTGATTTTAAAATTACATATATTGTCTTTCAAAATAATGACCGGTTTAACTGGGCTAAGTTATTGCTAACAGTTATAGCTGAAAGGAATATGATATCAGACTGTTATACTTAGGTTAATATTATGTCTTGGCTTAGCATGCTAGTTTTTATTTCTGTCTAAAATTTACTCATAGAAGCCACTGAATCAGGCTTATTGGTCTTATCTTAGCCAGCCAGTCAGATGGGGTTTTAGGTGGCGAGGAAAAGGAGCGAAAAACAAACTAGAATAATGACCCACAATACCAGTGTGGACCACACACTCCACTGGTCTACCTCTTTGGTCTTTTGAAGAAAGAAAGAAAGAAAGAAAGAAAGAAAGAAAGAAAGAAAGAAAGAAAGAAAGAAAGGAAGGAAGAAAGAAAGAAAGAAAAAGAAAAGAAGGAAGGAAGAAAGAAGGGGTGCAAAGAGGGAAGAAGGAAGAAAGGAAGTAGAAAGTAGAAAGATGCTCTGGAGCTCTGGCATGTTCAGAAAGAGTAATTAAATCAAGGCTGCCCAAGAAAAGTGGCCCATCCCCACCCCAGGATTCTGGCAGTGGTTCCTGGCCCCATCCTTCCTTGAGCACATCAGGGCTTTCAGATCCAGACCCAGACCCAGAGCACCCATTTCAACCCAAATGCCAAAGATGCTAGAATAACTTCACCTGTTTCCCTTTCTACACAGATTATGCAGCAAGAAAGCTGACAGAAGTCGCAACAGAGTTCATCAGGGATGAGATATCTGTCAAGGATTTGTGGCAGAGTGGCTTACAGGAATAAAAATACAGAATCTCTTCTAGAGACAAATGAGATAATTCCCAGAAGTGGCCTGACGTTTTTCCAGAACAACGTGCTGTAATTATCTAAGGTATCTAAACTACCAGTGCGTTTAAACTTGTGTTTGTGAATGTAAACTAAAATCTCTATCAGCTAACAAGGTCAGCTGTTTCAGGGGACAGGAGGCAAAAGACTGATTACCTCCCTTCCTGCTAGTTTGTTCCTCCAAAGAAGCAAACACTTAGAAACATGGCAGAGATGACCTACAAGAGTGGAATCGTGCCAAAGGCTATTAATTTAAGAAAGAGAAATTAACCTAACTTTTTATTTCTTTTTCTTTTAAGAGACATGCATTCTGTACATTTAGTAAACTAACCAGGGCTGTATTTACTTGTATTTTATCATATTTATTTGGTGATTGGATGCATAGCTCGCCTGTTTGCAAGGGGTAAAGGACATCCAAATATGTGGTTAGTATTTATTTGATTGTAAGGTGGCTTCTGAACTGGTCAAGTTTTTGTACCAACCAAGGAGTATTTACTTGTCTGGTGTATCATCTGCAACTAACTAGAAATACTGTCTAAAACTGTCTTAGTCAAGAAAGATGCTTATTGAATATAACAAGAAGTGCAGAGGTTGTTTGGGTCCAAGAGCTGAGCGACCCATCAAGAGCCCAGGGATAGATCTGTCTCTGTGATCTGACACCCTCAGTGTGTCAGCTTTGCCCTCAGAATGGCATCCCTTCTGGATATAAGTTGACTAAAGTAGTCCCAGTATCATACCTCAATGCAATAAGGTCCAGGAACAGAATTCTGTCCCTCCTTGTCTCTTTATTAGGAGGAAAGAAAATTTCCATAGACATACACTTAGCAGGCTTCCCCTCACCTTTTATTGGCAGAACTAGGCCACAAGACTATTCATGAACCAATGATTGGCAAGGGGCTTGGAGAAGGTATTTGGAGTTGAATGGATGTTGGGGAGTTGAACATGCAATTGTGTTCAGTTTGAAAACATATGGTAGAAAAATTGAGGAGCTAATAAAACAATTTGTCTATTACAATGTTGGCTTACTTGTTATTACTTAGCAGTTGTCTCTCTGAGCTTATAGTTGTTTGATAAGGAAAAAGTCACTGAGAACATCAACACCTAGAAACTAATGATTATTTCCAAGGTAAAGATTGTTCTGATGACAGAAATGAGCTCATTCTTTCCTACTCAGCTATTCCTCCCCCACCTCCCCGGAGGTATGCCATTGAGTCCAGGTAGAGAAAGGCAGAAATAGATTCTTTTATTAAAAAGTTAGCAAATCAATTAATAACACTTATGTGTGGACAGTTATGAGTTTAGCTAACAGGAAGGGAACAATGACAGTGAAAGTCTAAATTTCATTTATATTTGGCCATGTCATAGTGACATCCTTGTCATACAATTACTTTCTTGATAGGTTTATTCAGACCAATAGTATTGCATAATTCCTTGACAGAACAATGAGAGCAAGAGGTAATGATACGTAAGATGCTAGCCTGGGCTTTTTTTTTTTTTTTTTTTTTTTAAGATTTTATTTATTTATTTGGCAGACAGAGATCACAAGTAGGCAGAGAAGCAGGCAGAGAGAGAGAGGAGGAAGCAGGCACCCTGCTGAGCAGAGAGCCCGATGCGGGCCTTGATCCCATGACCCTGAGATCATGACCCGAGCCAAAGGCAGAGGCTTTAACCCACTGAGCTACCTGGACACCCCTAGCCCAGGCTTTTAATTTATCTTCAAATAACTCAAAAGTACTTAAAGTATATGTCAATATGTACCCATTAGATGTGGGTTTTATGTTTATTATTAATTCATTCCTGTTTACTTTCTACATTAAAAACAAAGGTTATGACTATATTGCTCTGTTTCTTAGATTGTACCACCCATTTTTTTTTTTTAAGATTTTATTTATTCATTTGAGAGAGAGAGAGACAGAGCACAAGCAGAGGGAAAGGGAGAAGCAGACTCCCGGCTGAGCTGGGAGCCTGAAATGGGGCTCAATCCCAAATCCCGGAGATCATGAACTGAGCCGAAGACAAATACACAACCATCTGAGCCACTCAGGTGTCCCTGCACCACTCCATTCTTAACATGAGGCTGTATACATAGTAACTTCCCAGTGATGTAGTGGACTTATCTCAATTCCATTTCAGAACACATGAACTAAAAATCTCATTTCAGAGGCTTGGAGCCCAGGCTATTTCCTGAGTTATTTGAGTTTAAATCCTGTCTTCTTGACTTACTTCTGGAACTTGGACAAGTTATCCAACCTACCTGTACCTAGGTTTTATGATCTCTAAAATGGGAATAATAAGATTAAATAAGATTAGATGATTAAACTTCATAAGATTAAGTGAGTTAATGTATATAAATTACATGTCAGAGTATCTGAGACATAATAATAGTGTAACAGTTTTATCTATTACTACTGTTTAATTCTCAAAGCCACCTAGTTAGGTAAGCACACCAATCAGATGTCATTTCAAAAATCTTCTAAAATATGGAAAATAATGTTTAATTCTGCCTTGGAGAGTGTCCAGTGGTAATCATTATAATTGCCGGTTGCTCTGTATATGCCTTTAATAAATTATTATTCTCTTTGTCACATATGCTACCTGAAAATATAGTAAATACCAGATAATCACTAACCCAAAATGAAAACCCCTTTAGAAAATATTAATAACTTTATTTAAAGGAAGGGTAGTTATCCAGTCCATTTTGTCTTTTAGATTATGTCCTTCATACAGTAGTCTCTCATTTATACCAAAAAAACACAGCATCCTTTCCTTAGCAGTGGACTCAATCTTTTCCCAACAATTTGCTCTCTCATCATCAAGGACATGAAAATACATTGTGGGTATTTATTTTCTGATCTCTCAAGTTGTATGACACAAAGCAGCTTTCCATCCTTGAAGATGGCAAATTTACAGCCTCTGACATAATTTTGTCTCCATGGGAACAGACCAGAACTAATTGATTTTTGTCTGTAACATAATCATAAAGATCCCTACACAGGGAGAGAGAAACTATTGATATTAACAGGTTGTAGGCCATTGCAATTTTCCAAACTATCTGCTATTCTTGAAATTGGGCAAGATGAGAACTCACAGGCTATATGAGTAGTGGGAAAAATAGTACTTCTGTCCTTGCCATGTAATGCCATGGCATATTCCAAATGTTAACCATGTCCCTTTTTTTCCAGAATCTGATTCATTAACAAATATTAGCTTTGTATTTGTATTTGTTGGTTTCATATAGTTTTAGAATCTTATGTTAATATCAAATCATACAGATATGTGTATATGTGCCTGGAAAACTGAACTGAACTACATAAATCTATTTTTCTGTAGTTATTTATATAAAGCTTAGGTCTTTAAAATCAAATCATACAATAGTAAGATTCAAGATAAAAATGTCAACTATAATAGGAAAAGTCAGTCAAGAATAGAATGTGTGGAAAATGTTTTGCCTCAGAGCAACAATTTGTTTTGTCAGTAGATGTTTTGGTGAAGGTTACTGAGCTTCTCTGTGCCTGTTCTTCATTTATTTTAAGTGCAGGGAGTTGACTAATTGTCAAATCCAATATATGCCTTTTAATTAGCATCTTCAAAATTCCTCTTTTGGCATCTATGTAACTATTTTGACTTCATTGTGTAATTTTCCTCTCCTTAAAAACTGATAGTCACAGGAGTCCTGCCTTTTCATCTTTCCAGTCTTTTCCTAGACAGTGTTGTACATATTCTTATTTTCAGTTTCAACCAGTGACTCTTTAATCAACATTTTCCCAGCCCAGACAGCTTTGCGATTCTCAGACCCATATTTTAATTACATACCCAGCTGTCTCACAGATATCTCAAACTAAATGAATTCCAAACAGAATTTATTATCATGCCCTACAACCCTCTCTACTTCTCTGTTGGGTTAATAACAACTTGTGGCTTAAACCATTCTGGGATTGAGCTTGACCTCATATGTCTTCATCAAGCCACATATCAAAACATCATAAAATCTCATTGATTTTCTAATTTTGCACTGAATACAGTCCTCTGGCTATGGTTTGTTTTCTAATTTATTGATGGCCTACTCTCTTCCAGGCATTGTGCTCACCTTCCAAGAGGATTTTCTCATTTAATGTCACATTAACTCTATGAAGTAT
Source organism: Neogale vison (assembly GCF_020171115.1). Classification (NCBI taxonomy): domain Eukaryota; kingdom Metazoa; phylum Chordata; class Mammalia; order Carnivora; family Mustelidae; genus Neogale; species Neogale vison. Next base: position 62,245,702 of record NC_058093.1, on the reverse strand, counting down.
GTGCTATCATTGCTATCATTGTTCTTATTGTGCAGACAGAGAAACTGAAGATTATGAAGGATTTAAAAAAAAAAAAAAACAAAAACCTACCCAAGGTCACTCTGCTAGAGAGTAGCAGAGCCAGGGCTTGAATACAGTTCTGATTGCCAGGTCTCGGCCCTTAAATAGTACAGCTACAGTCACATTTTCTTGCCCTCTCCTTTAGACTCCTGATGTCCATCTGTTTCCTTCTAGGGAAGTTCTCAAAGGGTGGTTTGTGGACAACTGGGGGTTCCTAAGTCCCTTTCAGGGGGACAGTAAGGTCAAAACTATTTTCCTAATACTAATGCTAAGAAGACCTTTGCCTTTCTCGCTGATGGCACAAAGGTCATGGAGTGAGACAGTTCATGCCTTAGTAGGAAGCAAGGAAGTGGCATCAATCTGTAGGATGAATCCTTGTTTTCTTCACCACCACACACTTTCAGTAAGAAAAAAGTGCCAGTTCACATAAGAATGTCTTTGATGAAGCAGTAAATAGTATTCATTATATTAAATCTTGACCTAAGAACATCTGTTTTTAATGTTCTGTATGATGAAACTGGAAAAATACATGAAGCATTTCTGCTGTGTACTACAGTACCATGGCTGTCTCAAGGAAAAGCACCTGTGTGATTGTGTGAGTCAGGAGGTGAAAAAGCCACTTTTTCTTTTGTTCATGGAACTCCATTTTCACTTGAAAGAAGAACTGACAAACTAAGGAAAAGCCTGTCACTTCGGGAAAAGCAAATGACAGCATTTGTTGTCAATGTTAAAATTGGAGCTTTCAAGTGGAAATTGGAATTTTGGAAAACTTCTACCTGCCGCTGGGAACTAGACAGCCTCCCAATATATTATGACTTTTCTCATGAGATCAATGGTGATATTAACAAATGTGATCTTTGAATGTTAATGAAATTTGTCAAAGTTGGGGAAATCTGCAAAATACTGTGCCAATAGTTTCCAAATGATCCATGCACGAAGGCACAAAATCCATCCAAGAGGCAAAATCAGTACAAGTTCCTGATACAGATTCCATACTGAAACTAATACAAAAATTACCATTTGTAGAGCTTTGGTGTGTATCAAAGAATATTCACAAGTGCCTGAAAAGACAAGTAAAATACTCCTTCCTTTTTCAGTTACATATATATTTTAGGAGGATTTTCTTCATGTACTTCAATCAAAACAACGTATCTCAACAGACTGAACTTGGAACCCGATAAGAGACTCTGGCTGTATTCCATTATGCCAGACAGTAAAGAGATTTGCCCAAATCTAAAATAAATTCCTTCTTCTCACACCATTTTTAAAAATTTGTGATAATATAGTTATTTTTATTAAACATACATTTTATATGTAGACATACAAGGGCTTATTATTACATTAATAAAAGTTATAAAATCTCCTAATTTTTAATATGGTAAATATGAATAGATAAGTTGCCTATAAATAAAAGCTCTTTGACATTGTAATTTTAAGAGTATAAAAGGGTCCTGAAACCAAAATGTTTGAAAACTATTGCTCTAGGATCAGCCCACCTGTTTACCCTTCATTACTGCCACTGCTTCTTATACTCTTCAAGTTAATTCCATCACTCCTATCCATGGCTTATGAAGTGTGCTCTATGAGACCTTTGGTGATTATATCCTGCCAGTATTTCAGTCCTTGCTCTTACGAATCCCTTTTGAGCAGGTTGGTCTCTACCCATAATGAACTTCTTATTTTTTAATTTTTTAAAATTAATATATAATGTATTATTAGCCCCAGGGGTACAGGTATGTAAATTGCCAGGTTCCATAATGAACTTCTTAGTTCTTCCCAGGCCCTCCCTGCTTTTTCCCATGCATATACTGTCTCCTAGTCTAACATGTTTCTACTGATATGTCTTTGTCCCAACTTTGTCCGAACCACTACCGCCACATTAGTTCGTCAAATCCCAACCAGTCTAATAAAATTTCCTCAGGGAAATACCCTGAATTTACCCTTCCTATCCTTACCTTGATCCCATTTATGGAACTCAGACAATAACCAGCGGTACATAATTGTATTATAATTATTTGTGTCCACATCTCTCACCCTGAACTGTCAACTCCTTAAAAGCAGGGACCATGGGTGTTAATCCGAACATAGTATTGATACACAGTAGTTCCTCAATAAATATTGCTCAAATAAATGATCTTTATCCTTCCATGTTTAAAATTCTATGGTCCATCCTATAATAGGATTTTTTGAACTATAGTATTCTTGTTGATTAAGAGAGGGATGCATTTCCTTTAGTCATCCACATTCACAGACACACTTTGGTTTTTAATCAAAGAGATCACCTCCTTAGTCTTTTTTTATCTTTTTTGTCCTTGTAAGGAGAGTTCTGGAGAAAATCTGGCATATTAAATTTGATGTATTTTAATAAATTATAATGCATATATATTCATTAATAATATATATCTCACACCAAGGCATCAGTAGGAATTAATTTTTTAAAAGTCTGCTCTAATAGGAATATAAAATTATGTAAGAGGTCTATATAATGGGCTTGCAAAGAATAAGAGGAAGAGGGAAAAATTAAAATAGAACTGCCATGAAACTATGAGATGATTCTAAAAAGCAAAGCTGCAGAAGAAGCCATGAGAAGCTCCCCTCACTGTGATTTTTAATATCTCAACCTATCCAAATATTGGGCAAACCTTAGTTCACCTTAAAGGAAAAGCCGAGAGTCTGGAACTGGCCTACCTTCTCAGGATTTAGAGACAATAGTGTGGCAGTTTCAAAGAGACTTCTTTACCTCTTTTTGACTAAGACTCAAATTCTTTGTTCTAATCCTTGATAAGTGAATAGGAAGGTAAAAAATTATTTCTGTTTAAATATGTTTTTACAATTTTTTGATAACTTGCTCCATGTCATCTCAAAGAAATCAAAGTAATCTATGCAGATTATTAAAATATCTCATTAGATATTTTTAACCTAATTTCATTTTAAAAGTTAGGAATTAGGAAACTCCAGTTAAATGAGTATGATTGGTTATTTCTTTACGGCAAAGTGTTGCCACATATAGGTAAGGTATTTCAATGACACTGAGGTTGAGGGAAGTTAAATGTCATAAGCAAACTGTTAGTTACAGGCTCAATATGAACCCAGAACTCAGATTCTGATTGCTGCATGTTTTTCATTCCATTATTAATAAAGAAACAAAAATTAGTTTAACTAAATGCTCAAATACAAAAGTAACCTTTTTTTCCCTCCCATAAGAAAGCAACCATGTTTCATAGAAATGTCTTAAGATAGCTTTGTCATGCTGTTGCATTTTTTTTTCTCACCATAGCACATACCCTCCCTAATGTCCATCACCCAGCCACCATATCCCTCCCACTCCCCTCCAATCCAGCAACCCTCAGTTTGTTTCCTGAGATTTCATTTTCATTTAGCACTTGGTAAGAACCAAATCCATTCAGTTGATGAAAGGTGATTAGAAATAGGTGGATTACACATCTCTGGGTATTTAAGGCTTGCAGTTAATGTGCAAACTCCTTCCACATTCAAAAGTATAAATGCGATGATCCCATACAGCCTAGTGCTGGGTTATGTGAACATCAAAATGGACATAAAATGGCTAAAAATTTTAATTCTAGTTTGTGCCATCTACCATGAATTTGGAAGGTACAAATTAAATAGCTGAATTAGAAGATTTGAGAATACTTTTTCTATTTTAATATAAAATGAGCCAACTAATTTATTTTGTGCCTTCTAAATTCACTTGATAGGGTACAAAACAAAACAGCCCCATCCCACCATAAATCAGAAGTTCTTTTTCAGAGCTAGTGGCAAAAATGACATGGCTTTTTGACAGCTGATATTTTATAACTTACTTGGAATATACTTTCATAGTAGCAAAAAATACAGCAATGTCACATTATAAATACTAATTCAATGAAAAGACACAACTATTAAAAATACTTTAGTCATTGGAATAGACCAGGCAACTAGTAATTCAGATATAAACTCAAAAAACTTACATAATAATCTATAATCATTTTTAGTCTATATCATTTTTCTTACATTGCTGTAAGACCTAGAGTTCCTCATTCTTTGTAAGCTTAGTATATCCATGAAATAAACAGCTAAGAATTAAAAGGCCATTTAGGGATAAACTACTATGGAGACCAGAATAAGTGTGGGAGCAGAGATGAGGTGGGTGGTTGGGATAGGGAAAATGTCACAGATGACTTTGATGATTACCCTGATGTCATGGTTGTAGACTGTTCTATAAGGGATTGATGTACTAACTATATTTTGTTGTTACTGTTTCTTTTTTCTATCCTAATTTTTTAAATGTGATTTTTGGCACAATGCAAAATAAAATAACTGTTAACTTAGATTTCCAAATACAAGAAAAATACAATAATCCAGCTTGGATTTCTGGCATTTTTGACAGTTCTGTCACATTTCTAGCAGATTTTTTTTTTTTTTTCCTTTCCTGGAGAATTAAGCAGGTGTCAGCCTTCTTTCCTTTCTAATCCCAGACAGTTGCTTGGCATGGGTGAATATGACCCTGTACTCTGTACTTCCTAGCCCACTCCAGGAGCTCATTGGTCAGCTGTGGTTCCACCAAATAAGGGCCTTACTTAAAAAGGAGAGTGGCTTGAATTGTGAGAATGCCTGAAATCACAACAGAGGAAATAGCTGAAGGAACAAAAGATAATTAGATTGTGATAGATGACACCAACACAGTGCTTACTAATCCCAAAACTATTCTAGACACTTAATGTAAATTAATTCATTTATTCCTTATGATAACCTGGGAGGACAGTTCTCATAGCATCCCCATTTTATAAATGGAGACTGAAGCACTAAGGGGTTACATTCTGCAAAGTCATACAGCTCATCAATGACAGAACCAGGGTTAAGAACAGAGGCAGTCTAGTTCCATAGTCCATGCTTCCAACCACTAAACCAAATGGAAGATTCAGAAAGAATATGAAAAGTGTCTTGGAGTAGTTGAGTAACAGCAGACTGGAAAAGGAAATACATTCTGCATTGCCTCAGAAGATGCTTCAGAAGGATCCAAGGTGAGAAGCTGAAAGGAAATCGTTTTGGGGGTACTTGGGTGGCTCAGTCAGCTAAGCATCTGTCTTTGGCTCAGGTCATGATCTCAGGGTCCTGGAATGGAGCCTCATGTCAGGCTCTCTACTCAGCAGGGAGTCTCCTTCTCCCTCTCCCTTTGCTCCTTCCTCCTGTTCATGCTTTCTCTCTCTCTCTCTTTCAAATAAATAAAATCTTTGAAAAAAAAAAAAAAGAAGAAAGAAAAGAAAATAGTTTTAACTTCTCCGTCACTGCTGATGGTCAGGCTTTGTTTGGATAACCAGTGGTCAGTGATGATGATGGTGACAACCACAACAGCGGTTGGATTAGGCAAAACTTCTTTTCTTATTCTGAGATTTTAGGAGCCAGGCATATACCAGTGTATTTCTTTATTTGGAGAGCTAGTAAGATGTGATAAAAAGGAGTGGGGGTGGGGAATGATGGGTCCTTAAGTAATTTCACTGATAAGCATTACTGACATTACTCTTTTTACCAAAGTATACTATAATATGTTTTGGTTCAAAGGTCTCAGACCAGACTTTGATAGACTTATAAAACTAGTTTATTGAACATTAGACTGGATAATGATGTTTCCAGGTTAAAATTTGTTGTGCAGCACTAAGATGTTTATACTTTTAAAAAGTCACCAGAAGAATCCCCAAAGGAACATTGTAAAATGTTTATACTGCGCACTGAGAAAGAAAAGAAGTCTATGCATTGAAGAAGAGAAGTTTTTTCCCACCAAAATAAATATTCATTTATTAATATACTACCAAAGAATTTACTAGAAGAAACATTAAATGTCATCTTGGCTGATTTTCTTAATCCCTCTCACTCACTTGCTTTCCTATCTCTCGTGCATCTTTTTTCCTTGGTAGGCAATTCTTATGCAAGAAGCTAAACGTAATTAAATGTGCAGGATGAAAAGATGGCACAGGCACTGCTGGTACCCCCGGGGCCTGAAAGCTTCCGCCTTTTTACTAGAGAATCTCTTGCTGCTATCGAAAAACGTGCCGCAGAAGAGAAAGCCAAAAAGCCCAAGAGAGAACAAGACAATGATGACGAGAACAAACCAAAGCCAAATAGTGACTTGGAAGCTGGGAAGAACCTTCCATTTATTTACGGAGACATTCCTCCAGAGATGGTGTCAGAGCCCTTGGAGGACCTGGACCCGTACTATATCAATAAGAAAGTGAGTGTTGATTTTATACTTTCAAAAGTTAAGTTATATTTCCAAATTTAAGTCTTTAATTAAACACTAATGTTAATATACTTTTCTCTGGCTCATATACATACTGCATCGTAAGTTTTCTACTGTTAAAGACTTTGTACTTTTTATTTCCACTTACTTTTAAGCACAGTAGCCAAAGTCAAGATTTGGCTACAGTGAAGAGCTATGATAGATAAATGAATAATTTCTATAATTTCACAGTAACTGAAATAGTCAAAATTAAAATTGACACTTACAAAGCAAAATATCTGTTATCACTGACATATTTCAGCACATGGTAGACAACAGAAGAAGAGCCATCTAAAAGAAGAGTTATGGGCATATGTACTTCTTATTTTTTAGTTCTTAATTGTCTTGAAGTTTGCTCACAAGAGATTTGTATTCTAGAGGGTAATAATCTTACTTAGCATCCTCCTGTAAAAAGATAATACATTGACAAGCACAGTCACACCTACTTATTGTTAAAACATCACTCAGCAAAAAAAAATGTCAAGAACAAAACACAAAAACCCCTCAAGTTTTCTCTATCTACATATGATTTGAATCAAGTTATGACTATGCCTTCCTAATGCTATAATAATATTATAATTCTGTCAGAATTAACTAGTTTTTGAAGTTAAACCAGCTGTGCAGAGTTTTATAGCAAATGTTTTTTTCTTAATGGATGATAGATACTGCATCATCTAATGGGGTATTTTGGCATTTTATAACACACAATTTATATTTCACATTCATAAGCATAAAAACAGGTCTATATAGAAACTAGAGATAAATAAATATCACCATGAATTGATGGTTCGTGGTTTAAAGAAGTTACTGAACGCCTTTATTAATCAGAGCCAGTCCTTTTAGAAAGAATAGCTAAGGAAATTGCATTCTCTAAGCAGTATGTGATTTAATCTTATAAGACCAGTGATGGGTAAAGAACCTGACAGTTAACCATCCAAAGGTGGAACTAGCCCTATTGCCCCCAAGGAGGGCTTCTCAAACTCGCATGTGTATACACATCATCTGAGGATCTTGTTAAGATACAGATTCAGATTCCAGAGGTCTCAGAGATCCTGCATCTCTAACAAGTCCTTGAGTGAGACTCCTGCTATAATACAGGGGCCACACTTGGAGGAGCAAGCTCTAAAATGCTTTCTATAAGTCATAAAATCAATTTAAATAGTTAAACAGGCCCTTTCTTTTTCCTTTGAAACTAGTTTCATGAAAGTGGCATTTAATACTGATTCACACATTTTTGAAAGTCATTTGTTCCAGTACTCTACTATAGAAATGATAAGGAAAAATTTGAAAATTTGAAATTTAGTTACAGTTACTGTTATACATGATTTTGACAGTGAGACCTCCCCCCCAGAAACTAGAATAAAATTCTCCTTAAAATTACTGATTCAAAGTATATATTTGCAAAGATGTCTTTAAGAGACAGGGGTATGCTCACTCTGACATACTTAGAAGTATTAGCTACTAAAAGAAAGGAAGTATCCTTAGGAAAGGAAATTGGTAAGATTAAGGGGTGGGGAGAGTAACAGAGACAAACACTGGCATTTTCCAAAGGAAACGGGTCTTTAGAGTAGCCCTGAAAGCATTTTCCTCCCCAAATCAAGGCTATTTCATTGTAGACGAGCTATACCAGGCTCCCTAACAGAGGTGTCATTAAACATTGTGCAGCATTTGCTTAAGTCGGCTTATTTGGACTCCACCCTCTGCAGAGAACCTTCTTATTATAATTTGTCTTCCCACAGATCTGCTTGAAAGGAAAGAAAATGCTGGTTATGCCACTGCAATTATTTCAGTCCACGTGACAGTAATACATCTCATTGTAAATAAATAGATTGGCATTCTGATTTTGTATGTGAGGCTTTCAGGCTTGGTTACTGTGAGTCCGCTGCTAAGAAACAGAATTGTTCTGTGTATGTTAACGAAGTCAGTTTTTATGGCCTTCCTGTCTGAGAACCAGACTTGGACCTTGATTTATTCCTAGTGGCCATGGTCTATCTTGTGAGACATCTAGACTATTCACTTTTTACTGCTGGCGCACAGCCTTTCTTTATGAAGTATCTATAAAAATGAAGGCTGAGGTACTATTGAAGAAAAAGGTAGTTTGTGATTGTTAGGATTGAAGGAGCTAACGTAAGAAGCTAATGGAGAAGTTCTGGAATTAAAAACATGGTATGAAGTTTGTGTTAATTATTTGAATAACGCAGGTAAAAAGGCACTTCAAAACTGTAAAGCATTATGTAAGAATTTGCTGCCATTAATTATGATATATTTTACATACCTAATTTAATCAGATAATCAGATGAGCCACCTCACAATGCATTTCAATGGTGTTTAAACTGACCAGGTAACAACTGAAGAATAGTGATGGTGATAATCATAAGAAGCTAACGTTTGTTGTGCTCCTACTTTGTTGGGCACTGTTTCATCACGTTAAGTGTCATAGTTCATTTAATATTCCAAGAACCAGTCGAGCAGTACTATATTAGCCTCATTTTACACACGGGAGGTCAAGCCCAGAGTGGTTAAGTAACTTGCCCAAGTCACACTCCATAAGTGGTGAACTCAGGGATTGAAGCAAGGCAGTCAGAATGCTTAAGCACTAAGCAAAACTATGTATGGCATTTTTTAATAAAATGAAAGAAAATGTTAAAAAATTGGTTGTATGCTTTTTTGAACTCTCTATTTCATAATGTCCTATTTGGAGATATAAAGCTTACTCTTGCCTCAAGTAGTAAACATTTTAGTGAACCTGTCAGATGTATATTCATCTGGGAAAAAGCAAGCAGCATTCCAGAGTGAACAACAACTAGTTTGTCATACTTACACTATAACATTCATCACCTTAGTACTAATATGTAATAATTTTTTCAAGTCACATCATTATTTATCATCACTTGAAGACCAGATTTTGGACTTGACACTATTTATCCCTCCTCCAATTATCTGTCACTCTCTCCAGTAATTTTCAGTTTGTGCACATCTCTCAATAACCTCAGAGTCCCAAATTTCAAGTGTCTTCCTTGTAATTATTTCACTATACAGGATATTAGTATTTTATTCCTCATTTCTCAGAACTCGAGGTTTTGTGTTAGGTGGTGTTCACCAGAAATAAACTTTAAATTGTGTTCTTAAGGCCTGCTCTGTTCCAGAACCTGCAAATTCAATGAAGATGCTCTTGACATGTTATTTTTAATCCCATTAGTTCCATGAAGGCTAAGGCTAATCTTTCGGGAGAGCAGAGGATTTCGTGTTTAAAGGGACATTTCACTCCTGTCACTCTGTTTTTGGAGATTTTTCAAAATAAATTCCTCTCCTAACGCTACAAGTGGTAACTTCTTTTTCAGGGAAACTGCCTCACAAAAGAATGAGTAAATGCACTTTTAATTATTGTGAAGTTTACATCATTGAATGCCTAAATGTATCTAGATTGTTTGTAATATTAAATGATCTAATCCTGTGATTCAAGAAAGTCCTTTAATGCATTTGTGCTTCGAGGGCAGTATTCCCAATATCCAAAATCCCTTATGGATGATCTCAATGCTAGTAAAAAAGTTTACTTGCCCTCCTCATAGAATTGTTCAAATTTATAGATTGCTAATCATGGAAAACGGTTGGTTAGGTAATGTTTGGCTCCATGGTCTTGAATACAAAAGGGCAATGTATGAAGAAATTGGTTTTCTCTGTCCTTTATGCTTAAAATATAAGTATTTCTGTCTACCTATTCAAACACTACCATGTTGTCAGTGAACATGATTGTATGGGATACAAACCTTAGTTTAAGAGTAAAAAGAGTAAAAACATATTATTAAGCAAATGGATGTACTGATGTCTTAAAGGTAAATGGCATCTTAAAGGTAAGCCTGCACTTAATTAAAACAAGTGTTTATTTACAAACCACACTATTAAGTACTGTGGGGGGAAAATGGAGAAAAAGGAGATTAAGGCTTTTATGCTCAATAGGTTCTAACAACTTCTAATGTAGTCCTCAGTGGAATGAACCCTACATGTAAATTGCTACTTGACTGTAATTAAAAGCAACATGCCAACGTGTGCAAATTTATATACTAAGACTTACTGGTAAAGGGAAACAATTAGAAGTGATCAGAAGGCAGTGATTTATCTGGAAAGACATGATGGAGGAGGTGATTTTGATAACTGAGGACATTTTTGAAAGTAGGTCTTTCCAAACCTGGCTGCAGGTTTGGAAAATTACCAGAGGAAATTTTAAAAATAATACCCATGTCTAGGCCCATCCTCCAGAAATTGACTCAATTGGTTTTGTATGGGACCCAAATATTGGCAAATTTAAAATCAACTCAAGAGAATCAAATATAGAGAGAGGACTAAGAACTTTGATTAAATAGTTGGTAGGACCTCATTGTCAGGCCTGTTATGGACCTGAAAAGGGGGGAGTTTATATTAGCTGACCTCTCAGTTACCTCCATCCTCTAGGATTTTATGACATTTTCAGAATCAGAGGGCAAAGCTGACAGGTTGTGAGTTAAATTGACGGTGGACAGTCAATTTGTTGGAGCAGAGACGGCTTAGTGGGAAAAACTAAAAGTTGATCCTGGAGAGATGTGGTGGGAATCACTGAGTAACATGGCTTAAATGCTAAATTGATGGTTACAGGTTTCAGGTCATAGAATTTTAGCTACAGAATGCCCTTTGAAATGATGTATTGAAGGCTAATTCTCAATGCAGCTTTCCCTTCTTAGTATTACCAGCAGATCTACAGAATCAGCAAAACCAGGTTATTCAGCCTGTTTGAACATTTTATTTTATTTTATTTTATTTTCAGCCTGTTTGAACATTTTAAAGTAGGACAACTACCATAGGGAAAATAGAGAGGATTCATAAACTTTAGAGTTCAAAGATTTGAAATAATTAAAATAAAAAAGATTATTTTTGTAGCAATATGTACAGAATAATCTGAAAAAGTCACCAAAACTGGAGACAGATGGTAAGCTTTAAATAAAATTGGAGTCTGTAAAGTTACAATTTGATAAAAAAATTTTTGTGTAGGATCATCAGTTTGTATCAGAAAGTTGGAACTCTAGAGACAAATTAGGTAATAGTAAATCATATGTTTACTATGTTAAGTCAGGCGAGAAACATCTAACATGTATATAGTTATAATAAAACAATTTGTTTAAACAAACAAGTTTGAACAAACAAATCAGGTAAAAGGTTCTTCATCTGCTTAAGCTCTTCAAGTAAGCCACATGTCTAATCTAGTAATTTTTTTCATATTTTCTTTTTCAGACTTTTATAGTATTGAATAAAGGGAAGGCAATTTTCCGATTCAGTGCCACCTCTGCCTTGTATATTTTAACTCCGCTAAACCCTGTTAGGAAAATTGCTATTAAGATTTTGGTACATTCATATCCTTTTCATGTGACTGAATGCTGGTACTTGATTTTATAGAAAATGTCATTCTTTTATACATATTTTTATATTTATATTTCACATATATTGTGTTATATATTATATATAATTTCTTTAATATTAATTGTGACATTGTTATTTAAACTGTTCTCACTAATTTTTCTGCCACTTATTAAAAGATTTGTATAGAATGACTATTATGATCCTAGAAGTAAAAATGAACTATGTTAGTGAATGTGTAAATGAAACATACTGTGTAGAAGGAACAACAGCAAATCTACTTCACACTCTTATTATCCTCCAGACCACACATAATTATTGCTAAAGAAACATAGTCTATTGTGGTTAGTATTATTATCCATAGTACCAAATATTCTTACTTTTATGCCTTAATTGGTTCTGTATCTTCAGCACCTGGATCTGTCCATCCTTCCTTTACTAAATATTTATTAAACTATATATGTGCCTAAATATCTAATATATATTTAAAAATCACTGAACTTAAGACTACTTACAATGATAGTCAAAAACCATCAAACAAGGACAGAATAGGTGTGGATTTCAACAAATTCTCCAATAGGTAATGATAAAATGGAAAGGTATTCAGAGGCTGTGTTTAAGAATGGACATTTTTTATTTTTTTTAAGTTTTTATTTAAATTCCTGTTAGTTTAACATACAGTGTAATATTAGTATCAAGTGTACCATTTAGTGATTCAACTCTTCCATACAATACCCAGCGCTCATCACTAGTGCACTCCTTAATCCCCATCTCTATTTAACCCACTCCCCACTCACCTCCCCTCTGGTAACCATCAGTTTGTTCTCTGTAGATAAGAGTCTGTTTCTTGGTTTGCTTCTTTTTCCTCCTATGATCATTGGTTTTGTTTCTTAAATTCCACATATGAGTGAAATCATATGGTATTTGTTCTTCTCTGATTGACTTGATTCAATTAGCATTATATCCTCTAGCTCCATCCATGTCGTTGCAAATAGCAAGATTTCAATCTTTTTTATGGCTGAGTAATATTCACGTGTGTGCGTGCGTGTGTGTGTGTACACACACCACATCTTTATTCATTCCTCGGTTGATGGACATTTGGGCTTTTTCCATAATTTGACTATTGTAGATAATGCTGTTAGAAACACTGGGGTGCATGCATCCCTTTGAATTAGTATTTTTGTATTCTTTGGACAAGTGCCTAGTAGTACAATTGCTAGATTGTAGGGTAGTTCTATTTTTAACTTTTTGAGGAGCCTCCATATTGTCTTTCAGAGCAGCTGTATGTTTGCATTCCTACCAACAGTGTAAAAGCGTTCCTCTTTCTCTACATCCTTGCCAACATCATTTGTTTCTTGTGAGATGTTATCATTTTTTTCTTTTTGAAATTTTTATTTAAATTCTAGTTAATTAACATATAGTGTAATACTGGTTTCAGGGGAATTTAGTGATTCATCATTTACACAAAGCTCCAATGCTCAACATAAACGCCCTCCTTAAAACCCATCATGCATCTAGCCCATTCCCCACACACTTCCCCTCCATCAATCCTATAGTTAAGAGTCTCTTATGGTTTTTTCCCTCTTTTCCCCCCCTCCCCTATGCTCATCTCTTTTGTTTCTTAAGTTCCACATATGAGTGAAATCATATGGTATTTGCCTTTCTCTGACTGACTTATTTCGGTTAGCACAATACACTCTAGTTCCATCCACGTCATTGCAAATGGCAAGATTTTTTTCCTTTTGATGGCTAGTATTCCATTGTGTGTGTGTGTGTGTGTGTGTATACATACCACATCTTCTTTATCCACTCATCAGCTGGTAGACATTTAGGCTCTTTCCATAATTTGGTTATTGTTGAGAATGCTGCTATAAACATCAGGGTGTGTGTGCCCCTTTGAATCAGTATTTTTTTTTTAATCCTTTGGGTAAATACCCAGTAGTGCAATTACTGGGTCATAGGGTAGTTCTATTTGTAACTTTCTGAGGAACCTCCATACTGTTTTCCAGAGTGGCTGCACCAGTTTGCATTCTCATCAAGAGTATAAGAGGGTCCCCTTTTCCTACATCCTCACCAACAACTGTTGTTTCCTGTGTTGTTAATTTTAGCCATTCTGACAGGTGTGAGGTGATATCTCATTATAGTTTTGATTTGTATTCCCTTGATGATGAGTGATGTCAAACATCTTTTCATGTGTCTGTTGGCCGCCTGTATGTCTTCTTTGGAAAAAATCTATTCATATCTTCTGCCCACTTTTTAATTACATTATTTGCTTTTTGGGTGTTGAGTTTTATAAGTTCTTTATATATTTTAGATACTAATTTTTTATCAGATATGTCATTTGCAAATAATCTCCCATTCTGTAGGCTGCCTTTTAGTTTTGTTGACTATTTCCTTTGCTGTGCAGAAGCTTTTTATTTTGATGAAGTCCCAATAGTTTATTATTGCTTTTGTTTCCCTTGCTTCAGGAGACATATCTAGTAAGAAGTTGCTATGGCGGGTGTCAAGGAGACTACTGCCTGTGTTCTCCTCTAGATTTTAATGGTTTCCTGTCTCACATTTAGGTATTTAAACAAGAATGGGAATTTTATACAGATAGATTCAAAATAGCCTTATTTGAAAAAAAAAAAAACCTAACTAAAAGAGAGACAAAAGACTGGTTAACCTAGAGATAGGGTAAATAGGACCAAACTTTTTCATTTTAATTCTTTTCATTCTATGGTTTGATATTAGCAAGCACTTATATTTTTAAATTAAAGATTTACCCCCCAAATAACCATAATCTTCCTTAGAGTGAGGTCTGAGTGAGATCCTAATAGAAATTAATCACAGCTAATTCTCAGGAAGTTTTCAAAACAGCACTCATCTATTTAGGAACGGTGTGGACTAGATACAGAAGGATATCTAGATGGTCCATTAAGTTCTCCCACAGTCTAAAGTGAAAATAAAAAGTTAGAAAACAATATTAACTTATCAGCAAAAAAATTCCCTCTTCCTTTACTCTTAATAAAAACACTGAAAGAATGAGTCACATCACAATAAGATTATTAAAAGTACCTGATTACAGTACAATTCTCAATGTAATCCTTGAATATACTGGGGTATTCTTTCTCAGATTTTTATATTGCATTCATTAATGTTTTATCAGTCAGTGGTGATTTTAAATTATATCTGAAGTTGTACTTCAGATGTAATAACATACTTTTTACACTTTTATTTTACACTTATATTGTGAACTTACTAAAGAATGGTCATTTCTCCTTGCAGTGCTATTTCATATAACTGATTGGAATGCAAAATTCCCATTGCTTAAAACAGAGATCTCTTTCCATTAAATTCAGTTCTGTGAAGTTTTACATTTCATGTAAAATGAAAAAGAGTAGACCAAGGATGTATGACAGGCTTTGAAGTTTCTTATTACTTTTGCCATTGTTTTAAAACAAGTTAGATACATTTCACAGGTAACTTTGACAATTTTTTTTTGTATTGGGTTGTTTGTAAATGGTCTTGATAATATACTAGCATTTATTCCTTAACTATCATCCACTTTATTCAGCATGCTTATCATGTGCACTATTTTGACCAACTGTGTATTTATGACCTTGAGTAACCCTCCAGACTGGACGAAGAATGTAGAGTAAGTAGGAATGACCTTCGAATGAGAAATGCACATTCAAATTACCTAGCATTTGTCTTATGGTTATGGTCTGACTTAAATTTTACACGTTTCTGGAGTCAGGCTAAAAATTTCAAAGAAACAGTTATTTCCATAACATGAAAGAACATAAGGGAAGTTCTTTGGGGGAGCTTCTCTTCTATGAGGTAAGTATTCTTTCCAAAAAATGCATGATAGTATCTGTTTAAGAAAGGTTGTAAAAAGTAAATACACTAGCTGGTAAACTAAACCAATCATTTAGCATAAAAGTTAAAATTCAATAATAGGTATGCATTTTAGATTTTTTTTTAAAAAATGACCATTTTGGGCACCTGAGTGGCTTAGTGGGTTAAGCACCCAGCTCTTGATTTCAGCCCAAGCCATGATCTCAAGGAGCCTATGCAGAGCCCCACATCAAGCTCTGCACTCAGCAGGAAGTCTGCTTGTGGATTCTCTCTCTCTCAAATAAATAAATATTTAAAAATAACAAGAACAATGCCATTTGAGTAATATGATGAATAAAATTATTTTATTTTGGTATATTACTATTATTGTTATATTCTCATAAAACAGATTTAGGTGTTTAGCATAATTTATTATAGTAGGTATTTTGGATATATGTTATATCATTATAGTTGGGAAAATACATTTAGGTGTTTAAGTAACTTAGATATTTAGTTATACTTAGATATGTAGTTTATTCAGACACAGCATGTGTGCTAAAACACCACAGATGTGTTCCATAAAAGAAATAAAACATCTCTACAAAATCATAGCTCAAAAATAGTAGGGCTTAAGGGGAAAACATGATTAAGAGCAGATCACTCAAAACTTAGGAAACTTTGTAATTAAAACACTAATAAAAAACCATAACAATCCCAATAAAAATACTGCCAAGTTAAAGCTGTATAGACATTTGTACTTAAAATCACAGCCAGAAACTCCTTTGCAGACTCACAACCAGGTTGTGGCCTTTCTGCTTTAAGATGAAGACCTGGGGACATTTCTATCATGTCATCAAACTAAAATATTTGATGTATTATTTTAATACAAAGGAAAAGTTCTAAGCACAATATTTCTTGGGCATTTAACTAGCCCCTGCTTCCACTAAAGAAGGCTCTTATATGTCAACTTTCTGCATTAGTACTTAGGTCTCCCTTTAATGCTAAAGATGTTTTATTTAAATGTAAGGATAAAAATGCCACTAATTGATTCAAAACATCAATGTGCTGAGAAAATTTTTGCATTAACTAACATAATTTCTGCATTATAACAGCATTATTTCCTAAGTTTTCTTTCACATGTGAGATTATTCATGACAGAGAAACACATTATTTAGTGAAACAGAAGGTGTTTAGGTTATGTAGATTATTTATGTATTGTATAATACAATAATAACATTTGGTGAAAAAGGTTTTTAGTATGTTCTTTTTATTGTTATATTTTTAAAAAGTAATATCCAATAAGAGATAAGTTATTACAACAAATATTGCCACTTTTATAGACTTCTATTGGGGATTTAATGCACTAATCTAAGCCATCATTTGTCAGTTTAACATATTAAAGATTTTTTTTTAATAGTAGCTTGGAAATGTTCCTTAGAAATAATTTTAGTAGAGAATCCAGTTCTTATGCTGAGGTAAGCAATTTAACAGAATTCTTTGTTATCATTTATAATTTGTGGATTAACAAATGGACATACCTATATAAAACCAATCTGTATGTACTCTTCCTAGAAGAAATTACTGAAACATTTAAACAGTACAAATCACATTTATTTGTATAATATTATTAAAAGATAGGTAAAGAGGACATTTGAATATTATTACTTGAATATGCTCGTCTCTCTCTTTCCTTTCTTGGGGGCGGCAAAAGGGAGGGATTAAGGGAAGGGGAGAGAATCTTAAGCAGGCTCCACATCCAGCACAGAGCCCAGAGCTTAATCTCATGGTCTCATGAGCAGAAATCAAGAGTTAGGTGCTAAATCGACTGAGTCAATCATGTCCTTCAGCAGGTTTCTCTTTTTAAGGTCATTTTTAGAGATAACTATATCCATTATGAAAATGGTCTTGTGCATACAAAATGTTTTGACTTCATTTGGTGGGAAAACTTTGTATAATTATCAGGATCATTTATCACTTGACAGCAAAGTAGCAGGAAAACAACCAGAATTAGTAGTTATAGCCTGTAAGCCAAACCAAATAAACAAGAGTGCAAAGAAGAAAGAAATCAGTTATGACATGAAAACAGGTCACTGATAGCATAAACAGTTTGGTACAAAGAGGTGATACACACAGAATAGGCTGAGGACCATATGGTATAGTGAGGGTCATGTTATGAAAGCTAGGCACAGATATACAGACATCATAATTATAGGGAAAAAAAACTGGGTGACATGGACAGAATCAACAGTATGATCAGAAGCCTAGTGAGGCAGAGGTAAGAAAGATCAAGGCCCCCTCAATTCTCACTTACTTGTTCTATCTAGTTTGCTAATAGGCACTTCTGAACACCTGTTCTGAGGAAAGCTCTGTCTCACATGTTAAGCTCCAGGACACTCTTCCTTGGATAGGTATCAACAAAAACAGGGATAGGGGTAGGGACTTTAATATTAGATAACTTAGAATTGCCTAAGCATAGACCATAGGGCATTAACCATTAATGTGATAAATAAAACATACATTGAGCTGTCTCTTATGGCTTTTCACAAGATAGCTCTCTCCGAAAGGCAATGTCATGGTGATTATGTGTGAGGTGCAAAGGTCCAAACTAAAACACAAGTAAATATAAGCTTGGCATTGTAAACTATATCTTTTTCTAAAGAGGTCAGCTACTTCATAATAAGTAAAAATAGCAATTAAATTTATTTCTCAAAAGATCAACTGACTTATTTTAAAGAGGAGGAGGGGTGTTCTTAGGAAAACTTGATGTGAAGATTTCTACATAGATTTTCCTCTTATTTCTTTGTACCCTCATTTGAGAGAAATTTCTGCAGAAAACAATGCAGAAATAATTCTCCTAACTTTATTCACATATAAAATACTAGTAGGTGGGAAATACAATTAATTTTAATAAGAGTAAATCAAATCTTTGTGGCTGGGGTGAAATAATCTGAAGAATAATCTTAAATAGCACTTTTTAAAAGAACACAATGTTGAAAAACAAGTACTCTTTCTCAACTGTTTTTGGAAGAAATAGAGAATATTATTAACACTCGAAGGAGAGAGGGCTAAAAATGCACTATATATCAAACAGTAAATGGAAAAGCTTTTCACCATTTTGGAGGCTGAAATTTGAATGTGAGCATGTTTAAATGATTTGGCTCAATTGTATAGAAATGGTAGCTGATACAGGTAAGAATCAGAAATTTGCTTTTGCTCTGAGCTTTGATAATTTGTAAATGCACATATATAAAATACTAATAAATTATAATTTTCCTTGTATAGATATATATGAGAGAAGCAGTTTAAAACTGTATGCCTGACTCTTAAAGATAAAAAGGGGAAGCATATTTTCTAGGTTAGATATGTGAAATATGCCTAAAAATAAATCTAATCATTAATAAATTTGAATGGAGTATTTTATTATAAATAAATAAATCCAAGAAACTTTTACCTATAGAGCTGTATTGTCTAATGAGGGAAACTCTAGCCACGTGTGAAACCTGAAATTTGGTTAGTCTTAGTTGCTGAAATAATATTTTAGCTACGTTGGTTTAAATAAAATATAATATGAAAATTAAATTCAACTGTTTTTCCTTACTTTTTTGTTTGGTTACTGAAAATTTGAAGACTACATATTTAGCTGGTATTACATCTTAATCAAACAGTGTTGCTCTAGAGGGCCAAGCTTGATGATTATCCATAAAACATATGAAATTATTATTCTAAAGTCTAAATAGTTAAACAAGACAAGATTCTTTGGGGAAGATAACCCTTTATCTTTGGGGAAGATAACACTTTAACCCTTTACTCAGGCTTACAAAATCAATTAAACTAGTCAAGTCTCTGTAAATGGAAATAGGAAATAAGATTTTAGCAAATAAAAAAAACCACAAAAGGATACATTTGCCATATTTGAAACCATGTGTATTAACAGCTCAAATGAAACTGTTAATTTTTATTTGGATGCACTTCCTAGGTACACATTCACTGGAATCTACACCTTTGAGTCACTTATAAAAATCTTGGCAAGAGGGTTTTGCTTAGAAGATTTTACATTCCTTCGTGATCCATGGAACTGGCTGGATTTCAGTGTCATTGTGATGGCGTGAGTATTTTTGAAAAGTGGTTAAGCTCAAAGGAATGAAAATGGTTGTAGCACAAACCAAGTGGTTGTGACATATTTTAAATGCAGAGTTTGCTTATTAGCCAAATTAACTATATACCTTATATATTTTGAGAATACACATTACAATACATACAGTAAGGTAAATCTATCTGGTAAAGGAGCAATAAACAATTACTGTCATGCCATATAGTCTTCCATTTCATCAAGATGAAGTATTCATTGAGCATGATACCTCAACTATACTTTTATTTCTTACAAACTTGTTCATATTAGTGAAAATTTCATTGAAATAAGGCAAAATTTTATTCCTTAAAAGCAGCTTTCAGCATATGGCACCCTGAGGTCTATAGCAAGTCCGTTTGTTAAACTCAAGGGGCTCTATACACCAAGCCCAAATTTCATTCTTTATTTAGTATAAACTTTGCAAAAACTATCAGTAACTCTGATTTAATTCTACAGGTATGTAACAGAATTTGTAAGCCTAGGCAATGTTTCAGCCCTTCGAACTTTCAGAGTCTTGAGAGCTCTGAAAACTATTTCTGTAATTCCAGGTAAGAAACTGGTATAAGAAGATAGGCTCCTTGTATCTCCAACTTTTCTTGTGTATTATTGTGTTGTGTGTGAACTCCCTATTACAGATACGTGACAGAGTTTGTGGACCTGGGCAATGTCTCAGCATTGAGAACATTCAGAGTTCTCCGAGCACTGAAAACAATTTCAGTCATTCCAGGTGAGAGCTAGGTTAAACACTGGGGCTGACTTTAAATACACTGTAATAATATTTAGGTTGAAATCACACTTAGATCATTAGACTTGTTTATAATTCTTGTTTGTCAACTTCAAGAATGCCAAATGATGTTTCAAAGCTGTTCAGTTCCTAAAATTTTAGAAATTACATGCTTATTTGTAAAGTCAGCCTTTGAGTTTAACAGAGAATTGCATGAGTTGTCTATAAAAATACTAGTTTTGTGCACATGTGTGCACTCTCTCTCTCATGCTTTCTCTCTCTTTTTGCATTTATGAAGTCAAGTTTTCTCTTCTACAATATGGAAAAAGCTTTGCTACCATGCCTTTACTAACTTAGTTGGGTTTTACCATTCACTGCAGATCTATTCTGAAAATAGATCTCCTTTTATAAAGGAGAAAAGATTATTCTTGAACAGCATGGCTTAGGATATTTAATACTTTAAAATTCTTTTCTCCTCTGAATTATTGCTACTGGAGGCTGGTGTAAAGAATGGGTTGGAGGGAGAGGCCTCAAGAAACACAATCTGAAATGAAAAATAACTACAAGTTCTTTAGATGTTCATGACAACACATTAAAACCACACACAAAAAAGCTTCCCGCCTAGATATTTACACTTCCATTTTAAATCTCCAGAAAGCATACTATTCATAAATAAAATCTGCTTTTCATCCATCTCCTAAACCATCTGGCTATCCATAAAGCTTTCGTGTCTAAATAGCCAAGCAACCATTTACAGGAAAAAAGATAATGTGTGTGACTAAAAAGACATTGCAGATTATGACACTCTTCTTTGGATGACCTACTTTGTCTCTCCTCAGGTTTAAAGACCATTGTAGGGGCCCTAATCCAGTCCGTGAAGAAGCTTTCTGACGTCATGATCTTGACTGTGTTCTGTCTGAGCGTGTTTGCTCTAATTGGTCTGCAGCTGTTCATGGGCAACCTGAGGAATAAATGTTTGCAATGGCCCCCAAGCGATTCTGCTTTTGAAACCAACACCACATCCTACTTTAATGGCACAATGGATTCCAATGGGATATTTGTTAATATAACAATGAGTACATTTAACTGGAAGGATTATATTGAAGATGACAGTAAGAAATATTGCTACATTGTTAACCTTAGTGTTGCTGAATGAATTTTCAACTATAAATAGCTAAGGCTGTGGGCTTGAAACCATCTTTGTTAATACACTTCATTTTGTCATCCACTTTGGAAATAACTGAGATAGTCAAACTCTCATTTATTCCTAATGTCAGTAGGACAGATATGAAATGAAATAGTTTATTCTTTATATTAATAGGTCACTTTTATGTTTTGGATGGACAAAAGGACCCTCTACTCTGTGGAAATGGCTCAGATGCAGGGTAAGAAACACAATTTTTTTTAAAAATGTGGAACACTTTGAGAAAAATCAGATGGGAAAAATACAAGGGTATTCTTACATATGTGTAATAGTGATGCTACCTACTTAGGAAGTACCTTCTCTGTGTTAGAGGGCTGCTATCAGTTCTAAACTTGTGGTCATTAAAATCACCCCTCTGGGTGAGGACATTTTCTCCAGAATTCCATAGTTAAGATGTACCTGATTTTTACCCTAAAGTGTGAAGACCCATAGTCTGTCTTTTTTGTAAACCCATTAGAGCTGTTTAATAAATACAGGGAACATTTTGATTGATGTTGGTATGTTCTGATATGATAAGTTTTGCTGTGGCTGGAAAAAATCCAGAATATAACATGATCTTCAGCAGTTGGGAAACTGGTTTTTTTGTTTGTTTGTTTGTTTTTTAAAGATTTTATTTATTTATTTGACAGAGAGAGATCACAAGTAGACAGAGAGGCAGGCAGAGAGAGAGAGGAGGAGGAAGCAGGCTCCCTGCTGAGCAGAGAGCCCGATGTGGGACTCGATCCAGGACCCCGAGATCATGACCTGAGCCGAAGGCAGCGGCTTAACCCACTGAGCCACCCAGGCACCCTGGGAAACTGTTTTTGAGAGAGTTAGGTATTCTTGAAATAGCATGAAAACCCTGTGTGCAAAAAAGCCAAGGGACAGATATATGTCAAAGGCACATGTAGGTCTGAATCTGCATGCCTAATAGTTCTTTTTGGTCACATTCTACAATAAGAGACACTAGTCATCCTGCTAGTCACTCATGATTAACACATTTTCCCAAGAGTATTATAAATTGATTTTAGGTCAGGGTGTAATTTTTTTAGAAGCCAAGGACAGCAATAGTTTTTGACTCTTAAACCACAGAATTTACACAGAAGAATTTTGAGTCATCCTAGAAAATGGGAAACTCATGTAGCCATAAAGATCCAGGAGTATTATTGAAAATGTATATCAGTCCTGGAGATGGTGTTTGGGCGGGGCGGGGGGGTTGTTTTCCTGATATTTTCCCTAACCTTTGTTAGGCGAATGTAGTGAATAAAAGCAAGAATTCTAGAGTTCATATATATCTGGATTCAAATCCCTAACTCCACCATTTACAAACTCTGACTTTAGAAAAGTGTGTTCTAAGCTCTCTTTATCTGAGTTTATTTATTTCCAAAACATCGAGAGTAATATTATCTCTTAGGGTTGTTCTGGTGATTAATTACTTAATATACATAAGCACTTGGTTTAGCACTTGGTCCACCATAAGTGTGTATTGTATTTTAGGTATTATTTTTTATTATTAATAGTTCATCTAAAAGCCTGACAAATTTTTGGATAAGGCTGGAAGATGCATACTTTATCATTATTCAACTATAAAAATCACTTCTATTTATTGAGTACTTAGTATGGGTTAGGTGATATACATGATAAAATTAATAGCCACTCTTATTAAATATCAAATAAAATTCTAAAGAAATCTACCCAATTTGAAGAATTCTTACAAGTATACAATAATCAAGACAGTATGGTACTGGGGAAGGAGAAGATAAATAGATCAATGGAAGAGAACAGACACCCCATCCCAAGAAAAGTAGATCTACACAAATGTAATCAACTAATTTTTGACAGACAAAAATTCAATTCAATGGAGATAGGAAAGTTTTTGAACATATCATGCTGGAGCAATTGGAAATCCATATGTAAAGAAATGAACCAAATACAGATCTCACACCTTACACAAGAACTAACTCAAAATCAACCATAGATCTAAATGTAAAATTCAAAACCATAAAACTTCTTTAAGAAAGTATGGAGTAAAATCTACATGACTTAGATTTGGTGATAAGTTTTAACCAATAGCCCAATTCAGGAAAGAAAAAACTGGAAGGCTAAACTTAAGTAAAGTTAAAAACTTCTGCTCTGCAAAGACACTCTAAAGGGAATGAAAAAAAACCAGCCATAGTTAGGAAAAAATGTTTGCAAAACATTTATCTGAAAAAAAAAAAAACTTGTAGCCAAACTATACAAGGCACTCTTAAAACTCAACAACAACAAAAAACAAATAACTCAATTTAAAAATAGGCAAAAATCTGGACACCCTACAAAAGAATTTATACAGATAGTTAATAAGGATATATAAAGATGCCAAACATCATTTGTCATTAGGGAATTGAAAACTAAAACAACAATGAATTACTACTCCATACCTATTAGAATGGCTAAAATCCCAAGAAACTAGTAACCAACTGCTGGTGAGGATGCAGAACAAGAATTTTCATTCAATGCTGGTGGGAATGCAAAATAGTGCAACCATTTTGGAAGACAATTTGGCGGTTTCTTACAAAATTAATACAGTTTAACCATATGATCCAGCGATTTGCCTACTAGATATTTAGCCAATTAACTTGAACATGCATGTGAATATTTATAACAGTTGTATTCATAATCACAAGAAACTGGAAACAATCAAGATGTCCCACAATGGGTGAATGGATAACTGTGATGTATTCATCCAATGAAAAATTATTCAGTGATAAAAAGAAAATGAGCTACCAAGCCACAAAAATATATTGATGAACCTTAAATACATATTAATACATGAAAAGAAGCCCATCTGAACCTATATTTGTCTAATTCAAATTACATGACATTCTGAAAAAAAATAAACAGTAGAAATGATTAAAAAATCTGTTTTTCAAGGGTTCAAGGTAGGAGGTTGACTGGGTGATGCATGGGGGATTCTTTAGGGTGGAGAAACTTCTGTATGATTCTGTATTGATGAGCATTAAGCATTTGTCAAAACTCATAGAACTTAACAGCACAAAGAGTTAACAATGTATGCAAAAAAAAAAAAAAAAACAAAAAACCACAACATTGTATGGTTGAAATATCCCCAGGTGAAATACAGAATGTAACAAAGGGATAAAAATTATTTATAATGTATAAGATAACCTTACTGAAGGAGTATAAGTGTTGATCTAAACAACTTTGGAAATGAGTGGAGTCTATAAGGCAAAGGCAAAAAACAAACAAACAAACAAACAAACACAACTGTACTCTAGCTGATAAAGTTTTCTTCCCATGCTAGTATGGATTAATAATCCTGAAACAACTATGCATGTATGCTAGTATTGAACAATGAAGCATATAGATAGTAGTTGATAGAAGCCAGCCACTTTTGGACTAAGAAGTTACAGATAAGCAAAGGTGGGAGTCTAGAATGGTATCATGGTAATGAAATAGGGTTGGAGAGAGTATGACTTCCTGGTTAGCTTAACAGCACAAATGTTTACATATACATACACATATTCATATACATATATACACAAACTTGTTATTAGAAACCGGATCTAGGTGCTATGTTTATTGCTAAGGCAGTGTCATTGCTTCTAGGCCCTCAATTGACAAAGCAAGGAGATATATGTGTATACACATACACACACACACACTTGTCCTGGGTTCTAATACTGTTCTCCAATAAAAGAACAAGGACTTGTTGGAGAAATCACTAATTCTAGAGCAGGAAATATAAAAGATGAGCCTAAAGCATCTTGTAGTGCCACAGAGTAAGAAAGTGTTAAAAAAACAAACAAAAACAAAACACACAGAACCATGGGGTTACATCAAAGAGATACTGGAGTCAATGGCCAAATGGCCAATGGCCATTTGGAGTCAATGGCCAATGGCCAAAACTGGGACAATTTAAGCAATAAAATAAATAAAACAATTAAATTGGAATTCAAAGTATGAAATGAATATCTTAAGGACCTACTCATATAAAGAAATGATTGAAAAAGTAAATAGATAAACAAATAAATGAGAGATAATAGACAAATCTGCCATACAAAAGAATTCTAAGAAATTTGTGTACATACTCTACTCTTAAGAAGGTGGCTCATAACTCCCCGTTCCTAATATGCGGGCTGCACATAGTGACTTTACTTCAAAGAATCCACTACGGGGAAAAAAAAAAAAAGAAAGAGTAAATGTATAGTGGGAAAACCTGACAAACATTACAATCAAGTGATGAAAGTTAGTATACAGTGATGTCATATTCATCCTATGTACCCTTGATATGGTGTGACTATAATGGTATTTTACCTCCCCACAAATCCATTCCCAATCTAATTATGAGAAAAATGTCAGACAAATCCCAATTGCAAGACATTCTTCAAAATACCTGAAAATATTCCTCAAAACTATCAAGATAATAAAAAACGAGGAAAGTCTGAAAAACTTTATCAGGAGAAGCCTAAAGTGACATGGTGACTAAATGTAATGTAGTATCCTGAATGGGATCTTGAAACATAATAGGATATTAAGGAAAAACTGAGGAAATCTGAATGAAGTACGGGCTTTGGTTAATAATAATGTATCAGTATTGACTGAAACGTACCATACTAATATATTAACAAGAGAGGAAACTGGGCATGGAAGCAGGGCATTTATTCTGGGCCCTCTTTGTAATTTTTCTGTAAATCTCAAATTACTCTAAAATAGAAGCTTTATTTTATAAAATTCTACAGAAGTGCCTACTGAAATAGCTCATTAAGTGGTTCCCTATCCTTTGTTTCCTGGCCTTTCCTTTTTAACTATTGATTCTTGCAACTTTGTAAAGAGCAGAACACTGATGATCTCAGAGGCAAAAGTATGTGTTGCTACCTTTTTGCCATTCTAAAATGTCTGCAAATCTTACTCCTTGCATCCCAGTTTTCTATTGGTTTTCCTAATAAATTTCATCTAATAACAGTATCACTGTAACCAATTACCTAAAGTGCTCCGGAAATGAAGGCAAGAAAATCCATCATAGACAGCAGCCCTTGGTTTTGACAATTCCTATAAATCAACATCGACTGAAATAGCTGTAATTGACCTGACACTAGCACCATTTCTCTCTCTTATAGCCAGTGTCCAGAAGGATACATCTGTGTGAAAGCTGGTCGAAACCCCAACTATGGATACACAAGCTTTGATACCTTTAGTTGGGCTTTCCTGTCCCTATTTCGACTCATGACTCAAGACTACTGGGAGAATCTTTACCAACTGGTAAGTGTCTTGTCCATTAGGGCTGCTACAACAATATACCACAGCCTGGATAGCTTATAAATAACAGAAGTGTATTGCTTACAGTTCTGGAGACTGGGAAGTTTAAGATCAAGATGCCAGCCTTGCTTCATTCTGGCAAAAGCCCCTTTTTAGTTCCTAGGCTGTCATCTTTCTATGTCATCACCTGCGTAGAAAGGGCTAATTCAATTCATGACAGCTCCACCTTCACCATCTAATCACCTCCCAAAGGTCCCACCTTCTATCATACTAGGCATTAGATTTTCAACTTAGCAATTTGGGGGAAACACAGCATTCAGTCCACAGCAGTAAGGTTCAAATTAACACATGTGAGATTTAATTTTATGAACATATATGAACCTACTGGTATCAATATTGTTAATAACACTGTAGAATACAGAGGAGAGTCCAGTACAAAGCAGGTATGCCTAAAATCCCAACTGATCATTCAGTCAGTACATGGTACAATATAAACTTTTTATATGAAGGACATTCTGCTAGGAAGAATGGATGATGCCAAGATTGTTCAAGGCTTTGAGTTCATAATCTAGTTGCATGTGAAAATATTTTAAAAATCAATTATATAGGGGCGCCTTGGTGGCTCAGTGGGTTAAAGCCTCTGCCTTTGGCTCAGGTCATGATCCCAGAGTCCTGGGATCAAGCCCCACAACAGGCTCTCTGCTCCGCGGGGAGCTTGCTTCCTTCTCTCTCTCTCTCTGCCTACCTCTCTGCCTACTTGTGATCTCTGTCTGTCAAGTAAATAAATAAAATCTAAAAAAAAAAAAAAAATCAATTATATAAAAAATTTCAAGTTAAACCCATGGTTAATTGGAGCTAGAAAAGGAAGAAAGAAAGATGTTATCTCTAGATGATGTAGAGAATAGGCTGCCATGGAAAGAGAACTCCATGGAAAGGAATTAAAGATAATTATTTGTTATAATTAATAATTAAAGATAATTATTTATTAATGGTGCCCCCCATTATGGACTCTATGATTTTAGTGAAGTTTTACATATTTATATCCAACATATACTCATTTGAAAAGGGTGTGTTTGTATCAAATGACACTATAGTCAAGCCTCAGATAATTTAAATATTATTTGTGTGTATGCGTGTGTGCACGTGTGCACTTACATGTGTTCACTTTAATACCAAACAAATCTTGGCCAAAATACACTGGATGCTAAAAAGTATTCATCTCCTCACTATCTAATTATGGAAATCAAATCTTCATTTGGGGACATTATAGAAAATACTCATGAAATTATCCTTTGTTTCCCTAGACATTACGGGCTGCTGGAAAAACATACATGATATTTTTTGTCCTGGTGATTTTCTTGGGATCTTTCTATTTGGTGAATTTGATCCTGGCTGTGGTGGCCATGGCCTATGAAGAACAGAATCAGGCCACCTTGGAAGAAGCAGAACAGAAAGAAGCTGAATTTCAGCAAATGCTGGAACAACTTAAAAAGCAACAGGAAGAAGCTCAGGTACTGAGTGATAATAAGCAAAGTTTTATTACTATTGTTATTACTACTGTAAGTTTTAAGAATATTGTTACAGCATAGAGGTCAAACTGGAACCAGCTTTTCATTTGGTATACAAGCACTGGCATTAGAAATAAGAGAAAGCTATTCAAACTTAAAATTGTTTCTGAAGTTGAAATCAAAGGAATTTTTGACATTATATATAAAGAAGTTACTTTGGGGTAGAAAACACATTCAGGATAAGGCAGTCTATGAAAGTGTATCATGAAACCTGAAGGGAGAATCTGACATTCAGCTTAATGTGAAAAGATACATAACTGATATTTCCAACTACTCATGTTTCACCCCTAATTATAACATTTAAGGTTTTATTCTGAATTGAATTTATCTCAAATATTAACAAGAAAACTTTATATATACCTACTCTTAACCACTCTTTGGGTTTTCTGCAGCATAAAAGGTATTTGCTACAGCCCTATCAGGATATCAGGAAAGCATCTGCATTAAATGACAACTTTAAATTCTCTAGATTGATAGGTTATTTGAACTCAGGGCATGGTGAGTGGGTCATCCATGTCTTGAGGGAAGAGACAGAATAGTATCTGCTTAAAAGGAAAATAAATAAATAAATAGGTGAAAGTCATGGGAAGACAATAAAATGTGATACATGGTAGTAAGAGTTTCTCTACATTTTTACCAGTACTTGGTTATGGTTAGTCTTATTAGCCATTCTACTAAGTACCTTATCATTTTATTCTGCATTTTCTTAATGACTAATGATGTTGAGCATATTTTCACGTTCTTATTTTCTATCTGTGTAGCTTCTACTGTGAAGTGGTTGTTTAAATCTTTTGCCCGTTTGTTTTTTAAACTGGGCTTTTGGGGGGCGCCTGGGTGGCTCAGTGGGTTAAGCCGCTGCCTTCGGCTCAGTTCATGATCTCAGGGTCCTGGGATCGAGTCCCGCATCGGGCTCTCTGCTCAGCAGGGAGCCTGCTTCCTTCTCTCTCTGCCTGCCTCTCTGCCTACTTGTGATCTCTCTCTCTCTGTCAAAAAAATAAATAAATAGGGACGCCTGGGTGGCTTAGTGGGTTAAGCCGCTGCCTTCGGCTCAGGTCATGATCCCAGGGTTCTGGGATCGAGTCCCACATCGGGCTCCTTGCTCGGCAGGGAGCCTGCTTCTCCCTCTGCCTCTGCCTGCCTCTCTGTCTGCCTGTGCTCACTCGCTCTCTCTCCCTCTGTCTCTGACAAATAAATAAATAAAATCTTTAAAAATAAATAAATAAATAAATAAAATCTTAAAAAAAAAAAAGTTTCTTAGGGTTTGTCTCCCTCTTGATTTCATCTTGTTTTATTTTTTCCTCTCTTCCCCTATGATCCTAAATTCCACTTATTAGTGAGATCATGTAATTGTCTTTCTCTGATTAACATTTTCACTAGCATAATACCCTCTAGTTCCACCCACTTGGAAATGGCAAGATTTTTTTCTTTCTTTCTTTCTTTCTTTCTTTTTTTTGATGACTGAGTAGTACTGCATTATATATACATACCACATTTTCTTTATCCATTCATCTGACTATGGACATCTGGGCTCTTTCCAGAGTTTGGCTATTGTGCGTATTGCTGCTATAAACATTGGGGAGCAGGTGCCCCCAAATACAGATCACTGCATTTGTATCTTTGGGGTAAATACCTAGTAGTGCAGTTGCTGGGTGGTAGGGTAGTTCTATTTCCAACTTTTTGAGGAACCTTCATACTGTTCTCCAGAGCGGCTGCACCAGCTTGCGTTCTCACCAAGAGTGGAAGAGGGTTCCCCTTTCTCTGCATCCTAACCAACATCTGTAATTTCCTGACTTGTAAATTTTAGCCATTCTGACTAGGGTAGCACCATTTGTTGAACAAAATATTCTTTCTCCATTAAATTGCCTCTGAACCTTGTCAAAAAAGTTGTCCAGATGTGAATGAGACTATTTCTAGATTCTATTCTGTTCAATTGATTTGTTTCTCTTTACAGGAATACACATTTTCTTTATTACTGTAGCTCTTTAATAAATCTTGAAATCGATATTATAGCTCTTCAATTTTTTTTTCCAAAGCTGTTTTAACTATTCTAAGTCCTTTGCAGCTTCATGGGACTTCTGAAATCACCTTGTCAATATCAGTTCCATTAGTTTCCATTGCTATGTCTTCAAGTTTACCATGTTTCCTTCTGTAGTGTCTGCTATACCAATAATCCCATAAAGTGCATTTTTCATCTCAGTTTTTGTAATTTTCATTTCTAAAACCTTGACCTGTATCTCTTTTATATTCCCCACGTCTCTAATATTTTGAACATACAGAATATAGTAACTATTTAAAATCCTTAAAGCCCTTTTTCTTCTAATTCTAACATCTGTTTCAGATCTTGATTAGTTTTAAATTTTTTCTTCATTACTGGTCATATGTTCTTGATCTATCTTTCTTTCCTTCTCCTTCTCCTTCTTCTTTTTTCATTCCTGACAATTTTCAGTTGAATTCCAGACACTATTAATTTTACCTTTTTGGAGTTCTAGATATGTTTGTCTTCCTATAAAGATTCTTGATCCTTATTTGGGGACATTAGTTACATTACTTAAAAACAGCTTGATCCTTTTCCATCTTGAAACCTCTGAAGATTTGTTAGGTAGGACTCGTAGAGCATCTAGTCTAAGGCTCACTGTTCCCTACCACTGAGTGAAGATGCTTTTGAACACTCTAGCCAGTGCCCCATTAATGATGTGTCTTCCAAACAAGTGTTACATACATTTTGTCCATTTTAGTGGTTGTTTCAGGACGGAGAGAAAATCTATCTTAGCCAGAAGCAGTAGTCCAAATAACTTTTGAACACACTGACTTTTTGATAGTGATATTTTTTTTCAGATGGACAGGTCATTTAAAGCATTATTTGAATTACAGTAGATTTATAGATTCAATGGGTAGAGTTAAAATTTAAGTTTTTAATAATTCTGAGTTACTCTTAAGATGCACAACATATAGTATTAAGTCCTTTTTTTCTGAGGCATTTTTTGGTGAGACAGGGATTTGACAATGAATTGTTTAGCTGGTTACCCAGCCCAACCATATTCTTAGTATTTGTTAAACATACTGGCTTTGCTATTTTCATCTTTGATGAAGCATCTTTGATGAATTGATGCTTCATTTCATCTTACCACTGGGTACAGAGTAGTATCATGGCTATAGTTCAGTGATTTTACAAGGAAAGCTTTAAATATGTTTGGTGATACTTAAAAACTTCATAAAATATACCTCATGCTTGGCAGAAAGTTCTACTATATTTCAAGTACTTTAAAGTTTATTTCAGATCACTATATATATAACTATATCACTATAAATAAAACACAATTATAAGATAATGAAGTACATTAGCTATTTACAGGACTAATTATTTATTTCAAAGTTTTAAATAAACATGGGAAATAATATTTGTAGGTTGTATATAAATGTATTTTAAAGCATTGGATTATTCTACTTTCAATTATAAAAAGAAACAGAAATGTGCTTAAAAAATACTATAGTACAGAAGTAGGAATACATTCTGAAATTCAGCCACTTGAGGGTAAAATATAGCATCAATTAAAAGAGTAGAAGATTTTAAATTTAGAAGTAAAAGTGCACAATGTCTTTTAGAAGTTTAAAGAATCTAATTATCTATATCCTAATTAGGTCAACTAAAAAATGTGCATTCTTTTCACTTAAAAGTCAATTATTGGATTCCATGATTTGGCTCAGCTTTAGCTTCCTATGTACAAAAATTTACGCTGATCCTAGGGTGACTGATCCCAGTGTTTTAATTTGGACTTAGATGACACAATACAAATCCAATTTTACTTCCTTACTGAGAACACAGGTAACAATGCCCAGTAAGTAACCAATATTGAAACAGAGGAAGGTGTTGGAAGCAGACAGAGGAGGAGATGTAGTCTACCCATGAGATCATTGGTGCTCCACCATAACTTACGTCTTACTAACCACCTGTCACTCTTCAAAGGTACCATCTAGCCAATGACTTCATGAAGCCTAGCATCAATTCCATTTTCATTTAGTATTTTTTGAAGGGCCTCCTAAAGCTAGTCATTGTTTAGACATGAAAAAGTAACAGTAAGCTCATTGAACTCACAAGTCAAGTGTAACTTTAAAGGATGACTGAAGACAAAACCCAACAACAACAAAAAAAATGTTTTATGTTGAATCATCATAACTGTGTTTTGCATTTAATTTGTGATCTTTAATTCGTCAATGGGGCCTAACACAACATATCTCATAGAAGTTTATATAGGTCTGATAGGAAGAATTTTATAGTAAGCTTTAGGACAAAGTTAGAAATATTGGCATTTAAGAGAGCCAATATAATTAGAAGTAAAACTGAAATAGGTATTATAGTTAATGTCTTGTAATTTTGAACAGGTTTGTTAAACTGGATTTATGTTTAAAGTGAAGTATAATTAGAAGCAGTCATGTGGATTTATTTCTTAAGGACACACACATACAGTGAGTTATAGAGCTTATGTTGAATCACACAGAAATGTTATAAAGAGAACTAAATGTTACTCCTTGAGTAAATATTAAGCATATATTTGTTATTTGTTACAAGAGGAATTCATCAAGAGGCATCTGGGTGGCTCAGTTAGTTAAGGGTCTGCCTTCAGCTTGGGTCACGGTCCCAGGGTTCTGAGATCAAGCCCCGCATTAAG
The DNA here is from genome assembly GCF_020171115.1 of Neogale vison. Classification (NCBI taxonomy): domain Eukaryota; kingdom Metazoa; phylum Chordata; class Mammalia; order Carnivora; family Mustelidae; genus Neogale; species Neogale vison. The sequence goes on along the minus strand of NC_058093.1, from coordinate 62,212,637 downwards.
CTCCCTGCTCAGTGGGGAGTCTGCTTCTTCCTCTCCTTCTGCTGCTCCTTCTGCTTGTGCTTTCCCTCTGTCACATAAATAATTTAAAAAAAAAAAAAGAGCAATTCATCAAGCCAGTGAAAGCAATACTCTTAGTCTAAGTAAGCAGAACATTGGTCTTGTCACAGAGATGGGTAGAAACAGGTACAGACATAAGAGGTGACAGGAAACATCTGCCTTTGAGCGAATTGGCAAATCACTGGCAGTGGAACAAGTGACAGATTGAGTTGATATGTGACACAGAAAATGTGTTGTGTCGGGAGGTTACCATTGTTGCCTTAGAAATGCTTTAGTTCTGAGTTATTTGAACTGTTATCCAAAATAGGTAGGGAAATCATGTCTTATGCAAAACAAATTCCGGAAGTGATTTAAATGAACAAGAGTTTCAGGATTACGGCAAAGGAATATTACCAACACTTCCTTTGTTTCTAACTACAAACAAGTCAATAAATGATTAACACTATTCATTGCACTATGTTACTGTGTATACAAAGTGGAAAAAAGAATTAAGAACTTTATTTGGATAAAAATAAATATATGTATATTCATTCCTTCAATAAGTGCTATATATTATGTATTTTTATGTATTAAGTACTAAGCAACTACATTGAACTTGCTACAAATAAGTGCCTCATTTATTCACTTTATTTTATATATACTTACATTAGCCTCATTTGACAAAAGGCCTTTAATATTTATCTTCCATTACTGACATTAAAAATAATATTAACAATCAAGATAAAAAATCTGGTTATATGACTGTATGTAATTCCATAAATACCCAAATTCTGAATTACTGTTCCATTTAATTGCTAGGCATAGTCCTATACTGAGTCTTAAATTGAATATAGTATTCAATATGAACAAATATCTGTTTTATGTTTTATGTACATTTTACATTGCTTAGCCCAACACACATATTTATTACTTATGTAATACTATGGTTCCTATCTCTGGGATCACAATAATCTTCGAGAATTTGTATTTATAGTACCTTTAGTCTAAACCTCTTTTTTTTTCTTTGAAATTGTAGTTGAGATGAGATTCAGAAATGGAAGCTACTGTGGAGGGTTTGCTTCTCCTCAGGGAGAAAAAAACAAAAAGCATGTGTTGTCAAGCTCATTATATATAGTTTTATCTTCTTTCCTAAAATATTTCTGTTATACAGACCATTCTGACACAGAGTCTTTTATGAAACCTTGAAAATTCAAGTCTATACAGGTCTTCCTCTTCCCCAACACCACCCCAGTGTTTGAGACAATTGACAGCATAATGCCTTTTTCATTTTTATTCACCAAACATTCACTGGACACTTTTTATGTCTGGTGACATACTAGACAATGTGTATAAACCCATTTGACAAAATTCCTACCTAGCATATATCTAGTGGAGAAAATAAAACAAAGTGCGTAGATAAATTAGAGCTGTCTGTATTTAGTAATGACATATGTAAAGTTGAAACAGTATTCTCATAATTAATTTCCACTTCCATGATTATATTTAAAAACAGGAATATGCTTAATGAGAACTCAGCTTTGATAGGAACTATATCACTGTTTCATATCCTCTAGTCATGGTTAGATCACTTCCAGTCTAAAAATACTATTCATTACAAAACAATCTGCCGTGCTTCACCTTAGAGATGGTTGTTTCTTCAGTATATACAAAAATTCAAAATGATAAAATATACTTAGTGCTGAAACATAAAAAGAAAATCTTTAAAGAAAATCTCATAATCCCTTAAATGATTATTTCAGGTACTTATTGATTGATATGTTAATCATTTGTTATTTATAATAATAATAGATATTTTATAAACATTAAAAAAATTAAAGCTAAACGTGCAATGTAATAAATTAATCATGTTCATCTCTGGGATTAACATAACCCCAAGGATGTGAATGTCAATAGTAAGGGAATTCAAATGAAAGAAGAGGTCAAATGAGCCAATATATTCCCACTACTTCTATCTACGGGTAAAATAGTAGACACTTTAAATTCTTTGAGTTCACAAAAAGGGAAAAGAAAAAGTCTTAGACCTAGATTTAGAAGGAAAAAAATACCACTCAGTTGTTGGGATGGAATTGGAACAGTAATCAGACCAGCAACCACCACTAAGAGAACATTTGTTTTTAAAATGTAGAAGATATTTTTAAGAGATCAACTTTTCTTGAAAATGAAGCTAATCTCAAAAGAGTTGTTTTTTTAAGCCTCTCCAAGAGTGTGCTAAACCAGACTTTTCTTGCCTTAATGGTTAGCATATTGCTTTATACTGTTTTAAATTGTCGTTATTAAGTAAACTCTCTAAGACACAATGAAGTGACCAGAAGGCACAATGGTTACCTATTGTTCACAGTCTTAATGACAACATTTGTACCACAGTCGACTGTTTCTAAAAGTACTTGGTGTAAACAGTGCCTGACTTTGTCTTAAACAGGCAGTTGCAGCAGCATCAGCTGCTTCAAGAGATTTCAGTGGAATAGGTGGGTTAGGAGAGCTCCTGGAAAGTTCTTCAGAAGCATCAAAGTTAAGTTCTAAAAGCGCTAAGGAGTGGAGGAACCGAAGGAAGAAAAGAAGACAAAGGGAGCATTTTGAAGGAAACAACAAAGGAGAGGGAGACAGGTTTCCCAAATCTGAATCTGAGGACAGTGTCAAAAGAAGAAGCTTCCTTTTCTCCATGGATGGAAACCGACTGACTAGTGACAAGAAATTCTACTCCCCTCATCAGGTATGGTTTTCTTCGAAGAGCTCCAGTTCGTTCTGTCATTACTATTGCTTTGTAATTACTCTATATTGTTTTGGTATATTTTTATAATATCTGATATAAATGAGGGACAGGGAACTACCATTTAACATGATTCTTTAATTTGTATCATAAGCTGTCTTTAATATTATATGTGCTGCCGAAGCGAGCACATAAGCTGTCTTTAAAAGAGACTTTTAAACCATTAATAACTTTTAAGGCAATCAGCTTTAAACAACACAATTTTGAGACCATGTTTCTTAATTTTCAGTTTTTGGGGGGTTAGGGGAGTAAAACTTAGCTATCAGAACTCAGTAAGAGTTTGGCAATCTCTTGTTTACCTTTTTCATTTTGAGACCTCAAATGAACTTATTATCTCTGTATATGGGTGTCGGCCTTTATTGTCTGAGTTGTAATGGCCACATATGCATGAATTTAAAAAAAAAAAGTCTCTGGATTTTGCCTTGATCTTTTGATATGTGAACCATGCTGTCATAAGTCTCCATTATGCTGACATGGTGTCACGCTAAGAGACATCAGAATGAAATGATGACCTAAATGCTCTTGGAAGAGACCTAAACTGAACAGTCTATTTTTGCTCTGACTTAATGCCAACTACATAGTTCTTCAGCATATTTTCAAGTCGAAGAGGGAAAGTAGTCTTAACTTTGTTAACACATTTTATGGGTTACATAATGTAAAGAATAAATAATTATGAATTCTGTGATAAGTAAAGTTATGACTTTGAACACTATTTGGTTCCACTAGAATTTCATGTGCTATGAATTATTAACTCTTCTAATCATATTAATCTGGGTCAGAATTACACCCTAAAAATAATGCTTTGAGGGATACTATATAATTAAGATAAAGCAAAAAACTATATATCAACCAAGAGGTATGATATCCTTCTTATAAAGAACAAAAACTTTTTTAAAAATTGGAGTGATAAGCACAAATTCAGCATAGTGTTTAGCTCTTGGTTGGGAGGAAGAAGCATATGCAAGGTGTCAATGAGTGTTTATCATTTGTATTAAGTACGTAAATAGAATTTTAAAAAATAAATAAACACACATTAATAACTTGAATTCTCATAGTAAGACAAAATAGATGTGCACACATGAGAAGTTGAAAGATAAAAACCATTTTCCTCCAGATAATGCCAATATCAAAAGGTCCAATTATTATCTTGCATAAAACAAATATAAAGTATGGTTTAAATAAATACAACACATTTGGGATTAACTGGAAGCTCTACTGGGCAAGTTAATTTCTCTGACTAGATCTTTTTGTCACCTTGATTTTGGCATTATTAGGACTATAAGAGTCATTAGGATTAAGATTATTTGACACTATACCATAATGACTGACCTCATAGAAGCTTGTGTTCATATCTCAACTTCCAAGTGAGTTCTGTGACCCTACTCAAGTGATTTGTATTTTTGTAAGATTTCTGTAAAAGGGGGTAATAATGTCTACCTTAAAGAGTTGTGAAAGATTAAGCAATATATAGAAACCTTATGTGACAAATAATAAAGCTCTTATTAAGATAAAATTGATGAATGATTCCAAATGAAGGAAACTAAAAACTTTTGAGTAGTTGCAATTACCACAAAGGTGTATGCACAGTAGCAATATTTACATAAGCATATTTATAAGCTTATATTTTTGCATATTTTGCAAATTTAAGCATTTTTTTAAACAGTACTGTTTCCATCCTTGTTTCATTACCACACTCAAATAGAAATTGGATTAGTGCATTCAGCCAATCGACAAATATTTAATGAACACCTACTATGTGGCAGAAGTAGTTCTAGAAAATGAAAATACTTTGTGAACCAAAGAAGGATACAATTCACCGACCTCATGGAAATTTATACTAAAGAAGAAGACAGACAATAAATAAGATAAATAAGTTACAGACTATGTTACAGGGTGATAAGTGCTATGGGAAAAAATAAGCAAATCATGAAAAGGGGATCAGGAGCACTAAGTGGATGTAAGAATTTTAAATAGGGTCGTTTGGGAAGTCTTCACTGTAAAGGAGACATTTAAGCAAAGATTTGTAAGGAGGCAAAGAAAGAGATTATCTCATTGAAGAGTATCCCAGACTCAGGAAGAGCCAAGTGTAAGGCCCTGGCAAAGCAGTATGCCTGGAATGCTGAAGGAGCAGCTGGGAGGCCTGTGTTGAGTGAACCACAGAGATGCAAGAGCACAGAGAAATTAGGTGGCAGACACAGTTTTAATACTAAAAACAGAATCAGTATATACATATGTTATATGTAGTTCATTTTACAGTATTTGTAGATAGATAGGAGGTAGGTAGATAAATGGAGAGATACACAGATATAGAAGATATTTCAAAAGTAAAAGAAAGATCCTATGAACCGATACTTACAAATCCCAATAAAGACAGACAGGGAGCATTAACACAACTCACAAGCAAAAATATACCAGAAGCAGTGTACGATTTCTGGCTGTATAAACAAAAAAGAGTTCTGTGATAGTAAAAAGAATCAATGAAGGTAGCATAGGAATAGGAAGCATAAGATGGACATGGCATGCATTTAAAACAAATTTACCTTCTGAAAATGTCAAGGCCACAAATTATGGGAATGCTGCCCTCTACTAACATAAATGTTTGAATGTTGTTTTACATTTACTTCATTATTTTATCTTCAAATAGATAAATCATGTTCATAGTACAACATGGAAAGGTACTTAAGGGTGTACAATGCAAAGTGAATCTCCTCCAAAGATTTTAGCTATGTTGTTTGGACACACCGAGACTATTTATTTTAAACCAGAAGGTTTGCTGCTATAACCAGTTATAGTTGTTGATTTATTGAAAACTCTGATAGGTACAGACAACTGTTAACTTGAAATTCTATTAAGTAAGTATTTCCACTAGAACATCTTTACATTCTCTGCATCATCTTCCATCTGGACTCTTCCCAACTGACTTCAAGTTCAATCCCTACATGCAGGACTGTGTATTACAGGCCTAATTACTTCTATTTTCCTTTTTGTTAACGAAAAATTTAAGAAAGAAAGTTCATATTTTCTTTCTCGGAACAAGGCAAAACATAAAAAAGAAAGATACCTGGGATTCATGTTTTGCCATGCCTGAGGCAAAGAAAAATGGCCTTTTGGTCCTTAAAGCATAAAAGCTTGTTTTCCTTAGAGAAAGGGCTGCCACAGCTGTGGGTATTTCCTCTACTTTGCTGCATCTTCTAGTGTGTTATTTTTGGTTTATTTTCTCTGAATACTATTTTTGTTATCTTCTTTTTCGGTCTCTGTTGCCTTGAAAGCTGTGCTCATACCCATTATTATACTTTCCAAAGAGTTAACAGAAGTTTCAAATAAACTTAAAATTCTGGAACGCCTTTGAAAACACCCCAACATAAAAACATTCAAATTAAAGGCCACGTAGCAGATACATTATAAACACGTACATACACCATATACTCTCAACCGATATCATACAGACTGATTTTCAGTTTCCAAAGGTAGTCGCTGAACATATGCATATTAAGATGATTACACTGAATCATCCTAGGGGTTAATGCAAGACAAAGTTAGGATTCTTCTACTACCTGCATTAGAATCACCTGGAATGTGTATTGAATATTTAGATTCCAGAGTCCTATCCCCTACTTACTAAATCCCAAATTAAAAAACAAAAACAAAACAAAACAAAAAAACTGGAACTAAAAATATACACTAAAGTTTTGAAACACAACTCTGATAGTAGCCAGTATTATACTGATAATTAAAATTGAGTCTAAGGAGAGTAAAACATTACCATTCTTTATTACTGGGGGTTAAGTTTAAGTCTTCATGATATCTGATTTCTTGATCACTTTGATTAACTAGAAAATCAGTCTAACTACTCTCTGACATTGGGTAGCCAACTGTGTGCAAACTGAGTGTCACAAAGGCACAGTCTCAGGCTGGACAAGCTGGATAACGAATAATAGTTTCTGTGGATATTTTAACTAAGACCAAAACAAGAGCACATTTCTTAATGAGTAATATCTTTCCAGAACATCACTATGACAGAGGGCAACAACAATTACTCTGATCCTTTGCAGTCTGGGAAAAGCCATAAAAATAAGGCTAAAAATGGGGCCTAAGAAAATCAGCATGACCTAATTAGGCAGATGATCCAAAAATAAATTTGAAGGAGTCTGTCTATTCTATGTTTTTACCCCCACTAAAATTATTTTATTTGGCTTTATATACTGACTTTTGGAATAAGAATGGGAAGGTACAGGAATATTTGCTGTGGTCATATGGATATATATGCATATGTGTGTGTACATATATATACATATATAGGTATATATACATACAAGCATACATATATATAAAACCCTGGCTATGAAGACAGGTGGGGGAGGTCACGAGAGTCCAAGCAGGGGACGCAATGGGGACTGTCATTGTTAAGAAAGAGGACAGTAAACAAAGATTCCACAGACTGAATAGAGATATTTTTGAAAACTATGACGAAGGCTAGAATAGAGATATTTGGTGCTGCTGGTTTAAAATTCATCCAAAAGGTTAAAGAATGGATTTCATGTTATATCTTCATTTTCTAGTACCAGAAACCATTTGCTCAATTTATTTGTGAACACATGTAATAAAAAAGTTCTGAATCATCCAGTTCCTTCTAATAAAATTAAAGTGAGATCAGAAGGATAAGCTGTCTTCTACTTCACCCTCTTCGGTTAAGTCATGTACATACGTCTTGCTTTTTTAATCTAGTGTTGAATTTTAAGTAATAATAGCAACTTATATGGCACTTCAGGAATTCTCTCTGTTGTGGTTGTTAGCACATATATTCCCTTAAGGTGAATCACTAGTGGCTATTTAGGAAACTATCAACAAATTCAGAAGATAGCATCATAGGTAAGCTTCATGACTTTTATTCCCACGTGGACAGAGACAAACAGATTCAGAAAAAGAGTAAACTAATTTCCTTTTAGAACTTAAAAGAAGAGAGTAAGAGATAACAGTTTTGTTTTTAAATCATTATCTAGAAGTAATACATTTGATACAATATTTTAAATTTGAGCCAACACTCTCTCGAGGCATAATTTATATTCCAAGTTGCATGTCCCTCAGATCATAGCAACTCAGAGTAAAAGTCATCTACTATTTGTTTAACCACCACTTCCTCCAAAAAGAATCATTTGTCCTTTCCAGCATCATGTTCAGACCGGTAACATAATGGTAACAAAATCCACCTCACAGTATTACAGTTAAGATCAAATGAAATGGTTGTGCACTTAGCAAATTGCAAATTAGGATTCCTAATCAGAAAACAAAACAAAACAAAACTCTTTATACTTAAACTTGTATTGTGATCTTTAATAAAAATATCAAAACATGAGCTCTCTATAAACTTGAATTATATATTTTAAAAGCATAAATAAGAACTATTTATATAGTTTAAGAGCAAGACTATTCTAATCTAAATGCAAATCGATTCTGCAATATTAAGACTTTTGTTAAGTAACTGTGTTTCTGTCCCCCTCCCCTGCCCCTACAATTCCTTTCTTCCTTGCTCTCTCCCCAGTCTCTGTTAAGTATTCGTGGCTCCCTGTTTTCCCCACGACGCAATAGCAAAACAAGCATTTTCAGCTTCAGAGGACGAGCAAAGGACGTCGGTTCTGAAAATGACTTTGCTGATGATGAGCACAGTACATTTGAAGACAGCGAGAGCAGGAGAGACTCACTGTTTGTGCCGCACAGACATGGAGAGCGACGCAACAGTAACGTTAGTCAGGCCAGTATGTCATCCAGGATGGTGCCAGGGCTTCCAGCAAATGGGAAGATGCACAGCACTGTGGATTGCAATGGTGTGGTTTCCTTGGTGGGTGGACCGTCAGCTCTAACCTCACCTACTGGACAACTTCCGCCAGAGGTGATAATAGATAAGTTAGCTATGACACTACACACCAATTTGAAATAATCAAAGCCTGGGCGGTTTAGCCTGTTATACCATCCTGCTTCCCCAAAATGAAATGCCTCAAAAATAATACTCAATTTATTGAATGAAAAACAATAAATCTTTAGAACCAATTGAATCGTATGGGACCATTAGCTTCCAAATGCCTTAGAGTTTTTAGAGTCTGGGAGAAAACATATCTGCAAATTCAGTAAACTTACCAATACAAAATAATGGGTACTGTGACAACTAAATTGTTATTATACATGTATGCTCACATAGAATTATATAATTATTCTGTAAATTTAATATACTTAAAATTTAGTATTATCAAGACCAATATATGGATAATAGGCAGTTTCCACACAAATATCAGTATTATATGCTAAAATGTTTTTATATGTATTAAAATGACTCTAAAATATTTTAATTTCTTGTAGGATGGCATATAGAAATAATCAAAGAAATCTCAGGAAAGCACACACATTTCATTGTACATCTGTGTTTGTGCATGGAAAAAAATTGGCCCATATACGTCAATATTGTCAATACAGCTTCAAAGAAAACACTCAAGACTTGCAACATTATAATCCTACTATTTTGGGGGGAGAAGATTGATCTAATTACTAATCATTGTGATAAGCTGAAAATAATCTGCATTTGAGTGAAATGAAACAATATATGATTTTAGCATGCTTATGAAAATTTCTCTGAAAATTCCAACAGGTTAATTAAAACATTCCTGCAACAAACTTGCCCTGTACAATTGCATCTAACTGGTGAATTCTTGTTAAACACTATCACCTGTGATAATTTTTCAAAAGTGTTTATAACTTAATAAACGCAATATGTTATTATTACTTGAAAGTTATTACCTAGGAAAACTGCATGTAGCATGATTTTCCAAAGAAATGCTATGTGGTATTATAGTATTCATCGAAAGGGTGGTTTGAACCATTAGTATTTGGTTTGCAGGGCACCACCACTGAAACAGAAGTCCGAAAGAGAAGGCTAAGTTCTTACCAGATTTCAATGGAGATGCTGGAGGATTCCTCTGGAAGGCAAAGAGCCATGAGCATAGCTAGCATCCTAACCAACACAATGGAAGGTAAGAAGCAAGACATGAGATAGTCAGCTTTACATGATTATATATGCTTTGTGGAACTATTTCTTCATCTCATAGAATTATCAAAGTCAACTACCCAAGATCAGAATGGTGTAACAGACCTAGGTAGATGATACACAAAATATATTGTTATCACACTGGTTACAAAAACTAATACTGTTCCTTTTTCTTTTTAACAGTGGTAGTCCCCCACTCCATATTATGTTAGTGAGTTTTTATCATTATGTTACATTATCCTTAAACAATCAGAATATACATTTTCCTTCTTAATTTTTATATGTAAAAGCACAAGGAAACATCTCTTTCAAGCTTTAATCTGTTCGCTGGGCCAGGAGGTAGTGATATGGTGTGGGGGGGAGACATGTGAATGAACTGAACAAATGAAAACTTGTGTTCAACACTGACCCTAAGAAAAGACCTCTTCTCCATCTTCCACATACCCAGAAACCATTACATTCCTCCAAAGGAGAGCTTTAACAAATGCTTGTTGATTTTGACACATGCGAATGGATAGCAACTATTGTATTGTGCCCCTGTTCATTCATTAAATAATTCTCCATTTCATAAAGGTTGGAGGGTATTTCATTAGTTCTACAATTTTATAAGTCTTTTATATAAGTAGTATTTAACATGTGGTCTTCAATTTTAGTATATGTGCTGCCGAAGCGAGCACAACATGTGGTCTTCAGAAAATATCACTAACATTTTGTATCTTGTCCTGTTGGTGTGTATGATATCTGAACAGTCACGTAATAATTATAACAAGTTTCACCTACTAAAATTACTAGCAACTTTTTAAAATATTTTATGTTAAAATTCTGAAAGATATGGGTAATATGAATAACATAAGTAGATATAGGTTTGAATCTATACTAAAAAAGGACATACCACATTCTCATTTGTGTGCAAGATTAATGCTGATGTGGAGACAATCAGAAGAGAATATTGGTCCCACACATTAATAATAAGGATCACAGCTTTAGACAGCATTCTTAATAGACACTTTCAACAGAAATAATAAGTGTTTGATATATTTAATATTTCTGTAAGTCTTATTTAAAAATTGTTTTGGGACACCTAGATGGCTCAATTGGTTAAGCATCTGTCTTCAGCTCGGGTCATGATCTCAGGCTCCTAGGACCCAGCCCAGCATTTGGCTCTCTGCTCAGCAGAGAGTCTGCTTCTCCCTCTCTCTCTCAAACAAATAACATTTAAAAAAATAAAAATAAAAATTATTTTGATAAAAAGAATATGGCAATATAATCAATTACCTAGTTATTAGGTAATAAAGTTAGTTAATTTTAAGCAAAATATTACATTGATGGTGTTTATTTTCTGTATTTAATTAAAGGAGAAAGATGTTTATATGTTTATATGATATTTTTAATGAATATTTTGTGAAAATATCTAATGGGATTGCCTTCTCAAGTGTTAAGCTACTTAAGTAATACAAACATCCATCCCCAGGTAGAAGCACTGATTTTATAAAACAATGTATAATCTATAGCAACAACAATTCATTTTTATTGTTATTTACTATTCTTCCTCTTTATTATTCCCCTAGAACTTGAAGAATCTAGACAGAAATGTCCACCATGCTGGTACAGATTTGCCAACGTGTTTTTGATCTGGGACTGCTGTGATGCATGGTTAAAAGTAAAGCATCTTGTGAATTTAATTGTTATGGATCCATTTGTTGATCTGGCCATCACTATTTGCATTGTCTTAAATACCCTCTTTATGGCCATGGAGCACTACCCAATGACCGGTCAATTCAGTAGTGTCTTGACCGTAGGAAACTTGGTAAGTTCATTTAAAGTTTACTTATTTCCTTTGGTAGGAGTGGGAGATATAGACCAGAGGAAAAAATCCATTTGTGCTGTGTAGGGAATCTGAGCAATAAGATCTAAAATTCAACGTGTGGGGGCAACTGGGTGGCTCAGTTGTTGAGCATCTGCCTTCTGCTCAGGTCATGATCCCAGGATCCAGGATTGGGCTCCCTGCCAAGCAGGAAGGTTGCTTCTCCTTCTCACACTCTCCCTGCTTGTGTTCCCTCTCTCCCTGTCTCTCTCTCTCTGTGTCAAATAAATAAATAAATAAATCCTTTTTAAAATAATTAAATAAATAATAAGATTCAACTGGTATGAATGCTGATTGCTCAAACCAAAGTCCATGCTAATTGACCATGGTGTCTTACCAGTTGCAAGTTCATTAAAGTTTTTACCATCATTCTTGCTGAAATATAGGTCCAGAAAAATCATAATCTAATTCTGGCTCCACAAAAATACAGTTTTAATATACACAGCCTCTGAAGAAATCATGTCCACTGAAGGAAATATATGAAGATTGATTTCTGCTAAAAGAGGAGAGTTGTTTCAAACTGAATTAGTTAATAAAATCCTTCAGTAGAATTCACATGAGAGAAGAAATAGTTGGTGAAAATGAATTTGTAATTTAGCCATAGTTTTGTTTCAAATTATTTGAGCAGGCATCTATGTAGGTGTATGTGGACAAGTACATTTCCTCCTTTATATGATAAAATTGAAATGGATAAACAAGTAGGAGAAGGATTACTCGAGAGCTTCCTTTTTGGCACAAGACAGAAACAAACTCAAACTAGCTTAAGGGAAAATTAAAAACTGACTCCTAGAATGGAAAGAAAAAGATGAACTACAAAACCATATAAAAGGAAATTTTGCAGTTGGGCTTCAGGAAATGCTTTAACCAAGAGCTTGGAAGTAGCCCAAATGTTCACTTCATCTTTTGTCTCTGGGTCAGGAAATATGCTCAGCCATAACGCATTGGTTTTACATCTTGTAACCTCTGCACTGGAAAAAAAACTATCTCTTTTTCAGTTCTAGTTCAAACACTCACGATAGGACTCTTGTTTAGCACAGCTTAGGTCAGATACCCACCTCTGGTTTAATCATGGGCAGAAGGTAGAGCCATGTGAAAACATGACAGACTTGAGCAATCATACAGGTGGAGGAACAATTCCCAAGAAAAGCTGAAAAAGGAATACTGGGCAGACAATTACATAAATGTCTACCTAGTAAGTGACCTCAACGTTACTCCATTGTTTGAGTTAGTAGAACACCTACCAGATTCTTGGGATTTTCGTCGTCTTTGGCAACTGTGAATGGATTTTTTTAATGATTGTTCTCTGATATTTCCAATCACTCCATGTCTGACTTCTTTTCTGGACCTCTTATGTCTACTAAGGCTATGTTTCCACTCAATGTTTTTATATACTCAACAACTGTAGGAATTATCTACTCTTGTGGTATAAGCTGTGCCCTGGTCCTATATTTCCAACTGTTACAGAACGTGGTTTAAGGATAACTTTAATCAGCAACTGTAGGAATTATCTATTCTTGTGGTATAAGCTGTGCCCTGGTCCTATATTTCCAACTGTTACAGAACGTGGTTTAAGGATAACTTTAAACACAACATGTGACAGCTGAAAGATCATCTTTCTCACAGCTTATTGAAAGTCCTAACTCAGTTCAGTCTTGTGTTACCTCTAGTAGCAGCCTTCCAGCTTCAAAGAGCCTTTCAACTTCAAAGATAGAAATCTGATAGCCATTTTGACTTACTTTTCCTTTATTTTTTATATACAAGTTGATAGAAGACTCATTATTTCTTTTTTCAAGGTATCTCTTTTTTAGTCTTATAACTATGATTAAAATAATATTTTTAAGACTCTGCACTCAATAGGTTTGCACTGTGCTGAAGTATTTATTATCTGTATTTATGGTTCAACAGTCCTATCTGATTTTTAAGACTCCCCATCTGATCCCATCCTTGTATACTATCTTATTGTCCATTGTTTCCTAACCAGCCACGATTGGCCCATCAGAACAGCTATGTCACTATACCACATAAACATCACATGTTTATATATTTACATATGGGAAAATATTCACTATTTTCTATATTCTCATCTAGAGTGTTCTGACTCAAATCCCCTCAATTCTTGAAGGTTATGCCCATTTTTCCTTTGTATCTCCTACAGTGATTACATGGTTGTAGCTCAATAAATAACTAACTGGTTGTTTCCTACCCATATGGGCTGCTTAAAATAGCATGTTTTCATGAAAGAATATGGGTTTTGGAGTCAGGTGGAACTGGATTTGGCTTCATTGCCAATGCTTACTAATAATGTAGCATCTGGACAAGTCTGATAAAAAATCTGAGTCCTTGTTTTCTGTTTTGAAATGGATATAATGATACCCATCTCCTGGAGTTGTTGTGAAGGCCGAATGAGGTAATATGAAAACAATACTGAGCCTGGCATCTAGCATGTGCTCAATAAACTATTTCCTTCCTCTAATATATGCTAGTAACCTTTCTCCAAAATACTGATGGAAAACAGTCTTCTCTAGCTCGTGTATTTTTCCCAAGATACTGCACAGTTAGGGAAGTTGAACAGTAGGGAAGAAATTTTGGAAATTTGCCAGAGTGAAACAGGAAATTGAGGTTTTATAGAATTCCAAAGTTGAATCACAAGAGTTTGGAAGCACAGGATAAGAGAGGTTGGATTATAGGAAAATCAAATGGAAAAGCACTAGACTAAAGCACCAAATCTGGGTTTAAGTCCAATAGTCCGTGCTAAATAACTGGTGCTCTTGAAAAAGCTGTTTAGATCTTCGGTCTGTTTTCCAATAAGTAGACTATATTGAACAAGATGATTTTTTATGTCCCTTCCAGTTCCAAAATTCTGTAACTTAATGTGTAGCAATGGAGATAATGAGGTACAGAAGCAGGATGGAAGACTGGTGACTGACAGATTATGGTAAAACCACTGATATGCTGAGGTTAGCAATGGAGATACAAGGCTCGTCAAGATAAAGAGTGCACATGATAGGAAACAGACCTGAGTGAACTATTGCTAACCGTAAAAGTAGGAAAATGTGTAAACTGTTTCTATTAGCTGAAAGCTCCTGTTATTATTAATAATAATATCAGATATATAAGGCTTTTCATAGTTTCCCATTTATCTTATTTTATATCCATAACAAGCTTTATCATAAATATCTATGTATAGAAAATTATATCTATGTATAGAAAATTATATCTGTTTAATTATATATTAAGTAATTAAAAAAGCAATACATAGGGAGACAGAGAAAGACAAAAAAGAAAAAGAAAAAATGGGAAGTGGGGGAGAGGGAGAGAATATATTCCTTATATCATGGGTACTTAGCTAACTTTAGACTACATTATCCACTATGGATGGTTGTATTGCATATTTTATGGAGTTTATAGGTTGCTCATTTAAACAAATTTAGTTTCTATGGAGTAATTATTACTACTCCAATGATTGCAAAATACCTTACAAATAAGGACATCTAGGTTTGGGCTGAATTGTTAACAAATGGACATCTTGTAAAAGACTTGCGGAAATTTCAGGTTTATTTAGATCAATGTGCCCCATTTGTATCCTGTTTCTGGAACACATAAAAATTACATCAGTCCTCTACTAATTGGATTGACTGATCAAATTTGAGTTATCAGGAGACCTCAAATATCTGTTAAGTTTCTCTAAGATGCCTATTTTGTTTTTGTTATAACCATTATAAGGTGCACCCACCTTAGAGATTTTATAAGCAAGAAATCTTCCATCAATCATAGCAGGTTAGACAACCTCTTTATCATACAAACATTCCCAACTAACCGGTGACTCTTTCTTCAGGGAATACAGATGGAGGTTTGTAGTTCCTTACACTGATTACTATTCTTACTATAACTCTCATTGTAACCAGTGATTAAGAGTTCATGATATCCCCTTATTCTGCTGGACCCTGAAGGGAAGTCAGAACACAGTACCTGTACTAAGGATCTTACAGGTCATTTGCAAATAAAAGCCTAATGAAATACAATTAGGAAAATTATTTCAATTAAATGGTGTGGTATAGGATATGAATTTAAAATCTCAGGAAAGGACATGATAACTCTTTGAAGGAAAAAATAGCTCTTGTTTATTGAATGATAAAAAACTGAGGAGCCAAACCCTTAAATTCACTTGGAGACATCTCGCCATCAATGAGAGAGTGCTATCCAGCCCATCTAACTCCTTTCCTACTATAATATAAAGCTATCTTGTCTCCAAACTAACAATTTATAAGGAGGGTCTTTTTTTTTTTTTAAGATTTTATTTATTTATTTGACAGAGAGAGATCACAAGTAGGCAGAGAGGCAGGCAGAGAGAGAGAGAGGAGGAAGCAGGCTCCCTGCAGAGCAGAGAGCCCGATGCGGGACCCGATCCCAGGACCCTGAGATCATGACCTGAGCCGAAGGCAGCGGCCCAACCCACTGAGCCACCCAGGCGCCCTATAAGGAGGGTCTTGTGTAATAATTGTGTGTACACCAACTTCCGAATAAAATTTGATAGGTAGTACATTGCTGACAGAAATCCAAGAATTTTAGATACAGACCTTATGTCATCTCAATTAATACCCTCATTTGACAGATGAGAGAAAAGAATACCATAAATGTTAAATCATTTCCCATGATTTTTCTTAAAGTACATTTCAATTTCACCTTCCCCACCCAATCAACAACAACAACAAAAAATATTTAAAGATGTGTATCCAAAGACATGGGAATAATAATAAAACTAAAACCATTTTTAAAAGAGGCTAATAATAATACAGCAAAAGTAGACTACAGCTACATCAAATTCACTACAAAAAAAAAGGAACATCAGTCTGGGCAAGTCGAGGTTCTGCAGAGTAAACTGACCAATACTAGGCCTTCAGAATGAAAATTTCTCCTTTTAATGTATATCAACAGAATTTTCCTCACTAATACTCAATAGGAAAACCTTCCTATTCCTGAAATAAGAGCTTATTCCCCAACATTTGATCATCCTAAGGTTTGTGCCCCCCATAACAACTCAAAATGCCCTGAATTTCTTTATTCTTGGTCCAGACTCCCAGGCTGATTCTTATCTCCATCCTTAAAACTTACACTTTTGCTGTTATCATGTGTCATCATGTACAATAGGTTAGGAACTTTTCACTGAACTTCTCTCCTTACTAATGAAGCTGGCTTATTAAAGGAAGCCTATAAATTCATTGTCCATAAGAAATTTATCAGCCTAAATGAACTAGGTTTATGCAGTCTTGGGTAGGTATACATTAATTACCACTGTATTTTCAAAGGCCAGCAAAATTTCTTCCATTTAGGTGTTCAACAGACTTTTTTCCAAATGAACGACTGGATACAGAAGCATATAACCTGAGTTTCAAGAGACAAAAAGCTTCTTCAAGAAAACAAGACAGAGTTAGGATATTTGATTTGTTTATTTATTTTTATTTTTATTTTTTTTTAAAGATTTTATTTATTTATTTGACAGACAGAGATCACAAGTAGGCAGAGAGGCAGGCAGAGAGAGAGAAAGGAGGAAGCAGGCTCCCTGCTGAGCAGAGGGCCCGATGCGGGACTCGATCCCAGGACCCTGAGATCATGACCTGAGCCGAAGGCAGCGGCTTAAACCACTGAGCCACCCAGGCGCCCCGGATATTTGATTTATTAAATTATTTATTAATATTTGATATATTAAATTATTTCATATTTATTATATTACCTATAATATGTATTATATTGTGTATAATATATAATATATTCTATTTATTTAATATACTATGAATATTAATTAAATATTTGATATATTAGGTATTTCCCTAAGGTCTTTCTTTGTTTAGGAAAATAATATGTTACTAGATTAATTTCTTTTTTAAGATTTAAGTATTTGAGAAAGAGATAGGGCACGCGAGAGGGCATGTGCATTGGGGAAGGGGCAGAGGGAGAGAAATCCTCAAGCAGACTTCCTGCTGAGCTCAGGAGAGGGAGGGTTCCACTTCTCCCAGGACCCTGAGATCATGACGAGTGCTGAAATCAAGAGTCAGGCATTTAAACTACTGAACCACTCCACTGTCCCTATGTTAGCTGCATTTATACATTTTTCAGGGCAGATAATGATTTGTTTTAATTAACATGGCATTTTAGGAATTTAAATAACTTTGATACTGTTATTTTGACAGAGTTCCTTCAAGGTAAAGGCTGACTTACCTTATAAATGGTAAGCTTGACTTTATAGTCATAAAATGCAGCTTTTACTTATTGTTAATTAGGTTAATTGCTTTAAAAGATTTTTTGCAAGAGTAATTTCATAATTCTTCATGCTCTTAGGTCTCTTAGCCTGTGGTTCTGAGTTAAAAAACAAATTCTGAGTTTATTTCATTGTTTCTATTGTCAAACAGACATTCATCCAACCACTCAAATAATTTATTAATTTTAATTATGGGTATATGCATACTGAGAATGTTCTCCTGCTGCTTTCAATTAAGTCTGTAGCTCCTTGCTCTATTAATCCATTAACCTTAATTCTGAGGCATGCATCCAAAGAATATTATTATAAAACATCTGTGGCAAACTCACTCTTATTTTAGGAATACTTATGAAGTTACAGAAATAAGATGGTATCCTTTTAAAAACCCACAAAAATCAAGACTAAAATATGGTTTTTACCAAATTTAAAATACATTTAGAGTAACTTCAATTAATATATAGATTTGTTCCTAATGCAGTAATATGAAAAACAAAATTCACTGTGACTATGGGAGAAATCTGGTGTACCAAAAAGGGCAGTAATTCAGTAGTTACTACTCAGTATCACATTTACAATATGAATGAGGAAATGCTTTAAAATCAGCATTTTCTTGGAGATCTAGCTCCTGGAAAAATATGCTAAACCTTGTATCAGTTTGTCACATTTCTCCATTTTAAGTGTTAAATATTTTTTATTCAGGACTATTTCATATTCTTTACAGATTCTTACAGTGTCTAAAGGTTTTCAGTGTTTGTGATCTTTATTTTACTTCAGGTTTTCACTGGGATCTTCACAGCAGAAATGGTTCTGAAGATCATTGCCATGGATCCATATTATTATTTCCAAGAAGGCTGGAATATATTTGATGGAATTATTGTCAGCCTTAGTTTGATGGAGCTTGGCCTGGCAAATGTGGAGGGATTGTCTGTACTGAGATCATTCAGACTGGTATCTACTTAGACTATGTTTATATTCATCACTGGCATAAAATTTATTTTGAAAATGAATCAGTGCATATCTTACATTTACTATTAATAATATTTTAAATCTACACCAATACACGTGAGACTCTAAGAAGATACATAAACATTCTCTTTAAAGCTAAGTGTGACTATTTTCTAAGAATGATAAACATGGTGGAAATCATTGTTATAAAACCATGATAAAACTATGTTTTAAATTCACTCAAAAAACTTTTTTGCTTCAACTCTTTAAAGAAATGCAAATAATAATTCTAGGCCTCAATTAGCCTTTGCTTTTTATCAACCTTACTTATATTAATGGGAACTCCTTTAAAGGTACTTATAGGAAAATATTTAATACCATTAGCATTTTAAACAATAGTCTAACAAACTTTTTTAAACTTGGCAAAAAAATTATTTAAAAATGTATAAAACTTAATTGCAAACTAAATGTGTATTTTTTCAAATTGAAAAGAAGCCTTTATTTTTCATCAAATTAGTTCATTTTAGTTTTATTTTATAAATATCCATTAAAATATGTAACATACTTTTCATATTTCTTTTTACTCTAAAATATTGTCTGAGGGTGACACTAGTTTTCTAAATTCAATTTATATGTCTGTGTTTTCAGGGATATATCTGTTGATCAATCAGAAATGTTTTATTTATCTTGACATATTTTATCTTTTTAGTTTTGCTTTTAATGATTTGATTTACAATTTGTGTATTACTAACTATTTTTTCTGGATTTGAATTTTAGTATGGTTTGAGATTTTATATCCCTCAGAGGTAGGTCTACAATATGGCATATTAACAAAACACTGTCTAACTAACTTCCAAAATTATATTGTGATTACTACTGAGGGTATGTTTTCACTTAATTACAGCTTCGAGTTTTCAAGTTGGCAAAATCCTGGCCCACGCTGAATATGCTGATAAAGATCATTGGCAATTCTGTGGGGGCTTTAGGTAATCTCACCTTGGTGTTGGCCATCATCGTCTTCATTTTTGCCGTGGTCGGCATGCAGCTCTTTGGTAAGAGCTACAAAGAATGTGTCTGCAAGATCTCCAGTGACTGCCAACTCCCTCGCTGGCATATGAATGACTTTTTTCACTCCTTCCTGATTGTGTTCCGCGTGTTGTGTGGAGAGTGGATAGAAACCATGTGGGACTGTATGGAGGTTGCTGGCCAAACCATGTGCCTTATTGTTTTCATGTTGGTCATGGTCATTGGAAACCTTGTGGTACGTATATATTACAAATGTGCATAATTCAGAACAAGATCACACAGTAGCCTGATGCAATAGACAGCTCTGGTTTCATCATCAATAAATTGGACTCAAATCCCAGGACTAGCACTCTGAGCTTGGGCAAGTTACTTAACTTCTTTGAGCCTGAAGTTTCCCAGCTATGACAGCTAAATAAGAAAGCTGAAATCTTATGGTTGGTTTGAGGATTAACTGAAGTGTATTTATGAAAGTTTGGGAACAAAAATACTGGTTTTTTTCTTTGTTTTTCAAGAAAATATTTTTATGAAGACTAATTTTATCCCCATATTATCATTATGGCCTGAACTATTTTTTACCCTATTACTACTGTTAAGAAAATGATCTCCAGTAAATCCAAATTTTTAACTGTCTATTCTATATTGAAATTGCTCCTTACACAATCATAGTTCATACTGTTGGCTTATTCAGAAGCATAATTTGCATTTCACCAAATTTTGAAGATAAACTTTAAGAGAATAGAGTATTACATTGTAGCTATGTATTGTAATTATTCAAATGACTTGGAAGGGGACAAAATGTATCCTTCCCTGAATTTGTTTTATTAAAAGAAAATAAATTATTACAGTTTAAATTTATTCACATATATGGACAGTGCCCAGAGTTAAGAAGCTACTTTTAGTTCTGACTTAAAAGCACTAATGTAAAAGCACAATTTGTATTTTTATGTGTTTTAATGCTTACATTCCTCAATTACGTGTGTACATAGTGTTCTTTATGCCATAATACTTGAATCTCCTTTGAGACACACTTCAAATAAGACCACTTGAAAGAATGTGGGATAACTATAGACATGCAATTTTTTTCAGAATAGTAAATTAGGAAGCTCTAGATTCTGAACAAAATCTGATACAGAAATAAGGAAACAAACTAGGGTTCTTGCTTTGATGGGAAATGTGTTAACCTTACACAATTCACATTTAGAAATTTTCATTGTTATAAATTTTTAACCATTGGACAAAGGAATTTACATTAAAATTATACTGTTTTAACACATATTGCCAGGCTATCAAATAAATAAATTCATTATTTATACACAGGAAGCTAGACATTCTCCAGAGAAACCAATAATATGAAGTAAAATGACTAAAATGATCTTTTCTCATTGGCCAAACCCATCAAATGGAATTTTTTTCCCTTCACTGGCAACCCTGAGTAGACATCTTTAAGTCTTAGAAGTTCTAGTTTCCTGTTGTCCTCTTGGTATGAAAGAAAAGGCACTTGTTTTATCATATTGCCCTTACAGCAGGTAGACAGTGTCAGGTCCTTTAAATAGTGTATGATTAAGACACTTGTCTAAAATACAGTAAACATTCAAGAAACATTTGTTGAATTAATTTTAGCAAAGATCTATGAGTCCCCTGTTTAAGTTCTTATTTTATGCATACTTCATATTAATGTAATAAATTTTCTTTTTTTCATTTAGGTTCTGAACCTCTTTCTGGCCTTATTGTTGAGTTCATTTAGCTCAGACAATCTTGCTGCTACAGATGATGATAATGAAATGAACAATCTCCAGATTGCAGTAGGAAGGATGCAAAAGGGAATTGATTATGTGAAAAATAAAATACGAGAGTGTTTCAGAAAAACCTTTTTCAGAAAGCCAAAAGTTATAGAGATCCATGAAGGCAACAAAATAGACAGCTGCATATCCAATAATACTGGAATAGAAATAAGCAAAGAACTTAATTATCTTAAAGATGGGAATGGAACGACCAGTGGTGTAGGTACTGGAAGCAGTGTTGAAAAATACGTAATCGATGAAAATGATTACATGTCATTCATAAACAACCCTAGCCTCACTGTAACAGTGCCGATTGCTGTTGGAGAATCTGACTTCGAAAACTTAAATACTGAAGAGTTTAGCAGTGAGTCAGAACTAGAAGAAAGCAAAGAGGTAAGAATGCTTTTAAAGTTTTTGTCACCTTTCCTATAATAACCATCTATTATGGTTACTTAGGTATTTTATTGTGTTTATGTGCATTATTACAAAGTATATTGAAAGTAATACATATGACTTTCCAAGAGCAGTGTTGGAAAATTATGAGATATTTTTTTATTGGGAAATCTATTCATAGAAATTCCAGCTTTAAAAAGGAAATCATCATTCTCAATAATTTGTATATTCATCTTCTAGATAGTTTCAAAATCTGGCTAAAATTGTGGCCTGCCAAAAAAATAAACCATATTTAATACCTTCTATTCCATGTACTGCATTATACTCTTCAGACAAATCAATGAACCATATTTTATTGATCGTTGTGAAAGTATCATCTCCTTACTGTCTATACTAGGTTTTGCTCTGAATTTTTTAATGTGAGACTTTCATGTAGTTTTTGTTTACTTCTGAAAGTTTTACTGACTATGATAGAATGTTATACATTTATGGAAGTGTTACACATATTTGGAAAGTGCAAGTAGCGCTGACTGAATTTTGCCCAGTCAAGAGTAAGCAAATCCACTAAGTGTTCCAGATTAACTTGAAAATGCTAAGATCTACTTAGAAACGCTCCACTTGAGGATTATAGTTAAGAGGTAAAAATTGAAAAGCTGCTCTTATTTACATTACAAGTTGTTCAAAATAAAACAAAGGAGAAAGGAAATTGTTCTTACTGTGTGATTAGAATTCACAGAATCCCATAATGGCAGCTTAATGGTATTAATTCTGCAATTTTGTGTTATGGAGAACAGGAAAAATTTTTTACTATTACTTAATTTTGCACTTCTAATACACCAGTGGGAAGTAAGTCTAGCACAGAGTTATAAGGACAGATTTTAGCTTAAGGGTATGATATTAGCATCACAGGAATCAGACATGGTGTCTGATTTTGTGAGCATATTTTAAAAACTTCTCTTTTTAAGAATGGTATCTGTAGAATTTGTATAAGTAATACGTAGTTGACAATGTCATAACTCATAGCTCCTGACCCTTTCTTTCTGGCATTTTGGTGCTGCTGAGATATATTTTGATGGTAAATTTGAAAATATTTTTTAAAGGTAATAACATATACAAAATGATGTATAATATTCCTGGAATTCCACTTGAAGTCCACTTACTGAGCTTTCAATTCCAATGTATGTATTGCTCATTCTGAGAAAATAAAAATTCAGTCTAATTTTATTTTTCATCACTTAAAAGATTTATTTAAGAAAAAATAACAATTAGCTAATGAGCAATTATTGAACTTTTTTTGTGAACTCGGCATTCTGCTGCATACTAAAAGTAAAAAAGAGTTAAAGGAGAGCTCTACAATATATCTCCCTTTGGGAAATCTCAACATCTTTGAGGAAGCCGACACTAATTCTCAAAATCATTAAAGACCTATTAAAAAGTTTTATCCTGCAGGACTGAATATAAAAATTATAGGTACTAAGAACAGCAAGAACATAGCAAGTTGCTAAATGGAAGAGATAAAATTGAAATAGGCTTTGGGTCAAATGTATGATTAAAAAGTCATAGCAAAACCCTACTGAAGGAAAACCACAGTTGAGAATGAGCTTGGTATTGAGGTACAGTAGTGGAACAATCAGCATGAATAAAGTATTCGTTGAGAAAACAATGGAAATTTGTTTGGGCGAATCAGGTATTTTCAGATTGTAAAGTCTCTGAAGTAAGTAGAAAAATTTAGAATTGCCTGCATAGTCAATACAG
Source organism: Neogale vison (assembly GCF_020171115.1). Lineage (NCBI taxonomy): Eukaryota > Metazoa > Chordata > Mammalia > Carnivora > Mustelidae > Neogale > Neogale vison. Next base: position 62,188,760 of record NC_058093.1, on the reverse strand, counting down.
AGCTATTTGTTCTGAAGCAGGGGAAGGGCAAAAAGAAAGTGATGTTTTAGCAAAGGATATCAATGAGTAAAACAAAGTGAGGGATGAAATTGTTTATCTTGAGGAATGTGGTAACAACCATTTGATAGCAGAGGTGATGAAATTTTGGGCTAAGATAAGGTAATATGTGTGGGCACTGAGACATTCTGGCAATCTGACAAACTAGTGAAGACTACGAAATTGGAAAAAACAGTAAGTTCACTCTCTGAAATGGCCTTTTTAGAAACGTTACCAGGTGTAAGTGGTAAGGGAAAGAAGTCAATTGGAATATACTGAATTAGAAGTGAGAATGTTGGGGGGAAAAGGCTGGGTGAGAAATCAGGGTTTAAAAACAGATTTGATAATTATCTGACTCCTTAAAAATAGACGAGTTTACCAAAGAAGGAATTATAAAGAGAAAATAAGGGAAGATTAGGGACAAGACTAGGGGTCAATCTGGGGTCAAGAAGAGGCAGAAAATCCAAAGAGGTAGAGAAATCCTGTTACATTAATATCACAGGTTTTATCACATTGGATTTATGGAAATTAAATATTTAATTACTTTCTACCAAAAAGTTGGTTTCCAGAATATTTAAAAAACTCTATAATGCTTGCAGATATTTCAAATGACTGCCTAGAAAGATACCACCTCATTGCCATGTCTTTTTAATGGCTAGAACATCATAAATTTGGTATATAGAGATACACTGTCTAGAAAACAGTTTATCATCTGAACAAAAATTCCTTTTTAGGTGACTCTTTATAAGCCTTTCATCCTCTTCCAAGCTAAATTTTGGATACATGGAAACCAATTACAGAGTGTAATGAAATTGTTTAAAGTGTATATATAGTGTGAAAATTTATCAAACTAAATATAAAATCAAATACTTTTACAAAGCTAAGATAAAATTTCAAATTATTTCACATGGTAGAAATAAATTCAATAATAAATTGTATATGATTTTTGGTTAGCACAAAAAAAGTTAACAGGAAATTCTCATATATGCTCACACAAAGTTTAAAAAATATAATGTTTCTAAAAAATAAAAAGCAAAAAATCAGCATTTTCTAACATTTTACAGTAGGCTTAGATAAATTCCAGAAAAGTTCATTTTAACCTGGAACTTCTGAAAACTGCTGGCACTGAACACAGGTCATGTTTCAGATGCATAGTTACGTTGGCTGGGTTATTCTTTTTTAATAATCATTGCCCACACACATATACACACAAATGAAAAATAACATATGCATAAAGTAACACTTGGGTTCATGCTTCTGAGTTTTTTGACCATAAATAGAAAAAGAACATTGAGCTATGTTTTGAAGAACACAGAATATCCTTTCTTTTTACTGACAAAGTAAGAAATCATACAAACTAAACAAATGGAGTGATACATTTCTCACTAAAAGATTAATAAGTAATTTAAAAAGCTTGTAATATATCTGCTTTAGGGAGCAGTAAGCTAATCATTAACTTAGATAGTATTTGAAAGCTCTGGTCACTCTACTCTTTACATTCATTTTCATAATACTGCATATCTAGCTATAGTATACAATTAAGAAAGAATGATCCCTGAAAGTTGTTAGAAATAAAGATAAAAATTGCTGATATTATTTTTATAATATATGTTGATATATCTATATTCATTATATCCACATATATGGCTCGCTAACATAAACAGGCTGGTATGAAAACAACTACAAAGCTTGGCATGAAAAAAATGTAAGAGAATGAAAGGTATGAAATGCAAATTAGTGATCTTTTTATCATGGGAAATCTTGGAATTATACAAATCTTGTAACAAGATAAAAAGTAGAATTTTGTTTGTTTTCGTATTTTTAAAGTTCACGTAATCATGATCTCTTGGAATATTTATAGAACTATGAATTTTTGCAGTTTAATTTTTTAAAAGGTTTCATTGTCTTCCTAGATGAGGATATGGAATAAATGTTCTTAAGAATCGTATCTGAAGTTGAATTCCAAAGCACATTCTAGCAATATCATACCGTGACCTTCACTACTTACCGTTCTTACTTCTCACAGGGGTAAAATCAAGCTGGAGCCATCAAGAGTGCAGCTCTGGTGTTTTTTAACCAGCCAGAGGCTCGGGCCACCACTTTTACCCAGGTTACCCAAGCAAGTGGTACATGTACAATCACTTTCGAAGTGAATTTTGACTGGCCTGCATGCTACTCAGCTGTTCCTTCCCCTGCCATGGCAAGGAAGCGCTAGATGTGCCCAGCCGCTCTCTGCTGAATTGTGTGACACATCATAGCATGGTCAGGAGAGATGGGCAGTCCCATATCATACTTGATTCTGCTAATGAGTCTTCCAGTTTAGTCTTTTAAACTCTGAAAAGCAATAATTGCATGCTCTATAGGATTTATAGCTGTTTTAAAACATGACAGGAATGTTTAAAGTACAATATACTCAAGAATTTAAGAGAGCATGCATTTTTTTTTATTTCTCTGCTTTTATTTCATTAAAATGAGACCACAATTTTTTGTTGTTGTTGATTCAGCCCTTATAAGTAAATTGTATTACCAAAATGAGCCTCATGGGATATTTTTTGGTAGTGCCATTTTTAGATCATTATATTCAGATTCATGAATATCATTTCCAACCCTTCTAATTCATTTGCTCAAGACAAAAATGTGTGCTTTCATGTTTTTTTTTAAGGCTCTATAAAAAATAAAAGCAGGGTGATCATAAGCTTCTGGATATGAAGGGCCATAGTCTGTATGTATTTGGGCACCACATATCTTGGATTTCATGTAGTTTAGGAAAGTTTTTAAGTCATATTGTAAAATCGTTAAGTGTTCACTGCAAAGAAATCAAAAGAAGGAAAGCATCATGATATGGGTAGTTCACATCTTGATAATTAATTGGTCCAGTGTACCCATTTTTCAAAAAAATTTCCCTAATCTACCTTAATGTTCCCTAAAACTAAGCAGCTAAAAAAGAGACACAGAAAATGTCCTGTTTTTTTAGTATTAATGATGGTTTTATGACAAGTAAAGGGCATCTCCCAAGATTACTAGAGGTTTATGGATTAAGCCTTTAGTTTATTCTTTTCATGCAACCTTCTCTTATTGATTTCAGTGCTTACTGGAATCTCAGCCAAAGTGTGGGTTCTGGAAAGAAAATTACAAAACAAAAGTAGAATAAAGTTCTTGAGTATTGGCAACTTCAACACTTTTGGTGAAAAAGAGTATCTAACTAGAGTTTGGGGTTGTCTCTAGGTTTAATTCATACATTCTCTCTTCTTCCTTAGGGATAACTGAGAATTAGCTGGAGAATGCAACAAATTCAGAAATAAAATTATTAATGAACTGTAGAAAAAGGTATATAGTCCCTGATTTATGCAATTTTTACTTAGCAATTACTTTTAATTTTGTGGTGTAAACCAACACTGACCAGTTGAAAAAAATCTAATTCATTCTTTCTTCAAAAGCAGAATAGAATTAAATGGTACTGGAAAATTATCTTTTACATCAAGTTTATAGCAATATTCCCTCCTTTACAAAGCCTTCATAGAACTGAAAATAGATACTTGATTAAGATCCCAAGCACGTGCCCTTCTGGAAAAGGCACTGTGTTCTGTTTTCAGAATCTGGAGAGCAATGGGCTTTCTCTCATTTCCCATTTCTCAATGGGAAACCTCTGGGCTTTCTCTGTCTTGCTCTCAGCGTCTTCCAAACATTCTTTGAGAAACTGAATGTGAGGCAACTCTTCCAGAAGCACAGATGAGTATATGAATACCATTTTAAACCCATATTGACCTTCAGAGAACTGTTTTGGTGCTTTCATGTACTTCTGTTGAAATAAAACCTAATTAGCACTAGTTTAGATTTAAATTTTTGTATATCTTCTCAAGATAAACCAGCTTTTTCTTTTGGCTTCTTGATGCCCTTTTACCTTACTCTTCAACTACCACACAGTTATTTTCACTTTCAAATATCATGTTGTTATTAAGGCCACTTTAAAATTAAAGAAGCACCAGGGCTATTGCGCATTTAAAATATGTTGAGGCAAAAACCACATGCATGTGGTTTATACACTTAACCATTCAATAAATGGTCCAGAAAAGAGAGCTATTGATTTTAGTCTTGTTCTTCCTGCCTTGGACAAGCAGCCCAACGGCCACCTGGTGTGTCTACCTATTCTTTAAGTGAAATATTATAAGTCAAGATATGGATTTGCATATCCAAAAGATCAGACTAAGGCCCTAATAGTATGTGTGACCAAAAGATTTTCCTCTTCTACTTGTAAGACAAAACTCCGAAGTTGTGAGAGAAATGGCTAGATTTTAAAGGCAATCTGTAATGGCTGAATCTTTTATTTTTGCCTCTTGAATCATACAGCAGTTTGTGAGAGTCAAACATTTGACAGCTGATTGAAAACAAATGAAATGTAAGCGCATTTCAGTGGAAGTAGGCCAGTTGCTAACATTCTCTTCTATCTCTGAAAGTTAAAATTTCATTATTTAATTGGATAAAAATCAAGAGCAATATTCATCACAATGGAGAATTTCTAAATAAGTTCATGTTATTAGAGGGGAAAATTGTCTCGTGGCCTTTATGGGTGCTGATTCTGTCATTTCTTAATGAACGGTATTTGCAGTTAATCTTCTCGAAAACTTCATATTCAGGGACCATGTCCTCGAGAACATGGTTCTTGAATCAGCGTGCGGCTTCCACAGTATTGCGCCAGGCTTCTGCTATAGCCAGGCATGTTTTCTGTGGCTGAATTAGGCCTGGAGAATGTTGCATCTTAAAACCTGCTTTCCAGTGTGCATTTGTAGAGCATAAGCCATCATCCCTCTGTAGACTCAGTACTTTCTACAAGGGATGGAAGAATCAAACCTTAAGTGCCATAAAATATTGGAGGGGTAAGAAGAAAATAGTACAAGAACACAAGTTTGAGCTTGTACTATATGGTTTTATATGGAAGCTTTCTATAGTTATGCCTATATAACTAATTATATTTTTCTAACTACTTCTGAATAAGTATTAATTTAGTTATTTAGTATAGTATTGAGCTCCTTAATATGGAAAATTTCATTTCAGTTTTCTTTGCTTTTTTTTAATACCATTGTAGTATCACAGCTATGGCAATATAAAGAAAGTAAGTTATTCTTTGTGTTTATCATCAGTCACTTGCTTTTAAATCAGTTACTTGCTTTTAATAAATACAGAAGTCATTTTGGTATGGCTATGATAAAATATATCACAGACTACACTCTGCCAAAGTACTGAAATAGGAACTGCTTAGAATACATAGACGGTATTATATCAACATATACGATTTTAAATGCTTAAGTAGTTTCTAGGGCAGAAATGAATTATTTAAAAAGACAGTTGTAAAGTTCTTTATGTATACAATGACTATCAAGCAGTATATCGTAATTGTTAAGTTGTTATACATTAATAAGAATACACTCTAAGGTTTACTTTATAAAAATGTGAATAAATTCATGACTTTTGAAATTTTATGCAGTTGATACAAGATTTTTGTAACTTCATAGAATAAAATGTATGCACTCTCCTATGACCTCCTGCAAAAAAGGGGCCTATGAAGGTTACAACATGAATAAGCCTGATTCTCCAAGTTAAGAATTAACTTTATGTCAAACTTCATAAGGAAAGGAGCCCCCCACAAAACACTTCTTAGTGAAATGAACCCTTGCCTACCAACTACCTTTTAAGCTTTGGTGCATGAGGGTCTAAAAGACTGAACATTCCTTAAGAAGTGTAAGTTTAAAAAGCTTACCCTTAGGGGCGCCTGGGTGGCTCAGTGGGTTAAGCCGCTGCCTTCGGCTCAGGTCATGATCTCAGGGTCCTGGGATTGAGCCTCACATCGGGCTCTCTGCTCAGCAGGAAGCCTGCTTCCCCCTCTTTCTCTGCCTGCCTCTCTGCCTACTTGTGATCTAATTCTCTGTCAAACAAATAAATAAAATCTTTAAAAAAAAAAAAAAGCTGACCCTTATATTCAGAAAAACTCCTGAATAATAGTGAAGAAATTCTTCATGTAAAATGGGTTCTGCTCATTTAAAAGAGCAGACTACATGTGGAGCTTTGGCAAGGGTTCAGAGATGTCTGTTTTTAAAACACAAGTTGTGCCTCATAATACCATGCAGATAGAGGCAAATGAATTCACCACTGACCCTCTACTTTACAATCTTTACAATATATAAATGTATAACCTCACATAGCTATTTAGAAAATTGAAAGCATTTCTATTCAAACATGTTAACCACATTCACAGAAATATTTATATTGAAAGACAGTACTAATCCAAAAATACATCCGTAGGTCAGTAGTTGATAAAGAGTAGATTCAGTTGTCATTCAGATTAGTGGCTACTAGTAGTTGTGCCATTTGGGTTTGTTTTATGTAAATATTTGTATTTAAATATAAGATGAAACCTGTAGACTATATGGCAGACTATTATAATGCAAAAAATTGAACATTTCACCTTATATTAACACTGGTAAAATGAGAACAGTATGTTTTCTAGAGGTTTCAAATGGAAAAATATACATGTATTTGTGTATATATACACATATACTGATTACTTTCTCCCCTTGTATTTCTTTATTGACTATCTGCCAGTATTTTAGAAAAACATTTTGGAAATAGCATGTGTTTTTATTGCTAAAATATTATTAACTAAATAATTCCTATTCATTAAAAATGTATTTTCTAATACAACTAAATAAACTTCTGTCAAGGACATTATTGAGTTATACAACAAAGTAGAGAGATGAAACTATCTGAACACTATAATTCTCTCTATGAGAGTAATTCAGAAATGCAATCAATCATTCATTTATTGGCTCTTTATAAATTTGATAGAACTATTTTGTGTCCATTCTATGCTTGGGTCTTTTGGTATATGTATGTGTGTGTATTTTTGGTATATATGTTTATATTTATGTAATAATAAATATATAATTTGTATCTATGTATAACTTTATGTACATACATAATTTATAAATATTCATGAGCATATCTGATCAAACAAAAAAGCATAATAGCCTAACATTCTACAAAATTTAGCATGGAGAAATCATGCAAGAAAGAAAGGCTTCATGGAGGAGGTGGACCAGGACTAGGCTCAGAAGAAATTATCCAACTTGGTTTGACCAACAGGAAGAAGAAACATGAAACTTTTTATAACTAATCTCAAAATAATTTGGTTTCTTACTGGATTTATTTACACAGTGGTTATTATTGCTTCCACTCATCAGATGTCATAGTGTTCAACCCATCAACCACCAGTGAAATTGGAAGGGAAGAAGAGTTAGTTGCTTAGTTCAAACAGCTATTCTGCTTTTTCTTCGTTTTATCAGAAGCTGTTACAGTTCTATACAGTGGTAGCTTCCCTGGGATTTTCTTAAAAGAATAAAGATATTCTGGTTAAGAAGCAGAAATATCCTGGGGGAAGAAAATATGTCGTGGCCTTTCTCACCTCTCCAGAAGAGTAGAGGAATTTATTGGCAAAAACTCTCGCACTATAACGATCCTAAGAACTATCAGCCAAAATTGATGGCCTAGCTTCTCTCATTAGCATACTCCATACTAGGAAATATTTTATTATCGAATTCAATTTGACTTATTTTTCATAATATATTTAATGTTCATAATATATTTAGTTGGACATGATTAACCTCACCCTCAAAGTAACATCACAGAAAATATTATCTGGATAATACTTTCCAAATAGTTCACATTATAAAATATTAAACTACATTTGTGTTATGATATTAGTAAATCAAGAATCTTGAGCCAAATTTTCTCCAATATGACCAATGTTTAGGGAGTCATTTGGGTGCTCGCTTCGGCAGCACATATACTAAAATAGGGAGTCATTTGGGGATTTTTCAGTAACACATTAACTCTTTCAGAAGGTTAGGGCAGAGTGACCCCCTACCACTTAAAAGTTAATGGGGACTTAGAAACCATTACAATGTCCATGTGCCGTTTTTTCATCCTAAAAGCTTTACATTGGCCAGGCTGTGTGGTATGTCATGTCTTTGCATCTGTTTTCATAAAACACTGCAAATCCATGTTGTTTTCACAAGTGATCTCCAAGTACTTATATATTTATTTTTGTATCATTAAAGTGGTTCTTCCTAACCATGTGGCATGCCGCAACGATTTATTTAAAGGAAAAATTCACAGCCTGATAACATGTTGAATTCAGAATGTGCTCCTAACAAAGGTCTATACAGATTCTGCCCAATGTCATTTATGAAGAAATTTCCATTTCATTTAGAATTCTTTGGCAATATTGAATTCATTTAAGCAGTTCAGAGAGAGAGAGAGAGAGATCCATCATTTTTCTTCTAAGTAAAGTCAGAAGATTATGTAAGCCGGAGGAAAAATATAGCTCAAAGTTGAAATATAATGACTGTGACTAATGTTAATATGCTGCTCTTCCTTTCTAAAATTACAGAAACATGGACAGTAGTTAGAGACAACTGGTAATGGTCTTTGCTCTGAAAAATTCCATCATAAGAAGTGGAAATTACAATTTAATTTGATGTATTTTAATTAATATAATCAGTAGTGAATGTCAGCATATCAAACTTTCATCAAACTATTTTTGATTTGGCCTGAGAATTAACTTATTAAACTATTTCATATGACATCCATATACAAATAGATATCATAAAACAAATGAACCAGTACAGTTCATCCTTTCCAAATCACCCACGTTGAATGCTGTCTAACCTCTTTCTGTCTGAATCAGGTCAGTAATTACATTGTTTTAAATATTAGAACTTTAATTATGTTCAATTATTAGTACATAATTTATCAGAAATGTCAATAGAGTCAAATGTGATCGCTATCATTTTTTCACACTATGACAAAAAGTTTCCAAATAAGCTGAATAAAAAGGGAGAAAAATCACAATTTACAATGGGGTTTCTTTCTAGAAATTAAATGCAACCAGCTCATCTGAAGGAAGCACAGTTGATGTTGCTCCACCCAGAGAAGGCGAACAAGCTGAAATTGAACCTGAGGAAGACCTTAAACCAGAAGCTTGCTTTACTGAAGGTAAACAAGCTCTAATAGGATTAAAGTTCAACCTCCCCTCTTTTCTTACAGTGACCCAAAATACCCCACTTGAGGGAACTATTTCAAAGAAATGGTAAGGGCATGTTTATCTTTGCTTTTTCTCTTTTCTTCTGAAAAGTTAACTTATCTATTTCCAGATTATATTATAGCAGTGACTGTGCCTGGACAATTAAGATGATCTGACCTGTCTTTTTTGTTGTTGTTTTCTTTACCCTTCAGAATGTGGAGAAGGTAACCCTGTGAGATAAATGGCATTCTGGAATGTCATCTCATTGATAATGACTGCAATCCCTTCAGACCTCATTGGCAGTGTTGTGATTTGATTTATAGATGCTGCAGTAATTACACACCATCCTTCACAGTTTCAAATGTGGTTAATTTGTGCTGTGATCAGAGCTGTTTGGGGATGCAGATGTACTGTAGAGCCTTGACAGGCAAAACAGTGCTCTCGTAGTGATCAGTACAAAGTCTTGCACACAAATAAATAAAGATTTGCTGAGTCAATGTGATTGGGTTCAATCCAGTGAGTAGTAGCTCAGAGAATTAGAGCAAGGAATGGATGGAAATGAGAAATAATATGAAAACTAGGAGAGGGAGGACAAAGGAACAGTGATACTGACTAACAAGATGAGTCATAGGTATAACTAAGAAAAGCACTGAGGGTGAAAATAAATAAGCTTGGGAAAACTGACAGTGGATGATACCTAGAAGACAGGGGGCTTTTCTGTGCATGAAAAGCAGGAAGTGAAAAATTCAGGATCACATCAAAAGATTAATAAGCAATTTTAACATGCAGCTTTTCCCCAGACCTGAGAGGTATTCTTGGACCCTATTTCCATCAATGGCCTTGAGGCAAAGAAAGATTCTAACTAGTGTTAAAAATGAAACTATATTCATACAACCCTCGATAAAGTAATTCCTTGAATTTTAGGTGCCTGGCTAAATATATAACACTGAGAATGATTCATTGTATAGGAAAGATGTTGAGATGACTAAGGAATGAAGTACCCAGTTACCCTATAAATGATGATCTGAGATTGGCATGGAAGAAAGCAACAAAGTTTACTTTTTCCCATCTAAGATTTAAGTATATTTTCTAGAAAAGATGAAGGTGGGTGGGAAAGCAAAGAAAGTGGGTAGGGTGATGGGCAAAATAGATAAAGGGGATTAATAGGTACAAACTTCCAGTTACAAGACAAACAAGTCGTGGAGATAAAAGGTTTAGCAAAGAGAATACAGTCAGTAATACTGTAATAACTTTATATGTGACAGATGGTGATTACACTTACTGAGGTGAGCACTTAGTATGTATGTGATTATTGAATCCATAGGTTGTACAAAACATGTTTTTTTCTAACTTCTTCTATTTAATGTTATATTTTAGGATGTATTAAAAAGTTTCCATTCTGTCAAGTAAGTATAGAAGAAGGCAAAGGAAAGGTCTGGTGGAATCTTCGGAAAACCTGCTACAGCATTGTTGAACACAACTGGTTTGAGACTTTCATTGTCTTCATGATTCTTCTCAGCAGTGGTGCTTTGGTAAGTGAAATGCAAAGTGTTTAAGAGTCAGGTTCTAGTGAAATAACTTATTTTCTGAAAATACCACAAACAGACATTGAGTTTAAGAAGCAAAAGAGAAGGTATATCTATGCCTGGCAAAGCATGGCACCCAGGGTTTAACTATGCAAAATGAAGTACATTAATAAATCAAAACTATGAACAGCCAAATGGAATTTCTCATCCGGTATTTATCTAATAGATGTTTTCCTCACTGAGACATCCATTTACAGAGACATTCTGTAACTACGTTAACTTCCATGTCAAATACCATCCAGTTTGCCCTAATAATTATATTAACATTTATGGACTAAAAATGTATTTTGTTTTCTTTATAAATAATTAATTTACTCTTTCAAAATAAGCCAAATCAGTCAGGGAATCATTGAAAGTAATGTTGGAATAGGCCAAGTCTATCGCTCATTACCAGAACTTCTAGTTATTTCTTGAGTTCACATTACTTCTCTAAAAACATGTCTTTATAGCAATAATTGAGATAGAGATTTGGGGGTGAGAGGCAGGAAAAAAAACATACTAAATCAGTAAAGATATTGACATTTCCTTGCCAACATTTTCTGTTAGTTTTAGTCTCTAGCTTTTGTCTGATGTTTGTGAGATATTAGCCAGTATTTATCAAATTACTGCTTTGTATCTGATATTATACTAAGCAATTTTATCAAGTACTTGGGGGAGGCCAGCCTTTCAAGTAAAATAAAAATATTCTTGATTCACAGGCATTTGAAGATATATACATTGAACAGCGAAAGACCATCAAAACCATGCTAGAATACGCTGACAAGGTCTTCACTTACATATTCATTCTGGAAATGCTCCTCAAATGGGTAGCTTATGGATTTCAAACATATTTCACCAATGCCTGGTGCTGGCTAGATTTCCTGATTGTTGATGTAAGTATCCTCAGTTGTTTTTATGAAATTACTTTTTAAAGATGCAAGTTTAACATTTCATATATTCCTATGATTAAAACCTTGATTTTGAGAACCTAGTTTCACTAATGCTGACACAACTCTGCACTTAAACACACATACACACATACACACACACACACACACACACAAAACCACACACACACACACACACACAAACACAATAAATGTAAGAATTAAAAAAGTTTCATGGGAAAGGGTAGAAGAGTCCAAAAAATGTGGACAGTGGTAAGGAAAACACAGAGGGCTCTATGCCATAAGCAGACAGTTCTTTTTTCCAAAAAGTAAGGACCTGAAGGTAGGAAATAGCTAAAAATCTGTTGACAATCTAAGCACTTACCTTATTAACAGTTACATTAAAAAAAAAAAAAAAACCCACAAAACTCCAGGGAGTAAAATTAAGAAAGATTTGGGACTCCTGAGTGGCTCAGTCAGTTAAGCATCTGCCTTCAGCTCGGGTCATGATCCCAGGGTCCTGGAATCGAGTCCCATGTCAAATAACTGCTTAGCAGGAAGCCTGCTTCTCCCTCTCCCCACTTGTGCTCCTGCTATCTCTGTCACTCTCTCTCAAATAAATAAATACAAATTTTTTTTAAAAAAAGATTTAGGGCCACGAATTGTGAGATTGCATTTTAATCCCTTATGAGAGTACTGTTACTAAATAATGTTAAAACAACCGATTTACTGTATTTATTCAGCCACATACCCACAGAGACAATAAAATACATTTCTATTCTTAAAACAGTAGTTAGATACCCCAGTAGCTATTCAGAAATTTACTATGCAGATCGTTAGGTGTAAGAGCCCTGCTTTGAATCTGATTACCCTGGCGTGAGTAGTCATAAAAACATTACCAATTATAGGATCTGTCTGACTTGCAGCCTATTTTCTTATTCCAAGCAATGAAGAAGCACTGGGGCAAAATGACAGTCATCTGGTTCTTTGTAGTATGGGATATTCCATTGCACAAGGCTTTACAGCCTCCCAACAAAACAAGGTACTTTAAACACTATCTCTAGCTGTTCCCTAGCAGTCATAAAGCACTTTATTTTTAGCTCTAACACTTGCCAATAAGAATCAATAATTGCTGTATGTGTACATTCATTCTTTTTATCATTTTGACCAGTACGGGCATATCTAAATTCTACTCCCCTTTCTGAGACACATACATACTTAGAGTGCTATAACCAAAATGTGTTTAACCCTTTGAGTTGATAAGAAATCTGCTCCCAAGTCACTTTAATAGACCAGAAATGATTTCCAATTTCCATGGTTGGCTTTAAATGGATAATAGAGGTGAATTTCAATGTTATCCTGAAAAGCCATCCAGAAAGGGAAGTTTAATATTCTTATAGTCTGCAGCTGGAGTGAGCTTCAAAGAATATCTAGGCTTTATTCTAGACATTAGGAAACCGAAGCCTGAGTTTAAATAATTTTCCTAAGATCAAACAACTACTTAGTAACAAAGCTGAGATCAGTGTCCAAATTTCCTAAATCCCAATTCAGTTCTTCTTTACTCCAGGGGTTTCTTATCTGTTATAAATGTAATACTGTATTTTCCGACTGGCTTTGGGATTTAGCATTTGTAATCTCCAGCTTTTTCCTGAAATGATGGAACACTGAATACATTTAAGAATCCTCTCTGCTTCAGAAAGATTTTGTCATGCATTGAAGATCATTTACAAATGTAACAGAACTTCTCGAGAATTCTGAAATTTTCTGAAATATTATTTACTAAAAATTTTACATTTACTAAAATACTACATTGTACTTCAAGTACTTCCATATAGTTGGCCCATACAGAAAATATGAGTAAGATGTAAAACTCTCTCAAGAGGAGGGGTTTTGTATCCTGTTTGTATCCTTAGAGACACCTAATAAAGATACTTAAGTATCTACTGAAAAATGTCTAAATGAATAAATTTAATTTCAAAAAATATGCCAAAAAAAATTACTTCCCTTTTAGTGAGTTGCAATTAGTAAACTGAAAGTGGGTAATTAAAGCCTTCTACTTTGGGACAAGTTATGTTATTCTAAATTGGTCTATTCTTCTTCACAAAGCCAGGGCAGAAATATGTGGATTAATATAACCTCAGTAAATGGAGTGCCAAAACTGTTTTTGAAAGTACAAGTAAAAACATACTTAAAAGAGTTTCACCAGTCCATCAAGTACATTGATGTAAAATAACTAAAAAACTACAGAAAGCATATCCAAAAAATAAAAAAAATAAAAAAAAAAATCTGAGGTATAAGTGAAGTACTGCCAACCAGAAGGAATATGCTTTCAAACCTTGAAAAGTTTATTTGTATAAAAAAATATAATCTGGGGGCGCCTGAGTGGCTCAGTGAGTTAAAGCCTCTGCCTTCAGCTCAGGTCATGATTCCAAGGTCCTGGGATCGAGCCCCACATTGCATCGGGCTTTCTGCTCCTCAGGGAGCCTGCTTCCTCCCCTCTCTCTCTCTGCCTGCCTCTCTGCCTACTTGTGATCTCTGTCTGTCAAATAAATGAATAAAATCTTTAAATATATATGTATATTTAAATATATATATATATGTATAATCTGTTCAATTCCTTACCTAAAAGTAGACTGCCGTGGACTATCTATCCAACCCTCTTAACATTCATTCATTTATTCAATAAATGTGTTGAGCACCTAAAAAGGACCATATGCTATTTTAAACAAAGGAGGTATGAACATGAGCAGACCAAGTCCTGTTAGAGCTTACACCCTGTGGTAGGAAGGAACAAACAGGAAAGAGGCAAACAAAATTTAAAAATAAGCTATTTTGTCACATGTGATGTGATTGTTTTTCCTATTTGGGTTTTGGTTTCTTGGCTTTGTGTGTGTGTGTGTGTGTGTGTGTGTGTGTGTGTGTGTGTGTGTGTGTTTTGTCATGAAGAAATGTTTCATATTGATTTGGTCAAATCTATCAGTCTATTTTTTCTCCTTGGTTTGTTCATGCTTCTTAAGACCCTTTCATATCAAAATTATTAAAACATTTTTCCATGTTTTTCCCCAATTTTACAGTTTAAGTTTTGTGTTTCTTCATCCATTTTTATTATGTTATTTTCATTTTTTATCAGTCTGAAATTTGTTTTGGTGTAAGGTGTGAGGTTAGGATCCAATATTATTTTCTTCAAAATGGTTTCTCATTTATTTTTTTCACCTCTCATTTGAAATGCTACCCTTATGTACATGCTAAATCTTGGCAAATCTTAGGTATAATATGGACTTTATTTTGTTTCATTCATTTCTTTGTCTACTATTATGACAGCTTTAATTATTGCATATTTATAATTCCTTTTACTATCTGGTGGAGTCAGTCTTCTTTGTTCTTCTTAAAATAACACTTAAGTTTTGGTATGCCTGTGTGGCACAGTCAATTAAGTGGCTGCCTTTGGCTCAGGTCATGATCCCAGCATTTTGGGATGGAGTCCCACTTCAGGCTCCTTGCTCAGCAGGAAGCCTGCTTCTCCCTCTGCCTCTGCCTGCCACTCTGCCTGCCTGTGCTCTCTCTTTTTCTCTGACAAATAAATAAATAGAATTTTAAAATAATAATAATATTTAAGTTTTACTTTTTCATGTTAATATTTTAAAGTTTATCCAGTTCCAAAAGACTCCTACACAACTTTTTAAAAAATACATGAAAAAATATATTGGTTAGCACCTAAAATAATTATAGCATTGCTTGTAATAGTTTTCACTTTTTCCCCTTGGTTTTTTGAGGTCAACAACAATATATCTGCAAATAATAAATTATTCTGCTTTTCAAATTCATACAGCCTCATTTCTTTTTCCAAAAAATGTTAAAAAAAAAAAGTTGGTAGTGAGCATTTCTTTAAGCTCATTTTAAAGAGAATGCTTCTAGATTTTGCTATCAAAAATTATACAAGTGTTTGGATTGAAATGTCTCACTGGAATGCATGGAAGTAATTGTATGATTCTTATTTCAACTTGCTCATACTGAACTTAAAAAAAATATTTTTAGCCATTTTAAGGAGAAATACATTCATATTATGTGGTTCAATAAACAATCACAGAACTTCTAGAGTCTTCTTCAGAACCATCAAATCCCTCCTGCATTATTTCTCCTTCTCAATCTCACTGCCATAGGAATGCAGAAAGGTGTGGATGACAGCCATCCCCCTGAAACTTCTAACATAGTTATATATTTGCTGTATTGTGAGGCACCTAGATTCATATAAATTTATACTAAAATGTCAGTTTTTGTCAAAGGGCTTCTGTTACACTTTGCACACATTAGCAAGTGCCTTTTATGTTTAGCACATAAGAGATGAGGATAAAAATACTATATATTGAAAGGCTGGGGACATGTTTGTTGAGGTGGAAGACACACTGGGCAACAAAACAGAAGACATAAATTCTAGTTACGGCCTTGCCCCTTGTTACCTTTCTTAGACTAGTCATTTGGCTACTCTCAGACAGAGATAACAAGTAAAAAAGCACACTACCAATATGTGTTGGTATCTTCAAATTTTAAGTACATTGCAAATCTTTAAAAATATTTATTTCAAAATTGCCTTTAAGGTATATTAAGTTTTTTGCATTAACTCAATAAATGAATTTTTGTCCTACACAAAATAGGATAAGGTCTATTAAAAGAAATTCACTAATGCCCCAATTCTCTAGAAACTCACAGAGTCAGTCCACTGTGGGGTGGTTATATGGAAGTGGTGTCTCCCAGCCTTTGAATCCCGAATTTCCTATCCATCCAGTACTCTCTGATTTAGACCATTTCTTTTCTTTTCAAACCATAAGCTTTCTTACTTGAGGTTGTGAGGAATTTGCAGCCACTTCCCTTTAAATGCTCAGTTCTCAAATAAAGGACTTGGAGAGCATGAGGGAAGTATTCTGAAAGAAGCTCGAAAAGCCTAAAGCTGCTGTTAATACTTCCGAGGCAAAGGAGCCCAGAAAATATAAGCCCGTACATTCTCTAATAACCTTTCCCATCTTACCAGTCTTCTGTGGCAGCGAACAGTAGATAGAAATGAATAGCTCAATAAATTATCCTGCCACTAGTCATTTATTTTTCTGTTAAATTCTCTGAGATGTATGCTAAATTAAACAATGAGGAAGAGGCTCCGTTTGCCTCTAAAGCTTCAAGTTCTAGCTTTTACGTCACCCTTTAAACCACATGTTCTTGGGCAGATTAGTTTCCATCCTACCTCACAAGACTCTTGGAAGGATTTATTTAGATAGATTCATTTTCAATGGCCCTTCTTGCAAGAAATTAAGCCCCAATGCCTTTAAACCTTTCCATCGATATAATGAATTAACTCCTCCCTAAGCCTCAAGGAAAGTCCTAGATGGATTTGTACTGCCCTTGCAAGAACTGAAAAGATAGTCACTCAAACCATTTTCCATGTTCTATGGTTCAGATAAGGAACAAATTTTTGGTCATGTATGCAAAAGGTTAAGATATGGTTTTGAAGTCAGATCACCTGGGTTCAAGACCCACCCAACTCCACCTCTTATTACCATACATCCCTTTTCTTGGGGTGGTGTAAGGAGGGTGCAGGGGGGCTCAACACCCTCACCAGTAAAAAGGCAATAGTAATAGTACCTACTTCTTAAGATTTACATGCATAAGGCACTTAGAACAGAAAGTTGCATACAGCAAATGTTCAATAAATGTTATTATATTGAAAGAAAAAATAAGTAAATAAAGTCTCTTCCTCTCAAAAAAGGTATGTCTTCTTTAACCTTTCATATATTTAAGTAAAATTTAGTACATGTGTAAATATCAGAAGATGTATTATCACTATGAATTATAAGTCCAGAAGTTCAGATAAACATTTCTTCATTATCATGAAACTACAACACAGTCTGATAAAATTTTTTCAGGTAAAATTATTCTATTTTTATTTATCCAACACATATTGACTAAAGCTTATTTAACCAGACAGTATTAGGCACCATAAGAGAAGAATGTTTCAGCCCAGCCCATAAAAAGTTTGTGTGACCTGGCAGGGGGAAAGAAGATACATAATCAATTGATTCTATTAAATGGGAAATGCCTCCAGTACACATAACCAAGATACTACATAAGTTCAGAAGAGAAACATGATTTCCAACTAATGATATTAAGCACAGACCCATGGAGGATCTGGCTTTAGAACCAAATCCTGAATCACCAGTGGTATATCCACAGGTTGAAAGGGATTCCGTGGGGTGAAATATCTAACTGGAAGGTCTTACATGTTTATAAAAATGGGCAGAGGGGCACCTGAGTGGCTCAGTCATTAAGCAGCTGCCTTTGGCTCAGGTCATAATCCCAGGGTCCTGGGATAGAGTCCCACATCAGGCTTCCTGCTCAGTGGGAAGCCTGCTTCTCCCTCTCCCACTCCCCCTGCTTGTATTCCCCTCTCACTGTGTCTCTCTCTGTTAAATAAATGAATAAAATCTTTGAAAAAAAAAAATGGACAGAGATTATTTTCATTGGTAAGAAAAGCAGTAACATGAATATAAAATGAACCCACTATGTAGAAGATGAAGGCTGCCAAGATATGTCTGAATGTTATTTAGTTGATGTTAAAGAACAGACACCATATCTTATGCCTTCAGTCAACAGTTTATTTCCAGGTGAACTATTAATATCTTTTCTTTTTGTAGGTTTCTTTGGTTAGCTTGGTAGCCAATGCTCTCGGCTACTCAGAACTTGGTGCCATTAAATCCCTACGGACATTAAGGGCTTTAAGACCTCTGAGAGCTCTATCCCGGTTTGAAGGCATGAGGGTAAGAAGAATAAAATCTCTCTGACGATTCATATCAGAATTAAATGTAGGTAATGATTTAGATACAGACGGGTACCATAGTCCTCTGATATTTACTTCACGGAATTACAGAATTTCAGAGCAGAAATCTTAGCTGTCACTAAGGCCAGCTGCCTTAAACCGAAGTTTATTTCAACAAATCCACAGAAATTGTTTGTGGCAGAACTAAGACTGGAATCCAAGTCTTCTGACAAGAGTTCAAGGGTGTTTCCACAACATCCAAAAAAAATATGCTGCCATTTATTTCTTTTCATTGCTTATTATACATATTTAAATAATTTTTTACTACAGACATTCATCCTACTAAGGGTTTTTGTAGGCAGTTTGATTCTTCAAAAAATCACTGGTAATGAATGAAAGGTAAATGGTTTTTGTCTGCTTTACTTCTTCAATTAGTATCAGTAACAAAAATACTTGTTGTACAAGAAAACAACTCTAAATTGTAGTCTCTGATAAAATCTGTACATTCTAATAAGCAACCAAAATAAAGGGTTAGAATAATTAACCAGGCATTTCAGGCAACCCCTGGAGTTTGTTTTAAAGATTGCTCTTTTAAGTAAGCATTCTGAATGAGGTTCACTTTTTCCACAACATGTATTTTCCTCTTCACCTTAGTGTATATTTCTTGCATTTACACATAAAGTACACACTTACTTAGGTACACAACCACTTGTCACACCCCTCGAAATACTATTTCAAAGGCCAGGTTTGTTTAATCCAGCATGCAAATGCACAGAGATATTGAATTTCTCCCTAGCCATAGGCTTTTATGTTAGAAGGTTTGTTTAGAGCAATGAAAACACTTCAGCCTTGACTTAGAGATACACCCATCACAGAAAATGAAACCACTCTCTAGACTTTCCAGAAGCTCTGTAAGCAAAGAAATATTTGGTTTTATATTCTAATTTCATTTCAGTGCTACTTGATTAAAAAAAAGTCACAAAATTCATAAAAATTGTTACAAAATTTCAAGTTCTATTCAAACCTATCTTTGCCATTACTAACACTACTTAAGCCCTCATTTGCTTGCATGGTTTCACATTAGCAATTCCTTTTGGAGAAAAGATAGCAATGAACAAAATAAGAAACTTATCAATTTGCTCTAATCTGAAAAAATATTCTGTTTGGCATTTTTAATTCAATCATATGACGGAATTAATGTTCCAGCTATGAAACATGGTAAAATGTATCACACAGTTATTTGATAAGAAAATTTGTGGAGGTCATTTTACACAAATTGTAGTAGCAAAGAAACATGGCAAGTATTACATAACTTAATTTCTAAAAGAAATCAAATTCAAGTAGTATATGAAATTTTTACAGTTTTGGATTTCAGATTTTGATGTCAATTTAAAAATTTTTGGTATTGATTTCTAACATAACATTTACATTATTTTAAAACAATAGTTTCATTTAACATAAATGCTTAACTGAAGAGTTCACTATTAATCAGATTAAATTAGATATGAAAAGATGCTATCAGCTTCCCTAGGGATTTCAAAATACATCTTAAGCTTTTGAATTTAATGAGAAAATAGGTAACTTGATTTCTTCTTCATGAAACAGGTCAGCTTAGGTTGATGAAGTAACACGTACACTAAAGTGAACATTTGAGAGAATTAGAATAATAATGAGGACATATTTGGTATTTTTATGTCCAGAGATAATGTCCATCTCATTTAATATAGTTTTTTAAATTGGGATTTACCAATAGAGAAAAAAAGAATTTACCTTGCAAATTCTTAACCCTATCTTCGTAGTCATAAAAAGTTGACTTGATCTGAGGAGGCAGATTTAAGGCATTACTAATACTTTATTTGCAAAGGGTTTGTTTAACCATGTTTTCAGATCATCATTCATTAACACTCCTAAAAATTAAAATGTATTGCTGAATGACGATTATTTCTTCTGTTGGCATTTAATGTGTTTTTTTTTTTCTTTTTTCCCCAGCATACAAACATTTTCTGACTCCATCTTACTATATATCAGGTTTTTATTTCTTTTCACACTTTGGTATATTTTGCTTTCCTTAAATCCTTTAGCTATTTAGTTGTGTTACTGTTTATTTTCCCTTTTCAAATATGTCCTAGAAAACATGACGAGAAACAACTTACCCACCTAGATTTTTATTTAACTCTTTTTGCACCCATTTTAGTATTAAATAAATAAATGAAAGGAATGGTTTTCATTCTAGAGATTTGTAAGCGGCCTTATCCTCATTTTCTCTTCTAGGTTGTTGTGAATGCTCTTGTTGGAGCAATTCCCTCTATCATGAATGTACTCTTGGTATGTCTCATCTTCTGGCTGATCTTTAGCATCATGGGTGTGAATTTGTTTGCTGGCAAGTTCTACCACTGTGTTAACACGACAACGGGTAACATGTTTGAAGTTAGTGAAGTCAACAATCTGAGCGACTGTCAGGCTCTTGGCAAGCAAGCTCGGTGGAAAAACGTCAAAGTAAACTTTGATAATGTTGGCGCTGGCTATCTTGCATTGCTTCAAGTGGTAAGTTACCACTGTATGAGTTCTGGAAACATTTTCAAAATGTTTCACAAAAGATCATTTCTCTGATGTTCTTTGCTTGAATAAAATTATCTGACAGTACAAAAGCAGTTGGTAATAACACCTATACTACTAGCTTAACTTGACCTTCAGATGTTTTGCAGTTATTTTAATATGTATTTCCCCAGTGTTCGGCTTTTAGTATGTTAAATATGGCCTTATTTTACTGCTTCCTGTTTTTTTTTTCCTTATTATATTATTGAGTGCTATTGCATTATTACTGTTTTTAGTTTTCCTTAGCAATCATTGCCAAAGGAGCAATTTTATATGTTAAAATAACAATGTACATATTTTAGTGGTTAATTAAATGTATAAATTATTAGCCTAGGGGGTGCCTGGGTGGCTAGTTGTTAAATATCTGCCTTCGGCTCAGCTTATGATCCCAGGGTCCTGGGATGGAGCCTCGCATCGAGCTCTCTGCTCAGCAGGAAGCCTGCTTCTCCATCTCCCACTCCCCCTGCTTGTGTTCCCTCTCTCTCTGTCTCTCTCCTGCCCTGTCAAATAAATAAATAAATGAATCTTAAAAATATATATTAAAAATTAAAAAATAAATTATTAGCCAGAAAATTTATTGTGCCAACGTCTAAGGAGTATGGTTCTACTATTTGCAGAAATACAAATCTTATGGAATAGATTTCAAAATGTATAATGTTAATAATTTTGGCTTAACTGATCACATATTAACTAATCAGTAACTCACTAATGACAACAACCAAGCTGTGTTTAAACACACCATAGGTTTGAATCACAGAGCTTATGTTTCAGTATAGAAAGGATTTGAGGGGCACCTGGGTGGCTCAGTGGGTTAAAGCTTCTGCCTTCAGCTCAGGTCATGATCCCAGGGTCCTGGGATTGAGCCCTGCATCAGGCTATCTGCTCAGCAGGGAGCCTGCTTCCTCCTCTCTCTCTCTCTCTGCCTGCCTCTCTGCCTACTTGTGATCTCTCTCTCTCTGTCAAATAAATAAATAAAATCTTAAAAAAAAAAAAAAAGAAAGAATTTGAGACTGAGATGGGTATTCTATGAATCAAGCCTCTAGTTAAATTTTTGTAAGAAGAAAATTAATATCTTCCAAGAGAGAGAAAATGAATTCCAGACTCTAAATACAATCATATTCTACTTCAATTCAATTTCTTGATTCAATTCATTTCAATCTCTTGATACAGAATTTTATGATATCATACAAAAACCTACTTGTAGTAACACTATCAGATTTTCATATGGTAAAATGCCACATTCTTGGATTGGGTTTTTATGCAGAATTCAAATATGTATTGTTCACAGGCCACATTTAAAGGCTGGATGGATATTATGTATGCAGCTGTTGATTCACGAGATGTAAGTATCACTCAAATACTATTAATAGTTACAAGATTTTCCATAGTGAACATTTGTAATAATTTAAGTGAATGACCAAAAATTTC
Organism: Neogale vison; assembly: GCF_020171115.1. NCBI lineage: Eukaryota > Metazoa > Chordata > Mammalia > Carnivora > Mustelidae > Neogale > Neogale vison. The sequence continues at coordinate 62,166,371 of NC_058093.1, read as the reverse complement.
ATATTAGATGCAATCAGAATATTTATAATTACATACAGAAATCATCCTCTTAAGCTAATGTACTTCAATAAAGATGGTATTTTGGTTAATATATGTCTGACATATCTATCTATATATAGATATCTACTATGAAAGGATATCTAACTGCATGGGATCAGAAGACCTCAAATTGATCTATAAATGAGACTCAAGATTGGGAACATTGCTCATGAGAAAGTAACTTGCTTCTCCTTATCCCTGGAGAGTATGATAAATCAAGAGTTTGTGAAGCAACTTCCAAAAATATCTTGGGGGGAAAAAAAAAAAAGCAAGTTTCAGAGAAACTCAATTTTGAAAATAGGAATTTAAAAATATTCCTCAGAACGTATCTGTTTATATTACATTCCCCTTAGAAGCTGATGTTCTATTATTAAAGCCATATCTTCAAGAACCAATCCAGACCCAAATTTAAAATGCTGCAAAAAAATTTATAAGACTAATAATAGATTCAAAATATTTCTTGTTATACCACTGTTATTTACTCTAAAGAAAATGTACAGGTAAGCCACAAAGGAAAAATAAATTCAAGAACAAGCATAAAATTTACAAACTTCCATTATCCTAGATCATACCAGTTTGAAAAAATAACTTTTTTGCAGAACAGTATCTCAGGGCAAGGCAAAAATAGCTCTAGATTAAGTAACAACACTCACTAAATTGTTAACTTAGTTTAAGTATTTGTTTTTAAATGTTTAAATGTTTTTAAATATTATTTAATATTTTCAATACTATTCAGGTAAAACTTCAGCCTGTATATGAAGAAAATCTATATATGTATTTGTATTTCGTCATCTTCATCATCTTTGGGTCATTCTTCACTCTGAACCTATTCATTGGTGTAATCATAGATAACTTCAACCAACAGAAAAAGAAGATAAGTATTCCTCAGCTTTCAGCTTTCCCCATTCTGAGATTCTGTCTGTTGTACATCCAAATAGTCAGGATACTCATAGTCAAGACAGACTTAGATCATTTTTATATTCTTTTCAGTTCACTATGTGGTCAGTTCAGCTGCAGTTTCCAGTCCCTAGTTGGTGGCTCCTCTCCAGGTTTGTCCTCTGCAGAGCTGCTTTAGTGTCTGTGACAACTGCTTCAAAGCATCCAGTGGGCTTCCTCTAATGCTTTACCCTTGCTTACAGAGAATTTTGGGAATTACTTCCACCCACTTTTCTAGCCTCATTTTCTCCCACACATTTCTATATCTCCTTCCCTACTTCTCAGTCAATACCTGCCGTCACCACTATCATACGTTACACACATAGTCACGTGGATTTTTTTTTTCCTGTTTTGTTTTGTTTTGTACCTCTATGACTTTACACAGGGTATTTTCTTTACCTGGAATGCTCTGCCTAGCATACCTCTAATCATCTGTTAAAGCCTAGCTTATAAAGACTGTTTCTGAGTCTTCAGGGTTTATTTTGGTCCCTGCAATACTTTTTTATATATCCTTATGCATTTTCCACCTGTCTTTATTTTCCTATTCCATACGACAACAAGATATTGTATCTCATATTATCTATTTAATTCTGATAACAGTTACATTTTCTAGCACACAGGAGGTACTTAAAATTATTGAATAAAGAAGGAAAACTGCCAAAAGTGAAATGGACTAAGAAAACACTTTTTCTTTCACAAAAATATATTTGAGATCTCTGAGCCTCCTTCTAAATATAATATAATCAAATTACAATCCTGTACTAATCAGAGATTTATGTGATTATAGGTTTTCTATAATAGTAAAGTACTCCAAATTTTACATAAATGAGAAAAGCGGAATATGCGTGTGTGTGCGCGCGCACGCATGAAATGGGAGAACTTGATTTAAAAATTGAGAAAAGACTAAAGACTCAGAAATGTTTTTGTACTGGTGCTCTTGTAATACATATTGAGATTGTAACTGGTTTTATACCATATCTTTACTTTGGAGGTCAAGACATCTTTATGACAGAGGAACAGAAAAAATACTACAATGCAATGAAGAAACTTGGATCCAAGAAACCTCAGAAGCCCATACCTCGGCCAGCAGTAAGAATTACTCATCTGTGGGGGCGCCTGGGTGGCTCAGTGGTTTAAGCCTCTGCCTTCAGCTCGGGTCATGATCTCGGGGTCCTGGGATCGAGCCCCACATCGGGCTCTCTGCTCAGCGGGGAGCCTGCTTCCCCCTCTCTCTCTGCCTACTTGTGATCTCTCTCTATCAAATAAATAAATAAAAATCTTAAAAAAAAAAAAAAGAATTACTCATCTGACTTTTAGTATTCTAAAGCCTTACTTCCATATGATGAAGTTGGGAGTGCTTTGGATGAGAACATACTGAGTGACATCACCAATATATCATAGGCCCTAATATTGAAGTTCATATTGTTTAACACCATTCACAACTGCCACACTCAATAAGAATTACTAAATTCTTAAAAAGGAGGTAATGTTCTTTACAGTTTGTCAGTTGAAAAAGTCCAACTTGAGGTTCTCAATAACTATTTCCAAAGCAGCCTCCATATTCCAGCTACCACCTACTGCTTCCCGGAATGTACCCAATCTTGTTACATGGCACTGTGTTGCCATTTAAATAAATGGAGTCTGGAAAACTCCCATCCTACTCCAGTACTTCCCTCTATACTATTTGTTCTCTCCATTCATATGACTAGAAAATACTCTTAACCTTCTTAGGAAGGAAAAGGGCATCGTCAAAATAGTTTGTTTCACCAAATACACAAAAAAGAAAAAGACTTAATCAGAATGCATACTCTCTAGAGCTTCATAATATATGAAAAGACATAATAATGATGGATTATGGTCATAGAGCTGTTTGCACTATAACTTATCTCTTAGATGGGTAAGGAATAAGGAAACTGAGCCCCCCAAAAAATCGTACCCCACGACATAAAGCCTGTAATTGCCAGAACTGGGACATGGCAAGCCCTCATGAAGCCCATCAGTGACTTGACTTTACCATATTTCTAATTTGGAGTTGAGGTCAGAAGCGACAAAGTGGGGAGGTAGAGCAGGATACACAAAAGGGCATAAATCTGCTTTACTGAAGGTCATTTAAATATATTTAAAAGAAGGAAACTTGGTCAATTCATGAAATTGATTTTTAGTAAGTTGTGAAATTTCATTTGATATTTTTTATTCTAAATTATTGAAAATTTATCTTCCTAACAGAACTATATTCAATGACCATAAGAGTACAGTAATCTTTGAAAGTATGTGACTCCTGAGATGATTGCTAACAAAATAAAGAAAAAGTGCCATGCATTTTTGTTGAAGCATAGATAAAGAACAGATCTTAAAGAAAGATAAATAAATAACAAACACACAGACACACATAGTTAGAAGTTAGAATAAAATAGACAGTGACTTATATATTTTGAAGGAGGGAAAGATGGAAATAATATATAAACCAAAATTCCTAAAGTATTGACAAATGAGTTAGGGTATTCATCCATTAAAAGTCTGTCCATATCAAACTACTTTGTAAATCTTCTTTGTTTCCATAATTTTTTACAAAAATTATCATAGTTTTTTTTTAATCAAGCAAAGCCCATGCATATTAACAGCCAATTGTCATCAATTTATGTCTTACTGAGTTTTGTCTTTCCGTGGAACTTAAATATACCAAATATGTTTTGTTCTTATCCTATGACTTTTTTCATTTCCTCCTCATATTTTAATGTGAAGAGAAATGGAGCACAAAGAATTGTTTGGACTAATGTGAGAAGGGTGTATATCACGTGGCGACATATGGAAGGACTTCACTTGCAATTTCACTGGATCATTATTTATTAAGCTTCTCTCTGCTCTCTCTCTTCCTAGAACAAATTCCAAGGAATGGTCTTTGATTTTGTAACCAGACAAGTCTTTGATATCAGCATCATGATCCTCATCTGCCTCAACATGGTCACCATGATGGTGGAAACTGATGACCAGAGCAAATATATGACTCTAGTTTTGTCCCGGATCAACCTTGTGTTCATTATCTTGTTCACTGGAGAATTTGTGCTAAAGCTCGTCTCTCTCAGATACTACTACTTCACCATAGGTTGGAACATTTTTGATTTTGTGGTGGTGATTCTCTCCATTGTAGGTAAGAATAGTTTAATTACAGAGAGGTACCATTGTAGGTAAATTTCTCCAAAGCCTGACAGCTGTACAACACAGACATTAGATCTAAGAATGTTAATATGTATAATTCTAAAGTTTACACTTTCCTTTCCCTCTAACTGAAGAATGTCAGCATTCAAAAACAGAAAATATATTTAGAGATTTCAGAAATAATCTTTGTTTGTAATCAGCACATTTCATGTATGCGGATAACTCCTCATAGTAACCAAGTGTATATAATCTTAAATTGCCAGGACATTCTCAGATAATTTAATTGTTGGATTTTCTAAAAATCTGTATTGGTTTTTAACATTATAGAATCATTTAATAAAATTCTGTAATCCAATTACTAATACTAGGGAGTGGACCCAAATATTTAGTAAAAATTTATACTCATAACAATCCTGCTGTTTTCGTAAACCTTGCAAAGACAAAGCATTCATATAAACATAAAATACTCACTGTTTAGCTGTTTTCTCTATTTTTCCACAGGCATGTTTCTGGCTGAGCTGATAGAAAAATACTTTGTGTCTCCTACCCTGTTCCGAGTGATCCGGCTCGCCAGGATTGGTCGAATCTTGCGTCTGATCAAAGGGGCCAAGGGCATCCGCACGCTGCTCTTTGCTCTGATGATGTCCCTTCCTGCCTTGTTTAACATTGGCCTCCTGCTCTTCCTGGTCATGTTCATCTACGCCATCTTTGGAATGTCCAACTTTGCCTATGTTAAAAAGGAAGCTGGAATTGATGACATGTTCAACTTTGAGACCTTTGGCAACAGCATGATCTGCCTGTTCCAAATTACCACCTCTGCTGGCTGGGACGGACTGCTAGCACCTATTCTCAACAGTGCACCCCCTGACTGTGATCCTGACACAATTCACCCTGGAAGCTCAGTTAAAGGAGACTGTGGGAACCCCTCAGTGGGGATTTTCTTTTTTGTGAGTTACATCATCATATCATTTCTGGTTGTGGTGAACATGTACATCGCTGTCATCCTGGAGAACTTCAGTGTTGCTACGGAAGAAAGTGCAGAGCCCCTGAGTGAGGATGACTTTGAGATGTTCTATGAGGTTTGGGAGAAGTTTGATCCTGATGCCACCCAGTTTATAGAGTTCTCCAAGCTCTCTGATTTTGCAGCTGCCCTGGATCCTCCTCTTCTCATAGCAAAACCCAACAAAGTCCAGCTCATTGCCATGGACCTGCCCATGGTCAGTGGGGACCGGATCCATTGCCTTGACATTTTATTTGCCTTTACAAAGCGTGTTTTGGGTGAGAGTGGAGAGATGGATGCCCTTCGAATACAGATGGAAGACCGGTTCATGGCATCAAATCCCTCCAAAGTCTCCTATGAACCCATTACAACCACTTTGAAACGCAAACAAGAGGAGGTGTCCGCTGCTATTATTCAGCGTAATTTCAGATGTTATCTTTTAAGACAAAGGTTAAAAAAGGTATCAAGTGAATATAACAAAGAAGCAATTAAAGGAAGGATTGACTTACCTATCAAAGAAGACATGATTATTGACAAATTAAATGGAAACTCCACCCCAGAAAAAACAGATGGAAGTTCCTCTACCACATCTCCTCCTTCCTACGACAGTGTAACAAAGCCAGACAAAGAAAAGTTTGAGAAAGACAAACCAGAAAAAGAGAGCAAAGGGAAAGAGGGCAGGGAAAATCAAAAGTAAAAAAGAAACAAAGAATTATCTTTGTGATCAATTGTTTACAGCCTATGATGGTAAAGTCTATGTGTCAACTGGACTCCCAGAGGAGGTGTATGCCAAACTGACTGTTTTAATAAATACGTATGGTCAGTGCCTATAATAAGACAGTGACCTCTCCATCACTACTACTCTGTGAGTCAGGGTATCAACAAGATTGACAAGCGGTTGCTGTTTTCATTACCAGCTGACACTGCTGAAGAGAAACTCAGTGGCTATCTAGACTGTAGGGATAATTGTGCAAAGTGATCATTGTAACTACACCAAACACCTTTAGTACAGTACTTGCATCCACTCTATTTTTAACTTCCATATCTGCCATATTTTTACAAAATTTGTTCTAGTGGATTCCCTTGCTCCCTAATTCATAGTTTATTCATAATACTATGTCACTATTTTTGTAAATGATGTTTAAGTTGAGAAAAAAGCGTATAAGAGCCCTGTGTTCCTACTCCAAAAGTCTCTCAAATAATTAGCAAAAGTATTTTGAGAGATAAAGTTCATGCTCAAAACAAGAAAAAATATTCTAATGTCAATAATTTCAGGTACTTCCATTTTCTAGATGGCTTTAATTTCGGAAGTGTTTTAGTCTGTTACATTTGTTTATATCTGAACAGTTATGTGCCTGTAAAGTCACCTCTAATTTTAAAGGATTATTTTTATGCAAATATTGTTTCAGCAAGTGCAAATTTTATTCTAAGTTCCAGAGCTCTATATTTAATTTGGTTAAATGCTTTCCAAAAACAAAATGAAAAAAATCTAGAAAAAGTGTATCTAAAGTGTCACTTTAGAATAGTTGTCCCACTTTCTGCTGCAGTTTTGCTTTGCCATCTTCTACTCTCAGCAAAGCTGACATTTTATGTCAATTCAACACCCCCTGTTATGTAAATAGTTATTTTATCCTGTGGTGCATGTTTGGGCAGGAATTGAATATATATATATATATATATACACACACACACACATATAAAATTGGATATATATGTATATATGCATATACATATATATTCAATTTTATATGTATATATACACACACACACATATATATGTGTATATATATATTTTTTTCTGCTAAACAATATCTATTAAATCAAATATGTACCACACTGTTACGTGTCTTTTGCAAGCTTCCAACAGGGATGTATCCTGTACCATTCATTAAACATAAATAGTTTGAAGACTATCACTAATGCATGTCAATATTGCCTATGCTGCTCTATTTTACTCAACCCATTCTTCACAAGCCTTGGTTAGAAGAAGTCACATGTCGATAGAGTGAATTCAAAGAGCTCTATCCAGTATGTCAAGCAGAATAGCTTGCAGTTACTTAAAAGTACCTTTACTTTCACATTTTTAATTCAATTTGAGTGTCATATGGTGTCTCTCTATATTTCAAAGAAACACACTGCATACTGCCTATTGTCAAAACCTATACTTCATATTTTGCTAAAAATATGTCCAAAATTTGTTTAAATATAAATAATGTAAAAATATGATCAATTTTATTTGTTGCATTTTGTACATAAGAAAATTATTTTCAGGTTGATGACATGGCAATTTTATTTTACTTTATGCTTTTGCTTTTTATTTTTAATCACAACTCCAAACTTTTGAATCCATAAGACTTTTCAATGGATAATTTCCTAAAATAAAAGTTAGACAATGGGTTTTGTGGATTTCTTTGTTATAATATATTTTCTACCATTCCAATAGGAGATACATTGGTCAATATTCAAACTTAGATCATTTTTTACCAACTATGGTTGCCTCAATATTACCCATTATTCATGGAATTTTTTTTTTACTCAAACTTTTGTAGTATTTGCTTATGCAGACTAGTCTTATTTTTTTAATTCTTGCTACATTAGAGCTATTAGAGAAATAACATGGGCTCGGTCCTTTTTAGCCATGAACAAAGTGGCAAAGTTGTGCAATTACCTAACATGATATAAATTTTTGTTTTTTGCACAAACCAAAAGTTTAATGTTAACCTTTTACAAAACTATTTACTTGTAGTGTACTAATGAACTGCATGCAGGGAATTGCTATTACTAAAAAGAATGGTGAGCTACGTCATTATTGAGCCAAAAGAATAAATATTTCATTTTTTATTATATTTAATTTGTTGGCCTCTTTTATTTTTATTGATGGATGTTAGAAATAATACATATGAAACCTGTACTTGATCTGACATTTGTATGCATAAAAGTTCACAGGGATTTTATAACAGCCTAACACATGATCCACCAAGTACTAAAAGCTATGAGAAGACATTTTTGTGAACTTTTTTGTGTGCAAAGGATCAAATCCACATGTTTCAACTTACAGTTTCAGTAACAATAATAGTAGTCTTTTAACAATGGTGTTCAATACCAATCATCTGTATTGGCTGTCAGCATTTTAATCTCAGCTCCTCTCAGTGTTATTGATACCATCGCTTAATTTCTTGGTAGGTAGCAAAGGTTACATACCTTGCTATTTAAATGTGTTTTACCAACTCCTATTTACATATAAAGTACTAATGATGCAGTGATTGAGAATTTATCTTTTTTTTAAGACTTTTTATTTGACAGAGAGAGAGAGATCACAAGTAGGCAGGCAAAGAGAGAGGGGGAAGCAGGCTCCCTGCTGAGCAGAGAGCATGATGTGGGGCTCGATCCCAGGACCCTGGGATCAGTACCTGAGCTGAAGGCAGAGGATTAACCCACTGAGCCACTCAGGTGCCCCTGTTATCTTTTTTTTCAAGACCCTTGGATTTATGTTATCTCAAATCCAAATGTTTATACTCCGTGGAAAACCCCAGTTGTAAGGCAAAGTTGATCTAAATAAGCATTTCATAATTTCCTCAATGTAAATGACATAAACTGACTTCAGAAGAACTCAATGACTTCTTTCTGCTAAAGTAAGTTTTCAGATCTTCCCAATAGCATAAAGAAGTCAAGTACTACTTTGCAAAACCCTTAGCCTTTTTATGCATCCCATCATATAATCTTAGCCAAGTATTCTATTAGTTGATATGCATTATAACTAAATAATTATCTTCTAAAATAGTCACAAGAGCCTTCAGCTGAGAAAACTTTTAAAAATATAGTTAGCTAACAGATAAGCTGAAAATACTGTTCAGAATATAAAGCTGTTAATCAAGTTTAAAAGATTTTTTAAATAACTAATTCCTCAAGAAAAATCCTTCTATTACTGAACTTCATGACAAAATTCTGTTTAAAATAACATAATAGAAAAAAGTTTAAAAATAAAATAACATACTAGAAATAATCAACTTAGACATAGAAATAACAATACTATGAAATTAAGGAAACTTAAACTCAACCAATAAGTGATACTGAATGGCTGCCCTTCAGTAAGGGAAGAACATTTGTATGGAGGAAAAAAAGGGTATTCCAGTTTTTAAATATTATAGCTAAAATATAACAGCTATATAAATTTATGTGCTTACTAACTTTCAAATAACTAGAATATTAAAAAAAACAAGCATTTCAAACCATTTAGTAGTAATCATAAAGAAAGTTGCTGCTGACCATTTTTGCAGAAATGGAAAATACCAAAAGACCAGACCAGGAGTTCTAACACTTGTATCAGTTCCGGCATCAAATTAGCAATGTACTTCAGGCAAATCAAATTCTGGTCCCTCAGATTTCTCCTTTGTTGAATGAGACAACATATTGTCTCAAATAGGTGTTTAATTCTAAAATTCTATCTTCAAAGGCAACTTGTCTATTCAAAGTGATTAATCTTCTCTATACAGGTTAATACTTCTCTTCAGACTTCCTAATATGATCTGTGAGGGTGTGGATCACACTGTGCTGTATTACTTCCTTTGCATTTATCTCTTCTTAATAGACTGTAGCACATCCAATGTATGGGACACTTCTCATTAATTTCATCACTCTTCTTTCCTTTAGGAGTAGCAGAATATGTGACTATCAATATTTAGACAATATTGCTAGTAGAATTGATTCTTGCAGAAACACACAGATATATTTAAGTGCCAAAGAAGAAATACTAACAAAATTTTCAGTCTTTATGGAAGACAATTCTCAAATTTATTAATATGTAAATTCAGACAATCCACCTTTATAATCAGTTGAAATATATACAAACATCTTGAAAATAAAGTACACCTAGGAACTATGTTTACAAGTCGTGTTTTTTACCTAACAAAAACTACTGAAACAAAAACTCTATCAGTGAAATAATTAACTCTATCAGTGAAATAATCTTATTGAGTTGTCTTTAGTAGAAATATGTTGCATAGATAAAAACAGACTCAGGTTTTATCTCACTGTCTTGATGTAGATATTCTTAACTTTAATAGTTCATGAATACACCAATAATACACTAATAACTTCAGAAAATTTGCTGGAGAAAGGTATATTTCACCATATAATGGTACAACTATTGTTACCTACCCCTATCATAAAATATTTAAAAATGGAGGGTAAAATATTGTTAAAAGACCATTTATTACATATAGCTGGACTTACAAAAAAGCAAAAGAAATTCCCTGGGACTGATGGAGAAAGGCAAGCAAACATTGAAGTCAAATGATACTTGGTGGTCTTCTATTGATCTCAGTGACCTACATCTCAGTTTAAATTGCCTAGGTGCAAGAAATAGAACACAAAGATTTGGCTCCAGTATGGGTTAGAGATCCTGAGAAAATTCAAGGCATATAAAAAGTTACATGCTTTTTTTTTTCCCCCAAAAAGCTACACACTTAATAAAAGCATTTTCAAAAATCAATTTTGCAAAAGCAGACAGGAAGGTAATTTGGCAAGCAGATTTTCCTGTCTTGTCTTAGGTCTGAGTATATGCAGAAAAGCCTCTCTTGAGACTCATAGCTATTGATGCAGAATTCACCTGGAATTTATGGCACAAATTTACACTATCTGCCTAGTACAAAATACTACAAGCCAAAAATTCAAGTTGCTAGTGTTTTGAGGCTTCTGTGAGAAACTAACTGAAATCCATTTTGAAAGACCACACTTCACCCCAGGCCTCAAAAATTTCCCACAAATAAAGTCCAAGAAACATGAAATCACAATAAGAGAAATAACAAAACAACAATGAGAATACAAAGCTGAGAGATGAGAGACAGAGAACATATCAACAAATTCTTCAGATATAGGATAAAAGTATATTTAACAGCATTTTAAAAAGAGGGATTAGGGGCACCTGGGTGGCTCAGTGGGTTAAAGCCTCTGCCTTCAGCTCAGGTCATGATCCCAGGGTCTCTGCTAAGCGGGGAGCCTGCTTCCCTTCCTCCCTCTCTGCCTGCCTCTCTGCCTACTTGTGATCTCTCTCTGTCAAATAAATAAAATCTTAAAAAAAAAAAAAAAGAGGGATTAAAGTATGAATAATGGTGAGAAATAAAAATTGTAAAAATTATAAGGCACATTTAAAATAGAAAATTATGCTAGTTCTAGAAATAAAAAATTGAAATTAAAACAATCTGTAAGACTTAAAGTATCGGGTTACATGGCACTAAAGAGAGAAATCATGAATCAGAATCTGAAACACTTATGAGCAAAATAGCAGAGGCAAAAAAGCTAAAATATATGAAACCCATAAGGGAATTTCAGTAAAGGTGAGAAGATACAAAATACCTGGAATTACAAAAGAAGAACTGACATATTAGGGGTAAGTGAATATTTGATTATAAAATGATTAAGAATTAGTTATTATTGATAATGGACACAAATCCTAACACCTGGGAATCACAAAAATACTAACTAAAATTAAATATATATATATATATATATATATATATATATATATATATCTCCAGGCAATTCTTTATAAAATTTCAGAACAATAAAGTACAAGAGAAAATCTTAAAACTAAAAAGACACAACAGAACAGTTCAACTATAGCAGCAATAACAAAAATGTTGTAAGAAGGGACGCCTGGGTGGCGCAGTTGGTTAAACGACTGCCTCCGGCTCAGGGCGTGATCCTGGAGTCCCGGGATCGAGTCCCACATCGGGCTCCCAGCTTCATGGGGAGTCTGCTTCTCCCTCTGACCTTCTCCTCGCTCATGCTCTCTCTCACTGTCTCTCTCTCTCAAATAAATAAAATAAAATCTTAAAAAAAAAAAAAAAAAAAAAAAAATGTTGTAAGAAAATGTCTGTTACTGCATAGCCTGCAAAGTCTGAAATATTTGCTATCTGGCCCTTAAATAAAAAGTTTTCAATCCTATAAAAAAGGAAATGTCTGTTAAAATTAGTACTTTATACCCAGAAAAAAAAAATCCTTAAGAGTAAAAAGAAATAAAAACACTTGTTATTGGGAGTTCAAGAATTCTAATTGTATTGTTCAGGAGGATTATAAAAATAGTAACTTCTAATTTTGCTTAGAATGCTTACTAAAATTTCAAGGGTATACATGGAAAGATAAATGGGACAAAATGATTAAAAGAGTAAAGAAGAAAAATGAAATAGCTTGACATTTAATAAACTTAAAAGCACAAAAAGGAGGAGAAAAATAAGACAAATGAAAAGTATACAATACCTGGTAGAAATTAATAATAGCCCATTATGAGTGCCTATTACCTTCTAATCATTTTTTCAAATACCTTACATGATAATTCTCATATTATCCCTACTAAAATAAGAACTATGAAGAAACTAAGACATTGAATATTCTTAACTTGTCCATGGGATGCAGTGCTAAGGAAGAACAACAACAGAGATATTAATCTAGGAAATCTGGCTCCAGACACAATCTTTTAATCACTATATCATAATACTTGACACCAAGAATGACTGTGTTACACAACTCTACATGAAAAGTCACACTGTAAGGGATGCCTGGGTGGCTCTGTTGGTTAAGAGTCTGCCTTCAGGAGCGCCTGGGTGGCTCAGTCATGGAGTGTCTGCCTTCAGCTCGGGTCATGATCCCAGGGTCCTGCGATCAAGCCCTGCATCGAGCTCTCTGCTCAGCGGGAAGCCTGCTTCCCCCTCTTCCACTCCCCCTGCTTGTGTTCCCTTTCTCTCTGTCTCTCTTTCTGTCAAATAAATAAGTAAAATATTTTAAAAGAATAAAATTTAAAAAATTTAAAAAAGAGTCTGCCTTCAGCTCAGGTCATGATCCCAGCGTCCTGGGATCAAGTCCCACGTTGGGCTCTTTGCTCAGCAGTGATCTTGCTTCTCCCTCTGCCTGACACTCTCCCTATTTGTGTGCTCTCTCTCTCTCTCTCTTTCACACACACAAATAAATAAAATCTTAAGAAAGAAAGAAAGAAAGAAAAACCACACTGTATTCTAAAAATGGTACACTCTGAAGAACAATTCCAATGTAGAATACAATCTAACACCATGGCATTGGTGAGATCTATAAAAACATATAAATAATATGTGAAAAATTACTAGAAAGTACATTGAACTGCTCAGTTAAAAGACTAAAATCAGGTTGAACCATTTAAAATCAGGTTGATTTTTACAAGGCAGCTATTTAAAATAAATAAACCTAAAACATAAAAATTCAGAAAAGTGAAAAAGTAACAGGACTGGAAAAATATCAAATACTAACAAAATAAATACGCATGAAAGAAATTGAGGATGACACAAAGAAATGGAAAAACATTCCATGCTCATGGATTGGAAGAACAAATACTGTGAAAATGTCTATGCTACCTAGAGCAATCAACACATTCCATACAATCCCTATCAAAATACCACCAATATTTTTCACAGAGCTGGAACAAATAATCCTAAAATTTGTAGGGAACCAGAAAAGACCTCAAATAGCCAAAGGAATGTTGAAAAAGAAAATGAAATCTGGTGGCATCAAAATTCCAGACTTCAAGCTCTATCACAAAGCTGTCATCATCAAGACAGTACCGTACTGGCATAAAAACAGACAAACAGATCAATGGACTAGAATAGAGAACCCAGAATGGACCCTTACTTCTACAGTCAACTCATCTTCAACAAAGCAGGAAAGCATATCCAACAGAAAAAAGACAGTCTCTTCAACAAATGGCGTTGGAAAAATTGGACAGCCATATGCAGAAGAATGAAACTGGACCATTTTCTTACACTATACACAAAATTATACTCAAAATAGATGAAAGACCTAAATCTAAGACAGGAATCCATCAAAATCCTAGAGAAGAACACAGGCAATAACCTCTGTGACCTCGGCTGTAGCAACCTCTTACTAAGCACAGCTCCAAAGCCAAGGGAAACAAAGGCAAAAATGAACTATTGGGACTTCATAAAGATGAAAAACTTTCACACAACAAAGGAAACAGTCAACAAAACCAAAGGACAACCGACAGAATGGGAGAAGATATTCACAAATGACATATCAGATAAAGGACTAGTATCCAAAATCTATAAAGAACTAATCAAACTCAACATTCAAAGAACAAATAATCCAGGAAATAGCAGAATACATGAACAGACATTTCTCCGAAGAAGACATACAAATGGTCAACAGAAATATGAAAAAATGCTCAACATCACTCAGCGTCAGGGAAATACAAATCAAAAACATAATAAGATACCACCTCACACCAGTCAGAATGACTAAAATTAACAAGTCAGGAAATGACAGATGTTGGTGAGGATGTGGAGAAAGGGGAACCCTCCTACACTGTTGGTGGGAATGCAAGCTGGTGCAGTCACTCTGGAAAACAGTACGGAGGTTCCTCAAAAAGTCGAAAATAGAGCTACCCTATGACTCAGCAATTGCACTACTGGGTATTTACCCCCAAAGGTACAAATGTAGTGATCCAAATGGGCACCTGTACCCCAATGGTTATAGCAGCAATGAATGTCCCCAGTAGCCAAACTATGGAAAGAGCCAAAACATCCACTGACAGAAAAATGGATAAAAAAGACATGGTGTATGTATATACAATAGAATATTTATTACTCACCTATCAAAAAAAGGAAATCTTGTCATTTGCAATGAACTAGATGGAACTAGAGGGTATAATGCCAAACCAAAAAAGTCAATCAGAAAAAGACAATTATTATGTGATTTCACTCATATATGAAATTTAAGAAACAAAACAGTGGATCATAGGGGAAGAGAGGATTAAATAAAACAACATGAAACCAGAGAAAGAAATAAACCATAAGAGACTCTTCACAGGAAACAAATTGAGGTTTGCTTGGAGGGAGGGCAGGGAAATATTAACTGGATGATGGATACTAAAGAGGGCTTGAGATGTAATGAGCATTGGGTATACATAAGACTGATGATGGGGCACCTGGGTGGCTCAGTGGGTTGAGCCTCTGCCTTCGGCTCAGGTCATGATCCCAGGATCCTGGGATCAAGCCCCGCATCAGGCTCTCTGCTCAGTGGGGAGCCTGCTTCCCTCTCTCTCTGCCTGCCTCTCTGCCTAATTGTGATCTCTGTCAAGTAAATAAATAAAATTTAAAAAAAAAGACTGATGAATGACTGAATTCTACTTCTAAAACTAATAATACACTGTATGTTAATCAACTGAATTTAAGTTTAAAAAAATAAGGAAAATAAATAAATAAATAAATACTTAACTATTTTCATAATTAGGGTCAAAATAGGTTTAAAACACCAATACATGGGCGCCTGGGTGGCTCAGCCAGTTAAGTGTCTGTCTTTGGTTCAGGTCATGATCCCAGGAACCTGGGATTATGTCCCACATTGGGCTCCCTGCTCAGCTGGGAGCCTGCTTCTCCCTCTGCCCCCCCTTCCTACTCATGATCTCTCCCCCTTCTCCCCACCCCCCCACTCATGGTCTCTCTCCCTCTCTCTTGCAAAAATAAATAAAATCCTGGGGCACCTGGGTGGCTCAGTGGGTTAAGCCTCTGACTTTGGCTCAGGTCCTGATCTTAGGGTCCTGGGATCAAGCCCCACATCAGGCTTTCTGCCCAGTGGGAAGCCTGCTTCATGCTCTCTCTCTGCCTTCCTCTCTGCCTACTTGTGATTTCTCTCTCTCTGTCAAATAAATAAATACAACCTTTAATAAATAAATAAATAAAATCTTTAAAAATAAATAAAACTCCAAGATACAACTATTTCAAATTGGATCCACCTATTAAACTGATCTTTAAAATACACAAGGCAAAAATCCATTCAATCGCAAGGAGAAATAGACAAATCTATCACATAATAAAGAAAATAACATACTTCCCTGAATAACTGATAGCTCAGGTGGACAGAAAAACCTAAGAGAATATTCAAATTATGATTACAATTAACAGCTTTACCTATTAGGCACACAAAGAACTCCACAACATTTGAAAAAGTCTCTGGATTTTTTTTTTTTTAATGTACATGTTACATTTGTTAAGATGCATTAAATGAAATACCAAAATGCATTTCATATAATTGGTATCAAACAGAGAACACTATATTCTCTAATTCAAATACAATTAGGGGTGCCTAGGTGGCTCACTGCTTAAGCATCCAACTCTTGGTTTCAGCTCAGGTCATGATCTCAGGGTTGTGAAATCAAGCCTGAGTCAGCCTCTGCACTGGTCATAGATCCTGCTTAAGACTCTCCCTCTCATGTGGACAAAGGGGAACCCTCCTACACTGTTGGTGGGAATGCAAGCTGATGCAACCACTCTAGAAAACAGCATGGAGGTTATTCAAAAAGTTGAAAATAGAGCTTCCCTACAACCCAGAAATTGCACTACTAGGTATTTACCCTAAAGATACAAACATAGTGATCCGAAGGGGCACGTGCACCCGAATGTTTATAACAGCAATGTCCCCAGTAGCCAAACTATGGAAAGAACCTAGATGTCCATCAACAGATAAATGGATAAAGAACATGTGGTATATATACACAATGGAATACTATGCAGCCATCAAAAGAAATGAAATCTTGCCATTTGCGACAACGTGGATGGAACTAGAGGGTATTATGCTTAGCGAAATAAGTCAATTGGAGAAAGACAACTATCATATGATCTCCCTCATATGAGGAAGCGGAGATACAACGTGGGGGGGTTGGGGGGGGTAGGAAAAGAATAAATGAAACCAGATGGGATTGGGAGGGAGACAAACCATAAGAGACTCTTAATGTCACAAAACAAACTGAGGGTGGCTAGGGGGAGAGGGGTAGGGAAAGGGTGGTAGGGTTATGGACACTGAGAATGGTATGTGCTATGGTAAGTACTGTGAAGTGTGTAAACCTGGCAATTCACTGACCTGTATCCCTGCGGCTAATAATACATTAAATTTTTTTTAATTAAAAATTTTTTAAAAAAAGATTCTCCCTCTCTCCCTCTCCTACTGTCCTTCCCCATCTCTCAAAAAAAAAAAAAAAAGCAATTAAATTAAGAATCTAACTTTTTGGAATATTTGGGAGCTGAAAAATGTAAATCTAGTTTCCAGTCCTAGAAATGGTGAGGTAGCTAATATCAGACCAGTGCTCCAAGAGGTAACAACTACAATTTGGAACAAAATATACTTATCTTGAGGTACTAGAGATTAACCCCCAAAAGCCAGAAAACTGGAAAAGAAATGGCACTAGATGAGCTTCCTGTTTATTATGGCTTTTCTCTGAGTTCAGGACCAGTTAGTAGTGAACTGAAATTCAGATAAAAATCTGCAGTCTTACTTACTGAGAACTCAGAGGACAGAGTTTAAAACAATCATAGCAGCTGAAGAATTACAGAAGCATAGGTGGGAAGCCCCAAATTCAGCATATGAACTGAATTATCTGGCTGATTCTTGAACTTTGCATATGTGGTCTAGATTTAAAGCAGTCATTGCCAAGGCATACAGATTCAGAGTTTCCAGTTATTGCCCACTTAAGAAGATAGAGTCTAGAGTTAAGTTCAGCCAATATTCTTCAGAGGAACAGAAAAGAAACCAGATAATCTGCAAGACTTCTTTCACAATACTCAAAAGAAAAGGCAAACAATGGAGGCCCAAATGTTAGATTTAATAGGCAGGAATTCCAAAGGGATTTAATTACCATCAAGAATTGTAAAGGAATACATGCTCATAATGAACAAGCAGATAGGAAGTGTCAGAAGAAAAAAAATACAAACTATAAAATGAATCTAAAGAAACCAGATGGGAAATTTGAGAATTGAAGAATATAATATCTGATATAATCTAGGATATTAAAAATATGAGAAGAAAAAGGTAAGGAACCTGAAGATCAATAGAAATTAACAAATCTGAAAATACAGTTCTTTATAACTGAAGAATATTAAAAGAAATTAAATGAAGGTTCCTTTTTCTCCACATCCTTGACAACACTTGTTTCTTGTGCTGTTGATTTTAGCCATTCTAACAGGTACGAGATGATATCTTACTGTAGTTTTGATTTGCATTTTCCTGATGATTAGTGATGTTAAGCATATATCTATGTGTCTGTTGGCCATCTGTACATGTTCTTTGGGGAAATATCTGTTCATATGCCCATCTTTTAACTGAATTATTTGGTCTTTGGTGTTGAGCTGTAGAAGTTCTTTTGGATATTAACTCCTTATTGGATATTTCATTTGGAAATACCTTCTCCATTCAGCAGGTTGTCTTTTAATTTTGTTGATTGTTTTCCTCGCTGTGCAAAAGCCTTTTATTTTGATGCAGTCCCAATAGTTCATTTTAGTCTTTGTTTCCCTTGCCTTGTATCTTGAAATCTTACATTATGATACCTCCAGTTTTGTTCTTCTTTTTCAAGACTGCTTAGTAATTCCACCATTGGGTATTTATCCAAATACAAATTCATAAAGATACATGTACCCCTATGTTTATTACAGCATTATTTACAACAGTCAAGATATGGAAGCAACCCAAGTGTCCATTGATATATGAATGGATAAAGAAGATGTGGTATACACATACAACAGAATATTACTTAGCTATAAGAAAGAATGAGATCTTGCCATTTGTAACAATATGGATGGATCTAGATGGTATAACGCTAAGTGAAATAAGTCAGTCAAAGAAAGATGAATACCATATGATTTCTTTCATATGTGGAATTTAAGAAACAAAACAAATACAGAAAGAGAAAACGAGACAAACAAACAAAAGACTGTTAAACATAGAGAACAAACTAGTGGTTGCCAGAAAGTAAATGGGTAAGGTGATGGGTGAAACAGGTGAAGGGAATTAAGAATACAATTATCTTGGTAGCACTGAGTAATGCAGAGAATCGTTGAAACACTGTATTGTACACCTGAAAATATAACACCATATGTTAATTATACTGGAATTCTAGGGGAAAAAAAGCACAAGTCTTATTTACTAAAATATACACAACATTGCTGAAAACAAATAAAATTCTAAGTATAAAATTTTTTAAAATTTTTAAATGAAAACTAGAAAAGAGTGTGATAATAGAAAATCACTACACTGTAGTAATTGTGAGATGAAGCTAAAGTGGTATTCAGATAAATTTATAAATAGAAAATGAAGATGGCTAAAACTTAGTGAGCTTAGGGATAATTTAAAAACAAGAGAATAATTTCAAGACAATTAGAAGCAAGATGATAGAAGGAAAACTTTATGAAATTAAAAAATATGTATTAGAATGAAAAAAGACAAAATGAACAAAAATAAAGTTGGTTCTTAGAATAAAATTAATATATTTTAAACCTCTGGCAAGACTGACCAAAAAAAGTAAACAATATGAGTAATAAAAAAGGCTCAAAATCACAGGTATTGGTGAGATTACAAATAATAATAATGGAATAGAATGCAATAGACTGCTTTACACAAAACTTTTGAAAAATAGGCAAAATAAATACATTCAGAGAAAATTAGCACAGCAACAGTGAAAGTAAAATAGTAACAAAAATATTTGTAAAATTTTTAACTTTTAAGAAGTTTAATTAATAGTTAAAATCACCCCCCCAACATACAGAGACTAGACACATATGGTTTCAAATTGTAAGCAAATTTCAAGTAAAAAGTAATCATATAAAAACTCATCCACAGGGACGCCTGGGTGGCGCAGTTGGTTGAACGACTGCCTTCAGCTCAGGGCGTGATCCTGGAGTCCCGGGATCGAGTCCCACATCAGGCTCCCAGCTCCATGGGGAGTCTGCTTCGCTCTCTGACCTTCTCCTCGCTCATGCTCTCTCTCACTGTCTCTCTCTCTCAAATAAATAAATAAATAAATAAACTCTTCCACAGATTAGAAAGAGAAAAAAAAATGCCCAAACCCATCTTAGAAGCTAAACTAAATGTTGATACCAAATCTAGACAAGGACAGCAGCAGAAAGAAAAATTACTGGCCAATTTTACTCTTACATATATAATATATATATATATATATATATATATATATATTCATATATTTTATATAAAACCCAAATCCATCAATATATTAAAAATGTAAAATAGATGTATTTTTAGAATGTCAAAATAAGAGACTCAGAGGACTCTCCTACTAGCAAAACAACTATCTGAATGGCAAAAATTATTAAGAACAATTATTTAAGTTCTGGAAATTTTCTTGAGAGTATACAGTGAAGTGAGACATTTCTTCAAGAAAATCTACTAAATATCATTAAGAACAGTGATGATCTGTAGCATTTGAGCCACAACTCACTGTCTCCCCTTGCTCCCAGTTCCATGTTACAAAAGCTTTCTCCTAGGCACTCCAAGAACACAGGACTCCCTCTACCCCAGCGCCCTGTCAGAGGAGGAACAAGCTGCCTTCATTTCTCATCCCCATCCCCATCCCCACCCCCAGGGACATACTGCAGAAACTCTATTCCAAATAGGCCTGAGAGGACTGGGTAACCCTTCCCCACCCCAGTCCCATCTGCACTGCAGAAGCACTACTCCATGCTTGGCAGGCCAAAATCCTGGCATCCGAATGGTCCCCATTACAGCTTATTCACAGGGTACTGTTTCCTCTCCAGGAGGGTAAGTCTTTATAAGAGGCTGTCACTCACCATAGAGTGCCCACTCCTCAAGCAGGACTCTGCTTTCAATTCAGCTGCAGTGGTACGGGGGAGGTGTCCAGAGAAGGAAGGCCACAGGAGACAAAGAGCTCCGTTTCTGAAAGGACTGACTTTATTTGGGACAGAAAGTGCAGAACTCCATGTCTAAGAGTGTTACAGAAGACCAAAGATACCTTGGTGGACATTTATTAAGAGAATGCTAGTAGCTCCATGTTATTAGGAGCTAGTTGGACAGTTAAGTAGTCAGGGCCAGGGTCCCTAGCAAGAAAACATGGAGTCTTTTTTTTTTTTCCAATTTATTTATTTTCAGAAAAACATTATTCATTATTTTTTCACCACACCCAGTGCTCCATGCAAGCCGTGCCCTCTATAATACCCACCACCTGGTACCCCAACCTCCCACCCCCCCCGACACTTCAAACCCCTCAGACTGTGGGAGGTTAGGGTACCAGGTGGTGGGTATTATAGAGGGCACGGCTTGCATGGTGCACTGTGTGTGTGGTGAAAAAATAATGAATAGTGTTGTTCTAAAAATAAATAAATTGGTAAATAAAAACACTTCAAATGTAAAAAAAAGAAAACATGGAGTCAAGACAGCTAAGATAAAAGAGCACTAACAGCCTGTTTTGGAGGTAGACAGGATGGCACTAGCATTCTGTTTTGCATCCTCTGCTGAAACGATTTGTGTAAAACATCCTAAAATAAGATAAAATAAGACAATTAACCACAAAGCATTTGCTAATATCATGAACAAGGGGCAAATAAGACATAAGCCCCCAGATGACAGCAAAAAAGACCATCGGCATGTTGACATTAACCTAACAGGTAAACAGATACATGACCAAAGCCCTGATGCATGACTTAGCACACCCTGACTGCTTAAGATAATTCCCCAAAAGAGCTCATAAAAATTGCTACACTTAGAAACTGCAGGGGCAACCCTTTCAGGGCACCTTCCCTCTCCAGGAGCCTTATACTATGGCTCAATACACTTTGCTTTCGTGCCCACGGCTCTTTGGCCTACCACTTCATTGTTTGAAGCAGCCACATGATCAGTAACTGGTGGCACTAAAGGCACAGAATCCCTGTAACAATGTTACAATCAAAACAGCAGAACAGCCAGAAGTTTAATAGAGTGAACCAAGAAAAAGAAAGCTGATGCGGCACCTGGGTGGCTCAATGGGTTAAAACCTCTGCCTTCAGATCAGGTCATGATCTCAGGGTCCTGGGGTTGAGCGCCACATTGGGCTCTCTGCTCAGCCGGGAGCCTACTTACCCTCCACAACACCACCCCCCCGCCCGCCTGCCTCTCTAGCTACTTGTGATCTCTATCAAAGAAATAAATAAAATCTTTTTTAAAAAAAAGAAAGAGAGAAAGCTAAAAAGGACCGTCTTGAGGTCACAGCCAATTCTGTGGGTCAAGAAGGCTATATGCATGCACTAGGCTTCAGTCATTCAGAACAAATCTGAACAAGACGTGAGGCAAACATTAAAGCACAAAAACCCATCAACATGGGACACAAGGTTCACCTGCTAAAGGGTTTTAAATATAAGCTCTGACCAAATACCGAACAATAAACTATTCTAACTCAAGGGTGATTACTGTTTACTAAAAATAAATTCAGAATCATTCCTGGCAGTCTGAAAGACTTTGTGCATGTCCAAGGTTGTACTCCCTCAGGATAAGAGAGGAGAATTTCAAGTTACTAGTCCCTGTCTGAACATGAATCCCAAACCCCAAACTCCCTGAACAGGGACAACAGCCTAAGCCACATATGCATTCAACAGCAAAGAGCAAAAATCTAACTGGATAAGGGAGCCTAACTACAATCTTTGATTAATAAGTAGGTAATGCTGACCCAAGGGCAACACCAAGGTATCCAGGCTAAGAAAGAAAAATAAGGGAAAACAATCTGAACAGGAATATCAGAGACTGCAAACTAAAGAGGAAATAGACTTTACAAAACTTGCTCAGCCAAATTTTTAAAAATAAAAAACAAGCAACCAAACAATAACAACAAGCTCAGAGGGCAGGAGGGATCAGAAATCCCAGACTGGAAAGGCACAATAACTACAGTGAAAAATTTATTCAAGGGGTTCAACTGAGCTTCAGTTTCAAGTGAATTCAACTGAGGTTCAGATTCAAGTGAATCTAAGCTGGTAGAACAAAAAGTCAGCACAGTTGATTAAAGATTATCAGCAATTACACAAACTGAAGAGAGAGAGAAAGAAATGTAAACAGCCTCAGAGAAATGTGAGACACCATTAAGCACACCAACACCTGTAATGGCAGTGCCAAACAGAGAGAAGAAAGAGAAAAAGAAAAAGTATTTGAAGAAATAATGGCTGTGAACTTTCCAAATTTGATGAAAAACATTCATCTACACATCCAAGAAGACAAGTATTGGCGAGCACACAGTGAAATTGGAACTCCTGCATAATATTGGTGGGAATGCAAGAGGTACAATTGCTATGGAAAACAATATAAGTTTCCTCAGAATATTAAAAATAGAACTATTAGGGCACCTGGGTGGCTCAGTGGGTTAAAACCACTGCCTTCGGCTGGGGTCATGATCCCAGGGTCCTGGGATCGAGCCCCATATCGGGCTCTCTGCTCAGCAGGGAGCCTGCTTCCTCCTCTCTCTGACTGCCTCTCTGCCTACTTGTGATCTCTGTCAAATAAATAAATAAAATATTTTTAAAAAAATAGAACTATCATATGATCCATCAATCCCACTTCTATTTACCCAAAAGAATTTAAATCAGGATCGTAAAGATATTAGCACTCCTGTTTCCACTGAAGCACTAATCAATATAGCCAAGTGGTAAAACAACCCAAATGTCCATTGACAGATGAGTGGATAGAGAAAATGTGGTGAACGTGCAGGAATGAAGTTCTGCAACTGAGATAACACAGATGAACCTTGAGGACATCACGCTAAGCAAAATAAAGGCAGTCACAGAAAGACTAATACTGCCTAATTCTACTAAAAATAATCAAATTCATAGATTCAAAAATTGGGACAGTGCTTGCCAGGATCTGAGGGAGGGGGGAATAGGGGAGTTATTAATCAACAAACAGTTTCATTTAAACAAGACAAATAAGCTCTAGAAATCTGCTGTACAACACTGTACCTATCGTCAGCAAGAATATATTATACACTTCAAAATTTAAGCACACAAATGTCATGTTAAGTGTTCTTACCACAATAAAATAAAATTTAAAAAATAAATAAAGTTTGTTGGGACCTTTTAAGTGACATGTACAGTTGATCCTTCAACAACACAGGTTTGAACTGCATTGAGTTTGTGACGGCCAAGAAAAACAGGGCTGCACGCACCTCAAGTCTAGCCCTGACATAAGTACAGCCATCTTGGCAAAGCAGAAGCTGGCACTTTGCACCCCCTCTCCACCCGCTCCCCTCTCCTCGGCAGTATGTGTGACATTCCTCAGCCACCTCTAACTGCCCTAAAAAGAAAAAAATAGTTAACTTGCAGAGATCACAATCCTGCAAAACAGGAGTCTCCCTTGGTTTTACAAATGTCCTAGAGATCTACAAACAAAGAAGCTATCTAACAATAGCACAATTTCCAGAGGCAAATAACTCAGTTCCTCAAGCCCTAAATAAAGTTAAATTTCTTCTAAATCCAAATCTCACTAACCAGGACGCTTGATAACAAGAATGTGACATTCCACCAGGAAACTCCCAATTGTCTTCATGCTAGTTCCTCATTAAAGGGAAAAACGGCCTTGGCTTGATAGTAACCAGACCTTCAATATCCTGCCAGTCTTCTTTACCCTGAGGGCCCTTCTGAACACCCCCTTTGTCCTCACCCACCGTCAAGTCCACCCCTACTCTGCCTTTAAAATCTCTGACTATAATCTGGCTTGGGGTCCAAGTCCCTACTCCGCTGTGCCGGGTTGTCAAATAAATCCTCGTGTGATTGCATCGGTGCTTGGCTCCTTGGTGGTCTCTCAGATGCAAAAACTCCAGCATACCAGAGTCCACTTATATGCATTGTTTTCCTCTTAAGTGCAGTATAGTACTATATATAAATGCATTCTCTTCCTTATGGCTTTCTTAATACCATTTTCTTTTCTCTAGCTTACCTTATTGTAAGATTACAGTATATAATACCTATAGCGCGCGTTTTTATATCAGTAAGGCTTCCAGTCAACAGGAGGCTATCAGTAGTTAAGTCTTGGGGTCGTCAAAGTTACAAACAGACATTACTGAGGGGCGTGTCAGGGACTCTAAACCCAGAGCTCTTCAAGGGTCGAATATAGTCTTTTTCAGTAAATGATATGCATATGCTTAAAAACAGTGTCTATTCCGCTATTGTCTATTTTGCTCCGGTGAGGTAATGATCTACATATTTAGCATTTAATCAACTCTGGTTTTTGTTTGCGTATTCTATTAGTCACCGAGAACAACAGGTAAAAATTCCTACGCAATTACTGATTTCTCTATTTCTCTTTTTTTAATTTTGTCACACGCACCCGGTCCAGGATTCAGAAAAGCCAGAAGAGAGGCTCCCGATGGTGAGTGAGATGTGGGAGAAGCGAGTCCCCGGTGACACGAGATCCATAATCAGCCGGGTCTAGAACCCAAAGAAGGTAAAGAAGGAGACCTGCCTGGGGCTGGAGAAGTCACAAGCCCCAGGGATACCGTGCGCTCATAAGTGAATCAGCAACAGGCCCAATTCAGCCCATTGCTCCAGGTCATACAGCGCCTTCAGAGAAAAATATGGCAGCCTTTGCGCGTGTGCAACGCTGAGATAAGGGCGTATGGAGAAGGGCATTCTGGGAACTGTAGTTCTAGCTTATCTAAATTCATTCTACATAAAGCCACAGTACGCACCCAAGGAAGGGTCCAGGACAGTTATGATACAATTCTAATTCATTTGATTCAGGATGCTAGTTGAAAACCACAAAACTATAGGAGACAAAGCATAAAGAACCGGGGAACGGGGGGGGGGGGTCGCAGGAGGGGTGGGGAGATAGAATTGAGGGAAGATTATGGTACCAGCCCACTACCATGATCAGCTATAGCCACGGGGGCCGGGGGGGGGGGGTACAAAATAACCACAAAATCCAACAGTCTTATTTTTTAGAAACAGACTTTATTTAAAGGAATAAGGATATCTGTAAAATATTGCTGAGAATTTGCAGCAAATGTAAACACCCCTAATGAATTAACTTGATAAATTTAGGTATAATGTATAGGGCATACATCCATACTGTCTAAAGGTAAAACAGGTTTTTTTGTGGGGGGCTGCAATTTACAATTATGCTGGTAAGGCTGTTAAAATAAGGCGTAAAGACATTTTTCCCTTTCAAATATCCATGATGTATAACAACAATATTCCCAGGCTAAGGCTGTGTTTGGCTTTCCAAAAATCATTAATATTTAAATCACTTCAGAGAATTGGAGAACTAGAGACAAAGTTAAAGTTAATCCAAAAGGGGTAGGGGAATGTGAAACTATGTACCAGATGCTAGAAAAATCCTTGTGATGTGCACATTTTTGTTTATACAATAACGTTTTAGGTGAGTGGCTTTTGGATAACAGCATTATGTAGAAACATAGGGAAAAAAAAAAAGAGCGAGAGACAGAGAGAGAGAGAGAATATTAAGGAAATTACTGGAAAAAGGGAAAATGAGGTGAGAATTTCCTCAGAAACGGCCCCTCCCCCAGCCCTCAGAAGGTCTTTTGCTAAGAGCAGCTTCCCGGAGGACACAAGGTTGTCATGGAGACAAAGGAGGCTTCCTCCTCTGCCCTGGAGCAGAAGCAGCAGGGCTGGTTGAACAAGCAAAGGAACACAGTGGTGAGCCCTTTCCTCACTCGCAGTGGACACCAAGCAGTGACCTAATCCACTGAAAGAAAGAAATGAAAAAGAATGCAAATTCCACACTCTCCCTACACCCAGCACACACATCTGACACAATGATTTTAGAACAATAAGAATACTCTTTGATCACCCATTTCCTTAGCTAAAATTTAAGTAGATCAAAAAGCTATTTCTAGAAAAGCCATTTATTTCTTCTAAGGTTCAATAAAAGCAAAACTATCACTATTCCAGTATAACTCAATCTTTCTATACAATAACAAGTTATTGGTAATAAGAATAAACAAATAATGTTATAATAATATGTAAATTCTTCAAGAAAGTTGCATACCATTTTAGTTACAGGAACCTTTCAGTGAATACCAGTAATGTGTACAGAAAGACAAGCACAAGTTAACAAATTTCTTAAAATTAAAAATGACTAAAACAGGCATTAATAGAATTGTAGAATCAATACTTATAAAGAATCTCTTCTATTTTATAAGATTGTCCTAGTTATATTATAAAACAGAGCAAATTAATTCAACTGGAATTCAAAAAGTAATTAAAAGTGAAAATGTGAGTCAGTGATATACAATAGCATTCTTTATATTTCAATTGTCTGAATATATATAAATAACATTATTTCTTTTATTCTGTAAAATATATTTAAGTATTTCTAAATATACAAGTATTATTACTTCATACTTAAGTATTATTAAGTACAAAGGACAGTTACTTTGTCTAGAAAATCTACAGTAACACCTTCGGTTTACTTTGATATCCTGTGTCCTTTAGCAAAAAATGAGAACAGGAAAAAAGTGTGTAAATGAAAAAGTTAATAAACAATAAATTTACATGTAATTGATTCTTTCAAGCTAATTCCCTTCTTGGATTTTTTAAGTCCTTATATAAAATTGCTGTGAATGCCTTGGTTTATATATTATTCATGAACTATATACATTAAAGTTACTAGTGTGGGTTTTTTTTTGTTTTTTTTTTACTTTATTTTATTTATTTGACAGAGAGAGATCACAAGTAGGTAGAGAGGCAGGCAGAGAGAGAGAGAGAGAGGAGGAAGCAGGCTCCCTGCTGAGCAGAGAGCCCGATGCGGGACTCGATCCCAGGACCCTGAGATCATGACCTGAGCCGAAGGCAGCGGCTCAACCCACTGAGCCACCCAGGCGCCCCTAGTGTGGTTTTTTTTTAAACATTTATATATGATAGATAATACAGATGGAATTTATGACCTTTAAATAAGGAAACAGATATTTATTCACTGGAGAGTTTATGCCTCTGGATTCTGAGAGCACAATCAAGCATATAAATAGAAGAATTTATAAATCATGCCATCCTGTTTGTTTCTGGAAAAACAACATGGAAAACAAACTAGAAATGAATAAGTTACATAAAAATGGATCTTAAGCTATGAAAAGGCAAAATGCACTTTTTAAGGTGCATTCTTGCCTAAATTTCTGAAAGTGGTATCAATATTTAAGTTCTTTCTGACTTTGGTGACATATTACGACAATACTATTAATCATCACAATAAAAGACCAATGTAAATAGATAGCAGCTTATCTTCAGCAAATTAGCTGATGTTCCCGGAATTTTAGGACTACCCTAACTTTTTACTTTGAAGGTTGAAAGAATTGAAAGTTTTCCTTCTAGTTTCTGTTTATTCCCTCTGTCCCCCTTTATCTCTCTTAAGGACTATGTGTGTGTATGTATACATATAAATACTTATTTATACAAACATTAAAGAGAAAATACATGTATGTACATATACACATACACATGTATATAATGTGTATAGAAAGAGAGATTAAATAAAAATATATATATTACACAATAGTATTGGGCAATATAAAATACACACACACACACACACACACACACACAGGGTCCTCATGTTTTCACAGAAGAAATTCCAAACCATTCTCCCTGAGAGAAAAGTGTGGGAAGAGTATTGTTCTGTTCACTTCCTTGCTCCTTCCAGGGGAGGAAGAGTGAGATACGTGATAGGGGTTTAAAAGAAGAAACCATGAAAATGTACTTCCACCTTCTCAGCAATAATCCTGGGTCTTCCTGCCTGCAGGGAGGTGGTCTGATTTGCTTCTAGCTGCAGTATGTCTCATGGGCTGGCCTTACTCCAGCCAAGAAGACCTGCAACTGTCCAGCTGTATCTGTGACCAAGGAGAGCAAATCTGGCCCCCAAACTCAAAAATGTGTGCGTGTGTGTGTGTGTGTGTGTGTGTGTAATTTTTCCCACTCTTTATTTTCAAATTGTACTTCAAGAAGTAAACCCAGCTTCAAATATTTTACGATTTCTCAATTTTTAGTTATACAGGGAACAAAACAGCAGAACTTAATCAACTCTCCCAGATTCTATTTTAATTAATTCTGAAACAGAGAATGCCATAGAAATCTGAACATTAGAATTAAGCTAGTTGTTTTGCTTGTATTATGTGCAAGATTATTTTGAGTTCTAATTTCCTCATTTACATAGAGATATAACGATAAAGCTCAAGGACCAGATTTTTCAGGCACATCATTTCCAACTTCGGTCGCGACTCCAAATAACATGATTTCAATACTGCTTTTTTTTAAAAAAATAAAAGTACATATATTAAAAGACTTCATTTCCAACTTTAGATATTGTGCTTTGAAAAGTATATCATTAAAACAATCATTTTCTTTATAATAAAATGACATATCCTACATTCCAGTTTAAAATGGCCAACTCTCTTTAACTTAAATAGGAATTTCTGTAACTCATTTTGGAATTGGAACTTCTGAGTGGCCAGCTGATTGAAAGTAGGCTATTGGCAGAGTTATATCCTCCCAACATTCTGGTCCAGTCTCCGGATTTCTCCATCTCTGGAAGCTGCAACATAAAATTCATTTGTTTATTGTACATACTACTAGATGCCCAGAATTATAAAAGCCTGGAGGGCTTTTACATTTATTTAATATCTCTTTTTTGTAAAAGAAAATACAACAGTAAATATATAGGCATGATGTATGAATGTGAAGAATCTTTTATTTTATCTTAATAAAGGCTATACATTGGTGAGAAAGAAAATAACAAAATAACTACTATAGACCACTGTACTATATGTCCCACGTTTATCAAATTTTATCCTATTTGTTCCTCACAAGACCCCCCGCAGTGAAGTGAGTTGTATTAGTCCCATTTTAAAGATGGAAAAAACTGAGGCACGGAATCACAAAGTCAACAGCAGCTCCAACATTCAAATTTAGGTTGGCTAATGCCAAACCTGTCCAAATCAAGCTCTACTTAGTACATTGCCCTATTAGACATGTTTGCTGTTCCACTGCTATCTTTAGTCAATATTTTCTCTGAAATCCCATTTTCTATTACTTAATATTTATTAAATATACTGTTATGTAGAGAATCAGAAGGTATGAGAGATGAAAAAAACTGTAGCTCTGTCCTTGAACTTAAAATAATTTAATCTCGGAACCAATTGTTCTAAGTTTAAAGCCTTCATCACATGAACTGTTCTGTTATGGACATGGGGAAAGACGGATTAAACAGACAATGTCTTACCCAATTAGGGTCAGGCAGCATGGACATATACACAGAAGAAAATGAACCAAAAATATAAATAGGAACAGTGGAAGGTCAAAGCAATATTCAGGCAAGGTGATGATTGGTTCAGTTAACATATATATTGCACACCTACTGTGCGTGGCACAGTGCTAAATGCTGACAAAACATCAGCCAGGGATACACACCCCTGCTCTCATGGAGTTTACTGACTAGCAGGGGATACCGAGACAAACAAGCAATTCCAGCACTGTGCGATAAAGCTAAGTAAAGGGGGACGTACAGGGTTCTCTATGAGCAAAAAGTGGGCACTTAAGCCATTCTTCACTAGTTTCCTGTACCAAGGGAAATGTACGTGAACCTGAGGAGTAAAAAGGAGTTAACTAGGCCACAAGACTAGAAGCCACATGAGGGAACAAAAACAATACCACAAGGCCCAGGGCCAGGAGCAGATCCCTGGCCAAAATTGACTTCCCGAACTAACCCAATAAATGAAGAGGGAGATCATCTCGATTCAACTAAGGAAGGGATGATAAGCTAGCATAAGAGCTTGGGTTTGAGGAGAGGGTGGTAAAATATTGTTTTATTTTAAATCTACTTTTGATATCTTAAACTCAGAATAATTAGCTAGCTTTTCCTATTACAAACAATGCCACAATGATTAATCTTATACTTCTGTAATAATGTTCCTTTGCAGGGTATCTGTGGGATAAATTCCTGACAGCATAGATTTTTCAATAAAAAAGCATGATATAAAATAATATTACTTTATGATCTGAGTGTGGCAAACAAATACACAAATAATTTATGCCTTTGTATACAGAAACATACATAAGCACAAACATACATGTATGAGAATATCTATGGGTCAGGATTTAAAAGAAACTGGTACCATTAGCATGTACATGCTTACAAGAGTTATTATTTCATGTTTATTTCATGTTTCTGATTTTTTAAAAAATTCCTATAATGAAGCTCCTCAAAACACACACTCACACCAAAGATGTATTTAAATATGCAAGCTGATATTGATGAATCATGATTAACAGTCTGCTGAAGAAGAAATATACTCAATGTTAAGGTTTTAGTTAAGTTAAATAATATAAATACCTCCTGTTCTGACAATGATTATTTTAACTGTATATAAGAAAGGGAAAACTACCCCTGATAAGAGTATAAAAATGGAGGTATTCTGGGGCGCCTGGGTGGCTCACTGGGTTAAAGCCTCTGCCTTCAGCTCTGGTCATGATCCCGGGGTCCTGGGGTCAAGCCCCACATCGGGCTTTCTGCTCAGGAGGGAGCCTGCTTCCTCCTCTCTCTCTCTGCCTGCCTCTCTGCCTACTTGTGATCTCTGTCTGTCAAATAAGTAAATAAAATCTTTTTTAAAAAAAATTCAACTTCAACATTCAATTTCAAAATTATCTTACTTAGTGTTTTAATTTTTGTAGGTTTGCCTAGCTAACAAGTAGGCCCCAAATCCATATACTTGGTGCTCTACATGAATTATGTCAGTTAATTTTCATAGCAACCACATGACAGAGGTACTATTTTTAATCCCCACTTCACAGATGTGGAGACGGAGGCTTCAGTTTAGAAACAGAACCAAGATCACAGAACCACTAGAGGACCAGTATCTAAAGCCAGGTGCTTCCTGAGCCCGGGGTTTTAATGACCAGATCTTTCAGCTTTCTCATAATGCTGTAAAGTTAATTTGACAAGATATAAAGTAAAACAAACTGTGCTTCAAAGTGCATAGTTTATGCCATCTAAGATAATGACTGCTTTTATCTGTTTCCTAATGAATGTATATTAAGATAATGCCAATTAAAGGGGAAAATAAGATAGCATTTAGTGTTTTTTAGAGTTTTTTTTAAATAAAGACATTAGTGTTTTTTAAAATAAAGACTTAAATCTGGATAAATCAACTGGATTTAATCAGATTTTCCCTATATGTACTATACACACACACACACACACACACAAAGGTCAGCATGCCAATCAAACAAGATTTTCATTTGATTATTTGCAAGTACATAGTCTTAGAAGCTGCCATCTAAGTTCTGTTATACTTTAAATGAAGACTAAAATGCATTCTTAGAAGATAGTTGAATACACTCCAAGCTACTAGAAACAGAACCAATCTTCTAAGAGCATTCTTTCATTTGGCCAAGTCTATTACCCCTGTTATCCTAATTAACAACTTCCCAAGTGTGAGGGATCTCTTGGTAATACTTAAGCACCCAAGAGTATGAGATGGCAACAGAAATGGGATGCATGCCTACAAATGGTTTCTATTTGTGAATAACCAAAGGTTGGCATCTAAATAAAAAAGACTAGTTATCTTTCAAATAGTGGAAGACTTTTATAACTGGCGACACTGTTAAGAAGGAAACCAAGATTATATATTCTGGAAATGTTTTCAAAAGTTGCTTTAATTGGCAGAAAGTTTTCTTAACAGTTATGGTTGTTTACCTAAATAAGGCCGAATTTGAAAATTAGAATCACTACTACTAATACATACAAATGACATTTCCATTAAAAGTCTATTCCAGGAAAAGATATTTTACAATGGAGGCTGGGTGCTGCTTATCAGTTGGCAAGAGGGTCAAACATTTTATCCTTGGAATTAAGTATTAAATGAGACCTGGAGGGGATGGTGCTTGTTAAGCCACACTCATCCCTACCATTTAGACCAAGGTTAAAAAAGATGCACTGAAGCATATTTTTGAAAGGGTAGTGGTAGTCTTTTAGTCTACACAGTTTCTTCATTGCTTATGAAATGCAAATTTTGTTTTGAACATTTTGCCTGCTTTTTGTCTCTTCATAAAAGAAAAAATACAAACTTTACCATACTTAGAGATGAAGTACTCAAATCTACCAATGAAAGTGGTAAGATTTACTTTGTCCAGCAGAGGAAGTTTAAATGGTTTGTTTTTCCTCTGTTTTTCAGTTTTGCAAAGATGTTGTATCCATACTGGTTTGTCACTTACATACAGTGCAGACTTGTTCTTCACTTGATTTTGGAGCTTGTAGTAAAGATTAAAGAGTGGTAAGAGGCTATTGAGTGTGTGGTATGTTAACATCTTGTTGTGAAATGGCCTACTAATAAGTAAAAATTAGGATTAAAAAAATATAATGATAAGGGCATTCTTGGGAGGGTTGTCCCAAGAGGGCAAGAGGCTTCATATACGAGCTCCAGACAGCTAGTCTACAAAGTTTATGATTTGGAACCTGACCCAGGCAGCAGTTTCTGGACAGAGACACAAACAAGGTCACCAACATTGAAGTGCAGCCCGGAGAGAAGCTTATTCTCTTGCAATCCAGCCTTCCTCTGTGCTCTGTATTTCTACTGGGATAACTGGTATATAAAACTGATGTGACTGTGACAGCTGAGCAAAGAAAGAGAAAGTTCAATTCCAAGAAGCTCAAGCTGGTGAGATTTTAAAAGGATAAGCTGAATTGAAACCATAGAAAATATTGGCTAAATTTGCCTATCATGAAATAACAGCATAAAAATGAAATAGTGAAAATGATAATAACAGGGGTGCCTGGGTGGCTCAGTGGGTTAAAGCCTCTGCCTTCGGCTCAGGTCATGATCCCAGGGTCCTGGGATCGAGCCCCGCATCGGGATCTCTGCTCAGCAGGGAGCCTGCTTCCTCCTTCTCTCCGCCTGCTTCTCTGCCTACTTGTGATCTCTGTCTGTCTGATAAATAAATAAAATCTTTTAAAAAATGATAATAACATCTAACACATAATAAACTCTACTATTTGGAGGCACCATGTTAAGGCTTGTTTAATTGGGTCATTGAATCCTCATAGAGACCCTATAAGGTAGGGGCAGTTGTCACCTCCATTTTACAGACAAGGAAAATGAGATTTGGAGAAATCTAAGAAATGTCTCTTCAAGATTACACTATTTGCAAAGACAAATTCCTTTCACTCCTCCTATTGAGAAGTGGGTCTATGAATCTGTATGAGTTCTGTGATTGCTTTGCTCAGGAGATCACAGCAGAAGTGATAGTGTGCCAATTTTTTGTACTGGAGCTCACGTTCCTGTCTCTTAGAAGACTCTTTCCAGGAAAAGCCAGGTACCATGTTGGAGAATCAACCACCCTAAGACCATTACACTGTGAGGAAGCCCATGCTAGCCAAATGGAAAGGCCACAATGAGAGCAAGATGCTCAGTCTTCCTTCAGCTGTTCCAGCCCAATCACCTCAAGCAGACATGTGAGGGAGTGTGATGGTTAATTTTATGTGTCAGCTTGACTGGGCAAAAGGATGACCAAATAGCTGATAAAACATTATTTCTCAGTCTGTCTGTGGAAGAGATTGACAATGGAATCAGAAGATTGAGTAATGAAGATCCCCTCACTAATTTGGGCAGGCATCATCCAATCCATTCAGAGGTGAATAGAGCAAAAAGGCAGAGGAAAGGTGAATTCTCTATTTCTTGTTGAGCAAAGATGGCTATCTTTTCCTGCTTTCAGACAGCGGCACTCCTGGTTCTCAGCCTTTTAAACTCACACTGGGACTTGTACCGTCAGACCCCTGATTTTCACAGACTCTGACTGAATTTCAATCCTGACGTTTCCAGTTCTCTGGTTCACAGGTGGCAAACTGTGGGACTTTTCAGCCTCCATAGCACAGGAGCCAATTCCAATAACAAATGTCTTCCTACGTATATCTATACATATCCTACTGGTTCTGTTTCTCTGGAGAATCCTGACTAGCACAGAGAAGAAGTCTTTGGATGACTCTGCCCCAGCTGACAACCTCAAGTGTTTTAGAAACCTTAAGTAAAAACCTCCCTTCTGAACTGAATCAATTCACAGAATTATGAGAGAAAATGCTAAATTGTCATTTTAAGCCACTAATTTTTTAGATGGTTTTCTACATGGCAATAGATAACAAGAACACTGTAATTAAGTGGTAGATTTAGACAGTTGCACACAAGACCTCTGCAGGGAACCTACCATTTTCATAATACTAAGTCACCCAATAATGTAATATGATATTTGCCTTTTTCACTATGTTGACATTTGCACTGATGGTGCCAAACCATTGGTAGATAAAACTGGGTATGTCTTAGCCTGAATCAACGGAGTGACACCAAATGATATGAATAGGCATTATGTTCTCACTCAGCCACATATAATTTTTTTTAATTTTTTTAAATCCAAGTTTACTTAAAAATGTGCTAGATGAAACAGTCAAAATTATTAATTTTATAGAATCTTGACCCTTGTGTATATGCATTTTGAGTATTGCGTGACAATATGGGAGGACCCAAAAAAGTCTCTGCTTTATACCTGCCATTTTGAGGAAAAGCAACTGGTGATTGAACGTGGAGATAAGCTAGCTGCATTTTTCATGAAACACCATTTTCACTTGAAAGAACAACTCACAGACAAGCTACGGTTATTCAGACTTGGGTATCTGACAGGCATTTTCTTGGAAAGGAATAAAATAAGCTTGTCACTTCAAGTCAAACAACTGACACTATTTTTGCCAGTGATAAAATTCAAACTTCCAAGCAAAAATAAAAATTTTGAAAAACTTGTATCTGCTATGAACCTGGCAGCTTTACAATACTTACAAACTTTTCTGATGAGTTCAGTGATGTTATAAACACATGTGATTTTTTTCTGTATTAAATAATGAAGTGTGTTAATATAGGGAAGGTCTGCCTAATTCAGTGAAGCAATATTTTCCAATTGACCAACCCATGATAGCAAAAAAAGGTTGCATAGGAGTTAATACCCATTCAAAATACAATATAGTTCAACAACTTTTAAATGTCAGAGAGAATGCAAAATTTACCAATTTGTTTTCAGAGCCCACATTGCAACTAACCATAAGAAATACCCACTTGTTGAGTTTTAATTTAGTATCAAAGAATTATATCCCTGATTATCTGAAAGGCTGTTAAGACACTCTTCCTTTTCCAATTATTTGTCTGTGTGAGGGCACACTCTCTGTATACTTCAACCAAAACAACAGATTGCTATATTTTGAACATAGAAGTGGATGTGGAAATTTAGCTGTTTTCTATGAAGTCAGGCATTAAAAAGATTTACAAAAGTTTAAAACAGCACCACTGTTCTCAGTGAATATCCTTTGTTTTGGAAAATAGATTGTTTTCACACTCATACACACAGATGCACACAAATATGCTATTTATGTTACCATGTATTGGCTGTATTATTTTTATTTTAAAATAAATACATATTTTTAAAAAATTCTTAGTTTTTACTTCTTTTTTTTCTCAGTTTTAACTTCTACTGTGGTAAATAGCAATATCTATCTAATCCACATAAATGAAAACACATTGGGGTTTTCAATAACTTCTTTTTTTTAAGATTCTCCTATTTACTTATTTGAGAGAGAAAGCATGAAGGGAAGAAGGTCAGAGGGAGAAGCAGACCCCCTCCCCCATGGAGCTGGGACCCCAATGCGGGACTCAATTCCGGGACTCTGGGATTATGACCTGAGACAAAGGCAGTCACTTAACCAGCTGAGCCACCCAGGCGCCCTAGCTTTCAAGAATATAAAGGAGTCCTGAGAATAATTTGAGAGCCACTCCTCTAAAATAAAACATCACTTCACTCCATACACATTTGATCTGATTACACATTTACTATGAGATAAGAGATCATATGACCCAGGCAACAGAGAAATGGGCCAAGAATCAGAAACGGGCCTATTAAAAATCATCTACAGTTGGCATCATAAGAGAAATTACAAGTGTATTCAATGTAGAACAATGTAGAATGCTCTGATGGTCACATATCAGAGGCACATCGAGAGTAGTGCTCTTTAATTTGTTGCATCCACAATGCTATTGATTGTTGATAAGCTCTTTGTACTAATTATACACAAAGACTTCATAATTTATATTTATACCCAGAAACATACAGTATTATGTCACGGAGTTGTTATCGGATGTTAACACAGAAATTTTATCTTTTGTTGTACCCTATTGTCACTAAGCAAGAAAACTAGATAATAAACCTCTCCTTCACATTTATAGCAATGTCATTCTTGGCTTGACAGCATGTCTCCTGAAAAATGTCATTGTTAGTTCCTGTCTGGAGAGTGGATTTACTATTCCCTGGCTCCAGACACTTAATGTTCTATAACAACATCTTTATGACATTTTTACAATCTTATTATTACATGAATGGCAAAGTAAGACTACCAGTAATAGGATGTATGGGGAAAAAATTAAGTACTTAGAGAAAGATATTAGAAAAGGCACAATTCTGTGTTATACTTGGATTCTTCTTTAGAAAAATTTCAAACACCAATTTTCATCTGAAGCTTTTCTGGAGCAGAGCCCTTGGTGAGAAGTCTGTTGGTAACTCAGGAATTTATTTTTAGTCTGAATTATAGATAACCCCTTTGTTCTGTGTACAGCCCACACACTCATGAAACATTCCCTCTTTTCCTAACACAAGAATCAGTTGCTGCAGTGCTCTGGGAAGAGAGTCATATTGTCACTACCAGAAGCATGACTCATTTTGATAAGGAGCCTGCAGCATTTCATCAAGATAGTGTTGCCATGGCAAACAGATACAGTATCTAGTTCCATGTGAATCAGGGAGAACAGAATTAACACCTCAAGTGTATAAGGAGTTAGACTGACATAAATGCATGCATGCATGCTAAGTCAAATACTACTAGAGTTCTGTCTTCCTTCTCTAAGGGGCTCAAAGGAAATGTTATCAAAACATTTTTTTTCTGGTTGTTTGAGGAGTGTCAACTGTTTCCCAAAATGATGAAATAGCAGTATTTTAAACATACATTTTCTTACTCCTTCTGGCAAGTGAAGAATATTTCTTACTAATGGTACTTTCAGCCATGGGAAATGACATACCTTTAAATATTTTATGCTCCATGTTGGGGGAAATTGGAAGGGGAGGTGAACCATGAGAGACTATGGACTCTGAGAAACAATCTGAGGGTTTTGAAGGGGCAGGGGGGTGGGAGGTTGGGGGAACCAGGTGGTGGGTATTGGAGAGGGCACATTTTGCATGGAGAACTGAGCGTGGTACAAAAACAATGAATACTGTTATGCTGAAAAGAAATAAAAAATTAAAAAAAAATATTTTATGCTCCTTAAAAATTCCTATGACTACATCACCCACTCTGCTTCAAATGCGTACTTACTGAGAGACCCTTTAGGCTAAAAGCTTTACTAATTTAAAAAAGAGTTTTCCTTTATTTTTTCAAAATAAAAAAATGTTTATGAGAAAGCACGGACTAAACTTGTGCTCAAAAAGAACTGTATATTAATTATGAAAAATTGGTACTGTTTATAAGTTTAATGTTTCTTTGAGATCATTGTAAGTATTAGTCCCTATCTGCTTTCCCACAGGTATATCCACAGACACTGGAAATTGAATTTGGTTCCCTGGGAATGTTAAATAGATCCAACAATGATATGGTTCAGATTATCTATGAAAGTAACATGTGAAATAATAAAACCCCAAAAAGTAACTTTCTCCATTAAAAATATTGCTTTTAGGGGTGCCTGGGTGGCTCAGTGGGTTAAAGTCTCTGCCTTCAGCTCAGATCATGATCCCCGGATTCTGGGATCTGGCCCCGTGGGGGGGGGGTCTCTGCTCAGCAGGAAGCCTACTTCCCCCTCCCCTCCCCCTCTGCCTGCCTCTCTCCCTACTTGTGATCTCTCTCTGTCAAATAAATAAGTAAAATCTTAAAAATGATCTCTGTCTGTCAAATAAATAAAATCTTTTTAAAAAAATATTGCTTTTAATGTAAATAAAGTTGCTAGATTTTGAAATTAAAGTTTGTCTCAAAAAAACAGGAATATGGTTATTTCTTGATTCCCTGAGGTAATGGCTATAAGGGAGAGCCAATAGACTTAATATACTTAATATAAATATATTTGGTTGAAATGAGATATATCATTTCAAAACACATTTACAGCTCTATAAACATTACACCAAAAAATAAAAATAATATGGCAGTTTAAGTACACTCATTATCGCAGAAATTATTTCAAAAACGGCCAAAAGCTTATTATCTTGTCGCAAGTATTCTGTCATACTTTTTTACCTTTTAGCTTTTTTGTCCTTAAGGGTCCACTTTGGTCTCGGGTAAATTATCTTTCCTTAGCCCTTTCTCTGGAGACTAATTTCCCCATCTTGACTCTGCAGTGTTTATATCCACAAGGACACAATCTCCCCTTTGCCTTCAACACACATACAGTCCCAGGGTCTCTCAAAGACGGTATTGGCAGAGAGCAGGAGCTGCTCAGCTGCAACTAATTTGAATGGTCAGAGAATAACTATTCTCTGCTGCAGTAGACATAATGTAGCATCTGTTGATCACTCTGTAGTCCCAAGTAATAGACAGACCTTCAGCTGTTGATGATTTGGGGTCTTAATTTTAAATGATATGTCGCCAGATTGTTGGAATTGAACCCAAATAGGTCATTCCATTAATTCACTCATACATTCATTTGGCATTTACTGAAGGTCTATTACATGCCAATCACTAATTTCAGTGACGTCTTAGGTAAATCCACACATGAATATCAATCATTTTAGGTAATGTTTGAATGTCATATTTAAGGTTTTTGGGGGAAGGGTTTGAGCTTTGGTTGCAGAATAATGGCAATCAATTCCAGATAGCCCAAACCAAAAAAAAAAAAAAGGTGGGGGGAAGGGGGAGCAATTGATTGGAAGCATAGTGAAGTGGCTCATATAATTAAAAGAAATGTTGAACAAGCAAGTTTCAGAAAATAGAGAAACCAGAACAACCCAGTAATCAGCAGAGGTGTGTATATGTCCCTTTGAGTCAGCAGCCTCAGTCTCTCATAGCTCAAAATGCCCCATTTCTAGGAGAGAAATGCTGATTATTTAAGTGGACAAAGTCAGGTGGTACAAACACAGCTGTTAAAAACCCATCTGGAAGACCTAGTTGTATCTTGGCATGATCCCTAAATACAAAGTAGCCACTTTAAGATCAGAGCTAGCCCTGGACAAAAATCAATACGCAGAGAAGAGCCACAAACAACGCAGCCTGGGAGTAGGGGCTTGGGGCAGAGGAACTGGTTAGTAAAAACAACTGAGTTTAGAAACACCACTGGCTGAGTAGTAGTTTGCTAGATGGTTCATGATATTTAAAAAAAAAAAGGCATTGAGAAAATGAAAAATATAGCACTTCTGAGAACACTTGGTTCATTGTTCTAAGTACATGAAGAGTACTTGTTGAATAAGTTGGGGGATTGTTAGGATGACGCAATTAGGATGGAAGGATTCTGAATGCTATGAAGAAAGTCTAAAATATATTTGCACATCCTAGAGCATTTGCCCAGAATATACTTGAAAGAATCCTCGTACCCATCCTCTTGGCAAACTTAAGCTAATCTTTGAAACCCAGCTGGAATCCCCACACTGTGTACTGGCTTCACAGATAAGCCATGTGCTACCTATATATACTTTTCATTCATACCTTTTATTGCACTTATCATGTTTTACTGTTATAATTCTGTTTATACACCTATCAGAGTAAACTATGGATGTGTGAATGGCCCAGCAT
Organism: Neogale vison; assembly: GCF_020171115.1. NCBI lineage: Eukaryota > Metazoa > Chordata > Mammalia > Carnivora > Mustelidae > Neogale > Neogale vison. The sequence continues at coordinate 62,125,651 of NC_058093.1, read as the reverse complement.
ATAACTTAATTTCTTGTATACAGAGGTATTCACCTAAAATTTTCTATAAATCAACTGAAGACAAAGGGGAAATCAAAGGATTATGAGATGGGTCTGACAGACTCCAATTTGCTTGAAGTTATGTGGTCATAGATTAGAGCAGGGTAAGACTGAAGACAAAAGAAGAGGTTAGTGGAAGAGCCTGCATAAAAATGCTGTGAGCTACAATGAATGCAATCGAGAATGGTGAATTGTGAGTAAATCATATTAGAACTTAAGAGGTAAAGAAATGCAGATTTCGGAGTTGGTGAGGGGATAAAAATGACAGTAACAATGTTTAAGGTAGCAAATATAAGTAAGGGGGCATGTTGATGGGGAAAGCAATAGGTCTCATTTAGGAAATGTCATATGTGGGATGGCATATGACATCCCACATATGACAGGGACAGCCTAGCAGATTCAAAGCCAGACCAACTGGTTCCAGAGGGTGTGCTTATAGCCCCTAAACTGTGCAGTTTAATTTCTAGGGATGTTGTGAGCGTTAAATGTGTTAACAGTTTTTTTGTTTTTTTTTAAAGATTTTATTTATTTATTTGAGAGAGAGAGACAGTGAGAGAGAGCATGAGCAAGGAGAAGGTCAGAGAGCAAAGCAGACTCCCCATGGAGCTGGGAGCCTGATGTGGGACTCGAGCCCGGGACTCCGGGATCACGCCCTGAGCCGAAGGCAGTCGTCCAACCAACTGAGCCACCCAGGCGTCCCTGTGTTAACAGTTATAAAGGACTTAGTATAGAGTTAAGGAATTACTTATTGAAAGTTTGCTGCCATTGATCTTAAGAGTGGGAGGCTGTAAATCTTCACCAAAAATATCAAGATTGTGTGTCCACTGCTCAAAGCCAGCTTTTGATGACTTTGATCAACAAAGGGCATGATGGGACTTCCTTTAAAATCTGGCCCCAGCATACAGCTCAAAAATGCTTTCTCTTTTACCTTAAGTTAGATCCATCTTCAAGGACAATGAAAAGCTTAGCAGGTCAGAAGGTGTGACCAGAAAAAGAAACTCTAGAAATGATGAAGTTATTTTTATAAAGCTTTTAAACCTCACATGATATTTCTATTATATTCTAGAAATAGGAGTATTAAGCAGTTAAGCATAAACATTCAAATATAAGATCTAGGAATGTGGCTCAACTAAAATTTTCAAACGTTTATAATCATTAGTTTGTACTGAGATTCTATTTCACATTTATAAAATTCAATGATGAGAAATAAAATGAATGATCAGTCAATCTTTTCTTGGAAGCAAGGTTTATGTGTTATTCATATTAGTTATTCTAGTGTTGGCACATAGCTATCACATAGTGGGTGCTCAAAAAATTGTTTTTGAATTATTACTACAGAAATATTTTTGAAAAGGCCTTTAAAAAGTATATCTAGCTAGCTAATTTGTTATGCCCTGCTTCTTATGGAAATTTTGTCTTAAAGGTATAGAAGTTCAAATAATTGGGGTGCTTAGGTGGCTCAGTGAGTTAAAACTCTGTCTTTGGCTCATGTCATGATCTCAGGGTCCTGGGATTGAGCCCCACATCAAGCTCTCTGCTCAGCAGCGTGCTTGCTTCCTGCCACCCACCCCCGCCTGCCTCCCTGCCTACTTGTGATCTCTCTTTCTGTCTAATAAGTAAATAAAATCTAAAAAAAAAAAGTTCAAATAATCTAAACACATAATAACTAATAGTATAACTTTGTTTGTCCACCTGCTAAAAATTATCTAGTTAACAGGGGACTCAGGCAAATTCACATCCTCCTGCCATTGCCATGGCACTCACATAAGAATAAATAAAAACAGGCAAAGAAATACTAAAAACTAATAAATGATAAACATAATAGGCCATGTCCAGTTTGGTCTGACATTGATCACAAAAAGAAAGAAATTTCTTTGATTTTGCTCTCTTCTTGCCCCATAGATAATAATAAAAGAAAAGATGGTTGATCAAACTGGGTTGGCTTGGTATAAAGCAGGGGGCTGAAAGCTATGGCCTTCTGCAGGGTCATATAAGGAAATGAGTTCAAAGTCTACATTTTCAATTAATAGCTCTAGCAATTATTCATTAAACCTGAGCTCTGAACCACCTGAACCAAAGCAGGCACCAAAAAATAATCCATAAAACGTGATAAACAGGATTGATCCATTTTATCTAGCATAATAATTCTCTGAACCATTTTTTACTTGCTAAGCAATAAGAAAAAGTATTTAAATCATTTCTCATAAATACTGATGTATAATAGCATTTGTGCACTATGATGACCCAGATTCTCAGATGTGCAAATCTCACCTACAAGCTTCTGACTTTCTTCAAAATGCAATTAAAATTTTTTTAATGTGAAATATGTCCTTTTGCTTTTCATTTTCTGCAAAACACTGTGGTATGAACAGTCTAATATTCAATGCGCATTCATTTCACAATCTAAAATAGCTAAATGCAATTAACTTTAATATGTTTGGTGAAGTGTTTTCCCAAGCGGAACAAATATCATCCTACAGATTAAGGGATGTAAAATGAACCACCAACCTTACACAGAAATATGCTGATTTGATTTTTTTTTAAAGTTTAATGGCATTTTATTGCAGTACTAATCCTTCCTCCTTTTATTATCTTTAAATATTTAACTGTCTACTGTCATGATCTCTCCAAGTTCTTTGAGCTTAGCCTCAGTGCAGCTGGGCCACTCTAAGAGCTCCCAGTTGTATAACTAATGAGTAAAGACTATGGGAGCAATGCTCTCGGGAATATGTTGGTCTGCTGAATAAAGAAAATAGGCTCGAGCTCTCTAGGTACCTATTTCCTTTCCATAGTACTTTCTGGACTATTATATAAGGAAGAAATTTAGGTTTAGAACATGAGTTCAAAGGAATCCAGGCCAGGACACTGTCTTCAAAAACCCTGAACTTCATATCTATTTGCCCATATGTATTTCTATCTTATGTCATCATCTCTCCATCTATACAACTACTCTACCACCAGAGTTCCAATATTTGATACATTCTGGGACAATGCCTACATTGTCCCTATATAGACAGGCAGGTATTACGTAGATACTAAGGTAAATAAGATAGTCTCTGCCATACATGGTCAGTGTCTAATGTGGAAAACTGATGTAAAAAAAAGTCACGATACTTTACAAGATTTAAACATAGTCTTTACTGTGTTCCAAAGGTATCCATTTTTCTTCTCATCCTAGAAAAACAAATCAAAACAAATCAAAACAAAACAAAAAAAAACTAACATCATCTATAAAGTCTTCCTCATGAAAGAAAAAGGAAAATAAAAGATCTCCCCGATCTAATGACCCATCCACCTCTCACCGAGATTTTAATCACTAAACTAAACCCATTGATATTCATGGTTCTGTGTATATTTTAACTATGTAGGGTCTTTGGTCTTATCTCATATTTGCTCACTGTGCGTATGGCAAATATATAGCATGACAGTTAAAAACTGAGTCTCTGAAGTTTTCCTCTCTGCTTTGAAACCCAGCTTAACCATTTACTAATTGTGTTCCCTTAGGAAAATGACTTAGTCTGTCCATGCCTCCAAGCTCATCTGAAAGTTTGTATAATAGCAATTCCTACCTCATGAGGTTGTGTGTTAACTGTGTTTTAGAAAATAATTTCCATATTTTAGGATACTTGGACATCTTGGGACCTAGTGCGCCAAAGACGGGGCTGACTCTCCTAAGGTTAGCTAATTCTCTGAGAGAGCAAACAACTTCCCTGTGAGCACAGCTTTGATATGCAAACCAGCAAATCACAAATCCATCCATACCTCCACCCACATCCTTTGATCAGGCTCCTGCCATCCAGGACACTATCTGCCAGCCTTAAAACACCACAGGGCGAGATCCTGAACAACTAGGAATCACCCTTAGAACTCAGAGCCTATAGAAATCACTCAAATTCTCCAATCCTAAACCTGCTCAGTCTGCTTTACCTTGCCTTGCCCATTCTTCCTATAAAAACCATGATAAAGGCTGTTGTCCGTGCTTTCCCCTCACCTCTCTGCCTCCTGACTGGCCTCTGTACTCTCTCATATGGCCCTGAGTGGCACTGTGTACCCCTTCCCTCTGGAAACTGTGGGTAACCAGTTATCCCATCAATGACACTCATCTGATCTGTTGGCTTCACAATACCTGAATAAAAATAAAACCCACATTTTAAGTAAGTTATTAAAAATATTCAAGGGACACCTGGGTGGCTCAGTGGGTTAAGACTCTGCCTTCAGCTCAGGTCATGAGCTCAGGGTCCTGGGATTGAGCCCCACATCGGGCTCTCTGCTCGGCAGGGAGCCTGCTTCTCCCTCTCTCTCTGCCTCCCTGCCTACTCGTGATCTCTGTCTGTCAAATATATAAATAAAATCTTTTTAAAAAATATTCAATTATATATTATAGTCATTGCATATAAACATCTTAGGACAGTGCCTCACATTATAAACACTCAAATATCAACTATTTTGCCCGGTCTTATTTCTATAGCAGTACATGCATATAGACATTAAATAGCCAGCACTTATTTTCATTTTACTCAACTTACATTATTCAACATTTCCTATTACCAAGAACTATCTTGGGCATTGAGGCAAAACAGTGAACACATGGTATGGTCCTTACCCACATGCTTACAATCTTGTTAACAAATGTAATACTCTATGCTGTTTTCCTCTTGTTCCTTAGTAATAATTTCTAACTGCTGGGTTGATAGTCCATGCTTAAAAACTTTTTAAAAAATCAAATCAACTTTAAGGATTACATCTTTCTAAATACTCTTCTTTGTATTATTCTAAGTACTGTTTTCACAGTATTAATTTCTGTTGTTCATCTCTATACCAGTCTTTTTCTCTTTTACCATTTGATGATAAGGAAAGGAGCCTAGAACAATATGGTAAATGATAACCAAGGGAAGTAGTTACATAATATCCTCCCATTCACATATTTCAGTCATTGAAATTTCAAATGGCAACATTATGCCATTGGCTCACAGCTAGTCATCAAATAGAATCCAAATAATTTTGAGCCCTTATTTTTGCATGGTCAGTCTCCATTTGTATAGTTTGATTTTGTTCTTAAATGTCTGCTATGTTATCTGTCTGTGAACTTCTCAGCTCTTCCTATCTGGTCACCAAAATGTTAAGTATACTTTAGAGTAACTGCCATGCCATTCCCAATGTCACTAAGTCTCCTAAATGACGGTCACTCCTGCTGAGTTAGCTTCATACCCAGTAACCCTGATACCTCCATCCGCAGAGATGAAAACATGATGCAAGATTAACCAAATCAGAACCTTTCTCTTCTCTCCCCTTCTGTCTCACATATACAAAGACCACAGCCAGTTGGTGCTGGGCAACAATTGTGTGTAACGCCTAGACTGGCAACCATGTTCATTTATTCAAAAATATTTACTGAGCACATGAGCCATCCAAAAACTTTCCTGATGAAGGAGAGTGATCATAAGCAAACAACTGTGTGAGGAATTATTTCCAGATCTAGATGACCTTGCACAAAGGAGAAGACTAAGAAGGGATATAAAAATGACTGGACCTGGGATACGTTTTGCATTCACGCCTATGTGCTTTGAGGGAAGAAACTATAGAGAAAAGATCCCTCAAAGCAGTAACTCCAAGCTTCAACTTAAAAAATCATAGTTGCCCATGCAAAGGGGGAGGGAATGAACAGTTTAGGAAGGAGGCACCAGATGTGTAGAAGCTCTGAGATAGGAAGGAGTTTGTAACATGAGTAAAATGGAAAACCATTTCATCAGGCTGGACCCTGGTGAGGAATGGGAGGAGTACGGCAGACCAAGCCTTGAAGGCAGGCAGGGGCCAGATCAAGACCAACCTTATAAGCTGTCTTAAGGAACTGCAACAATGTATAAAAAAATGAATCAGTAGAAAAATAACAAGGAAGAATGAAGCAAGTATAAGAGACCATGAAGTCCCTGAGCCATGCCCACCTTCAGTTCTCTATAACCTCTCCTCTTCAATCTACTCTCCACGCTACCACTACTGTGATCTTTGTTAATACACACCTTTTTCTTTTAAGATTTTATTTAGTCATTTGACAGCGAGAGAGAGAGAGAGAGAGAGAGAGAGAGCGCACAAGCGGGGGGAGTGGGAGAGGGAGAAGCAGGATCCCTGAGGAGCCAGGACCTGATAGGCAACTCGATTTCAGAACGCTGGGATCATGACCTGAGCCGAAGGCAGATGTTTAACTGTCTGAGTTACCCAAATATCCCTATAAATACACATCTTCCACCATTTCCCTGTTTAAAAAGTATGATGACTGTCCATGTCTTAAGGATATAGTCCCAGTATACAATACAGTTTTCTAGAATCATCTTCTACCACTTCATCCCCTACACACTGTGCTTTAGTCATACCAGGCTATTCATTGTTACGTAAAGATGGCATTATATCTCCTCACTTTTGCTTATGCCCTTTCTCTTGTATGTCTTGTCAACCTTGGAAGTTATCTGCAAGGATCAGATGGCATCTCATCCATGAGGTCTTCCAGACTATATTTTCTGTACTCCAATAGCATTTTATCCATGTTTTTATATGAAATACAGCATTTTAAGTTTATTTGCATATTCTACCCTCAAACTATGAGTTTTGTATGTTTATTTCATGTTGATTTTTCCTGTACCTAGTAACAAGTCCATAGTATTCAAAATGCTTAATGAATGAATACAGACATCTTTTGGCTAAAACCAAGACTTTTTATGCATTCCCAAACTGAGTTTTATATATAATCATGATTAATGGCCTTTTTTCCACTGAGTCATCCAGTCACTAAACATTAAGACGTAATAAGAATAAAGAGAGCTCTAAATTATATATTACAGATACATAATTTTTGCTAGTTATAGATTTTTCTTACCTAAACTATGTGACTACATTGAAACTATTTATATATTTAAAACTATGAGATAATATATGAAAAATGTTAATGAATCTCTTTCTCTAAAATAAGTGGTTGAAGAAAAGTAGTGAAGCAGAAGATAGGTAAGAGATAAAATCATTTCCCTTTCATATTTAAGTGACAGAAACAACAGAATATCCTGGGGATCTTTAAAGACAATAAAAGCTACCTATCCAAAATAATCTTAGGAAACTTCTACCAATGGGAGGTAAAATGAAATAAATAATCTTTAAGGGGTCCTAGCAGGCCTCTGATACTTAGATTGTGATCCCTTACAGAAATCAAATACTGGGGTGCCTGAGTGGCTCAGTAGGTTAAGCATCTGACTCTTGATTTTGGCTCAGGTCATGATCTCAGGATCACAGGATCAAGCTCCATGTCGAGCCCCATGATGAGACCCCTGTTTGGGCTCCCCACTCAGCAGGGAATCTTCTCCTCTCCCTCTGCACCTTCCCACCTATTGCCCTCCTGCTCATTCTCTCCCTCCCCCGCTCACTGAAATAAATAAATCTTGGAGGGGAGGGGGAGAATTCAAATATTGTCAGAACCAGGAGACCTTATTCTGGACACAGTTCTGATACATATAAATTCCTGGATCTTGGAGTTCACCCATCTTTCTCAGACCAATTGTCTATTTGCTAAGTAATAAAGACAGATTACTTGTAGTTCTTATATAGCCTATGACTGTACATCTCAAAGACAGTATTTTTGTAAGACTCAAATATAAACTACTTTCCATTAAAATGCTGATAAAACTGACCACAGAATATTTTGATATTGTCTTACACATACGTACGATATTGTAAGACACTACCCCTTTTGAAAATTGACCCTCTTTGGCGTCATCATTCCACATTCTGCTAATGCCCACTGGTTGTAACATAAACAAAAATGCTGACACTTACAGGCAAGCTGTTTCAGTAGGAATGGCCTCTGTGCACATTTGTGCCACTCTTTTTGAAGAATTCCAACAGCAAATTTTCCTTCCGGCTTACCATCTTGCTGACCCAGTTTTCCACATAATACTGCCTGCAGCTCCAGTCTGCTGAAATAATGATTGTACCTCTATCACCTTTCCCCTACTAAGCGAGGAGCTCCCTCTCTGTGAGGGTTGCTGTTAATGAGAGGTAACGATGTGCGTATGCGCTCCCACTTCCCACAGCTGAGGCCGACATCTTTAGTCGATCTTTTACAGAGAACTATACCAGACTTCACAGTTCTCCTTAGCAGAGCCTTACATAGAGCCACTAATAATCAGTTAGGGTTGGAATCCACGATGGAACTTGCCACTGTAGGCCAGATGGTTTCAACATCTACCTCCAACCTTTAATCCAAAATAACTGGAGAATAGATTTTAGAATCTATTCTGAAATCACTGAACAAGTTCAGAAATATGTTGAAAAAACTAAGCCTAATTTGAGCTGGTTCTCCTGGTTTCATTAAATGTGTATAATTAGAGGCTATAGGATATTAAGAAATTTTTAAAAGGGCTATCTTCTTTTCATTTTATAACACGGACTCAGTATTGGAGGAAGATAAGATCCAATTGCCTTCATTTCCTTCCTTAATGATACTATTATTGACTATATAACTGCCTGAGTCCATAGGTCTAGTGCAGAATGTCTAAAATTTAGCAACAGCTATGGAAAATTTAGGCAAGTTTCTGATATCCATTAGGATCACAAAACAAACATCTCTATGACCTAATCCTAGTCACCTGGGATATAGACAACTGAAACAAAGATTCGAAAGCATTAAACTTAAGCTACCACCATGTTGTATTTCTTGTGACTAATAACCTCTCAGGCAAACACTTTTCAGACCAAAAAAAAAGGGTGACTAAAAAATAAAGGTTGCTCTCTAGCCCAGAATAATTTGGGCTACATATAAACCATATATACAGACTATAGACTACATATAAACCATTTTTTAAAAGATTTATTTATTTTTTAGCAGTATGGAGGTTCCTCAAAAAAGTTGAAAATAGAACTATCCTATGACCCAGCAATCATATTCCTGAGTATGTACTCTCAAGATACAAATGTAGTGATCCAAATGGGTACATGTGCCCAAATGTTTATAGCAGCAATGTCCACAATAGCCAAACTATGTTAAGAGCCCAGATGTCCATCAACAGATGAATGGATAAAGAAGATGTGGCATATATATACAATGGAATACAATGCAGCCATCAAAAAACCTGAAATCTTGCCATTTGCAACGATGTGGATGGAACTAGAGGGCATTATGCTAAGCGAAATAAGTTAACCAGACAAAGACAATTATCATATGACCTCTCTGATATGAGGAATTTGAGAGGCAAGGTGGAGGGTTGTCAGGGGAAGAAAGGGAAAAAATGAAACAAGATGGGACTGGGGAGGGAGAAAAATCTCAGGAAACAAACTGAGGGTTGCTAGGGGGTGGGGAAGGGAGGTATAGGGTGGCTGGGCTATGGACATTGGAGAGGGTATATGCTATGGTGAATGCCATGAATTGTGTAAGACTGATGATTTACAGACATGTACCCATGAAGCAAATAATACATTATATGTTAAAAAATTTTTTTTTTAATTTTTTTGGAGAGAGAAAGAGAATGAGTGGGGAAGGGGCAGAGGGAGAGGAAGAGAAATCTCAAGCATACTCCCCTCTGAGCAGGGAGCCCAACACAGGGCTCAGTCCCAGGACCCTGAGATCATAACCTGAGCTGAAATCAAGAGCCAGCCACTTATCTGACTGAGCCACCCAGGCGCCCCTACATATAAACCACTTACAAACAAGTGAGCAGTAAAAAAAAGCCCCAGGCTTTTCTAGCTGCCTACATTTTGGCTTGGTTTCCCTCAGCAAAGTGCTTGAATAAAACCTTACATATACACCAAGTTGTTGATCGATGTTGATCAAATATGATATACACTAATATCCTTTTACTTCATCAAAGAACTCATGGATTTGGAAATTTTGAATGAGTATGTGAAATAAGAAAGATGAAAAACTATCATTATCTTCTTGACAGAGAAAAAAAACAATTTTCGGAGGTACCTATATCTTCTTTAACTTATTCCAGCACCAGTATAATGCTGGGCTGTCCAACATGGTAGCCACAAGCCGTTTGCGGTGACTGAGTTCTTAAAATATGGTGAGTACAAATTACATATTAGACACAAAAGATACACACTGGATTTTGAAACCTTATTAAAAAAATATATAAATAATGCAAAACACTTATTGAACACTTAGACTTTAAGATCATATGCTACATACTTGTCAGATCTTAACAACCCCCGTAATAGAGTGACCAATGGTCCCAGTGTATCTGCACTGAGGGTTTTTTTTTTTTAATATTATTTATTTACTTGACAGAGAGAGAGAGAGCATGAGGGGAGAAGGGTCAGAGGGAGAAGTAGACTCCCCACTGAGCAGGGAGCTCAATGCAGACTGGATCCTGGGACTCCAGGATTATGACCTGAGCCACAGGCAGTCACTTAACCAACGGAGCCACCCACACACCCCCTGCACTGAGGGGTTTTAGCATGTGAAAGTTCAGGTGCAAAAGAAAAAAAAACTAAAAACATCCAGAGCAAAACAGGATGAGCTGGTCAACCTACCCATTCATTAAATATAATTTACCCCACTCTACAGATGACAACAATTGAGGTTCTGAGAGTTTCAGTGATTTGTGCAAATTCACACTACTAAAAAGTGGCAGATAAGGGATTCCTGTTGTGCCTGGTCTGCATTATACTGTATTATATATGTATTATATATTATATATATATAATATACTGTATACTGTATTATATATGTATTATACTCTCTTCCCATCAGAGAAGATTGCTGCGTTGTTTTTTATTCATTTCTCCAGTTTACACATGTAAAATACATAATGTGAAGTGTTATGTCAAAATCTGAAATAACAATAGCTAATGTCAGGGTCTGTTGATTTATTAACTTCTTATTAACTCTATGAGAGGGATATTGCTATTACTCCCATTTTATAGACAAGGAAACTAAGGCACAGAGAGGTTAAACAACTTCCTCATATAACGAGATTTCCAGCAACTGGACTCAACCGAGATAGTCTGGCTTCAGCGGTGTTCAGTGGTGTTGTTAAGATGGCCCTTCCGAACTGCTTGTCAGTGAATATAGCAGTGCTGCCGATCTCCAGTCCTGCAAAGGGACTGGAAGAGCTGGGGGGAGCATGGAGAAGTATCATGCTAACCTGGACTCCAAATCCACCTGTAAACACTACATCCCATAGGATTCATATATTCGGGGTCCACAAAGAATAAGGGCCAAGCTCTAAACACTTCTCATGTAACATTGTCATTTTTTTCTTTCTTTTTTTCTTTTTTAAGATTTTATTTATTTGTTTGTCAGAGAGAGAGAGAGAGAGGAGTCAGTGTGAGTGTGCACAAGCAGGAAGAGGGGCAGGCAGAGAGAGAAGCAGACACCCCATGGAGCAGGGAGCCCAACTCAGGACTTGATCCAAGGACACTGGGATCATGACCTGAGCCAAAGGCAGACGCTTAACCAACTGAGCCACCCAGGCATCCCAGGCTTTTTTAAAATTAATTTTGATTTGTCTTTTGGTTCACGGATGTATATTTTTCTGTTACTTTTTAAAATACATGGATGATATCTTTTTTGAGAATTTGTTTATGTGAAAATAAATTTTGCTGTCTTTATTCACAAAGAATTGGTTTTCTATAAAAATTTTTGCATTAAATCTTTTTCCCTCTGAGTTTTATAGAAAATTAGTACTAAGTTGGTTGTTTCATTCTCTTCCTCCCAATATATACATAACAGAGGAATCATCTGATGTCATCGCGATTTTTTAAAATTTAAAATCAGTTAATTAACATATAGTGTATTATTAGTTGCAGGGGTAGAGTTTAGTGATTCATTAGTTGCAATGAACATCTAGTGCTCATTGTATCGAGTGCCTGCCTTCATGTCCATCACCCAATTATCCTATCCCTCAACCCCTCCCCTCAGTCAACCCTCAGTTTGTTTCCTAGAGTTAAGAGTTTCTTATGGTTTGTCTCCCTCTCTGATTTTGTCTTATTTTATTCTTCCATCCCTTCCCCTATGTTCACCTGTTTTGTTTCTTAAATTCCACATATGAGTGAAATCGTATGATATTTATCTTTCACGATTTTCATTGTTACAGAGGAGCTACTTTTTATGCCCTCAAACGCTTTTGAAGTATTTTGTAAATTTACTGGAATTTTTTTAAAGTATTGCCAAAATGTGCCTATCTATAGATTTCTCTGTATTGATTTTTGTCTGGAACATGGAGAATCCTTTTAAGAGTTTTAAGAAAAATCATGAAAAAATTTAAATGAAAATTATTTTATACTTAATATCAGGAACTCTTGAAAAATAAAAGGTACAAAGTCTTGGCTGAACTAAAGCTGTTCTTGTTTAAAAGTCCTCTAGCTTGTCCTCCCTACAGATGATTTTTTCTGCCATTATCAACCCAGGACATTTTTCAACAATTACCTTTTATGGGTGTTTCTGATCCAATTATTCTAGTCTCTAGAACATGTATAATCTTGAGATTGACTTTCCATTTTTGGGTTGTCAGATCTATTATTGCCTTCCTCATCTTTTTTACTATTTTGCCTTTTTCTGTACATTGGGAGAGAGTCACTCATTGTTCACATTACTAATTCAATTTTCTGCAGTGTCAAATCTGTCTTTTACTGTCTCCAGTGTGAATTTTAATCCAGATAATGAATTATCATCTCAGCTGGCATATATATATATATATATATATATGCAGGGAGCCAGATGCGGGGCTCCATCCCAAGTCCCTGAGATCATGACCTGAGCCAAAGGCAGACACATAACTGATGGAGCCACCCATGCAGACCTCTCTGCAAGGTCTTTCTTTCCCAGGTAATTTTTCATAATTTCTAAGATGGATTTCCTTTTATCTTCAGATACTCAACACTGAGTAATTCATGTCTGTCTAGATTCTCAACATGTATTGATAGAAAACATTTAGTTATTGCATATGAGCAAATTAACCCTTGCCCCCGCCCCAGCTCTGTCCCAATACAATCTCTCTCTATGATCTATAATGTTATGGCAAGTAAATAAACATGTTCTTGGGCCCACTCTCAGTATACTAGTAGCTTTTAATCTAGTGAGGTCCCTCTGCATTGAAGTGGGACTTTCCACTACCTGTCACATTCACTAGCTCTCCCATCCTCTTCACAGTGGAGTCAAGACACTATAGGTCACAGAAAGGAGTGATAGCAGGTCTCCGGGCATCCTTTTTGCAGGACTTGACTTGTATGGAGCATGGTTGCTAGAATGCAACATGAAATCTCCAGTAAACACTGTATACAACCACCCTCTTCCTGCCTAGTATCCCTTCGACTGCCTTTACCATGTATGTGGGACTTGGGGGTGACAAGAAGAACAGTGTAGTTCTGTCCAGGTTTTTGTGGTTCAGACCCTCTGGAGTGAGTGCACCTGGAGGAAAGAAGTGATAAGGTGACCTGAAGAAGAAAAAAAAATCATTTCTCTACCCCTTTCAAGGAGATAAAATCAGTAAAAATGATAAAATTGTGAGTCTATTTCCCACACTTTAAAATCCCTTCTCACCGCTCTTCCAGTTACCGAAACTTCCTCTCAGATTTTGGCAATAGGTGAAGTTTTGGTTTCATGCCATGGTTGCGTTGTGAGAATTCCTCTTCATCTGTGCCTTTACAGGGACTGAGAGTCAGGAGCATCTGCAGGGAGGACAAGCTAGAGGGCTTTTAAACAAGAACAGCTTTAGTTCAGCCAAGACTTTGTACCTTTTATTTTTCAAGAGTTCCTGGTATTAGGTATAAAATAATTTTCATTTAAATTTTTTCATGATTTTTCTTAGTCTTTGAAGTTCAGTAGAGTAACAACTCACAACGCTTTTGATCTCTGATGTGGCTGTACAGTGACTCTTTGAACACTCTGGGCTAGATAATTTACATATCAACCTAAATATCATCAAAGATTTGTGAAGCATTTTTGAGTGTTGTACAGAAAGTTTATGTGGTTTTGACACCTCTGCTGAGTCACCTAAGATGTAATTGTGTCACCTGAAAATGGCTGTGGTGACACATGACCCTACTGCTGTGTTTATTAGGACAGTCACATCAGAATAACTAACTTCTACAAGTAAAGTGTTTTTTCCCCCCCAGCACTATTGAATTTCACCCAACAATGTGAAAGCAGTACTGCATGGACAGAGCCATCCTAAGCAGACTTCAGGGGCCTACTTTGCATTGGCAGGAGATGATGTGAAAGGACATTTCCATCTCTGCCATTACAAATAAAATATTTGCATTAGCAACATTATACATGCGGATTCTGAAACAAATTCAGCTTAAAGATTCATCATAATTAGAGACACTGTGTTATTAGCTACTGTAGTTTCCTGTAAATTCTCTATGATTCAGCCTAAATACTACTTCTAAAATATTGTACTTTTCCCTGATTCAGCTGTACCTGCATCACTGCCATCCTAATGGTCCTCTGATGAAATCTTCTCTTCTTGAGAATATGTTTAAACATCAAATTCCTAGAATCAACGTGCATTATTTAAAAATGTTTACATTGTAATACCATTCTTATGTAGTACCTTTCTCTTGAGACCAAACATTTTCTCCAGCTTCTCATTTCACTAATGTGAAGTTTCCGTGAATTGAGATCCCAGTACCTCAACCACAAATACCAGACAAATCATGATATTAAGTCTATGATAAAGGCTTTAATTCTATTTTCTTTTAATTAAATTAAATAAATACGATTTTGTTTTTGTTTTTAAGAAAAGGAGCATAGAGAAAAACTCATAGGTTAGTTGTGGTCAGTAGAGCTACAATATTCTAATAATAAATGGAACAAAAATTCAAGTGGTTTTTATAATATGCTTACTGATGCATATCTACTGCCAGTAAAAATATTATGAACACCATAAATTTGGCATTTTCCTAGCTACACTTTAGAAAATTGACAAATATCATATGTAGCACTACACTAAACAACCTAGGAGATTGGAGAAATAAATTTTAAGCAGCATATATGATGCAAATGTCTGGATTTAGTTTAAAAAAATAATGGAACTTTTTGTAGTATTACCTATTATAATTCATAGTTTAAGTATGTACCATAATTATCTCCCTGCAGTGATTTTATTTTTTATTTTGTCATTATTTCTCAGATTTTCTAAATGGTACACATTTTCTGACTATATCCCTATTTGATATGTGAGATAAGTGTACCATTTAGAAATACAAAAAGTTCCATTATAATAAAGCACTTCTATTAGTCATGTATTTTATTCATACACATCGGTTACATAAATATATCTCATATATGGATCTGCATAAGGTTTTTAAATCTTCTAAATATTTTGCATTGTTTAAAAGTTCTTTATATGATGCACCAGCAATTTACATGGAGGTGAAATAAATGACTCCTGGGCATTTATAAGTTTCAGACAAGCTTCCCACTCCTTGCTTAACTACCCTCACCAAGAGTCCAGCTGGTGGGTATTTGGGAAATAAAAGTTAATTTTAAAATTTACCTAGGCAGAGCATTATTGGAAAAGGAGATCTGCCAGCAAATTCATAAAGTATGTCCAAAGAAGTTTTGCGTTACTCAACTACTATTTCAAATTATATATTTCTCTCTTAATTGGTAATGTTTCTATTTTAAGACAACTGACAGCTATGGAGATGTCAAACATTAATTTCACATACTACTTTGAGTTTGGCTCATTTCATCAGAAAATCAAAATTATTTTCACCATCAATTAAAAAAAGAAGGTATTTTATGGTTTTTACAGTTTTTATCATTACCGTATAAACACATATTCTATCAAAATCTTATCCATACTTCATTTTCAACATCTGCTTCTAGAATATGACTGAATTTTAATTTGTTGCCTTCATTTTACTAAGAAATTTTAGCAAAATGTAGAATGTAAAAATGTTGAAGATAGCACAAGAGTATTATATTTTTGTATTATTTTGTCTTATTCTCTGGATCTTTATTTTCTGAATTTTTAATGCTTTGACACATCTTGCTGACACTGAAGGAACTGATCTTTGAGGGTTAGCTAATTCCTAGAGATAGCAAATAATTTGCCTGGGACAAGCCTTCCATATGCAAACTAACACATTTACAGTCCATCCTTCCCTGACAATCCGCCAACTACCTCCTCTGTTGGCTTTCCCATTCTGGGCCACTACCACACCCACCCCCAACGCAGGGACATCCACTACATCAGAGCCTGCTGAAATCATTCAAACTAACCCATCCTAAGCTGGCTTACCCTGTCTCACCTATCCCTCCCCACAGAACCGAAGAATGGCTCATGACCACATTTTCCCCTGTCCCTCTGCCTCTTGACTGACCCCGGGACTTCCCCCTGTGCCCTCTCCTCTTGGAAACCCAGCAATTATCCTTTCAATGACAATAGTCTCCTGAACTATTGGCCTGGTCATACCTGAGTAGTCATAAAACATGCACATTTTAAAACACATTTCACCTACATGTCAGTTTTTTGTTTATAAAAATTTTCTATTTGTTAAGAAGCTCATAATGTGAAATCTTGAAGGATCTTCAAGGGCTGAAACATTCCCCATCTTAATTCACTGCCATCAACAACTCTTTTTCTTTAAAACATTTTTTAAAGATTTTATTTATTTATTTGACAGAGATCACAAGTAGACAGAGAGGATGGCAGAGAGAGTGAGAAGAGGAAGCAGGCTCCCCACTGAGCAGAGAGACTGATGGGGGCTTGATTCCAGGACCCTGAGATCATAACCTGAGCTGAAGGCAGAGGCTTTAACCCCCTGAGCCACCCAGGCACCCCACCATCAACAACTCTTAAAATTATTTGTACTCCGTCAACAACTCTTAAAATTATTTGTACTCCGTATGAAAACGGATGATTGTTACTCTGTAGACAGCATGTCCTTACTCTAATTCAGATCTGTACACTAGAGTTTCTCAACTAGTGTGAAGCAAATGGGTTATAGTCTGGGAAGAGATCCATCTGTTTACCCCTCATGACTCCAGACGGGGCCCTGAGAAGCCAGGACTCCTGGTGAACTCTGGCTATCAATACCCGGCCCAGGCTCTCCCCGTTTGCTATATAAATATTAGTATTTTCTCTGTGTGTAGCATCTTGAAAAAATTGATAGTACTACTTTAAACTAATAATCAGTAAGGAGTTCGGACTGTGGGGTCCACTTCCAGGTGATTCCCCAGGCAGATTTAAAAGGTAGACTCCAGGGGTGCCTGGGTGGCTCAGTGGGTTAAAGCCTCTGCCTTCAGGTCATGATCCCAGGGTCCTGGGATCAAGTCCCACATCAGGCTCTCTGCTGAGCAGGGAGCCTGCTTCCTCCTCTTCCTCTCTCTCTCTCACTGCTTCTCTGCCTACTTGTGATCTCTGTCAAATAAGTAAATAAAATCTTAAAAAAAAAAAAGGTAGACTCCAGTGTATTTTCCATTTTCATTTTAAATATTGATCTACAATAATGTTTTCTTAGCAACACCAATGCCAATGCCCAACCAGATTTTTTGCATTAGACTTAAAATCTCTTAGGATCTTTCCACATGCAAGATAAATTGTAACTCTTTACATGGCCCAAAAGGCCTTTCATGGCACCACCCGTTTCTCTTTGCAAACACTTCCCAGCAAGCCCCAGCATTTACTCTTTGCCTGACTGAACCCCTAAAATTTCACAAACATACCATGCTTGCTCTTTTTGTCTTTGCTGCTCCATTTGCCTAAATGTTCTGCTCCTCTGTTGACCTGGCATTTTCCTATATTTTTCAAGATTCCATGTAAACATAACATTTATTTAAAAAAAAAAAAAAGATTCAGTGTAAACAGAAGTATCACTACCAAGGCTTCTTGGCAACTCCTGTCCTTCCCTCCATGTGCACTCCTCTCACTTCCTTTCTCCCAATTCCTAGGAAAGTTGGTTCATCTTCTCTAAGATCCCAGATAACTACATGGAAACTTCTACTGTTGCACAAGTACACTGTATTAAAGGTGTCAGTTTATAAACCTTCTGTGTTATGAGATATTCAGCTCTTTATAAGATCGGAATATGTCTAACCCACTTTTTCTCAAACTACATAGCAAATGTACCAACTAGTGGTTACATTTAGTTTTATTTGCTTCCTACTCCCCTCCTTGAAATCAACTGCACCACCGCATTCCTCCACTGTTCCAGAACTGCTTTCTTTCATTTCTTTGTTTTCATGGCCACAGGATTTGGTTTTTGAGTATGTATGTGGCTTAACATTACCTCTCCTGGGATAGAAATATTAGTAAATTAGAAGACTTTCCTTTCTGTGTAAACTAGGAAGAGATGGTCCAGGAAAATACTGAGAGTCATAGGTACAAGACACAGACCTAAAGATAGTTCAAGAGGATGAAGCATGATCACAGAAGCAGAAATGAGAGGGAGAAAAAGAGTCCTGGTGCACTGCAGACCTTGGTTTGGGGTTATTTGGGTCTACCATGAACAAACTTTTTTTTTTTTTTTTTTTTGCTTAAATTAGTTCAACTGGAGTTTTATCATGACCCCAAAATGCTAACTAACAGAGAAAGAAAATCAACAAATGTGAGAGAGCTGACAGATGAAGGAGAGAGAGAAAGAAAATTAAAAAGTCAGATGTCACAGGAAATCCTTTCAACTTCACTCAACTCACTCAGTATGCAAGTTTTCCAAACTTCTCATCAGAATTATTAGTGTTGGGTGGCAATCATGTGTCAAATCTCCAGGGTGAGATATAAAAATCTTTGTAATAAACACAAGAATCTACTATCCAAATGATAAAATAACAATCAGAAGAGACTTTTAACACTCCATGGTTTTAAGTTAAAGCTTCCCTATTAATAAATTCAGAAATCTTCCAGAAATAAAAAAAAAAAAAGACTAACATTATGTGGTTATGTTAATCTCGCCACTAATTTCTAAAAGTTTTTGACATTATTATGAGAGAAGATTAAAGCAAACTGCAAATTTTGCTCTCTAAATTGACCAACAATTGAAAATATTGAAAGGTTAATATAAAAGGCTTTTAGAGTCTGATGGATACTTTGCAAGCTTTGAAATAGATAATTATTCTATATTCCTTTTTTTTTTAATTTTAGAGTCTAGCAAATGACGTGTAGGATTTTCAGATATATACAAACAGCACCAACCTGTCTACACTTCCTCTAAAAAATATATGTTCTTTCCATATTAACCCGTCAAGTTGACAACCCATTGTATTTTATCTTTATGGAATATGCACTAAGAGCACTAACTAAGCTAGATGATGCAGGAGCTGCCGATCCAAAGTAATTTTTCAAATGGAAATTAATTCAGCAATCTAGGGAAATACTACCACAAAACAATGCCTTACTGAATCTCATTAAATCAATTTGGAAAGGCATATGGGTGGAAAGGTAAAAATAAATCAACAAGATTAAAGAGGAAGTGGATTGCTTTGTAACAAAGAGAGAGGAGGTATAGTATCCGGTTGCCAAGTAACAGGATTTCAAGTAGGAATTATTTGTCTTCCTTATAGAATGAGGCAATTTTGAAGATTAGAGCAAAATACTGTTTGCATACGGTCCAGTTTATACAAACTGCCTTTCCCTCAACAAGACCTACTCCATCTTTCAAGAGGGAGATGAGCTTTCACTGAAGGAGCCATTGCCTAGCAACAAGATGCTGAGAAGGCGAGCTGAGTCCTCTCCAGAAAGAGCTCCCTCTCTCTCCTCACTGCACTGCAATGACCTCTAGCACAGACTGGTGCCCTTGAGAGAACCACCTTAACAGCCAGAAAGCTACGGAGAAGAGTTTTGCTAAGATCACTACAAGGTCTCAGCGGCTTCTTTTGTTTGTAAGCAGGTCACACAGTGCTCATGCTTCTGTGCTTAGCTCTACACAAAGCATTTTCGCAGACACGCTTTTACTCCACGTAAGCCCCTGGCTCTTGTCGGGATTGAGGCAAATGACTAACTACAGGCCTCAGGTCTAGCTGGTCTTACCTCACTGCCAGATGTTTGCTGAAAAGAACTGAATGAACTCGATTTAATCTTTGCGCTGGCCTCAGTGTTACACCCACCAGCCCCACCCTACCAGACACTGGGTAGCCAAGCTTCTTTTAACCCCTTATTCGCAGTGTGACTAGTCCTCTGCTCCTTAAACCCTTCACTCCCACCTCCTTGATAAAGATTTTAAGTATTTTTTTTTAATTGGGCCCTAATAAGCACACAGAGCTGGATGTTGCAGATAAAATTAGGAACAAGACATAGTTCCCGTGGGAGCTTCTAGGACTCCACGGGAGGAAACAGGAGAAGCAGTGGGCAGGGTGCCTGGAGATGATACCTTCACTGTGAGACCTAAAAAGCCTGCAGAAGCTAGTGGGGCAAAAAGGTGAGAGGGGCTGGAAAGTGAGGTGGAATGGAGATGGGGAAGAAATCAGGCAGACAGAACAAAGGCATCAGGAGATATGGATCCCGAAGCCAGGGAGGTACGTTACCCTCTCTCCTGATAGCTCAGTATTTGTAAATTTTTAGTTAACAAGTCAGATTGACTTAAAATCTTCTTATTGCATCCTAGCCTACAACCAAAAACAGCTCACAAATCTAGTACAAAAGCTGTCATATTTCACCAGTCTCTTATTCAAATTACATTTCATCAAAATGTACACCCACATGTTTCCAAACAGGGGACAGGGCTTGGAATGCACTCAACGTAATTATTCTTAAGGCTACAGGACAGTAGAACAAAGTATTCACTCGTAAATCTTTTGTCAAATTGTAAACACCCAAGAAAAATCAGGAAATGGATTCTGAGCCATTCAGGCACTACCCTTGCAAATGTCTGTATTCACGTGTACTTACCTGCTCCTAGACGCGGGTCTTGTTTTACTTTCAAAAGGAGGAAAATAGGCATGCCAATTGGCTATGATTGTTTCAATAGATAAAACGTTTAATTTCTGAAGGAGTGTTTCTGAAAACACTACGCCCAAAATTAGAGCTGCAGGCTTCTCTCACGGGCTCTTTGGAGCCGGGCGTCTAATCTGCCTCTCTGCTGCCCCCATGTGAGTTGACAGAACACAGCAGCACAGCAAACCTTGCCTCAGAACAAACCTGCCAAGCCATAGAACTTCAAGAAAGGAGGGATCACGTGACAAACACAAGCCTTTCTCGCAGATTCCAGGAATCTGGATTTTGTTGTGACTCAATCACTGTACAGATGGGTTTCTATTGACTAATATTTTCAGGGATCGTTTCAAAGAGAGGAGAATTTTTCCAATATCTAAAGACAGCTCAAGATATATATTTAAATAATACAAAGAAGGAAGGATTTAATTGGCTAATTAAAGCTCCAACTTACACAATTACAGAACAGTTAGTGCACAGCCAAGAACTAAACTTCACTGCTTTTTTTTTTTTCCACCTTAGGAATGCTACACCATTCCTTGCTAATGGAATGGTATACATCAAGGACTTCATCTAGCTTTCTTATCTTACTAAAGCGAACTATCTGTATTTCCTTCTAAAATAAGCTATATTTGGTAAGTTGTATTCCATACAAAATGTGAAAGAAAAGTTCTATTTTGGGGCTGACTTTTCTAGAGTGCCCTTCAAATATGCCAATCCTCTCATCTTTATTTCTATCCTGTGCCTTAGAGATTACAAGTATTCCTAACCCTTCACATAATCATTCCTTGGCAGATGGTTTGCAAATGGTTCCCTAGCTTCTCTTATATACTAGAAACTAACCTTTCAATGTTTCACCCATCTTAAATTAAAATAATTTCTTCTGCCCCCAAACTTTCTTCCATACTGATTTTCCTATACTTAGGGTTTCCTTATCTTTCCAGTGTTAACACTCAAAAGCTATTTTTGAATCCCTCTCCCCTTTCCTCTGTGTTCCTTTTCAACCTGTCAATGCTAGGAACCCTGCCACAAGCCTGCTTAGCACTGACTGGAGATTCCTGATGAAAAGTAGATGCTTAGTAAAGATTTTTAGATGGATTTTTGATGGATGGATGGACTGATAAACATATTGGGAGAAAAAGATAATAGACCATCAAAATTTTGGAAGAGAAAAAAGGCTAAAAGGATGGGTATGCTATAACAGGGAGATGGAATCTAATTCAAGATACAAAAGGGATTGGTTATCATGATGTGATTTTTAAGCTAATCTTTGTAAGATAAGAAATTGTGAATCAAGTAGAAAGAAGGAGGAAAGGATTCCAGCCTGAACGGTCTGTTCTTAATCTCTGAGGTAGGAAGGAGCTTGACATCTTCACATAATTGCAACATGTGCAGGGGAGAGAGGAGGGCAAGACGATCAAGTATCCAAAGTGGAGAGCTGGTTGAAGGTTTTTTTAATCCCCCTTTGGCATATTGGTAGCTTTTTTTAGCAGGTGAATCATACATTCATGCCAACTGCCTGTTCCTCATTTGAGATTTGAAATCTGAGATTGAAATTGGGTCTTACAGCACATGTGATTAGATTTTATCCTAAGAGCAAAGAAAGCTGTGAAAGAGGTTTAACCAGGGAAGTGACACATTCTGATTTGAGCTTATAAAGTACACTAAAACCATTCCATAACACCGTAAATGTGGTCCAGATTTTTCATTGCCACAAAAATGTGTTGTTTTGTTACAATTAGGTCAATGAAGTGAACTGGTTGTGCCTACTAGGACAGTAGTGGGAGTCTGGAAGTGCTGTCCAAATTTCTCCAAGTTGGGGCCTGGGTCCCAGCCTCATTCAGCACCACCTTGTGGCAACTGTTAAGTCTAGGTTAAATATCGGTTGGAATGATTCTGCTGAGTGCTACAGCTGGGATTTGCAAGACAGTAGCTGTTATGTCAAGAATCTCATGTTTTACTGACACCACATAGGGACGGCTGAACTGGAAGAAAACTGGAGGAGTGGAAGTTCTCATCCCAAGACAATCTATTCCCAATCTATTCCCAAGACATGAGCTCCTGATATTTCCTCAATGGGCATCACCTTCCTTTCTTTGGGTCCCTCCACCAAAACATGAGAACTTCAGCCTCCTGTTTGGGAGTTGGGGAAGGATAGAGAATAGCAACCAAGCAGAAAGTGCATTAGATCCAATTTCTCTGAATTACTGGTGCTTGTCGTGGACTTTTATGGTAACATTCCAACTGTTCTATGGAAACTGGATTATAGGTCTAAGACGGGTGGTTTAGTTAGCAGATCAGCAGGAGGCAAGTGCAAGAGCTCAAATGAGAGATGAAGGTTTCCTTTTCCTTACCTTTCTTTTTTTTTTTTTTTTTAAGTTATCTCTATGCCTAATATGGGCTTGAACTCATGACTCTCAGATCAAGAATTGCATACTCTACCTACTGACTCAGTCAGGCGCCCTGAGAGATGAACGTTTCTTAAACTAAAGGGGCAGCTGCAGAAATGGAGTAAGGTGGAACATTTGAGGTATTTAGGAAGCAGAATTGGCTGGCTCAGTGACTGGCTGGATGTCAGGGGGTAGAGGAGTAAAGTGTCAAGAAAGACCTGCAATCACCCAGGTTTCTACCCTGAAAATATGGGCAGATGGTGGCTTAGCATACAGATATACTTGGGAGGAAACATTTTCAGGAAGAGGTCATGAGTTCTGTTTTGAACATATGTTTGAAGTCCCCTGAGACGCTCAAGTGGATCTGTTGATCCACTTGACATGCAAATGGCTCTGCATGTCTAGATCTCAAGCAAACGGGTCTGACGAGAGGTAAAAATTTGAGACCTATTGCTGTGGAGAGGGCAGTTGAAGTGATTGGAAAGAATATGACTGCATAGCAAAACAAGGTAGATTTAAAAAAAAAAAAAAGGACTAGGACTCAAGAATGAGAAAAGTAGGGAGAATATGGTGTTATAGAAGCCAGAAGGAGAAAACTTCCCAAGATGAGATGAATAGGAAACCATGCTGGAAGTTGTTCTGAGGTCAAGCAAATCCAGACAGAAAACGATCTGACCCATCGATTTGGAGAGCAGGGTGACCTTAGCAAGAAGAGTTGTGTGGAAGATGACAGAATGAAAACCAGCCCAGAGTTATTTGCTAATCTATTAAGAATTTTAAAATGAAAAATGATGTGTTTAATTTTAATTTTTTTTTTTAATTTAACAGAGAGAGATCACAAGTAGGCGGAGAGGCAGGCAGAGAGAGAGGGGGAAGCAGGCTCCCTGCTCAGCAGAGAGCCCAATGCGGGGCTCGATCCCAGGACCCCGGGACCACGACCTGAGCCGAAGGCAGAGGCCTAACCCACTGAGCCACCCAGGTGCCCCGATGTGTTTAATTTTATATGGTTGAGGAGATATAAGCAGTTAGCCTAAGTCAGCCTAGATATTTCTTTGAAGCACTTTAGTAGTAAAGAAAAAAAGAGGCAGGGCTAGAGGTGAGAGGAAATTTTCTTTTTAAGATGGGATAATTTGAGAATATTGAGAGGAAGGTGCCAAAAATGGAAGGAAGCAATGACAGAGGATAGAGAAAAGATCCAAAATGTAAGATTCTTGAGGAAGTGAGAATGTGTGGCATTGAGAATACAGGAGAGGTTGGTCTTTGATCAGAGAAGGAAGGGTTCTACTGTTGCCTAGGAGAGGAGGGATACAGATGGTATCGGTCTCACAGAGTCTGTGGTTGGAAATACCCACAGCCTGGGTTTAAACTCTTTTGTTAACCTCCAAACCAGTCACCTTGTGTTGGACCACTTTCTGTCCCACAACTTTCAGCACAGTTTACCCAAGCCTTCAGACAGGCACCGTCGGTGGTTATATCCAAGAGAAATTAGCAGAGTAGCTTTTGCATTACACACACACACACACACACACATGCACGTGCACATGCACACACTCACACATTACAGATATATGTAATATTTTGCAGCAGACATACAGAAAATAAAACAGGAAACAAGACAAAAGGTCTTCAAGAAATCTCTTCTGTTACAGCATCATGCTTAAACTCATAGTCCCATTTGCACACAAATGTTCAAAGCATATTCTCAATGGAAATACAGTCAAAAGAAGCCACTTCAGAAAGTCAGAACAATAAGCTGAATCCTGTGCCTTAACTAATTGCATAACTTTGAGCAAGTAATTTCTCCTTTGGGTCACAGGGTCCTCACATGTACAAAAAAGGAAATAGATAAAATAATCTCCCATTTTTCCTCTGGTATAACATTCTATAAATCCTTTTTTTGAGAATGAGGCTGATTATGGGTGAATAGGCATTTTAAGATTACAGAGATAGCTACCACAGAGTGATGATCTTACAATTCATAGTCCTTTTTTTGCATTTATTATGGAAGGAAAAAAGTGCTGAGTGGTGATTTCATTCTCTCTGAGCCACATCGTCCTTCCTAGGGAAAGCCGACTACCACATTTAGAATATGAAGTGATTTAACTATAATATTCTTCAACTGCTTGCAATTTGAGGCAATGTTTGATGACGAATGATTACATAGATAGCCTCATGGTACCACCTAAGATGAAAAATCTGCGTTTAGATCAGACTCTAAGCATCAAACTATTCCCATAAAGAAAAACAATTCAACATCCTTATGGTTAAACAGCAAATAATGACTCTAGTGACAATAACAATTATTTCACCCTTGCAACTTAGAGCAATTTCTGTGTTAAATAATCAGTTCATATTTTGCTGAATTCCTTGAAAAGAAGCAACACTTTAAAATAAAACATACACAGAAGACTCAGTTTATTGATTACATGAGGAATGGACTCTTGAATAAATACACAGAACTAAACCCTACTCACCTATTCACTAATAAATATGTAAACAAAAACTAAGATTAGTAATTAGGTGGTTAGAAATTAAGGTCCTGACTCAAAGAACGATAGCACCTGAAGGAGGGAGGTCATTCTTCTAGTGTCATAGGCATAATGGTGGCTCTTTGCTCAGTAGGGAGCCTACTTCTCCTTTCCCTCTGGTACTCCTCCTGCCTGTGCTGATCTCCCTCTGATAAATAAATAAAATCTTAAAAAAAATTTTTTTTAATGAAGAGATTATTCTGGTGGTTTCAACATATTCAAAAGGACCCTTATAAGAACAAGGCAGGAGGGGCAGAATCAGGGAAAGTGATGGGCCAGCAGAACCAGAGGTCAGAGAGATGTGGGCACATGAGACAATTATTTGCCACAAACTGTTTTATCTCCCTTCTTCTGTATCAATTCTACACACAGCTTTTAAAAGAGGTCAAGGAACAAATGAAAAATTACGTGAATATATTTGTATTACTTTTTAAATGGCTCTGATAAGTCTTCTCATGGTTACTTCTAGGTAAACATATTAGTTTCCTCTTGTTGCTATCACAAGTTGCCACACACTTAGTGGATTATAAATACTGCTTAAGATTTTTATAGAAAGAGTCAGAGTGTTTTTTACCGTGTGCATGTGTGTGCAGAAAATACCTGAAGTTCTCACACAAGTGTGGTTCAGTCCATCTCAACAAATTCTTTCATCATTCTTATAATATCCTGAATTAAAGCCTCCTCTAGATGTTGTTAAATAGAGAAAAATCAGCCATTCACATCCACTTATCACCAATAAATAATACGCAATTTTCTTCTGAATAGAAATAATTCACAGCTGTCAATTTCTGATGGGATCCCACGTTGTGGTTGGTGCTGTACACAGCACTAGGAATTCAGAGTCAAGGATGAAGGCACTGCTAGTCTCAAGGAACTCAGGTCATCCTACAGGAGGGGGCGATTTCAATTGTTTTGTAATTTTTTATCAAGCTAGTGTATCAGGGTAATATCTCAAGCTATTTCTATCCTACAACAGGTAACAATTTATCTGCCTCAAAATTTCCTATGTGCCATTATAGGTCCACGTGGACTATTTTATTTAGAGACACACTGTATCTTTGAATAAAAGATTATAGCTCCTAATAAAGATATAATCTTAATAGAGCATTAATTTTGAAAAAGCTTTTTTTTTTTTAAGATTTTGTTTATTTGACAGAAAGGACACAGCAAGAGAGGGAACATAAGCAGGGGTAGTGGGAGAGGGAGAAACGGGCTTCCTGCCCAGCAGGGAACCCGATGCGGGGCTCGATCCCAGGACCCTGGGATCATGACCTGAGCCGATGGCAGATGCTCAACGACTGAGCCACCCAGGCACCCATTGAAAATGCTTCTTGACAGTGCATGACTTTCTTGCATGACTGCTTATGGAACTCATTGTTAAAGCCTCATTTAGTCTCCAAATGTACAGTGGAAAATATTTACTTCACTTTTTTCATTAAAACCACAAAATGAATGTTAGCTGCCAAGAGATACTATGTACCAGATCACCAAAAGATAGCAGGTCTCTCTCATTTCCATGGAGCCAAGGGTCTTATGGAATCTAGGAATCTGTAAAAGAGCTTCAAAGAATTTGTTAACCCCTGGAAACTGCAAGCAATGGAGTGTGTGTGTGTGTCCCTATGCACACGTGTGCACCTGTATTCTTTCAATTATAGGGTCAATAAATGTCATCAGTGCTTAAAGGGGTCTATAAAGAGAAATACTGCCTCTCCACGGGCTAACTTCAACAGGCAAAAGGTTAGATACTTGCAGTTTCCATTCTTAGCCCACTTAACACTACTCCTGTTATACCATGGTCAAATCATTGAATCTTTGATTGCTTCACATTTTTCCTTCCTAAAACAGTCTAAAGCTGATTCCCTTCAGCCCCATATTACTTAGGGCTCCACTGGGATACAGATGGAGGGAGAAAATATCTGGGCCTCACTCTCTTCTCACCCTGACCTCATGCCAGAGCTCTGAGGAGCTGAACTTAACTGTAAGCCAAAGTGTAACGTTGCTTGGAGATCCCTCCTCACAGCCTATCCTTGCACATCTATATACGGAGATGCATGTAGAGAGTAGATCTCTATAGGGAGGAGGAAAGAGGGGGAGGCCTGGTAAGTAAAAGCAAGCTATTTGGCACCTGTCCTGGGGTTCTTAAAGTGACATGTCCTAAAATGTGGTCTTTACATCCACTTTTTCACCTCCTTCAAATTCTTATCATACACCTTCTCTTCGGTGAGACCTTCTCTCATCACCCTATTTGAAGTAGCAAATCTGCCTGGTATACCCCTGCCTCTGAGTCCCCATTCCCCTGCTTGGAGTCCAATGGGAGCACTATCACCATTATACAGGCTTTGCACCTCTCCTGGCTAATTTTTTTTTTCCTATTGTCAGCCTTTCCCCCACTAACCCATAAGCCCCAAGACAGCAGGAGATACTTTGTCTCTTAGACCAATGGCCCTCTTCCATGCTGGCACCAGCAATGTCCTGTACCCAGTAGATACTCAATATATACTTATTAAATAAGTGAAGGAGAGTGTGAATCAACTTTGGAAAGCAAATCCTTGTGCTGTGTTTTAAAAATGGAAACGGGCCTATTAATACCAAAACTGTTGTTCTTGTTTCAGCATCACTACAAAAGCCTACTGCTAGTTGTCTCTATCTGAACTTGATCTCCTAAATCTCTCCCTTTCCACATTTCACTTTCCTTATTTAATCAGCTCAGATACCTTTTCTATGTAGTCTTTCCTGTTTTGTCACAAGTGATTGCTGTGTCTGATGAGCTTCAGAGGAGAGTATCTGCATCCTTCATAACTCACCCATAGTTATTTGCATGCCTATCTTACCAGCAAAACTGCATTGCCAGTTCCTCCAAGGAAGGGTTTGTGATTATGCACCATTCATATTCTACAGCACTGAGCACAGTCTACTGCCTGTAATGTGCAGAAGAGCATTAGCCCTGGAGTCGGAGGACCTGCACTTGACCCCTGCCTCTGTGCTCCCTGCAACACACTCCCATTTTTAAGGGCTCTAAGCTATGTCATGGGGTAGCTATGGGGGCTAAATAAGATGATACATTCAAACCATTAGCCAATAAATGCTCCACAAAGCGTACCCATCACTAGCTTAGTATGCGTTCAGTGTCTGATAAACAAACGAGTGGTTGCAGTAAGATATAGAAGAATGAAATCCATACAAGAAAAAATCTTCCCATGGCCTTTTTCAGTGATGTATGGTGGGTCCCTTATGTGAACTAGAAAAGAAATCAGTGCAAAGAGTGCAGGCTCTTGAGTCAGATGGCTCAGGATCAATATCATCTTTCCTACCTGTGTGACCTTGACCAGGTATTTAACTTTTCTACCCTTGAGATTTCTTACCTATGTACCCATTGAGAACAGAGCCTGGAAGCAGTAAATGATCACTATCATTAATTATTATTATTTTTTAAGATTCTGTTTATGACAGAGAGAGCGAGAGAGCGAGAGAGGGAACACAAGAAGGGGGAGTGGGAGAGGGAGAAGCAGGCTCCCCAATGAGCAGCAAGCCCAATGTGGGGCTCGATCCCAGGATTCCGGGATCACGACCCAAGTGGAAAGCAGACGCTTGATGTTTAATGACTGAGCCAGGGACCCGATCAATATTGTTAATTATTATAGACCCTAAAAGAGATACCACACTGAAAAAAAAAAAGTTTTTTTTCTCAATACGACATGCTGTTAGACATTCACAAATTTTATAAATTTAGTTTGCATGCTAATAAATAAAGAGCTATAATTAATCCTTTTGGAGCCTCTCATTGCCATGGTCTTTTCATTTTAAGATGGGATTATACCATAGACATTTAAAGAGAAAATTACTTCAAAACAAGCAATGTTCCAAGGAGGTAAAATATAACTTCAAAAATCCTTTTATGTATTTGTTAAAAGTAATCCTCAAAGCAGCTGTTATTAAAACTTTCTACATTCTTTCATCCAACAGTGTTATTTCACAATCATTAATAATTAATCATAGGCCTCTGATTCATTCTTGTACACTCTAAAAATAGAATACCACGAATAGGCTTAGAACCTTAGCAACAGAATATTGAGTATGCTATCAGCCTACCCTAGGTACCTACTCACATTTTGCAAACAGATCTGTCCCAGAATTGCTAAACTATTAGGTATTTTGTGGCAAAATCAGACCACATGTTTTTTCCTATTTGCAGTTATTTCAAACTCGTCTCACTAAAAGCCTCAACATTTCTTCCACTCTCTCTTTGCCTGGCAGTAGAGAACAGTGAGCTTGTGCTACCACCTTGAGACCCTGAACGTGGAACCCATCAGATATGAAACCTACTAAATCAGTACCAACCTGGCCAGTCACCTGATGGAGATTCTGGTATCGACCATGTGACAGCTATTTGAACGAGCTCTGATGAATGAGTAAATTAAATGAGAAAATGTCATTAATACTGGTAACATCTAATCTTTACTTAAATTTTAATTTAACTTGTCCAATAAGAAGTGTAAAGCATTATTATATATTTTTTACAATTATGAGTTCATTTAACCTTCATAACAGCCCCATGGAAAAACCAACGCAAAAGTTAAATATATCTCCAAGAGTCACACGTGTAATAAATGGGAGATCCAGAATTGAAACTCAGGCAGCCTGAGTCCTGAATCCAAGAAACCTAGGCCTTAAGCAGTCCAATGAACCAGTAAACTACAGGTCTGGTTAATAAATTTCTATTTAGCTCTTGGCTTAACAGTGGGACAAGTATGGGGGATGGGTTTGGAGTGTGTTTAATGTGAGTATATATGTGTTCCTTAGGTTCAAAATAGTCAACTCATCAAGTGGTAGTCTATGTATGGATTTTATTAATATGAAAGAGTGCAAAGAGTTAAACATAAATGTGGATTTCATAATCTGATACAAAGCAGCAGAGGCAACAACTGAAAAGACTCAAAACTTTACAAGTGGTCTTGAGCTCACCTATGAGTAGAAAAGAGCATTTCCTCTTTTTTTCCTCATGAAGAAGTAGTCACTTGCTCTTTCTCAGACAGATGGATGGATAGATAGATAAATACATAGATAAATAGATAGATGAGATAGATAGATAAACAGATAGATAGATAACAGACAGATAATCCTTACTTCTTCATGCCACCCAAATTTCTCTTCTGTTCTTTCTCTCTCCCCCAGATAAGATAACTTCAAGCCTGACCTCATGAATGTCTCTTTGGACACCTGCAGTGTCTAGTATAAGAACCATGAACCATAAGTGGCTACATGAAGTGATTAAAATAGGCAAGTAAAAATAAAGTTCCTCAGTCCATTCACCACATGTGGCTGGTAGCCATCACTGGACGGCACAGTTACGTGTCCTTCCATAAAGACTCTGCTTTAGAGAAAGATGGGAGCCACTCTCCGTCCCATCCCTGAAAGTGTAGTGATTTCTCTTTTCTGATTTACCTTATTTTTGTGTCCTTACAGAACTACACAACTAAGTTTAAGAAACCATCTACTATAAACACTGAAAATATTTGGCAACATTTACTTTATCAGCTACTTTGTTTAGTCTGCCAACATTCTCTGATCAAAATCATTGGCAAGATTCCATGGATTTTTAAAGTTTTTTTTTTTTTTCTTACAAGACATCCTTCCAAGTAGCTAGAATTAGAAAGCTTAGTATATGTAATTTTTTAATCAAAGAAAATACAATGCATGGCTTATTGTTTTCTTTACCTAAAAGTTTCATCTAGCCTCATGCATTATTAGGGGAAAAATTACCTCTACCATGTTGCCTATCTTGATACATGCTCACCTCACTCTATCTCTCAGAATTGTACCCAAATGCATGAAACAATTTCTGTATTTAATCTCCATAATATATCACTGGTAGACTGGCAACAATTAAGCCACTGAGTTAGCAAGTAATAAAATTTAAACATGATTATTTTACCATAAATATTATAGTAGTTCCCATCGAATGATGGTGACTGCTTAAATTCAAATCTCTGCTCATCTTCTCTAAAACCTCACAGATCCAAAAAGGAAGCAGATAAAACCATCCATAAACCATGCCTACTATATGACTGGGAGACAGAGATTGTGACAGATTTCAACTTACATGTAAGTAGGGTATAAGCATCCAATCTGGCATAGGCCAGATCAAAAACCAGAAGATAGTGGGGTACAGCAACCACAGAACCCACAAAGATATAACATCACTCCCAGGAGAAGAAAGTTCCATGTGGTCTGGTCTGGAGAAATGTTGGGAACAAAGATAAGACCTGCTAGATCAGAGCACTGGGCCGTGGAGAACTGAAAGGATGGGGCAGAAAAGTGCACAGCAGTCGTGGAGAAGGTATGACCTCTGAGGGAAAGGGAGGGCTCTGGGTAGGCACATCCCTCGGAGACTAGGTGGTAAAGGGAGCAGGAAGTGTTGAAATTAAGGAAAACAAAGAAACCAAAGAGAATCAGAACCAAAGGATATACCACCTTGCTTCTCCACAAAGAGGAAACTGTATTTCTCTATCCGATAGAATAACGCGTTCTCAAACAGAAATCTCAATAAGCCTCTCAAATACCTCGCCTTTGCATGAGGAATCAAGGTGATGGAAAATAGCTTTAAACATGTAACAATCCAGAGAACACAGTCCTATTGAGCCTTCCCCGAGGAATCTACTAGAGGGAGACCTTCAGCCAGCTGGATATGAATTGAAAAACTTCAGAAAAGAACCTTTGGTGAGCACTGAAGGTACTTAACATTTAAGTACAGATTTAAGACTATAATAAAGGTGGGGCAAAAGAGGAAAGAATTGTTAAATATTCTGTTAAATATTCTGACAGAATTTAAAAATATAGCTAAGCAAAGGAGAGGAAAAACAGGGAAAGGAAGGGGAAAAATGAAACATTTTCTGAATACTGTATAGTGATATCATCTTAAGCTGACAGATCAAATAGTAGAAACCTAAATAAGGAATAAAGGGACTGAGTTAATAAAGGTAATCTTTAGAAAAAGTACAAATTTTCTTAAGCCAAAGTAAATACTCTGTCCATTCCAGACCCCTAAAAAAAAGAGCAAGGAAGCAGACCACATGGTGAAGCATAGTAACTACAACAAAATATACAGTAAATATAAAAAAAAAATAACAGAGTTGATTACTGATGTGACCAAACATATTAGTCATGAGTCATATCAATATATGTAAATGAGGGTGGGGCACCTGGGTGGTCATGATCAGCTCGGGTCATGAGCCCAGGGTCCTGGGATCAAGCCCCATGTAGGCCTCCCTGCTCGGTGAGCCTACTTCTCCCTCTCCCTCTGCCTGCTGCTCCCCCTGCTTGTGCTATCTCTGTCAAATAAATGAATAAAATCTTTAAATGTATATATGTAAATGAGGTTAATTTACTTACTAAACAGATTTTCAGATTGATTCACAAAGTGAAACCCAACTGTATGCTACATACTATCAACATCCTTAAGGGGTTTAAGGAACATTAAAAATAAAGAGACAGACAAAGTTTTATTGGGCAAATATAAATAATAAAAAGGCAGGGTTCCCTGCAATCCTTGTAACCCTGCAAGCATGGCTCAGGCTGAGTCTGACAAAGCTGCTGAGGATGCTGAAACCTCAGGACTGAGCCAACAGATGATGAGATGCCCTTCACCTACAGCCACTAAGAGCAATCCACTGTGGGTGACACAAACACAGAGCAGCCTGGGCTGCTGGATCTCAAAGTCAGACCAAGCAGGATGCCTGCAATCAGCTGAAAGGGGCTTTCAGGGAAGAATCTTTGAAAGCTTGCATCAACAAAGTAGAAGATCTGAAGAAAAAGTATGGGGAAAAAGTATGGGGGCACAGGGGTGGCTCAGGTCTGATCTCCAGGTCCTGGGATTGAGCCTCGCAGCAGGCTCCCTGCTCAACTGGGAGTCTGCTCCCTCTCCCCATGTTCATGCTCCCTATAGCGTGCATGTGCACGCGTGCTTTCAAATGAAAAAATAAAATCTTTAAAAGAATGAAAGAAAGAGAAAGGAAGGAAGGAAGAGGGAAAGAAGAAAAGAAGGAAAGAGGAAAGGAAGGGAGGAAGAAAGGAAGGCAGGCAGGCAGGCAGGCGCCTGGGTGGTTTAAATCAAATTAAATACTCTGTCCATTTAATCTGGAGTTAAGTCTCTGCCTTCCACTCAGGTCATGATCTTGGGGTCCTGGAATAGAGTCCCGCATCGCATCAGGCTCTGTGCTCAGCAGGGAGCCTGCTCCCCCCAACCCCCGCAGGCCTCTCTGCCTGCTTGTGATCTCTCTCTCTCTGTCAAATAAATAAATAAAATCTTTTTTAAAAAAGAAAGAAAGGGAGAGTATGGAATATAAGGGACTGGATTTGGCTGCTAGCAGTTCATTTCATCTAAACTGCTATAATGCCTTGTTTTCTGATACTGTGGATGACATGAAATAATGAAAATAACCTGTTAGCCAAGGTCCTGAAGACGGTAAAGGATAAATCTCTAACAGAGTAGGAACTGAAATGGTTGCTGGCCTTTGCTGAGTGGTTTTTATCTGTAGATCAAAAGTGCATTTGTTGTTTAGTGATCTGTAAGCTGTGATTATTATTGTTTATTTTGATGTGCAAACTGTCTAAGATTGCACCACTGGCCACCCCTTCAAGCTGGTTTCTCTGTCTTTTCCAGATGTCTCCATTATTTGAGTATTGCTTTCTGGTATAAAAAAAATTAAAAAAGAAGAAAATGTGCATTTGTTACTTGAAATACATATATACATACATAAAAGCAGAGTTGACATCTTATAAATCATCACAAAAAGCATTAAATGAAACAAGGAAAGACATGTTGAAATAACAAAGGTCATAATTCATAACAAAGATAATATTCTTAAATAGCCATGAATATAGCCACCACATTTATAAAACAGAAACTCCAGGAAATACCAGGAGAAACAGTCAAAAACAAAATAATATTATAAAACTTTAATGTATCTTCCCAGATCAAGAAACTCAAGTGGACAAAAAACAAGGAAGGATATAGGACACTTCTTACATCACAAATAGAGTTGATCTTATGAATCTATATTGAATTTTACCACCAATAATAATTTACATACCTTCTTCTCATGGGCATATGGAATATTCACATAAATTGAGTATATATTATATCATATAGAAATCCTCATTTTCATAATAGAGAAATAATTCAAATAGTATTTTCTGATCAGAACATGATATTAATAGAAATGAACAAGAAAATATCCAAAGTGTCTCTTCCAGGTTTAATGCAAAACTTTCTACTGAACAACTCTTTTAGTAAAAGAAAAATACTAAATTAAATTTCAGAATTTTTAAAAAAAATAATGATAATAAAAACAGAATGTATGGGATATAATTAAAACTGTAATTCATAAAATGACATAACCTTAGACACTTAACATCAATTAAAATGAAACAGTAAAAATAAATGAATAAAAATCCCAACCTGAAATCCTAGGAAAAACAAACACCCAACATTGTAAAGCACAAGAAAGGAAATGGTAAAATAAAGCAGAAATTAATTATTAGCAAGATATTAGAATTACTAAGTTAAAATGCTTGTTCTTGGGGGTAGAAATCACTTGGTAACTTATTCAGGGATGAAAAGGATTAAGGAAAAGCATAACTATACATAATAAGAAAGAATCGCTAAAAGAAAAGGAATTAAAACACTGAAGAGACTATTTTATACAACTCTATGCAAATAATACAAAGATGAAATCATAATTTCCCAGTAAGTTTAATTGATCAAAACTGAGACCATTAAATAGAGGTGGCTTAAGTAGACTAATTTCCATAGGAAAAAGAAAAAAGAAAAATTATCCAAATCCTACCCCCTTAAAAAGGCAACAGGCCCAGATGGCTTCACAAGAGAATTCCACCAAACCTTCAAACACCAGATGATTCTAATTATGCTTAAATTATTCCAGAACACAGAAAAAGAAAGCATACTTCCCAACTTTTTTTTTTTTTTTATAAAGCAAGTAGAACATTGCTAATTAAACCTAATGAAGATGATACCAGAAAAGAACAGTTAAATCCCTCACAGCCTCGAACACGAGATTGTACTTTCCCAGCCCAGCTCAGGGAAGGAAAAGTATGGAGAGCTCTGAGGTCAGCTGTCCACAAGCACCAGGTATCTACACTGCCCTTGTTTGTCCTTCTGGGGGGAGACCTGAGGCAGCTTTCAGTTGCTGCAGGCACAGGGCCTGGCATTGCAACTCCGAAAGGAAATGAAGGGAAATGTTTTTATTTTAGCCTTCTACAACCAGGCTGAGCTGCCTCCTGTCCCAGGCCAGATCTACCACCCAACGTGAGCTCTAAACAGTTCCCTTTCCCCATCCCTCAACTCAGGGTTTGCTCACTGTTTCCTCTGTTTTTCTCTCCCTTGTTCTTGGCTGGGGAGTGGAAGGGGCAGGGGGGCAGGGTGTGCAGATATGGGAAACAGGAGGGGAAAAGCCAGTAGTCCTACTAGGTCCACCTCTTGGGTAGAAACAGAACTTCAGCAGAGAAAGGAGATTTGACTAGTTCGACTAAAACTCAGAGTTCTTGAAAGGAGTGGTGGAATGTAAAGTTAGAAAGTTTTTTTCAAAATGAGGAAGGTGGTCAATGACTTGATTTGGGGTTTAAACTAGATTTGTTAGATCCCTGAAGGTTTTCCAGCAAAGGAAGGCTTTCATTAATATCGTGTGATAGGAAGATCAATCTAATGATAATCATTTAGACGAATGTCACAGTTCTAGAGTCCCTTCCTAGTCTTAAGTACAGGCTTCAAGCCAATAGCATCCACGTCTCGGGGAACTTGCTACAATGCAAACTCCCAGACATATGGATCGGAATCTGCGTTTTCATAAAATCTTCAAGAAATTTATGTGTACGTTAAAGTATGAGAAAAGAAAAGCGTAGGTGCAAGAGAAATTGAACCTCAGAAAAATGGTTAAGATCAGAGAAGACAATCGGGTTTCAAGATTGGGTCAAGTGGAGTATGTGAATCCTAGCCCCACGTGCAGATTCATCATGACTTTGACTGTAGTGAATGGCTCACAGCTGCATCGCTGCTTCTTTCCAAAATAACTGAAACTGTTAAATCATAGTAATATTTCAATTTGGAAAAAAAAATCAATAGAAATCCTGCTATTATTCCTTTAACTCTCGAAGATTTTACATGGCTTGTGTTTTTAATGAAGCCATCCATCTGATTTTCCATTTTCTCTCTTACATTCTGGTAGATTTAGAGTCTTCCCCCAAAGTTCCCTTTGTCACTAACCTGGGCATTTTTCCAAGCCCAAAGATAGTAGTGAAAATTATAGGCTCTTCCTACATACTTTTCTTTTTTAAGCAACTAGAACTGGGTTC
This sequence comes from Neogale vison, assembly GCF_020171115.1. Classification (NCBI taxonomy): domain Eukaryota; kingdom Metazoa; phylum Chordata; class Mammalia; order Carnivora; family Mustelidae; genus Neogale; species Neogale vison. Next base: position 62,088,469 of record NC_058093.1, on the reverse strand, counting down.
CATATTAGCAAGCTTCAATCTTTCCCTATTTGTAGAGTTTTTTTAAAAAACATCGCCTTTTTTTAAGCACCTCCACAGTCCTGATCAAAACACAAAACCTTCAAAAGGAGCTAAGTTCAATAGTGTGCAATTAAGGGTGTTGGTTTATATGGTTTCTATAATTTCTTACTGAATATGCATGCAGTTTTATAAATATCATAATAGAATTACTGAGATGTGAAAGCATCTTATACATTCAAGAGCTGAAAAAACTCATTAATACAGAATGCTGTCGATTTGGTTTATATGATATAAATAATACAGAAATAACAATATAGAAATAGAAATAATAATCACAATGAAAGCTGAGTCCCTCTGTGTAACACAAATTCACCCTCAGAATGTTTACCTCCATGCTAAAGTTAAAATGAAGAAAATTAGGTTGACCTCACAACATCCTGGTTCACTCTCAGCAGCAACAGAAAACTTACCTACAGACATGTTTAATAATTAAATATAAGATTATAAAATGAATAATAGAAAAAAACAGTTTTTAGAAGTATCTCAGTATTTTTAATGCCCTTCAGAAGAAAGAAAAAATTCTTGCAACCTAATAATCTTTATGTTATAATAATTACATATTCTCTTCCTTTGGAATCTTAGTCTTGCTCTTAAAATGTCTATCCTTTTTTTTAATTCAGTGTAGAAAGCTATGAAAGGTGATTTCTTCCCTAAAACCAAAACCACAATTAAAATCTTCTTATGTATTCTTCCAGAATTTTTTTCTATGAGTATACTAGTGTCTACATAAAATGTCTGTTTTTTTCTCTGAAACTCACTATCACTTCCATATTCCCCTTAAGCCTCCCATATCTGCACCTCTTTTTTTTTCTCATTTCGCATTCATGACCTACAACAAATAAATTTTCATTTATCTCTCTGATTAAAAACTTAATTGCCAATATTTCTAGTTTCAAAAAAACTCAAAAATAAGTGCATAGAGAGAGTTCAAAAACTCTGTCAGTCTCTGTAATTCTTCTACCTAATTAATTTTGTCACTTGTCTATATATGAGGATACATGATCATTTCTCCCTGAGAAACTGATGGGCACAAACTCCTTCTTTATCCCTTATTAATGAATTTTTCTCAGAAGCATACATGTGCACTTTCTGTTGGGATATACTGCTTAAGAGCAATTATGAGCCTGGGTGGCTCAGTGGGTTAAGCCGCTGCCTTCGGCTCAGGTCATGATCTCAGGGTCCTGGGATCGAGTCCCGCATCGGGCTCTCTGCTCAGCAGGGAGCCTGCTTCCCTCTCTCTCTCTCTGCCTGCCTCTCCATCTACTTGTGATTTCTCTCTGTCAAAAAAAAAAAAAAAAAAAAAAAGAGCAATTATGAGGACTCTACATGGACTAGCTCACTTTCCCTTACATTGATTGCTCAGACTTAACATTGCTTTTGGACTATGTTAATGTCTTTCCTTTACAAAATTCTTTGCTATAAGATATTAAAGAGATAGACACTATCCATTCAAACATTTGTTATTAGAACTGCAATACTCTTACAGAATGATTGTGACTATATAGGAGAGGATTTTGAAATTACAGTTAAACGGTTGTTACCAGAATAGACTTTGCTCCTAAATTATGCAAAATAATTAACTTTGTCATTTAAAAATCTCAGTGGATTCCAGAAGTTTTAATTGGTCAAGGCAAAGAAAAAGATAAGTGAGGCAACATATTCTGGATGGGAGTCCAGGGAATTGCCTGTAGGGTAATTAATTTTCAATTAAACAGAAAGCAAAAGAAATGTTTTTGAAATCCAGTTGGGTGAATAGGGGAAAATATTCAAAGTGTGCATTTATGCTGATGTATGCTATGATTTTAGAGAATGAGCCAATTATGAGTGGGTTATTTTTTATGGTCAGTGATATAGATATTTCATAAATAAATAACTTCATCAATCTCAATGGAATTGATCTAAACAGGAGCCATTGTCACGCTCTCTCTTATCCCAAACGAAGTATTAATCTCTACAACTCTGTGCTTATCATGAAATGTGTGTGGATGTACTCCCATATTCAAGCAACCTAAAACTTCCCCTTTAAGTTTAATTTCCTTGGTTCATTTTAAAGATTTTTGTTTCTGTAAAGAAAATTATGGTGGCAATCATATTTATTTGGTTGATTCTTATTCATGATTCGTAAAAAATTGCCTTGTGAAAATTACCTGAGGCTTAGCACTTTCTGAGGGAAAATAAACATGCCTCTTTTCAATTGTGCCCTATTTGTTTTTTTGAGGCAGAATGAAATTTGAAAAAAAATTAATTCTAGCAAATGTCCTATCTCTTCACATTCTTTTTAGCACATTAACACAATTATATTAAAGTAAATTGCACTTCAAAATCTTAAAATCAGATAATCTGCTTATTATTCAAACTATTCCATACAACAGAAAAAGATAGAAAGTTCCTCCAAATTATTTTATGAAGATATGGTAATCCAAATTTTAAAATTCTGATAAAATACTTTTCAAATGTGTAGATCAATGTCTCATAAGTATGGATGCAAAATTTTAAATGAAGCAATAATGAGTCAACTCAGCAGTATGTTAAAAGACTAATATGGTAGGAGCGCCTGGGTGGCTCAGTGGGTTAAGCCACTGCCTTCGGCTCAGGACATGATCTCAGGGTCCTGGGATCGAGTCCTGCATCGGGCTCTCTGCTCAGCAGGGAGCCTGCTTCCCTCTCTCTCTGCCTGCCTCTCCATCTACTTGTGATTTCTCTCTGTCAAATAAATAAATAAAATTTAAAAAAAAAAAAAGACTAATATGGTAAAGTAGAATTTCTATTAGAAATAAAAGTATTAAAAAAAAAAGAAATAAAAGTATTGTTCGGAATTGGATTATGTAACAGCACATAAACCAATATAAGCAAAAAAGCATATGACTTTCAGATTAGCAATAACTAAAAAAAATAAATAAATAACCCCAGTGCTGGCAAGGATGAAGGGAAATAGATATTATTTACATCAAAGCTGAGAGTTTAAATTACCACAAACATTTTAGGAAGAAATAATAAATTATCTATTAAAATTAAAATTTCATATACTTTTGAACCAGAAATCCTATTTTTAAAGCAGATGACCGAAAAAAAGCATCATTGTAGTGGTATTTCTATAATGATGTTTATTGTGGTGGTGTTTATAGTGATACAAATGAAAACTGAACAATCAACCCTCTAACACCACCCAAGTCAGAACAGCCCCCTGCCCCCATCTGTAAACATCTGTTGGAAACTGAGAAATACCAGCACTTTCTAAAGCTTAAATATGCTGGCACATTATATCTTTAAAAGAATTCAAACATTTTTGGTGGCTCAGTCATTAGGCGTTTGCCTTTGGCTCAGGTCATGATCCCAGCATCCTGGGATCAAGTCCCACAGCAAGCTCCCTGCTCAGCGGGGAGCCTGCTTCTCCCTTCCCCCACCATCGTGCTTTCTCACTCTCTTTCTGTCTCTCTCAAATAAATAAATAAAATCTTAAAAAAAAAAAAGCATTCAAATATTTTACCTGAAAATCTTACAACCCACTAAATCCAATATCCTACTAATAAATCACTTTTTTTTTAATGAATCACTTTTGACAAATGATTTGTTGTCACGAAGAGCCTAGCTGCTAATGGATATGGCATCATAATATTTATTTGACAAAAATAATACTAATAGTAGAATTAAGCTGATTTACAAAACAAAATATTTTTACATATAGAACAAAAAATATATACCACTACTCCACAGATATTTACTAAGTGCCTCCTACTTTTCAGGTAGGTACTCTGCTATCTTCTGAGCATGTTGCAAAATAGATTTGATGCTGGCTTTCAAGGAGTTCATGATCGCGAGCAAGACCAACATCAATCAAATAAATAAACAGGTAAGTGTGTTCACAATTAGAAATTGTGGACTGGATGCTATGAAATAGAATAATGAGGAGGAGTTTCATTCTATAGATTAGGTAGTCAGTAATGGCCTCTCTGGGAATATGGCATTTCATCTATTAGGGTTGAGAAGTCAGCCTTATAAGAGTAGGGAACAAGTCCTCCAGGCAAGTCAAGTAGTCTGTGATTTATTTATGAGTCTGGCTTATTTTTTTAAATGAATCACCATGTCTCATTGGTACTTCATTAGTGCTTAATATTTACTTACTGAATCCAACCATGGACGCATGCTATTCCATCCCTCTTGGCAAAGGGTTATGTGTTGAATTATGGTATAAGGGGCGCATAAGAAACACTAAAATATTTTGAAAGTGAGTACCACGTATTTGTTTGCCATTTGATTATAAAAGGCCTAAGGCATGTGCATAAAAATTGACATAATTACATAAATATACAATTAACCCTTTATATAGTCATGTCTTTGTGGCTCCCATCTCTTCTTTCTCCATGTCCATAATAGTCCACAGTTCAAACCCCAACCCTCCCTATCATTCCATAATTCATTCCATGAGTCCTATCTGAAAGAAGGAGTTGTGAGGATTCATAGGAGTCTGAATCAGAAAGAGTGAGGATCTGAAGTTTGTTTGAAAAGTATTCCCCAGTTTGAGGGAGCATAGCCTTCCTCCCCCTCTCTATTTAAGAATAAATAAGGTGTTTTATGATCACTATCAGGTAACTCAGTTCAATAAGTAGAGCATTCATTGTGTACATTCTACATGCTTAATCCTGTACCCAGCTCTGTGGGGGAATCTCAAAGCATGTTTATTCTCAGCTCACTACAAGCCATGTTCTGTGGCTCTTTGGAACCTGGCCTTCTAGTTGTGTAATTCCACATCTTACCTTTCCTCTCAGACCTGCTGTTAACTGAGGCATGTTTTGAACATGCCTTCCTCTTAAATCTATTTTCTCCCTTAACCAAAGTCCTGGACTCTTTGCTTTTCTGCCTTATCTTCCTTTCCTCACCCCATAAATAGCTTTCCCAAAAGTTTCATAATTGGTCATTTAATGGGGCCATCTCAAACCCACTTGGAATTGCTACCATCAAGCTCCATCAATTCCATATTTCTGCTCCAGATCTCTCTGCATAGTCCACATTCTGATCTCCTACACCCTCGACATGATATGGATGACTCATGATAAAACCAGACTCTCAAATGGCCCTGGAATTCTTCTTCTTCCATTTCCTGTACTCACAATGACTCCTTAAACCATTCAAGAGTCTGAAAGTGATCCTAGTCTCTTCTCTCATTTTCACCTTCCATATCTAATTGATCAATAGATCCCAACAGTTTTGCCCTCTTAATATTCCTCCATTCTTCTCTTTCTTTCCTTGGTGAGGCTCTTAGATCTGGCATGGAGAAATTCAATAGCAATTATTTAACTAGTCTCTGCCTTCCCTTTCACTCTCTCCACAAATCATTCAATGTACTCTCCATAGTTCCCTCAAAGCAGCTGTATTAGAATATCAAAGTACAGCATCAAGTTAAATGTGGTGTTTAATGACAATAGTAAGAGGTTAAGAAATTCAGGAAAGAGAAAAATATATCCATTTTCCTTCCCATGGACTCCCTCTGAAAGCCTTAGGTTTCTAAGAAACAATGTCACCTGAAATATCTCCCTTGAGAACTCTCCAGAAATTTTAGCCAAGAAATTCCCATCATTGGAATTGCCTATTTGTAAGGGCAAACAAAGTAGAGAAAAGGATAGCATATCTAGTGATTTATAGGAAATTATACAAGTATGTTTCAGGACTAGTTTCCCCACTAGAGCCCTAATTTAGGTTCTGATAAAAATGAGACACAAAACAGGAAAATTGGAATAGTGATAAAGAGTGGTAAGAATAATTTCCATTCTCTAGGAATGGAAATCAGGGTTCTACACACCCAGATACAGCATTTTTCCCAAAGACACCCTTCAGATAATTTACCAAAAACTCTGTGTTTGTCCTACTGGTATCACCTCCCACATCATTTCATTCAGGAAATTTCCATTGAACATCACTTCTATGTCCTATCGTGAGCACTGGAGGGTATGAAAGAGAATATAACCCCATGTCCTCAGGGGCTTACATTCTAATTGTGGAGATAACACATGCGAACATCCATCCATGAAAATATACTAAATGAGAAGCTGTAAATATAAATGGTAACAGGAAGTAGGCAAGTGCAGTAAGATGGACAGAGAAGAGGCTAGAGTAGGCAGGGTCCACAGGCAAGTCCAGGTGAAGGTGAAATAGGGTCTATTGTGGCCAAAAGATTTTGTGATATACACACATTGGTGTGTGTAGCATGTTAGAAGTGGGCCCCACCCCAGAAGGTGATAATATAGGCCAGAACAAAGTGCATATAAAATGTACTTAAAAGCAAATCTGGGGCACCTGGGTGACTCGATCGGTTAAGTGTCAGTTCTTGATTTTGGCTTAGGTCATGATTTCAGGGTCATGAGATCGAGCCCCATGTTGAGCACAGAGCCTACTTAAGATTCTCTCTTTCACTCTGCTCCTCCCCTGCTCTCTGTCTCTCTCTCAAAAAAAAAAAAAAAAAAAAAAAATCGTATCTTGTGAGGGGCTTTGTAAGTAAGACACTTAAATTTTATGTATCCTGAAAACTTCTCAACCATGAAGACAAACAGCTTGGTCAAATTCTCTGCCTAAGGACTGATGAGTCACATGGAATCATTTCTTCTGCTCTTTGGAAATCAGTCAGGGAATGGTGGGTTTCACTGCAAATATCTGAAGATTTTCCACACCCACAAAGCCCTCTAGCTACAGCTCAGCATTTTGTACGGCTACACCTGGAATCTTAAAAGAAGTAAAACACTGCCCTCTAGTGTCCAATGTTGAAAACTGAAAATTAAGCACTCCCCTTCGTGTTATTCGAGAGCAGCCGTGGCCTAGGCCCAGCGCAGTATCCAGTATTCGGGTTTTAAGTGGGTTTGCAATTAAAAGGACTAGAGCAGCTTGATATGATACAAGTAAATCCTTCAAGAAATCAAATTCAGAATCAGACCAGATTACAGTGTTTCAAAATGGGGCCTAATACTCTAATTACCACCATGACTCTGCATATATGCAAATTTTTCCTCTAAGGCATTCAACCTATGACTTAAAAATCCAGAAGTCTTAGGGCACCTTGGTTGCTCAGATGTTTAAGTGTCTGCATTTGGGGGACGCCTGGGTGGCTCAGTTGGTTAAGCGGCTGCCTTCGGCTCAGGTCATGATCCCAGCCTTCTGGGATCGAGTCCCACATCGGGCCTTGATTGGCAGGGAGCCTGCTTCTCCCTCTGCCTCTGCCTGCCATTCTGTCTGCCTGTGCTCGCTCTCTCTCCCTCTCTCTCTCTCTCTGACAAATAAATAAAATCTTTAAAAAAAAAAAAGCCTTTCAAAAAAAAAAAGTGTCTGCATTTGGCTTAGGTCATGATCCAGGTCCTGGAATTGAGCCCCATGTTGGGCTTCTAGCTCAGAATCTGCCTCTCCCCTCACTTGTGCTCTGTCTCATTTGCCTTCTCTCAAGTGAATAAATTAAAAAAAATTTTAAAAACCCAGAAATCTTGATTTCTGGTGCAATCCTCACCATCTTAAAAAAGCACGTTCATTTAGACTAACGGTTCAGTAGGAAGTTTATCAGAATCTACCTCTTGACCACGGCCTCATGTGTTCTTTTCCTGCTCCAAATTCCAAGAAGACTTTATTTTGCATTTGTTCAGTTCTTGTTTCCTGTTGGTAAGCATTATTTCTAGTCCCTTTGTGGCCTCGGGGATGGGCATGGTATTTAAAGTGTGTTTGATAAATGTTTGAATGCATGCAAGAATGAATAAATGGTAAGTGAATAATGAATGGACAGATGGATATGTGATAGGTGGTGAAATAATCACTCGTACTTAAAGCAGAGGGGGAAAAAATACTATTCATTGCGCAAATACAAATACACCCTCAATGCTCACCGCACTGGTTCAGAGACCACAGCACGCAACTAATAATATATATACATATATTATATATTATATATATATAATTACATTCTAATTGCAGAGATAACATGCAAATATCTATATTTGTCTTCTACAGATATATAGATATATATCTATCTCTATCTATCTATATATATAGATAGATAGAGATAGATATATGTATACACACACACACACACACACATATATCAGGAAGGCAAGAATGGCTCCAAATCAAGCCTGGGAGGGAGCACTACTGGACTCTGTTGACATCAGAAATGGACACTTTGGCTCTGCTGCTCCTGGTGTAGGCCCTGTAAGGATTACACAGATGCCAGAGCACAAAAGCAGGAGAGAAGAAAACTTGAGAAAGTTGGAGCAGATTCCTCACCCCACTACCCTCAGGAAATGGTCTTCAGTGGACCATAGAACTAAATACACAAGTCACTGCTCCCTTGGAGCTGGGTAGAAACGTCCTGAACAATGGCTCCTATAGGTACCACAGAGTTAATCAATCCTTGAGTCTGATTCAGTCACTCTTTCTGGTTTAGGTGCCCCGTGAATGCTGGCTGGGAACGGTCAGTGATGTGGCAGTGGAGATGTAAAAACTCAGTGATATTAGATGCCGCTTGGTTCAGACTCTTTCAGTGCTCCCCGCTTGGAAGTGTGAATGTATGCAGTAGGTATTTATAGTCGCTGAGAGACTTCCCCAGACAAGCTCCCACTTCTTCCCTTCAAGGTGAGCTGCTCGAAGCTCTCTGCTCCTCATTCCTATTCCTCTAAGCGGTATACCTTGACTCTTTTGTTTTCAAGAGCTCTTTTAAAGGTGCCTTGACTCAGTCATAACAGGACAGACTTTGGACAAATATTTGTATCTACTTCTGCCTTCCAGGACCACAACTGTAAATAAGAAACTTGCCATGGGCACCCTGACAATTAGATGATAGGCCTGCCTTCTGGCCAAAATTCCGTTTCCCTAGAGAACAGAAGTGAAAGGGGTAGGAAATAAGAGGCAAAAATAGAAAAACTAAGGGAAAGTGATATACACAAACAACACCTACAAAACCAGCAACACACAAACATGAGTGGGGTTCTAACTGCCCAACTCTCCTCTAAGGATGTTTGAGACTGGCGCCATTTTCTATCCATGTACTAATTAACTGATCTTTTTTTTTTTTTTTAATTTATTTACTTGACAGAGAGAGATCACAAGTAGGCAGAGAGGCAGGCAGAGAGAGAGAGAGAGGAGGAAGCAGGCTCCCTGCTGAGCAGAGAGCCCGATGCGGGGCTCGATCCCAGGACCCTGAGATCATGACCCAAGCCAAAGGCAGCAGCTTAACCCACTGAGCCACCCAGGCGCCCCTTAACTGATCTTTTTATACCATAGTGCTCAGGCCTCCTCCTTAAAGTACTCCAGTGGTCTCCTCAGTGAATACCAGGACCTTTTTTCTCAGTGCTTATTCTCTTTGGCCTTCTTCAACTTATGACATTTCTGATATTTTTGATTACCCATTCCTTCTGATTTTTCTCCTAAGATTATCATTATTTAGTGGGAATCCAAGCCACTTCCTTTTTTTTTTTTTAAAGAATCCAAACATTTTGGTATGTTTTAAGTGTGTACTGTTACTAAATTAAAATTTCAATACCTACTCACAAAACATAGTGATGTGATTTCACATAGAGAGCATGTCAAAAATCTAAACTTGAAGTTACATGTGACTTTGGGGGCCCACGGTGGTAGGAGAGTGACAGGCTTTTCCTGCCTCTACACCTGGCTTCTACATCTCTTTCATTAACTGCGCTTCCTCTTCTTGCTGCAAAATTCAGTCTTCAGTGCCAATACCTCTCCACTTACTTTCTTTTGGCCTCCTGAACCTGGCCTCCTAAGGCCGATTGTCATCTTATACTAGTAACTCCCCACCTGATTTCCCAAACCTACTCCAAGTCTGCTACCAACACCTCCAGTGTCCTGCAACACATCTAAATCTCCCTATCTGCAAACTGAACACATCACCCTCTCTCTGGGTAGCAAACTAGCTTTCCTCATTCTCCTGTCTTAAATCTCCTTTCAGCAGAAGCTGAGGGTTCCATAGAGACTAGCTGCAGAGTAGGTGCTCATCCTAGCTGAGCTTTCCAAGCTGGGCATGATGCTCTGATGCTGAGGTTATTCCAAAGGCCTTTGGCAGGTGAACAAAGCTAATTATAATGTGATGGATAATAAGCTGTTATGCCATTCTAGCACAGGAAAGTAAAGGGCAGACCCTGAGGTTTACAGAGAAACTGGGGTGTACATTATGCGTGGAAAGGAAATTTTTAAGGTTGTTCAAAGATTTTAGACATTTCTTCATGCCATAGATCTAAGTCTTATTCATTAGTTACATGCATATCACGGTAATAAGATGAAAAATATGACTTTAAGTTACATTTAACTTTTGTTTATTCTTCCATAAATTATTCACTTTGTGGATTTTTGTAGGCAATTTTTAGTCCTGGTATTATAATGATCTGTCAGGGATCTCCTTATGTTCTAAGATCATCCACAGCACCATAGGCAATCTGTCCTTCTAAACATGGAATCAACTAGTATCGATCCATGGTATTGATGGCATTGATCTAACCAGTGGATAGCTTTTCTTAAGCAAGTTATTACAGCCACCTGAATGTTCTCATGAAAGACATGCCATGCATATTACAAGGAAGCAAATTATGATAGTTTGGCAACTCCCCTGTGAAAACCCTCCCTTAGTTTAGACATTATAATTGCTTGCATTCTGAGGTTTGTATTTAATAGAAAAATGTGCTCCTTAAAGTCTTAGTGAGTACCCCAAAGGAAGTGAGGTAATCATGATTAGACAGCACCAATGAACCACAATTTATATCCTAAGAAAAGTAATGAGAGTGGTCAGAACTTCCCCATTTTAGAAGAGTCACCCGGTCTTAGAAACCCAGCTGTGGGAAGTAGATGCTCTTTGTAATCTGCCCCAAAAGACAGAGTGTGCTAAGCTACGGATGAGATGAGAATCCGGACTGTTTAGATAACTGGTGACTCCTATCTTCACACAGGAGATGGAAGCAGTTCGGAAAATGTCTGAGTAGGACACAGTGTTGCATTTTGGAGGTAAAGGACAACTGAAACTCTTTGTAAAGTCTCTATCAGTGGACAGGAATTTCTTTTCCATTGTAATAAAACAGACCTGAGCCAGAGAAAAGAGACATCCCAAATTTGGGCATTTCCTAGGGCACCTGGATGGATGTTCTATAGCCATGGAGGGTTACGTCATCATCATCAGTTGCTGTATAATTAAAAGCACAACAAACTTTAAGTATGAGCAAGATGTAATTATGAAGAACTTCCTCTTATATATGACAAATTAGTATGTTCTATTTCAACACTAAAGATAATTTATTTTTAAACTCTCTGTCTTTTCATGCTGCACATAAATCTTCCTATAGTACAGAATTTTAAAAAATAAAGCATTGATTCTGTTTACAAAGCAAATATATTACTATATTAAACATATTTAATCTGCAGGAATATGAACTGAATGGAAATCAAATTTCACTCTAATTTTTTAAAAGATTTTATTGATTTATATGAGAGAGATATATCACAAACATGGGGGAAGTGTAGAGGAAGAAGCAGACCCCCCAATGAGTAGGGAGCCCAATATGGGGATCGAGGATTGATCCAGGATCCAGAATCATGACCTGAGCCTAATCATGACACTTAACCACTTAACCATCGGAGCCACCCAGGTGCCCCTCAAATTTCAGTTTTAGACCACAGACATTTTTCCAAGAGAATTATCATGATTATGGAGAGGGTTAAGAGACTGGATTTTTCCAGAAGACAGTGTTCTCTTCTAACAAAATTTCTATCAAGGAATTTTTGTTTTGTTTTTATTCTAACCTTAGCAAATTTGTAACTCAGTTTCCATCACAAATCGGAAGGAAGCTTTGGTGGATTTACCCTGTAAGAAGAAAACTGGTAAAGAGAAAATAGTATTATATAATACATAATTTCACATTTGCCAGGAAAATTTTGTAAATTTATTCTCATCTGTATTATATATTATCAGCTCAGATAAGTTTTTCTTTACTCTTCTATTTTTTTCTATTCCTAATAGAACCTATTCCTATAAACATGCCCAAATCTCCACCAGCCAGCTTAAGATAATCTTGACACTCTCTTAAATTGCCTTGCTATCCTCATTGATCTCATCACATGCAAACTTTTGCAAGGATTCTGATACTTCACATGTCCTTCCTCAATTTCTACAGTTTCCTTAATCCCTGGTCTCCACTCTTACAGTTCATTTGAAATTTGTGCCAAGCTCAACAACTTTTTCTCTTCCTTCATTTCGCGATATTTGACCCTGCTAATGTCCTCCTTTTCCTTGGACCTCCCCCCCCTTTTTTGGGCACTTTAATTCTGGCCTATCTCCTGCATCTTTCTGACAGCAACCCAAATGTCCATCAATGGATAAATGGATAAACAAAATACGGCATATATCTGCAGTGGAAATTACTAAGCCTTAAAAAGTAAGGAAATTCTGGCACATGCTACAACATGGATAAATTCTGAGGACATGACACTAAGTGAAATAAGCCAGTCACAAAAAGACAAGTATTGTATGATTCCACTTACATGAGTTACCTTACGTAGTTCAACTCATAAAGCCAGAAAACAGTGATGGTTGTTAGAGGCTGGAGGAAAGGGGAACTGGGGAGTTATTCTTTAAAAGATAGAGATATTTTTTAAAGTATATATCTCAGTTTTGCAAAAGGGAAAGAGTTCTGGCGATGGATGGTGGTGATACAACAATGTGAATGTACACAATACCACTGACCTGTGCACTTAAAAATACGTCAGATGCTAAATCTTATGTTATGTGTATTTTACCACAATAAAACAAATTGGGGGGAAATTATTCTGGTGCCATACTACTCATCCTAGCATAAGTGTGTATCTTTCCTTCCCAATGCAATGTTTTCTTATAATATTACAAAGTACTCATCTTCTCAAACACCCATTCACACTGCATAATCCTGGTTATTTCAAATATAATCATTCCAGTGGTGGGCATAGATGCAGTTAATTCCATCTGGTACAGACTGAAGGATGGCTTACCAAACCTTCAGATAACAAAAGAAAAGCAGCAGAATCCTAAATAACCTAGCTGGTGATCACTTGCCCACCTGGTGTTTATATTTACTCACCTCACTGACCAGCCATCTGTCTTTTGTCTAATGAACCTCAGCCTTGTTAATCCACCTAGCAGTAAATATGTTCACAGCCGGCTATCACCAAAAGGTGCCCCAGCTTTAACAAGGCAGTTTGCATTTGTATGGAGCAGTAGGAGTCCAGACCTACGCTTTTAAGCCACTCTACGGGAAACTTAAAGACACTTTAAAAAATATAATTTATATTCTCAGCAATATATTAATATTAATTACAGTTTTATTACATAGATTTGAGAATCACTAAACCTTTTTATTTTTTTAAATTCTTTTTTTTAGATTCTTTTTTTTTTTTTCAATTTATTATTTGACAGAGAGAGACCCAGTGAGAGAGGGAACACAAGCAGGGGGAGTTGGAGAGGGAGAAGCAGGCTTCCTGCTGAGCAGGGAGACAGATGCCAGGCTTGATCTGAGTACCCTGGGATCATGACCTGAGCTGAAGGCAGACACTTAACAAGTGAGCCACCCAGGCGCCCCTTACTAAACCCTTTTAAAGAAAAATCTGAATCATTAAGATTGAACTTCATAAGGCTGAAAATGTGTATGTCAAATTTAGAAAGCAAACAGCAACAATGAACAGCAAATTTGACTCTTTTAAAAGAAAGTGTATTGGGTAATTTGCAAAGTCAACTTGAAAGATTCTTTGAGAACTACAAGAATAGAGAATGTGCTTGAAGATAATAAAGAAGTTAAGAGCCTTGCTAGACTGTGGTGCATTCATACTTGGGAATATTACTTAGTAATGAAAGGTAATAAGCTGTTAATACCTGCAACAATTCAGATGGATTTCAAGGGCATAACAATAAGTGAAATAAACCAATCTCCAAAAGTCCCACTACTATGTGATTCCACTTATATAACAGCCTCAAATTACAAAATTATATCAGTTGAGAACTGCTTAGGGGTTTCCAAGGGCTAGGGATGGTAAGGGGTCAGGGGCATGACTATAAAGAGAAGGAGATCTTCGTGTAGGTAGAATCGTTCTGTATCTTGATAGTGGTGGTCTATGCATGTGCCAGATTGGCTCAGAACTATGCATATATCCTGCACCAAATTCCTGGTTTGACACTGTAATACAATTATGTAAGGAATAGCATCAGGGACATATGGATGAAGTACACAGGACATTTCTCTGTACTATTTTCTTTACGATTTTATCTATTTATTTGACAGAGAGAGAGAGTGAGAGTGCAAGCAGGGGAGGTGGCAGGCATGAGGAGAGGGAGAAGCAGGCTCCCCGCTGATCAGAGAGCCTGACATAAGGCTGGATCCCAGAACCCTTGGATCATGACCTGAGCCAAAAGCAGAAGCTCAACCAACTGAGACACCCAGGCACCCCATCTCTGTACTATTTTTGCAATACACTGTGTATCTATAATGATTTCAGATAAAAAGTATTAAAAAAAAAAAGACATGTTCACCAAATGGAAAGGATCCAATATGCACATAAGGAAGGAAGAAGAGGAAGAACGTAATAATCAAGAAGGAATAGAAAAAAATACGCTAAGCCAAAGAAATATTTGTCTCTATACTGAAAGGGCCAATCAGGCAAAAATCAATGTAGTGTATAGTCCACAGCTACAAATATCCTTGAAATTTATGGTCTTCAAGGATAATTAAAAAGTACTATAGGCAGAAACTACAACCAATAGGCAAAAGGAAAAGTAGTTGGGAGTTAAAATTACACTTTCTTTTTATAATACTAAATTTTGGTGGTGACAAGAGTGATTTCTATGCAAATAGTTCTGAAAATGTGAAATTACTTCAAAAGCTTGTTTAAAATGCATATTCCTGGACCTTATCTCCATATATTCTGAGGCAGATGGCCCAAGAATCATATTATTTGAGTAAGACTGGTCTACTGAATTTTGAAAAGAAAAGATTTATGGTGAAAAAATCTTAACTTAGCCAAACTTTTATTAGAGTGAGAAGGAATCAGAAATTGTAAATCTCCAATGACCTTTTTTGGAGAAGGTACTTATAGCTGAAAAAATATTACAGCTGATGAAAAGAACACATAAAAATTATAAACCCTCAAGAGGGGATATGGTATTAAAAAATTGGTGATGTGTAATGCACCCCTTAAAATAAGCATTAGATTTTAATCAGTAGTTTTTAACATAGCTACATTATACAGTTAAACTATCTTGGGAAATATTTCTTGGGAAGGAAAATATACAATATAAAAAAGGAGATCTTAATATCAAAGAATTTAAATAAGTCTTAACTAATTAATGCATGTTGGGAAGGAGAAAAGGAAAAGTAAGTATTATGAGTCTCATCTGATATAGGAAAACCAGTAATAATCATATTTTTGTCATTAATTTGAAATTATATATATGTATATATACATGTAGGAAACTAATTCAACACTGTGTATCAATTGTACTTCAATAAAAATTACATACTTTGTATATTACCCTGTATAGGTATTAAGTTATGCATGTATATAGTATGTACAGAATGTGTATACAATATATGTATTTATAACTATGCATATATTAAAGCTAAACACTGTAGAACACAAATGAGACAAATGTACTCTACATTCTGCAAATACTTGTAGGAAAAAAATAACTAAAAGGAAAAAATTTTTAATGATATATAATGTATAGCAGAGAACAAAACAATAAGTATAAACCATAAATTAAAAATTAAATGGCAAAATAAGATCAAACACCACTTTTTATGATAAATGTAAGTGACTTAAAAGGAAAATACCATCAGATTGGATCATAAGGGAAATTAAAGTCACTGCTT
Source organism: Neogale vison (assembly GCF_020171115.1). Classification (NCBI taxonomy): domain Eukaryota; kingdom Metazoa; phylum Chordata; class Mammalia; order Carnivora; family Mustelidae; genus Neogale; species Neogale vison. Next base: position 62,072,546 of record NC_058093.1, on the reverse strand, counting down.
CTTAAGAGAGCATACACATAAACAAATCAACAAAGAAATGTTGGAAATAAAGGGGTTCAGAAAGTTTCTCCAGTCAAAATGGATATAAAAAAGTCAGAGGAGCAGAAAGGCAGAAATTAGAATCAAAGAATCATGTATGTGGCAAAAAACAAAAAAAAATGAAATGGGATAAAATGATTATTATACATCTATAAAAGTTACAATGTGCAAGGCAAATATAAAATTATGCCATATGGCAAAGAAATATATAGAATATAAACTATTAAGAAAGAAAGGAAAAATTCTCTTAAAATTTAACATAACTCTTGGGGCACTTGGGTGGCTCAGTTAAGCATAAGACTCTTGATTTCAGCTCAGGTAATGATCTCAGGGTCCTGGTATCAAATGTTAGGTAGGGCACTGGGCTCAGTGGGGAGTCTGCTTGAGGATTCTCTCCATCTCGCTCTGTCCCTCCCCACTGCTCATGTACTCTCTAAAATAAATAAATAAATCTTAAAAAAAAATTTGAGATACCCCTATAATAGGTATATGAAGGAGATGAAACAGAATTTCGAAAGAATTATAAAAACTTAAAGAATTGTAAAATATCATTCACAGTCAGGATTAAACATTACATTATATAGAGAATTTCCTACCACATCCACAAAGCAAATATTAATATTGACTCTATCAGTTTTGATAAAATAACATTTTTACTCAACCTCCCCAAAGAGCATATTCTTTCCATATCTAATAAGCAATCCAGGATGTTAAGAAGTAATTAATATTCTCTAATTCTTAAAAATGCTTTGTCCTATAGATAGGCATTATACCTGATTTAGTCACTGTCTGATAAGAGTGTGAGAGACTTACAAATAAAGCCTACATCAGCCTCTCTACACACTTTACTTCACCACAACTAGACTGAGTAAAGGCCACCAAATAGGTCCCAATCTTAATTCTTGATCTTATAAAACACCCTATATGGTGAAAGGACTGTGAAATTAGGGAAAAGGATTTTTTTTTTTTAAGATTTTACTTATTTATTTGACAGACAGAGATCACAAGTAGGGAGAGAGGCAGGCTAGGGAAGCAGGCTCCCCGCTGAGCAGAGTGCCAGATGCGGGGCCCGATCCCAGGACCCTGGGATCATGACGTGAGCTGAAGGCAGAGGCTTTAACCCACTGAGCCACCAGGAAAAGCCACCAGGGCACCCACCTGGTGCCCCAGGAAAAAGGATCTTGACAAGAGGAGATTATGCTGGATTCTCCGGGTAGGCCAGAAATGCAATCACAAGTTTTCTTGTAGGAGGAATGCAGAAGAAAATTTCACCACAGAAGAGAAAGCAAAGTCACCATAGAGGCAGAGATTGAAGTGGTGTGGCCGGGAGCCAAAGAACGACACAGCCCCAGAAGCCAGAACAGACAAGGAATAAACTCCATCCTAGACCCTCCAGAAGGAGCATGGCCTGGCTGACACCTTGATTTCAGTCCAGTGAATGATTTCAGTCTTTTGGCCCTCAGAATTGTGAGTGAATAAATTTGTGTCACTTTAAGCCATCAGGTGTGTGTTTTAAACCCTCTGCCATAGGAACTAGGAGACTGACTGTACTCAGTATGCCCACCTAGTTCTCTCTCTGGGACTCTCAGTGTATCAGCAACATTAACATTATTTTCCTTGTCAGCCAATCACCATGAATTTCTTCCCTTCTTACAACTATATCTAAAATCGGGGAGAAGAAGCAAACAGAGTCAATTTTTATCTAATCTCCCTTTTGGGGAAATAAATGAAAAATATCTCTATAAGAGAAACATAACCTATACCATCTTAAAGTAAAATTACCTCAGTTTATATTCTTGTCCTTTTTTGATCCAGCTGCTGGAAATGAAGAAAGTATCTCAGCAACCTGCAGACAATGGAGATTAAGAGAAGTGTCAGAAGAACACAATGCCTAAGCCAAGTCTTTGAAAAAGATTTCTGGGGGTGCCTGGATGGTTCAGTTGACTCTTGATCTTAGCTAAGGTCTTGATCTCAGGGTCCTGAATTCAAGTCCTGAAAAGATTTCAGTACATCTCTTTGACCAAACTTTAAGTTGCTAATATATTTTTCACCATAATTTTATTTTTAATGAATACTCTTGGTGAAAAAGTAATGCATTTGATAAATGTAAAGGCTATTATAAAGTCATTTAACCTAAGAACCATGCAGCTCTTCCTTAAAGAGTTCCCCTACCTTGATTTACACAGATCTTAACTTTCAAGAGATTCAACATGGCTGCTTCAGTAAAAAAGGAGATACTGTAAGTCCCTCAATATTTGACCTGAAGGGACGTTAAACGTTTCTTTTGAGGCCAATGTCGACTGTAAGAATTAGATTGGGCCAGTTCAGTTACTGCTTCCATGCTTATGTTTTTCTTCCTCAAATTTTAAAGTCCATTCACTGCTCTTGAACAAATAGGAAGGAAACACTGTGGACTATCATAGTCTAGCTAGGAAAACAGAAACCATTTCCAGTATTCACAGAAGAATGGAAAGCACAGGTGGTCCACAGAGAATGAAGAGGCTAACAGTTGCACAGGGAACTGTAAACTAACCTTGGACGTTGGCAACAGCAGGAAGTCCTCATCATCCTGTAGCTGGAGGGACCATGGGAAAACATGCAATTCCTGGAACCAAGAGGCCAGAACAGCCCTATAGAAACTGGAAACTGCTGTGCATCTGGATATAGTGGAGGCTGGAGCCACAGAGGAGATAAAGCTGCTAGAGAAGCCATCCTAGGCTGAGGGGGAAAGAGAGTGTCTTGATTTCCCCCTCTCCCTCTCCGTGCCCTCCAGTCTCCCCAAACTGACTTAATCCTGCTGATACTAAGCCTGGAAAAGTCAATCTGCGGAGGATTATCTGCACCCTCACAGTACAGAGCATAGCAGGAGAGAAGCCAAGGACAGATCTGAGGTCAATCAGGCCCAGAAGGAGCACACCCTCTGATAAAATGATTTTGTAGTGTTAGATAATGTGTAATAGCATTTAATTCAACCTTTCCCTTTTCACAGAGGAGATGAGGTCCAGAGAGATGAAACCATTTACCTAAATGCACACACAACAAGCTTTTAGGTCCCAGCACACAGCGTGCTCTTATTAGGATCTACTGTTTATTGCAAAACCATTCTCTGTTTAATTTAAGCCACATTATGAAGTGCATGGTAGCTGGGCCCATTTCATATTCACTTCAGTATGATTGATTCAGTATTTGGTGCCTGGAAAACACTCAAGAAAATATATATCAAACTGATATGAATTGAAAGAGAAAACAAAGCCCATAACTGAATTTAAAGTAACTTTAAATAATTTCCAGTCATATGGGTCACTGGACATGTTAAACAAAGGAGACTGCTAGCACACATTCTCATTGGCCTGTGATGGGTTACGCTCTCCACCATTCAAACTGAAGCAATGATATGATCCTCTTCCAAATATCAGACTGTTCTTTCATTTGAAACAATTGATAAACAAGGATTTCAACAATGCAAAGCTGTACAGGTTGTATAGAACAGAGATATGCAATATAACACAATATAATAAATATTTTATGTGGTCATGTGTGGGAGGCGTTGCCTAGAGCGTTTCCTTCACAGTCATGACTATGAAGCAGAAAAGGAAACACAGGAAAAAATATACCCAAAGAGGGATATTTAAATAGCATGGTGGGCAGCTGGGGGAGCGATGACTAATCCTGCTGCTAGTAGTGGTTAGGAAACAAAAGACACAAGTTGGCTAGAGATCTTCTGTTTTCTTCTGTTACCACTCCTTTGTAAAGTTGGTGCTGGAAGGGAGGGAGTTGAGGAAGGAGAGATGAGAGAAAGAAATCAGGGAAGGTAGGCATTAGAGAGAATGCAAGCCAAAAGCCCATGCCTTGTCTTTGTTAAACAGAATATACATGTTTAAAAGCTCATTTAGAAGGCAACCCAATGGGGCTGTCTGGATGGTTCACTCGATTAAGCATCTGGTTTTGGCTCAGGTCATGATCCAGGAATCTCGGGATCTGGCCCCTCATCTGACTCCCTACTTGATGGAGAGATTGCTTCTCCTTCTGCCCCTCACCCCGCTCCGCTCTCTCTCAAATATATAAATAAAATCTTAAAAAAAAAAAAAAAGCAATCCAATGTAAGTGGAAATAATGAGACTTCTACATTATTTAAAATTTGAACACTAGCTCACTTCCCTATCTGTAAAAACTTAACATGCATTGAGCTAATATAATAACATCTGATGGAAGTCAAAGAAACTACAATTCAAAATTTAGGGCAAAAGTAACTATCAAATAATTTGAAGTGAAGAGAACCTGAAAGGTGAAGAGAGAATGGCTAAATAAATAGAGAGGGTTTCCTTAGAAATTTCCAATTATTGGGGAATATTTTAAAGGAAGCTTTCTAGGGATGAGAGAAGCTTTGACCCCCAGATATCGGCCACTCAATCAGTGGCTGCTAATTTAGCAGTGAGTGGAAAAGAAAGAAAGAAATGTGTAAGAAAAGCACTAAATTTTTTTAACTGGAGATTATTTTTCTAGGTGTCTAAAATAAAATGAAATTTTTAGTAGTTTACATGTTAATAAGTAAGTCTGTTTTTAGTAATTTATGTCAGTGGATTTGTGTCAGAAGAATATATACAATGGGATTAAACAGAAGGAAATTAATATTAGACCTAAAGATACAGTACAGGAAATGAGTAACTTATGGCAATTTCAGCTACAGAGACTTTACCTTTCTTTTCTTATGAATAAGAATATAACTTTAATACCCTGTACACAGGTACATAAGCTTAAAAAAATCAGGAAAGACCATTCAAAATTTGCATAAAATAGAATAAATTCAAGTAAAAAAAAAGCATGTTCATATTTTATTTGCATGCTAACCAAAAGATAATGGCATTTCTTAGAAGAAAGACAATATTAAAACTCAAAATTATAGAATTCTATATTAGAATGCTACATCATCCTTGTACTTTTCTTGCCCAAGATATTTTGTCTAAAGGTAATATTTAAGAAATAATCTGACAAATTCAAATTAAGAATTATCTGTAAAAGGAATAACCCAGACTTTGTTAATATAAAAGAAGTAGACAAACTGACTCCTGGCCTGCCCCCTTGAATCCATATGGTAGGAATGAATTGCCTTGGCTCTCGTGTGGGTGGGGCTAATCCTAGCCAATCCAGTGATGAGTAGAAATAACAAGCCATTTCTCACTAGAATATTTCATTGTGGAGAAATCCACCAGTCTTCTGTCTTCCCCACCTGTAATTCTCTAGGTAGTAACTGCCCTATCAAATTATTTCCTGATTAGTTCCAATATATCAGTTCTGAGCAACTAGAAGATACACTATTTATGAATATAGTATATCAAAAGCAAAAGGAAAGGTTCTATTTTGTAGAAGGTATTAGTCCCTTTGCCAATCAAATGAAGATAAATTATTCATTAGAATTTAATCTTAAGGAATCCAAGAATCTGGAAGCTAATGGACAACATGTGACTAACGAATAAATTAGCTGAGCTTTATTCCAAGAGTTGCCACCAAGAACATCCAAATGCTTTGAATTTTTTTCATTTGTGGAAAAGATTACTTTGGGACAACGAGGCCTAAAAGAAGGATCAAACCCTTGTAGTCTTTTTACCTAAAATGCAAAATTAACATGTTATTTGGATTATTTATTTATACTCCCAACCTTGTTTCAAAAAGGATTTAAAGTAGATTCCATATTATTATTTTATTAACACACTAAGAATCCCTTAGTAAACCCATGAGAATTATGGAGATTTCCCCTATTATAATTCCTTGTTTTAAGCATATTGTAGAATTTTTTCTCTCAAGAATTTTATACAAACTGAAGTGAAAATCTCTTCTTTGGAATCCAATAATACTTAGAAAACATAGCAACAAAGAAAGAGGAAGAGATCATAATTAGAGGAAGTAAGTGTGTGCTTGACTTCTAACATGACAAGTTTTCTGATGCCCTGTTTTAAATATGAAAATAATTATATTTACTGAAATATAAAATAATCAATCTCTATAAAATAAGGATTATGATTTGATTGTATGTATCTTAGATTATTATAGAGTATGTGTGAATTAATGATATCTTTTTTACCAACTAGTAGAAAACATTTAATATCTGTTATAGTTTTAGCTTTCCAATATCTATGTACATGGTCTAAAATATAAAAATATCACTAACCTTACAGTATAATTAAATATAAAAGGTGATTAACTTTAGTCAAATACATTTTTACACCCTAATTTTAACTCCTCAAAAACTAGATAAATATTTTAAAATTACTCTTTTTGTAAAATGCAATTCTATAGGGTATACAATTATACTTATGGATTTTCAGAGGTCTTCATAAGAAATCATAAATTATTGTGGACTTCCCAATTATTGTTTCATTTCATGAGGTATTTTGTAAATTTTGACCAAAAAATTGTATTGGATAGAGCATGGGGTTCAGAATTAGCCAAGCCTGGGCTTACCAGTGATGGGGTTCAGGACATACAACCCCAAAAATGGCATCTTGGCATACTGAATATCTTAAACCGAAGGAGTCTGAGAAAATGGCAGATCCAGGAAGGTACTTGGATCTCCCCACCACTTCACTTTTCTTCCCTGAAAAGGGTCATAAAACTCCCATGTGGAATGTACCCTCCCTGTACCAGTGATAAGAAGGAATTCTTATCACCGGAAATGGATAATTGGGGGCTGAGAAATCTGTACAAACAAACTTTGTTAAGCTAATCCTTATCTTCCTAATTACTTCTTTACCATTTGTGAAGACTCCCATGTACATGTAAAAATTCAATAAACCATGTATGGTTTTCTCCTGTTAACCAGTCCTTGGCATTTTAATTTTCAGAGCCAGCCTGGGACCGCAGAGTCCAGGAAAACATTTCTGTCTCCTACACCAGCTTAACTAAGCACATATTGGATAACCCTGGATAATTTATCTACTTAAATTGGAGAGCAGGTAAAGTGCCTACCAAAAATCAAGTACCTGTTAATTAACCCTTACTTCCCCTTTCTTGAACCCAAATTTCTAGTAAATGTAAAGAGAAACAGGCACATTGAAGAAAATTTTCTTCAACTAATATAAAATATTTGAGGATTTTTACTCATTTATCTTAGTCTGTAGTTTGCCCCACAATTATTTTCTTGACTAAGGATACCAAAACTAGACATTGTATGTTTTGGGGTTTTTTTAAGATTTTATTTGTTTATTTGACAGAGAGAGAGAGAGATCACAAGTAGCCAGAGAGGCAGGCAAAGAGAGGGGGAAGCAGGCTCACTGCTGAGCAGAGAGCCCGATGTGGGGCTCGATCCCAGGACCCTGAGATCAAGACGTGAGCTGAAGACAGAGGCTTAACCCATGAGCCACCCAGGCGCTCCTAGACATCATTTTTATCTCTGAATTTCAAGTCAGTTGTTAAGAGTTGTGATTAAACTACTCAAGTCTAGAATCTTGGAGGAGGGGTGCCTGGGTGGCTCAGTCATTAAACATCTGCCTTCAGCTCAGGTTATGATCCCTGGGGGCTCCCTGCTCAGTGGGAAGCCTGTTTCTCCCTCTCCCACTCTCCCTGCTTGTGCTCCCTCTATCACTGTGTCTCTCTCACTCAAATAAATAAATACAATCTTAAAAGAAAAAAAAGAATTTTGGAGAAATAATGAACACTGACTACAAATTAAACTGATTATCACATATTCTATCTGGTGATTTGAGAGTCCACTTCTCCTTGTACACTGTAATTCAATGAAAAGATAGAATACAAAACAAAACAAGCACTTAGGAATAAGAAAAGTACAGACTTCAAACAGGCTGTTAGTGTAATACGCTATATTAGAGATGAATAATAATTAAAATGTGCCTCAAGGGCTATTTCCTTCCCTCTTTTTTTCTGTTAAAAATACTACAGAGGAGGGTTTTTTGTTTTTTGTTTTTTGTTTTTCTTTTGGGTTTTTTTTTTATAAACAATTCAATCAAAATGGCTAAATCAATGATGTCTAAGGGAGTTTCCTGTTCTTGACATCTAAGCCTTATTATAATGCTCTATTTCCTATATTTCCTTGCTTAAATAGATTCTTGCTCCAGGCAACTTATTTATCTGAACTTCTGTTTAGAAACCAGACTCTTATTGAATTGTTTCTCACTGGCTACTTGATGTTAACAAAGCACTAAAATGGGACTGACGCCCTGGGTTGTGCAATGGGGTGTTCCAGCCCATCAGTTAGCTGCACACTGAACACACACAGCTCATCTGCGTCAGGGCTAAATGCAATTAGGGAACCCAGAGCTAATAAACAGACTACTTATCTTTTAAGCAATTCACCTCGGAATCGGTTAACCCTTCACTCTTTATAAAATAATAACAAAGTAGGAAACAAAGATACTACCCAATAGGTAGGTCTCCCAAACAGATACTCATTTAAAGGTTCATTGTTTTTAGTAAGCTACCTGTAAGTTTCTCATGAAGGGAAATAAATGTTGAACAATGGTTACTTTTATCACAGAGCCACAGTTTGCAATAATAAAAAGAAATAAATAACTGTAACAAAACAATAACTGAATAAAACATAAATTTTACAAAATGATATAGAAAAATCAGTGTTTTAAATTTACCCAGATATAAATGTAAAGAGATTTAAACTGAGCATAAGAACATGGGGTTTCTAATCTTTGTTCTGCCACTAACTACTAATGTCACCTTGAACAGTTGCCTGGAATCATATCTGGTAAACAAGAGAATGAACAAGTTCTCTTTTTAAATTCTTGAGAATTCGGGGGCACCTGCGTGGCTCAATGGGTTAAAGCCTCTCCCTTGGCTCAGGTCATGATCTCAGAGTCCTGGGACCGATCCCAGCATCGGGCACTCTGCTCAAGCAGGGAGCCTGCTTCCTCCTCTCTCTCTGCCTGACTCTCTCCTACTTGTGATCTCTGTCTGTCAAATAAATAAATAAATAAATAATCTTAAAAGAAATTCTTGAGAATTGGCTTTTAGCTCTCTCTCTTTTTTTTAAAAGATTTTATTTATTTATTTGACAGAGAGAGAGAGATCACAGTAGGCAGAGAGGTAGGCAGAGATGGGGGAAGCAGGCTCACCGCCAAGTGGAGAGCCCCATGCGGGGCTTGATCCCAGGACCCTGAGACCATGACCTGAGCCGAAGGCAGAGACTTAACCCACTGAGCCACCCAGGTGCCCCAGCTCTTTCTTTGACAGCTTGCTGAGTAACGTATAAATAAGAGGGAATTATTTAAACTTAAATCCTTTATGAGCTATATTCTGTATCTATTTGTATAAGATTAGCAAATATTTACTGATACTTCTTGACAAATCATAAATTCTTGTGGATTTCCCAATTGCTCCCTTCATGAGATATTTTATAAATTTTTGCAAAGGTATATGGACAGTGAATGAACTTCTGAATGAGCCAAATCTGGGTCTACCAGTTTAACTAATACATTTGTATAATCTTGGATAGTTTATGTACTTAAACTGAAATAGTCCTTTCAATTCTTTTTTTAAAAATTCTACATCTTGGGTGCCTGGGTGGCTCAGTTGGTTAGGCGACTGCCTTCAGCTCAGGTCATTATCCTGGAGTCCAGGGATGGAATCCCACATCGGGCTTCCTGCCTGGCAGGGAGTCTGCTTCTCCCACTGACCTTTCTCCTCTCACTCTAATAAATAGATAAGAAAACATTTAAAAAAATAAAATTCTCCATCTTTTGGGGTGCCTGGATGGCTCAGTTGTTAAGCATCTACCTTTAACTCAGATCATGATCCCAGGGTCTTGGGATAGAACCCTGTGTCTGGTTCCCTCATCAGTGGGAACCCTGCTTCTCCATCTCCCACTCCCCCGGCTTTTGTTCCCTCTCTTGTTGTCCAAAAGTAATTAATTAATTAATCGATTAATTTTATTCTGGATCTTTTGTGTCGTGAGTACTATAGTTGGGCAAAATATTTTAAAAGGTTCTTCATGGAAGAAGATATATGATAATCAGGATCATAGTCATTAACAAAATATAAATTAAAATTAAAATGAAGTATCAGTTTATACCCACTAGATTTTCTAATATTTGGAAAGCTGTCAATATCAAATATTGGAAAGGATGTAGAGCACCTGATCACTCATGCATTGTTGATGGGAGTGGGGGTATAGCTCAGTGGTAGAGCATTTGACTGCATTGTTGATGGGAGAGTAAAATGTTATAGCATTTTATAAGGCTAAACATACCTTTACCGTATTACCCCAAATTACCAGTGTTCACTAACAATAAACAACTATCCATACAAAGATTTGTCTATGAATGTTCACAGATATTTATAATAGCTGAAAATGGGAAACAGCCCCAGTAATACAAGCAAGTTAATAAACAAAGTGTGCCCTATCGATTGAATGGAATTCAATTTCCTTTCAACAATAAAAATGAATGAATGAATGAATAATACACTTATTGATATGGATGTATCTCAAAATCAATATCCTAAGTTCATGAAGCCAGGTACAGCTAATCACATACTATACAGCTTCATTTGCATGAAATTTTAAAACAGGAAAATTTCATCTACAGTGACAGAAAGCAGACTAATGCTTGCTTGGACTTAGGGCTGAAGGGAGACTGACTATAAAGGTGTACAAGGGAATTCATTGGGGTGATAAGAATATTCTATATCCTAACTGGCAAGATGGTTATAGGAAATATATCTTTTTCAAAAACTCATAGAGCATACACTTCAAAAGTGGACCGCCAGATTGCCAGGAGCTTAGGAGGGAGTAAACAACTTTGAGGTAAAATGATCAGAAGTTGAACTGATGAACTCTTTAAGTCCAGGGAGCAGAAGCTTGCTTGCAATGACACCAGTCATGTATGAGCTTGAAAGAGGCCTTTCCCAGACTCTAAAGTGCAGAGTTGCCAACATCTGGGTGCAGCAAAATAAAGAGAGCAGAAAGGTCAAGGAAAGAGAGGAAAAGACCACCAGCGCTCCCACTGCCTCCCAGTCCAAAGATGCCCACCACTTTCATGGAAAGCTTTAATGACTAAACCAAGACTCTTAAAGGTCTATTACCTAATTGTTACGGGAGCTGTTGGAAATGTCATTTGGCAACAGGGGAACATTTTCCACTGAATAAATGTTAAAGGGAGCAGTGTCCTTGCTATGCCAATGCAACTTCGAGACAAACAAGGTACAAGCACCAACCATCCCCAGAAACTCAACTTTTTTTTTTTTTAAAGACTTTAATTTATTTGTTTGACAGACAGAGATCACAAGCAGGCACAGAGGCAGGCAGAGAGAGAGGAAGGGAAGCAGTCTCCCCACTGAGCAGACAGCCCTATGCGGGGCTCTATCCCAAGATCCTGGGATCATGACCTGAGCCAAAGGCAGAGGATTTAACCCACTGAGCCACCCAGGCACACCTAGAAACAATAGTCTTAAAACGAGTCAGACTTTTTCTTGTTTCACTGTGTTCAGTGAGAGGGACCTAAGTTTTCCTACTGAGAAATAGTAGACTCAACACAGAATGGAATTCCACTCTCCAGAATGGAATCTCGTCTCTGGGAAAAGAAGAGGAAGGAAAAGATGGATGAAATTCATTGAGAAGATGCTAAAAGAAGAAGAAGAAGAAGACGATGAAGAAGAAGAAGGGGGAGAGGAGGAGGAGGAGGAGGAATTAACAGATTTTTATCTGACATAGACCTTATTTGGGCTGGCTGGTGATATGATGAGAAAAGTTTTTAAATGTTTGCATCACCTTCTGGTGTAGCCAAAGTGACCGCCTAGAAAGTCTGAGCTCCCCCACAGTATTGATCCCAGGACCTGATCTTCCTACTTCTTAAAGGGCCAGATCATTGGATCTTGCAAAATGAATTATGAATCATTTAACTACAAGGGGACTGCATTTCTCTGACTGTGAATTTTTTAAAAAAGATTTTATTTATTTATTTGAGCGAAAGAGAATAAGGGAGAGAGAACATGCTAGGGGAGAGGTCAGAGGCAGAAGCAGACTCCCTGTGGAGCAGGGAGCCCAATGTGGGACTTGACCCTGTGACTCCAGGATCATGACCTGCACCAAAAGGCAGTTGCTTAACCAACTGAGCCACCCAGGTGCCCCTGACTATGAATATTTTTATAATCACTGAAAGGAGTTAAGTTGAAGTCTTCGAATCTTACCAGCTGACATATCACACTCAAAAGGATTTCAGTAGCACACCAGAAAAGTGACCAAAGAAAACCTGAACCAACAGACAATCTATCAGGATTGTGGAATAATAATGACTTCAGAGTTCGTTATGGTTTCCATTTCATTTTTTGCATGATTTTATAATTTACCTGTCCCCAGTAATATTTGGGGGAGTGAATAACAAAATAGAAATATAAAACAAGTATGTATAGTCAAATGGTACTTAAAACAGAAAAATTTTCCAAAAATGTACAAATAAAAAAAAAATCATTGTGCTTTTTTTTTTTCCCCTTTTGCTGAATTGGTGGAGTTGTGGTGTCCTGCTACCCACTGGGTATTTAAGATAAAAGAAAAAAGTGTACATGAGCTAGTTTCACCCACTCCAACATGGAACATTGAGTTTGGAGTGTGTGTGGGTGGGGGTGGAGGACTTGGGAGGTATGTATTAAGCTTATTAGATTACTCTTATTTTTTTCCCAGTTACCCAAGGGGAAATTCTACAGGCTTTTACATAGGATATACTTCATACCAGAAAGTTATCAGATTTTTATCATTAAATTTTAAAACACATGCACATACATACAAACACACACAATGTGTCTTCTTACGGTTTACTGACTCTAGTTGTTGCTACTATTCTTAAGTCCATGGTTTCCTCCTTTTAGATAATTTACATTTTTAAAGGAAATATGTTTTATATTATTTAATTGCCATTTTTTCTGCCTTTTGTAGCAAGGACATTTGAGGTCAGGCCAACGTCATGCAGGCAAACACTCAATAAGGTCTTCACTGCCCTGTGCTTCCCACCACATCTGGGTCAGGTCCCAGCAAAGCTAGGGCGTGAGAATGTGGCTGCTCTCTGCTTTGCTCGTTAGTCCTTAGGGAAATGCAGGTCATTTTGGACATGAGGTTGAAGAAGGTAGTAGTATTTAGAACAAATACACATGGATTCTTATCATTCTTGCCCATACTATTTTAAAACTACTTTTTATAATAAGGCTGAGTTCCTCACTGGCTCTGTGGCAAGAGGCCACTTTGTTCACACTGACATTTTTCTAGAAAACATCCTACATGTAGAATCTCGAATGAGATAAGTTCAAAAAGCTGTGAGAAGAGGCCACTGCTGGGGAAGGGAAAATGAAAGTGAAATGACCTGAAATTAAAAACAAATGTCTTTTTTCAAAGTGGGGGGGGGAATGAATCAAGTAAAAATGCTTGCTTCACTCTTGTTTTTACTTCATTTTCCCACATAGCTTTCAATATAGAGAAATCAGCCACCAAGAAGGAAACTGCTTATTATAACATACTATTTTTAATTTCATGAAACACTCTCAGTGCTTTATATTTTTAAAATATTTTGCATCTTTGCAAAGTGAGCACCTTTTCTACTCTCTGTCTAGTAATACACCACAGTAACTCCACAGTTAACAGGAGGAAAGTATGTAATCAAGATAATATTACAAACCAAAAAGTAATGAGAAATAATAATAAAACTAAGTGGAATCAGCCTCATCTATTTCTAAACAACCTTTTCTCTTTCTTATTTTATTTAACTCTATAATACATGTTTCTGCTTTATTGCCCATATTAAAAATTGCCATAACCTCCCCTCATCTTACTTTCAATGATCAAGGACTAACTCAAGTCCTACATAGGGTGATGGAATTAGAGAGTTAGAAATTCCAAAAGAAACTTAAAATTACTTAGTGTTTCTATATACGCTGATCATGGTTCAGGCTACTGCCCCAGGCTCACCTTAGCTCAAACTGCTTTCCTCACCCTTATTCCCCAATGCTTGAGAGGGAAGCCACAGTAGCTGGTCCAATGATCTGGCTATTGACTGGATGAGGGATTGGAACCTAACCCAAGGAGATCACATCCCCCTGCTGGCAGCATCCCAAGAGGAGGTATGGATCAAAGGGCTGTGCTTAAGAGCTGAAAGCATTTAGCTGAGCTTGTCAGATTCACTTCCTCTAGAATTTCCCTTAGAGAATTGAGTGCCATGCTGGTCAGTTGCCAGAGAAAAATGGATAAACCCACAGAGAGAAGCCAAAATTCTGTGAGATAAAGATTAAAAAGTAGCCATGACAGAGAGAGCAAATATCCAGGGTTATCTGGAACCCTGCCAAGTTTTCTGGTTCTAGATCCAGTATATAAATTTTTTAAAAACGACCCCTCCCCATTTCTAAAGAAGCACAAGTACAGTTTCTGTTACTTATAAACAAAGGACACCCAGCCCCTTTCCTATCCCTCATCATCCCTATAACACTCAAAGTACGTTCCTGCCCCTTGGTCATGCCTACATTTAAGTATTTCCAGTAGAAATTACCACACAAGTTATCCCAATATACTTTCATACTTTCAGGTAATGGGATTCTAAAGCTATTTCTTTTTTCTTTTCTTTTCTTTCTTTCTTTCTTTTTTTTTTTTTTAAGATTGTATTTATTTCAGAGGAAGAGAGGGAACACAAGCCAGGAGGAGGGGCAAAGGAAGAGGGAGGAAACAGACTCCCCACTGAGCAGGGAGCCCAAGCTGGGCTCTATCCCAGGACCCCGGGATCATGACCTGAGCCAAAGGCAGAGGCTTAACTAACTGGGCCACCCAGGGGCCCCTAAAGCTATTTCTTATATTGAGTAAACCCTTAATCCCCTGAAACATAGATTCTCCAAGTATTTAAGCTTCATGAAACCTTCCATCATTCTGATTCCTCCCTCCTGATAATGTTATCGTTTATCTGTAAATTTTCCAAATTGTGGCTTCTGTAGCTGAAAATAATAGTCAGGTGATATAATGACCATAGATGGGTCTGAACTACTACTTTCCTTGTTGTGTATAAATATTTCAAGTACTGCTGCCCAAGACTACAATAGACTTTTTTCAAGACATTGTCAAATCATTTTCAATTTATTGTTAATCCAAGCTAACTTCTTTTGAAATTAGTTTCAGACAACCCACATGTCCCCACCTTACATGTATGTAGTTCATTTTTTAGATCTAACATTAGGATTTAGGTTGATATTTTAAGATTTTATTTATTTATTTATTTGACAGAAAGAGATACAGCGAGAGAGGGAACACAAGCAGGGGTGAGTGGAAGAGGGAGGAGGAGGCTTCCCGCTGAGCAGGGAGGCTGATGCGGCTGGATCCCAGAACCATGGGATCATGACCTGAGCTGAAGGCAGCCGCTTACGACTGAGCCACCCAGGTGCCCCTAGGTTGATATTTTAAATTTGAATCTTTTCTAGGCTAAACTTTCTCAGTTTCTGGTCTTCCATCAAATGTCCCTCACCAACAACCCTTTTGTGAACACTCAATCCTCTGCATTGCTTTAGCAAATATATCTGTTTCACTCATTTGGTATATCACTTATACTACCTAATCAAGTTTTTCTTCTTTAAATGAAGGTTGGCTCCAAAGTACAGCATTAACATACTTTGTTCTCACAACTTATAGTAGGCTGTACATAAAAAATTTACTTAAAACTAATAATCAAAGAATGAGAAAAAAAGAGTATATCCAGTGGATCATACACTCTTTGGCTAGTCAGTACTTATGAGCTTCCGGCTATGTGACCAAAGTGGGGCTAGGCAGTGCGTTCTGGTACGTTTTTCCCATGCTTATATAGGATGAGTGGACAAGCCTCTTGAAACATGAGTAGATAATATGTACCTTCAACTTTCAGTATTTCGGATATTCTCGGCATCTTTTAAAATATTTCTAATAAACATTTGTATTTTAAGACTGCCTTTATCTGAGAAAGAGAGAAGGAGAGAGAGCATGAGCAGGGGGAAGGGCCGAGGGAGAAGGATAATCAGATTCCGCAATGCGCATGGGTCCAATATCGGGCTTCATCCCATGACCCTGAGATCATAACCTGAGCATAAATCAAGAGTCAGATGCTCAACTGGTTGAGTCACCCAGGCACCCCTCTAATAAACCTTTTTAAGATAGACAGTACCTGTCCCAGGTTGACAGGGTCATTTGGCTTGAGTCTTCAATGCTTGAAGAATCTCAGATTTAAACCTTAACTCAAATTAAAGTTACACATACGGTTATAGAGATACACTAAAGAGATTAAATCATGTCACTCAAACAATTTCAAACTCATGTCCCATTAAAACACCACCTCACTGTTACATGTTATGGATAAATATATCTTAATATATCCTATAATTGCCACATGAATAGCAGAATGGTATTATACTGTATTGGGGGATTAAAATCAAAGCATTAATTTGTTAAATGAAAACATTTAAAACTGTGTGACCTCTATAATACCCACCACCTAGAGGGCACAGCTTGCATGGAGCACTGGGTGTGGTGAAAAAATAATGAATACTGTTTTTCTGAAAATAAATAAATTGGAAAAAAAAAACTGTGTGACAACTGTATGTCACTATTTTCTGTAATTTCAACATCAATTCAATATTCACACTGAATATCAATATCAGTATTATTTTTTAAAAATTCTGATTGCAATCATAAATGGAGATGAGCCAGGCCTTTCTTGGAGTCTGAGAAGCCCTAGCAGCAAATGGGCATCATAATCTCATTACTGAAATGTTCTCCTGATGGCCCTTATTTCTAGCCACATTAAACTTATTCTCACTTAACAAGGCTTTTTACTAGCTGATACCTCTTGAGGTGGTTTCTATTTAGGACATGTTTAATGAGAAGAAGTAATTAATAACATCATCAATAGAAGATATAAATGTGGTCCTTCCCCTCGAGTATCTTCCCACTCCTAAGAAAGTCCATAGTTATATATGGCACAAAGTAAAAGAATAGGAATCACACATTAGGAATAAACAAAATTACCAAAGACCAGAAAGAAAAAGACGGTCAGGTTAGGAGACATGGAAAAATTTGCCAGCCCCTCACATCTATACTGTGAGCAATCCTGACTTTAGTCACAGAGGTTTTTTTGGTCCCTATATTCCCGTTTCTTGATTTCAGCCCCACTTGCCATTCTCATTTCTGGCACACATCACACACAAGAAGGCAACGTTCCAGCGAGGAGAGGATACACAGTCACAGTTGTCCCTAACGTTTCCCCTGCCAAGGTTCCACCCTACTCGGCTCTAGTTTTACAAGTTCTTGAGCTGATATGGTTCAGTGCAGTATCTTGTCGAGGCTCGGCTCTTCCTAGCCAGCCTGCCCAAGGAGTGCAAAATATCCTTTCTCCCAGTTTATTTCAACTGGGCTTCAACAGGACAAATGGAACTTTATTGTAATCAAAGAAAAAAGGAAGATCAAAATAGGTAAATGAGCTCTTACTTATTCTAGGGTAACTACCACTGAAGACCTTGACTAAAAGCACTAGAGTGCACATCACTCAATTTCATTTCTTCAGCCCTGTCACCTTAGGTGAGCTTGAGAATATTTATTAATGAGTGATAAAAAACCAGTGCTACTGGGGCACCTGGGTGGTTCAATGGGTTAAGCCTCTGCCTTCAGCTCAGGTCATGATCTCAGGGTCCTGGGATCGAGCCCTGCAACCGGCTCTCTGCTCAGCAGGGAGCCTGCTTCCTCCTCTCTCTCTCTGCCTGCCTCTCTGCCTACTTGTGATCTCTCTCTGTCAAATAAATAAATAAATAATCTTAAAAACAGAAACAAAAACAGCACTACTGAGGATATATCATAGCTTGCTCACCTACTATTTTGGATCATGTTCACAGGACCGTGGGCATGAAGTGACTAAGCTGTACTGGACACTAACCTCCGGCTTCTGGAGCCTGGGAAATGGTTCTGATCTTACAAAGTAAATATTATAAGCTTCAAACACAAAGGATCAAACTTGAATTTGTATTCCCAGTAGAGATATGTCTTCCATAAAGACATACAAGTGTGTTCTGTCTCACATATGCAGAGAACACAGGCGGTAGGGCAGAAGATACTGAAAATCGCCTCAAGTCAGAGTCAGAGCTGCAGTTTTTCTGGGTCAGTCCTCAGGTTAATAATCAAAGAGCAGTAACTCTCTGTGATAAGTGATGTAGATCCCAAGGCAAGACATGGGCGGCCGGTGCTGCCCAGACAACTAAGTATATCTAAAATTAAGCCCAGCATGGGACACACAGAGGGAACCCACATCATACACATCTGAATTGGATGAATCCCATTTGACCATGAGAGTCACAGTTTTGGTACCCATAGGAGGTGTCTTACTTAATAAGGATTAGATTTCTCCATAAATAACAGAAAACCCCAAATAACAGAAGTTTAAATAAGACTAAAGTTTTTTCTTTCTCATACTACCTGAACAAATCCAGAACAAATCCTGCCATGGACCCAGGCTCCTTTGTCTGGTTACTCAGCCCTCTTCACTACGTCCAACAGAATGGTTGTTCTAGAATAAAGCTCCAGCTTCAACCATCGCATCTCTGCACTCCATCCAATAGGAAGGTGCAAAAGAGAGGTAAATTAGTACCCTTCTTTTTAAGGACATGCATTCTACCTTTATCCTCCTGGTCAGAACTTAGCCACAACCAACTGCAAATGAAGATGTGAATTTTATTCCTCTTTCTAGGTGGCCCTGATCCAGACAAAAATCAGAAGCTCTATCATGGTAGAAGAAGGGAGAACAGCTATTTAGAGCCAAATGATGGTCTCTACTATAGTAACCCAAACTCCTTCCACATTATACAATTTGCCCTAACAAAGCTTTTTGTTTTTAAAAAATATTTATCTATTTATTTTTAATGATAGAGATAGAGAGAGCAAAAGGGAGTGGCAGAGGGTGAAGGAGAGAGAATCTCAAGCTAACTCTGTACTCAGCATGGAGCCCCATGGGGTCTCAATCTCAAGACCCTGAGATCACAATCTGAGCTGAAACCAAGAATGAGATGCTTGGCCGATTGTGCCAGCAGTCACCCTCTAACAAAGTATTTTAAATTATCATTGTGGATTGAATTGTGTCCCCCTATAAGATATGTTGAATTCTAATTTCACTATGGACTCAGAATGTGACTGGACTCAGTACCTCAGAATATGACTTTATTTGAAAGTAGGATCTCTGCAGGTATAGTTAAGATGAAAGCATTAGTGGGGGCCCTAATCCAATATGACTGATGGCCTTAAAAAATGGGAACTTGGACAAAGACACAGACATGCACAGAGGGAAGAGTATGCAAAGGGACACAGAGAGAATGCATGTGAAGATGAAAAATTGGAGTGATGCATTTACAAGCCAAGGCGTATTAAAGATTGTTGGCAAACTACATGGAATTAGGAAGAGGCAAGAAAGGATTCTTCCTATAGTTTTCAAAGGAATCGTGGTCATGTTGATACCTTGATTTCAGACCGCTAGCTTACAGAACTTCAAGAATAAATTTATGTTGTTTTAAGTCACCCAGTTTACCGTACTTTGTTATAGCAGCAGTAGGGAACCAATAAAAATAGCTTATCTCACTTGATCCCCACAACTATTGCTAAGAAAGGAGGACTGTTTTTCTTCTTCACTTTGTACTAATAAAGAAATTAAGGCTAAAAAAGTTAAACAACTTACCAAGATCCTTTGAGTTTTGGTTCAAACCCAGGTTCTTCTGCTTACAGAACCTGAACTCCACATCTGCTATACTAGCCAAAGAATAAACAAAAATTTGTGTTTTGGGGGGCACCTGGGTGGCTCAGTGGGTTTGCCTCTGCCTTCAGCTCAGGTCATGATCCCAGGGTCCTGGGATCAAGCCCTGCATAGGGTTCGCTGCTCAGCAGGGAGCCTGCTTCTCTCTCTCTCTCTCTGCCTGCCTTTCTGCCTACTTGTGCTCTCTCTCTCAGTTAAATAAATAAATAAAATCTTTTTTAAAAATTGTGTTTTTGGGTCTTCTGTCCAACAAATTGAGAAGTGCTATGCAGATATTAGGTGTCTTTATTATTCCCCCAGGTGCATTTTAGTATGATGATGTACCCTGTCTTCCAAACTGGGACACTATTGAGAATGAAAAAGATGCTATTCATAATTACACTGGAAAAAGAAGCCGAAAACAGCACTGTCTTGGGGAAACCAAGGCTTATACTCACACTACTTTTAACTCATTCCTCAGCATCCCCTCCCCCAGACTCCCATCCAGAAATGACAATATGGGGACTTTACCTAATCCTAATAATTACAGTTAGAAAACATAAAAAATACCTAACATTGTAATAATAACATGGAACCACAAGAATATTTCTTGAAGATGAGCAATATATAGATCATAAAAGATAGTTACAGGAATGATTTTGTAAGATGATTAACCTATAAAAAGAGAGAATACATCTTGATTACTTAGCTGAAAGTATCTGAGCAGTCCTTCCAGACCTCTAAAGACTGAAGAACCCCATTCCTGGAAAGTTAAGAGAGAACTTAACTGTTTGAGACTCTGCATATTAAGTCTCTAATTATTATAGTAACCAAACCAATAATCTAATATTGTGGAGAATGTCACACATACATTTTTACAAAAAACAAATTTGCTCCTCTTTCAAACTCCTTTCCAAGGTTATGGAAAAAAGAATATTCCCAGAGATATGGACTGAAAGTTGTTATTTCTAGTCTCTTCCAAACTTGAGCCTTAACAATGAGAGAAAAGAGGTTAGCCATCAGAACAAACTCATAAATTCAAGCTTCTGCCATGATAGAGCCCTCTCTGATCATTTCTAGGAGAGCTAGGTGCTCTTGGAGGTCACCTAGTCTGGACTGTAACCAAATAATAAAGTAATAATCTTAAATAAGCATAGTATACTATTATATAATTATACAATCTGATAAAAAGCTCTAAGTATAGCTCTCTACATTCCTGAAAGTCTGGATCCCATGGCCTTATATCTGAGGCCAAGATGGATTCTGTAAAGTTGTTTATGTGCATGTAAACATGCTTACAACAAATATTGTATAATCTGAGTAAACTGTAGGGTTCCAAAAATATTAACTGTGTTTATCTTTAAATGGAGGATTTCCAGTAATTCTGTGTTCTACCTTCTTCCTGTTTTCTCACTGAGAATATAGTACTTTTGAAATTATATTTAAAGACATAATAATTTTGAAATTAGAAAAAAAGTTCTTTAAGAATTATCATTAAAATATGTATAAAGAACTTCCAGTTTCTGGCCCAGCATATAAAAAGCTGGAATATGCCACTCCATCTTAAAAACAAGGAAAAGATTGACAAAACTGAAAAATCAACAACTCTTCTTAGGTCCTTAAGAGAAGTAAGGTCACAGGGCAAAATTAGACCAACAGACAAATACGGAGAATTTCTAACCCCCACAGGAACCCAGTGCCAAGGAGGGCAACCTGAACTATAATGGACGAATTGCTGGAGGCTTAGCATTACATGCTTGAGAGGTTAGTCCAGGAGGACACAGTCTTCAGGGGTCCCTACGCTTTTGTGAGTTTTCCCTCCAGAAAACCTCCAGGTTTTTATAATAAATACTAGAGAAAAATCTCCTCTTATTTACTGTAAGAGGAGAGGAAAGGAATCATCTTTAAATACTCCAAAACATTCTGTTCCTCTTAACAAGGTCTACCCTCAGGAAAAGCTATCTGACCAGAGGGTAGACTGCTGTGGTTTTATCCGAGCCTAACTGACCTAGGGAAAGAAAACAAATAATGCCAACCTGCTCTAGCCATCTTATCCCATCTAAGGGGGAAGGGAGTACTGAGAAGCGCATGTGGAGTTTACCATCCAGAGGTACAGACTCACTAAAAGACAGAAACTTACTCACTGAATTATAGAATGCTTCTGCTCCACCCTCTTCATCATCACATTTCTAAAGGCCCATGTATAGCAGTACTTTTTATCCACTAAATCACATCCAGCTATCAAGATAAAATTACAAGACATACCAAAAGGCAAAAAACCACAATCTGAAGAGACAGTGCTAGCTAGCATCACAATCAGACTCTGCTACAGAAGGGAGGTTGGAATTCTCAGACAAGGAATTTAAAACAATTATAATTAAAATGCTAACAGTTCCAGTGGACAAGTAGAAAGTATGCAAGAACCAATGGGCAATGTAAGCAGAGAAATGAAATCCTAAGAAAGAACCAAAATGAAATGCTAGAGATAAAAGACACTATGACAGAAATGAAGAATTTCTTTTATGGACTTATTAGTGGACCAGATGTGGCTTAGGACATAATCTCTGAGCTTAAGAATATCAAAATAGAAATATCCAAAATTGAAAAGCAGACAGAAAAAAAACAGAAAACAGAAAACAAAAACAAAAAAAACACCCAGGACAGAATATCCAAGAACTATAGGACAACTATGAAAAGTGTAACATACGTATATTAGCAATAACAGGAGGAGAAGAAAAAGAGGAACAGAGGAAATACTGAAACAAGAACGACTGAGAACTTCCACCCCCAAAATAATATCAAACATCAAACCACAGATCCAGCAAGCTCAGAGAACAGCAAGCAGGATAAAAGAAAAAAAAAATTTAGGAATATTATTTTCAAACTATAGAATTTCAAAGATAGGGAAAAAGTTCTTTAAAAAAAGAAAAAAAAAAAAAAAAGGGACGCCTGGGTGGCTCAATTGGTTAAGCGGCTGCCTTCGGCTCAGGTCATGATCCCAGCATCCTGGGATCGAGTCCCGCATCAGGCTCCTTGCTTGGCAGGGAGCCTGCTTCTCCCTCTGCCTCTGCCGGCCACTCTGTCTGCCTGTGCTCACTCTAGCTCCTCTCTCTCTGACAAATAAATAAATAAAGTCTTTAAAAAAAGCCAAGGAGAAAAATACCTGGCCTATCGAGGAACAAAGATAAGAACTATACTCAACCTCTCCTCAGAAATTACACAAGCAAGAAGAAAGTAGAATGAAATCTTTAAAGTATAGACAGAAAACAATTTACCAACCTAGAATTCTGTACCCTGCAAAGCTACCCTCCAAAAGTGAAAGAGAAATACAAAATTGAGGGAATTTCTTACCAGTAGACCTGCCTTGCAAGAAATATTAAAATGGGTTATTTAGAGGGAGGAAAATGATACGTCAGAAACTTGGATCCATATAAACAAGAAAACAACATTGGAGAAGTAAGTGAAGGGAAATAAAAACTTATTTCCCTTATACTTAACTGATCTAACACATAACAGTTTGTTCAAATAAGAGCAACAATGTATTCAATCAAATATGCTTATATCTGTAATATACAAATGAATGAATGACAAATGATATAAATGATGGGAGAGAGGAATTGGGATATTTATATTATTATAAGGTATTTGCACTACTTCTATAGCAGTATAATGTTTTTGAAAGTGGACTTGGATTAGGTATAAAAGTACTTTGTAAACTCTATGGCAAACACTTAAAAAAGTAAAAAAAAAATAAGTACTACTGACAGGTTAAGAAAGGAGAGAAAATGAAATCATGCAGAACACGAACATAAAACCATAAAACACAGAAAAAGTGTGGGAACAAAAATAGGAACAAAGAACAGGGGCAACAAACAGAAAACAGTAAAGAAATGTGATAGATATTAATCCATCTCTATCGCTAATCACTTTGAAAGTCAGTGAAGAGACAGAGATTGCCAGAGTGGATCAAAAAACAAGACTCAATTATACTTTGTATACAGGAAACAAAAGTGAATGAATGAATATATACTATGCTAACACTAATCAAAAGAAAGAAAGAGGGGCACCTGGGTGACTCAGTTGGTTAAGCAACTGTCTTCAGCTCAGGTCATAATCCTGAATGCTTTGGATCTAGTCCCACATTATGCTCCCAGTGCAGCCGGGAGTCTGCTTCTCCCTCTGACCCTCTCCTTTCTCATGCTCTCTCTCACTCTCCCTCTCTCAAGTAAATCAATAAAATCTTTAAAAAAAAAAGAAAAGAAAAGAAAAGAAAAAGAAAGAACAGCTATGTTAATTTCAGACAGAGCAGACTTCAGAACAAGGAGAGTCCTCAGGGATAGAAGAGTATTGCATAATGATAAAAGGGTCTCTTCTACAAGAAATCATAATAATCCTCAACATGTATGTTCATAATAATGGAACATTAAAACATGTGAGACAAAGATAGAACTCCAAGGATAAAACAGATAAATATACTATACTAGCATAGCTGGAGATTTTTAGGTATAACAGAGATGGATATGTCCCTCAGGCTGAAAACCAGTAAGGGCAAAGCTGAATTCAAAAATACAGTCAATCAACTGGATATAGTTGACATCTAGAGACTACCTCACCCAACAATAGCAGAATACATATTCCTCTCAAGTGTACATGGAACATTTATCAAGATAGATGACATTTTGGGTCATAAAACACACCTTGACAAATTTAAAAGAATAGAAATCATACAAGGTCTGCTTATGGACCAAAACAAAATTAAACTAGAAATCAATGACAGAAAAATAGCTAGAACATCCCAAATACTTGGAGATTAAATAACACAAAAGACTGAAAAAATCAATAAGCCTATAAGTAGGCTAAGAAAAGAGAGATGGCACAAATTAATAATTTCAGAAATGAGAGAGGGGATATCACTATAAATCTCTTGGACATTAAAAGGATAATAAGGGAATATTATGAATAATTCAATGCTCATATGTTTAATAACCTAAATGAGATGGACCAATTCCTTGAAAAATAGAATCTGTCAAAACTTATGGAAGAAATAGTGAATAGGCATGTATCTATTACATATATTAAATCAATAATTAATAACCTTCCTAAACAGAATGCACCAGGCCCAGATGGATTCACTGGTGGATTCTATCAAAGATTTAAGGTAGAATTATACCTGTTCTCTACAATCACTTTCAAAATACAGAATCAGAGGAAATACTTCCTAAGTCATTCTATGAAGCCAGTATTGACCTAATACCAAACTAAACAAAGACATTACTAGAAAAGAAAACTACAAACCAATATCTCTCAGAAACATAGATTCAAAAATCCTCAACAAAATAATGAAGAAATTCAATTTGTTCAATTAAGTATTATTCAAATTCAATTAAATTGAATCCAGTGGTGTACAAAAGGAATTACACACCACAATCAAGTGGAGTTTATTCCAGGTATATCAGTCTAGTTCAAAATTCAGAAATCAATTAATGTAATCGATCACGTCAACAGGGTGAAGAAGAAAAAAGAATCACATGATGATAAAAATAGATGCAGCAAACACAGTTGACAAAATCCAACACTTATCATGATAAAAGTTCTCAGACCACAGGAATGGGGTAAGTTCCTTAACTTGATAAAGAGTATGTACAACAAACCTTCAGCAAACATCAGGCTTAATAGTGAGAAACCTAAGCTTACCCACTAAAATCAGTAACAAGGCAAAGATATCCCTTCTCATCATTGCTTTTTAGCATCATACTAGAAGTCCTAAATAATGCCAGCAAAACAGTAAAAGGAAATAAGAGGTGTACAGATTGGGAAGGAAAAAATGAAACTGTCTTTGTTCACAGATGATGTGATCATCCATGCAGAAAATTGGAAAGAATTGGGAATAAAAAAATTCCTGGAACTAATAAATGATTATAGCAAGATTTCAGGTTACAAGGTTCATAAGCAAAGCTAGTCATTTTCCTATAAGTTAGCAAAGAACAAATGTAACCTAAAATCCAAAAGCACAATACATTAGCACCCAAGAAATTAAATACTTAGGTATAAATACCTAGGACTGATACTACCTGACTTCAAAATTCACTATAAAGTTACAGTCATAAATACAGTGAGGAAATGGTGAAAGACAAGATAAACAGATCAGTGGAAGACACAAGAGAACCCAGAAATAACCCTACATAATATAGTCAACTTATCTTTGACACCAAAGACAATACAATGGAGTCTTTTCAACAAATGGTGCTAGAACAATAGGACATGTATTGTAAAAAAAAAAAAAGGAAACTAACACAAAACTTAACACCCTTAAAAAATTAATTTAAAATGGATCGTAAATCTAAATGTAAAATGCAAAACCATAAAAATCTTAGAAGATAGGGGCGCCTGGGTGGCTCAGTGGGTTAAGCCGCTGCCTTCGGCTCAGGTCATGATCTCAGAGTCCTGGGATCGAGTCCCGCATCAGGCTCTCTGCTCAGCAGGGAGCCTGCTTCCCTCTCTCTCTCTGCCTGCCTCTCTGCCTACTTGTGATTTCTCTCTGTCAAATAAATAAATAAAATCTTTTAAAAAAAAAATCTTAGAAGATAGCATCTAAAATCTGATGATCCTGGGTTTGGCAACAACTTTTAAATACAACACAAAAGGCACAATCCATAAAGGAACACTTGATAAATGGGACTTTATTAAAATTACAAACATCTGCTCTGGGGAAAAAAAAATGTCAGGAGAATGAAAAGAAAACCCACTGGTTGGGAGAATATATTTGCAAAAGCTATAACTGATAAAGAGCTGCTATCAAAAATATACAAAAACTCTTAAAACTCAACAATGAAAATCAACCCAATTACAAAGACCTTAATAGACACCTCACCTCACTATTTATACACAGGTGGCCAATAAGTGTATGAAAAGATGCCCCACATTGTATGTCATCAGGGAAATGCAAATTAAAACAACAATAAAATACCAGTACACATCTATTAGAATGGCCAAAATACAGAACTTTAACAACATCAAATTCAGGCAAGGGATATGAAACAACAGGAAATCTCATTCATTGATTTTACCATGCAATGTAAATGATACAGCCACTTTGGGAGACAGTCTGATGGTTTCTTACAAAAGTAAACATACTCTTACATAGGACCCAGCAATCCCACTCCTTAGATTTACCCAAAAGAGCTAGAAACCTTTGTCTAAAAAACACCTACACACAGACGTTTATAGCAGCATTATTCATAACTTCTAGAACTTGGTAGCAACGAAGACGTCCTTCAGCAGGCAAATGGATGAACTGTGGTACATACAGACTGTGAAATATTATTTAACACTAAAAAGAAATGAGCCATTAAGCCATAAAAAGACATGAACAAAACTTAAAAGCATATTACCAAGTACAAGCAGCTGATCTAAAAAGGCTACATATGGTATGATTCCACCTATATGACATTTAGAAGGTGAATCTGGTCACCACTATACCACCAAAGCGTGTGTGTGTGTGTGTGTGTGTGTGTGTATTTTATATATATATATATGAAATATATATATCTGAAAAAAATGAATAAATGAAAAATGAATTAAAAATAATGAGAAATGAAATATATATATCTGAAAATAATGGTTTTACTTCTACCTTTCCAATCCATATATATATATATATATATATATATATATATATATATATTCTGGAAAAGACAAAACTATAAGACAGTAAAAATATCAGCTGTTCCAGGGATTAGGGGACAGGGGGACAGGGATAAAACAGCAGAGCACTGAGAATTTTTAGAGCAGCTGAAACAACTCTGTATGATACAGCAATGGTACACACATGTCATTATACATTTGTCGAAATCCACAGAATGTGTAATGTCAACAGCAACACTAATGTAAACTGTGGAGTACAGGTGATAACGACGTGCCAGTATAGGTTCATCAATTCTAACAAATGAACTTCTCTGGTGGGGGATGTTAATGGGAGAGGCTATGCCTATGTGGGGTCAAGTAGTATAAGGGAAATCTCTGTACCTTCCACTCAATTTTGCTGTAAACCCAAAACTGTTCAAAATAAAAATAAAACATTCAATTTTTAAAGTATAAATAAAGACTTAAACAGCAATATATATCCTCTCAGTTATCTATCACTGTATAACAAATAGCCCCAAAACTAATGGTTTCAAGCAAAAATTAAATTATCTCACATTTTTGTGGGTCACGAAGGAGCAGTTTGGTTGGCTGGCACTGGTTCAGGTTGCAGTAGGAATACTGGTTGGGGCTGCAGTCATCCAAAGGCTTGACTGGGGCCAAAGGATTCCCTTTCACTATATCTAACTCACATGGCACTGGCTGGAGGCTTCAGTTTCTTGCTATGAGGACCTTGAATGCACTCAGGACATTGCAGCTGGCTTCTACCAGAGTGAATGATCTGAGAAAGAACAAGACAGAAATCACAAGGACTTCTATGCCTTAGAATCAGAGGTTATACATATAACTCCCATCATACCCAGTTTATTACAAGAAAGTCACTGAGTCCAGCCCTCATTCAGGGAAGGGGAAAGAAGCTCTACTTCCTAAAGGAAGGGGTGTGAGAGAATCTGTAGATATACTTTAAGCTACATAGAGACCATATTCACAAAAAGAAAAAAATGCACATACATACACAAACACATACAAGATATTGAAAAAAGTCTTAAAGATAATTCAAAGTAAAAATACAGTCGTTTAAAATTCTTTCTCCTTTTTACTTTATTTTAAACTTTTTTCATAGTCAGAAAAGGAGGGCACCTAGGTAGCTCAGTCAGTTAGGCATTTTCCTTTAGCTTGGGTCATGATTCCAGGGTCCTGGGGTTGAGTCCTGCACTGGGCTTCCTGATGGGCAGGGAGTCTGCTACTCCCTCTGCCCCTCCCCCTACTCGTGCTCTCTCTCTGGAGCTTGACCTCAAAAACAAATACAATCTTTAAAAAAAGTAATTAAAAAAGGAAAAGTTTACAAATTTTACAAATTTACAGTCAGGGATATTTGTGGTCAATATAGTGAAACACTATACTTAATAAGTCAACATGGACAGAATTGATATCTTTATTTATCCTACTTATCCATGAATTTGCTATTTCTTTCCATTTATTTAGACCTTATTTAATTTCTCTTGATTATTGTAATTCTTTCTAAACAGACTGTGCATATCTTTGGTTGAATTTCTTCCTGAATATTTCATTTTCTCTGACAATATTAAAAATTAGTTTATTTTTGTTATAATATCTAGTTGTTTGTTGTTGCTGTAGAAAAATTAATTTATTTGCAGGTAACTCTTGTATCTAGGCAACTCCCTAAAGTCTCTTATTACTTCTAATATTTTCCCTTCTAATATTTTATTCTGATCTTTTTACAAAAATAATCTTATTATCTGAAAATGATGGTTTTACTTCTACCTTTCCAATCCTCATATCTCTGATTTCTTTTTCTTTTCTTATTGCTTAAGCTACAGACTCTGACATCATGTTAAATAAAAGTCATGATAATGGGTATTTTTGTTTCATTTCTTAATAAAATGAATGTGCTCCTAAAATTTCCTCATTAATGAAAATATCTGTTATAACTTATTAGTTTAAGAAAGTTGTCTTCTATTTCTAATTTACAAAGAGGAATTTTTCAATTGTGAATTCAACATTATCAAACTTTTTTCTGTTTCTAGTAAAATAATTACATGGTTTTTCTCATAATCTGTAAATGTGGGAAGTTACACTTATAGATATTTTTTAGTTAAGCCACCCTTTCATACTTGAGTTATACCCAACTTTTAATGATATTGTTAACTTTTCATACACTATTGGAGTTAATTCGCTAGTATTTATTTGGAATTTTTGAATCTATAATTTTTAGTAAAATAATGCTGGAATTTTCTTTCTCTTAATGCATTTGTATTAGGATTAAGATTACTAATTTTGGGCGACTGGGTGGCTTAGTGGGTTAAGCTGCTGCCTTCAGCTCAGGTCATGATCTCAGGGTCCTGGGATCAAGTCCTGCATCGGGCTCTCTGCTGAGCAGAGAGCCTGCTTTTCTCTCTCTCCGCCTGCCTCTCTGCCTACTTGTGATCTCTCTCTGTCAAATAAATAAATAAAATCTTTTAAAAAATAAAAAGATTACTAATTTTGATTATCAAAAGTATATATTTTTCATAATAAAAAATGACACAAATAGTTTTAAAAGAAAGAAGATGGGAGAATATATGTGCAAAATATATAACAGACATAAAATTGGCACCCCAAATATATAAGTAACTTTCATAAATCAATAAGAAAAAGACTAACAACCAAAATCAAAAGGGCAAAAGACATAAAATGAAATTCACAAAGAAGACAACCTAAATATTTAATTATATTCATGAAATAGTATAAAAAGATTCTCAACCACACTATAGATTGGGACAATACAAATTTATACAATAAATATATACCATTTAAAAACCCATTAGAATAACAAAACTTTAAAAAAGGAAGTTCTGGTGTTGTAGACAATGTAAAAAAACAGGAATTCCATCACTGCTGGTGGAAGTGTTATTGGTACTACCATTTTGAAGAGCAATTTGGGAATATTTTGTGAAGTTTAAATATGCATGACTTATTTCCTAACAATTCTACTGCTAGAGAATCTGTCACTTAATATGCTCCAGCAGAGTATAAAATTAGAACCTTAACAACCTTCCTTCAGTAGGAGGATGGCTAACTGAACTGTGAGAGATAAAATGAATAAACCTGCTTATATCTATATAATACATCTTGAAAACTACATATTCGGGGGACGCCTGGGTGGCTCAGTTGGTTGGACGACTGCCTTCGGCTCAGGGCGTGATCCTGGAGTCCCGGGATCGAGTCCCACATCGGGCTCCCAGCTCCATGGGGAGTCTGCTTCGCTCTCTGACCTTCTCCTCGCTCACGCTCTCTCTCACTGTCTCTCTCTCTCAAATAAATAAATAAAATCTTAAAAAAAAAAAAAAACTACATATTCGGTAAACAAACACTAATGCTAGTGGGAAAAATAACATGTACAATATGTACAAAAATAACATGTACATATATTATTTATGGCTACAATTGAATGAGTTAAAATATAAAGCATGGATAGAAAAGATATACACCAACTTCATAAATTAGATGACTTCAGGGATGAAGAGAAAGGAATGGGGATGGACAAAGGGGTTTCCATTGGGACATTAAATGTTTATTTTTTCAATAGAAGAAAATATGACAAAATGTTAACATTTGTTGGGGTGTCTGGGTGGCTCAGTCTGTTGAGCTATGACTCTTAATTTCATATCAGGTCATGATATTAGGGCCCTGGGATCCAACCCGGGGAAGGGTTCTCTGCTCAACATGGAGTCTCTTGGGGATTCTGTCCCTCTCTCTCCCCTTGCTCAAGCTCTCTCTCTCTCATAAATAAATAATTAAATAAATCTGTTTTAAAATGTTAACATCTGTGGGGCACCTGTGCGATTCAGATGGTTAATCGACTGCCTTGGGCTCAGGTCATGATCCCAGGGTCAAGATGGAGCCAGGAAGGGGGCTCTGTGCTCAGCAGGGAGTCTGCTTCTACCTGTACCCCCCATGTTCTCTCTTTCTGAAATAAATAAAATCTTTCTTTTAATGTTAACATTTGTTAATTTGATATAGAGCTTATTTTATAATTCTCTTTGGCTTCTTTCATATTTTTAAAATGTTTCATAATTTAAAATAAAAGAACTTCTTTAATAAGTATTTGGTAAGTAGGGTATTATATTAACACTCTTACTGTCCTTGAAACCTTTCTCTATGTATTCTCTTTGTGACTGAATATTCCCTGGGCCAGTTTTCTCATCTGTCGTATAAGGGTGTATAGGTGATCACTGAAGATTCTTTCTACCTCAGATACTCTAAGTGTTTTCCTTTTCCCATCCCCCTTACAGTTCCCTCCTACCTGTTTTTAAGATTCACTGTCTGAATCCATTAGTGATCCATCTCCTTTTCCACTTAAGTGTCCTTTTCTGAAAAGTCATCATGAAACATTTAACAGAAGCATGCTTAGTAATCAACTTCGCTAAAACTGTAGGAAAGTTTTTGTTTGATTGGTTGTTTTATATTTAAAATAAAAGCCCTACATGTTCGTCTAGCATCTCTGACGCAGAAGATGTGGAGGGAGTAGGAGGAGGTGGTATTAAGTAAGAGACGATGCTCCACTGGAGCAGAGGTACTACTGCGTACTTACCTGGACGTCAGTCTCCAGCCAAAAAGCTGCTCACTGTGGAATGGACTCAAATGAAGGCACCGTAACTCTTTTCACAATCTGGGCAAAGCAGCGTGGGGGGGAACACACTGTACCTTCCAACTGGAGGTAGGGGGGGAAGGAGGGTGCAGGGAAAGAGGGCTGCCCATATCAGAAACATCCTGCAGCATCCCCTCGTAGAAGGAAGGTGCATTGGCCGGCCAAGCTCCCGGAAGAAAGCGCCCCGGGCGCCGAGGGAGCTCTGGGCTCTAGCCCGCGCGCGCCGGGGGAGCCGAGGAGGTGGGGCCAGGGGCGACGGCGGGACCGCTCGCTCCCTTCTCCCGTCGCGTGCGCGCGTGCGCGCGAACTCCAGCTGGGGGAGGTCGCCGAGGAGGCTGGGCAGGCTTGACCAGGCTACCGAGGCCCTCAAGCCTTCCACGTGCTGAGGACTCTGTGGAGGCCATGGGCTACCAGGCACAGGGGCCCGTCATCCCGCCGCAGGTAAAACCCGGACGTGGGGCAGCTTCTGAAGCCAGGTCCTTTCCAGTTTCACTCAGCCTGCAATAGAGAGCCGCGGACTTCACCGGGGTCTTGGTTTAGCACCGCGGAAAGTTCTCCAGGAGAGAAAGTTTTGCCTCCATCTGACTTTTTTTTTTTTTTTTCTTGACAGGCACTTTTCAATATAACCCCTTTAATCTCACAAAATCGCATCATTGACTCCCTAACAGATCCTGTGTGCTGGGATTCCGTGCCGCAGTCCTTGAACTTGGCGCAGCTGTAATTGGGACATTTTAGAACGGAGTTTGTCTACGATGCTCTGTTGAATTACCTGTTACTCTTAGTCATTATGTTCTTATAGTTACTGACATTACTAATTATTACTACTAACGTCGTGGGGGTGTCCTGCGTTGCATATGTGTCTGACACTTTTATAATTTTTTGACCTAGTGAATATTTAATTGCCATCTTCTATATTAAAATAGAGCAATCTAGATGACAGAGAAACCCTCGTTTCTGAACAGAAGCACAGAGGGAAAACTTATCACCAGTTCACGGCTGTTTTTAATGTTGTCAACTCGATTATAGGATCTGGTATAATAGGTAAGTGTTGTTTTGTTTTGTTTTGAATTTTAAGTGAAAAGACGAAATTTAAAATGCTTACCATGTTACTAGCATTGATTATTTTTAAGGAAAAAAAATCTTAAATAATAAAACTGGTAATTTTCCCCATAAAAACCTTCCTTTTTTTCCAATGTAACTATGTGCATCATACCAAAGTCTTTTATGCTGAAGATGGGACTGTGATTCAGACTTTTTTTTCATTTGAGAGCATCCTTCGTATGTGGTAGATTAAGGTGGAACTGCATATGGGATATGCCAAATTTATTTTTATGGGCTATATGGTTAATTGATAATACCTAATACACTTTTTCCCTTTTCCTGAAATATCTACCATTACTTAAACCACCTTTATGTGACCTTCTAGAGTGTAAATCTCCAGATATTTGGAAGTATTGAAGGTACATAAGTTTAATGTGAAAACAACAATCTCGTGAAAAATTATATACAGAACAGTATTTTCTTACCTATCTATACAGTTTTAATTTTAAAGTACAAACTTATAATGATATACTAATTTTAAGTATCATTTAATCAATAAGTAGATATTGGTTAAATGAAAATGCATAGATTATTTTTTTAACAAAGGAGCCAAATAATCAATAGATTATTCATGGTAGACAATGAGCATGAAAGAAATGAGCAGCTCATATTTTCCCAGTTTGAACCAAGAGGAAAATTCTGACAAAATAAAGTGTGTTGCATTATAGTAGTTAAGGCAATTATTTTTTCAGTGCTGATTTTTCTTTTTTTTAGATTTTATTTATTTATTTGAGAGAGAGAGTGTGCACAAGTGGGGGCGGGGGTGAGCAGCGGGAATGGGAGAAGCAGGCTCTGCTCTGAGCAGGGAGCCTGATGCAGGGCTCCATCCCAGGACCCCTAGATCATGACCTGAGCTGAAGGCAGACACTTAACCAACTGAGCCACCCAGGCATCCCTAATTATTCTTTCTTTTATTTGAAAACATCCAATTTAAGAAAAAGCAAGGACAAAACAAAATCCTGCAATATGCATTAAGAACACTACTTTTTCCTGTAAAGTTTTAACATTCACCTGAATTGAGTTACTTTTTTCACCTTTTGCAAGCTGATATGTTTCTTGATGTTACCTGCTTCCATATACAAACGTTCTTTTTAATGGCACAGAAAATAGAGGTACATGAGACACAGTAATCAAGTAGGGGCAAAGATTTGTTTGAAATTCTACCCCTATGGACTAGGGAGTTGTAGACAGCTCTACCTGGCAGAATTCCAGAGTTAATTCTTGAAGTTTAAGCTGATTCATGTCAGCAACATTAAAAAGTATCTTTTAATTATGTTCAGCAGATTTTTAAGGGAAAATTTTCTAGAGAATAAAAGTTCTGGGTGGTTATATTTTAAATATGTTTTATGTTAAATATGTTATTGCCCATAATCTAAAATTGACCATTTCCAAAAGAAATTCATAAGAAATACCTTCTTATACCCCTTCAGATTTATTAAAAACACTTTCGCTGTGCCCAGGTGGCTCAGTCCGTTAAACATCTGCCTTCGGCTCAGGTCTTGCTCCCAGGGTCCTGGGATGGAGTCCGGAGTAGGACACCCTGCTCAGTGGGGAGTCTGCTTCTTCCTCTCCCTCTGATCTTACCCCTGCTCCTGTTCTTGCTCTCTCTCTCTCTCAAATGAATAAATCTTTTTTTAAAAATACATAAGTAGTTAAAAAAAATTAAAAATTATTAAATAATAAAAAATACTTTTGCCTTCTCGTTTTTCTCTCTAACCATCAAAGTGGTTACCCACTTTGATTCTGGAGTCAGTCTTTTTTTATATCCCATAATCCTTTCATGTTCTTATTACCGTCTCTGCTTTCCCAGCTAGTGTGTAAGGAAAGCTTTAGTTCATTACTTTCTGTATATTCAATGTCATATTCCCTCCTGACCCTGAAGGGAACATTATTTGTGTGAACTGGCATCTGTTTTTCATTTGCTTTCTTACTCTTATTCCATCACCTTAAGAACTTGCTCTCTTGACCTGTCCTTAGCTTGCAATTTATTCTGGAAATATTAATGTGCTAACATTTAATTTGAGTAGCTATATGCACTGTTTACAACCATGACCTATAAAATGTCAATTTACTTAGCCTGTATATACAGGAATTGGGGGGAAGCTTCTATATTTCTATATGTTTTATTAATGTGATGGGTGGGTCGTTTTATATTTTTCCAGGGTTGCCTTATTCAATGAAGCAAGCTGGCTTTCCTCTGGGAATACTACTTTTATTCGGGGTTTCATATGTTACAGGTAAAATACTATATAATTGCTTTTTCCTGCAACTTAAATTATGCAAAGATGATTACACACACACACACACACACACAATAATTGAATTTCCTAATTAAGAAGTGCATCACATAACTCTAAAGAATTCAGACATTTACGTCTTAGAAGATTTACTTTTCCTGCTAATCCTCTGAACAGATTAGAAAAGCATTATATATTACCAAGCCTAAACCCTTTTCATGTGCTTTTTTCACTTTATGCATAGAGTGGTAGATGGGAAAGCCATTTTAAAGGCTGATTAAAGCTGAAAGATACTGCTTTGAAATTGTAGACAACCAGGGCTTCCTTTCCCACAAAAACCTTAAGCAGGTGTACACGAATGAGCAACATTTTCTAGCTATTTTGGTGCAGGTGCAACTGAAAGGCCTGGTGTTCAGCCAGTGGGTTCACCACCCACTCCCCACCTCTCCTGTGCCTGCCCAGGCTCCTGCCTGCCACTATGTTTAAGCAATAAGGTGCTTCTGTATCACTTCTGCTTCCCTCTTTCCATGTAACATGTCCGTTCACACTCGTGTTTTGCCATTCCTCCATCTGAGTGCAGGCTGTACAACTTGTAGTCACCTCCTCTTTCTGCTTTTCTCATCCCTGCCCTATCATGCCACCAGCGCACCTCATGACAACCACAGAGTCCTTCCTCTACCTTAGAATCACTAGAAAAGGGAGTGATCACAAACAGATACCAACTGCAGTGGTTCTTTTTACGGTGGCCACTATGTGTGGTCACTTAGGTGACCTTTTACCGGGGAATGCAAAACACCCCAGCCTTGTTTTTTCAGTGCTGACCTGGCTCTCGATGGCACCACCTTCCTCTGAAGTTACGGTCCCCAGCCACCATTTCCCCACAGCCTATTAGGAACACAAAAGCTATGCCCGCGTGCGCACAACACAGGCACACCTGCACCCGGAGAGACCAATGCGTGTTGCAGGTGCAGCTACTCTCCCCCAGAGACAACCTCCATGCCGAACTGTTTCTCCAGCCCTAACTAGTCACTCCCATTCTCTTGAAGAGCTCTCCTCAAAGTCCCGCATCCCAAAATCTCTGACTCAGCTCTGCTTCCGGAGACCCTGATGGAGATGCTATGTCCTCATAAAATCTCGGGTTTTGAAGGCCAGCCTGTATCTCTGCCATTTTTTCCCCTCGGGTTGAGGAAAAGGGAATAAAGCATGCTGTAGATACCAAAGTCTGAGTTGCCAAAGCACTGGACTGCCTTCCTCCCTCTTTTCTTCCCACCTCCTGTTCTTCCCAAACCTAAACTACTTTGAGCCTCTACAGCTCTTACTTTGTCACTTACCATCCATAACATAGAAACTTGGGACCCCTAACACTGCTTAGTTGTTGGCGTTTAAAAACTGCACTCCATTCACGAGAGCATTCACCACACTAAAAAATCCCACTCAAGGATTACCCTTGTCATTTTTAATTTCCTGTTTCCCAGTCAGCACTGACAAATAATTAATTTCCACCCAGGCATAATAACCCTGGCTTATTTAAGTACATAGTAAACATTTGCGCACACTGTAAACTGTAGGAAAAAAAATGTTAAATGTGTATCACCTAAGAATTAAATATTTGGGGTGAATTAAGTCACATTATACACAAATAAGTCATAATGTGAATAACTTTCTCAACTAATGCTATTCATATACTTGCAGCGATGACTGTGAGCAGCCCTTTGAAAAGTTATATATCGCAAATTTATTAATCAGTAAAAATTAGTTACTCTTGTTAGTTCAGTTGCATGATCAAAATCTTTAAATGATTTTGATGAATAAAGGATGACCACACAGAAGCAATAAAATGCATAGACTGTGATTCATTTTATTTCTTAATTATGCTTTTAAGAGGAAAATCTACAAGTAAGGTATAATACTAAATCTTTCTTTAAATTGACACTTTAATTACACAATGGTTTTTCTCTATAATTATTATTTTATCTTGTTAAGTCTCTAATGAGATATGTCCAGCTCAGCAGTTAATTTTTCTAAGACCTATTTTCATGTTTGTGAAATGTTGTAGAATAAGAACAAATTATTTACAACAAATGTTTCTTTTAATTTATGATTTTCCTATTTGTTGGTTAGAGTGCAATAATTTTTATTGTCCAAACATACATACTGATAGGTGCAAAATGATAGAGCTATTGGCATTTAACCCAGTCTCAAAAAAGCAAGTATGTTCTGGGGACAAGGAGGCACCTCCACTGACTGTTTATTACTGAGCAAAGAAAATGGAAGGGCACCCTGAGGAGATGGAAATGTGGAGATGCGTAAGAGAACTGTGTGAGTGATTCCATCTGCTTAAGCATAGGGTGGATGTTTGTGAGTGGAGAGGGAGGAAGTTAGAGGTTTGCAGAGGCGTTTATGAAGGCTCCCATGGAATGATAATCATTACCACTTCCTGAGGACTAGCTTGATGCTGAGCATAATGCAGCCGCTGTATCTAATCCTTCTGACTTCATGAACTAGGTATTCGTGTTCTACTTTAGTGGAGAAGGAAACTGAGACTTTAGCAGGTTAAAATTACTCCCCAGAGTCACCAGTTACTAGCAACAGAGTTGAAACTTTGATTAAGTGCATGGATTTTGGAGCCAGACTACCAGGATCTGAGTCCTAACTCTTCCTTTCTAGCCCCTGTGAAGTTCAGCAATTTGCTTGGCCTTCTGTGTCTCACTTTTCCCGTCTATTAAAGGGGGGAATGGGAGCTAATAATTGCACCTACTTAGAGTTGTTGTGAAGCTTAAACAAGTTAATATGTATAAAGCATTTAGAAAAAAGCTTGGCACGCAAAAAGTATTGTAAAAGTATTTGCTAGTATTTTTGTGGTTCTTCTCATCATTATTATCAGACTCCAGATACAGTGCTTTCTCCACCACCAGATGCAGCCTATAGAAAATAGCCAAAAGTAACACCAGTTCTCATTCATTTAGCCTCCATAACTTGCCAGGCATTGTGGTAGACAGATACATCATAATCTTCACAGACTTTTCAAGTTTCGCTGTATGGTTTTACTTTACAGAAGAGACTCAAGAAAGTCAAGTTTTTCACCCAAGATCACATAAGTAATAAATAATTTTCTCTGCCCCATGAGAAGGATTATTTTATCCGAAAGTATTAGAGGATTTCCCTGGAGGATTTTAAGCAGAAGACAAGGTCAGATCTATGGTGTGGTCAGATGCATCTGGTAGAAGAGGGATGTCAAGAAAATCTTGATAGGATGAGAATGTTAGAAGTGTTTTGAAGGGAGGCCACATTGGAGGATGAGAGAATAGGTGTTTTCACAGTAATCTAGATGAGAAATGATAAAAACCCTAAAATAGAGTAGAGATTAGAAATGAGGGGATATCATTGAATAATCTATGATGCAATTGTTAATGGATTTGGTGACCAAAAGAAGGTAGCTGGTGATGGGTAATGAGAAGTCTAGGGTGATACTCAAATTTCTGTTGGTACTGTTCACAGTTTGGAGAAATAAGATGGAGAAGCAGGTTCCAGAACAAATATATAAATTAGAATTCGGACATTTGAATTTGCGATATCTATGAGCTCTCCAAGATAAATGTTTGTTAGATAGCTAGATAGAGAAATTTGGAATTTAGGAGGAGTCTGGGTTGAAGATGAAGTTTTAGGAATTAATAACATCTGTGTGAAAATTAAAGCTGCAGGCATGAATAAGATCATAGTAGGATATTTTGAAGAGTGAGAAAAAAGTCCAAGAATCCAAGCTTTAAACAGAGTAAAAGAAACTGATGAAAAACTATATGATTGTTAGAAAATGTAGGAGGAAATCCAAAAGAAAGTGATGTCACAAAGGCCAAGGGAAGGTGATCGAAAAAGAGGAGAATAGTAAACTGGAAAAAAAAAAAAAAGTGCTACCGAGGTAGCAAATTAGATTAAGATTTAAGAGTTGTCAATTTGATTTATCAACTTGGAGCTCATTGGTAAATTTGTTGAAAGACAGTTCAATGATTTGGGAGGGGATCAAGGTGGAAAACACATTGCAATGATTTCTATTTTCTTCTTTGTATTTTAATGGATTTCCAAATTATTTAAAGGATAAAAAAAAATCAACTGTGGTGGAAGCATGAGCAAGAAAAAAGAAAAAACAAGAACCACACCCTGTGCATAGCTGTGTACCCAGTACAACTTAAGTGTCATTCTCTTAACCATAGCTATAAAAGGGAGCTACTGGTAGTATTTCATTATAAAACAAATGATCTGATTCTCCTCAATCTATTTTTTTTCTGAATGCTTACATCATTTTTCATTCTCGGTTTTCACACATTGAACATTTATGATATATTTGATTACCTACATTCTGCTGCTTGGACAGTTGAGCTGCAGCCTGTTAATAGTCGTTACACTAGCTGGGTTGGGAAAGTAAAACCTGATGCTTTGACTCTAGTCTGCGTACCCTCTTCTGTCCAGGTCATTGCACAGATATGTTAAGTGTATTTGCAACTCAACTGAAAAATATATAACTGGAAACACTACTGTGTCATGAAAGGTAATGTTTTATGAAAGGAAAGTAAGCCTTGCCAAGCCAACTGACTGTAGCATTAAACTGAACTCTTCAAAGTTTCTTTCTTTAAGTCAAAACACAAAAAACTTTTGTATTAAATGTAGTCTGACATTTGTTTAATGGCTCTTTTTGCCACAGACTTTTCCCTTATTTTACTGATAAAAGGAGGGGCCCTCTCTGGAACCGACACTTACCAATCTTTGGTCAATAAAACCTTCGGCTTTCCAGGATATATCCTCCTCTCTGTTCTTCAGTTTTTTTATCCTTTCATTGGTAAGTTGAATGTGAAAATGGAAAGTGTAACTCTTTCATAAACATATAACTATTTCTGAAGAAGATAGTTTTAATAGGAGAATAAAAATGAACAGGTGAAATTATAGATTTCTTCTGAAGCTGAAATATGTTGTTTTGAAAATCTAAGGATTTGTGGAAGGCATGTACAAGGCCAACTTGTAGTTTAAATCTGCACTATAATGTGAACATGTCCCCTAGCACTTCTTACGTAAAATGTTAACATTCACCAACGACCAAATAGACATCATTTTTTAAAATCAGTAATACAGAAGCTATTGGTCAAACCATTAGCTCCTTATGTCTCCACGGAAGGCTAAGAATGTATTTCCCCCAAATCTGACTTTTTCAAATGAGTGAATATTTGGGAGCCTTCACAATTTTCTATTATTGTTTCTCACTTAGAGCAATGCTTGTATTCCTGAAAACATATGTGGAAAATGAACTTGAATAACAAAAATCACATTTTAAATGACTACGGAAACACACTGTTACTTTAAGTTGTTCTGGAAAGAATTCATGAAGTGAAGATGTTTTTGTAACATAAAGTGATATTCTCCCGTATATTTGTTGACTAGTTATTTTTGAAATTATACATATTTATAGTCACGATATATATTTGAAAGAGGTGGGATTATGCCAATATTTGGGAATAACTGATTACTTTCAAAATAGCTTAAGGGTATTAAGGAGGGCACTGATGATGGGCACCAGGTGTTGTATGTAAGTGATGAATCACTAAATTCTACACCTGAAACTAATATTACACTGTATGTTAACTAACTGGAATTTAAATTAAAACTTGGGAAAAAAAATAAAGTGTTAAATGCAAAAAAAAATCAAAATATTCATGATGAAATATATGCTGACTTCTTGGTAACTATTGTTTTAATTGTTTTTAGCTATGATAAGTTACAACATAATAACTGGAGATACTTTGAGCAAAGTCTTCCAAAGAATTCCAGGAGGTAAGTCCATGTACTTATTTTATGTGTTATTCATAGTTAATGTGGTTCATAATAATTTACAACCAAAATACTTACAAGTGGAAGAGTTGATAACTTCAAGTATCTGGCAATATCCATGATCCATTCTGATCCTAATGCATTAATCTATTTTTTTTTAAGATTTTAGATACTTATGTAGTTGTCAGAGAGAGAGAGGGAGATCACAAGTAGGCAGAGAGGCAGGCAGAGGCA
The DNA here is from genome assembly GCF_020171115.1 of Neogale vison. Taxonomy (NCBI): domain Eukaryota; kingdom Metazoa; phylum Chordata; class Mammalia; order Carnivora; family Mustelidae; genus Neogale; species Neogale vison. The sequence continues at coordinate 62,031,114 of NC_058093.1, read as the reverse complement.
GAGAGAGAAGCAGGCTCCCCATTGAGCAAGGAGCCTGATGTGGGACTTGATCCCAGGACCCTGGGATCATGACCTGAGCCGAAGGCAGCGGCTTAACCAACTGAGCCACCCAGGCATCCCTCAGCATTAATTTATTTTTATAGATAGTTTAGTTCTTATTTAGCTGTTTAAAGTGTATCATTACAATTCGGGTTATGCTACATATCACCAACTCTATGTAGTAACATTTTTCATGTACTGTTTTTACTATGCCACTTCTAAAATAAGCAAGCTGACTTTTTTCTCCATCATTTGTGTTAAGATATAATTTAATATAGTAAAATTAACCCTTTTTATTTTTTTTTAAAGATTTTATTTGTTTATTTGACAGAGAGAGATCACAAGTAGGCAGAGAGGCAGGCACAGAGAGAGAGGAGGAAGCAGGCTCCCTGCTGAGCAGAGAGCTGAGGGGCTCGATTCCGGGACCCTGAAATCATGACCTGAGCTGGAGGCAGAGGCTTAACCCACTAAAACACCCAGGTGCCCCAAAATTAGCCCTTTTTAATGTTTAGTTCTGTAACATATAGTTTAACAAATGCTTATAGTCACATATCCACAACTACAATCAAAACAGAACAATTCCTTTACCTACCCTCCAAAATTTTCCTTATTTGCCTGTGTACAGACCCTCTCTCATCTACAGCTCCTGGCAACCACTGATCTGATTCCTCTCCCTAGTTTTGCTTTTCCCAGAATGACAAATAAATGGCATCATATAGCATGTAGCCTTTCACGTCTGGCGTCCTTCACTTAGTATATTGCATTTGAGATTAATCCAAGTTTTGCATTGTATCAGAAGTTTGCTCTTTTTTTTTTTTAAATTGCTGAGAAGTATTCCATCATATGAATGTACAATAGTTTATCTGTCCCCCAGTGGAGGGACATTTGGGTTGTTTCGTTTGGTATGATTCTGAAAAACCATTTTGAACATTTCAAGCAGACCTTTTCAACATGTGGCACAACCCCATTTCCTCTTTAGCCTTTCACCATTCATGGCAATTTGAATAATTCCAAGAGTCTTTTTGTTTTGAAGGGCATCTCACCACACTACACAATCCTCATTTCATAGTGACCTACTCTATAACTGTTATCATAGTTGAAAATGATGTAAAAACACCTTTCCTCTTAGTGCTGAATCACTCCTTCTAGAGACAGACAAACCAAAATAAAACAAAACCTAAAACTAAAAATCGTACTTATTCCTTTCATAGAGTTTAGTGGAAACAGAAATCAGGGAAACTTGAGCATCCAGTCACAGAGCCACTGCTTGCTTGCTGTGTGACCTTAAGAAGGTCAGTGCCCTCTCCGAGTTTTAGTTTCTTCATCTCTGAATAATGGAGTATCACCTGCTCCATAGAATTATTGTGTGAAACAACAGAGGTAATACACACAGCGCTTGGCATGTAGCAGGCTGTCCCAACGCTATTAGCTCTTAGCAACATCTTCCATTCTAGCCACCAACTACAAATCATGCTTTCATAAACTGAGATCATGAGAGTGGATAGAATACTAAGGAAAAATGCAAAGAATATACTGTCATATATAAAATTTGACCTAATTATGTAAATTTTCTATTTTCATAACCAACTAAGGAAAAAACAAGAAAAAAATATATTCACATGTAAACTGTGATTATCTTTTAATTACAGGATTCATGAGATTTTTGTTTCCTTTGTCGTCTTGGTCTTTCAAAGGAGCATATATTAATTTAGAAAAATCTTGTTATCACTTTATCTTCATTTTAAATGCTTATTAAGGTGTATTTTTTGTTAGAAGATTAGGATAAATAATAGATCTCACCATTAGATCCTTATTTAAAAATGTCCTTTATGGTACTAGAAATCCTTTGTTACTAGGCTTCTCTCTGCTATTCATAGCATTCTATTTCAGTACTTTTCTAGGACTTTGAATTTTCTTAGTGAAGGAAATCTATATTTTCTACCAAACATATTGGTAAAGCAAATGATTTGAAAGGGTAAACAGAAACAAATAGGCAAGTAATTTAATTCAAATTATGCTCACCAGAAATATGTAAATAGTTGAATTCAAGTTTTCTGGAACTTGAACTTCCTGTTTTAGTGTTTTGATTCACAACTTTATGATGATTGTTTAGTTATATCTGAGTTAAGCAAATATTCATGATTATTTTATTACAGTATATATATAAGCATGTCACATTTACACCACTTTGAAATTGTATCTGGAAACGTCCCTGTAAGTGAGGTTATTAATCATATGAGAAAATTAGTCTCACTTACTTTTCCCAGTAATAAGTTTCTTTCTTTTTTATCTTTTTTTTTTTTTAAGATTTTATTTATTATTTATTTGACAGACAGAGATCACAAGTAGGCAGAGAGGCAGGCAGAGAGAGAGGGGGGAAGCAGGCTCCCTGCTGAGCAGAGAGCCCGATGTGGGGCTCGATCCCAGGACCCTGGGATCATGACCTGAGCCGAAGGCAGAGGCTTTATCACACTGAGCCACCCAGGTGCCCCTCTTTTCTTTTTTCTTTTTTTTTTTTAAAACCACATTCACTTGCTTATTCTGTAGACTTTAGACTTTGCAGAAATAAATGAACAAAGACTTGATACCACTGGGGACATTTCCAAAACATAATGATATTCCTTCTTTGAAGGAATTCAATAGGAGCTAAAAAATGTAAGCAGTGGTATCTTCCTTGAAATAGCTATATAGCCATATATACTTAACACTGTGATTAGCACAGCCTTAAAAATATATAAATCCTTGGAAGTTTGTCTTATTTTATGTTTACAACTTTTGCTTGTATTTTATGATAAGTGCATGTGCACATACAAACCGCCTCCCCAACAATACACAATTATGTACTCATTCTGACAGCCAAGACTCTGCAGTGTATACTGGTTTCAGCAGAGCTTCCCGATGGCTTCCCTATTTTGCTTCTGTCTACTTTTCTTCAGGGAAACCACTTCTTTCTCAATAAAAGTATAGAAATAGAATATTTTTATCTAAGGCTCCAGTCTTGAAGTTTCAAGTCCTACTGTTTCAGTTTCTCTAGGATACAGAATTTAAATTTTAAAAAAAAAGAGCCTCAGAACATGCCCTCCTCTCATGTAGCTTACTTCCAAGAAAAGGAATTTGCCATTAGAGGGTTTTAGACAAAGGGTGACATCGTGTTTTTAGATCTCTGTACCTTCTAGGTTAAAAGTATATTCTAAGGGGACAACGGAAGGGTAGAAGGAGGAGGACTGATTAGGAGGCTCAAAATAATTTGAATGAAAAATATTATAAGATTATTTGAACTATAGGTTCACCCTTAAGTTATATTATATTTACATTTTTGTGAGTTATTTCAATTTTTACATGGTTTTGTGGGATTTATTTACTCAAAATCTTTGTCATTTAGATAACATTGAAAGTTATTTAAGTCCTTTTTGCCCTTACATATTTGGCTGTTTCCTTGTATGGCTGGTGTGTTAACTCATACCTATAAAGACTTTATAATATTTATTGTGTTTTAGTTGACCCTGAAAACTTGCTTATTGGTCGCCACTTCATTATTGTGCTTTCCACGGCTGCCTTTGCTCTGCCTTTGTCCTTGTATCGAGATATAGCGAAGCTTGGAAAGGTAACTTATATCTTTAAAAGGCTCAGAAATGCACTTTGTTACCTGCACTGATTTTGTCAAACTACTGTCTATGTGGCCAAGTTCTTAATTATAGTATTTATCTTGGTTTCTTTCTTACCTTTCTTTCTAAGGTAGATACTCTGATGTCAGACACCATACTTCCAATTTAGAAAATAAAAAGAACTATACTTACACCAAGTCTAACTTACTGAAAAAATGTTCTATCATTTTTTATAGATAGTGGTTTAAACAATTTAAAGTTAGACTAGGTATAAGAAGTAAGGATGAATCACTTCACTGACTCAAAATTTTTTTGTAAACTACGGTGTATTTTAAATATCAATATGTCATGGCTCAATTCACAAGAATTTGATGAGTGCATACGAATCTTATTGCTAAAGAAAAATGATGATGCATTTCTAATGAAACCAACAAAATAATTCTTTAACTACCATAAGGCATCATTAGCCTTTATCTATCCATATTTTTATTTCCTTACTCTAAAGGAGTGTTTGTATTTTATGCAGAATATTATTGGCATTATATCTACATTATGTGAAGCATCCTGATGAGAAGTTTCTAAAAAGGGTTCTTTATATATTTTTATGTTCTAATTTGAAAAGTTAAATGAATTTTACTTTTCACTGTGATGTTTCATGTGTATCCACAGTTATAGATCCTTCCTTAAGGATCTTATTATTGGTCCTGTTACCCATGGTCCTTCCAGGTAAAGCTGAGAGTGAGAAGATACTCCAAAGTATTCTGACCACTCTACCTTGGTTCCCTAATGGACTTCCAGAAATAAACAAGAGTTCATCAAAAGCAGCTTTTTTGTGAATTATTTAAAATGCTCAACAATTTTCCATTTCCCATGTTGTAGGCACAAATGTTATCTTCTGAGAGCAGAAGGCCAGGCATTCATGAAAAGAAAGCTAATATTCTATCATATTACTAATACCTGAACATCTTTCCCTAAGTGTCCCTTAAAAGTGTTATCTTGGAATATTGAAGTAAATATCCCAGTGAGTAAACCCAGAGCAGCTAGGAGCCCTGATCTGGAGTCCGGGTGCTTGCATCTGAATTCTTCTGCCACATTCTGTGTGACCTCGGAAATGTTACTTAAAATCCCTTCCTCATTAGATCAGAGGACTCATTACAGAACATTCTTTCTAGTTAAAAACCAACAACCTAGGAAACAAGGTTAATGATAACCAAATGAAATAAAAGCAAATTTACATTATGTTTTTCTTATTAGAGAAAGAAGTAAAAAATGTGCTCATTTATTAAAAAAATTAAGGGCAGGAACATAGATATAATAACGAGTACACAGAACACATATACACCCAGACCAGTTTATATTTTAACCAGTTGAAATAGTGACAGAATAGAAAGAAAAAAGCAAAGACTTTAGAAACACAGACCAAAGGGCAGAATCAAATAGGAAAACTAGACTGAAAGAACTAGAGAACAGAAGGGAAAAAAGAGAGGCACCCCAAAAGTATGTGTGAGTGGGTGTGTGTTGGGGGAGGGTGTGTCTTGATAGGGGGAAGGTAAGGTAAAGACAAAAGCAGAAGAAGCAAGTATAGATAGGAAAAAAAGCACAAGTCAACACCAAAATAGGACCGAGAAAGAAACAAATTTCATTTAACGTTTTGTTTTCTATTCAGTAGGTCACTAAAACCATTTAAAGCCATGTTGCAAGATTAGTCATATATGATACTTGCCTCCCTATTTGGGGAAGAAAAATAATACCACTTCCAATAAAAAGTTACATGCCTGAGATTATCAACAACGGTCTATAAGAAAAAACTACTACAGGATTGTCTAAACAAAAGCTGTATATATGTTTACTCAAGTAAAAAGAGAAACATCTAATATTTTCAATACAATAATCTCTCTTCCAAACTGATAATACCTTTACATTTTCTTTTGCAGATCTCTTTTCTTTCTACAGTTTTAACAACGCTGATTCTTGGAATTGTAATGGCAAGGGTAGTCTCATTGGGTCCATATATGTAAGTTTTGTTGCTATATTGGTTAGTCTTTAATTTATAGCCTTCACATAGATATTTATATGACATACGGTAAATGCTGAAGTATAAAGTAATTATGGTACCAGAAGCACCATTTATCTTTAGTGTTGGACAAAATGAGAGAAGATAATTACATCTATGCAGACAGGCATTTTCCATTTGGCCCATCTAAGGCTGATGAAATTAAACTGAGTTTACTTTGTATGTTAATGACCGGTCCTAAGAATTAGAATAAGGAAGAGATTTCGAATAGTGAGAGGTAGGAATGAAGTAGAGCACTTGGGAGGGAAAATGGTAAGTGGCAGAAATTTTTATATCTATCCCAGTGATGGATTTGTTCTTAACGAAGTTTCACCAATATAGGCTGAAGTGAGAAGAATAAAGAATATAGTGCAAGTTTTCTCCATTGGAGGAAATGTAATCACTTGGCAAACCACCCTTTATTCTCTACTGAGGTTATATGCTTTGATTATTTTGTGTTAAAATGCTTTTGTCATTTGTGAACTGATGGCGATAGCTTGTGAATGTTGCCTGTGAGGGGGGAAAGAAAAGGAAACCTGTGGAATAACTACCCGTGATAATGTGGTTCCCAAGGTAACTCCTTTTTCCCATTGATTAACTGTCCTGCAAGATCACCTCATTTGCAACTTCATGTGCTTATGTCTGGTTTCTTAGTCTACCAGGAAGGTTCCAAAAATTGTGCCTCAAATTTATTTGGAAGAAATTATGAAACATAGTCTAATTGGATTTGCTATAATCTTTCCTTAGGAAAAAACACCTATTTTTTAAAAGATTGAAATAAAAGAGAAAAGCATAAATATCTATCGTGTTTATATTAATGTTTCAAATAACTGAATCCTAGTTCATGGTTGTATTTGCTCAGGCTCCCAGAAGAAAATACTATAGGGATCTTAAACAACAGAAATTTATTTTCTCATAGTCCTGGAGGCTGCCAGCATGGTCAGGTTTTGGTGAGAGGTTATCTTCCAAGCTGCAGAAAGCTGCCTTCCTGCTGTATCTTCTCTGGGCAAATCCCTAGAGAGATGACAAGCTCTCTGGTATCTCTACTTAGAAGGACACTAATCCCATCAAGAATGCCCTGTCCTCAAGACCTCTTCTAAACCTAATTATCTCCAGATACCAGCACAAAGGGGCTGGGGCTTCAATATATGAATTTTTGGAGGGGACACAATTCAGTCCTCTGCAATAGCAGTTTTGAAACGCTCCTAGTTCCCTTCACTGTGGCCATTTATTCTCTCATTTAGTGAATGCATACTGAATACCTGTTGTGTCTAGCTATTTTGCTGCATGGTGAGAGAAAGAGCAGAGACAAAAGTCAGCACCTGTTGCAAGTTGTTCATAATCAAGTAGAGAACATTTTAAAAACAAAAAAGAAGAAAAAAGAAACAGCAGTGCAGTAGAAGTGCAAAATAGAAGCATTAGGAGCAGGAACAGCGCCAAAGAAGAGAGTGCTGAATAGTTTGTCTGGATCACGAAGGGCTTCCTGGAGGAAAAAAAAAAAATAGGATCTGGGTGTTTTGAAAGATGAATCTGAATTGTTTCAGATAGATAAAAGTGTAAAAGGCATTCCAGGCCGAGGAAAGCATAAAAGCCCAAAAGCTTATGTTAAATTCTATTGATATTTATTTAGTATTTCCTATAATGGTACTCTATTCATCTCTGATTTTCAGAAGCTGAATTTATGCAACAAAAAGCCAATAAATGGGGCGCCTGGGTGGCTCAGTGGTTAAAGCCTCTGCCTTCTGCTCAGGTCATGATCCCAGGGTCCTGGGATAGAGCCTCACATCGGGCTCTCTGCTCATCGGGGAGCCTGCCTCCTCCTTCTCCTCTCTCTTAAAAAAAAAAAAAAAAAAGCCAATAAGTATACTGAACAGAATACAATACAATAATTGTTGGTTAATGTTTTTAATTATGTAAGACAGAACTTTTTTTTTTAGATTTTATTTATTCATTTGACAGAGAACAAGAGAGCACAAGCAGGGGAAGCTGCATAGGGAGAGGGAGAAGCAGGCTCCCTGCAGAGCAGAGAGTCCAGTGCACCGCTGGATCCCAGAACCCCGGGATCATGACATGAACTAAAGGCAGACACTTGACTGACTAAGCCACCAAGGCACACGAGACAGAACTTTTTTAATTGGAACTTTTATTATGAAAAGTGATTCTAGAGAATAAATTATTAGGTTATAATAAAAGGTCTTATAGATTTGGCAAATATAGTACTGTGAGGCAATATTGAGGGGAAAACCCCAAGTAGATAAAAGTTGGAGATAAATAAATTAATATTAACTGAGCTCCAAGGGGGCAGTTTAAAACAATGATTTTTCAACTCTAACATCACATTAGAATTACCTAAAAAATACTGATACCAGGGCCCACCTGCAGAGATTCTGAGGGACTTGGTCTAGGAACCAACTAACTCATTATTGAGCAGCTGTGAGTTTGTGAGCCCGCATCTAGAGCCTCTTGGTTTCAAGAGATTAAAATCATGAGTACACATTTGAACTGACATATCATTTCTAAAAATAGACTATAGATTTTGTGTTATTTTAGGCACTATTGTGCCATTATTTTTCAGGATTCATTCTCCACTTACTGTTTTTATACAACATGTGCTTGAGATACTATTGTGAATACAAAGAAAAAATATCTCGGCTCTTGGGGGCTAACCGTTTAGTGGGGAAGATAAGGCAGCACAAATGACTGTCCTTTAGCCTAGCATATCTTGATACAAAGGAAAGAGGAAGGAGAGGCTACTTCCTGTTGGTACTAAATGAATTGATTTTATGGCCAAAGAACTATTTATTTCTGTTGTAAACAAAATGTGGTCTGTATCTTCTAACCTTCCTTGAGCAGTGATATCAGACTTCATCTGAGCCTTTGAAATTTTTCTAATAACAGGGATTATTTACTTAACTCTTTCAATATTTAGATGTTAAAGATGTGTGTGTGTGCCTGTGTGTGTTTAATATGTGCTGCCTTTTATTTCTGTTTGAATACTACTGCAAACAACTTCTGTTTGTCCAGATTTACAATCAAGCTAATCAAATCCCATGTTCAAGGGTTGGCATAATAGCTAGTCAGGCAGGCTTCTTTCTGAAATATGACAATCATGAATGCTTATAATCCATAAAACATGAGAAATTCAATACTCCATGTGTGTTTTTCCTCATTTTTGGTTCAGAAGAATGATCAGAAAAGCTGCACTTTTTCATAGGGCTTTTTAAATGGTATTTGGAAAAGATCTTTAAACCCGCTATCAGAAGAGAGGAAGGTCTGTAATGGCTACTGGTGTTGACCTTGTTACTATGGAAACATCTTTTTAGTAGTTGTGTTTTAAAAATAAAACACAATTCAATTTCCTTTTCTATAACTCATAAGGCTATAAATTCTGCTTTTTGATATGATTTCAAATATCTTCCAGTCCAATGACTTTCAGTTCTCTTTGGAAATAATGTTCATTTTTATTGTATTTTCTAACCTTTTGCTTTCTTAAAAACTGAGGTGGCAAGGCAATTTAATTGCTTTCTAGAAAGTGTGCTAGTATCAAAATGCAATGACAGTTCTTTCTTTTTTTCAGACTACAATTGGGGGCATTATTACTGTGAAAACCTTCATTCTGTGCCTCATTAGTATTCCATTCTTTACATTCAGAATGGAAATGATAGCATGCAGTCCAAATTTACAATTATTTTCTCTTCATCTAACATCTCTTTTACAGCATTTTAATCCTTAATGTGGTATTCCAAATATAATTCCAAAAAATGCATCCGTACTTTCAGCAGGCATTTATGCACATAAAATGTGCCATCTCCAAGGATCTTGAAGCATATTAGTTTCTTTACCCCTTATCCATTCTAGCCATGAAGTTCTACAGTTTGATGCTCTCATAATGAAGATCTAGAGAAGATTAAAAAAAAGATCAGAAAAAAATTGGTAAAGATAGGGGAATGGTGCATATTTGAAAAAGGAAATGATTAGTTCTGTCATACACTAGCCATTGATTTTTTATGATTAAATTATTGCCCTTATGTTACAAAAGACAGCAACTAACTGCTTAAAAAAGAAAATCTATTATCTCTCATAACTTTAAAGTTCATGAATATTCCTGTTATTAGATTTGGTTGCGTTTAAGAGTTTAATCAATGAAATCAGACATGGTTTCTTTTTTTTTTCACTTCTTGGCTTTGATTCCTGTTTTGTCACCAGTTTCTGAAAGGTTCTCCCCTCATTGTGATGAGATGACAGTGGCACAACCATTTCATCCATCTATTCAAGTCCAAGTCCTTAAAAAGACAATGAGCTTTCTCCTTTGTTACCTCCAACCTTACTTCCAGTGTTAGTTCTGATTACCTCCAGTGAGGACCCATTATGATCCCAAACCCTAACATCATGGCCTATACTGACTTGCTCGGGTTTATGTTATATGCCTACCCTTGATGCTAAGGATATGGTCACCTCCCCACCCCCTTAAAGCACATGGACTGAGAGTAGAGGAAAAGGTGGTCCCAAAGTCAAGGCAATGATGCCAGAAGAGGAAGTAGCCACCAGCATAGTACAAGCTATAGATGTCCACTTCAGCTGACAGGAGGTTATTGGTAACCTTTAGGAGTAGCAATCAAATGATATGGGTGGACATCAGGTTAGAAAGAATTAAGATGCAAGTGAATGATAGGGAAGTGAATTGGACAAATACCCATCTCCTTCTGTTTTTTAAGAGCATCAAGGAATGAAAATAACATGATAAAATAGTGGCTTGAGACAGTAAGGTCTCCAACAAATACTTTTTTCTTTTTTTAACCATGGTAGATACTGAACTTGTTACTTGTTATAAGTCAAGCCAAAAGATGGAACCCATGTCTACCAGGAGATCTTGAAAAGTTGGAATTTATAATAAAGAGCAATCCTTAAAGAAGAATTGGGATGCTTCTACTTCCTCTTGAAACAATAAGATCAAATATAGAGAGTAAAATATGGTTACATTCTGAAGACCAGTGAAGGGCATTTGAATATACATGGCCAGTAGGCTTTGTTTTTTAGAGATGAGGTTTTTATCTCAGAGGGTGGTGGACAGAGGTATGTTCAGAACCTGAATATTTTAGTTGGTTATATTTGGAGGTTTCACCACAGGAAGTGAGAAGGGATCTACACAATGGAATAAAATAATCATACTATATGTTAAATTATCTTGCATATTTTATGTCTTTCAGACAATTGTAAGCTCCATGAGAACAAGGTCACATTTGCTTTTTCTGCATCATATATCCATTATTCAGCACAGTGCCTAACACAGAAGTAGAATTGCAGCAAAAAATTGTCAAATGATCTCTTGAATAAACCAAGGGGCCCTTGAGCCTTCTGTTTTTGGTTGATTCCACTTGGAAATTAACTAACCATACTTTTGAAGTAATGAGACAATAAAGATTATCTTGGGATGATAAAAATTTCATGCAAAAGCATTCCCTGTCAAAAAAATTTTTCCTAATCCTACTTCCACGCTAGCAAAATCAGCTAACTCATTTGCTAAAATACCATTCAACTCCAAGCTTCAGCAACACTGTTAGAATTAGTGGTACATTATCCAGACAGACTGCCTACATGAAGCAACAAATAGAACCATCATTTGGCTTAAGCCTACAAGCAAATAGGAAAAAACAATTGCAAGATGGTATATTCTCAAGAGAAGATTAGTCCAGTCACTATGCTAGTGGAGCTGGAGGAATAGTCTAGGCTACTCCATGCTAAGAACTTATTCCACTCATCATCAATTATTTTTATTAATGGCTGCCATAGTGAGTTTTGCCACCTGTCTGTTATTTCCAGGAAGAAGTAGACTGGTCTGTGATATATAGATTCATAACCAAAAAGCAAAAATAGAACAGTCTGTTGTTTCAGTCAGCAAGCATTTATGAAATATCTAGCTGATGCCAGTCACTTATCTAGGTATTCAGGCTATGAAGATGAAGAAAACACAGTCCCTGACCTTAGATACCTATAGTTTATGGATGGGGAAAATAGACATTTGGAAGAGAATTTCAATATAATAATTCATGGACTTATGGGAAAGTGCCTTGGAAACAGAGAAAGGGCCCTTAGTTCAACCTGGGTAGGCAGGTAATAATATTTCAACATAAGTGAATATGTGATCTGCTGCTTGAAAAAATGTACGAGTGTTAGTTGGATCAAAAAGGAAAGTGGAGAGAGGTTGAAATCTATTGCTGGCGAAGTGTGAGATCCAGACATGTGATGCGTATATTGGGAGAAGCAGTTCAAGGTTTTAACATTGGGAGGGATTTGGAGAGGAGGGGTACTGCCATTGGCTGGGGAACTATCAAATGAAAATAAAGTGCTGCCCTTGAGAATTTTCTCAAAAACTCTATTTTGCTTACATTACTCCTCAAATATATATTTTATCACAGTTTTAACGTCAGTCGTATCCCCATGTTGCCTCATTTGAAAAACTACTGAAGATGGTACTTTCCTGATCCACTGACCCCCAATCTCCCATCACCACCACCTCTGTGGCTTCTGTGTTTAAGAACTAACTAGACTGGTGATTCTGAGCTGAAAGTTTGGCAAGACCGTGCAAAGAAATGATTGTAGACAGGTTGGCAGAGACCAACAGGAAGGAAAACTTCATGTGTAGTGCTAGGAAATTTGAATTTGTTCTTTAGCCGATGGGGCATTATTTCTTCAGCAGGAGAGCAACTGGAGCAAGTCTCTATATCAGTGGACTCATCTTACAACAGAGGTGAGGATAGTATACACATAGTATACATATATAGTTATACATAGTATAAGCACAAGGCTGGTAGAAATGAAGAAGAAGAAGAGAAAGGTGATGCCCAGGTGTCCAGCTTGAACAACCAGACTGTTAGATGGTCCAAAACTCACCATCAAAGGGAGAAAATGGGAGAGTCTGTTTAGGCAATTAGCATTTGCTTACTGGGTCAGCCACCTTTTTTAGGATCCGGGGCTATGAAGACCAATATAACACAGTCCCTGTCTGTGGATCCCTTATAACTCACTGGGGGTGAGGTAGGGCAGATAAACACATAAAAGATAACCTCAATAAACTGTTTAATAGAATTAAGAACATGGTGCTATAGAAACATAGAGGAAGGAAGGACCCTAGCTTCTTTTAACAACTCCTAGTTGCTAACTAGGAGAGGAAGCAGGTCTGGGATGATAAACATTTAATGTTTTAATATCTTAATTTTGAATAACTCTTGGAATGGGGAAGAAAACAAAGGAGAAGTCATTCAGTGTTTTGGAAATGCAAGTTGAGTTTAAGGAGAGTCTGGAAGATTGTACAGGAACAATGTGTAAGGTGAAGAATGGTGTAACCCAAGGAGAACCCACTGAAAAAGAATTATCTGGAACTCAGATCTGAAATTCACATTGTATTTTAATTTAATAACATTTTGTGATAAACATACTAGAGAACCAAAAACAACTCTAACAAATTTTCATTCCATTAAAAAGTGAAGCATACCCCCTCACATCCATTCTCTGCCTTTTAACCCCAACTCACAGAAACAGTTAACACCAACTTTTAAATAGTTCACAGTGGAATTAGAGCCAATAGTGGGAAAAAAGGAAAAAGTAGATAAAAGAATAAGAATTAAAAGTGATTGGTGTCCCAGATGGAAAACAGGAAGTCTTTGTCATGTTTATGGTGCCAAGTTGTGCAAACTTTTTGTAGGATTCATATAAAAAAACAAAATTACATTTTGCCCCCCAAAATCAGCATAATGTTTTATGTAAATTTTAATTCAAGATGAGCTTTACATAAAATTTGTTTTTTTAAAAAAAGAATCAGCTTTGACATTTCGAGTGATTCCCAAGAACTTTCTTGAACAGCTTTATATGTTCACATAAACCACGATTGTTTATAGAAGAGAGTCAGAAGAAACCGAACTGGAAACAAAGAGGTGGCAGAGAGCTGTCAGCTGATGCCCCAGCTGGGGAAGTGGACAGACCTACATATGTCATTAATAGCTTGTGTATAATTCCTGGTACGACAGGAAATGGGAGCCTTTGTGAACCAGCCAGACCACTTAACCCCTGGATGTTTATGGTTGAAGAGGTTAATATGTAAATCTCTTAGCAAAAATGTAGGCTCTGCTGAGATCATATGATCCAGGAGGTGCCTACGGGTAGCCCAAAAGAGTTTGGGCAGGTACTACACAGAAGTGGATGTTTGATCCTCCTGATCAGAGGTCTGACATTCTAGGGATCAGAAGCAATCCCCCTGAAGCTTGTTTTCATAAGTATGTGAAGACTGGAGATATATTTGATGGGACCTGCTTTCTGCTGTTTTGCCTTATTACTACTCAGCTGTTGTGGGGACAAGGTGGAGTTTGCCTTTCAATATAGGATGAAATGTGAATCCAAGAATCCAAACTAAAATAATTTTGCAAAGTAAATTTATCTCCCCTAAATCTCCCCACTCCCATCCACCTCCATACCCACAAAAGGTTTCTGAAAAGAATATAACTAAGCATCTGACTGGATTTTCTGGAGTAAGGGAAGCAGTCATTCTTTTGAAAATAATTTACCATACAAGGATGCAAAGCACTATAAGCCAATCTCTATTTTTGTTAATAGTAAAATACACCAAAACACTTGAAGCATTGTGCCTTAAATGATTTAAACCTTATAGTAAACCTCTGTTATGTGGCTGTGATCTATTTGAAATTTTGTAAGACATTTTATAGGATCCTACTTCTTCCTGGTAGTGCTTTATTTGGATTTATTTTTTCCCAAAAGAATACATTCACATATTTTTATAAAATCAAATATTATAAATGACTTTTAATGAAATAGAGACTCCCCATACCAAATCCTTTTCTATTTCAAGTGTGTCTTTTGACATTTACATCTTCACTTCTGCATAATATGCTTGTTAACTGTTACTTCTGGATTCTCATGCATTTCTTATATACTAGATGAAGATTTCTCTCTCTCCTAAATTGTCTTGCTTTTTAAAAATGAAACAAGATGAAACCAGAGAGGGAGGCAAGCCATAAGAGACTCTTAATCTTAGTAAACAAACTGATTGCTAGAGGGGAGGTGGGTGGGGGGATGGGGTAACTGAGTGATGGACATTGGGGATGGTATGTGTTGTAGTGAGCAGTGGGTATTATATAAGACTGATGAATCACAGACCCGTACCCAGGACGCAAGTAATACATTATATGTTAATTAATTGAATTTAAATAAAAAAAAACTAAAATAACTAACTAAATAAATGAATAATATAGAACATTAAAAAAAAGAACATATATCCAAAGAAAAGATGAGTACAGAATGACAGAATGTCCACAGCTATGGCCAACTAATCTTAATTCCCTTTTGTGTACCAAAAAAAAAAATAATAATAAATAAAAAATTTATCTTTCCTTTTGACCATACCCTAATATGTGGAGATAAATACCATATTCAAAGGTAGTTATATATTTCTCTTTTGGAACATTTTTTTTTTCTCCTAGAATAAATACTTGCTTTTGATTGTAGTGGTTTTTTTTGTTTTGGTTTAGTTTTTTTAAGATTTTATCTTTGTATTTGAGAGAGAGAGAGAGAGAGAGAGAAGGGAGAGCACAAGCAGGGGGAGCAGCAGAGGGAGAGGGAGAAGCAAGACCTTGGGATCATGACCTGAGCTGAAGGCAGATACTTAACCAACTGAGCCACCCAGGTGCCCCTTTGATTCTGTTTTTAACCATGTTTACCTGGATGTCCAGTTTAGCTTTTTCTTTTTCCTTTTTTTTTTTTTTCAAAGACTTTGAGGTTTTTTTGAAGAAGTTTCAGGTTCACAGCCAATTTAAGAGGAAGGCACAGAGATTTTCTATATATTCACTATCCACACACATGCATAGCCTCCCCCTTATCCAGATCCTCCCCCCCCCAGAGTGGTACACTGGTTGCAATTGATGGACCCAGATTAGTATATCATAATCATCAAGGTCTATAGTTTATAACAGAGTTCACTTTTTTTTAAACATTTTATTTATTTATTTGACAGAGAGAGAGATCACAAGTAGGCAGAGAGAGAGGAGGAAGCAGGCTCTCTGCCGAGCAGAGAGCCCGATGCAGGGCTCGATCCCAGGACTCTGAGACCATGGCCCGAGCCAAAGGCAGAGGCTTTAACCCACTGAGCCACCCAGGCGCCCCCAGAGTTCACTTTTGTGTTGTACATTCTGTGGGTTTATACTAATGTATAATGTCATGTATCCATCATTATATTATCAAGCAGACTATTTTCTTCACTGCCCTAAAAATCCTCTGTGCTCTGTCTATCCACACCCTTTTCCCAACCTCCAACCCTAAGCAACTACTTATCTATTTTCTGTCCCCATGGTTTTGCCTTTCCAGAATGAAATATAGTTGGAATCATACAGTGTGCATGTAGCCTTTTCACAGTGGCTTCTTTCAATTAGCAATATGCATTTAAGATTTCTTCATGTTTTTTCATGGCTTAAAAGTACTTTTTTTTTTAGCACCAAATAATATTCCTTTGATTGGATGTACCACAGTCTCTCTACTCACCTACTGAAGGACATCTTGGTTGCTTCCAAGATGGGGCTACTGTAAATAAAGCTGCTGTAAACATCGTGTGCAGGTTTTTGCCTGAACCGAAGTTTTCAAATCCTTTGGTAAATAACAAGTAATGCAAGTGCTGGATTGTATGGTTAGAGGGTGTTTGTTTTTTAAGAAATCACCAAACTGTCTTCCCAAGTGGCTGTGTGATTTTGCATTCACTCTAGTAATTAATGAGTCTCTTACTCCCCATTGTGATCAACATTTGGTGTTGTTAGTGTTCTGGATTTTGACCATTCTGATAAGTATGTAGTGGTATGTCATTATTGTTTTAATTTGCATTTCCTTGATGACATATGATATGGTTCATCTTTTCATATATTTACCTCCTGTATATATTCTTTGGTGAGGTGTCTGTTAAGGTCTGTGGCCCATTTTTATGTGGATTGTTTGTGTTCTTATTGTTGAGTTTTAAGTGTTCCTTGTACATTTTAGATAAGAGTGTTTCATGAGATGTGTCTTTTGCAAATATTTTCTCCTAGTTTAGCTTTTGATTTTGATCATTTTTGTTATTCTTTCCCCAAATGCTCCAACATGTAAGGTAATCTACAGATTTTATTATTTCTCCTGGAGACCTCCCTCCCAGAGCCTTCCACCTCCTTGTTCCTTTCTGAATGGATTGATTTCCATTTCCTGCCCCAATGTCATTCTAGGCTTCCTTTTACCTCTTTTTTGTGTTAGATGCCTTATCCTTGGATCTCATGACTTTAATTTTTCTTTATTTTCTCCATTTTCCCCAGCTCTCTAACATAGCTTTTTGTTGTCTGTGAGTCTTGCACACACGAGAGTTTCAGCTTTTTCTTCATGAGCTCCCTCTATGTGCTTGTTACTTCTTCCATTCTCTGCAGTTACCATGTAAGCATCTGCTTTCCTGTTCCCAAAGGTCTTTTCCACCAATGGCTCTTCTCCATTATCCCCTCCCCCATGGATGTATCTCCATTTTAAATTCCTTTAATATCATTTTAGTAAGGTCTGAGGAGGAAAGATAGTAAATGTATGTGGCCCATCCACCATGTTCTTTAGATGTCCAAATTTAACTTTTGATGGATTAATTTGCCTGAGGATTTAAGTACAAATTCAGACATTTTTTTGAAAATATGTTCTTCTCCTTAAAGAAGTTGTTATTATTATTATTATTATTTATTTGTATGTGTGTGTGGAGCTTGCAACTATGACATGATGGAAGTAGACCTACTATACATATATCCCGGTGGAGTACGATTAGAAAATTCTGTCTCAAAATTTATCCAATTACTGGATTATGTAATCCCCTTCTCTAGTTCTTAATTTACAACTGTTATTATGCTATTACTGGATTGAGAGATTAGGAAAGAAAAGAAAAAACAACTACCATCTGTATTGGCACTTGATTTAAAACTTCATGAAGAGATAGCTATGAAAAACCATGACTAACCTAAGACTTTATCTTTTTTTGATGGGTATTTCTTTATTCAGCACCCAAAACGGGGAATTGATTATTTCTGCTTGTCCTTTATGCATTCAGCAAAAGTTACTGTGTCTTCTATATGGCAAAAATCATGAGAAAATATTTCCTATTGCTTCCAAAGACTATTAAATACACATATGTATGCACACATGCTTGCCTCAAGATTTTATATGTGTTTGGCTCTTTCACCTTATTAAAACAAAATACAGAACTTCCAAGTAACTGATGAACGTAGAACTCTTGAGTTTTCTGATGAGGTTGGTAGCCTCTGGCTGTCTCTAAGAAGGTAGTGCTAAGTGTTTAAGAAATGAAATTAAATGTCACTATACTTATGCCACTGATAAAATATATTCTTTCATAATTTTATCTGTGGCAAAATACAAAACTAACTTTTATCTTAGTAAGATTGACAGAATAAAACCTTTTCTATAATTTAAAGGTGATATAACAAAAAATAATAAGACTCCTTGATTTGTGTACATGATCCTGCTTGCGTGTATGTATAGATAGAAGCTTTAAAATGTAAAATTTTACGTAAAATTTTATGTAAAAATGTAATTTTAAACTTTTTTTCTTTTAAGTGATTAGTCTAAGATATTATCTGGTGATTAAATCATCTAGCAAGATGTCAAATATCTTCAGGTTTAATGAGTGCCCTCTTTTACTGAAACATTTAATGATCTTCCCTTGGCGGTAGTCTCCACACCACCTAGCAGATCTTACCAACACAGAGCTACAGTTTGGGGGAGACTGAGGGCTGAGCTAAGGTATAAGCCCTGGAATGAGGTGAGCAGCTCCCCATACCCATTTTGTCAAAAATGGCTTTATGAGGCTGGAGTTTGCACCAATTCAACAGACCCACTTGTGCAGAAAATTGGTCTGTTGGACAGAATACTGAATATTTACTGTGAATATCCAAGAATAAATGAATCATTTCATCTTTTTCATTATTATCAACCAAATGATTGCCCATTGGTAGCATGTCTGTCTATTTTCAAAATTAATCATTCATTTATTTTAAGTAAAACAGCTCATCTTCCTCAAGGTCCCTTCATTCTCCAGAGGAATATAAATACCATGAAGAAGTTTGCATTTTGTGTACTTGCAGGTACTACAGCTAGACTAAAACATGTATTGTTACTTTAATGATAACATAAGGAAAGGGATAAAGAGTAGAAGGAAGTCATCTCCAACGTTGATTGTACACTATATAATACATTCTTTCATTCATTTTCTCATTTAACCTTATGTCAGATATGTAAATAGAATGAATAATATTGTCTCTATTTAACAGAGAAAACTGAGACCAGTGTCATTAAGTAAGCTGCCCCAAGGTACTCTGCTAATACGGCATAATGCTAAGATTTAAATCCAAGTCTATCTGACCTCAAAGCCTATTTTTTTTTTGTATGTTTGTTTTTTTTTTTTTTTTTTTCCATTACAGCTTTCTGTTTCCCATTTGGTTTTTCTTAGTTGTGAGAAAGGTTGTCCTTCACAGAGGAAATTAAGTTCATTATTGTTTTCGTTGTCCTTTACCGATATTAACCACAGTCTGTCTGTGGTCAGCAAATAATCACAGTAAATAAAAGAAGCAGGTAGAAACCACGTAGAGGTAAAAAGCTAGTCCATTCATCAGCAGGTAACATTAACACTTGCTGAAGAGATTCTGTTGACCTCAGTGGACTAATTTCAGAATTATTGGCTCCCATTGCAAACTCTAGACACACACCAGTGAATGCGGTTGGTTTCAGTTCCTCAGGGAAATAAACTTCAACAGTAGCAATAGAAGAATCTAAAACAAAGACGAATTGGAGAGTAGTTCTTATTTGGGGATTTTTTTCAGAAGAAAACTTGCCTCACTTTGTACAAAATAAATACTCCAGAAGAGTTGTATGTTAATTAGTATGTTTGAATTTGAATGATCATTTGAAAGCCATTCCCTGTTAATGGATAATTTAATGTGAATTATACTTTGTTTTAAAAAAGCACTCAGGGGCGCCTGGGTGGCTCAGTGGGTTAAGCCGCTGCCTTCGGCTCAGGTCATGATCTCGGGGTCCTGGGATCGAGTCCCGCATCGGGCTCTCTGCTCAGCAGGGAGCCTGCTTCCCTCTCGCTCTCTCTGCCTGCCTCTCTGTCTACTTGTGATTTCTCTGTCAAATAAATAAATAAAATCTTAAAAATAAATAAATAAAAACAAATAAAAATAAAAAAGCACTCATCCTATAATCTGATTATTTAATACAAATTAAATTTCATTTATTTGATTCATATTTTATAGTATTTCAGTTATGACTATTATGTACTATGTCTTTTCTGCCAGGTCTCTATTCATAATAACAATTTCAGTTTGTTTCTCCCAGTTTGTTGGGGTTTTTGTTGTTGTTATTGTTGTTTTGCTTTTTTTTTTTTTAAATTTTGAAGAAGCTCTGATATCCATGGTTCTTTATAAGTTAACAAAGTATTTTTTCTGTTTACCGTTATACTCAACTCCACCATTCTTCTACTTGCCTTCAGAAAATTCAAGTGGTAAACAATACTGAAATATATAGCATAAGCTATACTATAGGAAAAAAGGTTTTTTAAGCTTTAATTAATTTATTTGACAGAGTGAGAGAGCACAACAGTGGTGGGGGAGGGATAGAGGGAGAGGGAGAAACAGGCCCTCCAACCAAATGGGGCTTGGTCCCAGGACCCCAGGATCATGACCTGAGCCAACTGAACCACCCACGTACCTCTACACAATGGAAAAAATTAAACCTGTTTAGGTAATTTCTTTAATTCTTTCAGACCATTAGAAAATAATTAGGTTTCCCAGGGTGACTGGGAGGCTCAGTAGTTAAGTGGCTGCCTTTGGCCCAGGTCATGATCCTGGGGTCCTGGTATTGAGCCCCTGCTTGGTAGGGGACCTGTTTCTCCTCTCCCTCTTCCCCTCCCCTCCCACTCATGTTCTCTCTTTTGCTCACTCTTTCTCTGTCAAGTAAATAAATAAAATTTAGGAAAAAAAAAGAATTAAGTTTCTCAACAAGAGTTATCCATGTGATTCCTTCTAGCTCTGTATTACCCAGTATAGTAGTAACTAGTCATATGTGACTATTTAAATTACATAAAATTAAATAAAATTAAAAGTGAATTCCTTAGAGGTGCCCAAGTGGCTCAGTCAGTTAAGCATCTGCCTTCGGCCCAGGTCATGATCTCAGAGTCCTGAAATCCAGCCCCACATCCAGCTTCCTTCTCAACAGGAAGTCTGCTTCCTTCTCTCTCTCTTTTTCTCTTCCCCTTCCTTTGCCCCTCCCCACTGCTCGTTCTCTCTCTTTCTCAAATAAATAAATAAAATCTTAAAAAAAAATTAATTCCTCAGTCACACTAGCCATTATTTCAAAGGCAAGGCTCAAGAGCCACATGTGGTTAGTAGTAACCATATGGGATGGCAAAGGTATAGAACATTTCCATCATCACAGAAAGCACTATTATACGGTGCTATTCTAGATTATGATATAGAATATACTCCAAGATAGTTGATTTCTTTCTTTGGTCTTTTTTTTCTGCAGTAGCCTCAGTGATTTATAACAGTGATTGCTACATTGGTCAGCAAATATTTGTTGAATATTGAATGAATTGAACAAGAGATTGGAAAGCAGAAAGAATGTAGTATCAGTTGTAGAGTATTTATGGAAGTTTAAGCCTAAAAATTAGGTTCAGATCCAAAAAGGTTTTATGTAGAAAATATTGTGTAGTCATATAAAGTTCAGGAAGTGGAAATTGGACTAGGTCTTTTGAAATAATTTTCTATATTTACTTCAATATTTATCAGTAATAGATTATAATATTTAAGTCAATCCATTTCTCTTAACCTAGAGGTAATTATTATTCTTAAATTGGTTTAAATCATTTCTGTTTATGCTCTTATACTTGTACTATGCATTTATGTATTGACAACAATATCTAGTATTGATTAGTATGTTGGTGAAATACATATAAATAACCACTCTGGCAAAAGAAAATGCACATTCTCTTCTATAACTCATCATTTTTCCTTTAGTATTGTATGCCATATATTTCCATGTTGATACAGTTAGCACTGAGTGTCTTTTTAACTGCACATAAGACACAATTTTATGATTATATAATGTTTTACTTATGGATTGATTTATCAATTCTATTGCTTAAAGTTGAGGTAGTTTCCAAAGTTTGGCTAGTATAAACAATGCACTAGTGAACATGCTTATCCATATCTTTGGGTGCACATGTGTGCTTTCCTAGCCTAGAATATATATGTAGAATCGTGATTGTTTGCTTGCAAACTCTGAGTACCTTCAGCTTTACTAGATATTATCAAACCTTTCTCCTGTTTTACAATTTATAGTTCCCTCCATAATAATTGCAAGTTGTCCTTTCCCAGCAATTTATCAACTTTGCTATTGTTGAATTAACTGTGAAATGTCTTTATGGATTTCATTTGAGTTTCCCTGATTATAAAGGAAAGTGAGCAACTTATAGCATAATTATTGACCATTCTCATTTCCTTTTCTGTCAATTGTCTCTTGTTCATTGCTTATTGGAGTATCTTCTATGCATGACAAATTTCATTTCCAAGTCTTTAGCTTATCTTTATGTTTTAACTTTGCATATGGATTATTTTATTATACAAACATTATCAGATTTATCAATCCTTACTTTTATGTTGATTTTATGGGTTTTTAAAAAGCATATATTTTCTCTTTGAATATCATATTTTATTCTTTGAATTTAAATATTAATTTGGTGGAGAATGGACATCTACATGATATTGAGATATGGATATGGTATATCTTTTCATTTATATGTGTCTTTCTATACAATTATATCATGCCATTATGATTTTGCATATCTTTTAAAATATGTAGTGTTTTTATTACCACTGCCATTTAAAAAACATTTTAATTGTTTATTATTTATGTACCTCAACTATTGATTTTCATGTATCAAATATATATATTTCATATATCCTATAACCTTGCTAAATACTCTTATTAATTCCAGTAGCTTGTCAGTAAATTCCCCTGAATTTTCTGTGTACACAATTCTGTTGTGTTCAAATTATTTATCCATTTCCAATGATTTCTGTATCTTAGAACTTCTTATTCTATTGCATTAACTAGGAATTCCTGTAATATAGTCTGGAAGCAGTGATAATAAACATCCTTATCTGATTTCCACCTTTAATTGTAATATTTCTAAATTTTCACTTTTTTATTTTACTTTATTTTTTATTCATTAAATTTTTTTATTATTTATAAACATATAATGTATTATTAGCCCCAGGGGTACAGGTCTGTGAATCACCAGGTTTACACACTTCACAGCACTCACCATAGCACATTAAATTTTCACTTAAATGTATCATTTGCTATGGATTTTTGAGATATTCCTATCAGATTAAAGAAGTTCTATTTTATTAATAGCTTGCTTAGCATGTTTTTCAAAGTAAATACTAGGTTGTAGGCTCTTCTACATATTTTGAAAGCACATAAGCATTTTTTCTCAGTTAATCTGTTGATGAGATGAATTACATTAATAGATTTTTCTGTTATTGAACAACTTTTGTATTTACTTGAAAAATTCTGTCTAGTTATGACTTTCTCTTACACACTGCTTGTTGCATTTGATATTTCATTTTGTGTTTCAGCATCTATAGTCTAAAATCAGAACAGTATATAACTTCATTTTCTCAATCATTGTGGGTATCAAGTTTCCAGAAACCGCTAAATATGTCAAGAAACTTATACACACACACTCTCTTCTCTCTCTCATTCTTTTTCACACATGTGCGTGTGTGTGTATGTGTGTGTGTAGCTAGTTGATTCTGCAACTAATTCTAATTTCAGGCTATTTTATAAAATATCAGAAAGCCATATTCAATGTCCCTTGCCCTAGATTTGGATGCACAGCTCTGTGCTGGGCGTTGAACCTGCTTAAGATTTTCTCTCCGTCTTCTTCTGTCCCTTGCCCCCGCCCCACGTCACTTGCTCTCTCTCTCTCTCTCAAAAATAAAATAAATGAATAAATAAATCATAAAATCAGCATCATTAAGGCAAACGCAAAAAATTCAAAATTGTCTCTATGTACCAGTTCATACTCCATCTTGGAATATATCCAGTGCAACATATGGACAGGAAAGAGTTTAAAAACTTGAATGGAGGAAGAAAAATAAAAATCAAACTCCTACATTTTCATTACTAATAAGTGAGTTAAAAAGTAGGACACCACTATAATCTGTACTTAAGGGAAAAATGAGTATTAATCATGTGCAGATACCCTAACAGAGAAAGTAGGTATTTTAAAACATATTAAAAAGCTTACAATCTTCCAAGTTTCTGTAGTTTTTAGTGCTGCTTGCTTTTCTGAATCTTTTTTTTTTTTTTTTTTTTAAAGATCGTGAAGAAAGTCTGTGGTTTTCCATAGTAACATTGGAATTTGACAGGTGTGCTCTTATCGGTTCATGTTCACTGCAGTAAGAATAGTGGAGGCAGCAGGTGGCAGCAGCTCCCACTCAAAAAACCAGGAATCACAACAAGTCTTAGAGCAGCCTGAGGCCTCCCTCCCAGGAGAGCTAGTTCTTTTGTGCCTGTAACTGCGCCATTTCAAATATGGGGGGGCGGGGAAGGGAGGGAAATAAGACAATGCATAAATCCCACTAACTTTGACAAAGCAAATGAGACTTTTTTGTGTGCGTCTATTTTACTTGGAGAATGACTAACTTATGAAATAGGTGGGTTTACACCTATTGCTTTATGCTTTCTGTGACCCTTCTTCCCCTTTTCCCCTCTTCTATCTTAATATATTCTTTTGGGTTTCACTCAAGCCTTTCCTTTTCATGGAAGCTGGACATATTTTAGCCATTTTGTCTACTTTTATTAAATGACAATGAATAATAATAATAATTAGCTAATAATATTAGTGTCCAGTTATTAAACACTGACTATAATATGTAAGTCTCTCAGAAATCTTACATATTCTATCTCATTTAATTCACACAATAACTCAATGGATTAGGTACTACTATTATTACCCTCATTTTATAGATATCAAACCTGAAGCACAGAAAGTTTCATAACTTGCCTAAGATCACACAGCTAATAGGTGGAAGGGGCCAGAAGACTAACACAGGCCGTCTGATCTCAGAACCTAGACTCTTCACCGTTATTCAGGGATATGTTAACGAGGGAGACCAATCTCTGCCAGTAGACAGGTTGGCAAGTATTTAAATTCCACTAAGAAATAGAATGTTCAGATAATTTAAAGTTCATATATTTCCAAAATGTCTTTGAGAACTATTTCCACAGGTGGGAATTTGAGGTCACTGAAAGTTCACTGTGAAAGAGATACTGGGACGGACAGCAAATCTCAGCTTCACTTATTATCTGTGGAAGCTTGACAAGTTTTATCACAACCCAGAGCTTAACTTTCCTAATGTATTAAATAGTGACAATAATACTTGAGTGTTACTGTGAAGATTGAAAAATCATAGGATAATTCCCAGAATATAGTTAAGTATATCCTCAGTTAATGTCGGGGTGCCTGGGTGGCTCAGTGGGTTAAAGCCTCTGCCTTCAGCTCAGGTCATGATCCCAGGGTCCTGGGATCGAGCCCCGCATCGGGCTCTCTGCTCAGCGGGGAGCCTGCTTCCTCCTTCTCTCTCTCTGCCTGCCTCTCAGCCTACTTGTAATCTCTGCCTGTCAAATAAATAAATAAATCTTAAAAAAAAAAAATATTAGTTCATGTCTACCCTCTTCAGTAAACTGTAGTGGCAACTATGAATTTCCCTGAGGTAGGATGAGCCTGGAGAATGAGTTAAAGGGGAATGAAGGATGTATTGATTAGCTGAGGAGGAACATAGCATTATTAATTTTTGTGTCTCCCTCAATCAGTATCTTCAGTGATGAGTGCATAACAAATGTTTGTTGTTAAATCGGTGAGTAAAAAAGTCATAAAATTAAGTAGTCAGTGGATATTTTAAATATCTAAGAATAAAGTCTTCCCAAGTATTTGGCATGCATTTTAGAGGACAGGCGGGAACCATAACATGCATGTTCCTGGGAAATTATTTATAATTAAAGAAAATTAATGGGGGACCCTTCTTAATTCTGACTTAAAGATACTCAGTTTTTATTGTGACACCATTTCTTGTTCTCTGACATGCCTAGGCTTGCATTTGTTTGCTCATTTGTTAAATTACCTGATTTATCTTCTAGACCCAAAACAGAAGATGCTTGGGTATTTGCAAAACCCAGTGCCATTCAGGCTCTTGGCGTGATGTCATTCGGTGAGTGTATGATTTCCCAGGCCCTGTCTCAATATGGAATCTTCGGTATAATGAAAAAGCTTCATATTTGTGTCTGGAGAGCAGATGTCCAAAGTGTTATACTTCCTATTAACAGCATATGATCTAGTTTGTGCCAACATAAAATTAGGCTCAAACTTTTCTCACTCATCATTAAAATTTGATTTAATTTGGACAAGTCTCTTTCTTATGCAGAAAACTCATTATGGTCATCTTGTTTTTTAACTTGAAAATCTAGCAAGTGTTATATGCTTATTCAAAACCTTGCACACGAGGTATTACAAATTGGCCAGATGTCTAAAGCTACTCTGTTACATCCCAGATTGGAAAGGAAGCCGTGGATGGAAAATATAGTGTTGTTTAGATTTCCCTTAAGATTGGAAGGACACCAGGAAATGGAAAATGGGAGAGAAAGTTGGATAGGATTGGTTTGTATCAAGAGTGACAGGAAGAGACCACATAAGTCTAACATGAGTGAAATTTCTCATTCCTACGGTTGTTAAAAAAGTTATTTTCTGACAGAGCTAAATAAATTTATGTATTTGAACTTCAGTTCAGTAGCATTCCAAAGTCCCATACATCTCTGAATTTTTGGAGGAAAAAAGAGAATCTTAGTGCTTGTGTTGAAGGACAGTTGGAAGGCAGGCAAGCAGGGACAGGGGCCCCTGCTCTAAGAGGAAACCACCCTTAAAAGGATTTTACAGCACGCTGGAGGGAGCCCTCCAACCTTTCCCATGTGATAGGTAGATGACAAAAATGTGCTTGGATGACAGGTGCCGGGAGGGCTAATCAGATAAAACAGCCCTCCAACAAGCCCGTAAAAACCCCTATAGCTTTAGAAACCCCTATAGCAATCCTCTTGGGTCCCGCTGTCCTCAGAGCTTTGTATTCTCACATTGCTGTTGCTCAATAAACCTCCCTTTGCTGCTGCCCACCACTCTGATCTACCTCTTCTTTCTTCGAAGCCCGGTGACACCGTGGGCCCCGAAGAAGGAAATCCAGTAACACTTGCTTTAATGGTGCCTTTTTTTTTTTTTCTTTTTTTGTATTGCAGCATTCATTTGCCACCATAACTGCTTCTTAGTTTATGGTTCTTTGGAAGACCCCACAGTTGCTAAGTGGTCCCGCATCATCCACATGTCCACTTTGGCTTCTGTACTCATCAGTACTCTCTTTGCTACCTGTGGATACTTGACCTTTACTGGCTTCACCCAAGGTAAAATGAGAGATTCAGCTGTCATCATATTTTGTTACTCATATGGAGTGGTTCTGTCACTTCTCATGTAGGGCACAGTTATACCCAGTTTTCTACTTCAACGTATCACTAATCTCTTTTATCCATTCTCTCCTCTACCTTCCCACCTGTGCTGTTTCTGTTTTCCTGGCTTTCTCCCTTTCAACTGCTAAACTTGGTTCTGTAGTTCCTTCCCTCTCTTCTTCCATTCTTTCACTTAAAAGCACTTGAAATCTGGCTTCCCTCTCCACTGCTCTATTGCAGCTTCATTTTCAGAAACGCCAGCATCACTCTCTAAAGTGAATAATCTTCTTGGTTCTGATTCTCATGCATCTCTGTGAATCACATGACAGTTCTGAACGTCCTGTCTTTCCTCCTATAGGAGAAGGAGCACTGCCATATCATCTTTCACTCTGTTAATACTTTCTTTCTCCTACCTTCTCTCCTCTTCTTCCCCCACCTTCCATTAACCGGCTCAGACAAGTTGCCTTCTTTTCTCTCAATAAATTGTCTGGAGATTGTCATTGTTTTAAACTCTAGTCCAGACCTTTCTTTTCATCTCCAGCCTCTTGCCTGCAGGACATTCCTACTGAGTGATCCCATTCTTGCTTTAAGCACAAAACATCATCTTTCCCACAAAACCAGCCCCACGCCTCCCCCTCTCCTCCAACACACCACCCCACACTGAATTTATTTCTCTTTCCCATGTTCACCCAGGCCCAACAGCGGAGTGGCTATCTCTTCTGCTTCCTTTGACCTGTGCACTCACTTCTCTGTGTAGTATAATACCCAGGGTAATCTGCCAGCCCACTAAATGCTGTGATTCAGACATGTCACAGATTTTGCCCGTCTATTATCTCATTTGACCTTGAAACAACCCTATGAAGGTAAGTGGAATAACTAGTTTTACCCCCTGCTTAAAACACAAAGAGGTGAAGAAACTTGCCCAGGCTGGCTGGTGACAATGTAGAAAACAAGTCTCCTGACTTCCAGTTCAATTTTTGGTTCCACTCTCTCTTGCTGTCTAACCTACTTTGGTCAAGTGCAACCCATGAAAAGCTGTCTCTTACTCTCAAGCTCCTCTTCACTTAGTTTTCATATGATACGAGGTACTCTTGGGTGTATTGTTTCAAATAGTTACAGATGACTATGATTATAGGCAGAGATTTCTCAAGAAATAAAGAAAAAAGTAAAAACGGCTTCAAAACAAAGTGTTTAACATAATTCCAATGCCATCAAAAATTTAATCTGTATATGTGCCATTTGAGTGCAACAATGAAGTGACTGTGAAAGTCTTGGTAAAAATTATGTTTCAAAATACTGCCATGTATCACTATTGCTACATCATTTGCCAAGGTGAATGGCCTGTAGGGGCCAGTCTGTACAAAACCTTGGTTTTTAAATGCCTTCCCTGTAAGACATAAACCCTCTTTCTTGCTCATACCTTCCTGGTGGTATTATCTGAGGTAATTGCGTAGATACAATTAAATCTTTATTTAACAAAGCTGACAGGTTGGCTTTGGTTTGGGCTTTTTGTTTTTTTTTTTATTTATTTATTTATTTTTTTTGAGTTTTTTAACTTAGCTATAATTCCCAAAGATATACTTAGACGCAAGCTGGAATAAACTTGACATTGTTTCTTCAGGCCATTTCATTTTGGGCAAATCTGGTCTTACCTGTGCAAACTGCATGCTTTTTTTCTTTTCCCTTTTAGTAGATAAATTTTAGCTTCTTAGGCAGTAAAGAAGTTGAGGGTATTCTTGACATTCTCAGCCCCTTTGGAAAAGGTGTAGGATCCATTTTTTTAGTGAAGGTTGGTGATCAGAGACCTTCTGTCCTCTTCTCTGAGTGGTAGAATCTTTTCAGTCGACCTTGAAGCAGGTCTCTGTCAGGACTGCTTTGTGGTTTAATCCCTTTCTGCCCCAAAGGGACCCTAGAAAGTAATGTACATTGGCTCCAATTTATAGGGGGAGAGGAGAAGAGTCATTAAAGTAAGTCTTGGCGGAGGGCATCATTTGACTTTTTAATGAAAAAAAAAAAAAAGAACAGAAGTATAGTTTTGTTTTCTTCTTAAACATTGAAGTACTATGTGACTTTGATTTGACTTTTTCTTCAATCTAACTGGAAAATCTGACCCAAATTTTAAAATGTAAGTGTGTTATATTTAGGAAATACATAAGCCCAAATAGTGTTTGTTTCAGTATTGGGAAACTTTTTGCTGACATGACTTTTGGGCTCTTATCAGATCCCTCCATTTCTTCATAGGTGTCTGAGAAAATATAGTCTCTAAAAAAAGAATTGATTCAAGATGTACATGGTCCATTGTTTAATTTGGAACTAATTAAATATAATGCTTTTCCTCAGAAATAAACATATTTTTACAGTTTTGTATCAGTGCACTTGCACTCGGGTACATGTCAGATACTATGAAAGGTGAATCCTTGCTGTGGCCCTGGGTCTGGGATTAAACCCGATAGCATGATTACAGGAAATTCAGCTCCCCAGATGTACTGGTCTACTCTTCCTTTTAGGATTGCCCTTGATCTAAGAATAACATTTCAAAAGGAAATTTGTTTATTTTAACAGACTTCTTTTTTTTTTTTTTTAATAACGAAGTCACTTATTTGCCAGAAACAAAGACCAGAAGCAAGTTTATTAAGCTAATGCACAAGAATTTAGGGAGTTGATTCAGGTGTCAGAAGACAATGGATGAAAGTATTTTCCAGAAGTTGATACAAATTTAAGGCAAATTTACTAAAAACAAACTGAGAATAAGAGAAAAACTGTCACTGATTAATTCATCTTCACGTGGAATATGTACTAGTTTTAATATCAGGATATTATTATCAGTATGTATAGTTATTGAAAATATTGAGAAGTTATTGAAAGTGTTATCAGTATGTATAGTTGTTGAAAACAAAAAACGTGTATTTAGACTTGGCAGTCTATTCTATTAATTAAATGGAGTTCATGGAGCTCCACTTATATAATAAATATCCAATATCTGATTTTTTAGATATTTATTTCAAATATTCTGTTGAAATTCATCTATTTTATATTATTCTCTAGGAGACTTATTTGAAAACTATTGCAGAAATGATGATTTGGTAACATTCGGAAGGTTCTGTTATGCAGTCACCGTCATTTTAACGTACCCTATTGAATGCTTTGTGACTAGAGAGGTAAGCACAATTCCTTTCTAACATTTTACCTAGTCAATCCCTCTTACTACATTTAATTTAGGAAGATTTGTAAATAATTTAATTCTGCATATTCACAAGTGCATGACAAGTCATATAAGTTAAACATTTATTTTTCAACCAGTTTAAAAATAAATTTATATTCACATGTTTACAAATTACTTTTTTCAAATGTTGGATTTGAAGATGATGTTTGGTGGTTTAGTTTATATTAGCATAAGTATAAATATTTATACAACTGCATTCCATAATGAATGCCAGCCTTTAATAGAGCCAGACTAAGTTGTTCTTTCTTAAAAAACTCTTACAAAGAAATTAAGTACTAAGATTAAAAACATTTTTTACAAAATCATCCTCTGAACAGATTTTGATCAATTTTGTTATTCTGAAAAAACTAAAATGCCTTATTGTCAATGGAAAACCAAAATTCAACTTAAACCACTAGTTTTACAGATATATTTCATTTATATATTTATACAAATATATTTTTATACCATGTAAAATAATAGACATAGTATATTTCATATATATGTATTTGTGATGTATTTGTACTATATGTATGGATTTTTGAAGGAAGATTAGGTGAAAAAGAATTCATTCTTTTTGTGTAAAGCTGGAGAACATGGCTTGTCGGGAATCCCTTATACAGTCAGCAAAAAATCCACTGTACCAGTCAGCAGAAAAAGCATGATCCTGCTTCACAGTGGTTCTTTCAGCAATCACACTGAAAAGGGCTTAGTTTTAGGATCTATTCCTAGAGGCTGTTTACACAGTGCACCATGTGAATGGGTCTAATGTGTGAAGTGAAACGCCTGCAGAGCTTTAAATACGCTAACTAACCATAGGGCTTCTAGAGAAAGACCAGTACTTACCTTTTGCCAGTTCTGGGGGTAAGGAACTGCTCAGGGAAATGGAATAAGGAAATGTTCAGCACTATGTATATCCTTTTACAATTAGCACTTGTCCTCACTTACAAATGTCTAACTCACAGTCCAGTACTCCACCTTGAGTATAAGGGAGAAGTAGACTAAACTTTATGAAGACTTTTCAAATCTAAGAACCTTGAAATTTTATTGCTCTTGTTGGATGCAGGAAATGGTTTTATTTTAGCTTCTGCCCAGTACTTGGGGTTCAGATCTGATCTGTAGATCAGCGGTTAACAGATGGTACCTTCTCATGTGGTTTCTGGTGACCATCTGAGTCACTCCACCTGCACAGCTTATATCTTTAGTCCTTGGAACTTGTTTCCTCTCCAGCTGCCGTGACGGGAAGAACTAAATCAAGATCTCTTCCATGGTAGCAAATACTAGGCAGAGGAACCTCAAATATACTTTACTCATTCACTTCCTTTTTCTCTCTTTTCTATCCCCCCCCCATACACATACACACACACACTTAGCATAAACATGGTCAAAGCCATTTCTACTTGTAGGTAAAGTAGCCAGCCACACACAAGGACACGAAAAAGCCTGTCCATACCACTAATGAGTATCTCTCACTAGTCTGCCACACTCAGTGATTTTCTACTATTATAATCATACATTAGAGGCTTCTATAAGAATGAATTTTAAATACCTGAAAAATATCACCCATTGCAAAACCATAAATGAGTAAAATTTATTACTATTCATGGTCATTGTTAGCAGGGTGATGGCAGTGTGCAGTCTGTGAGGAATGTTAGGTAAGTAACAGCTTGCAGAGTTGGTTTCATTAAGGTCCCCAGCATCTGACCTTCTACCATTTCCAACTCTTGTCTCAGGGTTCTCTTGCACAGAGTCAACCCTATTCAGATTGTCTCCCTTTTTGTCTTTCATAGGTATCTTTCCTGTTCTTCTTTCCTCTTTTGCTCTTTTCACACTGTTCCTTCAGTCTCTAATTCTGCTCTAAATCCTACCCATGTTTCAAACCTTACCTCAAGCCAAAGTAGGACAAGGACATTTCAGGATTGCTATAAAACTGATTAAAGAAAGTTAGATCTAGGTAACTAAAGGTCCTTCTAGTTCTAAATTCTATTTGATCTTTTTTATCCAATCACAAATTGATCACTATTTGTTTTCTTAGATTGGTTGATTCTCTTCAATCTCCTCTCACTCAAATAATCTAAATAGCATCATTGTTTCTTGCTGGGTTCAAATACCTTATAAGGTAACTTCCCAAGATCTTTCTAACACTTGAGAAATATGTTTTTTCACACATTACATACCATGATTTGGGTCTTTAATATAATCTATTGCCTGTCTAATAATTCAACAAAGAATACTTGTTACTGAAGTGTGTGTTTGTCTATGTGTAAGTACTTCGAAAAAGATAGGACATTCATATGGCTTAAGATTTGACTGACTGTCTTACTGGTAGTTTTTTATACAGTCCTAAGTGCTATAATATGATATACTTTCTTGATAAGTCCTGCATGCCTCTGAGACTCCCTCTCTAAATAATGTGTTTATTTGGCAGGTAATTACCAATGTGTTTTTTGGTGGGAATCTTTCATTGGTCTTCCACATTATTGTAACAGTGGTTATCATTACTGTAGCCATGCTTATATCATTGCTGATTGATTGTCTTGGAAAAGTTTTAGAACTCAATGTAAGTACATTTAAAAATTTACACCTTCCATTCTAAAAATCTCTTCAAAAATAATGTTTACATTTAACGAAGGATTTTCCCTAACAAAGGTATCAGTTTCTGAAATGAGATGAAAATGTGTTTGTTATGTGATAATAAATATTACAATGATGATATTGTGTACTTTCTAAAACTATATACTAATGGGGAGATTTTGCTCCTCCTTACCAGGGAACATTTTTGGCTGTCACAGGTGGATAGGTGGGTGCTTCTGCATCTATTGGGAAAGGCCAGGGATGATGCTAAAGTCCCCAAAATGCACAGGACAGCCCCCATTATAAAGAATTATCCAATCTAAAACATCAGTAGTGCTAAGGCTGAGACACCCTGGTTTGGAGCTCTTTTTCATATTTTATTTTCTATAATACACATAAATATTCTTAAAAATAACTACATATTAAGTGGATCTGGAAGTTGCTACATAAAAATAGGTCTAGAGGGATTCATTAAAAAATTGTGAATGAAGAGACTTATATCTATACCCCACATTCACTTACCACAGCCCAAGTTCTTTTCTTTAAAATATTTTGTTTCCTTTTCTAGACCTTTCCCTCATAATCTCTACTTCTCTCTCCCAAGTCTAAGTCCCCGTCATATCACATCTGAATTAAAACTGGCTTTGCGTTTCAACTAGCACGTATTTAAGTTCTCCTTCCAGTTTATCTTGACAATGCTTGAAAATCTCCACTTTCCTACGAGAGCAAGCATAAACTCTGTTGCCTCTGTAATCTGACCCTGTGCCTTCTATAGAAGGTTATTTACCATTTACTTTCCCAAATCCACCTTTAGCTCTAGTCAATCTTATTTTGGGCCTATGAGTAAGCCATATTAGTTCTTTCTTTTATCCTTTGACTTATGTTTATTCTTTTATAATTATTGTTTTCCTTTCTTTTTTTGGTCCAAATATACAAAGATTTAAGGTCTAGTGCAACTTCTGACTCATTTATTTGTTGATCAAATATATATTATTTTTATATAATTGAGATACAATGATGGGAGGAAATCAGAAAAGATCCATGCTTTCATGGAGCTTACAATCTCACAAATAAACATGAAAAGTTCAAATGCTATATAAATCAAGAAGAAGAGAAAGGAAAGAGATGGATTCCCAAAAGACACATATAAGAAAAGATTAACAGGATTTGGTGACAGAGGGGGCTAGAGGGACACATCAAGAATGACTCCTCGGTTCTACTTTGTGGAGCTGAGACAATGATGCCATCTGGTGAGAAATGAATAGAAATGGATCTACCATTTTAGAGTCATTAATTTTCCTCTTCTACAATCCTTATGGAATTTCTGCTCAGAATCCCACCACTCAGCATTTATTAATTGTGCACCAAAGGGAGGGCAGACTTTTACAGATGAGATCCCATGTCATTATTTCCTCACTCCATTGAGAGTTGAGGGATAGGTGAAGGTATTATTGTCTGTGCCCAAGACACTATTCCCTCAAGATACCATCTGAATTTGAAGTTACAGACAAAACAGATTCAGTCAGTAATAGACTCTTGAGGATGTTCTCGTAGAAGGTTATACGAAGAGTAGGGAGTAGGTCCCTTCCACAGGACCCTGGAGAAACATCTATTCCACCAGCAATAGAAAGAAATCTCATAGAAAGATGCATGAATATCAAAGGTAACTTTCACCTACTTCTCAGTTTTGCATGGGCCAAAGGCTAGACAGTTCATACAAAATCATTTCACATTCCAACCTTGATCTTTGTAAGTGGATGGCTGTGACCTCAGTGCACTAACTTGATTTATGTATTGTTATCGTGTACTGTTTGGACTGTCCATAAGCTTGCCTTCCCTACCAGAGAGTAAGTTCTTTGAAGACAAGAATGATATTTAGCTGCCTCTTCCATCCTCCACAGTCTATGGCATAGTGCTAAGAACACAGTGCTCAAATTACTGCATGGGCAATTGCCTCTTGGGACCACAGATCAGGAACTATTTCTACAAATGTTCCTGGACATAAAAGACATCCTTTAGAGTAGCACTGGTATATGAAGTGT
The DNA here is from genome assembly GCF_020171115.1 of Neogale vison. Taxonomy (NCBI): domain Eukaryota; kingdom Metazoa; phylum Chordata; class Mammalia; order Carnivora; family Mustelidae; genus Neogale; species Neogale vison. Next base: position 61,995,978 of record NC_058093.1, on the reverse strand, counting down.
TACCAAAAATTAATGGCATTGACAATGATAGTAATCTTTCATCTGTGCTGAGGTGTGATCAACATAATGATTCCCAGATCTGTTATTTCTTACTTTGGTAAATGTCTCATTTGAGTTCATCTTTGGTTGTGTGTTCTTTTAGTATTGTAGGATTCTGGTATTAAAAAAATATGTTTATCAACTACCTGAGAGCTCACCACATGTTGATCGCCTAACAATTTTTTATTCCCTTTAAGTTAAGCAACCTCATACATATTTCTAATTTTTTAGTAATGATATATTTTTGTAAATATTGCAGTAACTTTCTGCTAATTGCTTATGTCTCTGACAACAAAATTGTAAGCACTTAATTACATTAAATATTCCCTGTTGTACTTATGTTGAAATTTTTTTGTGTTTAAGACAGAATTCTGGTATTATAGAGTAATAAGGGCAGAATATTGGATGAATGTCTATTACAAAGTCAAGATCTGAGCTGGTTGTGGAAGACTATTTTTAAAAATTTTAAACATGATTCAAGATTCTTAGATTTTTTTTTTAAACCTGGTTATATAGATACTCATAAAAAGACAAATAAGAGTTTTAAGTTGTCTTTTATGACCTAATAACCCAATTACACTAGGTTTAAAGAAGTGAGCCCATTAACTATATGTTCAATTAAACACTGGCAAAGCAGGGAGGAATATTAAACGGGAAAAGACAGTCTCTTCAACAAATGGTGTTGGGAAAACTGGATAGCAACATGCAAAAGAATAAAACTGGACCACTTTCTTACATCAACACAAAAATAAACTCAAAATGGATTACAGACCTAAATGTGAGACTTGAAACTGTAAAAATCCTACAGGAGAACACAGACAGTAGTAACCCACTTGACATCAGCCATAGCAACTTCCTGCTACATATGTCTCCTGAGACAAGGAAACAAAAGTAAAAATAACCTATTGGGACTACATCAAAGTAAAAAGCTGCACAGAGGGAAACAGTCAACAACACAAAAGGGCAGCCTATGGAATGAGAGAAGAGTGCAAGTGGCACCTGTAAGCGGTCGGTATCCAAAATATATAAAAACCTTATAAAACTCGACAATCCCAAAATGAATAATCCAATTTAAAAATGGGAAGAAGACATACAGATGACCAACAGGCACGTGAAAAGATACTAAACATCACTCATCATCAGGGAAATACAGATCAAAGTTACAATGAGATGTCACCTCACAACCGTCAGAATGGCTTAAATTAACAAAACAAGAAACAATAGATGTTGGCAAGAATGTGGAGAAAGGGGAACTCTCTTACAGTATTGGTAAGAATGCAAACTGGTGCAGTCATTCTGGGGAACAGTAGGGAGGTTCCTCAAAAAGTTAAAAATAGAACTACCTTACAACCCAGCAATTGCACTACTAGGTGTTTACCCAAAGAATACAAAAACCCTAATTCAAAGGGATACATGCACCCTAATGTTTATAGCAGAATTATCTATAATAAATAAACTATGGAAAAAGTCCAAATGTCCATCAAGTGATGAATGGATAAGAAGATGTGGCATATATACACAATGGACTATTACTCAGTCGTAAAAAAGAATGAAATCCTGCCATTTGCAACAACGTGGATGGAGCCAGAGAGTATTATGCTAAGTGAAATGAGTCAGAGAAAGACAAATACCATATGATTTCACTCATTTGTGGAGTTTAGGAAATAAAAAAGCAAAGGGGAAAAAAAGAGGGAAGCAAGCCAAGAAACAGACTCTTGATTAAGAGAACAAACTAAAAAAAAAAAAAGAAAAAAGAACTGGTGATTACCAGAGGGGGGGTGGATGGGGGGATGAGTTATACAGGTGGTGGGGATTAAGGAGGCACTTGTGATAAGCACCAGGTGTTGCATGGAAATGCTGAATCACTGAAGGCATTTTGTGAGAATGTAGTATAGGATCTCCATTCTTTTACAGATCACCTGAGCGTATGTTTTTCCAATCAACAAAGGTCTTTTGGCATGCACAACAACATATTCAGGTCTTTACTCAACTCTCTTCGTGTAGACATTTGTCACATAATAGAGCCAGATGAGGCATCATTTCTCTCAATAACGAATGTTGGCCGGATCTAAAGCATGCTGTGTTCCACTTCGGAATGGCAGTGTGAGCTAACATGTATTGATGACTCTGTGCCAAGTGTTTTGCATGTGTTAGCTTCCTTAATCTGTATTGGTTTTACAGATGAAGAAACTGAGGCACAGAGTGATTAAATAGAGTGACTAAATAGTTCACACTACCTGTAAGTGGCAGAATCAAGATTTGAACACAGGCTTTCAGCCCCTATAGACCACATTTTTAATTATTGTGGTAGCCTAAGGTTTCCTAAATAGAAGGCTTTAAATTATGCACAATAAGTAGGTTCATTTCTCTATCCAATTTTTAAGTTAAAAGCCTATGTATTAAACTTACCTATAAGTGAGGTTAAGAGTAATCTAGAATATATATGGTTAGACTTTAATAATGAGTTAAAATCAATACCAGGAGATGAAATAACATGGAACTGAAAGTTTTTCATCTAAATTAATTTTTAGCTAATAGTTTTATCTTAGTTAACAATTGTACTCTAAGAATTCTTTTCTACTGTGGTGTCTGAATCATCACTAAGTAGAATAATGATCTTCACTTACGAGATGTGTAGTAGAATCAGACTCTCAATTTGCAAAGTTGGGGAAATGCTGTTACTTACTATGACTAGAATAATATAGGATAAATATTTGGAGTTACATTAGTTACTTAATAAAAAGCAAAACCCCATTTAGAGCGTAGCTTCCTTATTATTTCATTGTTTTTATAACAGTAGACAACAATGACATATTTTCCAAAGAAATGCACTCTCAATTTTTAAAGGATTCATTTTAGAAACAAATAAAATAAATAGAAGTCCCATTCTTGGTATTAAGAATCCAGTATCTGGGCACTGATGTTGCTATTAGGGAAAAAAGGCATCTACAGTAATTGGGCCCGGTGGGTTTTTTACTCGCAGTTCAAAGAGAAAAGACGAAGCAGCTGGGGCCTGTGGCCAGAGTAACCAGCCCAATGAGCATTGTGTACAGCTTAAAGTGGGAGGAAGCAAGCAAGCCAATTACCCAGCGCGAGCCCACATAGAGAGATACAGCCATCAGGGTAAGCAAGGCGTAGTCCAAGCTGCCAAAGACCTCCTGAGTGAGCCCGGGTTTCTCTTCAAGGTATAAGAATCCAAACTGATTACCAAGTAGAAACCTAGAAGAGGTATAAGCATTCTTTTGTTTAGTTTTCAGCTGCCTTGTACCCTTAGAGAGTTTTCTATTCTGGTAAGAGAACCCGATTTGTATTGCCAGTAAAAATTCTCAACACCTACTACTTACAGCAAATTGCAGAATGCCCTGGCATCAGTAGTGTTATTATCAAAAGACTGTGCTGGCTTGCCTTTAAAATAAGGCTATATCTTATTGTCCCTTTAATGAAAGTTGGGATGTTTACATACTGCCTAGCAATTCCAAAAAATTATTCCAAAGCCAGTGGTGTAGTCTCACACCAGGCTATATTAAATAGATCAAATAAGCAGGACGAATTTATAGGAAAAAGAGCAGATGGAACTGCTGTGTCATTCTACTGATGATCTTGGGTCCCAACAACAACCTCTAGCAGGACTGGGCTTTCAAATATTAAGAAAGTAACCACTATCTAGACAAGATACTCAACTGGACTTCTTCCAGTACAAACATCAGCTATATAGTTTTCCCACTAATTACTACTTTCTCAACTCTTAAGAATTATAGCATAAACAGAACACCCATTGCTTTGGACTGCCCAGCAAGTTAGGTTTGGAAGTGTCCCAAAATGCTGACTGATGACAGCTTCTTAACAGCAGCTGGTGGCAGTTTTCATCCTGATAGCATTTTCAGCACTCTGAAGTTGAGATGCATTAGTCTCACATATTTGTTCCTGTGAAGAGAAGAGACTCTATACATATACACACCCCCACACCCACATACGTATATTTATATCTTAACCATTTTTTCATTGTTTTCAAATTTTTTCAAAGAAATCAGAAGATAATAATTATTATAAACACAGTGGGAGTTCTACAGTATTTTTCCTAAAAGAACATTGTCAGTTTCGAGTATTTCAAGACAGCTTAAGGAGTCCATAATTCATTCAGTTCTTGCCATATGAAAACTAATGCTTTATATCTTTGCACCTTTGTAGGTATTCATTTGTATGCAGGTATTAGAAATAGAAAAATTACATTTTCCATATATTTTAAATTAGAATACAGTTAGGCACCTCTTTTCCCATTCTTATCTCTAGCTGTAGGCATATTTTCCATGAAGTGTGGTCCCTCTTATTCTTCCCCAAGTTTTTAGTTAGTGCCTCAATAGTCATTTCATAATGTATTCCAATCAGCTGTGATTTCTCTGGACTTCTGCTATTTTTGTAAAAGCTACAAAAGTTGTATTTTTGGAATCATAGTTGTAATATTTCTGGTATGAGGATGGTACTGAGTATAACGCAGTAATTTTAGTAAATGATGCTATTGAGAAAATATTTATTTTAAAACTATTTCAAGTTATAATCTGTTTTTTACATCCTCCAGCTTCAAAATCAGTTTTCTGTGATTTTTCCTTGGGGAAATCTACCAACTCATGTGTCAGAAAGCTTTTAAATCTTAGGTGATAGGTATATAGGGTTTCATTATACTATTCTTTCTACTTTTCTGTATATTTACATATTTCCATAATAACTTTTTCAAATATAGCAAAACATGTATTTTATGGAAGGCTTGCTTTTAATTTTAAACCAATATCACATTTGCTATTGTCTGTTTTTAAAAACTTGTGTTTTATGGCCTAAGAGAATGTCATTTGTTATACAGTTATATTTAATATATTTAATAGTATGTTATAGTTTGTTTAATGTATAATTAACATTTAATATACTTTTAAAACTATGTCACCTAAAATGCATTAAATTTTAACATTATTTCATTTGCCAAGTGTGTAACTCAAATTTAGCCTCTTCAAAGGGAAAGTATCTTTTCTTGAAGTCAATAACTCTCAGTATTTTTTTAAAATATTTATTTATTTATTCGCAAGAGAGAGTGAGAGCACAAACACATAACACCGTGTGAGTGGAGGGAGGGGGCAGAGAGAGAGGGAAAGGGAGAATCTCAGGCGCTCTTCCCTCTAAGTGCAGAGACTGACATGGGGCTCCATCTTATGACTATGAGATCACAACCTGTGCCTAAATAAAGAGTGGAGGCTTAACTGAGCCACCAGGCACCCCTCCTGGAATTTTTATAATAGACAACACTACTCCCCATAATTTTCAATCTGACATGCCCCCTCAGGTTGGACTTATCCATAAGCTAATGTAGGGGGAGGGTGAATGAGTCATAGTCATTTAGTTCTGCTGTCAATTTTCTAAGGTAATTAACATGTTTAGTTTTACTTGAAAGAGGATTTAGAAAAGCTATTTCATGTTAAGTGCCCCAGGGGTGATAGTTTTCTTTTCTCATACAGAGAGGAACCTACTTTTACACCAACTCAAGAAAGAGGAAAGATGATATCCTCTACACACCTCCCAGTAGTCAGTCTCCTCTTGTACATAAATGACAAATAGACCACTCATATTTGAACAGCATAGTAGTTACTCAGCAATTTGAAATAAGAATATAGGAAAATGTGATGTGCTGAAAATATGGGAAATTTCAAGAGTTTGCCAGAAGTTGGTCTTACCTTCTGCTTTATTTTCTAAATTATTATTTTTTTATCATTTTTTCCTTAGGTCTGATATACTATTATTTTATTCTCATTTGTAAATATATCATCAGAAAGGGGAAAGCCTATTCCTGTCTTGGGTTATTCTTCTTTCCCTTGGTTGATTCAACCTATTAAACTTTTAACATGTACAAAGATAAACACATTTTATAAATGTATTTCAAAAACTGTCCAAACAATGCTCATTTGGTAACATATTGTTATTTCTTGTTTTCAATATGCAGGGTGTGCTCTGTGCCGCTCCACTAATTTTTATCCTTCCATCAGCATGCTATCTGAAACTGTCTGAAGAACCAAGGACACACTCAGATAAGATTATGTCCTGTGTCATGCTTCCTGTCGGTGTTATGGTGATGGTTACTGGACTCCTCATGGCCGTCACAAATCCTCAAGACTGCACCCATGGGCAGGAAATGTTCTACTGCTTTCCTGACAATCTCTCCCTCACAAACATCTCAGTTTCTCATCTTCAAGTGACAACACAACTTTCAGTTTTAAACAGCAGTATCTTTCAATGAGTTGACTGCTTTCAAAAGTATATATGTTTTCAACTTCTAAACCTCATCACATTCACACATTTTAGTCTGTATATTATAAAATTATTATTTCGGCATTTATCAAGACTTGGTTTTCTTTATTCTTTAGTCCAATATAAAAGATAAAGAGGATTGGGGTGCCTGGGTGGCTCAGTGGGTTACAGCCTCTACCTTCAGCTCAGGTGATGATCCCAAGGTCCTGGGATCTAGCTCAGCATCAGGCTCTCTGCTCAGCAGGGAGCCTGCTTCCTCCTTTCTCTCTGCCTGCCTCTCCTCCTACTTGTGATCGATCTCTCTGTCAAATAAAATAAATAAAATCTTTAAAAATATATATGTTTAAAAGATAAAGAGGGAAAGAAAATGGAAGATTTTTTTTGTTTTATTGCTTTATTTTAAACAAAGTTAATGTTTTAATGACTATGCTGCCTTAATCTCAATTGCAGGAGGAAAAGTGAAGCCCGTGGCCCTTGCTGCCATCCTCTCAAAGCATTACTCTTTTATTCAATAGGTGAGCCAACATACTGCACTTCAAAATAAGTAGGTGATTGTGGGTTGGAATTTTATGTATGTATCCTTTATGAGAAAAAAAAAATTGTTTCTTTTAAAGTTTATGGAACGGGAGAGAAGGGAAACTGAAAACTATTAAAGGGAACAGATATCCCAAGAGCAAAGTGAAAGTCTCCATTACAGTTTTAGGAGATCCCTTATTTAGAGGGGAGTGAATCCCTGGAGAAGTGAGTAAAGTTCTTCCCATGGTAAGAAGCAAGAATAATAGACTGTACAGAGCAAGATAAGTGAGAAATCAAAATTACCTCTCGAGTTTTGATCCTATGGGAATACAACAGCATTGCCATTAAATAAATTATAAAGCAGAGGGAAAAACCACAATTTCTCAGGCACAAGCCCAAGAGATCGGTTATGTGTCCGCTTTGGATCTGCTGAATTTCAAGTACTGATGGGAGTATACAACCGGAAGCTGAACTTACAGATGAGAAGCTTGCAAGAAGAGTCAGGACCTCAGAAGAGGAATTCTCACTCCTTTGGGATCCTCCGAGAGATTCTCGAGTGCTTGTTGGCTGGATTCTCCAGAAGCAGACACTGAGATGGAGTCTGGCATGCAGGGTGTTTATTAAGGATCATCACTAATGGGAGAGAGGTGGAAACCAGGACTGGGAGGGCAAGATGGAACTGGAAGGCAGGCCAACAAAGCATCAGTCACGTCCATGGGAAACTGGAACATATGTGGCCCACATCAAGAGTTGTCCCTGTTCAGGTGAAATAGCCAAGTTTTAATACTACTGCCTCCATCTGTCCTTGAATGTGGGTACCTGTGGAGGGCAAACCCTGGCAGCTCTTTGCAGCTGAACAAACCCTAAAGGAACTGAGAACTGGATGTGTCTTCTAGTGGCTGGGGCACCACATGCTTCCTTATAGGGCAACTGGCAGGCACAGCTGCTTCCACCACAGCGGCCTCCGTTTTTAGTGAGGATTTTTAAAACACCTTTTCGTGAGGATTTCACATCTGACACTCTTCCAAAAATAATAAGAATATTTGGGACCATGTGGACAGCTACCTTATACCAAATCACCCCAAATTTCTCACCTTTTCATTTGTAGTTCAAGTTGACAACCGATCACACTATATTAATTGTTGCCGAACAGAAAATGTCACAAGCAGAGTTAATACACACATGATGTGTTTGTACAAATCACAGCAAAAGAAAAGAAAACCCACAGGAAGTGTATAAAGGGTAGTTTCACAGTGGTTTGAGTAAAGAAGTGGTAAGAGGTGAGTCATCATGGGAGTCATAGTGAGAAAGACCTGTAGAAAGCACAGAAAGCTGCACGTTAGGCAGAACCATGCTCAGGCTCAGAGTGTGATTTTTTTGCTTCAATAAAACATCCACGTGACTCAGTTAGTTTAAATTCTATGGGCTGTATAACTTTTCTGTATTTACTTTGTAGATTTGTTTTTTATAGTTTAGGAATCGTAAGGTTAAGTAGTTTGTGCCTATTTTTAGATTGGCACATGTTCTTATAAAATAATAATAAAAATACTTTCATTCCATACTGAGGGAATGTAAGAAATTTTTGCAGCCATCTATCCCTACATTACTCAAAACTGAGAAAAATTGACCTACATAGTTATTAGATAAAATCACAAGAGATGAGAGTTCTAAGAATGTACAAAGACAAGCACATCAAGGATAACCATCTATTAATCTTGTAGTTTGGGTATTGCTTCAGCTACCAAAAGTTAAATTAACCTTGACTCTTCAAGTAGGTTAAAAAAACAAAACAAAACAACTCCTGGTAGGAATTGTATTATTGCCTAATAAATATTTGGGTGTGTTTTTTTTTTAATCCTAATCCACTGTAGAACAAAACTGCCTTACATGAATTACCAACATCTTTCAAATTATGATAGAATAAATCTTAGAAACTTACATCCTTTTTGCAAGAATATTTGTCTTCTCTTTATTATGCCACCATGCAAAACTTCAAGAACCACCCCATATCTATTTTCTGCCTCAATTTAATAAGAGATTTCTATGAAACTCATTCCCTCCCTGACACTTCTTGCCCTTAACATAGCAACTTGAGGATTTAAAACCAATTTCTGAGGTTGCCATTACGTTTGGATTTATAAAGCGCTTCTTAATTTAAAAAAAGAAAGGAGGGGAACAATATCTTTACACATGAATGTAAACATCTAGCAATACATTTCCATTAAATGTACAGATGGGATGACACCTGTGTAACTTGTGAATTGGATCCTTGTCTGTGTAACAATTTAAGATAGGATCTTTCATTTCAACCCTAACTTGAACTATCTTCAAATATCAGAGCCCATAGACCTTCTTGCCTCTCCCTGTTTCCAATGGTGTCAAGCAGCCTCTTGTCTTTCGTATAAGAACTCGGAAGTCCAGGTTATCCAACTAAGAAAATCCCCACTAGTCCTCTGCTGAAGGCACATGGCACACATCAATTTAATTAAAGGTAAACATACTGGATAGGAGTAGGCCTTTTTCTGGTCTATCTTCTGCCATCTTCTCAGGAAAGCAGTATTAGTCTTTGTTTTGTTGTTGTTGTGTTGTTGTTTGGGAGACCTGGCCACTGACAGGATCTGGTATTGCAAGGTATTCCAAAAGTGGCTCAAGCATGGGCCAGCCAGTGACCATGAGGTAGGGCAGTCATAACTGCGGTGGGGGTAATAATAAGCTGCAGCAGTCAGATAAGGTCCTTTAAGAATGTATAATAATTCTGAAAATTATATAAAGAATTTACCCTAATAACAGAGCAAACACACAGAATGGATGAGAAATACCATGAGCTAGACTGGGAGTTAGAGGAAAGAGCACATTCTCTGGAGCAGAGGTTCTCAAACTTAAACTTCAGCATGTGTCTGAAACCCTGGAAGGACAGATTGCTGGGCAGCCCTCTCCAGAGTTTCTGGTTCAGGACTCTGGAGTGAGGCCTGAAAACTTGCATTTCTGAAAAGTTCCCAGGCGGCACGGCTGGTTCCAAGATCACATATGAATAAGGCTGGAAGTTGAACAGAAGACAGTTGCTAGATGGTGCCACCGGTTTGGAGGCTGGGCAAAACACCAGGAAGATGTAGAAACGCCATGCGGGAGCTCAGGAAGAAGATGGAGATTAGGTACAGAGGAGGGAGAGCTGTTGGCACAAATTCAATATCCTTATCCTTTGTCTCTTTTGAAAAACCATTTGGAGAAGCTTACAGAGGGAAGAGGTGAAACCAAGATTGTGAGATTAGTGAAAAGTACTGACATGGGAGGGGGAGGGGAGGAGAGTTAACAACAAAGAAGAAAACAGAGATTACAGTCTAAAGTCAACACAGCTGCCGTGGTTAAATGGAAAGCCTGGTTTGGAGCCTACGGGCATTCAGGGAAGATTGCCTGAGCTTCATAGGAAGAAAAGAAGAAAGGAAATATTCCAGTTTTTCAAAAGTACACTGAGTTTTCCTAGGACTAAAGTCTCAATGGAAAGTCTTCCTTGGAAAATTACATAGGGAACATGAGAATCACTGGGCTGGATTCATAATAATATCATGCAGATAAGGAATTCCTGTAGCAGTCTCATATAGGACACTTGAACAAGTATTCCACTAATGTTTGCTTAACCACAATGAAGAGTATCAATAAATTTAGCTTTGGAGTTTTTATTATATTATTCGTTTACATTAATATGCTAAGTGCTCTTTTAAAACACACACGAGCAGGGGCACCTGGGTGGCTCAGTGGGTTAAGCCTCTGCCTTCAGCTCCGTCACAATCCCAGAGTCCTGGGATTGAGCACCTCATCGGGCTCTCTGCTCAGCAGCAGGCCTGCTTCTCTTCCTCTCTCTCTCTGCCTGCCTCCCTGCCTACTTGTGATCTCTTTCAAATAAATAAATAAAATCTTTTAAAGAATAAAAATAAAACACACACACACAGATTTAGTCTGTCCAGCTCTAACTTCCACCTGTTTCTGGCCCTTACCAACTCACTCCTAGACTTATGTCCCAACCTCTTACCCAATTACTCTGCCTCTAGTCTCTTCTTCCTTCAAGGGATTTGTTTGTGCATCATTCTGAGAATCACCTTATTAAACTGACATTTTTAACCTGATGTTTGATAACACCACATGCTTGTTCAAAAGCTTCCCATGAAACTCTTATAAAATAAAGTACAGACTCCAAACTGTAGCCTGTATTGGAAACTTTCGTAATATGGCCTCAACATGGCATTCTGGCCTTATCTCCTGTGACTCCAGGAATGGACTCTCAAGTCTAACATAATGAAAGCATTCCTTTACACTGACCCCGCTCTGTGCTGCTTTTGACTTTGCCCCTAAATTCTTGGCATTCTCTTGTTTGAATATCCAGCCCCTCCCTTCCATCAAAATTCTATCAGTTCTTTGATCTTCTCCCTGTCCCATACCTACAACTCAAACTCCATGCAAGTCAGTTTTCCCACTTTGGAATTCTGTTAATTCTTGTACATGAAGAAATCCTGTCTAACCAGACTGAAAGTTCCTTGAGGACCAACAGTGTGCTGCTTTTTATTCAAATCTCACGGCAAGCAGCCTTGTAGTAAACATTTAAGTATTTGAAGGGAGACTGATGGTGTAAAAGGGAAAATGGTTAATAGTACCAGTACCATACACATTATTTTATTGGATTTTTTTTTAGCTATAATGATTGTCATTATAAAGTATAATAGCATTTTAATGTGATGTAGTCAATCATCCAACAAGCTGGTTTACATAATTAAGTTGGGTTTCTTATTTTGCTTTATTATGCATTGAACCTTCAGAGAAATTATTTGGGGTATTCGTAAAAGGACTCTTGGAGTAAATACCAATCAGCAGGTATCTTTTTCACTTGTTTTGACTGCTATATAAACATTTGCTTGTATCTTTCTCAATTATAAGCTCCCTGAGACCTAAGACCATGTCATGTTTAGCTTTCTTTTTTGCCAGTGTATGCTCATATCTTATTCATAATGCTTGGTAAACATTGAATGACTTGACTTTATCTAATTTATATATATTTAACTCAAATTTATAACCCACCAAGAAAACTCATATGAAACACTTTATTTAAGATGATCCTTTAAAAAACGAAGCACCAAAGCCAAATGTGTTTATGATTTAGGTACAATTATCACCTTGCCTAATCTCAGCAGACAGCTCAGTAATTTCATAGAGCACTGAAAAGAAGAGGTGATTTAGGAACACACAGGCAAAATTTAAGAACAACACTTCAGGCAACATAGCAGTTTGCAGTTTTAAATTTGAAAGGCTTTGGAAATGTTTATATCCACGATACAGTGGCAGCTATTTATTTATCATTTTTAAATTTCGTTTTGCCAGAGGACAAGGCCAGTTCCAGAAAAACAAATCCAGCCCAGCCTTCTTAAGAGTCAGGTCTCGTTGCAAAACAACATTGTTCTTTAATCTTTATGTTCTGAGAGAGAAAAATAGTAAAACATCCACCAAAAAAGTCACCATTTGGGTGACTTCTCTTGCATAAGTTTGCATTCTTGTAAAGTCTTAAAAAGAATTTCTAAGTTAAAACTTTTAACTATTGTTCCTCCATGTACAGAATGTAGATAAGCTGGAAGTTGAGTAAAATGACCTTGGGTTTTATGTGCTCTGTCTCACAGCATTTCAAAATGAACTTAGATTTATTTAAAAAGCTATAAGAATAGACAAGGGAAGGAAATTAACTTTAAACATTTGGGAAAACAGGGCTTACGAAGGGGCTTATAGAAGGGGCTGCTTGACGGCATAAACACAGTGGGAGGGGGTCCCTATTCTAGAAGACACTCTGACCTCTTAAAGTAGACCTTTTAAATGAAAGAATAAGAAACTAAAAATAACAGCTTCAGGTGGAAAATTTCCTAAATGGCTCCCGAGTGTTCCTTGCCTCCAAATGATCTGGTTAAACTTGATCTTAAACCTCATTCTGTAGTCAGAGGCCTACTTCATAATTTCAGCAAATCCTTCTAGCTTACTTTCTCATGCTTCTCTAGGCTGCCATAAACCAGTGTTCTTTTGCTCTTTCTCTGTAAAATTTGATGATACTATAGACGGAAAACACAATCTCTTCATCAGTTTCCATAAAAACCCACTCATATCATGCTTTGTTTAAAGTTTTTATTGCTGTTGCATCTTTTGAAGATTTAGAGTGGTCACATTCTGCAGCATGGCCTTCGACAATCTTTAGGCTTTACCGTCTAAGTGCCTCCTTCACTCCTCTCATTTTTCATCTCCTTCTCCAGATGAACAGGCAATTGAGGGAACTCAGACTTCCTCGCTGAGGTCACAACATCTTCCAGCCTCTAGAAGACCTCTCTCCCACTTTATCATGTACCTTGTGATTGTATTTTCCTAATACAACTGCCATTCTCTTCCTAAGAAAAATCAGGGTCCTGGGATCGAGGCCCACATCAGGCTCTCTGCTCAGCAGGGAGCCTGCTTCCTCCTCTCTCTCTCTCTGCCTGCCTCTCTGCCTGCTTGTGATCTCTCTCTGTCAAATAAATAAATAAAATCTTTAAAAAAAAAAAAAAAAAAAGAAAAATCCAGATGGAAACTGTCAATATACCCATATTTTTCCATTTCCTTATGTATATGTACCCTGTGATTTATATTCGGAATTGTATTTCTGGTGACTGTGCTCTCCACAAAAAGAGAAGCCCAGAAGATGTCTGCCTCTCATAAAATTAAAATGTGGACTCCTGGCTTTAACTAGGAGCTGCTCCATCTGAATGGGTGACAGAGGGTGACCACTGTGGTTTCCCAGTGCAGCCAACCCACACTGCTTAAAGCTGTTCCCCCTGACGGCCTCTACTTTGTGTCTTCAGCCATTGTAATTTTTCACTTCAACACCAGTACTATTCTCCAAACTACAGCTGTGTGTCTGCCCACTTCCTTTGCACTCTGGATAAAACTGGCCTCTCAGAATTCCATTAGAGCAGGCCTAGCAGCAGTGGGTGGATAATTCTCTGCTTAATAAGTAAGGAAAATCTGAAAAGTTTCTCTGCTCATTTTCTCAAGTATCTTCTATGGAATGATACCAAGGTATCTGACATATTGTTGATTGCCTTTCAGTACATAGAACACAAACATCCCTTAACACTGGGACATAAATCAGAGGATCCAGATTAACAATTAGGAAGAGTAGCTCTAAATTCTAAGCTCAAGCAGTGGCTCATGAGAATGCTGCCCTCCCCGCTCCTCTCCACCTCCCTAAATTCGAGCAGAACTTCGAATTTTGCCCCAATTCCTCCTCCTCTGAAACGTCTTCCCAGCCTTCTCCAGCAGACCATAGCTTTTCTTCTTCTGCAAGACTGGGTATAATCTGATGGTTAATAGAAGGAACAACCCAGCGTAAATAAAAACTTTCTAACAATTAGAGTTCCCTAATATTGGCATGGGCTACCCTGGGAATCAGTGAGCCTTCTGTGCCTGAAACAACTTAGAAGTCGGAAAGACGATTGTCCATAATGTGGCAGAAGCAGTTATTGCTGAATAAAAACTGAACTTGATGATCTTCAAGGTCTCCCCTGATGCTGAGTTTCTAGTTACTGCTTTATATCCTCTGATGAAATAAAATATAGCACTGTCCTGCAACTGCTTCATTATTTTTGCATGTCTTTTAATTTTTTTCTAAATAAATATGAAACAGCTCAGAACCAGCAATCTCTTCATTCCCTTTCAGTGCTCTGACCACCTGGTACAAAAAAAATTTATGAATTGAATCACAAGAACTGGTTTTGAAGGGAGGTGAAGAAATGGAAGGGAGGACAACCTGGAGACCGTAAAGCAGATATGGGGCAGCACCACAGCATTACCATTCTAGGGATCAGGTCCTACTGAAGGATGCAAGCTCACAGGGCAATCCTTCAACAGCTTCAATTATTCTACTGCTAGGTCCATGCAGAAATTATTGCTGCCACTCCTAACCAGCATGCAAAAGCAGTTCTCATTCTTTTCCTCCTTGTCATCATTCCTGATTTTCTACATATGCTAAAGATGCTCACAAGAAACACTAAACGAAGTGTTTAATAATTATGGCAAATATATCCATACATTCTTTAATTGTCCCCATTTGATTGGAGGAAATTCCATAAAAGCAGACTAGAACCCAATCACAGACAAAATAAAGACAAGTGCATCAAGTCCTTAGTTGGGTTCACAGATGTGCAGCATCTACTGGTGATTGAAAGCTTGGAGGTGATTATACTGCCTTGTGTTGAAAAGAATGGTTTGTGGATCACCAGCATTGGCAGTGCCTGGGAGCTCCTTAGAATTGACAAAATTTCAGACTCCACTTCAAACGGACTGAACCAGAATCTGCACTGTAACAGCCCAAGGTGGTTCCTGTTCAAGATGGAAAAGCACTAGCATACAGGGCCTTCCCTTTCGGTAGGGAGCTTATCAGAATCAGCTAGGAAAATTGGTTAAAGAAAAAGCACCTCCTGGAGTGCCCACACTAGTACTTCTGTTACTGATAAGAATTGTGATAACATATTTCTGAGGATTTGAGGGGGGAAATGATTGTAAATCATTGACCTGTGGCTATAACACTGAAGCCCATTTCTGTTTATTGTGTTTTTTTCCAGTATAATCATGCAATCAAAAATGAGGTATTTTTCCCAACATTGTCTAAAATTGAAACAAACTAGTCATACCTTTTCTTTAGATCAAAATGGCAATTTCTTTTTAACAATGCTACAAAGGAAAAATTTTAAGACATCCTGTTGACTTCTAGTTTGTGTGTAAAAAGCCCTACTGAATAAGTCAGAAAGTTTTTAGCATGGAAATATGCTTTGAATTTATGATCATATCTGGGGAGTGGAGAGTGGTGTGGATTACACTGCATTAAATATTTGAAGCCTGAACATATCATTTATATTTGCTATAATGCATGGAGAATATAACTTAATATGTAAATGTATGAAAGGCACCAAAAATACTCTTTATGTTGTTTCTAGATTAAGCAGTTGATTAAAGCAAATACTATCGTAAGATATGTTCTTCAATTGAAGAACAGCTTAAAATACATATTTTAAAATAAAGATGAACATGTAATCATTTTGTTAACATTAAAAGTTTAATGGAAAAAATGCTTTATTTTGAAGCAAAAAATAACAATAATATAATGTAATTTAAATTTAGTTAGGGTCTGGTATTCATAAAATGGAGAACTTTCCTCATTCTAACTTCAAGAACTATTGACTATGAGGGGGAGCCACAAAAAATTCCTATCTAGATGATAGCCACTCAGATTTCCTCAGTCATCAGTGTGAAAGGTCATGAGGTCTGAGTCCAAAGTTAGAAGAGTGAATCTCAACTTTGTCCTTATTCATGTAAGCAAGTGATTTAACCTTTTTGATCTTTATTTCTTTCATCCGTAAAATGAAGAAATTATTACATACTAGGTATCTATGAGAGTTTTTTCATGTTTATTGATAACGTGAATTACTATGTATATATATTACATTTATTTATTTTCTCTCATTGTGGTTTTTGCTTTTTGGGGATGAAATGATATCATGTCTTTATGAATAACACATGAAATAATTTTTAAAATTTGATATTTACCTTTAATTTTGTTAATCATCATTTTACCTAACAAGTTTCTAATTTTTCATAGCCAAATGTATTATTTTTTTAAAAGATTTTATTTATTTATTTGACAGAGAGAGAGATCACAAGTAGACAGAGAGGCAGGCAGAGAAAAAGAGGGAAGCAGGCTCCCCGCCAAGCAGATAGCCCAATGTGGGGCTTGATCCCAGGACCCTGAGATCATGACCCAAGCCAAGGGCAGAGGCTTTACCCACTGAGCCACCCAGGCACCCCAGCCAAATAAATTATTTTTAAGACTTTTCAATTATTTTCATAAAAGTCATCCTTCAGCTCAAGGGAAGATAATACTTTACACAAATAATCTAGATTTGAATTAATTATAATTTATTCATGTCTTTTAAAGTACTTTTATTATAAAATTATAAACTGCACATTGTAAATAAAATATTTTGGCTTTGCTAATATTTTGCCATATTATGGTTAATATTTTGATTTATTTCCTTTTAGTCATTTTTCTATGTAGATTTTGTCCAAAATTAGGATCATACTGTTATGCGATAATGGGAAATACGTATTTGGTCTCTGTTTCCAATTTCTGACACAGAGTTCCTAAAACCCTCATAATATTTTTTTAAGTGATAGAGATGCTAAGAGCATCTTCTCTTCTAATATTTGGTCTTTGACCCAGATTCCTGACACAGGAGTTTTTAGACCCTTGGAATTTCTGGGGTCATAAGAGTGTCTTCTTGTATGCTAATGAGATGACTGGTGCTAGGGGCTCCTAGATAGCTTCACGTTGGGGATTGTTCACCAAAAAGACATGAGTAGAATGTTGAACTATCATCCTTACTTTCAGCCTCTGGGGAGGGGAAACAGGGTGAACTTAATCACCAATGGCTAATGATTTAATCAATTATTCCTAAGTTATAGAACTTCCAGGGGCACCTTGGTGGCTCAGTGGGTTAAGGCCTCTGCCTTCGGCTCAGGTCATGATCCCAGGATCTTGGGATCGAACCCCGCATCGGGCTCTCTGCCTCTCTCTCTGCCTGCCTCTCTGCCTACTTGTGATCTCTGTCTGTCAAATAAATAAATAAAATTAAAAAAAAAAAAAGAACTTTCATAAAACTCCAAACAACAGGATTCGAAGTGCTTCATGGTTAGTTAACACGTGGAGGTGCTGAGAAGTTGGTATGCCTGGAGAGGGTATGGAAGCTCTATATCGTCCACCACCCGCAATACTTTGCCTATGCATCACTTTCATTCAGCTGTTCCCAAGTTGTACCCTTCATTATAAGCGAGTCAGAACGAACAAAATTTCTTGAGATCTGTGAGTTGTTCTAGTAAGTTATATAATCTGAAGAGGGTATTATATATATTAAGTTGAGGTGTATATATTAATATATGTTTCAGTTTGAAAGTATTTTATCTTAAAAGAATTAAAAACTTATTTCCTGGCTTTGTCCATGGCAAAGGCCTAGAAGTGAGTACCCATACATAACATATTTAGCACAGCAATGTCTAACTGTGGTCTCCAAAAACCTTTCCCACTAAAATGAACAAGGGCTCCTTGGAAAAATGCCTCAATGCAGAAGTGGAACAGGAATGTGCAAGGTAAGAATAGAGCATCATTTGACAACAGACAACTAGCAAGCAAAGCCATCAAAAGAACTTGGAAGTCAACTTGAAGGGCTTTTTCCATTGGTCAAAGATGAGACAGCATGAGCACCAACTAGGATAATAGCAGTGGGTTAAACTAAATCCTGTATGTGTTTATAAAAGCAACAATTACAACAACAAATAACTCATTTATCATCTTTGGAGGACTGGAAAGAATGAGTGTATTATCTGAAAACTAATAAGCAAGGAAGAAATCAAGTATTTGGGTAGTCTTTCCTTTACAAGCTATATCACTGGGTAACCAAAGAATCAGTGGGAGAAAATTTCTCTTTATTAAAGTATTCCAAATAATAAATGAAAAAGAGGATAATATAATTAAAATTATAATGAATGAATAAATGCAAGCAGTGATCACCAACAGTGGTAACATCACAAAAAGAGATAACCTGATATTGTTTATCATCAATGGAAAAACCACAACTCCACCTATCTAGTAGTCAAAAAAGCATAAATGAAATAATTGAACCTGAATTATCAAGACTCTAAATCTAACTTCTAATTTTTAGAAAAGAAAAACAGAAGAACCTATTAAATGATATCATTGGAATGCAACTGGCAAAATTCAGACTTGGGAAAATTCATCAGAGCAAATAACTCAGTTTCTTCAACAAACTGTAAAAGTAAAATAAACAAACAAACAAAAACAAACACAGGGAGAGAAGGAGGGAAGACGAGGGAGGAGGGGAAAGAGAGAGAAGAGAAAAGACTGCAGAGATATGTAATATACCTCATTTTTTACAGATACACACTGAACTCTTTATGGGTGAAATGGTATCTGAGATTTGCTTTCAAAATAGTCCATAAGGTAAAATGGTAGTAGATGAAGGTATAAATGAAACAAGATTGTCCAAAGGTGATAATTTTTGTATAACTGAGTAACAGTGACATGGGCCTTTATTATACTAATCTCTCCTTTTGTATGTGTTTGAAATGTTCTACAATAAAAATATCTTTAAAAGAACAAAACACTCTTGGAGTATTCCCCATGAGAAAAGAAGAGGGAGTGAATGTAGTCACAAATATCCTTCCAGAACCACGGAGAAGAAACTGCATAGTCTGAACCTTTTTGAACTACTTTTTGAGAATTTAAAAAAAAAAAGTGTGAGCTCATAATCTTCTGGTATTTGTGAGAGAAATGTTATCCCTGAGCCAAAATGTTTGCCCAACTTAAATTGTATAAGAAAATGGAGATAGCTCTTAAGAACTCAAATGATACTTATTAACGATACTTACTTTCTTGGGTGCAGAAATGAAGTAGAAGTAAAAATACAGTTATCAAATATTCTCTTTCTTAGCTCTCTATTATTTCTTTTTTAATATTAAAAATAGTTTGCTGGGGAAAAATAGTTGCTAGAATACAGACTAACCAAGTTTATCTTCTATATTGAAGACTTAAAATTATTATCTGTCGTGAATTTATTTTTTTAAACAGTTTGCCAGTGTGTGACTCAACTAGAAGACATTCAAGTGCTCAGATTTGAGGCACAAATAGATGTCTTTCCTCAGTAGGTTCCCTCCAACACTTGCTTTGAATATTCTGGATAATCACAAGGTAGTATAGCTCCCCTCAAGACCACACAGAGATTGTGGTCTTTCTTTTCTCACTTTGCTTCCCAGCCTTGTATTGTCCCCAGAAACACAGAGCCCTCAGGATGCATCAACATACACAGCATCACAGACCGAAACATCTGAGAAGGCTCTGAATCTCTGCTACAGTGTGAGAAAGTTCAGAATACAAATTATATAGTGTTGAGGTAATTTGCAAGTATAGAGTCTCACATTCCTCAATTAACTTGACACTGGTTTAAAGCCTTAAACAGTCTGTTGTTGGATGGCTTCACCTGTATTCTTCTTGAAGGCGGCTGGCCCTGTCCATGGCCTTGATTTAGGTCACTGTCCTTTCTTGCTAGGCAAAGCATTGCCCCAGGCCTCCTCTGAGTTTTACTTGTACAGGTTTCCTAGGACTCCAGAAAGCCAGGCTACTTTCCAGCCTAGAGCCCAAGTCAAGTTCTCTGCACTCGCATGGAAACTGTTCTGACAGGTCCAGATATGTGCTAAGAATTTTGTGACCAATCTTCCTCTGGAGTCTGGGCAATGACAGTTTGCCTGAGCTAAGGGTCCTCCCTTAATGAATATGTTCTGCATATCTTGTAATTATTTTATTTTTTTCCTCTCCTTCCTGTGCTTCTAATTTTCAAAGACCTTGTATTATCTTCTTTTTTCTATTCCTTACCACATACACCTAAGGACTCCCTACGACCATTCTCCACTCCAACTTCCAATCACAGTTTCCAAGAAAACGCCCTAGCTCTAAATATATCCTTGGACTTATAAACTCTCTCTCACAGTTGAACCCTTATCATAGACACTTTAGCCCAGTAAAATGGAGAATCACATTTCCCAACTTGAATAAAGATCTGTGACAGTCCTGGGTAGCAAATACACCTGAGAATCACCCATCCCCTTGGATCCTTTCTTTGGAGAACTGACCTTGCCCCTTCTGCCCTTTTTCTTTCTATGGAAAACTCGAAGTGCCTGACAGGCATTACATTCCTGGGAAAACCCATAGCCAATTACTGATTTGTGTGGGAGTTTGACAGCCCAGACTATGCCTTAAAGTGGGACGTGTCTGAGATGTAACTTATGTTCCAGAGTACCCATGGAATCAGTCTGAGGCTGCGAAATAACTTGAAATTTCTCTCTTGCTCATTTCCTTCCCCCTTTTCAGACCGGCTTCCTCTACTCCCTTACTTGCTTCTCCAGGGAGCACTTCCGTAATAAATCCAACATTTATATATGAATTCTTATCTCAGGGTCACCTTTGGGAGAATTCAACCTAAGAGATCACTCAACCATGTCATAAAAACATTGTTTTAAAGATATATTTATTTTATTTGGGGGAGAGAGAGAGAATGCATGAGGAGAGGCAGGGGCCGAGGGAGAGGGAGAAGCAGACTCCCTGCTGAGCAGGGAGCCCAAGGCCAAACTTATCCCAGGACCTTGGAATCATGACCTGAGCTGTAGGCAGATGCTTAATCAACAGAGCCACCCAGGTGTCCTTAAAATAAATTTTAAATATAATGCAGATAATATAATATATTCTATATTATACATATATTATTTATATTATATATACATATGTAAATATTATATATTATATATAAATATGAAAGCTCATGTAAGTTTTATTGATTTCCCAAAACATCTACTATAGCCCATAAAGAAAATTTTAGAGGATGGTTGTTTATATTGAAAATGACAAGAGATGCTTCCTCCACCTAGTAGATGGCCTGATACTGGAACACAGTTCATATTTGATAAATAAATGATGCCTTATGGTTAAAAGTAACTTTTATTCAACCTTGTGTTCATCAACTGATTAGGCAAGATATTTCACAATGAGTAACAACAGGCTTACATTATGTATTGAAATCCAAAATTCATATTCACATGTAAAAACCCCTAATTAAAAAAGGAACATCTACTCACATGAGCATGTTGAACATGGAACAGAAATACAGTATAAGAGTTTCATATTTGATCCCCTAAATGCAAACATTAATGTGGAAATAATTTGAGGTTTACATTTATTGTCATAATCTTGCTATCATTTCACAGAGTCACTGCTTTTAATATCACAGTTCTAAAGAAAGCCTTTAGTTTAGAAAATATTTTATTGACTATTGAGCACATTTGACCTCAGTTTCAGGATCCTCATACTTCAAATGTGAACTTGCCTTAATCCACTGGAAACATCGTAGAGCCTTATGGAGCTAATTTAAGAAATTGAGTACTTTTACTGGAATAGAGTCGTGTTCTCATATCAACACTAGATTAAAAAATGGGTTAGTGTTGATGTAAAAATCTCAGTCATTTGCAGGAGAGGTTTCACAATTATTCTTCCCTTACATTTTTTTCAAATAGATTAAATATGTGACATCTTTATATCAACATTCAAGAAGCACTAAAACATCTGTAATAGCAAAATATCACTGAAGCTCCCCCTGAATTTTCACTCAGTAATAGCATATTTTTGGTCCAGCTCTTCTGTCTTCCAAGAGTAAAACCAAAGCAAGAATGGATTTAATTCTTAGCAACAAAAATGAGGCATCACAGTAAAAGCAATTCTAAAAAGGAAGTCTATAGCAATACAGGCCTATCTCAAGAAGCAAGAAAAATCTCAAATAAGCAACCTAATCTTGCACTTAAAGGAATTAGAAAAAGAACAACGACCACAACCTAAAACTAGCAGAAGGAAGGAAACAATAAAGATTAGAGCAGAAATAAATGATATAGAAACTAAAAAACCTTGGGGTGCCTGGGTGGCTCAGTCAGTTAAGTGTCTGCCTTCAGCTCAGGTCATGATCCCAGGGTCCTGGGGTGGATCCCTACACTGGGTTCCTTGCTCAGCAGAGAGCCTGCTTCTCCCTTCTCTCTGCCTGTCGCTCCCCCTGCTTATTGCTCTCTCTCTGTCAAATAAAGAAATAAAATCTTAAAAAAAAAAAAAAGGAAACTAAAAAAATAAAGAAAACAACAGAACAGATCAATGGAACCAGAAACTGGTTCTTTGAAAAAAATCAATAAAACTGATAAACCTCTAGCCAGATTTATCAAGAAAAAAAGAGAAAAGATTCAAATAAAATAACAAATAAGAGGAGAAATGACAACCAACACCACAGAATACAAACAATCGTAAGAGACTACTATGAAAAACTATAGGCCAACCAATTGGACAACCTAGAAGAAATGGGTAAATTCCCAGAAAGGTAAACTACCAAAACTGAAACAGGAAGAAATAGAAAATTTGAATAGACTGATAACCAGCAAAGAAACGGAGCCAGTAAATTCCAACCAACAAAAGTCCAGAACCAGAGGGATTCACGGGCAAATTCTACCAAACATTTAAAGAAGAGTTAATACTTATTCTTCTTAAACTACTCCAAAAAATAGAAAAGGAAGGAAAGCTTCCAAATTTATTCTATGAGGACAGCATTGCCCAGATACAAAAGCCAGATAAAGACACCACAAAAAAGGAGAACTATAGGCCAATATCCCTGATAAACACGGATGCCAAAAAAAATCTCAACAAAATATAGGAAACCAAATTCAACAATACATTTTAAAAAATCATTCACCACAATCAAGTGGAATTTATTCCAGGGTTGCAAATGTGGTTTAATATTCACAAATCAATCAATAGGATACATCACATCAATAGGAGAAAGGATAAGAACCATATGATCCTTTCAATAGATGCAGAAAAAGCATTTCACAAAGTATACAACATCCATTCAGGATAAGAACACTCAACAAAATAGATTAGAGGGAACGTACCTCAACATAATAAAGGCCATCTATGAAAAACCCACAGCTAACATCATCCTTAATGGGAAAAACTGAGAGCTTTGCCCCTAAGGTCAGGAACAAGACAAGGATGTCCACTCTCCCCGCTTTTATTCAACATAGTACCAGAACTCCTAGCCACAGCAGTCAGATAACAAAAAGAAATAAAAGGAATCCAAATAGGTAAGAAAGAAGGAAATTTTCACTATTTGCAGGTGACATGATACTGTATGTAGAAAACCCTAAAGACTCCACCAAAAACAAAAAACAAATGAGCAAACAAAAAACCCTGCTAGAACTGATAAGCAAATTCAGTAAAGTCACAGGATACAAAATCAATGTATAGAAATCTGCTGCATTTGTATACACCAATAATGAAACAGCAGAAAGAGAAATTACAAAAACAATCCCATGTAAAACTGCACCCAAAATAATAAGATATATAAGAACAAACCTAGCCAAAGTAGCAAAAGACCTATACTCTAAAAGCTATAGAACACTAATAAAAGAAATTCAAGATGACACAAAGAAACAGAGAGACATTCCATGCTCATGGATTGGAAGAACAAATATTGTTAAAATGTCTATACTACCTAAAGCAGTCTACATATTTAGTACAATCCCTATCATATACCAACATCATTTTTCACAGAACTAAAACAAACAATACTAAAATTTATATGGAACCACAAAGGACCCCAAATAGCCAAAGCTACCTTAAAAACGAAAAGCAAAGCTGGAAGTATCACAATTCCAGACTTCAAATTTTATTACAAAGCTGTAATTATCAAAACAGTATGGTACTGGCACAAAAATAGACACAGAGATTGATGGAACAGAATAGAAAATTCAGAAATAAACCCCAAATTATATAGTCAATTAGTCTTCAACATAACAGGAAAGAACATCCAACAGGAAAAAGACAGTCTCTTCCACAAATGGTGTTGAAAAACTGGACAGCAACACGTACAAGAGTGAAACTGGACCACTTTCTTACATCTTACATGGAAGGCAGCTATGCTCACCACTATACCACCAACGCTCTTACATCATACATGAAAAAAAAAAATCAAACAGATTAAAGACCTAAACGTGAGACCAGAAACCATAATTATCCTAGAGGAGAACATAGGGAGTAACTTCTTTGACATCAGCCATAGCAACCTCTTTTAAGATATATCTCTCAAGGCAAGGGAAACAAAAGCAAAAATAAACTATTGAGTCTATATCAAAATAAAAAAGCTTCTACCCAGTGAAAGAAACAGTCAACAAAACTAAAAGACCTATGGAATGGGAGAAGATGTTTGTGAATGACATATCTGATAAAGGGGTAGTATCCAAAATATATAAAGAACTTATCAAACCTGACATCCCCCAAAATTCCAATATTCCAATTAAGAAGTGGGCAGAAGACTTGGACAGACATGAAGATGGCCAGAAGGTCAACAGACACATGAAAAAAGGCTCACCATCACTTATCATCACGGAAATGCAAGTCAAAACTACAATGAGCTCTCACCTCTCTGAATGGCTAAAATCAACAACACAAGAAACAACAGGTGTTGGTAAGGATGAAGAGAAAGGGAAACCCTCTTGCACTGTTAGTGGGAATGCAAACTGGTGCAGCCAATGTGGAAAATAGTATGGAGGATCCTCAAAAAGTTACAAATAGAACTACCTTTTGATCCAACAATCACACTACTGAGTATTACCCAAAGGATACAACACCACCAATTCAAAGGGATACCTGTACCCCAGTGTTTATAGCAGCATTATTTACAATAGCTAAGATATGGAAGCAGCCCAACTCTCCGTCAACTGATGAATGGATACAGAATGTAGTGTGTGTGTGTGTGTGTGTGTGTGTGTGTACTATTCAGTCATAAAAGAGAATGAAATCTTACCATTTGCAATGACATGGATACAGCTAGAGAGTATAATGCTAAGCAAAATAAGCCAGTCAGAGTAAGATAAACACTGTATGATTTCACACATGTGTGGGATTTAAGAAACAAAACACACACACACACACACACGAGAGAGAGAGAGAGAGAGAGAGAGAGAGACAAAGCAAGAAACAGATTCTTAATTATGGAAACAATCTGGTGGTTACCAGAGGGGAGGGGTGGAAGGATGGGTTAAACAGGTGATAGAGATTGAGGAGCACTTGTCGTGATGAGCACTAAGTGATATATGGAACTGAAATTAATACATATACTAACATATTGTAGACTTGAAACTAATATAACACTGTAGGTTAATTAACTGGAACGAAAAACCAAAAAATTCAGCATTAAATAAAATTTCCTAGAACAAAAAACAATGAAGAAGATGATTTAATATGATACAGGCTACCATAGCAAGAAGGTCTAGATAGTCTGGCTCAGAGCATCTGAATAATAGAATGACTGTCACTATGTAGGGGACACATCTGGCTTCATGCAGAACTGTGTCATTTCTTGAAGACCTTTCCAATTGCATGAGCTTGTGATTATTCATGGAGGAAACTCTTTTGTATTATTTACAAAAATTTGACCTCTACAACTTTAGCTTTATGGAAAAAGTGAGACAAACTTATGTTCCAAGTGATGATTTAAGAGGGAAAAATATTTATGAGGTACTAGATTGTGATGTCTTGCAGTGCAAGATGCAATAAAACAAATGAGGTTTTTCTTCACCCAAGGTACTTTTCACTGATTCAGGTTTAAAAATATATAGTTATGGGGCACCTGGGTAGCTCAGCTGTTGAGCGTCTGCCTTTGGCTTAGGTCACAATCCCAGGGTCCTGGAATCCCTGCTCCGCGGGAAGCCTGCTTCTCCCTCTATCACCCCTCTGCTTGTGTTCCCTCTCTCACTGTGTGTCTCTCTCTGTCAAATAAATAAAATCTTTATAAATAAATAAATAAAGATAAAAATATATAGTTAAGTACACATGTACATTAATGAAGTATTTGAAGGGAGAGTTAACATTTTAATAGTACATGTGATTAATGATGTCTTGCATGAAGTCAGAGCAAGAAAAGTCAGTGCAAATGACCTCTGAATTGAAAAAAAATGCAGGCTGAAATGTCTTCAGTAATTATTTTGGCTGTGTAAAGTCTGAAACAATGAGTGAGGTTTCAAATTTCTTTTATAGAACCCATAGGATTTAATACATCAAGTTTTGGGAAGAACTATGGCTACTTATTTAAATTAAAATATGACAACTAGTAATAACATTATTCTAGTTGTAGTCAACATGCACAGCCCGCCTTTGCCAGCTTCATGAAGCAATGAAAAACAAAAACAAAAACTTTTTTTTGAGTTATTCTAGTAATTTTGAACAGCTGCAACTAGTCTATGAGAGCGTAATTTTTGCCAAAGATATTTTGTCATGCTCTTTCTTTATCATCCAGTTAAATATTCCTTATATTTCAATACCAGTTAAATTTCTTTCTTATTTCTCAGAAATACGAATACAACTAGACAGGCCAAAGATGGTGTCAAGCTTTTCATACTGTCTCTTATTCATTAATCATACATATGAAACACCAAAGGTATTTTGCTAGTTAAGAGCAGCACTTGGGCTGAAATCCTGGCATGGTTCACTGCCAAAGGGATGAAATGTAGGGCACCCCAGGGACTAAGCATTTCTCCCACCATGTGAAGGTCCGTTGTAGCATTCTTTTGGCTTTTGCTGTTTGTTCAAATATAAGCGAGTAAGTTGTGAATTTTAGCTCATCTGGGTCCTTAGCCAGTTTCCTTTGCCCTACATCCCTCTCTTCTACTTAGAGATTCACCCCAGCTGCCTTTTCCAACTCTATTCTGAGGAGTGCCCTTTGTTGCCCTGGCTGGGCACCAAATTTATCCAGGAAAGGCCAAAACAAATAGCACCATTGAGAGACGTTACAAAATGACTGTTACTTTGCCAGAAGCTGCAGCAGACTCACAAGCCCTCAGGGGGTCTCTAGGGATGAGTTGAGACTCACATTCAAGTCTCCAGACTTTCTGAAACTCTGCTGCCCAGGGATCAATTCTCTTTTCATAGGTAGAAGGTGAGGATAATTTCAGGATGACTTTACTGACTCATTTACAGAGCCTGTCTATGGCTTCTGAGTATAAAAAAAGGTAAAGACAATGTCCTTTCAAGTGGAGATGGGTAGGTAAATGTCTGTCTGGTCATGCCAGGAAAACAGCAGCACTTCAGACTCACTGGGTTATGCCTGCCCAATAAAACCCATTGTATAGTATTTTTAAGCAATGTTACTAACAACTAACAATGGACAGCCACTGGAGAGCTTTGAGAAGAGGAACCACATTTTTAAAAGGTTATTCTGGCTGCCCTGCTGAATATAGACTGAGGAGGACAAGAATGGGAGGGACAAGATGATTTCAGAATCCACTGTAGTGGCATGGGTAAGAGAGGAGGGTGGCTTGGTTTAAGGTGTTGGTATGTGGGCAATGTCTACAAGGAAGAAAAAACAACAGTGTTCCATTTCAGAATTAATCAGAGGATCTTTTTTTGGTAGAAATAATCGCATAGCAAAGTTGATTACAAAGGCCACTTCTAGTACCCTAAAATAAAACTATGTCATTATATGTAGTAGTGTGCCCTTAGCTAACCTGTCTTTCAACTTCCTCTCCATAAAATGGGTTAATCTACTTACCTCATGAGATTTATTTGAAAATTAAGAGCATTAATACATGTAAATCTCTTAGAACAGAGTTTTGCACTAGAAAGTATAAATAAATACAGCTATTAGTAACTTTCTATTCTCTGTATTACAGAGTGGCAAGTGGGAGGGCATAAATAAAAGTCTTTCAAAATTTGCACAAAATCATTACATTTTACATTTTAATGTAAAAAAGGATAAAAAGACAACCTTGCTTTACCACATGGACAAATATTATCTGATCTCTCTTATGAACCAATCTTTCTATTTACTGACTCTGACCTTGCCAACTGTCACTATTGAACAAAATTCAGTTTAGCTAATGGCTAATTCCTGTCCTCAGTATCAATACCCAGAAGAAGTCTTTGAAAGACACAAGCAGGATTCTGTTATCCTAAGATTTTCCTGCAAGGAGAAGTGAGGGTATTTCTCTTCTGGTGTCCAAAGGAATGACCGTATGTATGTCTCCTCAATGGCTCTACCTCTTGCTGGTAGCACCCCCAGCCCTTGTCACCAGCAATCGCTACTCATCATGGTCCTAGCGCTACTCTCAGTCCAGCTTCTGGTTTCTGTTGACCACATATCCATCTGTTGTCCTTTCAGACGAAGAGTGATTAGAGTGATCAATTCCGTGTATTAATTCCCTCCATTTGAAAGATTGAGGGTGGCTTCTCTTTTCCTGGCTACATGTTGAATGATAGAATATTCATGCAGGTGATTAAGTAGAACACATTGGGAAAGATCAGACCCCACTATGCACAGAATTGCATAAACTTTTGGAGGCAGGAAATCTGGGTGGTGGGGGAAGCAGTATTTACATTTAATCAACAAAATTTCAGCTTATTAGATCTGAGGTGGTATGTAAGATAGCATAGATACCAATTTAACATTAATTCTATGATACTAAAACTTGAAAGAGGTAGGAAGGAGAGGAATGAGAATTTATTAATAAAGAATCATTTGACCCCCCTCTTCTACTAAAAGACTGGCAGGAGGGAGGGACAGTTACAACAGAGGAACAAGTAGGCTTCGTAATCAGAGGCTTTATTCTAGCAAGGAACAAAAAAAACATAGAAGGAGGCTTCCAACTTCATATTCCACCTTAATTGCTAAATAATTTCTCTTCAAAGACATACTCTTGAGCTTTCTCTTTTTATTCATGAACACTGTACATCACATACAATACCAGGAGGTTGCTCACATGACTTCAGATAATCTTACAAGTCAGTTATATTCTTCATGGTAATTGATATATTTCAAAGACCTCAAAAAATATAAATTAAATGTTCAAGAATCACTCAAGTTGAAAGAATTACCTCCAAAAATATAAAATATTCTAGAATTTGAGAGAATGTAATGAATTTATCACATTGATCATTTAGTCAACCAAGAAAGTCTATATGCTAACCAAAAATCATTATGAATTTATCTATAAAAATCATCATTAAAATCCATTCCTTAATTTCTCTTCATTACTTGCTTTCTTGTCAGTGGTTATTCTGTCACGTTAGGATTTCAGCAAGAGATCAATAGCAAATGGCGGGGGGAGTCTTGTTCTCAAAGGGAAAAACTTCCTTAATTTTACAAAGGCTACAGACAGCCTGACTTCTGTGCTGGAGGTTAGAGAAGAACAAAGCAAACTCATCTCTTGTTGGTAAGGCAGAGCTGAGTTGGCAACTCTCTCTTCCTGAATGAATTCCAAGGCCAAATAGCTCAACAACTTCTTGTTGCATTAGCCTCAGTCCCATGGAGCACCACTTGGAGTATTCCATTTTTTAAAAGATTTAAAATAATAATATGTTTTGCAATTTTGTACTACAGTAGTTTAATATCAGTATATGTTATCAAAGTAAGGATTGGAGAAAGGGGAATATTTTTACACTGTTGGTGGGAATGCAAGCTGGTATAGCTACTCTGGAAAAGGGTATGGAGGTTCCTCAAGAAATTAAAAGTAGAGCTACCCTACAACCCAGCAATGGAACTACTGGGTATTTACCCCAAAGATACAGATGTAGTGAAAAGAAGGGACACATGCTCCCCAATGTTCATAGAAGGAATGTCCACAATTGCTAAACTGTGGAAAGAGCTGAACTGTCCATCAACAGGAGAACGGAAAAGAAGATATGGTCCATATATACAACGGAGTATTACTCATCCATCAGGAAGGATGAATACTTACCATTTACATTTATATGGATGGTACTTGAGGGTATTATGCTGAGCAAATCAAGTCAATCAGAGAAAGACAATTATCATGCAGTTTCAACTACGTGTGGAACATAAGAAACAGGGCAGAGGACAATAAGGGAAGGGAGGGAAAACAAAATGGGAAGTCATCAGAGAGAGAAAAACAATGAAACATTTAACTGTAGGAAACAAACTAAGGGTTGCTGGAGGGGAGCTAGAGGGGATGAGATATCTGGGTGATGGGCATTAAGGAGCGCTTGTGAAGTGATGAGCACTGGGTGTTATATGAAACTGATAAATTATTAAACACTACATCTGAAACTAATGATCTACTAAAGGTTGGCTAAGTGTATTTAAATTTTAAAGGAGGGGTATGTGGGTGGCTCAGTCGGTTAAGTGTCTGTCTTTGGGTCAGATCATGATCTCAGGGTCCTGGGATCTAGCCCCACATTGGGCTCCCTGCTCAGTGGAGAGCCTGCTTCTCCCTCTTCTTCTGCCTCCCTGCCCAGCTGGCGCTCTCTCCCGCTCAAATAAGTAAATAAAATCTTTTTAAAAATTAAAATTAAAATTAAAAAAATAAATAAAAGAATATGTTATCAAAGGTTATCTCAGCTTAATCTTGATAATAACTGATCAAAAAGTATTACAAAATTATGAACCAACCAGCATAATAAATCATATTTTCTACTGGAAGTTCTTTCTCTTTTTATCTCTTGCTTCTTCTTTCCTTCTCTTTCTCCTCTTCTCCTTTCTCCCCTTCATTTCACTTGTCCTTCTTTCTGCCCTCCTCTTCCTTCCTATTTCTTTATTTTGCATAAACTTGGTCCCTAAAACTCCCTCAGGTTCCAAACCCTTTCCTGACACCTACTTATTTCCTTCTCCACAAAATGTCTCAAAATTTTATCTATACTTACTTCCTAGCTCTTTAAACCACTTAAAATCAAGACTTCAAGACCACATTTAAAAATTTTAAATGTTAGGGTGCCTGGGTGGCTCAGTGGGTTAAGCCGCTGCCTTTGGCCTCAGGTCATGATCTCAGGGTCCTGGAATCGAGTCCCGCATCGGGCTCTCTGCTCAGCAGGGAGCCTGCTTCCTCCTCTCTCTCTCTCTGCCTGCCTCTCTGCCTACTTGTGATCTCTCTCTCTGTGTCAAATAAATAAATAAAAAATCTTTAAAAAAAAAATTTTAAATGTTATTTGTGAAAGTCATTGACACTATCCCATTGTCACCATCAATTGACAAAATCAACAATGACAATGTTAGAGTATCATTGAAAAAATTCATCAGCTGTTGGAAACCAATTATGATGTGCCATATCCCAAATGTAATCTATACACTATACTTAGAATATAATCAGGCTTTGTATCACATAACAAAGTTTCTGCAGATATCAGAATAACCCAAATCAAGCCAACTTTGAATGATAGACTAGTCAGCATTACAGGCTTACTAGAGGTGAGACCTGAGGGTCCCTTAAAAAAATTAATATTGCTGTTACCAGTCATGGCAAATGAGGAAAAGTAGCCTGAGGAAAGGATGCCTTACAATAAGGTGAGGAAACAAATATTTAGTCTTGCTCTAGGGCTGGTGGTCAATGTGAACTCTCAGCCATAGAGAACTGTGGAAATTCTGGTTGTGGGGTGAACTGCCTGGGTCATGGGGCAGCCAAGAAAATAAAGCTAGAAGCCAGTGAGCCTGGGCCTAGAATAGTTGTAAATATTCTCTGTGTTTTCCTTCCATTGCATCATTCCCTCCTTTTTTGCTGCCTTTTTTTTTTTTTTTAAAGGCATACCCTGATCTTAGTTGTGCAAGGAGTAATTAGAAAAAGATCTGTGTCTCAGTCTGGACTGAAAAGGTATGAATGCAGTATTTCCTCCCCCAAGTCTGGAATGGGCAGAGTGGCGGTATAAGCAGCATCAGAGGCAGCAGCTCAGGGGAAATGAGGAAGCCCAGCAGAGCCACAGGGAGGTGGCCTTGTTTCTACAGACCCCTGAGGCCATAAACAGAAACTGAGGAAGAGTTGAGGGTGCTGGTTCCTGACAGAATCAATGGGAGTCAAAACCATGCAGTGTAGGCTGCAACTGTGTCTATATCAAATTTAAAGAGGATTAAAACTAATTCATAGGAAACTCAGACAACAAAAAACTGTACAGTGAGTTTTAAGGATTTCAATCCAACACAGTAAGCATTCATTCAGTGCTTTCTACGTGTAAGGAAGTTATACAGACTGTGCTTTTGAGAAATTTACAATCTATAATAAAAATTCCAAATAAAAAGAGGAAATAATAAAGGCCTCAAAAGTTACTCAGAATTTAATAGGCATCCAGAGGAAGAAAATTTTATTTCTGAGCTGGGGATTCGGGTAAGGTTTAATGTGTGTCATGACAGGGTCAGTGATAACATAACCCGAAGAAGAGTCCAGGAGACACAATGTAGGCGTGAAACCCATTTCCCTCATGCACCAGTTGGAAATTGTGCTCAGGTATAAACAACCAAAAACCTAATGTGTAAGCTAACTGAACTAAACGTTCATCTCTTCACCCAACAAGATTTTCTGGACACATGTCAGTGCAGTGGCTCTCAGAGCCATCAACATCCCAGGCTCTTTCATCTTTCTGTTCTACGTTCCTTAGTGTTCCACCTCTCATCCTGGTAGTTCCAAGATGATTCTGGTTTCCCAGCTATCTCTTGCTAAAGGATAAGGAGAAAGAACGAGTCATGGAAGAGACAAGAAAATGTTGCCAACCACCCCCCTCCGCCCTGAGCAGACTACCAGTTAGGTCCCTTTGGCTAGAAGTATGTGGGAAGACTTCAGTCCTTGGAGCACCTGGGTTGTTCATTCAGTTAAGCATCCAACTCTTTTTTTTTTTTAGCATCCAACTCTTGATTTCAGCTCAAGTCATGATTTCAGGGTCATGAGACTGAGCTCTACATTGGGCTCCGCACAGGGGGCAGAGCTTGCTTAAGACTGTCTCTCTCCTATGCCTCTGCCCCTTCCTACCCCGCTGTCACATATCTGCTCTGTCTCTCTCTCTCTCACACACACACACTCTCTCTCTCTCTTTCAAAAAAAAAAAAAAGAAAAGAAAGAAAGAAAGAAGGAAAGAAAAGAAAAGGAAAAAAAAGGCTCTTTTTGTTTTCTTCTTGTTTTAGGTGATCACACTGTTAATACCCCTTCTGGAAAAATATAAGTCAGGGTTCTGCTACAGAAAAAAAGGAAGAAAGAATATTAAGTTGTTAACTACCCGGACGTTCCAACCCCCCACACATTAGCTATGCAGCCGAGGATAAAAATCACTAACATTTCTGTATGGCAGTTTCCTGTACCTGTGAAATGGTTATAATAATACTTTCCTAGTATGTGTTTGGGTGGGGATCAGGGACTATGTATTCAGGATATTCAATATAGTCTTGACAAGTTAGGGGAGTATGATAAAGTGTAGGTGCTGTTATTATTTGGTTAATTGGTTTGTTTGTTGGTTGATTAGGAATTGAAGGAGAAGTCAGTTTTCAAAAGGTAGATACTGAAAGAATAAAATTTTAGATGAAGGAAACAAGAGTGCAAAAACATGCAACTAGAATACATTAAGAAAGTTTAAAGAGGGGCGCCTGGTTGGCTCAGTGGGGTAAAGCTTCTGCCTTCAGCTCAGGTCATGATCCCAGGGTCCTGGGATTGAGCCCCACATAGGGCTCTCTGCTCAGCAGGGAGCCTGCTTCTTTCTCTCTCTGCCTGCCCCTCTGCCTACTTATTTCTGTGTGATCTCTTTCTGTGTCAAATAAATGAAAAAAATCTTTTAAAAAAATAAAGTTTGAAGAGTGTTCAGGAAATTTTACATAGTTCAGGAAGGCGGTCACCAAGTGAAAGGGGAAAAGGGAATGGTAATGCTTGAAAGTTAGGCTGGAAGTGGGTCATAAGCTGAGTGTTGGCAGTGGGGTTGGGGAACAAGGACATAAGAGCCAGGTCAAAGGGTTTGGATGCCTTGGCAGATAATGTGGAAGCAGCGAAGGTTTCAATGCAGGATCAAGGGCATGCTGTGCTTCATGCTGGCCACTTTGACAGCAGCGCATAAGACATACTTGGGAGCTGGAGAGAAAACCAAAGCAAGGAGAAGAGTAAGGAAATTAATTTATATCCAAGCCAAACATAATAAGAGCCTGAAGTGAGATAGCAACAACAGAATAGAAAAGAAGGACTGATGTGGGAGTCTTTTTTAAAGCATTAATTACAGAATTTGGCATCCAACAGAATAGAAAAGGTCAGGGAAAAGATGGGGCCAAGGTAATGAGCTAAAATGTCAAGCTTAGTGGTGTCGTTACGCACGGTGGAGAGTAGAGAGGAGGCCAGGGAGAAAGAGGACCGCATTAAAAAAAGGTGGAAGGAAAGAATGGAGAGGGAAGTTGAAGGGAGGGTACAGATGGAAAAATACTGAGAGTAGAGAGATTTAGTCATGTAATATAAGTTGTATAAAAATGGTTATATTGCAAAGGGTTCTTTAATCCATAAAAGGAATTTTCTCAGGCAAATTAATGAATCTGTAACAGCTAGATGCCTAAGCCGAGTCATGTGCTAATCTGGCAGTGTGGGGAGGCACCTCCGCTGTACACTTTAGAACATTTATTGCTGTTGCAATGGCATTAGCATAGAAATAGTCCAAAAGTACGCAAACAAGTTTCTGAAGGAAATTCTCACTACTTAGTCTTTCACTCTCATTAGGATGCAAAATTATTCCTCTGGAAGTATTTGGGCACAGTTTTCCCTTCCTAGAGGCAGAGGGATAAGTTAATTTACCTCTCTAGGATCCCTTGCAATGTTCAGATCTTGTGATCAAGGGCTCTGGGCTCAGTTTCAGCAGTTAATGGTCACAATGGAAACCCAAGGCGAAAGCAGACTGGGGAATCGCTGCTGGAATCAAAGCACTTTGTCACTTTGAGAAGAACAGAGTAAGGAACATAAGTGGCCTATTGACAGAATTGTTTGCTTATCATTTTTGGCACCTGGCATTTAAAACTGGGCAGGAAACACCTTTGAAAAATGATCATCCCAAACAGTTAAGCCTAAATACAGTACTTTCATCTCCGCTTCTGGGATTCGGGGTCATTTAGATTTTGACATTGTAGCCTTAAATCATCTAAATACATTCTTAAGTTTGCAGAAAGGGACAATTAGAGTCTAAGATCCTATTTTTGAAGAATTATTCTGAAAATGCTTTTAGTGAAAGCTTTTGTGCAGACACAAATCTTTAGATTCAGTATTATTTTAAGTAAAATGAAGTTTGTTTCAAACTTCAGAATGGTCTTTGAAAAATGTTATGTGTTTTCTTACAGTATTTTGGTTTACTTTAGAGATAATCATTTCTCCCTAAATGAAGTTACTGGAATCTACTACAGCATTTAATTTCGTACCTGCTTGGTCTCAGGCACTTAATCAGCACAGATATAAAAAGGTACAATTTGATTATGCTAAATTATCTCACTTGTGATTGGGACTAGCTAGTTTTAGGAGCCAATGTGATTGTAAATAAATTCATATTAGAGGGCTGAATGATTGGAAGTCATTTTTTTCTTATTTTCTTGAATTTTATTACATATGAGGTTAC
This sequence comes from Neogale vison, assembly GCF_020171115.1. Classification (NCBI taxonomy): domain Eukaryota; kingdom Metazoa; phylum Chordata; class Mammalia; order Carnivora; family Mustelidae; genus Neogale; species Neogale vison. Next base: position 61,960,091 of record NC_058093.1, on the reverse strand, counting down.
AGATCTCATGAGTTTGTGGCACTTAATCTAAAAGCAGTAAAAGTGCTAAGCTGAGTATATAATGATATTCATAAGTCAACTTATCATAGAAAAAGACTGTGTTTGTAGCACTTTTTCAAGTTGGCAACTGTCTGCAATGAAACTAAGGAGTCCTCTTTCCTCCTTCATATTTATGGAAGTACTCTGCTAGTTTGACTCTCACTGGAGGTTCCCAATTCCTAAGTAATAATGTCTTACATGTAAGACATTCCTTGTAGAGTTTTTTTGGCTAATAATGTCTTGTATGTAAGGCCTTCCTTGTAGAGCTTTTTTGGCAAAACACCAGTCAAGAAAATAGAAGATGTCTATAATAATCTCCTTTTCCATCCCCATAACCACATATTTTATAGACTTCAAAAGTAAAGATTAAGTCAAGGTCATCCAGTTAGAGATTAATTTTTTAACACAAAGTCTAGTGTTCCATTCATTACTTTATCTTTATTACCTTAAAAATCACATTCAGCATGTATTATGCTTAAGCTTTGTAAATCATAGGTTAGTATCTGAATCAGGGATCATGCCTTACAAGCAGCTTTCTTAATAAATCCATTTGCTCAGTGTATAATGCCAAGTTAAAAGAATTTAAAGAACTCAGATTAGGTTGCTTTTTAGTAATTCTAATTGTGACTTACTAAATTAAATTACAAATTGAAATGCAGCTGAAATAACTCTGTAACTGGTGCTGTTATGGTTAATGAAAAGGTTTTCCCTATCTCTGGAACATTTATTTTCATGAAAGTGAGTTCTATTCAGCAAGTACTAATGAGACATTTGTCAGGCTAAAACCTTGTGTTTGAATCTTCTAAAGAAAATCACAGCAACAAGCTCAGAGAAGTATGAGGTATGGGTGGGATTTTAATTAGTGCTATTCCAATTAGCATTGATTTCAGTTAGAGCTATTGATCTTCAACTATATGCCAGACCCTTTGTTTGGCACCTTCATCAACATTATGACATTTAATTCTCTCTCAAACATGATGGGGTAGGCATGGTGTCTCTACTTCACAAATGAAAAAATTTCAGGATTCTGAGATTTAGTTTGATGTTCTGTCCATAAGCTTCACTAATGGCAAAATAAGCTGTCTGAACCTTGCAATGGAGCTCAAGGATAGATCAGTATATAATATATATCATGATAATATTTATCACGAATTGGTTGATTCATTTATAAATTGGGCTGATACTATTAGCAAACATGAAGCTATACTTGAATAAAATGAAACTTCAGTAGGGCTGTGGCAGTGGAACATACTATAGAACTTTATATATTTCTATATTGCTTAAATGTTTATTAGAGTAAATACTAATTGTAACTTCAAACAAGCAAAATATAAGAAAATGATGAGAAATTTTGGTTAGATTTACTTTAAGTCTGGAAATGTCCACCTATTTTCATTTGATGCTGGATCTCCATATTATGTATGGTAGAAAACAGTAACAACAATGTCAACAATAATAATTGTAAACATTCATGTTGTATATATTCAAACACATTACTGTATGACATATATGTTATATATTTATTTATTTATATTTTATTTATTTATTTAAAGATCTACTTATTTATTTTAGAAAGAAAGTGTGCAAGTGGGGGGAAGAGAAGAGAGTAGGGGAGAGAGAATCCTTAAGCAGACTCCCTGTGGAGCACAGATCCCAAAGTGGGGCTCAATTCCAGGACCCCAAGATCATGACCTGAACTGAAACTGAAATCAAGATTCAACTACTAAACGAACTAAGCCACCAGGCACCCCTCTTCTCTATATTAACTCATTTAATCTTCACAATCTTTTGAACTTGAGATAATTATTATCTGCATTTTAGAGATGAGGCAATTACAGCACAGAGAAGTTAAAGAGTTTTTCAAATTTACACATACCCCTAGCAATATGCCTCCTAAATACAGGTTCTTTAACACCCAGTCTCTTTTGCCATACCTACCTGAACTCTCCTATGGTCTAGTTCAATGACTATTAGGTAATATATCATTTTGATAGTTTTGTTTTGGCATTAAAATCACAAATTCCTGGGATGCCTGGCGGCTCAGTCAGTTGGGTGTCTGCCTTCAGCTCAAGTCATGATCCTGGGGTCCTGGGATCGAGTCCTGTGTCTGGCTCCTTTCTCAGTGGGGAGCCTGCTTCTCCCTCTGCCTGCTCCTTGTGTTCTCTCTTTGTCTCTGATAAACGGATAAATAAAAATCTTTTTTAAAAAATCACAAATTCCTAATCCTCACCTGAATTAGTATTTAGAAAACCAAATTACTTTCAATTCAGTTTGGTACATATCTGTTGAGAACCTGTCAGATGCCAGACGATCTTCTGGATGCTTAGGATATATCAGCTACCTTTGGGGAGCTGAAGTGGTAGAAGGAAAAAAAAAATTATGTGCCTGAATTCTCCATAAAGTAGAGCCTGTAACCAAGACTGATATAAGTATAAGTAGATAATTTAGAAGTATGATCTCAGTGGATAAAAGTTAGAGACAGGGGGAATAAAAGAAGGATGGTGGAAGAATCAATTATTGGACACAGTAAGTTGGCAGCCAGTGTCTTGTTCTATAATCCATGGGATACTTTGTAAAATGTATCCAGGAATATCTGCCTGAGGGAATAAAATACCCACCTCCCTTGGCCACGAATAGCCATGCAGGATCAAGTCCCCTCACATTCCGGTTACAATTTTGTACCCAGCAATCTCTCAAAGGCAGTCTGCACTGCCAGAGAAGCTCTAAGACAGGAATTTAAGATGTGAGTCTGAAGTAAGGTACTGCGTGCCTGAGTCAGGCTGCAACCGCATGAAGCTGGTCGAAACCCTCAGGGAACCAGTGACCTCTGCCAAAGCCAGAATCGTAAGTGAGGCCAGCAGGATTGAAAGCTAAATACAAGCTAAATACAATGCAACAATGAACAAACACAAGTAAATCACATAATATTAAGAAAGTGACAAATGATATTGCCAAACAAAGACAAAGAAAAAAAAAAGCAATTTAAGGAGATTTGGAATAAGGATGGTAAAAGAATTAGACTGAAATCTAAATACAGTGGTCAGCCTTGCCTCATTAAGAGGGAAATAATTGAGCAATGACTTGAAGAAAGTGAAGGAACAAGTCACGCAGGTAATTGAAACTTAAAAATAATTTGACTACTGTCAATTATTAAGAACTGTTGAATAAGTTCCTTCTCTTTTTATTTCAACATCTCTAGTTGAAGAGGGCTATTTAAAGTGTTTGTTAAAATCAACGATTGGGGGCGCCTGGGTGGCTCAGTGGGTTGAAGCCTCTGCTTTTGGCTCAGGTCATGATCCCAGGGTCCTGGGATAGAGCCCCACATGGGGCTCTTTGCTCAGCGGGGAGCCTGCTTCCTCCTCTCTCTCTCTCTCTCTGCCTGCTTGTGATCTCTATCTGTCAAATAAATAAATAAAATCTTAAAAAAAAATTAATGATTAGTTAGAACTTTTGGTTTGGTTTTCAGGCATTCCATTAATTTCTTTCAATTTACTGCCTTTGTTTCTCTCCTCTCAAGTAAGGCAAGCTTTTATCACTTTTAGGTACAAAAGACTGTATGGTAATGAAGTAAAGAATGTACGTATCCAAACCAAGTTCTCCCTTGGATGCCTGACCTATAGATCTACTGCTGATGACTAAACATCTTCACGTGGAGTCCAATAGACATTTCAGATACATCACGTCCAAGATTAAGCTCCGGATATCCCCCTGCCTTACTTCAAAAGTGCTCATTTTACTTTTAGTTGACTACAAATTCCATTTTTCAAGCTTTCAGTGCCAAATAGTGCCATTCTTGATTCTTTTCTTTCTCTTACTTTCTATATCTGGTTTGTAATCAAATTCTGATGTCTCTAATTTCAAAATATAGCCAGAATTTAGCCACTTCTTCACAGCCAGAGGCTTGGTTTAAAATACCGTCATCCCTCATCTGCATTACTGCAATAACTTCCAATGGTCTCCTCCTTTTCTTGCTTCCTCTCCTACAGACTGTTAAAAACTTGCTTTAGATCTTGTCATTCCTCACTTAAAAGCCTCCAATGGCTTCCTGACCCGCCCTGAGTAAAAATCAAAGTCCAACTCTGACTTGCAAGGCCTTGTATGTTCTAACTGCCCATTACCTCTCTGACCTCATCTCCTAACACTTTCTTGGTCCAAGCAGATACACTAGCTGCTCTTAAGTCTTTGAACTTGCTTTTTTCCCCCAGATATCAGATGACTAACTCCTTCAATTCTTTCAGATTTTTCTCAGGAATCACTTTCTCAATGAGACCACCACCCCCACACCCCTACTATGGAGAATAACACAACTTCCCCCTCCTCCAATGCTTCTACTTGTCCTCTGCTTCATTCTTCTCCATAGCATTTATCACTTCCTAATACCTTCCTTCTCTCTCATTTATTGTTCACCTCTGCCACTAGCATACAAGCACCCAAAACTGTGCTGAGCACATAACATATGCTTAATAACTTTTTTGCTGTATGAAAGAGTAAACAAATGATTTTGGAGGCATCCATTCACCTCCAGAATAGTTATGAGGATTATAGCAGGAATCCAAAAACAAGAAAACGTTCAGCTTTTGAAAACCAAAGTGTAATTTTTCAGCTAGTCAATAGGCTGGAGTATCAGAATTTGTTAAGAAACAAAATATTTTCCAAATTTCTTTAACTCCCATTAATATATTAAGAACAAGTTTGTGTAAACTTGTTGGCAAGACTTTATTATAGACCACAGGAAAGAGGAATCCTATGATCTGGCATCAACAAATTTCTTTCAGAAAGGAAGGAGCAGAAAAGCTTTCTCCATTCAGGAAAGGTAATATTGGGGAGGAAGAGAGAGAAAACAATTCCTTGGATGTGTGTTATCTGCCTACACTTCTCTGGGTTAACATCACAGGAGGTGGAATATTAATTAGATTGGAAGGAAAGCCAGAAGCAGGAGCTTTTGCCCATTTCCCACTGGGTACCCTGAGACTGTATTCACACTGATACTGGGGCAGAGAGAGGAGAATTGTAACAGTGCTCAGACACTGGAGGGAAGTGGTTTAAAAAGTCGTTACAATGAGGAAATCAAAGCACTCCTAGAATAAAAAACTTCAGTGCAGGCAGACCAGACCAATCAGAAAGCATGTGGGAGACTCTCACATGGGTATGGGAGACACACCCAGAATAAATGGGGGATCTGTAGTGCCATCTTGGATCAAGACAGTACATAACTGAGGGGAAACAATCAGGTTCTTAGTCAAGATAAACCATAATTTCTTAGCCATAGATTTCAATGAGGAACACTAGCAAGACATTCATGGGCTGGACCAGATTGAGCACAGGTTAGTGAATATCAGTATCAGCCATTGTAAATTTAAGAGTCAGACCAACACAAAAACCATCATGAGGCACTGCACCCCTCCAGTGAGGATCCTAAACTTTCCCCTCATCTAGATTCTCCCTTAAGAAGTAGGCAGGCAGGGACACCTGGGTGGCTCAGTGGGTTAAGCCGCTGCCTTCGGCTCAGGTCATGATCTCAGGGTCCTGGGATCGAGTCCCACATCGGGCTCTCTGCTCAGCAGGGAGCCTGCTTCCTCCTCTCTCTCTCTCTGCCTCTCTCTCTCATCTGCCGATGGAACACATCAAGCCCCCAGATGCGTTCCATCGGCAGACAAGTAGATGGACAAGTAGTCTCCATCTACTTGTGATCTCTCTCTGTCAAAAAATAAATAAAATCTTAAAAAAAAAAAAAAGAAGTAGGCAGGCATAGGACACAATAGTCCTCAAAAAAAAGCGGTTTTTTTTTTTAAGATTTTATTTTATTTATTTGACAGAGATCACAAGTAGGCAGAGAGGCAGGCGGAGAAAGTGGAAGGGAAGCAGGCTCCCCGCTGAGCAGAGAGCTCGATGCGGGGCTCCATCCCAGGACCCTGGATCATGACCTGAGATGAAGGCAGAGGCTTTAACCCATTGAGCCACCCAGGTGTCTCAAAAGTGTTTTGTTGTTTTTTTTTTAATTGACTAAATGTTTACCTCATCAAATTGTTTTTAACTAGAAATGAATTGTGTAAACTGAAAGAAAATGATAAACACTGAATTGGCAAACTGACATTTTGATCTGTACCAGTTATTTCCGAGAGTGAACTGAGGGCTCAGGACAATTTTATCAGTTACGGATAAATAAAAAGCCCCACACATTCTTTGCATGTCTATATGATAACGAATTTTTTTACCTTACAGCCACAGCAAATACATCACCCCTTACCTCCCTAACCAGTCCTAAATTAAAATACTATGGCCAATCTGAAAAAAAAACCTAATTAATTTTTCACTTGTATCTTCACACTGACCATTATAGTACAGGATAGAATTTCAACCCTGTACAGGCTTTTTAGTCTACCCTTCTGAGAAAACTTATGTAGACATGAAAAATAAGCTTTTACAACAATGGAAGTGTTGGCTCTCAACATAATTAGGAGTGCATCAAATACAAAAATATGTAAGTAGAGGGCGCCTGGGTGGCTCAGCGGGTTAAGCCGCTGCCTTCAGCTCAGGTCATGATCTCAGGGTCCTGGGATCGAGTCCCGCATCGGGCTCTCTGCTCAGCAGGGAGCCTGCTTCCTCCTCCTTCTCTCTCTACCTGCCTCTCTGCCTACTTGTAACCTCTCTCTGTCAAATAAATAAATTAAAAAAAACTCTTAAAAAAATATGTAAGTAGAAAAAAGATATCTATATAGTTTAGTCAACTATTTTCTCCCGGGATTCCAAGGAAATTCAGGACATACTTTCTTCCATATTCATCATACAGTCAACCAACATCCAAAGTAGGAACTGTTTCCAAATGGAACACCAACCAAATATATCATGTGACTTCAGGTAAAAAGTTTAAATCAGGATATCCCTTAATAAATGTAATACTTCTGAATGAAAATATTTTCTTTAAAATGATATAAAATACCTTTTTTATTTATTGTAAATTTTTTATTTACTGTAAATGTTTATCTGGGAAATACTAGCTCAATGTTATCTATAAGAGGGTCTCAGTTTTTGCACTGATCACGTGACAAAAGAATTTAACCTGTCATTTGCTGAATTTAATTGCTACTTTTGAAATAAAAAATAAGGAGTTATATCCTGTTGTTGTTTTTGTTTGTTAGTAACTGACTAAAGGAGTTTAGGCAATTAAATTAATGCCATAGTAATTTCTTAAATTATAGATTGGTGTCTAAGACTTACTGGGGAAAATTGATGGTCACGAAGACTTAACTGACTAATCAAGACCAACTATTCTATTCATCTTATAAAATCTCTCTCCAGGATAAGACAGGTAAGAACAAATGACATTATCATTTGAAAGAATACAATTTAATCTAGGTATACAAGTCATTTAAAATATCGTTACTGGTTTTAATGTGTACATTAAAATGAAAGACATTCTGTAAGAAAATCAAAAATAAAGCAAGAAATAGACACATTTTGTTTTTTTCATGTGAAAATTACTAAAAATAGTGTGAAACATTAAAAGAAAAGTTTTTAACGCTAATATCACTATCTAGTTCTCCTAATGATCACATTCTATACTCAACCACTGATATCTCCTCCCCTTTCTCTAGTGCCAGCTCTTATTTACCCAACTACAGTTGCTCTTAAATAGCAGTACATCAAGCTTCATAAAAGCATGATCTCTCAGGTTTCTTTAATGTAAAAATGACTATAAGTGAATGTAAGTATCAAAGTTATCAGTGAATTTACTGATTAGAAAATACTATTGCAAACTTAAGACAAGCAAGGAATAATCCAAGAAATGGATATGATGATGATTTTTAGGTTCAAATAGAGTGCTAATCTAAAATAACCAGTTGATTTAGAGAAATATAATCTTTTACTCTGATTTAACATCACAGAAATTTCCAGAATCGAGAGCAAGGTAATTATTAAGTTACAACAGTGGTGCCTTTAAGATTTTAAAAGCGCCTGGGTGGCTCAGTGGGTTGGGCCGCTGCCTTCGGCTCAGGTCATGATCTCAGTGTCCTGGGATCGAGTCCCGCATCGGGCTCTCTGCTCGGCGGGGAGCCTGCTTCCTCCTCTCTCTCTGCCTGCCTCTCTGCCTACTTGTGATCTCTCTCTGTCAAATAAATAAATAAAATCTTTAAAAAAAATGGTTTAAAAAGAAAAGTTAAGCAATCTTTATGTCAGGGTGAAATTCCGAAGTCATAAATTATCAATCACAATAAAATTATGAAAAGTTAGGTATGAAACTTAAAGTGGATTTAATTTTATTTTTGATAGTGTGTCATTTTGAAAAGCTGAAAACATTACTCTAATATAAATGTAGAGTCAACATGTGCCAAAACTTTAGTTTATTAATTAGGGAAACAGGATGTTAAATCTGGTTCCAGTGGCAAGAATACCCAAAATTACTAGTACTGGTCAAAAAAAAGTATTCTCTCCAGCAGACATAAGATATTTTCCAGTTGACTTGGACTCACAAATATACAAACAAATACCAAACAAATAATCCCCAAAGATTATTCTTGAAGACAAGAGAAGACTGGTCTCATTTTATCTTGATAGGTAGGTGTAGCAGGAGGTGTTAATTAACCACAAAAACCTCCTTGCTGAGGTGAGCTGAACCAGAGCCATGGAGAACTGAAAAACTACTCACCTCAGGAAATTAGCTTCTGTGTAAATTTCATAAAGAATCTCAGACTGCATTTTCAATAACCTCTATTATTCCAGATATAGTTTATGAATTGTTCATATTAGCTGTTTTATTCTGAGACCTAAATCTCAGAAACTAAATCTCAGAAATTCATCTCAACAAAGTTTACCAGTAGAATCTATAAATTTGAGTAGATTCTTCTCTCCTCAAGGTCCCGAAAATACAATGAGATTTCTGGGCTGCCAAGGAGTGACGTTATTTATAGCCGGTAAGCTCTGGAACACATATCAGACCAATTTTCTGGGACTGTTTTATGGGCATTGGTTTCACCTATAAAGTACAACCTTTATTCCTTCATGGCGAGCTTGTCAGAACTGATGAAACGAGATTTAGTCTCCTACAGAATGATACTTCCAGGTATGGTCTTGGTTGCATGAGCAATTTATCTAATTCCGTCCTGGTAAATAGGAGGACAGATTCTGGTCTGAACTGGTACAGCTAATTATCATCACCATAAAAAAAGCTAAAGACTCAGGAAAGTATTTGTTCCCAAATTCTGAAGCTTCAGGGAGAACAAATTACCATTTAGAAAATGTTTTATTTCAAAAAAGAAAAAAAAGATAAAAAGAAAATGTTTTATATCAATTTACAAAAGCAGAGTCTACTAAATTGAGGGCTAGGTAGAGATCAAGAAAAAAGAAAAAAAGTTTCCTTATCTACATAATCAGAAAAAAAGAGCACTAAAAACATTATCAAAATTAGATTTTTCTCCTATTTGAGTATTAGAAATTAGTTCAACAGTCCTGCTCTCTTGAGATGTCCTCTTCAGGACTAAAAAGAGTGTTGTTAATCCTGACTCAATTTTTAGTATCTGACAGTTGTCTAAGTAGTGACGTTTTAAAATTCGTATCTTATATCCGTAAGTGTGTATATTGAAATATCAAGGGGTGCCTGGGTGGCTCAGTGGGTTAAGCCACTGCCTTCGCCTCAGGTCATGATCTCAGGGTCCTGGGATCGAGTCCCGCATCGGGCTCTCTGCTCTGCAGGGATCCTGCTTCCTCCTCTCTCTCTGCCTGCCTCTCTGCCTACTTGTGATCTCTCTCTGTCAAATAAATAAATAAAATCTTAAAAAAAAAAGAAAGAAAGAAAGAAAAAAAGAAATACCAATAGTTAAGGGGCACCTGGGTATCTCAATGGATTGAGCCTCTGCCTTTGGGTCAGGTAATGATCCCAGGGTCTTGGGATCAAGGCCCACATCGGGCTCTCTGCGAAGCAGGGAGCCTGCTTCTCCCTCTCTGTCTCTCTCTCTGCCTGCCTTTCTGCCTGCTTGTAATCTCTGTCTGTGAAATAAATGAATAAAATCTTTAAAAAAAAGAAATCTTTTTCACAGTTACGTGGGAACCAGGTCTTTGAGAATCTTCTCTTGAGACAGCCCTCTTTGGTTTCACAACTCTTCCATCCACCTTGTGTGGCCTTGCATTCATGGCTACCTCCACCTCCACAGTGGCATATGGGACAAACCCAAAGCCCTGGAGCACTTGGGTTTGGATCTCTCATTACCACATAGTCTGTAAGCGTTCTCCCATTGTTCAAAATGGCTCCTCAGACTCTCATCAGTTGTTTCAAAGCTCAAACCTCTGCTGAAGAGCTTCCACAGCTGTTCAAGCTCTTTGGGAGACTCTAACTTATACATGGCAGTGTTGGGAGAGAAGACTTTAACAATGCTTACTTGGCAGAGTTCATGGGTGGAAAGGAGTAATCTAACGAACATTATCTCTGTCTGAGCTCTTCTTTTTGGCTGTCACCCAGTGCCCACTGTCTGCTCCTAGAGGATGCCTGTATTCCTTCTCACCTAGCCCCCTCCATCTTGAAACAGCAACCATGAATTGAATCCTTCTCATACTTTATCCCTGGCTTTCCCTTCCAGTACCAGCTAGAAAAAATTTTTTGCTTTTAAAGAGCATCTGTGATTCCATTAAGTTCAACTAGATAGTCTCTCTATTTTATAGGTTAACTGATTAGTAACCTTAATTACCTCTGCAAAATCCCATTTGTGGTGTAATACAACATAATCACATGGCTCATCACGTTCACAGTCCTGAGGATTAAGAGCGACACCTCAAAAGTTAGGGATGTAACAGCATTTTAGAATTCTGTCTGCCATGTAATCCTTTTTATAAGGCTCTTAGACATTTGTTCTTTCTAGCCTATAGTTTAGAGCAGAGTCTGCAAAGAAGAAAGAGGAAAGGAGAAGCTGCATGTTGATGATATGATTGAATATTTAAAGCTAATTCATTATAATAACTAACAATATCAGAATAGAAAAGATCCTCTATTGGGGTGTCACTTATAACTATTTTATATGGATTTGACCAATGTTTCTTTTATGAAAAAGAACATATGGACAATGTGGGAATTGACAATTCAACACAGAAATATTCTGAGTGTTATAAATAAATTACTACTTCATGATTTCAGACTCAATATTTAGTATCTACAAATGACTTTTTCAGATTACTTGGAGTCATTAAAAAATGTTAATATGGGAGGGGTGCCTGGGTGGCTCAGTGGTTAAGTGTCTGCCTTCAGCTCAGGCCATGATCCCAGAGTCCTCGGATCAAGTCCCACGTTGGGCTCTCTGCTCAGCAGGGAACCTGCTTTTCCCTCTCCCTCTGTCTGCCTCTCTGTCTACTTGTGATCTCTTTCTGTCAAATTAAATCTTTTTATTAAAAATGCTAATATGGGAGATATTTACATGTTTCACATTATTCTTTTTTTTTTTTAAAGATTTTATTTATTTATTTGACAGAGAGAGATCACAAGTAGGCAGAGAGGCAGGCAGAGAGAGAGAGGAGGAAGCAGGCTCCCTGCTGAGCAGAGAGCCTGATGCGGGACTCGATCCCAGGACCCTGAGATCATGACCTGAGCCGAAAGCAGTGGCTTAACCCACCGAGTCACCCAGGTGCCCATTATTCTTAAACTTCTCTCAAACATACAGAAGATGCTGGTTTGAACTCCAGCCTCTTCCCCAACCCCCACAAAAGATGTTAAAAGAGAAAAAGCAGTTAAAGGCTACACTTCGTTTTCTTTTTCTTTGAGTTCTTATTATTCTGTCACACCAAATCATTATTTCCTTTTGAAAAACCATCCAGGTAATAATAACATCTGTTCTGGAAGAGCTTCTTTGTTCAAAGAAAGAACTGATGCCCCTCAGAACTCCTATTTGGTAGTCCTTTGTTCTCTTCTTTTCCTTTTTGTGTCTCTCATTTTAAATTCACAATTGTATTACCTCTCCACGTCATCCACAGAGCACAACATGCCCTACATTAGAATAGAACAAATACTGCTGTATTATTTTTTAGGCCTCTTAAAATGTTCAAAACGCCCATATTTATTGAGAGCCCACAAGATAAGAGGTTCCGCAAAAAAGGTGTCATCTTTGTTTTCAAACATGATGCTACTTATTCTTCTCAGTAGGACAGTCATTAGTAAATTATTACTCAAACAATGCTGAGAAAATTCTACAAATCCACCTCCAGATTTTTACCCTATATTTTTATGACTGTTCTCAAGAATTCACTGTGAAGTTAGAGATTAGAGATCATGAAGCCAAGTGGTCCATGTGATGTAGAATCTGTAGCCTAGTAAAAGCAAGTGTGGCATTGGATTTGATCACTGTGTCTCCCAGAAAAGTATATTCTAAACCATTGTACCCATGAGATTTTTTTCCAGATTTACACAATATAAATATTAAAAGAGAAAATTTGATATTTCATATTGATGTGATAATTCACTATATCAGGGATTGACCAACTTTTCTGTAAAGGGACAGATATTGGACATTTTTTAGGCTTTCAAGTCATACAGTTTCCATCATAGCAGCTATTTGATTCTGTTGTCCCGTGAACACAGCCACAGAAAATATGCAAACAAATGAGTGTCGCAGTGTTCCAAAAAAACATTTTTATCAACACTAAATTTTTAATTTTACATAATTTTCACATCTCATGTTACTTTTGCTAGTTTTCAGTCTTGATAAAATGTACAAACCATTCTTAGCTTGCAATTGTTAAGCCCTGCATTATATCATACATTAAGCAAACTCTAGCATTTCTCAAGCTAGTATCTAGGGGTCTGGGGGCAGCTGCTCTAATGGAACACTACAGCCACAAAACTCAACCTTTCCTTAGGGTTGATAAGAATAAACTGTAGAAAGTCTGTCATCTCCATTTCTTGGGTCCTTTTCTTACAAGACAAATTGGTATATGTTAGTAATTGATAGGATTGTATTTGTCACTCGCTCCCAACTATTGTTAACACCTACTATGTACAAATTACTCCGATAGGTATGTTGGGTGCCTGATATTGAGGGTATATATATATATCAAAAAAGAATAAGGGAAGAACAAATAAAGATAAAACCAGACATAATAAACTAAGAGATCATGCAGCTAACAAGAAGGCAAGAGCTCATATATTTGGGGAGGGTGAGTGGATTTTTTAAGGAAGGCTATCAGATGGAGGTACAATTTTGATCTGGCTTATAGGAGGGGTACAAATATCAATATTAAATATTGAAAAAGGACATTCTAATTGTAATTTAGCTAATGAAGTTACATTAAAAGCCCTGTGCACAAGTCCAAATCACCTCTTTCTTAAAAAGTGATACTTATGCACTAATAATCTATGAACTCAAATACTAGAAGCCACAAAGGAAAATACTTTAGACACCATAAAAGCCCTGAAAGTTTTGTATATTTATAAAAATCACTGGTATTTACTAATTATTAAACCCAGAAAAATCCATCTACCTCTCCATTTAATTCAATCCAGGGTCTAAACCAATGAATTTCCATTTTGTGTCTCTCTGTATAATAGTGCAAAATACAGTGTTTTAAGTTGTGCTGTGAACTTAGTGTGTAAAGAGTACTAGCTATATGAAGATGTATGTACCAAACAACAGCAACAAGCTAGGTGCTGTGTAAATAGATAAGATTTTCTCTTTTGTGTGCTGTATGTTTGCTGTTGTTTTATGCGTTAGGTGTTATTCTGTTAAATACTCACAAAAACAAACCATGGAGTATGATATCACATTTTTTTTAACTAACTTACAGGAAAATTTCAGAGATACTTAAAAACTGAAGAGAATTTATCTTAAATTATTGTTACAACACATTTACTTTAAAATCCTAGCATTTACTTTAAAAATCCCTCTTTACACACATATTTTCAAGATTTGCTTACATTTCTACCTACATTTTCTCTAAATTAGAGAAGCCAGCTAACCTTTGAATCAAAACGAGTCACCCTCAGTTATCCAGCTGTTAGTAACAATGTTAATTTCCTGTGAGCACTGCATTAGCTGCAAATAATTTCTCATATGATGTACTTTCATTAACATAAAGGTCTGAAATATTTCCTAATTGCCCTTGTGATTCCTCTTTTCACCCATGAACTATTTAGAAATGTGTTAATTTTAAAGTATTTAAGATTTTCTCTAAATATCTTAGTTACTAATTTCTAGTTTTATTCCATTTCAGTTGGAGAATATACCCTATATAATTTTAGTTCTCTCTCTCTCTTTTTTTTAAGATTTTATCCATTTATTTGACAGACAGAGATCACAAGTAGGCAGAGAGGCAGGCAGAGAGGTCTCTGCTCAGCAGGGAGCCTGATGTAGGGCTCAATCCCAGGACTCTGGGATCATGCCCTGAGCCGAAGGCAAGAGGCTTTAACCCACTGAGCCACCCAGGTGCCCCTGATTTTAGTACTTTAAATATACTGAGTTTTTTACATAGCTCTATGTATGGTCTATACTGGTGAACATATCATGCAGTTTTAGGATATATTTGGCTATAAATGTTAATTAGGTTTTAATGGTTTACTGTGTTGTACAGATCATCTATTTCTTTACTTATTTTTTTGCCTAGTTAATTAGAATTATACATATATATATTTTGTATATACATATATATATAATGCATCTCCCCACCCCCCCCCTTTTTTTTGCTCCAGTCAAGTTCTTATAGGTACCATGTTAAAAATAAATAAATAAATAAATAAATGGAAGAAAGGTAATACAAGAGAACAATAACTAACTTTAGAACTAGTTTTTTTCTTATTTTTTAATTTTTTTAAGAAGGAGTTTAGAATAAAAAGGAAAAAATGATTCATACACTTGATGAAAAGTGGCATTTTGGTTTTGTGGTTTGGTTTTTTGGTAAAGAACAGGCAGCTGCTGGAGTGTTTCTTAGCTAAAAAAAACTTCTATGATCAAAGACATCAAAGATAACCATCTCTGTTCTCAGCTACATCACTCCCCATCCACAGTCAGCCAAACTGTCCAGTTGAAAGAGGACACTTAGAGAAAGAGGGTGAGGATGGAAACAGTTGTGCAGAATCAGAGGATATAGTACCAACTTCCTCACTCTCTTTTCCCTCTCAAGACTCAATCAAGCCATGGTTGATCATCTCTCTCTCTGCTCTGTGAAAAATAAGCACGTTAACGTTTGATGCCTCTGTGTGCTTAATTGAAGTTTTGGCTGAATCATCCTTATCCTCATGAGCTACTCCTGTGAGTGATATGGTAGGGGGTTGACGAAGTAATCTTACTGCTCCCTGTATCACTTTTAAATGATTCAATCTCCTTCAAGTACATGTTCAGTTCTTCAGATTCCTATCTCTATAATGTGGCCTCTGGGCATATAGGGGACTTAATGTGAATTCATGGAGGAAAGGGATAGTGGCACCAGAGATCCACATGTACTATCTTCTGGATCTTGCTGGGCCTGGAGGATCCCTGGATTTGTTACCACTATGATGCCACTGATGCTTACTACAGTTGAGTCATCCTCATACACTAATGCTCTTTGTCTTGACCCGGAGTCAGCCTATATTTGCCCCTAGCTTCCTTAACATCTTCTAAAAGCTTCTGGCTAAGGAATATGCATGAGGGCAGGAGCACTGTGTTGAGCTCACTCATCTCTCCATCCTTTTCACCATTGTACCATGTTGGTATGTCACCAAGCTGGCTCTTACTAGAGGCCTCAGGATATACGGCACATCTTTAGTGTTCTCAGGTTATCTTGTACTTATCTGAGTGTTTCTAATACATTCTACTTCTGGAATTTCCACCTTTGAAGTGGGGAGATGAGGACACACAGATCTGACCTTCGTCCTCTGCTGCTATTAGTTTTCCTTACTCACTCCCCTAGGCTAAAAAACTGGTTTCTACTTCCCTTTCCTCTGCTAGCACTTCAATTTAGTCATAGCCTTTTTCTTCAAGGAACACTTATCTGTTGATTTAGCATTAATGGCAGGTGCTGTGTTTTTCTACTCAGTGGAAGAAACTGTAAGATCTGGGCCTATCAGGCATGTGTTCAAAACACAAGCTGCTGCATCACGAGGATCTGAGGATAACTAACTGTAAAAATGCATTGGTGCATTATGTCAAATGCAGTATCTTTATTACAGATGTCTAAAGTTTTCCAGCATCTGGGAACTTACTTGTTTTTAGAGCAGGGTGAAAATATTTATGGGGAGACCATATAGTTGATTCTTTTTTTCCTCCTAAATCACGAATGAGGTTACAGATTATTATGAGAAGGAGAACTTTTTCGTATACACACACAAAAGATATATATATATATATATATATATATATATATATATATATACACACTGTGTGTATGTGTGTGTGTGTGCATATCTTCCTTTGTATATATAAATCTTTTGTGTATATATACATGTCCCTCAAAGAGTCAAATTGTACAGGAATACTTGTATCAGACCAAATAGACTTATTTTTTTAAAAAATATTTTATTTTATTTGTTTATCTGTCTGAGAAAGAGAAAGAGAGCACAAGCAGCGGGAGCGGCAGGCAGAGCAAGAAGCAGGCTCCCTATTGAGCAAGGAGTCCAAGGACCCTGGGATCATGACTTGTGTTGAAGATAGATGCTCAACCAACTGAGCCATCCAGGCATCCCCAAAACAGACTTTAAAGTAAAAATTGTAAAAAGAGACAAAGAAGGATACAACATAATCATAAAGGGAATAATCCAATAAGAAGATACAACAATTATAAATATTTATGTACCCAACCTGGGAGCACCTAAATACATAAAGCAATTATCAACAAGCATAAAGGGAGAAATTGGCAGTAGTACAATAATAGTAGAGGACTTTAATACCCTGCTTACATCAATGGAGAGATCATCCAGACAGAAGATCAACAAGAAAACAGTGGCTTTGAATGACACATTGGACCAGATCGATCTAACAAATATATTCAGAATATCCCATCCAAAAAAAGGGACATCTGTGTGGCTCAGTTGGTTAAGCAGCTGCCTTTGGCTCAGGTCATGATCCCAGGGTCCTGGAATCAAGTCCTACCCACATCAGGTTCCTTGCTCAGCAGGAAGCCTGCTTCTCCCTCTGCCTGTTGATTCCCATGCTTGTACTTTCTCTATCTCTCTATCTCTGACAAATAAATAAAATCTTAAAAAAAAATAGCAAAATACATACTCTTTTTGAGGGCCCATGGAACATTCTCCCAAAGAGATCACATGTTAGGGCACAAATCAAGTGTCAGTACATTCAAAAAGACAAATCATATCGTACCTGTTTCTGATCACAATGGTATGAAACTAGAAATGAAGCATAAGAAAATATGGAAAGAACATAAATACATGGAGGTTAAATAACATGCTATTAAACAATAGATGGACCAACGAAGAAATCAGAAAGGAAATTAAAAAAAATACATGAAAACAAATGAAAATGAAAATAGAATGGTTCAAAATCCTTAGAATGCAGCAAAAGTAAGAAGGAAAATTATGGCAATACATTCCTATCTCAAAAAGCAAAAAACAAAAACAAAAACACACCCAAAACTGCAAACAATCTAACTTCACACCTAAAGGTACCAGAAGAAGAAAAACAAACAAAGCTGAAAAACAGTAGAAAGAAGGAAATAAGAGATTAGAGCAGAAATAAATGAAATAAAGACAAAAACAAAACAAACAAACATAAAAACAAAACAATAATACAGCAATGAAACAAGAGCTGGTTCTTTGTAAAGATCAATAAAATTGACAAACCTATAACCAGACTCACAAAGAAAAAAGAGAGAGGACTCAAATAAATAAAATCAGAAATGAAGAAGGGGAAATAACAACCAACACTACAGAAACACAAATAATCATAAGAGAATATTATGAAAAATTGTATGTCAACAAGTTAGACTATCTAGAAGAATGGGTAAATTTGTAGAAGCATATAAACTCCTAAAACTGAATCAGGAAGAAGTAGAAAAATTGAACAGACTGATTTCTAGCAATTAAATTGAATCAGTAATCAAGAAATTCACTGGGTGGCTTAGTGGGTTAAAGCCTCAGCCTTGGGCTCCAGTCATGATCCCAGGGTTCTGGGATCCAGCCCCTACTCGGGCTCTCTGCTCAGTGGGGAGTCTGCTTCCTTCTCTCTCTGCCTGCCTCTCTGCTTACCTGTGATCTCTGTTAGTCAAATAAATAAATAAAATCTTAAAAAAAAAATTTCACAACAAACAGAAGCTGAGGACCAAATCGCTTCACAGGGGAATTCTATCAAACAATTAAAGAAGAGTTAAGGGCACTTGGGTGGCTCAGTGGTTTAAGCTTCTGCCTTCGACTCAGGTCATGACCTCAGGGTCCTGTGATCGAACCCTAGGCATCAGGCTCTCTGCTCAGCAGGGAGCCTGCTTCTCGCGCTCTCTCTCTGCCTGCCTTTCTGCCTACTGTGATCTCTGTCAAATGAATACATAAAATCTTAAAAATAAAAAAAAAGAAAGAAAGAAAGAAATTCAGTATTTGAGGTCGGCATCCTCATACCAAAACCAGGTAAGGATACTATGAAAAAAGAAAATTGTAGGCCAATATTGCTGATGAAGACAGATGCAAAAACCCTCAACAAAATATTAGCAAACTGAATCCAACAATACATTAAAAAAAAATCATTCAACACAATCAAGTGGAATTTATTACAAATCAATCAACATGATATATTACTTTAACAAGAGAAAGGAAAAAAATATGATATCTCAATACACACAGAAAAAGCATTTGACAAAGTACAATATCCATTCATGGGATAAAATTCATTGATATAAAATTCTCAACAAAGTAGTTTTAGAGGGAACATACCTTAATATAATAAAGGCCGTATATGAAAAACGCATAACTAATGCCATACTCAAAGGTAAAAAAAACTGAGAGTTTTTCCTCTAAAACCAGGAACAAGACAACAATGTCCACTCTCACCACCTTTACTCAACATAGTACTGGGAATCCCAGCCATAGTAATTAGACAAGAAAAGGAAATAAAAGGCATCCAAATTTTTAAGGAAGAAGTAAATTTTATACTATTTGCACATGACACAATACTATATACAGAAAACCCTAAAATCATTATATACCATAGAAAATCACACTCATTCCCATTTATTCATTCATTTAACAAATACTCAAAACCTATGGTCTGCAAGAAAATTTACATTTAAAAATTTTTTTACCTAGAAGGAAATCTATTACCATTATTAGTGGGTTACCCCTGTACCATCTCCTACTTAGTAGTTGGAGGAGAATACATGGGACTTAAGCAACCCAAGAAACTTAGAGGAGAGTCCATGCTTGGTTTGCTTTGAGCAATGGTGTTCCTGTAGCTTCTTTCTGCTTGGGCTCTTTCTGCTATAGAAGACAGTGGTTCCTCAGTGTGAGCCAGGGGACAGGCCCACTGGTTCTCTCCAGGTACTGTTCCAAGTGCTGGAGAGAGAGCAGCGTAAAAAGTAATTAGTGCCTTCGCCCTTATGGAGGTCTCCTATAAGCCAAGGAAATATATACTATTCAGCATATAGGGGTAAAAATGATATCTTCAGGACTTCATTACAATTGGAATCACGTAGAGATGATTTCCAAGGCAATACTACTATATTTCCTTATAGGCAACACTGTGGGCCTTATAGTGGAGTTAAACTGCTATTAAAAAACTATTTGTTGATCTTTATCTTAGTGAAGATGCTATAATGTCTTTCCTGACCACTGTAATGAATATAAAGTAATTTCCTGCTTCCAGGTGAAAAGGCTGGCACATGTTTTCCTCAGTGTTTTTATTAGTTTTTTAAAAAAGATTTTATTTATTTATTTGAGAGAGATAGAGATAGAGCATGAGTGGGGTTGGAGTGGGAGAAGCAGGCTCCCTGTGAGCAGGGGGCCCGACATGGGGCTGGATCCCAGGACTCTGGGATCATGACCTGAGCCAAAGGCAGCAGCTTTAACCAACTGAGCCACCCAGATGCCCCATTTTTACATTCATTTTGATGAAGCACACACTACTACTACTATAATAAGTGCTTGCTAAATATTAATTATGATCATTCATGCAACAAAATATGCAAGGTGATGTGAACCAAATAGTAATAGATTTAAGGGTTGAAAGCTTAAAATATTACTGAGAATTGGGAAGTCAGTAAAAGTTGATGAGATTGGAAGGAAAAATAATGACAAAGATTTCAAAAGCTAGATGTCTATGTTATCCAAAAGATAATGAGGTTATTAGTAATGAGAAAAATAGGAAAACAATCATGAACTCGTATTTCAACTTGTGAGTTTTTACAATGTAAATATCCAATATATTAAGTAATTTAAATTATTGTAGATGTGGATGTAAAATTGGATAAACTATTGGTGTAGATTTGGGAGTTATTAAAAACAGAGGCTAGGGGGTGTCTGGGTGGCTCAGTGGATTAAGCCGCTGCCTTCGGCTCAGATCATGATCTCAGTGTCCTGGGATCGAGCCCTGCATCGGGGCTCTCTGCTCAGCAAGGAGCCTGCTTCCTCCTCTCTCTCTGCCTGACTCTCTGCCTACTTGTGATCTCTCTCTCTGTCAAATAAATAAATAAAATCTTAAAAAAAAAAGATTAAATGGCTATTATATTAAAAAATAAAAGAACAGAGGCTAGGTGACATCATAAAAGCAGATGAGTTTCCTCAAAAGGTTTATATGAAACTGAAAAATAAGGGCCCAGTATTTGGACTGAACTCATAAATAGGAAAAAAAAGTCAGCAAAGATATTTTCATTTATTTAGAAGTAATTCTTTAACTGCCTGCCAAATAAGGCTGAAGGGCTAAATATATATGTATATCAATGAAAATTTATCAGAATGACATATTCCTGAGCTTGTCTAATCACTTCTGAACATTAGTAGAAGGAGGTAAAAAGGACAGCATTTTACTCTCTCCCAAAAAAACCTGCTTTGGCAAGCTAGCAATTTACTTTTGCTCTCTGTTGGGTATATGTGGTGAACGCTCAAGACTGTGTACTGAGTATTTGTCCAGTTACACATTTTTAAAATTAACATTTATAAAATAAACTTGGCATTTTTTATGTTATACACATCCCACCTTTAAATTCAAAGTTCTCCCTGAGTTTCCATGTTTCTTTCTTCAGTTTTGTAATCACAAATGCCCCCTTTAGATGGGGTCTATATTGTCTTTCAGACTGAGAACTCTTTTCAGTGACTACAGCTTAGGTCTTGCAGATTCCACAGTCAGGAATGTTTGTGCACCTGCCTTTTATCTATCCAAATTTACATCTATTAAGAGCTCTGTCTTTAACAAAGCCTTCCAGAGATTCTCTCCTAGTCAGAACTTCAGAGCTTGCTTTCTGAGCACATATTGCCCGGCCATCCTTTTCTGTGGGCATTATCTCATCACACCCAGGAAAAGGAGCAAGCTGCTGTTAAGACAAGACACTTGTTTATTCTTGATGTTTTTACTTTTTCAATTCAATAAACGTATGCTGGACCTTATGCCCACTAAACTCTGTGTTAAGCACTGGGGATATTGACATCCTGAAGGAGTTCTAAGTAGAGTCGGGAATCTCACAGTTATTTGGTATATTCCATAATTTCTGTCTCAGGAGAGACAAACGAGGGGCAGTAACATATTTATTTATTTATTTATTTATTTATTTATATTTATTTATTTACCATGGCTTAACTAAGAGGTTCTCATATATTTTTTTTTTAAGATTTATTTATCTATTTATTTGACAGACAGAGATCACGAGTAGGCAGAGAGGCAGGCAGAGAGAGAGGAGGAAGCAGGCTCCTCGCCGAGCAGAGAACCCGATGCGGGGCTTGATCCCAGGACTCTGGGATCATGACCTGAGCCGAAGGCAGATGCTTTAACCTACTGAGCCACACAGGCGCCCCAGAGGTTCTCATATTTTGAAATGAGAGTACTTTTCACTTGGGGTATACACATGGAGGGGCAGGGTGAGAGGAGATGGGAACACTAGGAATCAATATTTTTAACATGTACAGCAAGTGACAATGCCGCTTAGCCAGGTGTGAAATCCTCCATCACTGACGAATATCAAATCCTAGAAATGTCACAGAATTATTAAATTCCATAATAATGGCTTTATCTAAAAGATATTTATCTTTTAATCTCTGCTATTGCAAGATTTTGTTAACATAATTACTGGCCAACGATTAATTAAACATTTTGAATTTACGTTTTAAAGACTTTATTTGACAGAGAGAGACACAGCAGGAGAGGAGACAAAAGCAGGGGGAGTGGGAGAGGAAGAAGCAGGCTTCCCGCTGAGCAGGGAGCCTGATGCGGGAGACTCGATCCCAGGACCCTGGGTTCATGACCTGAGCCGAAGGCAGATGCTTAACCACTGAGCCACCCAGGCGCCCCTGAAATTACATTTTAAATATTGGGTCTGCCCTCCACTGTCCTTTGAGTCTCCTTTAGCATAAAAAAATCCTTTTTGGAACTTCCCTTATCTTTTTACTTCCCCAGACCCCCAAGTATGTAATTGGTTGCTCCTCACCATCCTTGGATAGGAGCTCTTTCTGCCCATAGGTCCTGTCCCTGTGCTTTAATAGAATTCTTTCCCAGCATCAGTTCCAGACCTCACAAACATTCCAAACACATAAATAATTACAACTTTTTTATTTTATAGATTGAACAAATAGGGTATTATCAACTTTATGTCAACAATTTTGAAAACTTATATAAAATGATTTAATTAGGAATTTGTATGAAAAGGATAAATTTTCTCAAGGAGAAATGAAGAAGCTCAAGATCTTTGGGCCACAGGGACCTCACAAGACAAGGCCAATTCAAGAGCCCCTGGCCTCAGTTTTGAGGAAGCCCCCTAAGTTATATACCCTGTCTTTAACTGAATGTGTTAGTGCTGAAGTCTTGGATTTAAGTTACTGACAAAAATGAATAGAGGTATCTTGTGATAATAAAAATATATTATAAAATAAGTCATAATCCAAAACACCGAGTTTAGGTCTGAATTGGGCCATGAGATGATACTAAATCTAATTTTTAGTTTTTCTTAGCCAAGATTCTACTTAAAAATGACTTGAGTTACTGACTAGAAGTATCCAGAAACATGCTTTGAGGAATAGCTACTATTCATCTCTGGTTAACAGGGGTGACCAATTGAGTTTCTTACGTTTTAGCAAAAATTTAAAAAGAAACTCTGATTTGTAAATGTAAGCCCTTTTTTTTAATTCTGAGAAAAAAAAAACTCAGAGTTTGGTAACTAGAATCAATAGATTCAAAGCTTTCCTTTTTAAACAGTTACATTGTTTCCAGTTTCTCTGAAATTATGGTTATGAAATATAGTTATTTTCTTTTCTAAAACATGCTACTATAGGGGTGCCTGGGTGACTGTTAGTTAAGCATCTGCCTTTGGCAACTGTTGTGGTCCCTGAGGGACCAGGGATTGAGCCTAGCATGGAGCTCCTTGCTCAGCAGGAAGCCTACTTTTCCCTTTCCTTCTAGCACTCCCCTTGCTTGTGCTCTCCAGCTCTCTGTCAAAAAATAAAATAAACTAAAATAAAATATGCTACTACATAACAATCCTTTGTAGGAATGTCTGTAACTCCTTAATTGTTCAGATTCTGTTCCTGCCTCAGCATTTAGTTAACTATATGTGTTTTGAAAAAAATTATGATACCTTTAGGGTAGGATTGCCAGATAAAATACAGGGTGCCAGTTCAAGCTGATTTTCAGATAAACAATAAATAACTATTTTGCATAATTAAATATTGCATGGGATATACTTAAGCCAAAAACTATTCACTGTTACCTGAAACTCAAATTTAACTTGGCATTCTGATTTTTTTGTTTTTGTTTTTGTTTTTTTTTTTGAGGACATAAACCAATTTTATTGTCCATCATTACGTTATACAAGCATCTAGGAATAACAGATTTGTAGAGAAGAAATAAATGAAGAGTAAGAAAGAGGACAATGCAAATTGTTTATGCTTGGATTATTTCCCAGGATGTTAGGCTGAAAACCATCTCAAAGCATGGTTGGGACTGGCTTCAGAGTAGGATGGTTCCCTGGGCAAGGTCTGCCTTGAATTTAAGATATTCAATGTCTTTGTCTGCTCTTCTGACTCTTGACAAAACTTTTGAGATCTATGAGAAAAGTAATGTATTCCTGGTGCTCGAGGGCTGTGCAGAGATCCACTAATTCAACTACAAAATTGTTATCCGCCCCTCGGTCTGCCAAGAAATCTACCAGGGGGTCATATAAGGCCCAGGTCATGGAATTGGTGTTCAATGTCCTTTCACAAAGACTTGCCAATGGACTGAAAGCTCATTTCGCAGAGGGAGAAAATGTCGCTCTTGTCCTCCTCTTTTTGCCCAACCTCATCTTCTGGGCTCCTCCTCCCCATCAAATGTTGGCAGGATGCTATTATGAATGTTGAAAGTGTCAGTGATCTTTTCTCTAGCAACTTTCCTCAATAGTTTGGCTTCTGTTCCATTCATTTCCAGCTACCAACCTCCAGACATCTTGGGAAGGGACTTAATGTTCTGTATCTTCTTTTCCACTTTAATTTCATCATTCAGGGATTCAACCGAAGTTTTATCCTCCTGGGCTGTGCAGAGCCTCGCAGCTGCACCAGGCCCACGTGTACATGGAGTAGTCCAGAGGTCTGCATGCATGGTTGGGGTGGCGGGGTACATCTGGCACCCAGTCCAGCCTCAGCCAAACCCAGCCTGCAGGACACAGGGCACCACAGAGGCAGCATCCCCGCAGGGGACAAGTGCAGGCATGGAGCACGACCCAGGCTGAAGATCCCGAACCCCTTCCCCAGGGAAGTTCTGCCCCTGGGCATCCTGTATTTTTGTTTACTAAATCTGACAACCCTATTTTTTAAAAGATTTTATTTATTTATTTGAGAGTGAGAAATAGTGAGAGAAAGCACGAGTGGGTTGGGAAGGGTATAGGGAGAGGGAAAGGCAGGCTTCCCACTGAGCAGGGGGTCAATATGACTTGATCCCTGGCATCATCACCTGAGCCAAAGGCAGGTGGTTAATGACAACTGAGCCACCCAGGCCCACTGACAATTCTATTTAGAAGTCTCTGTTTTCCAATAAATGTAAGAGATGGTTCTTTCTCAGATTTAACATTTTACAATTCCCATCTGTGACAGACTTTTTTGTACGTATAATTGTTACTTATTCATAATTCAAACCTTCCAACTCTATAGAATATCATACCAATTTATCACTGTCTTATTGATGAAGAAACTAAAAGTTATGAAATTATTTTCCAAACTTTCCTTTAGATATGGGGATTATGAATTCCCACTAATAAAACTGTAAGTGTAAAGTTGACTAGCCAACACATCAAGGATTGCCTTGATGTTCAAGTTTAAAGACATGCTAATGCTGAAATAACTAGGTATATTTATTGTTTTTTTGTTAGACTTCTACAGCCAATGTCATTTGAAGCACAGAACTCATAAATGGAAGGATAGTATTCTGAAACTACCGTTAGTATGTTCTACCAACTCACTTTTTAAAATTCCTCAACTTCCTCTATCATCATAAAAAAAAAGAAAAGGTGAGATCTTTCAGAAAGCATTGGAAGGAAGCTCTTGGGTGTTGAAATAATGCTAGCAATACCTCAGCTTGTTTTATAGCATTGACAGGTAGTAAAATTTATAACATGCACAAGAATCATGCCTGGGGCTATGAGGCAATTCTTAATCCAAACCAAAATATATAGAAAGTAGTCTCATATTTGCCTGACATAAAACTGTGTTTTAGTAACATTCCACACAAAGGTCACTGATTGTCATAAATATTTCCCATGCAGTCAGGAAATGCAGAGGTTAAAAATGATATGGTTGTAATATCATTTCAAACCCTCAGAAAGAACATCTTTTTTTTTTTTTTTAATTTTATTTATTTATTTGACAGACAGAGATCACAGTAGGCAGAGAGAGAGAAGGGGGAAGCAGGTTCCCCGCTGAGCAGAGAACCCGAGGAGGGCCTCGATCCCAGGACCCTGAGATCATGACCTGAGCTGAAGGCAGAGGCTTTAACCCACTAAACCACCCAGGCGCCCCAGAAAGAACATCTTAATTCCATTTTTATTTTTTTATTCCAAAGATAACTATATATTTACTTAGTACATTCCCAGATCTCTGTATGAGAATATTTGTTCTTGTTGACCAAAGTTATCCACCTTATATATTACAATAGAAAACTGTAAAGAACTAGAAAATATATACTAACTGAATTTATACAGTAGCTCCTATAAATAATCATACAAAAACAACCAAGGAAAATTACTTATGCAAATAATCTTCTACCAAAGTATCTTGTGATGCCTGATAAATGTAATATACCCAGAAGAAAATACATTAGTCAACAGCGATCTGCATAGCAACTTCTACCATTTCTTTTTTTGAGTACTCTTTTTTTTTTTTTAAATTTTATTTATTCGACAGAATGAGATCGCAGGAGAGCAGAAGCACTGGGAGCAGCAGAAGCAGGTCTCCCTCCAAGAAGGAAGCTGATAAGGGGGTCAGTCCCAGGACCCTGGGATCATGACCCAAGCCAAAGGCAGTCCCTTAACCAACTGAACCAGCCAGGCACCCTTGAGTACCTTTTTTTTTTTTTTTTTAAATTTAAGATTTATTTATTTATTTGACAGAGAGAGAGATCACAAGTACTCAAGAGAGGCAGGCAGAGAGGGGGGAAGCAGGCTTCCTGCTGAGCAGTGAGCCCAGTGCTCTCGGGGTTCAATCCCAGGACCCTGAGATCATGACCTGAGCCAAAGGCAGAGGCTTAACCCACTGAGCCACCCAGGTGCCCCATGCCTGAATACATTTTTAATTCAGACTTAGACTTGTATGGTCAAAGCTGCTTGAGTACCTTCAATGTGCTGGACATTCTGTTCAGTCTGTTAATAAACAGGTATTATTAGGGCGCCTGGGTGGCTCAGTGGGTTGAGCCTCTGCCTTCGGCTCAGGTCATGATCCCAGGGTCCTGGGATCAAGCCCCTCATTAGGCTCTCTGCTCGGTGGGGAGCCTGCTTCCCCCCTCTCTCTGCCTGCCTCTCTGCTACTTGTGATTTCTGTCAAATAAATAAATAAAATCTTTAAAAGAAAAATGAATAGGTATTATTTTCCCCATTTATATATGAAAAAGACTCACGTTGATACACTCACATATATACAGTTTATAATTCCACCCTTTTCTGCTTTCCTATCACATTTTCCCACGTCTACCGTGTTCACCAGGGCAAAATAGTTAAAATAGCCAGTAATTAAAGATCGAAATTAGAAAAAAAAAAAAAACAATCTCTATACCTAATATGTGCTAGATACATTAACTTCTATTACTTTACCTGGACTTTTAGTAGTGTACTCTTTCCATCATACTATCCATATTCCAAATATATAGTTTGTGAGTTATTTTTCTTGACTGGCTGCCTTTTTTATTCTCAGGTGAATTTTTTTTTTTTTTTCTTGTCGGTAGAGAGAAATATACAGTGTAATTGATTTAGGTCAAGGGTGGCTCACTCCAGAATGCATCTGAATTTCTGATCATCTTTAAGTTTCTGTGTTTTGTTTTTCTGACCTTCATATTTCTTGGATGAAACTGGAAACATCCACAGTCTCAAAGTCTCCCCAAGCTAAAGTAGATCCCTTTGGGACAAGCAGGTTTAGGCAGCCAGTATGTTTTTTTTCTTTTAAAGATTTTATTTATTTATTTGACAGAGTGAGTGAGAGAGCACACAAGCAGGGGGAGCAGTAGGAGAGGGAGAAGCTACTCTTCTCCTTCTACTGCTCCCCCTGCTTGTGGTCTCTCTGCTTGGCAGGGAGCCAGATTCAGGGCTCTAGATCCCAGAACCCTGGGGTCATGACCTGAGCCAAAGGCAGATGCTTGACCAACTGAGCCACCCAGGTGCCTCTAGCCGGTACTTCTGACCTAGAATTCAGAGATGGGAAATGATAATTCAGCATGATATTTATATAATAATACTAATTTTCTATGGACTAACCTCTTATCCTAGCAGCAAGGTAATTGTAATGTTACTAAAAAAAAAATAAAAAAAATAACTTTTCCTTCTCATTTTGCCATTTCCCTAGTTTTGAGTCCTCAGGCAAGTCATTTGTTTCAATTTATAGAACTGTAATATAGGGATATGAGTGTTTATCTCTGCAAACTCTTAAAGGACTCAAACTATACTCAGTGAATGAAAGTACTTTGCAAGGTGTTACGGTGTGAAGTTTTGTTATTAATAGTCGTTATACATAAGTTCAATAGCTTTTAATGCAAGGGGCTTGATTACTCAACATAGATGGAGGGAAAAAGAACTGAACCCATGGGGAACCTGGGTGGCTCAGTGGGTTAAGCCTCTGCCTTTGTCTCAGGTCATGATTTCAGGGTCATGGGATTGAGCCCCACGTCGGACTCTCTGCTCAGAGGAAAGCTTGCTTCCTCCCTCTCTCTCTGCCTACTTGTGATCTGTCATAAATAAATTTTTAAAAAGAACTGAAACTCATTATAGAAATAAGGAGATTGAAGATTCAGTAGCTTAATGACTTGACCAAGGTCATCATAAGCACAGAGAGGCAGACTCTCCCAACGTGAAGTAGAACATTCCGCTTTACAGACTAGGCCTTAACCAAGACATAGGTGGCTCCCATTCTTTAAGAAAAGGGTTTCTGTCACCCTTATCGGATGCTTATATCGCCTTCACTGAATGCTTATTCTTTCCCAGAACAGTAACTCTCCTAATGTTTCCCAGATAGTGAGTAGCCAAGACAGGGATGTGAACCCAAATCTGTCTGGCTCCAAAGTCTGAGCTCTTAACTGCTGTGGTACTTAGTTAACCACACACGTGCTCAGCCTCCCAAGAGAAAAAGCAGTTGTTGGATGAGGAGCCCTGGCACAATGCAATATGCTGAGACTTGTTACATTTTATGTTTGGAATGCCAGAGTCCGTGGCTGCCTCAGTCAAAGTTGTACATTTTGAGATATAAGGACACTGGCAAGTAGTTAAGGGCTTACAAATCTCCTTAAGGGAGAAAAGTAGCACCCATCTACAGTTACAATTCAATAGGCATTAAGATATAATTTAAGTTCACTTTTTGGTCATTAGCCTGTTTTTGTTTTGATTTTTTAAGAAAAGAGAGAAAACACCCATATGAGAATGGTGTTTAAATTGTAAATCACAAGGTTAATTTTAACAGAGCTGATACTTTTTTGGAAATTTTTCTTTTTCCATTTTAAAAATTTAAATTCAATTAATTAACATATAATGTATTATTGGTTTCTGAGATAGGGGTCAGTGATTTATCATCAGTCTTATATGATATACCCAGTGCTCATTACCTTACGTGCCCCTTTAATGTCCACGACCCAGCTACCCAACCCCCCCCCTCCCCCACAGCAGTCCTCAGCCTGCTTTCTATGATTAAAAGTCTCAGGTCTTGTCTCCATCTCTGATTTCTTCTTATTTTATTTTTTCCTCTCTTCCCCTATGATCTTGTTTTGTTTCTTAAATTCCACATATGAGTGAGACCATATGATAATTGTCTTTCGAACAGTGCTGATACTTCAATGACATAAAAGGGCTCACTGTTTTCCAATGAGTTAGACAATTACTTCTAACCAATAACAGATTTATAGAATCTAGGTACGAAAATTCATTGTGACAAAAAGACATCTTAAAGTGGGAGTAAGAAAATGGACTTTAGGGCGCCTGGGTGGCTCAGTGGGTTAAAGCCTCTGCCTTCGGCTCAGGTCATGGTCCCAGGGTCCTGGGATCGAGCCCCATATCAGGCTCTCTGCTCAGCAGGGAGCCTGCTCCCTCCTCTCTCTCTCTCTCTCTGCCTGCCTCTCTGCCTACTTGTGATCTCTGTCTGTCAAATATATAAATAAAAAATCTTAAAAAAAAAAAAAGAAAATGGACTTTAGACAATTTGGTGTTATATATCAGAATCTGTAGCTTGGAATTTGGATCGGCACTGAAAACTCAGCCCTCCTGCATACCTATAGTACTTAATATTTTAAACGTCTGCATGCCCATGCATGTTTCCAGAGGCCTCACCTCTATCCTGGAATGTATGCATGTTAATAATACATGCATTATACATAATACATACATTCTAATTGCTTAGAAATATATGTGATAATATAGAAATACAGTGCCATTTATAAGAGCCATTGCATACTAAACTCAGACATTTCTTCTTTTGATAATTAGGGTTGAAAAAAATGTTTAATTTTATCAGTTAGAAGAGAGGTAGGAATCCTTCAAATGACTAATGAACAATTTTCTTTAGATTTTCACTTGATTGAGTCTCACAAAAATATTATTGATAAACCCAGTGGTCTATCAGCCCCTCCAGGGCAGAGGCAGTATCTTTGCCATCTTTGTTTCTCAAACCCAGTGTTAGGCATTATAGATATTCAATAAATGCTCCCTTTATTCAAAATTTAATTCATAAATATATGCAAAGAAAATATACAGGGATTTTCTAAGTTTTGAAATATAAAAAATAAGTTAAAAGCTCATTGAAATGGGCAAGAAATCATATTTATTTTGGTACTTCCATTTCCTTTACATTTTTATTATTTTTTTATTTTGGTACTTTTAATCTCTAGAATGCTTACATAGAAATGACCCCCCCCAAAAGATAAATGGGGGACGCCTGGGCGGCTTAGTGGGTTAAGCCTCTGCCTTTGGCTCAGGTCATGATCTCAGGGTCCTGGGATCGAAACCTGCGCATTGCATGGGCTCTCTGCTCAGCAGGGAGCCTGCTTCCCCCTCTCTCTCTCTCTGCCTGCCTCCTCTCTGCCTACTTGTGATTTCTCTCTCTGTCAAATAAATAAAATCTTAAAAAAATGATAAATGCTATAATGTGATAATAAAATTTTAATTCCAAACATAAGGTTATCAAAAGCACAATTTACATTTTATTCTATAAATAGTATTGTTCCTATTTTCTTCAAACTCTGATACAAATGTTAAACTTCATAGAAGAAAAGTGGATTTACTGATATTTTAGAAATATTATAACCAAATATGACTTCTTCTAGTAGTATTTAAAAAACCATAAAAAATATAACATCCTCCACACTCAAGTACCCTCATACATGTGATCTATAAAAATTAAAGAAGAAATATGTACACTTAAAAATATAATCATACTACCATTTCATTTGAGTATGTTACTTATTTCACATAGTATATATTTTATGAACATTCTTTACAGATAAAAATGGCTAAAATTACCATGGTTATTAAAAACTACGTAAATAATACAACCTTTAGTTGTTGCATTTGCTTTTCTTTTCTTTTTCTTTTTTTTAAGTAAGCCCTACACCCAGTGTGGGGTTTGAACTCATGGCCCTCAGATGAAGAGTTGCATGCTCCAGAGATTGAGCCAGGCAGGTGTCCCTGTTTTGCTTTTAAATAAATGTAATTAACATTTGGTCTGGAACTAATTTCAATGGACAAAACTAATCTGTAAGTTTTACCATAATTATATACATTAGACATTAGACAAACACACATTTAAAAATTTAATCATTTTTCACAAATTCCTTCAAATGTATTTCTGTCTTTGGTGCGAAGAGCACCCCTTCCCCACCTTACCCCATAATCTCTCTCTTTCAACTAAATAAACAAAATCTTAAAAAAAAAAAAATATATATATATATATATATAAAATTTATTTTCACCTATGAAACAATTACTGGGCAATTTGAAAGTGAAAGGCATTAAAATAAGATGAGAAGTAAGAGAGGAAGGAAAAACAGTTATGCCAATGATAAAGATAGGGACAGTAGTGACTAAGTAGAAAACCTGTCTAAGAATCCTGGCTTCCAGAGGACAAAAAGGATTTGGGTACTTCAGGATAAAGGATAAAGCTCTTTCATGGAGTATTTATATTGAAGACATTGATTTCTAACAACACTTTCTATGTTTTAAATCATGTGGGAGTATTCTGTAAATTATAAGAATACCATAAGAAGACAAAATGATAATAAACTATTATGTATATATTCCAGACTTGGGAATAAAGCCATAAGCCTGACTTTTAGATTCCTGTTGTCATCAATAAACTCTAATAAAGACCTTAATAATAATAATAAAGACATACTTGACTGAGATTAAGGGGCTTCTATGAAATACAAAGTCTGAAGAGATTCATTAAAATTGAATACTACCTTGCAACATCTCTGATCTTGCTATATAAAACCTCTCACACACATACACATACACACTCTAGGAAGACATAAGCACTTCTTTAGGCTATACTATGCTAAAGTGAAATACATATGAAGATAGATCACCTCTTAAGTATGATTTTTTTTTTTTTAAGATTTTAAAAATTTATTTGAGAGAGTCAGTGAGGGAGAGCATGTGAGGGGAGAGGGTCAGAGGGAGAAGCAGACTCCCCATGGAGCCGGGAACTCTATGCGGGACTCAAGGCAGGACATGATCCCGGGTCTCTGGGATCATGACCTGAGTCAAAAAGGCAGTCGCTCAACCAACTGAGCCACCCAGGCACCCTGATTTTTTCTGTTTTAAATAGATCTATTCTGTGACACTTATACTCGAATAAAAACATAAATATTAAAAAGTTTTTCATTGTCCCAAATAATTTACAAAATATTTAGACAAACTCCAATTCTATTTCTCCAATAACTTTTGCATTGTGCACTTCATACAGTGTCTGCTTTTTATATAAGCACATACATATTTATTAAGTATGTAAACCTTTTTCTCTTTTAATATTCTCCAAGCAGAAATCTAGAACATAAACTATCATTTGAAAAGACATATAGCTAAATGGATCTTCTTTCTACCTGGTGATTTTGAAACTAACTCCATCAGGTAGATGTAGAATAAGTTTTTCCCAAAAGGAACAAATTCAGTATCTTCTCCATTTTAAATGGTCTACCAGTTTTGTTTTGTTTTTTAAGGTTGTTATTTATTTATTTATTTGACAGAGAGCGAGGGAATCAAAAAGGGGGAGTGGAAGAGGGAGAAGCAGTCTTCATGCTGAGCAGTCATGAACTGAGCTGAAGACAGATGCTTAAGGACTGAGCCACCCAGGGACCCCTACCTCTTCTTTAAAATTGAAAAGGCCTGTCCTGAGGTAAAGTCCCACTTGCCTCTTAAAATCCCCCCGAGGAATGGAGTCTTAAAGTGTTTCTTCTCTCCTTCATCCATTCCACAGACATTTGCAAATAGCATTCAGTGTTCTGGGCAAGACTTTCAGGACACAAAGGATGAGACATGGATCCTTAAGTTCACTCCACCACACACCCCGTTACTATGTAACTGAAAACTGAAAATCCCATGGGGCCCTGGACCCACTCAATAGAATTTGCTGGGGCTAAGAAAGGGAAGGGCTAATACTACCTATGTAGTCAGGAAGGTCTTTCAGAAGAGAAAATACCCAAGTACATGCATTAAAAATGGTTGGATGGACTGAAGGAAGGGAGATTTCCAAAGAGAAATTGACCCAAATCTTGTAAATTGGGTAATTTTGCAATAGTTCAGCATAACCAGAGGGAAGGATTGAGAGCAGGTAGTTTATAGCAACTGTGATTACTGTTTTGCTAATGAACTATGTATGTAACTAGCAGACTCTAGGAGATATAGGTTAGTATAATATGAGAAGAACATCAGGTCTAGGCTATTAGTGATTTGGAAAGTTGTCAGTCATGATTATACCTAAGGAAGGCTAAGTAATAGTTGGCCTACAGGATACTTCAGTCCTGTGCCCTTCCATTTTAATACTCACTTCACGATTGCAGCAGCTAGAAAAGAGAACATAGAGTCAAGCACTGGCCCTTCAGTGATTCCACCAGGAAATGAAACGTTTCATGTCTGTTCACGTTTACTTACTAAAACAACGCTATATCTATTTTCAATGAGGTTGAGAGTATAATCCTCCCCTATACCTAAAACTAGGACAGGAAAAACTGGTGATAACTGAAAATGCTTTCAGCAGTTATGAAATGTTATGAAAATGTTTGATGTTTCAGTTTAGACTAATGTAGTCAATATTTATTAGCATGTCATAAATTAAGATTGAAACTAATTAAAATGTAATCTTGAGTTAGTGATTGAAAGTCAATAGACTTTAGTTTCACCGTTACTCAATACTTGTACTACTGTCTGTGCAAGCAACTGTAAGTCATTTAGAGGCAAGATTAACTCATAAAATTGTTTAATCTTAGTTATTTAGAGACTAAAAGCCAGATACATTTAATTGATTTGATTAATATTTAAAGCAGGTAAGATATTAAAACGCAACTTTTCTGATATGGTTTCAATATCAAAATAAGGCACTTTTCCCCCTTTTCATATGTAAAGATACATTGAAAAGAATGTATCATGCACAGAAAGGAGTACATAGTAATGACTGCCCATAACAGACAGATGGCATATTGCTAGGTATTCAATATGTTAGTTTCAGCTGACATTTAGTATGCTAGTTGATTGCTACAGTGCTTAAATATTAAGGAGCATTAAGTCAAGACTTGGTTTTATATATCAGTTTTACTACCTGTCAAACGTGATCTTCTCACTAGGGTGAAGTGATTAACACAGATTGGTTACCTGATGCTAATATGACAGCAGAGGCCTCCTTTACCATGCTTTCACCTAGTCTCTGCAAACGTTTATTGAAATATTTTTATTCTTAAACTGTAGTTTAGGGTTAATTTCTTAATTTCACATTATTTTTCTGAAAGTGTTCTTTTTTTTTTTTTAAAGATTTTATTTATTTATTTGACAGAAATCACACAAGTAGGCAGAGAGGCAGGCAGAGAGAGAGGGAAGCAGGCTCCCTGCTGAGCAGAGAGCCCGATGCCGGACTCGATCCCAGGACCCTGAGATCGTGACCTGAGCCGAAGGCAGCGGCTTAACCCACTGAGCCACCCAGGCGCCCTCTGAAAGTGTTCTTATTTAAGAACACTATAAGATAAAATGATAGCAGACTATTATGTATGTAGTCCAGGCTTCGGAATAAAGCCATAAGCCTGACTTTTTAAGCTCTCTGTTGTTATCAATAAACTCTAATAAAGACCATATAATAATAATAATAATAAAGACATGCTGGTCTGAGACAAGCTTTTGGGCCTGTCAAAAATGGCTTGCACCTTTCAGCTGGCATTTATGATATACGAGATATGCAAATATACCTGTTTGTCAGGTGTAAAGAACCATCTACAGAGCATGTGCTTGGGAACCAAAATGGACGAACAAGCACCCAGCTGTGTGATTCTTTTGTTCCTGTAAAATTTCCAAGAGGTGAATAAAATCTACCATTTGTTCTTAGTTAATAGGTTATCATCAGATATTATCTTCCAGTCCTCATGTCACAGCTGTTATATGCTTAAAAAGAACGAAAGAAATATGCCTCTGAAGACAAGGCAAGCTTAAACCTGACACAGATTAGAAAAATCAGCGTCACAGGTGCGCTTTTAACCGAATAGCAGCCACCTTAGAGGTCAAGTTGGGGGTTGGAAAAATAAAACAAACCGCCCAGGATGTGGAAGGTCGAACCACGTGGAGAGCAAGCTGCAGGCCCCGCTCGGCCAGTTTTCCCTCCGCACTTCCGCGGCAGCCCGGGTCCTCCCGGCTGGTTCTCGCAGGGCAGGTACCCTCCCTTCCTCCCCACCTGTTGGGCTCCCGCGCGCCCGGCTTTCCGAAGCGACGCCCTAGCGATGGGAATGGGAACTCTCTAAATGGGAGTTTCCTTTCCGTTCGGCTCCCCCAGCCGGACCCCAAAGACCCGAAATCGGGTGGGAGGGAAATTCCTACTCGGTCCTCGCCCACCCCCGCCCGTTTCTGTCTCTGGCTCACTGCCTCTCTCGCTCCGATGCCGCCGAGGCTCGTCGGCACTTCTGGGTGGCCGACCGGAGGAGGTGGCGGCGAGCTCCGAGGCTCTGGGCTGGGAAATGGGGCAGGGTGAGTAAGCCGCCTTGGGAAAGGCCCTGCGGCGCCCCGAGAGGGCCAGCCACCCCGCCCGCAGGGCAGGGGGAGGCGCTGCGTGCGCCGGGCCCGCGCGGGGCTGAGCCTGGGAGAGGCTGCCGCGCTCCCCTCCTTCAAGTCCCGGCTTGAGAGACCAACTAGGAGCGCGCGGTCCGGGGGAGGGAAGAGTGGGAGAGGAAGCCGCGGGAAAGAACAGGGGAGCCACTGTCTCCTGAAAAGAAAGTGGGAGCCCTGGGTGGGAAAAGAGGAACTAGCCCTCCTAACTTTTCTTCGCGAAAAGTTTTCCCAGGGCGTTCTGTTTGTGCAAACTCGGCCGGGGGAGCCCCGAGACGCGCTGCCGGCGTGGCGGCGGTGCCTCGGATCCCAGCTTCTCGCCCCGCTCCTCCTCCTTCCAGCCTGGGGAGCTCCTCTCCCGCCCCGAGAGGCGCCAAATGGCTACCCAGTAAGCCCCACGGGGCGGGGGCTGCAGCGCCGCCTTCCGCCCCCGAAGCTGCCGGCGGCCGCTAGGACCTGAGGCGGCGGCGCCCGCGGGCTGGGAGCCTCGGCCCGCAGGTGGAAGCGCACCCGGAGGCGGACCGGCCCGGGGCTGGGGGGCTCGGGCGGGCTCCTGACGCGCGGCCCGCCCCGCTCAGGCCTTGGGTAGGCGCGCGGCCCGCCCTGACCAGCCGGCCTCTCCCACTCTAGTAGTGACACGCCGCCTCGGAGCTGGAGCCCGCGCCGCGCCCCGCAGGGCTATGGACAGCCGAACCCCGCGCGCGCAGAACGCCCTGGCGGCGCCCACGCCTCCCGCCGCCCCCACAGGGTAAGTCCAGAGCGCCGCGCGGAAGTTCTCGGGGAGGGCGAGGGCAGCAAGGCCGCAGCGCGTTTACCTGGCTGGCAGCTCGCTGCCTGACTCACTGGCTGCGGGAGAGGCGGCGGAGGAGCCTGCTTGCTCCCGGCCTCCTTGGAGGCCGCCCGGGCGCGGGGGCGGAGGGCTATGGTAGTTTTGATTGCTTTTCTACCGGGGCTGCTCGGAGTTGCTGAAGGGCAGCTGAATGCCAGGAATTGGGTGAGGAGTCCTGGAGCAGAAACTGTAACAAAGAGCCCCTTGTTTGGTGCCCTGGAAGCGCGGCGGACGATACCTGTAAGTGAGCTCTCGGGAAGGGGGAAGAAAGTTTCTTTGGCCGAGGGCTTAGGCCCGGGCAGGTGAGCAGTGTCAAAGTGACTGTAAGGAAGGGGCTTTTCTGCGAGCGGTGGAGGGCCACGGGAGGGTGTACCAGCTGTCAGCCCGCATGACAGTTCCGGGCCCCGGCAGGGTGAGCGCCTCCGACGGGGGGTGTGTGTGCCTGTGGCCAATTGCTGGTGCCAAAGCGTAGCGCAAAGTCAGACTGCAAACAACGATACTTTTCTTTGTGTCCTCACGTGTTTGAAGAGAGATTGGAGGGGAAGGGGCTGTCACATGGTGAGTTAATATTAAATGAAGCATGTCTTCCTGCCAGATATGCTAATCATCACCTTGCTAAGCGTTTGGGTAAACAGTAATGAGAACAGGTAGTTCTGCAAGAGATGGGGAGAACCTGAAAATAACCTTCGTCTTGGTAAACAGTGAAGGCTGAACATGGGCACTCTTGGAGCTTCTGAAGTGGGAACCCCTTTGATGTAATATAACTTTTCCTACATATATTCCCCCAACTCAGTTTCTTTTGTGATAGTTAATCTGAAGGCTCTAATGCTCTAAAGAGCCTTTTCTGGAATGATTTCCAGAAAAGAAACGTTAAGGAAAAATGGACTTTGTAACTAATGAATGAGTGTTGTGCAGTTTCCCTGATTTAAGAGTAGAGAAGTCATTTTTCCCTGGAACATGACAGGCGTTTCCTTAGAAGCAAGTCACAGCATGTTTATTCATCAGAGACCATGCGAACATTGGCAGTTGTCTAGAGGAAACATGGAAAAGTCTCAAAGCAACATGACTAATATAAAAGATATTTTGTATAACGCTTACATAGAGGAAACATGTAGAGTATGAATTAATTCTTTCATTTGTTAGAATTGTCTTCTCCCCTCCGCAAATAGCCCAGTTACTGCTCACTTCCGTTCCTATTATTTTTCCATTGTTTTCATTGTTCAGTAATATACATACTTCCATTTATTCTCACATCAGGATGTGTAAAGAAATACATTGGTTGAAAGATCTTAATCATAAAAGCATGAGCCTCTAAATGAAACTGCAGAGATACGTGAATTGAAGATGAAACAATTTTCCGGAATACGGAAATGTTTTTAAGGGGCACAAAGTAAGATAGTATTAAACCGGTGGATTTGGGGCGTCTGGGTGGCTCAGTGGGTTAAGCTTCTGCCTTCAGCCCAGGTCCTGATCTCAGGGTCCTGGGATCCAGCCCTGCACTGGGCTCTCTGCTCAGCAGGGAGCCTGCTTCCCTGCCTAGTTGTGATCTCTCTCTATCAAATAAATAAAATCTTTTTAAGAAAACAACAACAACAACAACGGTGGATTTGAAAATGGATTAAGTTAAGGAACAATTAAAAAAGACTGCATATGCTTGTACAGGAAATACACTTACTGGTGTTCAGAAATCAATACTTCTTTAGTAGGTGAGATGAGATGGCTTAGGAATGGAGTGGAAAGAGCTATCTAATGATAAACATGACGACAGTTAAGATATTTCAGATTTCACTTTTGAGAATTTAAAGGTTAAACTGATACATTCTTGAAAATAATGTACAAAACTGCTTTATCTAATTCTTCAACTATGAAGAAAATACTTTTAAGGAATTTGACCCTCTCCAAATTTGAGGAGGGACATCTGCAAAAATGCTTCAACATCTGATACAAATGTTGTATCATTTTATCTTGAATTCTATTTAGAGAAGTGATCAATATCTGCAAAGTATAAACATTAAAAAAAATTGTGTCATATTTCACTTTTCTATCTTGTTCCTTCACATATCCCAAGTTCCTATTATGTTTGTTGAATATTCAGTGCAGTATTGCTTTTTTTCCTTTCATCAAAACCCCCCAAAACATTAAAAATGATTTAATTGTGGGGTAAAAAAAGTATCCTAGATAGGGGCTTATGGGAGGTGGCAGGGAGCAATCTCAATGTTACAATAAATTATTGGGTTTGGGAAGTAAATTCCTTACTACAAAACTAATTAAACCATGACTCATGACTCTAATAACCTATGAGGCCTAGTTTAGTTCTCCTTGGATATCCCTGCTCTGAAGAATCCCTCTGTAATTTTCCAAGTTTTACATTGTTGTAACAGGTCATTTTAAAGAAATCTACTGCAATTCTATGTTATACAAATGAGAATCTGAAGCCCAGAGACACTGAGTGACTTTGCTGAAGTCCCAGAACAAATGAGTGGCAAAATCTGAAGGAAAACCCAGGACTTTGATTGCCTGGTTCGTTGCCTTAAAAAAAAATTTTTTTTTAAATCTATTCCTGACCACTGTAAGATACATTTAAATTTCAGAGTCAGTTTGGGTACATTTTCTTTAGAACAGCTACTGCTTGTGTTTGTTACTTCCCCTACGGATACCCCCCTTCCTTTTTTAATTCATTGAAATTTAAATGTCAAAAGTGTAGTTAGCCTTACTTTGAGTGATGTTAATGTTTTGATTTCGGAACAGATTTTTAGGCATGGACCAGGGTAAAAAACCTGCTTTATAATGTTGCAGCTTTGGAGCTATGGAGTTCATTGAAGATGTAGAAAAAATTAATTGATTTAGTGGCTACTTTTTAAAGCTGTTATTTGGGTGCATTACAGGGTCTAAAATTTTACTGATTGTATAAACTGAATTCTTGTAAGCTAACATTTGTTGACTATTTAGAAGTTGAGTATCTTAGCTGAGGTTTCAACATGAGAATTACCTAGGGATCTTTAACACCATGCTTTCACACCTGATACCTATTCTGGTTTTATTTGGCCTATGCTGGGACAAGCTGTGGAGAGGTTTTAAATGCTGCTCCAGTGGATGTAATGTGCTATCAGTTCTGAGAGCCAATGATTAAGTAGGTGTTAACATCTGAGATGGAGGTGATGGAATGAGGATTGCTATTAATCATTTTCAGGCAACTCACGATCCTCACTTTCAGCTTTAGTTTGCTTCTTTAAAGATTCCATTTAGTTGCTTTATAGTAATATTTTTTTAAAAATTTGCTACTCCTTTCAGAGGAAGTATATTAACTCCACTTTGCAGTTGTGGAAACCCAGGCTCTAAGAGCTAAACTAACAAACTCAAAGTCACTCAACTTTAAGTGGTGAAAGAGTAACAGAAACAAGATCTGATCCCCATACCTGTGCTTTCCTCAGGAGGCAAGTTGGCACCCGGAGTTTGCCCCTATTAATTACTCTGAATGGCCAGAGTATTTTTTATCTAGAGTGGCTTTGTAAGTGTCTTGCCTTGACTCTTCTAAAATCATTTTTATATTTTTAAAAACTCCTACAAATTCTAATGCATATGAAAAACCCCAATGCCTAGGATTTAAAAGGAACTTAAATGTTTGGTTTATGTCTTCAAAATATTGAACATTTTCATGTGTTTGGGATGATTTAATTTATAGTTAACTGATAGCCTTCTTTTGTCATATGGCAAGCTGCTTATTTTTGCTATTAGATGGCTATTAAATTTATAGTGCACTTTAAAAAATAGGAATATTCAATTACCAAATAAGACAAATGAAGTTAAGGTAATGTTAGACTTTTAGTCCAAAGTCTAACTTCCTCTCAGTGTGTTAGAGGATATTCAATAACGTTATGACCTTATTACAATATTGAAATGCCAGGTGTATTTATAAATGCCATGCTTATGTTATTAAGACAACTGCTTTCATTTAATTAATTAGTGAAAACTTGCAAGCCCTTACTTTATGTAAAACACGTTTTTTAATCACTAGGAAATTGGTTCCTGATGTTAAGAGCTTTACCAAAGAAATTATGTAGGAAAAGAACATGACGTTAGCATAGAAATTGTACTTTCATGTTAGCTTTAAAACATTGTTTATGCTTCAAGCTTAATATACAGTAGCTTGTCTCTGATCAGCAAATTACGGCCCAGCAAAGTAAGTCCAGAAGGCTGAAATGGGCCCTTCACCTATTTTTTTTTTTTTTTTTTTTGAGATTTTAAGGCTCCCTACTAAGCAGGGAGCTTGATGTGGGGCTCGATCCCAGAACTCTGGGATCATGACCTGAGCCGAAGGCAGTCACTTAACCAACTGAGCCACCCAGGCACCCCACCTATTTGGTTTTAACCCTAATTTTGTTGTCGTTGATGGTAAAACGCATATAATAAGATTTATTTTAAACATTATAAAATGTACAGGTCAGTGGTACATGCATATTGTTGTGCATCCAGCACCACCATCCGTTTCCAGAACTCTTTTCATCTTACAGAACTGAAACTTCATGCCCGTTGAACCTAGCTCCCACTCTCCTCTCCGTCATGTCCTCTGGTGGCCACCATTCTCTGTGATTTTGACCGCTCTAGGTAGCTTGTATAAGTGGAATCAAAGAGGATATATATTTTTGTGACTGGCCTATTTCACTTAGTATAATGATTTCAGAGTTCATCCATATCGTATCATATATCAGAATTTCCTTTTTTAGGGCTGAATAATAGCCTACGTGTTGCTTAGCCATTTATCTGTGGATGGACACGGGGTTGCTTCCTTACTTTAGCTATTGTGAATATTGCTGCTAGGAACATGGTATACAAATATCTATTTTTAAAATTTTTGTTTATTTATTTTATTCATAATTTTATTTTTTATAAACATATAATGTATTATTAGCCCCAGGGGTGCAGGTCTGTGTATTGCCAGGTTTACATACTTCACAGCACTCACCATAGTACAAAATATCTTTTTAAGAGACTGCTTTCAATTCTTTTGAGGTAGAATTGCTGGATCAAATGGTAATTCTATTTTTAATTTTTCGAGGGCGATCGTAGTCTTTCCCGTATTGGTGATGCTATTCCCAACAACTGTGGGCAAGAGTTGCCAATCCTTGTTCGTTTCTGTTTCTGTTTCTTTTCTTTTCTTTCTTTCTTTCTTTTTAATAGTAGCCATCCTAATGAGTGTGAGGTGGTATCTCATTGTAGTTTTGATTTGCATTTTCCTAATGACTATTGATGCTGAGTGTCATTTCATGTCCTTATTGTTTATTTGCATATCTTCTTTTGAGAAATGTCTATTTAAGTTCTTTGCCTATTTTTTAGTTGGGTTTGCTTTTTTGGTTGTTGAATGTTTGGAGTTTTGTACATATTCTGGATATTAATCTCTTATCCTCTGTTTCTGTAGAGTTTTATTGGCACACAGCAATACCCACTCATTTACATATTATCTGTGACTGCTTTCCAGTCGTAGCGGAATGGTCCAGACAGAGATCATATGGCCTGCAAAGCTAAAAATATTTACCTTGTAGTCTTAGTAAAGTTTGCAGACCCTCTTGGCCTAACTTATGAAATTGATAAATGAAGTAGTGATTATTCAAATTTATTTACTGGCAGGAGGACTTTTTTTTTTTTAAGATTTTATTTATTTGACAGAGAGAGAGAGAGAGAGAGACAGACAGATAGCACAAGCAGGGGGAGAGGGTGAGGGAACAGCATTGCTCCCTGCTGAGGAGAGAGCCCAATGTAGGACTCGACACAGGGTCACAACCCAGCCAGAGGCAGACACTTAACAACTGAGCCACTCAGGTGCCCCTGGCAGGAGGACTTCTAAGTATTAAACTTAAATTGGAAGAAAATGATTAATGTTCTGTTTGCATGTAACAAAATATATCTTACAGTAAGAAATTTTGCAGAATGGTGATTAGTGATTGATTTTTTTTTTTTAAGTGAAGACAGGCATGGTCCTTTGGCAAGCACTACAGAATTTTAACATATGATATTGGAATATATTTTAAAGAGAAGTCCTAAACTTCTCTTTCATGTGCTGAAGACACTTTCATGAGAAATGACTAATACATAGTTAGATGTTTAGGAGCAAAGTTGAAGGAGTTGCTTTCTAGGTCTTTGAGTCCATACCTACATTATGAGTTAAGTCAAACTGCCTTTATAACTTCTACCAAGTGTTTTTGTTGTTGTTAAAGATATTTCATATCTGTAAGTTTTCAGTGTTCTAACATTAGTATGATAGTTGTTGTAAGGCTCTTTTTTTTTTTTTTTTAAGACTGCTTTACTAAATTTTTCCCCCATCTGTTACAGTAAAAATAAACTAAAAGTATGGGAGAAAGAAGTTTCCCAGGACTATTTATAAAGGGCCAAATGTCTTCAGTTTTGCATATAAACTTCATATCTGAGGAATGAATCCCTTGGAAAAGCTTCTCAAAGACTGACTAGTCTTTAGAAAAATGCTAGAGTGAGCTTGGGTAATTTGTTATTATTTTCATATAGCTTAGGTTCACAGTGTTCATAAATGTAAATAAGTTAAAACTATTTAAATAGGTTTAGACTTAAGAAAAAAGCTGAAGAGTGAAAATGTGGAGTAATTTGACAGAGTAAGTACTTTAATTGGGATGGTCATGTCAGTATTAAGACAGCAAAGAATGCCATGGCAGGAGAAAAAGTCTATTCAGCTCAGCTCCCAGACAGCTAAAAACTTGGTACTAT
This sequence comes from Neogale vison, assembly GCF_020171115.1. Classification (NCBI taxonomy): domain Eukaryota; kingdom Metazoa; phylum Chordata; class Mammalia; order Carnivora; family Mustelidae; genus Neogale; species Neogale vison. The sequence goes on along the minus strand of NC_058093.1, from coordinate 61,916,455 downwards.
CTGTAAGTTTTAATACATTTTACATCATGATAAATCCTTACTAAGGTCAGAATTTCCAGGTTTCATTGGCAATAAATTAAGGTATTTGGGTTTCGAATATGTGTTGTGCGCTGTGTTGGGCAATATCCTGATTATATTTGTGTTTTTCATGCTATATAGCTGAGGGAAATTGCTCAGAAACAAGCCTTCAGAAATTTGGTGGGAGGAGAACATATGTACTACAGAATCAGGTCGGTTTCTTAACTGCCTACTCTTCAGAGAAAAAACAGAGCCCTCCTAAGGCTTTCAGGTTTGTGGTTATGAGGCGGTGAGAACAGAGGAGCTAGAGAAAGGGGGGGGGGGGGGAAGAACTGCCTCAGAATCCCTCATTTTAATTCTCCCTAGTTACTCTCGTTCTCTCCTTATTAGAAACACTTTGCCCACTGAAATGAGAGCTTCAGAGATAATGCACACGATTAGAAAGTACCGTAGTCTTCCTCCCCCACCCCTTTATCCAGGGGGGGCATGTTCCATATGTGCCAGCCTGCAGTGGATGCCTGAAACTGGGGATAGTACTGAACCTTCTATACTCACCATTTTCCCCCATGCATACACACCTGTGATGAAGTTTCATTTATAAGGTAGGCACAGTAAGAGATTAACCACATAACTGATCATAAAACAGAATAGCCATAACAAGTTAAAGTTACATGTAGAGGTCACTTTTGGGCAACAGGTTGGAGCAATGGAATGTACAGAGGGTCCACAGAGACCGCTTGGATAAATACAGACAGGCCCATCAGGTGACGCCCCCCGCCCCCCCCCAAAAAATCCGTAGGTCCTAACTAACCAGTGGGCTACTTATAAACTGGCATAGTTACCCAAAAGGGAAAATTCATACATCCCCAGACTTCCTCACTTTCCCTCTTTAAAAGCAGGCCCCGCCCATTGCCTCCTTGCAGTCTCTCCTCCGCTGTCCTGGGGCCAAGACTATTCAATAAACTTGCTCCCTCCTTTGTTCTGCTTCAGGTGAATTCTTCCACCACCCTCATGCCACTGGCTTCCTCTTGGTCTTCCCCCGACATTTGGGGGCCCCCATCCGATGGAGTAAGACACCAAATTATATGTAATAAAAGTTATGTGGATGTGGTTGGTCTCTCTCACTCCTGGGTGTGTTCACGTGTGCACTCACTATTCCCCGCCCCACCCTCCCCAAATACAGGACTGCACTCACCCTTCCGGTGATGACCTGAGATGATAGAGTGCCCTCCTGAGGAGGTGAAGCGAGGTGCTTGATGCAGGCCGTGTAATGCAGGCCCTGTGGCTACACCTGGCCCTGTGGCTACTGCTGTCTGGTTAATAGAAGAGAGTTTTTTTTTTTTTTTTTTTTTTTTTTGTAATTGCCTCAGACTTGCAGAAAATTGCAGACTTGCAGAAAATTGCAGAATTAAGAGTGAAATGCCATACTGGGGGTTGGGGGGGCTGACTTTTTGAAAATAACCAAAGTGGTTCAGGGGCAACCCTTTGAAGTGGGGTTGAAAAAGCACCTGAATTATAACAGTTAGGGTCATGATGTGCCCATAATGATTCTGATTTTCTCTTTAGCGTGCAGGCTGACTTTAAACACGGTTGAACGCCAGTGACATCAGAATATATTTTTTAAATGGTAGTGTCATTGGGAAAAGTGCATTGTTTTTCAATGTGATTAATTTGGAGGATTAACATGAAAGCATGCATTCCACCATACTTTTAAAAATTTAATATACCATTTCACTTTGTAGCCTAAGTTACAGCTTCAGCACCTATACCAAGATATACTTATAAGGAAGTAGAGTTAAGATGCTGAAACCCAAATGGGACATTTATCACCAGGCCTTGAGGGTTTTCATCTCTCTTACATACATGCACACATGCTATTATTTCTGGAGAAATGGAAGTGAGGAAGTATGAGATGACTCCAAGGGGGGAGTAGTGGTGACAGGAGCCAGAATTTTAACAGCTGCTACAGTTGTGTATCAGATCTGCTGGAAAAACAGGAAATTGAGTTGCTAAATCGGAACATGGCTACCACCCTACCATTCCCATGTTTAATGGACCTGCTGTAGTTTCTAGGCCAAATTAAGTCAACAGTGGTCAAGATAATTATAAGAGCTGCTGAATTAATTATTTCCTTTGTGCTAAAGTGGAAGTGTCAGAGAGAGGAGCAACCCTTTGTTTCTTGTTCTTTTGTGCCTGCCAGTCAAGTATCATTGCTTTAATAGAATTAGGAAAGAGACAGGGTGAATGTCTTAAAGGACCTCATGATCTTAGGCAGCCCCCATATTCTCGGATATCCACGATTGGATCTTTTGCTGACAGCAAAACTCCCAAGTTAAGTGCCTACTAGATTATGGGCATAGTTTCTTCCAGGTTTTAACTTTTATTTAAGATATCCATTCCCAGAAAGCAGCTAAATGCTTTAATTTCAAATGGAAATCTTTTTGCTCTCCTTTAGGAGAGCGAAGCTGGAGGTAGCAGAAAAAAGAATTTTAGCATATGAAAATAAACTAATTTTAAAATTTTCTGTTATGATCCCATGCTACCAGCCTTCTGCAGTTTTCTCTTTCTCTGAAAGAGGGCAGGTTTTACCATGATAGTTTTATTATCTGTGAACATTTCCCCCTGCAGGAAAGTTAGATATGACTTCTTTTGAAAGACAAACATGAATGATCTGAAAGGAGAAATAGACTGATTTTCCCGTCATATATTTTTAAAAGATTTTATTTATTTGACAAAGAGAGACACTGGGAGAGAGGGTAAACAAGCGGTGGGGGGGGGCATGGGGGTGGGAGAGGAAGAAACAGTCTTCCTGTTGAGCAAGGAACCCAGTGCGGGGCTCCATCCCAGGACCCTGGGATCGTGACCTGAGTGGAAGGCAGATGCTTAATGACTGAGCTACTCAGGTGTCCCTTCACCTCACATTTTAATTGGGACAAATTTTTATCTAGAACTTATTCCAACCTGTAATTTACTCCAGCTTACCATATATCATTTTGAAATGCAACCTTGTCTGAAAGGAGCAATGTCTACCTTATGTCTAATTGTCTGTGATCCTGTGTGTATGTAGAAAGGAACATAGGAAATTCATTCTTAGATGACGCTAAGAAAATTTAGTTCTGAAGTTTGTGTTGGTATGCTTGTGAAGCCTAGGAACATGTTTTCAATTAACTTGGTAGCTCTAAGTGGTATAGACTCGAATTTACTTAATTGCATTTTTAGGGTTTTTCTCTTTTCTTTTCTTTCTTTCTTCTTCTTCTTCTTCTTTTTTTTTTTTTAGATTTTGTTTTTTTATTTGACACAACAAAGCAGGGGGAGCCACAGCGGGAGAGGGAGAAGCAGGGTCCCTGCTGATCAGGGAGCCCAATGTCAGACTCCATCCCAGGACCCTGGGACATTGACCTAAGCCACAGGCAGCTGAGTTAGCCACTCAGGCATCCTTTGAGTTTTTATAATCATATTCAGGATTTTATATATATGTTGGGGATGTACCACTTTCGATTTTCATGTTTTTGTGAATCATAGGGATTTAGGACACTAAGCAGATTATATAAGTTCAAATTAATGGCAGTTCTAAAAGTTATCTGAAGGTGTTCAAGGGATATTTGCTATAATTTTTGGTAAACCAAATCCATTTTTTAAAAATTCTTCCAGATATTAAGCACATCAAGTTGGTGGTGATGAATATTTGAATATCATGGATTTGGATTAGTAAAATTTAAGCAAGGTAGAGACAAGGTGTCTGAACCCTACAGATAATTGGAGTGGTTTGAACACGAAAACACTGTTGGTATCAGCATTGGGATACTAAGAAATGATGGTTTGTGCTGAAGGTATACACAGCTTGGGAGGCAGGGGAGCAGTACCGTGATGGCTATTTAATTCCATCTTTTACCATCTGTTGATCTTCACAGGGAATTTCATAAGATTTCCAGTCAAGAAGCAGTTTTTAAAAATTCTGGCATTTGGCCATTTTGTTTTAATAGTTAAAAGCTATCCAGAATGCCTTGCTGTCTGAATCGAACTTAGTCAAAACCTCTACTTACTGTGCTGATGAGTCATTCTGGTGTGTGATATGTGTGACTGGTGAGGAGCCTGCCTTTCTTGGGCTGAGTTGTGGATGCTCTTGCACACATTCTCTTAGGAGAATTTCCTCAAAATGAATGAAGCCCTATGTCAGACCTACTTGAGGAGTGAGAAAAGAAGGGGTGTGCTTTGCAATTGAGAATGGTGGCTTTCTCCCTTAAACTTAACACTGATAATTAAAACCAGTTTTCATTCAAAGTGTAAAAAAAAAAGACAAAAACAAACAAACAAAAAAACAACCCCCCAAAACTCAGTTTTCATTGATATATGCATTTTAAGCTCTAAAATGAGCTCGTCAGGGTGCTGGGGTGGCTCAGTAGGTTAAGCATCATTGAACCCACATCAGGCTCCCAGCACAGTAGGGAGTCTGCTTCTCCCTTTGCCCCTTACCCTGCTCTTGTGCGCTCTCTCTCTCTCTCAAATAAATAAATAAAATATTAAAAAAAATCAGCTATGTCAAAGCAGAAAAAATTTCTCAAGTATTGGGTTTTAAAATAAGATGGGGAAATTTGAAAGAAATAATACCCTGTATATATGCAATCTCATTTTTCATTTTATATTTAAATATATTAAGTGTATCTCAGTTGTATATAGTACTCATTTACTTGAGCCCTTTGTGATCTGCTTATGTTTTTACATTACTGCTTCATGGAAAAAAATTAAAATTTTTGGGTTGTGAAGGGGACTATTTCCTAGTTTTTACCCCCTTCTTTGCTTAGCCAAGTAGATACACTCAGTGCTAAATGGAAATGTAGAGATAATTAAGTTTTTATTTGGGATATAGATGAAGAAAGGAACAAGAAAATGGACAATAATGTTTGATGAGTGGAAAAATGAAGAATGGAACAGTCTCTGGTGGTGAAAGAAAAGGCAGTGGTTTTGCTAGTTTAAGCAGTTTGAGGCTTGAAGTCTTTAATCTCTTGGGCTCATTTGGTAACTCCGGTTCTGTTAATTTGTGAAACAGTTCTGTGATCTTAGATTATCAAAGAGCATTTTCTGCCAAAGACCATGTATAACCTCTTCAAAAGTACCATATATGCTTTTGGGGGGAGAGAGTCCATACAAAATATCATTGATAATTATTCTGATGACAGTCATACTTTACACTGGTGTTTGTAGGTCACAGCACTTACTTATTATTTTTTAATAGGCAGTATATCCAAATGGCACAAAATTCAAGAGAAAATGACCAAGTAGTGAGAGATCTCTGTCTAGTGACTTGGTTCCTGGCATCTAGGTTTTCTAAGGCAATCTGTGTCACTAGTTCTTTTGAATCCTGGTAGGATACTGTTTACCAGTGCTGTCCAATGGAAATATAATGGGAACCACAAATATAGTTTAAAATTTTTTTAAACACTACATTAAAAAATTCAGTTTAAATGGTATATTACACGAGACAAAGTTAAAATGATTCTGGTTCTATAAAACACACATGTTGTCTTTAACAAAATATTTTGCACTGAGTCAGTTTTGAAATTTAGTTACATAAAATTGAAATTTAAATTCTTAATCACACTAGCCACATATCCAGTGCTGAAAAGCCTTATATAATTATTGGCTACCATACTGGAGAGGGCATCTCCTTACACTCAGGAGCAAACGAATGCATGTGTGCATATTGTTTCTTATACACCGTGCTGCTTTGTACCTTGCTTTTTTTACTTAATCATATAACTTGGTAATTATTCCATTTAACTACATAAATGGCTCTATTTTTTCTCCCTGGTGTGTACTGTGTCTTTGTAGGGATGAACCATGACTTACATAACTAGTCCCCTGTTGATGGATTTATTCCTCTCACCACCACTCTTTGCTAGTACTCCGTGGTCATTTTAGCGTTCTTTACACAGTTTACAGTTTACTCAGCTAATACACTTTCCTGGTATGTTTAATTAAGCTAACTAGATTGTGAAAACCTAGAAGGCAGAGGCCACGTTCTTGGCTTCTTTTGTGTATACTGCTGGGTTTTAATTTAATTTCCTACATGTACCTAGACAGACACCTAATGATGAGTTATCGGATAGGTATTATTTAAATTTGTGTGAACCTGAGCAAGAGGTCAGTGTTGGGGATGAAGACCAGTGGATTACTTGTTCACTAGAGAGGTAAAAGCTTAGTTACAGAAAGCATCAAACTGAGTATTTAACGTTCGTTTTTGCAGCTGTTAGTCAAAATGAATTGTTAAACCACCATCAAATGCTACACAGTTTAAAGAGCTTTTGTAAATCTCTTAGGATTCTATTACAAAATTCCATTGTTAGTCTGATAGTATCTTTTAGCATTATGCCCTGCAGTGGTGTTTATAAGAGAAATATACATTCCATTAGCAGTATAAGTGAAAATTCTGAGTAATGTTTCCATCTCAAACTTAGACTAAACCAAGTATTTTGCCATCATGGGGAAGATTGTTTAACAGGACATAAGTACTCAATGGTTATTTACAGCCTAAATATCCCTATTTAAATAATGATAGAGTAATGTTTGATTTATAGAATATAGGTTTTGAGAATGAAGCAATTAGTCATTAATTACATGATTAATCAGTGCATAAGAATTCCACTAATTTGTGTCAAGACTCAAATCTTGACAATCGAAAGTCTAGAGTGTCAAGAGCCTTGTTATTTTGATTCACTTATTTTACTGGTGTAAGCAATTAGCCTTTTGATGTGAACAATAGTAGCTAAAGAATAAGAACAAATAATAAAGGGTGTTTTTTTGCCAGCTCATGAAAGAAGGGTTTGAGAATTTAAACATATCATGAGTGGAAGAAATTAAATTGTTGAAAAATCAGTATGAGTGCTGTTTCTCCCCAGTATTTTTGAAAATTATATTCAAGATGTGTACAAAACTGCAAATATTACAGTAGAAAACAAATTTGCTCTTTTTATTTTTCTAAGAATGTTTTTGAAAACAAGTCAACATTTTACATGGTCTTCAAATGAAGTTCTAAGCCAGAGCTCATCAGAAAAAAAAAAAACCAAACCAAAACCTTGAAAAAGTAAAAGTTTAATGTATGTCCAGATGTACAGCATTGCATAAAGCATTTTAAGCGAGGCTACTTCTCTCCATTTAACTCTGCAGTCTACTTTATAGTTGTCCACTGTGGTGAACCGGTGCGCCTGGCTCTCAGGAATTTACCAGCATTATTTTTGGTTTCAATAAAACTGGTCCATCCAGAAGCCAGAATAACAGGCTGAAGCCAGAATAACACTGTTGCAGAATGAACCTGGTGATGAAAGGTTTAGGGCCTGATCTCTCTTCTGCCACCTGTTGTCTGGGTACTTTCTTTCCCTCTTTGGGCCTCCATTTCCTCTGTGGTGGAAGAAGATAATTATACAGAGCATGAAAGTGTGGAAGTAACACCAGCACAAATCAGGCTTTCAGTTTTTGCTTGTTAAATTATAAACATTACCTGTTTTTAGGAAACAGCTTCTTGTCGGGCTGACATTGTTACTGTACTAAATGGAAACCAAGGAGCGAGAGAACATGTCTGCTTTCATTTTTCTCTCCCAGGAAATGGAAGATGGGGTTGGTTTTCTTCATCAGTCCTCCATGAAAGTGTCTGTGCCAGGTGCAGGAAAGTTATTCTTGGAACATTGAATACAAAATGGGTACGAATTTTAATGAAAATCACAATTTTTAGAGGAGAAAATTGTTCCCTCTGAGGTTAGGAATATGTTACCAAGGTGATTGCGATTCTGATTGTTTCTTCTCTTTGCCATTGTGGGAATTGCCTCATATTTTAGTATTTTACTTTTCTCTGTAAGATGAGAGTAACTCAAACTGTATTTCTTTGATTTTGTTAGGAATGATATGTAGTGACTGAAATTTTTCTGTTGTAATGTCATATACAAGAACATTATTCAAAAGAGGGAATGGGAATTTGAGATGCTATTCTAAACATAGGCTCTCACATATTGAAGAATTATTTTTTTCTTTTAACATAGTGATGACAGTGACTATATCATTTAGGGTGGGAGGCTAATGGGCAACATTTGTTCTAGATTGTATAAAGCTGTAACTCTTCAGGTTCTGGTGGCAGCATATTAGCATGGTCTGAAAGTTAACCCTGCATGCTCTTGTCTAAAACCCTTTATTAGAACAAATACAATTAAGTAATCTTATTAATGTTTTTCTGGGTTTGCTTTTTTTTGGTAATACAAGAGTATTTTTCATATTCTTGCAAGTAAGTTTGGATGTCAAAAAAGACTATTCAGAATTTCTTTTTTTTTTTAAGATTTTATTTGTTTATTAGACAAAGAGAGAGAGAGAGATCATAAGCAGGCAGAGCAGCAGTCAGAGAGAGAGGGGGAAGCAAGCTCCCCACTGAGCAGAGAGCCCAATGCAGGGCTCAAGATCATGAGCCGAGCCCAAGGCAGAGGCTCAACGCACTGAGCCACCCAGGCACCCCAAGACTATTCAGAATTTCTTAACATAATTAAGATCTTTTCTTAGTAAGTATAATGAAAAATTTTAGGCAGAATGAATTATACTTATGTATAGATTCTGCACTTGGAAAGTTTCTTGAGCATTAAGGTATTCCCAGTAAATTTTCTTTTAAATAATGTGTTTTATAAGACAGTATGTAAAATAATATGGAACCTTAGTTACTTAAGGGTTTGAACAAATATTTTAAAAATCAGATTTCCACTAATTAGAAGGATCAGGATTATAGTAGTTTAGGAACAATGGGCAGTGGCTTATAGGACTGGTTATACAAGCATGAGCACTTACTGAATACTGACTGTTCACCAGGTACTATGTCAAGTGCATGACAGGTGCTAGTGCATTTAGTAGTCATTAATCACTCTGTAAAGTAGATGTAGTTGTTGTCCAGATTGTGTAGAAAAGGAACTGAGGCTTCCAGTGTAATTTGTCCAGGGTCACACAGCCAGGCAGAGGCAGATCTGAGTGGAACCCAAATGTCATTTAAAATCCATTTGGTTTGGGGCGCCTGGGTGGCTCACTGGGTTAAGCCGCTGCCTTCGGCTCAGGTCATGATCTCAGGGTCCTGGGATTGAGTCCCGCATCGGGCTCTCTGCTCGGCAGGGAGCCTGCTTCCTTCTCTCTCTGCCTGCCTCTCTGTCTACTTGTGATTTCTCTCTGTCAAATAAATAAATAAAATCTTTAAAAAAAAGAATAAAATAAAATCCATTTGGTTAGACCACTTTGCATCTGTTCTCCTGTTCCCCACCCCTTCCCCCTCCCCCCCCAGAATGGCCAGTGGTGGCAAAGGCAATATAATAAATAATAGTGGGAGTGACAGTAAATGGGGACTAAACATTTTTTTTGCTGATTTTTTTTCTGATTACAAAATTGATATGCTTATTAGAGAATATTTAACAGCAATAGGAATATATAAAGAAAAATCATCATTATCGAGGCTACCTGGAGAGATAACAATTGTTAACATGATTTGAATTTTAGCATTTCCCAAGGTGCTGCCTCCGTCATCTTCTTTCTTCTTCTTCTTCTTCTTTTTTTTTTTTTTTTTAAGAGAGGGAGGGCATGATTGCACACAGGGAGGGGCAGAGGGAGAGAGAGAAACTCAAGTAGGCTCTACTTCCATCATCTGGAGCCTGCTGGGAGGCTTGAGGTCATGACCTTAGTTGAAATTATGAATCCAAGGCTTAACCTACTGTGCCACCCGGGTGCCCTTCCAAGCTGCCTTCTGAATAAGATACAAGTCAACTTGTTTCCTGTAAGAACAGCTTCCATGGTCAAATAATTTTGTGATTGTATGAGTGAAACACAGTCTGTTTTCTTTTAAAGTCTTCTCAGGGATTTTAATAGAATATACAGAATGGACTTCCAATATGAAAACATTGAAAGTAACATTTTCCAAATCTGTTTTTCAGAAGAACAGTGACTTATCTCTTAAAACCAGTGTTCTTTCAGATAAAGTTTAGGTAATGCTGTGGATAGAATGCATCCTTCTAGACTTCTCAATGTTCAGATTTTTAACTGTGTGTATCAGTTTCATATTTTTCTTCAAGATTATAAGTTATTTCAGTTATTTGAAATGCATTTAAAAATGCTTTTTTGTGGGGTGGCTCAGTTGGTGAAGAATCTGACTCTTGGTTTGGGCTTGTCACTGGGCTTTGTCCTCAGCAGGGAGTGTGCTTGAGATTTTTCTCTCCTCTCCCTGCACCCTTCCCCCAACTCATGCTTGCTCATGTTCTCTCTCTAAAATAAATTCATCTTTTTAAAAATTGCTTTTTGAGGGGTGCCTGGGTACCTCAGCGGGTTAAGCCTCTGCCTTCGGCTCAGGTCATGATCTCAGGGCCCTGGGATCCAAGCCCTACATCAAGCTCTCTGCTCAGCGGGGAGCCTGCTCTCCTCTGCCCCCCACCCCAACCCTGCCGGCCTCTCTGCCTACTTGTGCTCTCTTTGTAAAATAAATAAATAAAATCTTTAAAAAAATTGTTTTTTGAAATAGTTGTGCAACAAAACTTTTGTTTGCCTGGGTGTGTATTTACATTTTTTTAAAAAAAATTTACCTGTTAGTGTTAGACATTTGGGTTATTTCCGGTGAAATCATTAACTGTGCATGAGAAGGTGTAAGTTTTAGATTTGGGTGAATGTAATCCCAGAACTGAAAGACTATCAATTCTGCAGCAGTGAGGAAACCAGCCCTAGAGTTTTTTACAGTTAGAAACTGAAAGCTTTTCCAAGCTTCGGAGCAATCTGTGTGGAAGGTCCTGTGACTTGCCATCAGGGAAAGACATGCCAAAGAAAGGACATTCTTAGAGGGAGATAGAAATACAGATTTTTTTAGACTTAGGATGGAGTTATGTCCCAATAAACCCATCATAAATTGAAAATCGAGGATGTCAAAAATGCATTTAATACAGCAGACTTAGTGAATATCATAACTTAGTCTAGCTTACCTTAAAGGTGCTCAGAAGACTTACATTAGCCTACAGTTGGGCAGAATCATCTAATACAAAGCCAATTTTATAATAAAGCATTGAATATCTCATGTAACATATTTTTTAAAGGTTGTACTTATTTATTTGACAGAGGAGAGCGAGCACCGACAAGGGTCACAGCACAGGGAAAGGGAGAAGCAAACCCCCGGCTTAGCAGGGAGCCCGATGACGGCTTGATCCCAGGACCCTGAGATCATGACCTGAGCTGAAGGCAGACGCTCAACCGAGGCCCCCTGTCATGTAACATATTGAATTACGTACTGAAAGTGAGCAACACGATGGTTGTTAAGTGTATCAGTCGTTTACAGTGGTGATCATGTGGCCACTGGGACCTGTGTCGTCCCTGCCCCACGTCACTAGAGAGTATCTCTATACTGTATACCGTTATCACTTCTTGGCCTTTTGGCTAAGATCAAGTGTAGTCTATACTTGAACCTGTAGCCTGGGAGAAGATCCAAATTCAGAATTCAAAATATGGTTTCTACTAAGTGTATATTGCTTCTGTACCGTCATAAAGTTGAAAAATTGTAAATCAAACCACTGTAAGTCAGGGACCATTTGTAGTCAGTTATTAGAGTAAGCTAGGAGGTTGGGTGTTTGTGTGTGTAATTACCTGCTTGGTTTGGAAGTACTGTACACGTTTTTTTCAAATGCAGTCTGTGTGGTCCCTGGGCCAGGCTTGGTCTTTTGCCAACAGTACTGGGGAAGTTTGGATACGAAGAGTTCTGGTTATTAATTTTTGCTGTGGTCAGGGAGGATGAGGGCTGGAAATCTTGGGCTCCACTGAAGGATGAAGAAGCTGAGCTTTAGGACGGGTATGGATTTTGAGAGAGGGTGTTTGAATTAGTCGTGGAGGATTGGGTTTGAAACTACTGAATAGGTAACCAAGTATAACAAGAATAAAGCATCATCCAGAAAGTATCAACAGCTCATTAATTTTGTTTTGTTTTCATTCAGCAGATATTTATTGAAAGCTTACTATGTGTCAGGTGCCCACTAGGCTGGGCACTGGCAGCTAATTGTATTGAAAATATTACTATATGGTACATGGAAAATGTATTCATGGAATAAAATCACTTTGTCTGGATTGAAAACATGATTCAATCTTATTAAAAATACACATCTTTGAACAACTTCCAAGGCAGTGTAAACAATACTCTCTCTGTTTTAAAATAAGGAAAGTCCAAATCTCTGAAATGCCAATTACTATGCAGTTTTGAGTTTTTTTTTTTTTTCTCCCCTCGCCCTTGGTTAACATCATGTTTGGTTTCTCAAATGCCTTAATGAACCTTTTCAGAATCTTTATGCAAATGTAGAAGTTGTAAATATGTATGCACCCTTTCTCTACCCCCTTAACACTTTCCCCTAAGATTAATTCTTCTCATTGAACTTTGGGAAGTTGTTAACACTGACTTTACTTAGCCAAAACCAAGTGTCAAAACTGTCTTTCTCAGCCTGGGATTATTATTGTGAGACCGAAGAATGCTGCCTTCACTAGGGCAGTGGATTGCAAGGTCCAGTGAGATGCCAAAAGGAAAATTCCTAAAGGGAGTATCCAACAACCGAGGAGGCCTGAAGATCATTGCTATGGCAGCGAGAGGTGGTTCTGGCCTATTCCTTTCGTGGCTGGGGCTCCCAGGCCCCTGGCTCAGCAGGCATGGGACAGAGCTGCCAGTTTGATGTCAGGGGACCATGGAGCTTGTTCTTCTTCTGACCAGACTCCGGCAGTCACCTTTGTTGCCTTAAGTAGTAAGTTGTCTGTGTGAAGTGACAAATCAGAGGCATTCCGAGAGTGTCTTGGGGCTATAAGCTTGGCATTTCAGGGAGACCTGGTGTTCAATCCTGGCTCACCCATTGAATAGTTAGGAAAATTTGGACAAATTAACTTCTGTATATCTGCTTGCTTGCCCATCCATTCATTCATTCATTCATCTGAAAATGAGTATAACTATCATAGACTCGTGCCTGGGATTAATTGGATGTATTTATAAGTAAAACCATGAAATACTGACTAATACAACTCCTTACCTATGATATTAATTTCACAAATGTCTATAGCTCAATTATTAACATTTTTGAATATCAGCATATGAAAGTTTATAAGTTTGGTTTAAGCTGCCCACTCTCAGTTTTTATTCAGTAAAGTAGTGGTTAATATTTAATTAAGGATCATTGCTTCCCAAATATGAATAATGCTGTTTTGTAACTCATCAGTTCTTAGAATGTGATTCTTTCTAAGCAGACTTTCTGGCCCTTTACAATCACTAGAAAAGGCTCTACCTGGTAGATGTGGAGATAATGAGCACACAATGTATTTATTGTAAACCTTCATCCCTTTCTCCTCCAGGAAAAAAAAAAAGAAAAAATAACCAACTAAGTCTATCATGGGCAGTGGTTCCTAATGAAAAGACTTTATCTTTGAGCCTACAAGACAGTCCCCTCATGTATAAGAAGACAAGGTTTTTATTTTGTAGCTTCCTTATCCACAGCTCAGACTCCATTCCTTTTTCAGGAAACTGAAGCAGCAGAGTACAGGCCTAGAACCTCCCACTGTTGGTCACATACTTCCCAGATCTGTAAACCATAATCAGCCCCTTTATATTAAAAACGATATCTAAGATGAGACCTGCTTATGCCTTGTTTGTTGATAATACATGTCTTAAAACAAAGTGAGTCTGTTTGAATACGTTAGCATTTCCTGTCTAAATTCTTTTTTTTTTTAAAGATTTTATTTATTTATTTGACAGACAGAGATCACAAGTAGGCAGAGAGGCAGTCAGAGAGAGGAGGAAGCAGGCTCCCTGCTGAGCAGAGAGCCCGATGCGGGGCTCCATCCCAGGACCCTGGGATCATGACCTGAGCCGAAGGCAGAGGCTTGAACCCACTGAGCCACCCAGGCACCCCTCCTGTCTAAATTCTTGACGAGGTTAGTTCTTTTGACCGCACACATTCTCTTGGTTGTGGAGTGTGAGGCAACATCAGCATGAAGGTGTTCTTTCTCAGGGAGCTTGTTGGTGCTATATTCTTGTCATGCTGGATTCATTTCCACATGGATACGCATTCAACTAAAAATTGTTAATGCCATTTCCAAAGAAACACAGATTATTACTTTGGTCATAAAGAAGTAAACAGCTGCATTTTTCCTATTTAAGGTATTCTCATCAGGTTATCACTGGTCATAAACTATTGAAAATTGGTGAGAACTGTCAAGGTCATAGAGAAGGAATCTGTGATCAAAGAAGAGGGTGGCCCACTATAATCACATTTTGAACTGGTGTGCATTTTCCAATAAATACAAGCATTCTTACTGAGACTGGCTGCTATTTGAACAGTATGAAGACTTGTCACGCATTACCATTTTGTGATTTCAGAGATGCAGACAATTTTAAAGATTTGTCAAGCATCGTTGAGTTCCCAGACATTACTTGTATATTTAATGAAAATAACAGTATCTTGTTCTTTGCACTAGACTGTTCCAAATAGGGAGAGAGTTCATAGTTAAAAAAAAAAATCTAAGGGCAAAACTAGCAGTTCCTACCCACCCCCACCCCTCCATACCTACCTATCTCTGAAAATCTCTGAAATAACTAAACAAAAACCTTTCTAAATCTTCCATTTTTTAAAGTGAAGGACACACTTTAAATGAGAGTCAATGAAAATGTATCCTCAGGATTATACACAATAGAAACATATCAAGTGTCTGAACAATTTGTTTCCTTCTCTACTTAAAATGCACTTTGTGTTTGACATTTTGGCACATTTCCTGACACTGCTGAGCATTCATTGCATTTTTCCAGTTTGATTAAAAAGAATTTCTATGTTGTCAACCTTGATGGTTTCCAGTCTGATAAAGGAAAATGATTAGGATTATTTTAAATTTTTATTTTTCTAGATCATTACTGAGTTTGAGAAACTTTTCAAATGTTTACTTTTCATTTGCTTTTCTCTTAAAAATTCACTTCATGCTTTTATGTTTCTATTTTCCTCTTATTTTGTAAAAGCTCTTAATATGTATTTTAACACTAAGTATGTAAAATCTTTTGTGTCTTGCATTCTAAATATTCCCCCAGTTTTATCAGTTGTCATGCAGCTTTGTTTATGGAAGCATTTTTAGCTTTCTAGTTTTATATTAGAGGCAATTCTATGTGTTTTCCTTTGCTTTGTTTAGAAATGCATGTATGTTAAGTCTTTAAAATATTCTCTTACCTTAGGGGTGCCTGGGTGACTCAGTCGGTTAAGCATCTGCCTTTAGCTCAGGTCATGATCCCAGGGTTCTGGGATCAAGTCTCTCATTGGGTTTCCTGCTCTGCAAGAAGCCTGCTTCTCCCTCTCCCACTTCCCTGCTTTCATGCTCTCTCTCTGTCAAATAAATAAATAAAATCTTAAAAAAAAGTCTCATCTTAAATTTATGATAGAATAATATTTGACAGAAATAAACTGAAGTTTATTCTTTTGTGATAAGAGGTAGAGTCTAAATTTAAAAAAGAATTGCCTCAACATAATCTATTGAACAGTTTGTCTTTTCCCCACTGATTTGAGATGGCATCCTTATATATTAAAACTATTTTTATTTATGTGCTAGTGAGCATTGCATTCCATTCCATTGATTTTTCTGCTTTTCTATCAAAATGTTTTGCTTGTAGTGTTTCTATAATATGTTTTAATGATCTGGTAGAGTACGTCATAATGGCCAATGTTCTTTTTAGAAATTCTCCTGGCTGCTGTCTGACATTTGTTTCTTCATATTGAAGTTAGAATTGGAAATGAGAATTGACTACTTGCATTCAGCTTCCACATAAATTTCTAGGGAATCGCTATTGTAACTACCCTTTTTTGAATCTTCTCATTCAAGAACATGTCCCCAGTACTATTTTCTTTCCTTTCTGTCTCACCTCTCTCACAGAACACGAGATTTTACTATTAGGAAGATATCTACTATTAGGAAGGAAGATTTTTCTATTTGAAGCCTATGAAGGCATATCCTATGTCAAGAGCAAATCATCTTGAGGGCTACTGAATTATCCAGATGTCTTCAATAAGGTGATTTACATTGTTATGATAATATAGTCAGTGGGTCCCTGATCAGTATCAATTGGGAACTTGTTAGAAATGCAGATTTTCAGACCCCTCCTCCTGACCTGCTTAATCGGAAAGTGGGAGGATGGAGCCCAGCAATCTGTTTTAATACGCCCTCTAAGTAATTCTGATGCATGGGAAGGATTGAGAACCACTGGAGTAGTCACAGAGAACAGCTTTGTAGTTGCATAGTCTGCAATCTCACTTTAGGTTTTTATGCAGGTGTAGTGTTGTTTTTTTTTTAAAGATTTTATTTATTTATTTGTCAGAGACAGAGGGAAAGAGAGCGAGCGAGCACAGGCAGAGAGACAGGCAGAGGCAGAGGGAGAAGCAGGCTCCCTGCCCAGCAAGGAGCCTGATGTGGGTCTCGATCCCAGGACCCTGGGATCATGACCTGAGCCGAAGGCAGCCGCTTAACCAACTGAGCCACACAGGCATCCCAATCCAGGTGTAGTTTTGAGTAAGTGACTTGTATATTTAAGTCTGGATATCCTCAGCTGTAATATGGACTATTGTAAGAATTATCTGTATCATAAACAGAAGATATAGACCATGAGTAGCTATTGTTATCAGATTGCTTTCTATTGAGGGCTGCAGTAGTATACACATGAGTTTTAGGTAATAGGGGTAGTATGTAGGGGAAGAAGGGAAAGCCTGGAAAATAAGGGGTATTGCTGGTTTTGCCGGGTTCTAGATAATGGGTGGATGCCCAGGAGGGCATAAAAATGCCTGCTCTGGGGTGATGAGGATAAACACTCTGTCTTGTTCAAGACTGGCACTTTCTAAGTGGGCAGACACAGTAGGCCACTGTTACTGAAATCCCTGAATTTCATTTTAGCGATATGTGTGGGATTAAATTATTATAGTCCTGCTGTTACATTGAACAAAATAAAATTCTGACCTATTTCTCTAGTTTTAAAATCTCTGTCATAGCAAGTTTCTAAGAATTTGGAGGAAGGATAACTAGAATACACAAGTGAAATAAGTATAAATATTTTCATTCAAATGGTAACGATTAATACACAAAAGTAATACATAGAACCTTACCAGTCACTGGGAAACTGGAAGAATGTTAATTTACTCAACATCAGTAAATTACTTTATTCCAGAGCGTGGGCTAAGTAGAGGCCGTAAAATGCTGAATATAAGTTTTAGCTATGGCTCTTGAGCTGTATAAACCATTGGGTGGTAGAAATAGCCAAGTGATGTGATAGAGTTTATGGCAAGGCTAGGAATAAAGGCAGACATGGATGTCTGCAAGAGCCTCAAAGCTTCTTGGAAGAGGGAACTCTTGAGCTGATTTTGAAGATCTACCACAGAAGAGGTATGTAGAAAATGCCGTAAGAACTTACTCAGTGATGAGTTCTCCTTAAAGGCACTAAGGGTTCTTACTGTATAGGTGACTTGAAAGATGAATGGACATTACCAAGCCAGAAAAGGAAGGTGGATATTGTATATGAAGACATAAACAGACCAGAGTACCCTGAGTGTTAGAGAATGTGGAATAGTCCCGTGTGAGTACAGCATAAGGCTGAGCAGAGATGGGTGAGGCTACAGGTGAAACTGGGCCTGATTGTTCAAGTTCTCCTAAGATTATGGTGGACTGAAAGACTTTTTGTTTAACATTTTGTCTTATTTTTGGATAAGGTAAAAGTATTATATCTTAGTTGGTGCTAGGTCTTTTTTTTAAAATAACGTTTGCTGTTACACTTACATTAGATAAGGGATTTAGATGAGTTTAGAAAACATTGTGATACAAATTCATGCTCATAACACAATTTTACTTATTTATTTTAAAGTTTTATTTATTAGAGAGAGAGAGAGAGCTCACAAGCAGGGGGAGCGGCATGCAGAGGGAGAGGGAGAAGCAGGCTCTGCACTGAGCGAGCAACCTGATGTGGGACTCCATCCCAGGACCCCGGCATCATGACCTGAGCTGAAGGCCGATGCTTAACTCATTGAGCCATCCAGGCACCCCTATAACACAATTTTATTTTGGGTCTTATTCAGCCTTTTCTCAGTGTTGAAGACTTTCAAGCTATGGGTTCAAAAATTGGTTGATTTAAACAAAGCCTCGGCTACCGGTGTCAGGGCCTGGAGTTATTCTTGTTACAAGAATCTCCACTGTTAAGTGTATTCTCAGCGTCCAGAGACCAGGTCTTCCTCATGGAGCACATAGAGGTTTTGGGTCACTGGAGCCCTGCCCTGAACTTGAGGCAATTTGGCTGGGTCCTGACTCCCTGGCGAGCTCATTTTTTCCTTCTGGAGCCTGGATTTCTGTGGCCTCCGTAATCAGCTGTGAGCCTGCTATGAATTAGACCAGTGTTCCCCCTATCCTGCCCCCCAAACATTGACCACATCCCCAGCCTAACTTCTACACATAGCACAAGTGCCTTGAGACCTTGGCTCTTGTGTTTCATCTACCAGGTGGTATCCCTTTATTATAATACGGATGCTCAAACCTGTATTTAGCAGATCTGGGGGCGTTATCTTGACTTCAGGCCACACATCCTAGTCAGCCCTTTTTATCCCTAAATCCCAACTCTGCATATTATTCACTTTTACCCTGAGTAGAAGAAATGTATTTGTATATTATAAGGATTATAATTTGCTTAATCCTGTGTGCTCTTACAATATAGTGTTCTTTTTAATTTCCATTTCTTGATGTTCTGGTTTAGTCCTGGGCTATTTTGATAGTTCCTTCTTGCTCCTAATTTTTATTTTCTTAAGATTTAATATGCTACAGTATTTTCAAACTATGAGTCAGTTCCTATCAGGCGCCCCCCCCGTCTCTCCATAAAGTTCTTTTTGCCTGTGTAGTAAAGGCCAGACTCTGGAGTAGGCATTGGGAAGGCGTGGTTGCCTCATTCTAACTTTCCTTTCTGGCCTCATCTCCCACTGTCTCTTTCCACCTAATTCTTTTCAGACTTGGGAGGTGGACTGTGACTCTTCTGCATGCTGGGGAGTTTCAGCCTTCTTGCTTCTGGTTAGAGTTTCTTCAGTGTGGAATTCTACTGGCCCAACTCACTGCCCAAAGGAATCCACACATTTTTCAAGGCCCAATTCCAAATTCCACCTTTTCCTTGAAGCTTTTACAGATCCTCAAGCCAGATTTATTTCCTCTTCCCTTTTGCTTTCATAGTACTTTACCTCTAAGTCTGTCAGAGCAAGTATTACCTTTCTGTCTTCTATTTGTGTTTTGTTTATAAGCTTGTTTTCCTCACTAAGTTGTAAGATTCTTTTTTCTTTTTTTAAAGATTTTATTTATTTATTTGACAGAAAGAGAGAGAGATCACAAGTGGACAGAGAGGCAGGCAGAGAGAGGGGGAAGCAGGCTCCCCGCTGAGCAGAGAGCCCAGTGTGGGGCTTCATTCCAGGACCCCGAGATCATGACCTGAGCCGAAGGCAGAGGCTTAACCCACTGAGCCACCCAGGCGCCCCTAAGTTGTAAGATTCTTAGAGCAAGATATATTCATCTTTTTGTCCATGGTAGCATTTGCTACTTTATTGAGTCCTTTTATCATTTGTTCATGTTATTTTGTCCTGTGTAATGGGTTTTTCATAATTGTTTTGTCCATATTAGGATTTTGGTGGTCTAAGAAACCTAGTTTAGGCATAGAGTGATTACAGTGGAGAAAACCACCGTTTCTTTTTCCTCCTCTCCCTCAGGTATATATGTCAGATAGACGAATCTGGAAGAATGCTAGGGGCTGTGTGAAGAGGTATGATTTGGGAAGGAATACTCCCCATGGACATTTAACTAGGGTAATTGTAATGCTTTGTTTAAAAATTATTTGAAAATCATAATCCTTATCACTAACTCAGCCTCTGTAACACCACCATGGGGTTCATGTTTTATCTCTTTATATAGGAGGAAACTCTGAGGCTCAGGCAGTTTTCTTAACTGAGATTAATCAGAGAATAGAGGTTTTCCAGGGAGGTCTGCCTGATTCCAAAGCCAACATTCTTCATCACTGTATTCTCCTGCTTTACAGGAGCATGGGAAAATATGCATTTCTGACCCCACCTTCCTGTACAGAGGTCAAATCAAGGTTAGCTTCAAGATCAGCTCATAGTAGAAAAAGTGGTTTCAATGTGTACCTTTCTTCAAATTATCATCCTGTAGACGCTTAAGATGTCAACAAAGTAAATTAACTTATCAAGTTGAATTATAAATAAGAGAAGTTAAAAATGTAAATATTGACTCCAAAACATTTATATAATATATAGTCAGCAATGGACAAACACAAAGAATTAATTCATTTTGGTATTTCTTTCTTCACTATATGACTGAACTGGTAATTAAGAGGCCTATTGAAGAGTGGTAGATTTCCGAGAACAGTGAGAATTTATCCGTTTTTCTAGAGTTGGGAGTGGATTTACTTTCAATTGGAGAAGTTGAGGTATATGGATTGAGGTATATTTTGTACGCAAGTCTGCCTAGTTTTCCTTTCTGTGATACATGTTAAGTTCTGGATTCCACTGCCTTTATTTCTTTCTGTTTAACCATGTAGGCCTTCCTGTGAAGGATCTTTTGTCTTCTGAGAACTTTTGATTCAAGGCATTGTTGTGGGAAAAAGAAAGATCAGCAAAAGGGATACTGTGTATCATTACTTAGACATTGAGATAAAAATGAATGGAAAATTGTTAGATGATTTATTTCAGTATTTGTTGAGCACTTACTATATTTCAGAGTCTCTTTTAGGACAGGGGATAAGACAGACCCAATAACTTTTTCAGAGAATGCTCAGTTGATGACCCAGCAGGCACTAAAGACTCTTTAATTTTACATACGATAGCGAGAGTAATAATATAAAATTTGACCAATATTTATTAAGTTCTTATTTAGATGCTGGGTTTTATGTTAAATATGTTAGAGCATTTTGTCTTTATAAGAGCTCTGTGTGAGAAATAGTACTTTCTTTGTCCTTATCAGATATAAAAAACGAAAACCGAGAGAATGAGAGATGAATCAACTTCTCCAAGATTATTCTTGGTATCTTGCTGCTGTAATTCATCCATTCAAATACATATGATTTTAGCATGTTCCATGTGGAAGACTTTCTTTAGAGATTAGTTTTCCAGAAAATTTTAAAATATAACATTCTGCCTGTACTGACTTTGTCATATAGACTCGGGTCTATATCAAAGATGTGCCATTTTCTTATTGGGTAACCTTTGGCAAGCTAGTTAACCTCTCAGAGCCTCGGTTCCTTTGCCAATAAAATGGGGATTAAAATACATTTTGGATGTGTTGAAAGACACTTGGTAGTAGGGCTCTAAAATTTTAGTTTGCATTCGTTTTCCTCCTTTTTCATAAAATCACTCAAAACAATCATGTGATCCTATAAAAAGTTTAGTGAGTTTTTTAGCTTGACCACAACAGTTTTCTTGTAAACAGCTTGAGGAGTTCCAGCAGACCAATAATGTCAGTTGTAATGTTGGAGAGTACACACTGGAATCGAAGCTGTGTTTAGTTTGCGACTTTATTGTCCATTTCTTATTTTAAGAGGGAGGGAAATGCTTTCATTCAATGAAAGCTCATGACTTGTTATTACTTGTTGGTTTGAAAAGACTACCAATCCTGTAGACAGAGAAATAATCAGTACCTTTCATGTGCTATTTGGGAGATGGAAGTCTGTTACAGAATGGGAATAACGCTGTTTCCATTTCTTTAGCTGAACTAGACAACTGTGATTCTAGATAAAAATATTTCCTCACTGATAAGCTTCTTTTTTTTTTTTTTTAAAGATTTTATTTATTTATTTGAGAGAGAGAGAGACAGAGTAAGAGAGCATGAGAGGAGAGGTCAGAGGGAGAAGCAGACTTCCCATTGAGCTGGGAGTCCGATGTGGGACTTGATCCCAGGACTCCGGGATCATGACCTGAGCTGACCGCAGAGACTTAACCAAGTGAGCCACCCAGGGGCCCTCTCACTGATAAGCTTCTTGAATGCCTAATTTGACTTTATAATTTTGTAACGTTTGGTTACCCCTGTGAGGTCTTTTGAAGGTACATGGTTGTTTATCCAGTGGTTGAAGTAAATGAATTACTATGAAATCTTTGTTGTTGATTAAACGAAGATATCATAGAACAGTGTGGATTTTCATTAGGGTATTGTTCTGTTTAGCTGTGCAGATAAACTGACAACAGTGAAGATGTGTAATACTGTATTTAACATCTCCATGTACATCAGTCCATTTGCTGATATACCTATATAAATCATAATTAGAAGTAAAAGTCACTTTCTAAAATATAATTCTGGAAAAGTCATTTAAAAATCAGGGTTTAAAAAAAAATTTTTTTTTAAGATTTTATTTTTAAGTAATCTCCATACCCAACATAGGGCTTGAACTTAGAACCCTAAGATCAAGAGTCATATATTTTACAGACTGGTGCCCAGTCCAGGTGCCCCTAAACATAAATTTTTTAAAAATTTGGAAATCTGATGTTTGGTCTTATGTACTGAAAGATATTATTTAAAGGAACCAATTTTGAAATTGTTGAGGTGAATAACCAAGCTCAAATTTACACAAATGATATAAAAATTTGCATTGAAAATACTTTCTATCTCAGGATACAATGGATTGTAACCACATAATAAACAGTAATTTTTTTAGAAGATTATATTTATTTGTCAGAGAAATAGAGAGAGTACAAGCAGGGGGAATGTCAGGCAGAGGGAGAAGCAGGCTCCCCACTGAGCAGGGAGCCCAGTGTGGGACTTGATCCCAGGATCCTGGGATCCTGACCTGAGCTGAAGGCAGATGCTTAACTGACTGAGCCGCCCGGGCATCCTAGTAATTTTCTTTTTGTAAGATACAGTCTGTGTTAAAGTAAATCTTGGCCCTACTTTTTTTTTTTTTAATTTTTTATTTATTTTTATTTTTTATAAACATATAATGTATTTTTATCCCCAGGGGTACAGGTTGTGAATCACCAGGTTTACACACTTCACAGCACTCACCACAGCACACACACTCCCCAATGTCCATATCCCCACCCCCCTTCTCCCACAACCCTCTCCCCAGCAACCCTCAGTTTGTTTTGTGAGATTAAGAGTCTCTTATGGTTTGTCTCCCTCCCAATCCCATCTTGTTTCTTTCATTTTTCTCCTATCCCCTTAATCCCCTATGTTGCATCTCCACTTCCTCATATCAGGGAGATCATATGATAGTTGTCTTTCTCCTATGGATTTATTTCGCTAAGCATCCACGTCGTCACTGGCCCTACTTTTTAACATGAAAATCAGCTAACAATGATCAAGTGTTTAATATAAGCCAGGCATTGTACCAAGAACTTAATATAAATTTTATTTTCGTGGCAATTCTGAGATGGGTGCTGAGATGCTTCTTTTTACAACTAGAGAAATTCAGGTAGAGAAAGGTGAGCTCTTTCCAAAGTTAGAGATTTGGAAGGTGGTGGGAATAGCAGTGTGGACCCTTTCACTTTCATTAACCACTAATCTCTTCTCTAGAACTACAAAAATGTTCACCTTTTTATGAAGTTTTTTTCCTGTGTAAATAAAATTTATCTTTATTGTAGAATATAAATAACAGATGTGAACTAAGTTGATTATAAAACTGGAGGAAGACCAGGACAATGTATACCTTACCAAATCCCTGTATAAATCATAAATGCCTAGCGCACAGTAGGCTAGTTGATTCATTTATAAAAAAATGAATCAATTAAATATTTTTGTAGAATAGTGATATGAAAAAAATCCTATATATAAAATTTAGAGTTTGTCTTTTGGTCACAGTTGAAAGGCTTTCAAGTGTTCTTTTTAAAAAATATTTTATTTATTTATTTGAGAGAGAGAGTAAGAGAGCATGAGAGACGGGAGAAGGTCAGAGGGAGAAGCAGACTCCCCATGGAGTTGGGAGCCCAATGCAGGACTTGATACCAGAACTTCAGGATCACAACCTGAGCCGAAAGCAGTTACCCAACCAACTGAGCTACCCAGGTGCTGCATTCAAGTAGTCTTGACTGATGATCTAGTTTCCTATATGAGTGTCAGAAATTAAGATGGCTTTGTCCTCTCTGGTACTGAGTGTTGGTAAAAGGAAGTCTCAAAATATTTCCAGGTAATTGCGATGTCTTATAAAAATGCTACCAGAGAGAATTATGCATTTAGATTATTAGTTGTGAGTAGAGTAATTTAGAATTTGACATGGAGAATATAAATGAAACATTTTTTTCCCCTTGAACTTTTGTGGAACATTGGCCAGGTTCTTGATTTATTTATTGTTAACTTGGTGACAGAAACCTGGATGTACTTTTTGGGTGTGCCATTTTCTAAACTTCTCTTATTGATTCCATCTTTAATGCTTTTTAGATAGGGTTTTTCTTTTTTCTTCTTTTTTTTTAAATGTAACTTAATTTTTTTTTTTTTTCTGGAAGTCAGAATACCTTTTAAAAATCAGTTGTGGGGGCACCTGGGTGGCTCAGTTGGTTAAGTGTCGGACTTTTGGTTTTGGCTCAGGTCATGATCTCAGGGTCATGAGATCGAGTTCTGTGTCAGACTCTGTGCTCAGAGTGGAGCTGACTTGTTCCTCTCCTCTCACCAAAAATGAATCAATAAATCTTTAAAAAAATAATATGAATAAAGATCAGTTGTGTAAGAGCCAAGAAAATTGAGAAACTGGTGCACATATTTGCATTTGAGTATGGAAAGTCTCACTCACTATAGAACACTGGTCATACATGGCTTAACCCTCTACCAGAGTCAATGTTTAGACATCTTGTATTTCTCTGAATCTAAGATGCCAACAAATTTTCGACTTACCATTATTTTATATACTGCTAAAAAGAAGAAAACTGCCAATTAAACTTGTATGGTATTCTTAACAGTTTTTATTAAGTGATAATTTGTGGTAATATTTACCTAGTTTCATGTGTAGTTCTGCAAGTTTTGACAAAGCTCTGTAGGTTATAACATGTAGCCATAACACACCCTCACTACCGCCAGCAAAACTGAGATATAGAACAATTCTATTATCGCTTAGTTTTTAAATTACATTTAATGAAATTGAAAAGGATTTTAAATTAATTTGACACATTTTTATTGTATCATCCTTGCATAGTCATAAATAGGAACATATAAACAAAATAATTTTTTTTTGTAAACTTCTTATTCAGCATCTGATTCTTCCTTTTAACTCAAGGTTTTCAGTGATTGACTTCTTTCAGTCTTGTCCTCTGCAGTGAAAAGCATAGAAGGTGATATAGCACTTCTAGGAATATGTTCTACTGTTGCTTCTGGGATTTTCTTTCAAGTTGTTTATGTCCATTACACAAGTTTGGACTACCAATTTCTTATTTGACTAAGTCTAGTTTAAAAAATTTTTTTTTAAAGATATTATTTATTTATTTGACAGACAGAGATCACAGGCAGGGAGAGAGAGAGAGGAAGGGAAGCAGGCTCCCTGCTGAGCAGAGAGCCCAACACGGGGCTCGATCCCAGGACCCTGAGACCATGATCCGAGCTGAAGGCAGAGACTTAACCCACTGAGCCACCCAGATGCCCCTAAAAAAATTTTTTTTAAGATTTTATTTATTAGAGCATGCATAAGCAGGGGGAGCAGCAGGCAGAGGGAGAAGCAGCTCCCTGCTGAGCAAGGAACCCCATGTGAGACTCAATCCCAGGAACCTCGATCAGGCATGAGCTGAAGGCAGTTGCTTAACTGACTGAGCCAGCCAGACATCCCTTTAGTTTTTCCTCAGTGGAGTAACGTGCCACTGGAAGTTAAGCAGCTTCTATTTAAAGTCAGTAGAAACTTTCCAACTAATTCACACTTGAGGGCTTAATGTTAGTCTTGCTGTAGGTAGTGTGGATTAGAATTGATAAAATAAGGTATTAGGTCCACCACTGCACATATCTATGTGTAAGGAGATTGGGGGTATCATTAGGGTCATAGAACTCTTTGGGAGCAAAGCTGGGGCTAGACACTGGCTTTGTCTGCTAGCTTTTTAAAAAAAGATTTTTAAATTCATTTATTTGACAGAGACACAGTGACAGAGGGAATATGAGAAGGGGAGTAGGAGAGGAGAAGCAGGCTTCCCGCCGAGCAGGGAGCCTGATGTGGGGCTTGATCCCAGGAGCCTGGGATTATGACCTGGGCCAAAGGCAGACACCCAACTGACTGAGCACCCAGGCACCCATCTGTCTGCTAGCTTTAAGTTGTTTTCATAATACTCCTGGGAGAGATGTTCTGATCTCACAGGAGGCTGGTGTGGTAGCAAAACTATTGGCTTGGTGGTCAGACAGACTAGTTGATTGCATTCTGGTTTTTGCTTACAAACTTGTGGCTCTGGGAGTTAATTATGTTCTCTTATCTCATCTTGACTTTAGGGCGTTTCCTTTAACTTTCTAAATTTTTTTTTTATTCATTTGTCAGGGGTGGAGGGAGGGCATAAGTAGGGGCAGCAGCAGAGACAGAGGGAGAAGCAGGCTTCCAATAGAGCAGGTTGTCCGATGTAAGACTTGATCCCAGCACCCTGGGATCCTGACCTGACCCAGAGGCAAATGCTTAACCAGCTGAGCCACCCAGGTGTCCCTCCTTGAACTACTTAAAAATTTTAGCCCCTGAATTTTTATTTTATGACAATTATAAATATTTTTGTATTGCTGCAATCTTCATTAAATTTTTTTTTTTAAAGATTTTATTTTATTTATTTTTTGAGAGAGAGAGACAGTGAGAGAGAGCATGAGCGAGGAGAAGGTCAGAGAGCGAAGCAGACTCCCCATGGAGCTGGGAGCCCGATGCGGGACTCGATCCTGGGACTCCAGGATCACGCCCTGAGCCGGAGGCAGTCGTCCAACCAACTGCGCCACCCAGGCGTCCCTAAATTTTTAATATCTATATTGTATTCAATTGGATTGATGTGTCATTTAGTAAATAATTATGGTACATACAAAAAAAATTATGGTACATACTTCGTTATATAGTTACTTTTACATTTTATAATAACTTGGATTTTCATTTATTTACGTTTTCTAATAACTTGGAATTTTAGAAATGAAGCTTTTAAAAACCAGTTTCCTGATAAATATTTATTCTGAAAATATGGTATGTCAGGCATATTTTTTAAAAGACATAATACCCCACCCCAAATCCATTTTTCAGATCTCTCAAGAAAAAAATTTTTGAATCTGTAAGATATAGCTCAAATACCAGAGAAGGAAACTATTCCATAGGCAAGCATCCAAAGATAGGTTTATTTTCATTAGAAAATATTAGGATTTTAGATGATATAGATTCAGGCTAAGATCTATAAAAGTAAATCATTTTTTCTTATTTTATCCTTATATTTTATTTCTTTGAAAAGTATATCTAATGATATGAATTTGATAGTCTGCTTTTTTCTGAGATGAATACAATTATCTGAACATTTGGCATTTATTTTAAAGACTCGACTTTTTGTTAAAATTGTTTACTGGAAAATATCAATGAATATTACTAGAATTCTGTGACTTTAAATACAAAAATTCCAGTTATATGATGTAAATGTCATGCAAATGTATTTATGACCCCAAATTTTGAGTTGGAGTATGTAAAGTTACTTATGTTTGAAAGATTATATGCCATGCTTGGAATAACTCAGTACTAGAAGATGGTAACTCTGAGCATTTCAAAAGTAATAAATTTGTAACCTATTTAATGAAAATAACTGAGGATGATAGTGTGTAAATGGATAATTTGTTTAGATATTTACAACATGGTATTTGTTTATAACATTGAAGTTCAATTAAAAAATAGTTCAAGAGTATGCTGTATCCTGTTATCAGTACATCAGTACATTTCAGTCTAAAATTGATAGGTGACCAGTCTCTGAACATAAGAGTTACAGGTTTGTGTTGTCACCATTTATGTTCTTTAGAGAAAAAAAAATTTGCTGTGATAAAGTCAGTTACTTCGAGGATAAATTTTTGTATTCTCATTGTCATCTGTGGATATCTTAATATTCAGACTTGTTTATCAGTTTTTGAAAGACCAATTCTGTAATTTTGATCTATTTTATATTTACCTTAGGCAACTAATCTTGTAGAATTTAAGACCATGAAATGATGTTTTTATTAATTTTTTAATCTTGCAGATGAAAAATTGAGACCCCCAGCATGACTTCTTTAAAAACAAGGATTTTGCTGTCTAGGGAAATATTATTATATAATGTAGAAGTAAATCCTCAGATTTGTTATCTAATAATGAATATTTAATTCCTTATAGTCAGCCATTTTACCAAAATGATTTCTATGAATGTTGTTCAACATACTGACCAGAATACTAAAATGTATAATAGCATATAAATTTCAGCATCATGGTTTCTACAGAAATGTGGCAATAGATTCTTGCTGAAGGCTAATTCTTTTCTTAAAATTCATCAAGTATAGATTTTATTTATATCCAAATGAAATGGTATGATTTGTCCTTTAAGTCAACAAAATACTGTTTTAGATTAGCCTGAACATATTCAAACTACTTAATGTATTGGTATTTTTTGTGTACAACATAGTCTGATGATTAAAGAATTACAAGTGTGGGGGTGGCTGGTTGGCTCAGTTGGTTAATCCTTCGCCTTTGGCTCAGGTCATGATTCCAGGGTCCTGGGATGGAGCCCACATTGGGTTCCCTGCCCTCTCCCTCTGCTTGTGCTCTCTCTCTGTCAAATAAATAAACAAAATCTTTTAAAAAAAAATGACAAATATGGTCTAATGCTGTTGACCAAGTGCATTGAGACTATTTAGGAATCGTTGTAGAAGGTACCACATTATTTAGCTATAAAAAGAAACATTGTTTTTACACTGTAACACAATGTGAGTAGAGCAACAAACTGGCTAAGTCTGGTTGAAACAATTTCATTTAGTCTCTTTCAAATGCAGTGACATAGAAAACACTATACTTTAAAATAGTGTGAACTTCTGTGCACTATACTTAAGACAACATTTTAAACTTAAAGAAATCTGGTTTTATTTTTTCAAGTTACTGAAATACTTTACGAATCTTTTAAAATGGGGCTCCTGGGTGGCTCAGTCGATTAAGCATCTGCCTTTGGCTCAGGTCATGATCTCAGCATCCTGGGATCAAGCCCCATGTCACGTTCCTCACTCAGTGGGGAGCCTGCTTCTCCCTCTCTCTCCCCCTCCCCACCCCAACCCGCTCATGCACTCTTTCTCTCAAATAAATAAAATTTATTTTTTAAAAAAATACTTAAGTACTTTATTTTTTTAATATTAAATACTGAAGTTACACTCTACCTTGGAAAACTGAACTGAAAGCAAGGAAATAGATAAACTGGGTAAGAGTACCTAAAGCAGATGTCATAAAGTTCAGTCATTTTTCTCAAAGATCACTAACAGATTTCCTTACCCAAACCTTTTCAGAGTTTATTTAATGTTTAACCTGACAGGTATGACTGATTTCAGAAAGCAACACTGATCTCTTACAAATTTAATGAAAAAGAGAATGAAAATGTTATAATGGATTCCAAAAGTTTTTATAAGAATGATAATGATTTATGTTAATAGGTTAGAAGCCCATCCAGATGGATCGACCATCTAGAAACTATATAGATTAAAATTTTGATTCAAGTATTAGAGCTGTTTGATCAATAAATTGTAGAAAAAAAATGAGAAGTTATCAGAGGGCTATCTTCTGGAAGGTTCTGGGGTTAGTTGTGGAGGCAAAATTATTTGATTTTCTAAGGGATAGATAATACATTCTTTATAGTTTTATAGAGCACAGAAAAAGCTAGGAAGTTTATTTTATAAAATTAGCACACTGCTATTGCCATTTTATAAAGAAATTGCGCAAAGTGAAGTTATCATATGAGTATGGCTCTAAAACACAAAACTTAAAATGCAAAATAAAATTATGTTCATCAGTATATTACTCTGTCACTGAGTAGGATTACTGAAGGAATTTTTAAAAAATGGCTTAAGGGTAGGAAACTATTCATATATCATCTTAATTAGTCAAAGGAAAAAAATCATGCTCAAGGTTACAGAGTTTTTAACTGGCAGAACTATGTGTCAGACTCAGTGTTATATTACACAAGTTAGCCAGTCATTACCCAGTCCTAGGAAGTCATTCTTCTTTCTCTTTACAAATTAAAATACTTATCCTAAATCTAGGTCCTTGACTTCATCGCTGTCCATTCATTCTGAGAGTGTTTACTGAGTGCCTGCTCAGAACCAGCCACTGCGTCAGAGTGTGGGGAGACAAATGTCAATAAGAGGTGGTTCCACCCTGGAAAAACCCCTGGTCTACCAGTACTTCTCAACATTGCAATAAACCATTTTTGAGAGGATACAATTTTTTTTGCTTTTAGTGATCATTTTTATTCTTCCCCATTAGAAAACAATATAAATTCATGGATTTGATGTTACTGCTTAGAACAAAGGTTGATTAAAATGTATGTATAAAACATTAATAATACCCTAATATGACAAGTTGGTGCGTGAGGGGAATATGAAATGACTCACTGGTCCAGAAAAGAAAATATTAGAACTTCTATTAATATGTAATGTAAAAGAGGGAGAGGGAGAAGCAGACTCTCTGCTGAGTTGGGAGTCCATCCTGGGACTTGATACCATGACTCTGAGGTCAATGACCTGAGCCAAAGTGGGCACTCAACCACTCAACCGACTGAGCCACCCAGGCTTCATCAGTATTTAACACAGGGTGGGCACTGAGGACATCCCTTATGTTGTGGGTTAAAGAGGCTACGTGTGATGTTGGAGAAACCTTGTGGGAAGAGGGTGAGCATGCTGTGCTGGGCCACGTTGCTAGCCGCTGGTGGTGATTACCTTTTGGTATATTGCAGTTCATCCATGCCTGCCAAGTGTTCTACACCTCATATTATTTATAAAGTAATCTTCATGGTGGTCAGGTATGCATGCCTGCAAAGAAATCATACAGTGTACTCTAAGGAAGTAGCAAACTTGACAGATAGGGTTTTAGTATAAGCTTTCTGTCAGACATATAAGAAACACCAGATCTGATTATAAGTGTAGCCCATCAGCTTTTTCCTTTCATTGATGTTTGAGATTGCTGGTCTGGATTTTCTACCTGGTTTTGCAGCTTCTGGTCTAGCTTTCCTCTAGTCCATTCTCTGTATCAGCCAGGCAATGCACCTACAATGCAACTCTGATGTAATGTTCTTGCTTAAAACACTTTTTTTTTTTTTTTAATTGCTAAGGGCCAATTCCGTTTTTGTTAGATACACTGGTAGGGGTCCTACCTTCTTCTCCAGACTTACCTCCTCCTAACTCTGTTTCTAAAGGACTTTCTCTTACCTGTGCCTAGAGGACTTGCATCTTTCCCTTCACTGGGCTGTATCCTTCTCATCATTTGCATATGCTGAGCTATCACTTCTCCCAAAAGAGCTTTTCTACCTCTAAGCCAGGTGAGGTGTGCCCTGATGCAGCCCGTTGCCCAGTCAGCTTGGCGTAAGCTTGCTATATGGCTTAAAGTGTCCATTGTGACCAACTTTAGCAAATATCTCTAGGACTTACCTCCATGATCACCCATATCATACACACCACACATACATACATACATACCAAATCATGCATGTTTATGATTAAATTGATTAAAACCATGTTTTGGAAGGAAAGTGAGATGGGAAAAGGAGCCTGTATAGTTTTACTTGATACAAGATATTATAAATTTTTTAATCCCAAAATATAATAGATGAAGGATTATAAACAATGGTAATTTTGTTTGGCAAGTTTTTTTTTTATCTTTTCTGACTGTTTTATCACTTTTTAAGAACATCATCGCATATTGTTATTAATACGTTTATCGAAAGGCAAGGAAGTAGGCAGTTACTTAATGTAAGATAGTTAAAAATTAATTTCTGACTTCCTTCAGAGGTTTTGGTTCTTTTTCTATGACCAGGCTTACAGTCTATGACAAGATCACTGTGGCTTTAGATAAAGGGAATTTTTTTCTTATATTTAAAGAAATACTTATGTCATTTAAACTGAATTAAAACCCTGTACTGTAACCTCTAATCTTTTATTAAAGTGGCATTTCCTGTTCTTTAGAAAGAGGAGTACTTACATTTGCTATGTTGCCTAATTATTGTTTGATTTTGGACACCTTCTAGTCATGTCTTCCCTTAATTATTTTCTCTTTTTGCCTCTCTCCTTCCCTCCTTTTCCTTCCTTCCTCCTTTTTTTGAGCTTGATTTTTAAGTATTATTCCCAACTTCTTGGTAGAAAATGTAATTGGATGTTTCTCATATCACTGTATAAAATTTAAAAAATTGTTATATGCCAAAATACTGGTATTTCAAAGAATAAAACCTCTTTGTATTAAAATAAACGATCTCAGAATTCTACTTTAATTTTTTGCAAAATTCCTTTAGTTTATGTCCCAGAACATAATTGTTTTGACGTCCTCACATCATCCAGCGGACCTTACTTGGAAAGTCAGTTAACACTGCCTGATGAATAGTGCGATGGAGGTTGGGCACACAACCTTACTTTGACTTTGGTAACACCCAGCCCTTGCTTTTTCCTGCTGTACTAGGGCAAGTACACTTTGTTTTTCACACTTAGGTCATTCCCTACTTATTATATCTATTAAATAGATCTAAGTCCATAGAATTATCAGTAGATCTTATTATTATTATTAGATCTATTCCATATTTATTACTGGCAGGTGCACAAATGTTTGCATGTGTGAGTTGTTAAACCTTTGGTATAGAGGTGAATGTTTGATCTGTAAGCCTTATGGTGGATATACCTGTTTGATACTATTAGATGATACCATGTTCGGAATTATGATGAGTTCCTCCTGTATGCCAAGAATTCTGCTGTGAGCTTTACAAAAATACAGATCTTTTACACACACACACACACACACACACACACAGTGTGTGTGTGTATACACATATATACATATATATATGTATTTCAGATTCTTGACTTTTCTTTTTGTTACTAGCATTCATTTGTGAATGTTAATC
This sequence comes from Neogale vison, assembly GCF_020171115.1. NCBI lineage: Eukaryota > Metazoa > Chordata > Mammalia > Carnivora > Mustelidae > Neogale > Neogale vison. The sequence goes on along the minus strand of NC_058093.1, from coordinate 61,883,369 downwards.
TGTTGTCTACATAACTGAGAGTTGATTGTAAATAACAAACATAAAAGATGTTAAATATTTTACGTCTTTTTTGGCATAAGTTTTGATTTAGTTGCTAAACGGTATTTCTAGGTTCTAAGCTAAAATGAACTTCTGCATTTATGTCAAGTATAACTACAAAGAATCAGAAAGGAATTCTGCTTATTTTTCCATTTGAATACTCAAGAAATATAAGATTCAAATAACTAGCAGAGTTTGTAGGAATTTGCACTATCCTGTCTCCTTTCAGCCCATTATTCTGCTAGAAATATACAGCATGTTCATAGATAATGGAAGTAAATATGTTATTTATTTGTGCAATTCCTTTCTCCTGTCATAGGTATTTTCACTTTAAAGTGAAGTGGAGGCTGAACAAAAAGAAAATTATGTGTCAAATTCCCCCCCCCTTTTTTTTTTAAGTAGGCTCCATACCCAGGCATGAAGCCCAATGCAGGACTTGAACTCACGACCCTGAGATCAAGACCTGAGCTGAGATCAAGAGTTTGCTGTTTTAACTGATTGAGCCACCCAGGAGCTCCTTAAACATTTTTGATCAACATAGGTAAAACTGACTTTTATTGGATGTACAGTTCTAGGAATTTAGACCCATTTAGAGTTTCATGAAAACTCCACCACAGTCAGGGGCTTTTGGGCCATCTGTAGACCTTCTTTAGCCAACTTAGTCTTTTACTAATTTTAAATTGGACTGGTTGTTTTCTTTTTGAATATTTATTTATTTATTTATTTTGGATATAAGTTCTTTGTCTAATGTGATTTGTAAATATTTCCTCCAGACTGTGACCTGTTGTTTCATTCTCTTGACAGCATATTTTATAGAGCAGAAGTTTTTAATTTTGATAAAGTCTAATTTATCAAATTTTCCTTTTATGAATTTGTGTGTCTTATCTAAGAATTTACTAGATAATACTAGATCATAAAATATTCTATTTTTTCTAGTTTATTGATTTTCATTTTTATATAGATCTGTTATTCATTTTGAGTTAAAAATTTTTAAGGTATAAAGTTTAGGACTAGGTTCCTAGTTTCCTTTTTTTGGTTAACATTCAGATGTCCAATTATTCCAAAATCATTTGTTGAAAAGACTCTCCTTTCTTTATTGAATTTGAACACCTTTGTCAAAAATAAGTTCTTCACATTTGCGAAGTTCTGTTTCTGGAATCTCTTGTGTTGCATTGATCAGTGTGTGTCAATATCATACTGTCTTGATTACTGTAGCTTAATAGTCTTGGAATCTAGTGTGAGTTCTCCAGCTTGATCTTCTTTATCAAAATTGTTTTCTAATTCCTTTTCTTTACTGTGTATTTTAGAATCAGCTTGTCTACATCTACAAAAGTCCTCCTAGGGTTTTGACTGGAATTGTGTTGAATGTATAGAACAATTTGGGAAGAATTGACCTCTTAATACTGTGTTGAGTCTTCTAATCTATGAACATTGTATGTCTCTCCATTCAGTCCTCTTTGATTTCTTTTATCAGTGTCATGTAGGTTTCAGAATACAGATCCTGTATTCATTTTGATGGAGTTTCACTCAAGTTGTTCATTTTTGTGGTATTTTAAAATTGTTCATTGCTATTATACAGAAATACTTTTGGTTTTTGCAAAAGGAAATAAAAAAGGCATTTTTCATCTTTCTGTGTATTGAAACCCCTTTGCTGCTCCTTGACTCTGAACCACAGGGCTTTTCCTTGACTCTGTCTTTGCATTCATTGTCTGCTTCTGAATTTGGGCTGCCTTGAGTCCTGGCTAGGGTATAGTGGAGGGAAAAAAAATTGTTAACTCACTGCCAATTCAGTTGTACTTTGAATTCTGATCTTTTTAAATCCACCTATCCCAATTTAATTTCAGGGACCTCAAATCATTTCTTCATGAATTCCGAGTTTCATAGCTGTATTGTCTTGGAGAGTCAAGGTAGTGTGTGCTTATCTTTCTGAAACAAGAACCAAGACCATGCTCTCTCTTGCAGAGACTAAAATTAAGTCTTTATAATCACATCTCAAATTTTGTTTACTTGTAGCAGGCAATCCACTTATCTGTTGAGATCTGGTGACATTTTTTTCTTGTCTACTCCCTGTTAGGAAATTTATAGTATAACTCTTTTCCCAGTTCTGAATACTCAGCTTTTATTTATAGTCTTAAAATATTAAGGGAAAATAGATTTTGGCTTGAGTAAATTATAATTGAAGATGAAATGTCAGAGTAACATATTTGTGATGATTTTCCTTAAAGAGGAGAAGCCATGGTTATATCTGAAAAATTGTTTGAATTCAGACTGCTTCTGCTGGCAGCCTCGGCAATTTTTAAAAAGGATTGGAGGATTGATATTTTAAAAACAAATTTGTGTGTGTGAAACAAATTGTGTAAAATATGATATTACACATTTTAAAAATTTTAAGTGATAAGGCATAGAGGCAGATATTTTAAAGAAGGTATAAATTCCCCAAATTTGCATGAGCCTCAGGTTTTATTTCTTTTTTATTCACTGCTTTTTAAAAATGCTGATTTATTTAGCCAGAAATTCTGCAGTGAAAGTATTGACAATTTCCATATTAAAATTATGACAAATACAATTTCTTTTCAATTTTTTGGCCACTTTAACCTTAAGATTTGTTTTAGGTATGCCAGGCACAAGTCAGTAAAACCAGGCATTTCTGACCTCATCTTCAGGAATAACTGATGCTTTCAATGTAAATTGTAATAATTCTGTATTCCAGCATAATTTAGTGTTAGAATTGTATAGCTTCAGTTTCAATCTTCTTGTGCCTGAAACTAAAAATATTTAGTAACATTGGTAGCTTTTATGGCATGTTCTTGCATGGGGAAAAAGGAAGCAATCTAAAGGTCAATTCTGTGGTAGAGGAAGAAAGAACTCACCTGCTTTTAGAAAGTGGGTTAAGAGTGCTCTATATTTCCTCTTGCTTTTCTTGGAAAAAAAAAAAAAATGTAACCAAAGTCCAAAAAAATACTATCAAAGTCTGAAAAGACTAGCTGGAAATGCATTTCTGTTGTGCCTCCTCCTGAAGGACAGGAATCAGAGGGGAGAAATGGGTATGTGGTCATGATGAAATGAAAGAGCATAGACTTGGGGATCTTTGGGTTTGAGGGGTCCCTGGGTGGCTCAGTTAAGCAGCCAACTTATGGTTTTGGTTCAGGTCATGATCTTAGGGTCCTGGGATTGAGCCCTGTGTTGGGCTCCATGCTCAGGGGGTGTTTGCTTGAGGATATTCTCTCTCCCTCTGCCATTCCCCCTGCTCTCTGTCTCTTGCACTCACTCTCTCTAAAATAAATAAATCTTAAAAAAAAAAAATCAGCGTTTAATCTAAGTTTTGTCACTAAAATGGTGGATCTATTGCTTAATGCCTCTGAGTGTCTTCTCTTGATTACAGTTGCTTTACCTCCTTAATTTGTAGACCTGTTTGATGAATTCAACAGGAATAGTTGTATAGGGACCCAAAACGGTGCCTGGTGATAGTGGTATACTCATATACTCTATTTTAAATAGAGCCTTGAGTGCCTCGGTGGCTCAGTTGATTAAGTGTTTGCCTTTGGCTCAGCCCAGTGGAGTCCCATTTCAGGCTCCCTGCTCAGCAGGGAGTCTGCTTCTCCCTCTGCCCCTCCTCCCACTCATTCTCTCAATCTCTCTCTCTTTCTGTCTCTCTCTCTCTCAAAAAAAAAAAAGAGCCTTTATTATACAATAACTAGAGCAGACGAAGAAATAGCTTCATAGCTGAGAACTCTCTGAAAGAGCATGTGCTAATGTTCAGCCTTGATGAATAGCATGGAAAACAATTAGCTTATTTAATAGGGTGCCTAGTTTTTGGCCTGAGTACCCAAGTTTGCTTATATTCCTTAAGACTGAGACATAAGGGACGCCTGGGTGGCTCAGTTGGTTGGACGACTGCCTTCGGCTCAGGGCGTGATCCTGGAGTCCCGGGATGGAGTCCCGCATCAGGCTCCCAGCTCCATAGGGAGTCTGCTTCGCTCTCTGACCTTCTCCTTGCTCGTGCTCTCTCTCACTGTCTCTCTCTCTCAAATAAAAAAAAAAAAAAAAAGACTGAGACATAAGATAGTAATGGGTTTTGAGTAAGGTTTGGGCAGGATGGTAGCCTTGCATCTGTGGGATAGCAGGCTCTTTTCTCTTTTTTCTTTTCATCTTCCTTTAACTTCTCTTTTGAGTACATAAACGCATACGTTCTCGCAAGTACATCTAGCAAGCACAAATTTCTTAATCCCATCTCATCTGTCTCACATGATAGTATAACTTGAGGCCTACAGAGGATTTGTGTAGACGTTTCAGTCTTTAAGGTGAGCTTGTGTTGATGTTAGACTGTTAAGAGAAGCTGTGACAGAGTAAAAAGTAATGGATTTACTGGTGATGATAGGAATTTCTCACTGCATGTGCCTGAGAAAACTGACCATGTTATTTGGCACCTGGAATCTATAGCCATGTGAGTCCAATAAGGAATTAGAAGCCACATGGTAGGATTGATGAAAAACTCAATATAAATATCACTATGAGAAAAGAGTACCTATAATATATAAAGAAACGCTATATAGTACCAGCTGAGGAAGAATAACCAAGGAAGGACAAACCCTTAGAGGGTACAAGACTTCTGTATAGAAAGTATGATTCAGCACCCCCAAAACAGAGAATCTTGCTAGTTCAGCCATAATGGAGCTGCTCGGGAATTATTAGGCAAATAGGCCACACTTTGCAGTGCAGGTGGGGAGCAGGTATTGACGTGCAGTGGAAGTCTGAGTGGTGGTGGGAGGTGGGGGAGCAGAAGTTTTTCCCATTGCATGAGTTGGTGGGGATGGGTAGGGTTGGGATGGTGAAGGTTGGAGAGAGGTTGTAGAAGGAGCCACTCATCAGGGTGTGACCTTCTAGGCCATAAGTGACTATGTGCTGGCTGTGAGGGGCCCTGCCAACAGGCTCTGCAAAGGTAGGAGACATTTAGAACCTTCAGTCTGTATAGGGGCTCTTGTTTCTATGTTGAGAGGCGCTCAGGTTATTTCCAGGAGGAGAGGCTTCAAGATCACAGAGGGATGGTGTTCCATGCCCATGTCTTGGGAAGGCTTTACCAGATACCTCTCTCCACACACACATTCCCAAACTCCAGCCCAGGCAGGGAATTCCAGGAAGCCCATCTAGAGTGTCTCTCAGTGCTTTTTATACAAAAGCTTAACATCATCTACTTTAAAGGAGAAATGCTTAACGGAATTCCATTGCTTATCACAGAGCCTGCATTGAAGGGTCTGTTTTATTCAAGGGAATTGAGATGAACTAAACTGATAACTCATACAGTATCTTTTATTTTGAAGAAGGGAGGGTTTATGCCAGTATATCGAATCAATAAACTATGTAAATATTAATTTGATACTTATTTTGCCTTGCATACTTCCTGTCTTCTGAAGGATTGATTTTTTTTTTAATTTGAAAAGATTTTATTTATTTGTTTGAGAGACAGAGAGTGAGTGACAGAGAGAGTACAAGCTGGAGGAGGTGCATAGGGAGAGGAAGAAGCAGGCTCCCTGCTGAGCAGGATCCCAGGACCCTGGGACCATGACCGGAGCTGAAGGCAGACACACTCACTGAGCCACCCAGGCATCCCTGAAGGACTGATTTATAAAACTAATGAGAACTAAAATCACACCAGTGGTACATGAAAGCCTTGCTGAACTTTGATCATAACATTCCTTAAATCTGCTGGGAGATGTTTAGGTTTGCAGCAACTGGTCTCAAGTTATTGATAGTCATTTGGTGGCAGATGGTGTTTGGGGTAGTAATTTAAGAGGAGAAACCACAGGCCTGATTTTCCATCTCTGCTGCCCCATCACCTCCTCCTATCTTGCTTGGCAAATGCCAGCCAGCTGGGACCCAATATTGCCTAGCTTGGTGATGCTCGTCCATGAAAGGATTTTCCATTACATGATTATTTTACCTGTAACTGATGACATCAGCAGGATTCCTAGAAATAATGCCTCATTTTTTTTTCTAGTCGCATGAATAGCATTGGCTTTTAGAATCTTTACAGGCAATACTAGATGTGAAAGAATTTGTTAATTTTTTCCTTCAGACAATTAAAAAATTATTTATTTAACAGAGACACAGTGAGAGAGGGAGCACAAGGAAGGGGAGAGGAAGAGGGAGAAGCAGGCCCCCCACCGAGCAGGGAGCCCGCTGTGGGGCCAGATCCCCGGACCCTGGGACCATGACGAAGGTAGACGCCCAATGACTGAGCCACCCAGGCGTCTCCCTTCCGACAACTTTATTAACTAAACTCCTTTCCCTTCTTTTTGGGAGGCCAGCAGCTCCCATCTATCATTATGCATATAAAATAAGGAATTGGATGCCTGGAAAGAAACCCAGCCTCTTTTTGAGGCTTTTATTAATTATAACCAGTTTATGTTAATGTGGCCTTTCTACCCATTGTGGAAAGTTAAAGACATCGATAAGCAGAAGTAAGATAAAGTAACATTCACTTGCCTAGAGATTATTCCTATTTACACTTCAATACGTAGAATTCAGGGCCTGTTTATTTCCCCATGTATCTGTTTTTACCCAAATGACATGCTGTTTTGGTCATGCTGGTGTGTTAACTGCCTTTTTCTTTTAATGCTTGTCGCCTTTCCATGTTTGTAATCTTACATAATAATTATGTAATAATCTCAGTGCATTGTCACAGTGGCTCAATTGCCTCAGAAACATTTGCAGGTACTTTGTTCTAATTAGGAGCTAACAGGGACTTTGCTTGGCCTCTGATTATGTCCTGCAAACTTCTTCAGGTGATGGCCCTGACTTTGAAGAGAACAGGCAATTTGCCCTCCACAGTATTGTACTTTGGATTTTTCTGTGGCTTCCTTTGTGATGTGAATGTGTTCTTAGATTCCTTTTTCTGAAAGAGTCTGATCTAAGCACATGGATTAAAATTAAATGGTGTTTGACTAGAACATATTGTAGATAATGTCCTATATTTTATACCATGTCACATCAGGACCACTGTTCTTGTGCTGTCCGTATTCTTCAGACCACCGTGTCTGTGCTGCTTCCTGGACATAGCTTCTGGTTCTGTATTTGATATTACTATAAATCGAAAATCCTCATTTTTCAGACTGATAAAAACCTTATGCAGTTACTTTGAAAGTGTTTTAAAATGTCTGAGTGAAACTTTGAAATAATTTTTAAAGAAAATGTACACTTTAATGTTTTCAGGGGTTGCTTTTCAAAGCTTTCTCTAAGATGAAGCATATATTATTTCAGTGACTTTTTAATGTGGGATCCTTGGTCTCAAGAAAATAGGAAGGCGTCTTAGATATCTTAGATGCATATTCTGTATGATTTTCTAAAAAGGCCTACCAAGGCAATGTATAAACGCTATAAGAGGCTGTGATGAAGATATTGAATACGGTCCTGGGGAGAGTGAATGTAATTGGGGGGTAGCCATCAGTCAACCTGTTTATTCTCGAAGCAAGGAAGGTTTAAGGAGATAATTGCAATGGTAACTTTAGTATCAGGAATAAATGGAAATGAATAGTAGTAATACCATGAAAAATATTTTAAGTGGCATTTAGTTTTTTAAACTTTGAGGAACTGAAAGTTTTTATCAAAAGTAAAAGGTACCATATTTCCATTACAAATTCTGTTTCTTGCCCTCTCTCTCTCTCTCTCTCTACACACACACGTATCATATTCCTGTTTAGTTTCTGTATCCTTTTAGTCTTGTTAGTGCTTCAAAATACTATTGCTTTAAAAAAAAATTTTTTTTTAAAGCTTCTCCTTTTAGAAATGCTGTTATAAAGGAATAACTTTAAAAGAAACATCTAGGGTAGTTTCCCTTTCAAAATAAATATATTTGATTACTTGATATGTGGAAGCAACTTTTCCCCAGAGATGAAGATGAGAAGAGTCCTAGAAGGAAGTGGGCTTAGTGAAGACTGGTAACTGTGATAAGTATTTCTCACAATTCACTTTTGTTTGTATTGGCTCTTGCTGTTGGCATTGATTTAGAAGACTTAAAAATTCATATTCTCCACTTTTCTTAAGAATACTAGATCTTAAAGACTTGTACTTGTTGGGCGGGGAAAGTATTTGTGAGTTTAACAATGTCTTTTGCTCTTATATGTAAATGGTGTTGACTTAATAAGAAAACACTAGAGCAACCCAGAGCAGGGAGGGAATGGGGTATGGTGGAAAGGGGAGGTGTCTTTGTCTTTAAACCATTATGCTTTGTGTTGGGGGATGAAATTTCTTTGCGGTTCCTGCTGAGTTCATGTACTTGTGCTGAACAGGTACTAAGTCCCTGTTCTTTCTCTTCTTCTCTGCTATCATTGTCCAGGGTTGAGCACCTGACTGAACAGTGGAATTTACCAGGTGGAATAAAATTCGCTGGGCCATCACTGTGCCTAGTAAAGGGTCACTGAAATGTCAGAATTCTAAACATGGCATTTATAATCCTTTAGTGTGTGTCTGCATTTTCCCTCACCTGATTTTTGTCTTTGGTAACTGCCCCGCCCCATCTCCTCTCACAAAACACCTGAAATGAACTTTTATTTGTATATTTTTGAAAGTTCTAATCAAGACCTCCCCCAGGTATAAGATATGTCCCAAACTCAAGGACATTTAGGTAACATTTATTTTTATTTTTATTTTTATTATGATATGTTAAGTCACCATGCAGTACATCATTAGTTTCTGATGCAGTGTTCCATGATTCATCATTTGCGTTTAACACCCAGTGTTCCATGCAATACATGCCCTCCTTAATACCCATCACTGGGCAAGCTCATTCCCCCACGCCCTTCTCTCTAAAACTCTCAGTTTGTTTCTTGGTGTCCACTGTCTCTGATGGTTTATCTCCCACTCTGCTTCCCCCCCACCCCTTCATTTTTCCCTTCCTTCTCCTCATGTTCTCCGTGCTACTCCTTATGTTCCACAAATAAGTGAAACCATATAATTGACCTTCTCTTGTAAAGTAGCATTTAAACAAGTACAGTTTCTTTTTATCTTCTATCTGTGGAATGCTTCATGGTATGCATAATTTAAGCCTTATAATGCTGTGAGAACAGGGACTGCTATCACCAGGATACAGATGAGAAATCTCTGGCTCAGCCTCCACCCCTTCAGTTTTGAGTTTTGGATTTTTCAAAGAGATTAGCGCATTAAAAAGGCAGACAGTTTTTTAGCTTAACACTGAGCTCTGCTGTTGATGTCCTCAAATTCATTCTTCCTCCTTTAAGTGTATAGGACCTGGTGCTTGTAAAGCAAAGAAAGTCAAATGATTTGGGGTGGAAGAGTCCAAATTATGTTTAAATAATTGACTTCTATAAAAATGATTTTTGTCTTCTGGCAAAACTTTTTATAATATGAATTTTAAGACACCTGCAGACACAAAAATCTTTATAATTGAAAAGTGCTTTTCTAATACCCTAGTGATTTTCATACTTCGAAACAGTTTACAAAGGAAAATACGGTGTTATTAGTTAGTATTCTAGATATGCAAAATGATACTAACCTGAGCCTGCTATAAAATAGGTACTTATGTTTGGTTTTGAATTGTTGAATGGGTCTTCCTACAAATATCTGTCTTACTATATAACATACTGGGATATTTTTATTTATTTATTTATTTTTAAATTTTATTCTTTGCTATATGCAGATCCATTAAAATTGGAAAGGAATTTCACATAGAACTTAACATGGAAGCTATAAAAATAAAAGTCTCTCAAAGTACAACATGCTTCCACGTCACTAGTGATTTCAGTTATAAGAATCTTTGCAAAAACATAGATAAATTATGGCAGAACATTATAATAGTCTCCAATTTGTTTTCCTCTAGTATTTTCCAGCAAAATAAATGTCAAAATTACATGTTACAAATACTTGAAATTAAGTTTTGTTTGCTAAAGTATATAACATTTATAAAACGTTGATTTTGGTAGGCTGGAAAACTAAGATGGTATGAAATCTCTTCTTTTTTATTTTTAAAGGAAAAGCTACAACCTTTCTTTAATGGATTTATAAACCACTATCACATAGCGGAGGTTTCTTCCACCTGGAAAAGATGTCCTACTTATTTCTACAATTTAAGTGGTGTAGAAGTGACTGAAGAAGAAATAAAAGTATTTCAAAGATCTGAATCATTCTACTACAGGTTGGGTCTGGCCTGTAAGGGTAAATTTAAGAGTTTCTGCTCCTTGATGGGGGGACTGCTTTTTGGAAGTAAGAAGCAGAAGATGAACCTCGTAATTTTCTCCCAAGCTGAGTAGTCATCCCTGTTTGGAAATTTAGTAGAGTTTTGTGGTATGAATGTTTCTGGGTGGGAACTGTAGGGTGTGTCTTCCAATGGAATGTTCACTTCAAGGAGAGATTTCAGGATATGGTCGGCCTTGGAAGAGAATTAATCTGGGGTTAGAGCAGCAGCAGGTCACTTAATCTTCCTAAATATTGGTTTTTAGGGCAGGAGTGTTTGAGAGGCAAGATCCTCACAGAGAAAGAGTATATGCTCAAAAGTGTTCTCTCTCTATACAAAGCATTAGTAAAAAATTGATATTTCAAACATTTAGGTATTACTAGAAGTCTCTGAGTTAAAACATTTTTAAGCAACTTGAAAAGGGAAGAAAATTTTTTCCTCGTAATATCTAATATTTGTCTAGGTACTTTACATATGCAGTTTTAATTCAAATGTTATAGTGATTGGTACTACTCAAATTGAAAATTGAAATTGAGGCTTACAGAGGTTAAATAATTTGCTCAAGGTCACACAATACATAATGGAGTTGGAATTTGGTCTTAGATTTTTTTGAACTTGGGTTATATGTTTCATGATCATGATCCTATGTGAAAAGTTGACCATTTCCAATTATGAGATAACTAAAGCACTAACTGTTCTTTTTGGAGCCATGGCAATTAGCTCAGGGAGTGTATCTACTTAAAATAGCATCTGTTCTATGTTTATCAAAGGTTGAATTTGGGTTAAAAAAAATAACATGAGCACTTATCTGATCCTTTTTGATATCTTAATATAAATATATATTCTCAGTTTTTAGTTTTATAACAGGAAAACTAGCTGTTTTAAACAAACAAACAAACAAAAGATAATTATAAAAATGTTGGTAGTTTGGACAGGTAATTCAAAATGGCAGTATAGGAGGATCATGATCTCACCTTTTCCCATGGACACAACAGATGTGCAACTACATATGGAAAAATTCCCTCTGAAAAGAACCTGAGAACTAGCAGAACAGTTTCACAACAAAGGATAAAAATTCCACAGTGAGATAGGTAGTAGAGGCAGAGACATACTCATCAAAACCCCACCCCTGGAGAGGCAGCCTTCAGTAGGTGTAGGGGGAAGGCATCTTAAGAAAAAAAGAAGCAACCAAACAAAATATAAAGGGAGCTTCTTCCTAAGCAGCAAGGGGTTTATACCCCATATTATGCATCTCACTTGGGTCCTGCACTGGAGAGACAAAACCCAAAATGTCTGGCTTTCAAAACCAACAGTGATTATGTTCAGAGGAAACATAGGGCTATAGTCAGTGAAGATTCTGTTCTTAAAGGGCTTGTACACAGACCCAGTCGTCCCTGGACCCATTGCAAAAACCAGCAGTTTGAAAACAGCCTAGACTTTAGGTGAAGAAGATTCATTTGCTAAACTTAGTGTCTGCAAGAAGAGCAGAAGTCTGTGGGTACTCTGGGAACTAAATGCCAACAGATACCATTTTTATAGGCTTCCTCTACCTTGCTGGCCTCGGTGCTGGTGGTGGATTTTGTACTGTCACTCTAACCACTTAGCAGCAAGTAAATGGCCCCATCTCTATGAGCCCCTGGAACAGCATTGCCAGACACAGTCTTCTGAACTGCTTGTGCACCACCACTAGCTTTAGTAGGTGAGCAGCCCTGCCCACGACATCTGTGCTATTTGCATAGCTCAGTCAGACAATGGGCAAGCAGTCCTGACCCTCTGTGCCACTGATGCATGCCCCAGATCCAATAGGTCTATGTAGGCCACACAGGGGATGCCCCTTAAGAATCAACCTAAGGTCACCAGAGGGGATTGTGTTTCTGGACCCAAGGGGTCTGAAAAAATCGAGAGAGAGCTCTGATAGATAACCAAGAACTAAGGTAAGGTTAAATGAAAGGGTTCATGTCCTACACAGAGGTGCTTTTTCAAAACAGGTAGATCATGGTTTCATAATATACAGAAACAAACACAGAGTCAAGCGAAATGAGGAAACAGGAGCATGTTCCAAGTGAAGGAGCAGGATAAAACCTTAGGGGAAAAAAAGCCTTAGTGAAATGGATATAAGCAATTTATCTGATAAAGAGTTCAAAATAATGGTCATAAAGATGGTCATTGAACTCTGGAGAAGAATGGATGAATGCACCAAGAACTTCAACAAAGAGATAGAAAATATAAGTGCCAAACAGAACTTACAGAGCTTAAGAATAGAATAATTGAACTGAAAAATATATAGGGAATCAATAGCAGATTAGATGATACAGAAGATAGATCAGTGACTTGGAAGGCAGGGTGGGAAAATCACCCAAACAAAAGCAAAATGAAAAAAAAAAATAATTTAAAAAATGTGGATAGCTAAACGGATCTGTGGAATAGCCTCAAGTATACTCATATTTGCATTTATAGAGATCCCAGAAGGAAAAGAGAGAGAAAAAGGGCCAGAAAACTTCCCTAACATTGGGAAAGAAATAGACATCCAGGTCCAAAAAGTACAGAGAAGTCTAAAGAAGATGAATGTGAAGAGATGTAAATGAGACACATTATAATTAAAATGTCAGAAGTTGATAAAAAGAAAACCTTAAAGGCAACAGGAGAAAGCAGCTAGTTCCATGCAAGGGAAACACCATAAGACTCTAGGGGCACCTGGGTGGCTCTGTCAATTAATCATCTGCCTTTGGCTAGGTCATGATCTCACAGTCCTGGGATTGAGTCTTGTGTCAGGCTCCCTGCTCAACAGAGAGTCTGCTTCTCCCTCTCCCTCCTGCTTGTGTTCTCTCTCTCTCTCTCTCTCAAATCTAGAAATAAAGTCTTAAAAAGAAAGAAAGAAAGAAAGAAAGAAATCCCATAAGACTCTAAATAAGTTGATTGTTTCTTGGGCAGAAGAAAGGAAATGGCATGATGTAGTCAAAGGATAAAACTTCCAAGAATACTTTACCCAGCAAAGCTGTCATTCAGAATTGAGTGAGAGAGTTTTTCAGAGAAGCAAAAGCTAAAGGAGTTCATCACCACTTAACTGGCCTTATAAGAATTGTTAAATGGACATGTTTATGCTAAAAAGAAAAGGCCATGGGGCACCTGGGTGGCTCAGTGGGATAAAGCCTCTGCCTTTGGCTCAGATCATGATTCCAGGGTCCTGGGATCAAGCCCCGCATCAGGCTCTCGGCTCAGTAGGGAGTCTGCTTCCCTTCCTCTCTCTCTCTGCCTGCCTCTCTGCCTACTTTTGATTCTGGCTGTCAAACAAATAAATAAAATCTTAAAAAAAAAAAAGAAAAAAGAAAAAAGAAAAAGCCATAACTAGAAATAAGAAAACGTGGAAGAAAAAAAAACCTCACTGGTAAAGGCAAATATTATAGTAAAGGTAGTGGATCGACCACTTACAAAGTGAGTATGAAAGTTAAAATACAAAAGTAGTAAAATTAACAATCAGGAAGTAATACACAAAATACAAAGATGTAAAACATGTCAAAAACATTAAATGTCAAGGGAGAGTAAAAATACAGTATTTAAAAATATATGGCATTTTTATTTTTTATATTTTTTAAAGATTTATTTATTCTAGAAAGAGCGTGAGCAGGGTGAGGGACAAAAGGAAAGAATTCGAAGCAAACTCCCTGATGAGCATGGAGCCAGATGTGGTACTCAGTCCCAGAACCCCAAGATCTGACCCGAGCAGAAATCAAGAGTCAGGTGCCCAACCGACTGAGCCACCCAGACATCCCAAAATGTAGTGTTTTTAGAATGCAGTCAAACTTGTGATTATCAACTTAAAATAGACTGCCATACACATAAGTTATTATATATGAACTTCATAATAACCAAAAACCTATAGTAGATAAACACACACACACAGAAGAAAGAGAAATTAAGGAGTCAATCCCCTTTACAATTGCACCCAAAACTATAAGATAGCTAGGAATAAACCTAACCAAAGAGGCTAAGGATCTATACTCAGAGAACTATAAAGTACTCATGAAAGAAATTGAGGAAGACACAAAGAAATGGAAAAATGTTCCATGCTTCTGGATTGGAAGAATAAATATTGTGAAAATGTCTATGCTACCTAAAGTAATCTACACATTTAATGCAATTCCTATCAAAATACCATCCATTTTTTTCAAAGAAATGGAACAAATAATCCTAAAATTTATATGGAACCAGAAAAGACCTCAAATAGCCAAAAAAATATTGAAAAAGAAAGCCAAAGTTGGTGGCATCACAATTCCAGACTTCAAGCTCTATTACAAAGCTGTCACCATCAAGACAGCATGGTACTGGCCCAAAAACAGACACATAGATCAATGGAACAGAATAGAGAACCCAGAAATAGACCCTTAACTCTATGGTCAAATAATCTTTGACAAAGCAGGAAAGAATGTCCAATGGAAAAAAGTCTCTTCAATAAATGGTGTTGGGAAAATTGGACAGCCACATGCAGAAAAATGAAATTGGGCCATTTCCTTACACCACACATGAAAATAGACTCAAAATAGATGAAGGACTTCAATGTGAGAAAGGAATTCATCAAAATCCTTGAGGAGAACACAGGCAGCAACCTCTTTGACCTCAGCCTCAGCAACATCTTCCTAGGAACATCGCCAAAGGCAAGGGAAGCAAGGACAAAAATGAACTATTGGGATTTCATCAAGATCAAAAAGCTTTTGCACAGCAAAGGAAACAGTTAACAAAATCAAAAGACAACTGACAGAATGGGAGAAGATATTTGCAGACGGCATATCAGATAAAGGGCTAGTGTCCAAAATCTATAAAGAATTTAGCAAACTCAACAACCAAAGAACAAATAATCCAATCAAGAAATGGGCAGAAGACATGAACAGACATTTCTGGAAAGAAGACATCCAGATGGCCAAAGACACATGAAAAAGTGCTCCATATCACTTGGCATCAGGGAAATACAAATCAAAACCACAATGAGATATCACCTCACACCAGTCAGAATGGCTAAAATCAACAAGTCAGGACATGACAGATGCTGGCGAGGATGCGGAGACAGGGGAACCCTCCTACACTGTTGGTGGGAATGCAAGCTGGTGCAACCACTCTGGAAAACAGCATGGAGGTTCCTCAAAATGTTGAAAATAGAACTACCCTATGACCCAGCAATTGCACTACTGGGTATTTACCCTAAAGATACAAACGTAGTGATCTGAAGGGGCACGTGCACCCGAATGTTTATAGCAGCAATGTCCCCAATAGCCAAACTATGGAAAGAACCTAGGTGTCCATCAATAGATGAATAGATAAAGAAGATGTGGTATATATACACAATGGAATACTATGCAGCCATCAAAAGAAATGAAATCTTGCCACTTGCGATGATGTGGTTGGAACTAGAGCGTATCATGCTTAGTGAAATAAGTCAATCGGAGAAAGACAGTTAACATATCTCCCTGATATGAGGAAGTGGAGATGCAACATGGGGGGTTAAGGGGGTAGGAGAAGAATAAATGAAACAAAATGGGAGTGGGAGGTAGACAAACCATAAGTGACTCTTAATCTCACAAAACATACTGAGGGTTGCTGGGGGAAGGGGAGTTGGGGGGGTGGGGTTATGGACATTTTGTAGGATATGTGCTATGGTGAGTGCTGTTTAAGTGTGTAAACCTGGTGATTCACAGACCTGTACCCCTGGGGATAAAAATATATGTTTATAAAAATAAATAAATAAATAAATAAATGTCAGTGATGTAAAACAAACAAACAAACAAAAAACCACACACATACACACAAATACTGAGAAATGAATCTAAACATACCACTAAAGAAAGCTGTCAAACCTCAAAGGAAGAGAACAAGAGATGAAGAAAGGAACCAACCAACCAAACAAACAAACAAAAAAACCAAAAACAGTTAACAAAATATCAGTAGGTACTTACTATCAAAAAATTCTTTAAATGTAAATGGACTAAACTTTCAAATAAAAAATACAAGGTTAGTGAATGAATTAAACAAACAAACAAACAAGTAAACAAACCCAAGATCCATCTATATGCTTCCTACAGGAGACTCACTTCAAATCTAAAAGGCACACACAGACTGAAAAGACAGGAATGACAGAAGAAATTCCATGCAAATGGAAATGATAAGAAAGCTGGGGCAGCAAGACTTATATGAAGCAAAATGGACTTTAGATCAAAGACTGTAGCAAAAGACGAAGAAGGGCATTACATAATGATAAAAAGATCAATTCAACAACAAAATGTAACATTTGTAAACATTTATTACCCAACATAGAAGTAACTAAATATATGAAATAAATATTAACAGACATAAAGGGAGAGAAGTTGACAGCAATATAATAGTAGGAGACTTTAATACCCCCACTTACATCAATGGTTAAATCTGACAGAAAATAAACAAAAAATATTGGTTTTAAATGACATATTAGACCAGATGGATTTTGTAGATATCTACAGAATGTTGTATCCAAAAACAGCAGAGTACACATTCTTTTCAAGTACAAACAGAACATTCTCCAGGATAGATCATGTTAGGCCACAGAACAGATCTCAATAAATTTAAGAAGATTAAAATCCTACCTAGCATCTTTTCCAACCATAGTGGTATGAAACTAGAAATGAGTCAAAAGAAAAAAAAATGGAAAAAAAAAAACAAACACATGGAGCCTAAACAATGTGCTGCTAAATAACTAATAGGTTGATGAAAAAAAAGTCAAAAGTGAAATAAAGCATCCCGAGACAAATGAATATAGAAACAGAATATTCCAAAATTTATGGGATGCAACAAAGGGAGTTCATATTGATACAGCCCTACTTCAAGAAATAAGAAAAATCTCAAATGAACAGTCCAACTTTACATCTAAAGGAACTAGAATAAGAAGTCATGAAGCCCAAAAGTAGTAGAAGAAAGGAAATAATAAAGATCAAAGTTAAATAAATGGAATAGATGCAAAAAAAGAAAATGGAGATCAGTCATAATAAGAGCTGTTTCTTTGAAAAGATAATCGTAATTGGCAAACTTTTAGCCAGACTCATCAAGAAAAAAGGAGAGGGCCTAAATAAATAAAAGCAGAAATGAAAGAGAAGTCACAACTGGTATCACTGAAATACAAAGGATCATAAGAAAACTTCTGTTAATGATTATACCAACAAATTGGACAATCTAGAAGAAATGGATTCATTCCTAGAAACACAGTTTTCTAACCCTGAATTGTGAAGAAAAAAATAATTTTTTAATAGATCAAGATTACTAAGGAGATTGAATCAGGAATCAAAACAAGTTTAAACAAGCAAAAGTCCAGGACCAGATGACTTCATTGGTGAGTTCTATCAAACACTCAAAGACTTACTCCCAGTCTTTCTCAGACTATTCCAGAAAATTAAAGGGAAGGGAATGCTTCCAAACATATTACGAGGCCAGCTTTACCCTAATGCTAAAACTAGACAGATGTGCAATAAAAGAGAATTACAGGCCAATATCCATGACAAACAAAAATCCTTATCAAGATATTAGCAAACAAAATTCAACTACATTAAAAGGACCATACACCATGATTACATAGGGTTTATTCCAGGGATGCAAGGATAGTTCAAAATCTGCAAATCAATCAACATGATACACCAACCACATTGATCATTCAGTAGATGCAGAAAA
This sequence comes from Neogale vison, assembly GCF_020171115.1. Classification (NCBI taxonomy): domain Eukaryota; kingdom Metazoa; phylum Chordata; class Mammalia; order Carnivora; family Mustelidae; genus Neogale; species Neogale vison. Next base: position 61,865,461 of record NC_058093.1, on the reverse strand, counting down.
AGCATTTGACAAAATTTAACACATGATAAAAACTCTGAACAAAGTATACATAAAGGGAATGTTCCTCAATGTAATAAAGGTCATTTGTGACAAACTTACACCTGAGATACTCAGCATTGAAAAGCTGAAAGCTTTCCTCTAAGATCAGGAAAAAGACAAGGATGTCCATTCTCACTGCCTTTTTTCAACATAGTTTTGGAAGTTCTAGACAAGCAATTAGGCAAGAAAAAGAAATAAAAGGCATCCAGATTAGAAAAGAAGAAGTAAAACTGCCACTATTTGCAGATTGCTATCACATACAGATAACCTTAAAGATTCTACCAAAAATGGTTAGAATTAATAAACAGTAATTGCAGGATACAAAATTAATATATAGAAATCTGTTGAGTTTCTATATACTTATAATGAACTAGCTTAAAGAAAAATTAAGAAAACAATCCCATTTATAATGACATTAAAAAATAATAAAGTACCTAGTTATAAATTTAACCAAGAAGCTGAAAGACTTGTTTACTCGGAAAACTATAAGACATTGATGAAAATAATTGAAGACACAAATAAATGGAAAGATATATTGTGCTCATGGGTTAGAATAATTTATTCTGTTAAAATACCCATACCATGGGTACCTGGGTGGCTCAGTGGGTTAAGCCTCTGCCTTCAGCTCAGGTCATGGTCTCAGGGTCCTGGGATCAAGGCCTGGATGGGGCTCTCTGCTCAGCTGGAAGCCTGCTTTCCCCTGTTTTTCTGCCTGCCCTTCTGCCTGTTTGTGATCTCTCTCTCTGTCAAATAAATAAATAAAATATTTTTAAAAAAAGAGATAAAATGCCCATACCATGCAAAACAATCTACAGATTCAGTGGAATCCTCATAAAAATATCAACAGTGTTTTTCACAGAACTATAACAAATAATCCTAAAATTTGTATAGGGCTGCAAAATGCCTCTAATAGCCAAAGTAATCTTGAGAAAGAAGAACAAAGCTGCAGTTATCATGCTCCCTGATTTCAAGTCATTCTACAAAGCTATTGTAATTAAAAAGTATGGTCCTGGGAGAAAAAAACATAGATCAATGGAGTAGAATTAGAGCACCCAGAAATAATTCACACATATATTGTTAACTAATCTATGACAAAGGCAGGAATATACAATGGGGAAACAAAACAGCTATATGCAAAAAAAAAAAAAAAAAAAAGAAAGAAAGAAAGAAAGAAACTGCAGTCAAATGCTCTGCCCCTGAGCTATACCCCTGAGAAAGAAAGAAACCGGATCACTATTTTATAACATATGCAAAAATTAATCCAAAATGGACTAAGAACTTGGATGAATGAAACTGAAACCATAAAATTCCTAAAAGAAAACACAGGCAGTAAGCTCCTTAACATTGACCTTAGTGATGGATGAGACCCTACTTTGTTTTACATGGCCACATTTCCTGACTTTCATTGCCCCCAGCCCTTATTAAAATAGCACCTTTGGTTCTTTCTGGGGTGATGAAAATGTTCTAAAATTGATTATGTTGATAGTTGCACAATTCTGTGAATATACTAAAAAAAACTATTTTATACTTCAAATGGGTAAATTTTACCGTATGTGAATTATATCACAATAAAGCCGTTATATTTTTAACATCTTAGAAGAATATCACCTTTGGCCTTTCTGCTCATGTGTCCTGTGAAAGATTTTTTTTTTTTTTTAATTTTGAGAAATTAGATCCTATAGCAAGTGCAATGGGGGATGCTAGAGCTATTCTCTAGTTTTCAATTCCTAAATACCAGAAAATAGCCCCTATAACTCTGGGAGAGTTCTAAATCTATTATATTTTTGGAAGAATATTTCTCAGAGGACTGTTTCAGAGATAAGCTGCAGAGAATCAAGTGTTTACAATATAAACATACATATATAATTACATACATTTTTTTCTTGAAGTAATTTTGATATGCATTTTCCTGGAGATTTCTGAAGAGCGTTATCGTGTGGAGAGTACATTAGAAGGTAATAGTTCAAATTTCGCAGAGTGTAGAAAGAAAGTAATTTCTAGGCTAGTGTTCTGTCTTTTAGCATTTTTGCTTCAGATGCTTAAACCTGTCAAAAGTTTAACTGGTTTCTAGAGAGAAGTAGAGAGTTCTCCAAAGAACTTTCCCCTCCCTGATGGAGGCTATATTATGTAGACCATTTTTTTCTTGAGTTCCTTGTGTAGTCTCTCCATTTTTAAAAACGTTTTTATATTTAGTAAGCAAATACAATACCAGTTATTGAAGGTTAAGGGAACAAATGGAAGGAGTCTCTTTGTTCATGTTTAGTTACAAAGAATATTTTATTTGATATTTCTTTCTTGATATTTATATTTTTGTCTTCATCTGTTTTTTTCTCAAAGCGTTTGAGTATAAGGAGGAAAAAAAAAAAAACAACTGGTAAGCTTAAAAGAAAACACACACACACACTCCAGTAGGCTGTTTTGGAAGTGTTCATAGTTATGTAATCAGCCCAGGATGTGTAAAACATCCATCAACTTAAGAATAAGAAAGTAAGTAATAATCTTAGCAGAGAATTATCCATTTGTACTCAGTGATTACTCATTTTTGAAAACGTCCTATAAAAGGGGTAATTGCAGAGAGAATATCTGCAATTACAATCTAGATTTTGATATGAGAGGTAGGCTTGCTGATTATAGGTTTTCAGGTAGATATTTAAGTAGTAATTAAATTAATCTTATATTTTCACCTGTTCTCAAGTATGAATAGAAATAATACAAGGCTAAAAATAGAGTTTAGAGAATTAGTGGGTTAGCCACCACCACTAATGGATTGGCTACAAGATACATAGCTGTTATCTTCTGAGCCTGTGCTCTGTGACAGACATGGCCTCAACTTCCCATCTCCCTTTACTTCGTCGCATTATTCTTGTTCTTAAATAAGATTGCATTTCCTTTGGAAGATAATTATATTCCTGGCATAGAGATAATATTAATATTGGTTTTTCCAAATGCCCTCTTTTTTGCTTCGTATTATCCTGTATTCTTGGAAGCGAGGGCACAATCAATCAAGAATCTCACTGCCTTGGAGATTCATACCATCGGCCAAATACTCTCGACCACATTCATGGCTGCCCATCTCCTACAGTTTTTTCCTCTGTCCCCTCTAACCTGTCATCATGATCTCTTATTGAGATAGGGTATTTGACTCATCTGCCACCTATCTTAATGTTTTTGTTTTTAATTAGAACTCCTGTACTCCTATAAACCATCTCTTGTTACTAACTGGAATTAGCATATCCCTGATACGAGAAATTCAGAAACTCCACTCTGCAAATTCTTATTCTCTTTTCTTTCCTATTTCACCTATTCTGCTTTTTATATTTCTTTAACATATTTTATTTTTCTGGTCATCTGGCTTCTCATGCATTTGTTTCTCTCTTCTGTCTAAATTCTAGGGTCAGTCGTTTTAAATTTCTTCAATTAGCTGGCTCAGTTTCAAGCTTTCTCTTTTCCCTAGAGAGACTTCTGTTCAACATGCCACCAACCATAAAACCAATCAGCCTCAGTTGTAGTTGCTCCCGTTTCAGTTCTCCAGCTGATGGGTGCTACTGGAGGAAGAAAGTGGGCCCAGATAACCCGGGGGTAGAGAGTTTGCATATATCTTTTGTCATTTTCATAACTTCCGTGAAAGCTATCATTATCACCTTTTTCTAGATTGAAAGAAGGGAGGAGACGGGAGAGGAGGAAGAAGAGGAAAGTTGGGTGTGAACGCAGGCCTTCGGATGCACGACAGCACAAAGGATCAGCAGTTCTAGATGTCATATCGCACATCAGTCTTTCTTCATAAGGTCTCTTACTCTGATTGTCAGACTCCTGGGCTGCACTCTGGAGCGGCGTGAAGACTGTCTCCATAGCTATGCCCATGGCTAGAGTAATGCCAGCCTCTATTTGATTTGGTCCTGAGTTATTGTCAATCTCAGTAGTAAGGTTGTGAGATTTTGCTATTTGTTTTAGGGTAATTAGGGCCCACTTACATGGCTAGTTAATGGGAATCAGTCCCAGCTAGTCACCAGGACTGCCAGACTGTGCAAGAAGTATGAAATTGATGCTGGGGAAGCCACTGATAAGCGTTTATTATGGTGGCTGATACTTTTATCCAATATAAAAAACATTTTCAAATGCTCATAGTTTATTTCCAGTTTGCTTATGGAAATTTAGGAGACTAAATCATAAAAGAAGACAGTCTGAAGTCAATGAAATAATTTTATAGGGTTTACTTTCTGGGGACAATTCGTATGGGAGTAGGAAAGGTATTATTATTTTAGTAATTCCAATTTGGGGTTTTATGAGCCATATAAGCTAGAGGATAAAGAATGCAAAATAATTGAGATTATAGTTGAAAGTGTAACTCAGGTGATTAGCCAAGTAGTATATGGTGGATGGCAAGTAAATGAAGCTAGGGTATTTATTTGAGGAGTACGTACAGGATTTGAAAGGTATAAGAAGTTACAATCAGAATAGGATATTAAAGTTTGACATATATGATGTGGGAACATTTCAACTAATTACAAGGCCCTGTGGTGGTGGAGTGCAAGTGTGAAGAAGTCCGTGAACTTAGGGTGTTGATAGACCATCAATGTGAGCTCTGAAATTTTAAGTAAGAGCAAAAGGAAGGGTAAGTTTACTATGAACCAGACGTCAAGTTCCTCAGTGTTTGTAGAAGGTGACCTGGCGTTAAGTGATTAACATGGATAAAGTGGCAATAAACCTAGATGGCCATACCTTTGGAGGAAGAAGAGTGTTGCTATTGAGCTAGAGTAACACATTCCTGTGGAAGATGCAGAAGGGATTTAGGAAGATACTGACTCCACTCTCTTTTCCTGATCTGCCATTTGAGGTCTGTGTTGGAGATGGCATAACTGAGGAAAAGGCAGTCTATGTAAGCTTCTTGGGAATCAGAAAGCAATTCTAGAATTCCTGTTGAAAGGGCTATGGGTAGGGATTGGGGAGAAAGAACCTGGAAAAGTGACATTAAGCTACTTGGTGACAGGTATTAGGGATCTAAGGCTGAGAGGTATGGATTTACAAAATAGACCATTGAGGCTCCTTGTGGAGTGATTTAAGACATTTTTTGTTGTCTGTTAGTGTTATCACCGGCTATTTGAGCCACTCCTGCTAGTCTACCCGTAATCTCTCCCACTCTGTCTCAACATCTGTAATCAACCTCCTGTAAAACCATGTCCACCCTCACCTCCTCTGAGATGTTTTCTTCATACTTCTACCCAGATATATATTCTGGTTTGTTGTTTTTTTTTTAAGATTTTATTTATTCATTTGACAGACAAAGATCACAAGTAGGCAGAGAGGCAGGCAGAGAGAGAGGAAGGGAAGCAGGCTCCTGGCTGAGCAGAGAGCCTGATGCGGGGCTCGATCCCAGGACCTTGAGATTGTAACCTGAGCCGAAGGCAGAGGCTTTAACCCACTGAGCCACCCAGGTGCCCCATATATTCTGTTTTATTTGTCATGACTCTTGAGATGCTTTGTGCGTATTTATTGCAGGACTGCATATTTTAGTTCATATCTTGTACTACCTAGCCTGAATCCTTTCCCTTTGTACATGTAAAATACCTTGCTGAACATGGCAGTCAAAAGGGACTCCCAGCGTAGAAGAAGCCCTCCAGGTTCCTAGAGTTTTAATCCATGTGTTGGAATATTACCAATTCATTTCTCCATGTAGTATGGTCAACTTTGTTAACAAAAATTATTTGTATACTTAGAAAAACTCTCAATTGAACTTAAGACATATATTCATCTGAAAAGCTAGACTTATTTTTTTTAATGTCACTGCTTCATTTCCGTCTCTATCTTCAGCTGCCTGTTATATACCTGTCTGGTGAAAAACAAAACAAAAAAACCCTTTCTTGCGGGTGGGGTGGGGATTTCTTCTAGCTATTTATTAATCAAAGAAGACTTCAGCTGTAATTCATGTATCAGCTTCCTATTTTCTTCCTGGAGAATAAGCCACAGATCCCCCCTCCCCCCCATCTTGGGTTCAAAGAATGCTGAAAACCCCTAGCAAATAGAAAACATAGTTAAAGGATGACTGGAATATCTGTACAAGGTTTATTTTTGCTACCATAGCAACTACCAGCAGTTACATTGTCTCTCACTTTTGGAGCTCCTAGCTCACATGAAAAATGTTAACTGGTGTGACTTTCGGTATTGACCCCTGCTGGAAGTTGAGGCTCTGTCCCCTGTTAATCATGAGGAGCTTTGTCTTTAAAAACAACAAAACAAACAAAAACCAAACCAAACAAACAAAAGCCCCAACCCTTTAAATCTTTGACTACTTCAGTTTTTCGTGGGATCCTCTAGAAATAGTCTCATGTATATCTGACTGCTTTTCCTTAGATATCAATTTAGTCTTTATATTCATTATTAAAAAAATAACTTATTGACCCTTCTCATATTGATAGAATAAAAAAAATAAAAATAACTCATTTTTTGCCTTAAATGATCTATAACATAGGATGGGAAATAGATGATGTGTAATAAGTGAGTGTCCTTTTCTAAGTGTTCAGTGAATATAGGACAGGGAACTAGGGTGTTCAATGGGAGGAAGGGGGAGAGAAATAGGGGTGTCTTCTAGAGGAATTAACATTAGAACTGGCCTTTTTTGGAGAACCAGTGTTTTGGACAACAGATATGCACATATCACCAAGGGTTTCACAGAAGGAGCTGTGCAAAATATGTGTATTGAGAACTGTGTATATGCTTTAGCAATGTGTAGGGAACTTGTGGGACTGAAGAACTATCTGTGAATTCTTTAAAGAAAGGAACTAAAATTTAATTAGAGATTCAAAATACAGACACAAAAATAGATCAGTAAGACAATCTAGGGTTATATGCATAGTGTTTGAGTAGCTTCCATGTGCAGTGCCTATGGTGATAGTGCTCCCTTCTTCAAGATCTTATTTGTGAATACAAAGCATGCATAAATGAAAACTTGGCATTTTAGTCAGTCTATAAAATTAATATGAATGAAGTTAAGAGTTAAGTGCTGTGTATGCTGTGAAATGAGAGAGAACACCAGGAGCTGAGGAGAGAAAGGAAGCCATAGAAGGTTAGGGTGGCCCACTTGGACCTGCTGCTTCTCTTGCCTAGATCCTAGGCTTGCCCTGGATCTTAGTCTTGCTGCTGCCACCCCCTCTTCTGGCTGCCTCAGCACCTGTGGAGTGTGTGACAACATCCACTCCCATGATTGGTGTCCCCCCACCCCCGATTCTATTTATTTGAGAACGCACAAGGTGGGGGTGAGGTGGGGGGGGAGGGAGGGGCAGAGGGAGAGGGAGAAGCAGGTCCTCACTGAGCAGGGAGTCTGACATGGGGCTCGATCCCAGGACCCTGGGATCATGACATGAGCCAAAGACAGATGCTGAACCTACTGAGCCATCCAGGCACCCCTGGTATTTGACGGTTTTAACTTTGTATCTCTCGAATTAAAATGCTGATCTAAATCTTGGGTGTGTTTGGAATGTCTGGGAAGGAAGAAGAGATTTTAGTGTCTGGATTTTTAGTGTCTGGATCTACCCAGGCAGCCAGAACACGTGCTCCTGACACTGCTGCTGAAGGCCACAGTCCACAACCCAAGAGGCATTTGTCCTGTCTCTCTGAAAGACCTGTGGCATGTTGACACTCGTTGGATTATTGCGTGGCAGTCCCCACACACGGTCATCGTAATCATGTGCTGAAGGCTTAATCTTCCCTTTGCATAATTTAAGAAAAAAATCTTGAAAAGCTAGACAATCTACTGAATTATTGATAACATTTAAACATAACCATACTAATACTGAGAAATTATTCATACTTTTGGGGTGCCTGGGTGTCTCAGTCAGTTGAGCATCTGCCTTTGGCTCAGGTCATGATTCCAGGGTCCTGGGATGGAGTCCCACATCAGGCTCCCTGCTCAGCTTCTCATTCTCCCTATGCTCCTCCCCCCACACGTATTCTCTCTCTCTCAAATAAGTAAGTAAAATCTTAAAAAAAAAAAAAAAAAAAGAAGTATTCCTACTTCTGTAATCTATGGAAATCTTAAATTATAAAACATAAAAGGCAATACAAAGTAACAAGGGAATTAGAAGTATTGTTAAAATGAAAAATTGTAAGGATAAAAATTCCTTTTTTTCTACTGGATAGTTTCTCTGAGGTTAAAGAGAAAACACTATTAAGACAATAATGCATGGCTTTGTTCAGTTTAAAAAATATACACACTGATAATGTCAATTATTTAGGAAATGATTTTTACATTTTTTCTGAAAAAGCAACAGTGGGATTTGAATACCTTCTTACGGTCTTGATGTCTGTTGAAAATAAGTCAGTTTTACTGTTTTTCTCCCTGGGCATGTAGTTACTTCATGCTTTTTTTTTTTTTTTTTTTAAATATTTTGAGTACAGAGCACCTATAGATAAGTCATTTCATAGTTCAAGCTTTTAAAATAAAATCAGGGTGGAAAATTTAATTTGGAACACATTTGAAATTAAATTAGACTCTAAGTTTAATGGATAGAGTATAGGTTCTGGATTCAAATACTGCCTCCTAGGTACCTCATTAACTCTAAATTGTTCCTATTCTTAGGTATCTCAGCAGAATGCCTGCTTGGCTTATTATGAGAAAGGATGAAGGAATTCTTGAGAAGCACTTTACCAAAAGCCTGGTCTGCAGAAAGTGCACAGTATTTGGGCTCATGATGATGCCAAAGCATTCTTTTATCTAAAAATTAAAATGTTAGGGGCTTCTAGTTGCTCAGTAGGTTAAGTATCCAACTCTTGATTTCACCTCAGGTCATGATCTCAGGGTTATGAGATCAAGCCCATGTTCAGCTCATGAGTTAGGTGTGGAGTCTGCTTAAGATTCTCTGTCTCTTGCTCTGCCCCTACCCACTCTGCAAAATGTTAGCTCAATACAGCTACAGTTTGTTGATAATAATTTTATTTTTAGTGACTTTTTACAGAGCTGTTCCAGCCTTATCCATTAGTATTCATGTACTTTTTTTTTGGGACATAGACCATTATTGTGCTTTTCTTTTCTTTTTTCCTGTAGATATAGGGCACCTAAAATATAAAAGCCTTTCTGATTAAAAAAAAAAAAAGTTTAATCACTGCAAAGAAGGTAAATGTCTGTTTTTCTCTGTGTTATTCATTATGATCTACATTTAAGGTGCTGAATCTTATTTTTGTGCTTTTGATTTTAAAGTAGTGAAAGTTACTTTCACAATTAAAATGCAACATTATGAAATTCAGAATATTATAGAAGGAAACAGATTGCTCACTGCTGGTAGAATTCTGAAGGGGGCATGTATCTATTTAAAATTCTCTCAAGACGAAGGAAACGCCCAGAGGAAAATATGCACATCACAGGCAAGGTATTCTTAAAGGGTGTCTATTCTGGAGCTTGAGTAAGTGGAAGAGCAAATTATTGACTGAGAATCATATTTACTTCTTGCCCAGAGACCTCACAAGGCGACCGCGTGTCTTCATGAAAACATAGCTTCTCCACTGTGTCTGTTGCTTACTCTGCCGTTTGGATTTCCACTTCACCCGGCAGAGACATGGGCAGGGCTGCCCAGGGCAAACATCATTTGGCTTCTAAATAAGGCACTAAGATGGAAATACACAGAAGTAGAGTGGTTCCTGAATGAATAGGAGAACTGCAGCTTCTGTCCATACTAGGCAGTGATCATAATACCTGTGTCTTTGTAGAGCTTGTAACCCAATATCCTAGGAACCAAGGAAAATAATCATATTTAGCTTTAGAATTAATGTTGAATTATTAATTATTTTCCAAGAGGAAGCCACACTAAGAAAGTTGATCTAGGAAAAGCCCTCATGACAAATCTTAAAAATTTTCCATGTGATTCACCCAGAGTCCTTTAAAAAAAAAAAAAAAAGTATGCATCTGTGTTTATGTTTGTATCTTTAAGTGTAAATTGACTAATAAATTATAGATTTACATTTTTTAAACTGATATACTTTTTTTTAAAGGGATAGCATAGAATTAATTTCACTGTCAAAAATGTTTATTGCAAAGGCCTGCTTATGTTCTCTTTTGGGACATTAGAATACTCAGTAAGTTTTAGCTATTTCTATGCTGCAGACTGTTGTTCTGAGAACTTTCTTTATAGTAGCATATTAAACTCCTGAGTAGGTGTTATTACCCCATTTTACAGATGAGGATCTAAGATAGAGTGAGGATAAGTCACTTGCTCTACACTTGACCTAGGAATCAGCCCAGGTAGTCAGCACTATCTTGCTAGACTGCTTCCGCCTTTAAGCAAAAGTAGCACTTTGCTGGAACTATAGGATAGTGGGGTGATGTTGCAACTACTTATCTGAACTACAGAATAAGAATAATTGTATTTCTACCTTTTAATTAAAATATAAGAAGTGCATGAAGCAAACCGTTGTCAATAGGTCAAAGTGCAGCCTGAAGAACCTTCCCACAGATGGGGGCCTAACCCGTATTTCCTTATTAACATTACTCTTCTTTTAATTTCACATCTATACTAATGGAGCTCTACCACCTTAACTCTTCTTTCCTTCTAGACTGATTTATTGGAACGGTGGCTGGTGGGGGAAATCCTATTCCATGTGGTCTCTGCTGCAGGAGCTAAAGGGCATTGTTGCTAGATTTGCTCCCAGGGACCCTCCTGTTCTGACAAGATAGTCCTGCCTGGGCCTGAGTGCCTGTGGGAAGCTGGGAGATATCCTGCAGCGGAAAGACGAGCGAGGTATCTTCTTCCCAGAATTCTGATTCTAGGGAGTGGGGGAGGGGTAGGGTGGAAGCGGGGTTTTGTGAGAACAGCCAGAAAAAATAAATAAAAGAAAAATAACAGTGATAAATGCTTTGAGAAGAATTAAAATAGGGTGATGTCATAGCAACTGGTTTGCTGCTTTAGACAATATCCATGAAAGTCTTTATGAGAAGTTAACATTTAAATTGATATGAGTGATGAGGAAAGAGGAAAGCACAGGGGGAAAAGAATTCTAGGTCTGGGGAACAGCAAAGGCAAAGCCCCTAAGGTTGGGAGGCTTATGAATAACAGACCTACAAGAAAGTCAGTGTTGCTAGCGTACAGAAGGCTTATGAAAGGAGTCTGAGACTGAGATAGGGCCAGTCTGGTTGGATTTTTTATGCAATGATGAAACTTTTGGGATTTACTCTTAAAACCGTAGGAAGCCTTTGGAGGATTTACAACAGAGAATGAGTTGATTGAGTGTATATTTAAAACTGATCACTGTAGGGGTGCCCGGGTGGCTTAATCGTTAAGCGTCTGCCTTCAGCTGGCTCAGGTCATGATCCCAGGGTTCTGAGATGGAACCCTGCATTAGACTCCCTGCTCCTCAGGAAGCCTGCCTCTCCTTTTCCCACTCCCCCTGCTTGTGTTCCTGCTCTTGCTATCTCTCTGTGAAGTAAATAAATAAAATCTTAAAAAAACATAAAAATAAAAACCATCACTGTTGAAGTGTTTAACAGAGATTGGATTGCAGCATGAGAACGGAGAGGCAGAGAGACTGTACTGGTGGTATACGTGGAAGGGATAGGTTGACCCGAAGTTGTAATGGAGATTGAGTATATGGATTCAGCATTGATTTTAGACTACCTTTGAACAGTGAAGGAAAGAGAATCAAAGTTAACCCTCAGATTTTTGGCTTTCCTGGGGCTGTTTATTGAGATGAGAAGACTAAGGGAGGAGAAGTGAAGATTTTGTTTTTGGCATTGCCAAATTTGACATGCCTAATTAGATAGCCAAGAGATATAAAGAAAATGGCTTGGGGCACTTGAGTGGCTCAGTTGGTTAAGCTTCTTTCTTTGGTTTAAGTCATGATCTTGGAGTCCTGGGATTGAGCTCCAAGTTAGGCTCCCAGCTCAGCAGGGAGTCTTCTGCTCCCTCTCCCTCTGCTCTTCCCCACCAATCATGGTCCATCGCTCTCTCTCTCAAATAAATAAAATCTAAAAAGAGAAAAAAGGAAGAAGAAAGAAAGAAAATGGGGTGACCATGTGATTGATTATGCCATGTGGGACACCTTGGAGAAGGAAGCAGGGGTGTGGTGGGATTTGGGTTTTATTAAAACTCAACTACTATACTAAAGCAAGGACAACAGAGGTAAATTGTGGCTCTCTTGGCAAACCAGAAGGTATGATATGTAGGAATCTAGTTCCAGGAAAATATTTCAGGATTGGCAATATCAGATGTTTAGAGTAGTGCTAAGAAGTCAAGTGAGATAAGAACAGAGACAAGGTCTCTTCTTATCCAGAGCAACATAAGGGTATTTGGTGATATGAAACTGTAGGACAGTATCAGTAAGGTTAAGAGTGACAGCCAAAGGGTGCTTGGGTGGCTCAGGGGGTTAAGCCTCTGCCTTCGCCTCAGGTCATGATCTCAGGGTCCTGGGATCCAGCCCTGCATCAGGCTTTCTGCTCAGCACAGAGTCTGTCCCCCCGCCCCCCACCTGCCTGCCTCTCCGCCTGCTTGTGATCTCTCTGTGTCAAATAAATAAATTAAAAAAAAAAAAAAAAGAGTGCCAGCCAAATGGGAGTGGACTGATCAGCCGATATGAGATAAGGAAATAGACAAAAAAAGTATAGACATCCTTTTAAAGAGGTTTTGTAGTGGAGAGAGATGTAGGTGAAAAACAGAGCTCTTTTGGAGACTGTTGGTTCCCATCAACACTGGAAGGAAATCCCAGTGGAAGCCCTCGGTTTATTTGAGGCTATAGCTTGCATCAAAGGCAATATTGCACAAGTAGAAAAAGAAATAATGCTTTTGTGAGTGAAAATAATGGGACACGTAATTTTGGACCACATTTTCTGTTGCTATTATTTGAATAATCTGTATTTGATTTTGAGCATCCTTAAAAACTCTGAATTGTTACAAAGATAACCTTTGATTTATAAAAGAACTATAAAATCTAACCTTTCAGTTGCTACTCCATTCACTTCAGGGCCATAGTCTTCTGGTCTGGTAGGGGTAGAGCCATTTAACTCAAGTATCAGCTTCCATTGGCTGTATTAGGGTTTTTATGACGGGAAATGGTGTTTGCCTTGAACAAATAGAAGTCTTAAAACTTCTGCAGGAAATGTGCCTGTTTCCTTTTCCTTTTTACAAAATCAGATACCTGAACTTTTCTCTGATTTTTTTTTAAATCTACCCAACTTTTTTCAAATTATCATCCTTAAGATTTTAAGATAATTTTAAGATTTTTCTTAAATATCCTACAGATGTATTTCTGAGCACTAACATCTATTGATTAATTAAATTGTCTAGTGAGGTGTTGCTTAAAACTTTAAAAGAATCATGTATGTAGAGAATCTGCAAGAGTTTATAATTTTATAAAAACAGATAAAAACAGTGAATCTCTGTTTTTTAAGCTGCTAAATAAGAAGCAACTTTTTAAAACTTCTATATGAAACACATTTCCTTCAGAAAAAGCTGTGAAAATGTTACATGATCATTCCCGGAATGATTTTGAAAGACCAGTAAATTCCTTCTTTTGCATATTTGCCAGAGGTAAGAAGTGCCTGGCACTGACAACACATGATAAACAGAAGAGTCAGTAACAGAACAGGACAGTTGGTGTAGCATTCTCTACGAGTAAATAGCCAAAGGAACGGTACCATTTCATGGAGGTTTTATGAAAGAATTGTAAGTACCTATGATTTGTAAACTTATGATAACTTAAAAATTCCTCAGCCTCTGCTTTTAAAAATGGTCTAATGTTTTTCTTTGAGCTCTTATTACTTTTAAACACTTTAATATATCTAAGGACTCTGTCAGAATTTTTATAGAAAAAGCTGAAGAACTTAATGGTTTTAGGAATTGACATTTTAATTTGTATCATTTATTCTCCTTGACACATTAGATGTATATGCGATGGTGTAATTTTTGCTTTTTGGAGAAGAAGAAGAAAAATTTAAATATACTTAATCCATTAAACTCTGTGTGTTCATATAATACTGTTGTATATTATGTTTTATTGTTTAAATTTTATTTTTTTAAATTTTGTTTTATTTAAAATTTTATTTATTACTATTGTTTATTATGTATTATTATGTTTGATATACTTTCAGGCTTTAAGCCATAATGATTTTCCTTTCAAATTATCATGAACATTTCAATAAATACTATGATAATTATACTTATCTAGAGCTTTCAACTTTACCAAGTACTAATCACTATCTCTTATAATACAAGAACCCTATAAAGTATACTTTGAATATTTTCTTCATTCAGTGTCAGTAAATAAGTAAATAAGTAAGCTGAGATTAAGTTTACGTTACTTAACAAGAAATTCAAACTATAATTAGCATTTTGAACCCCAGATTGGTATTCTTTTTTTAATACTGTACTGGCATGGGTTCTTTCTATATTAACACCTGTTTAGGGAGTACAAATAGCATAGCATTCAAATTTGCCTAAATTAAACAAACACAAAGAACCAATCCTTAATACATCACTCTTCAACCCTGAGTGTAATATTAACTCTTGCAGCATAATCCATGAATAAGAATGCTGTGAGTCGAAATTACGACTTGGCTGGTACTTGATTGTATGATTTTGCTTACTTAACTAACCAAAGAACACAACATGACTCAACATTTTGCTTATAAATAATACTGTATTTCCTTTGTAAAAATGTGTATGCCAAAACTTCATCCTCTTTTTAGAGACCCCACTAACCTCATCCTTTAAATAGATGCCTGGTGTTATGTAATCTTAGATGAATGTGAAGATAAGTCTTTTTGTGTATACTAAAATTTTGGGGTAGAATATCTGTGGTAATCAAAATGCTCCCTTTAAATGTACTCCAAATGGCTCCCACTGGAAGTCTGGGGACTTAAAAGAAATAAGGTCAAGAAAGTGAACTAACATTGTCTTGTGGTACAAAGTATTTTTTCCCAGCTTTATTAAGATATAATTGGCATAAAACATTGTATAAGTTTAAGATGTACAGTGTGTTGTTTTGACACACTTATATATATATTGTGAAATGATTACCACCAGAACTTCAGCTTAGCTCACATCACATAATTACTTTTTTAAAAATTAATTTATTTATTTGAGAGAGAGATTGAGAGACAGAATGGAGCAGAGGAGAGTGAGGGAGAATCCCAATCAGATTCTTCACTGAGCTTGGAGCCCGATTCTGGGCTCGATCCCATGACCCTGAGATCATGACCTGAGTTGAAACCAAGAGTTGGATGCTCAACTTCTCGTGCCACCCAGGTACCCCCCCCCTTTTTTATGGTTAAAATCTCTCTGAGCAACTTTCAAATATATAATACAGTATAAATAACTGTAATCACTCTGCTGTACTTAGAGTCCCAGAAGTTATTCATCTTATAATTGGAAGTTTATACCCTTTGTCTAGCAACTCCCAGTTTCCCCCACCCCTTGGCCTTAGAAACCCCCACTCTAGTCTGTTTCTGAGTTCAGCACTTTTAGATTCCATGTATCCATGTATACTGATATGATACAGTATTTGTCTTTCTCTGTGTGACTTATTTCACTTAGCATAAAACCCTGAAGGTTCATCCATGTTCTCATAAACAGCAGGATTCTTTCCCTTTTTCATGGCTGAATAAGATTTCATTGCATTTATATGCCAGATTTGCTTTATTCATTCATCCATTGATGGGCAATTAAGTTGTTTCCATGCCCTGGCTATTATGAAATAGTGCTGTAATGGACACATTAAATTACACATTATGTGTAATTTCAATAAATTACACATTATGTGTAATTTCACATAAAGTGAAATTATCTCTTTGAGATCCTCTTTTCATTTCATTTGGTCAGGTACTCAGACGTGGGATTCGTGGATGATATGGTATTTCTATTTTTAATTTTTTGAGGCAGCTCTATACTCTTTTCCATAGTGACTATACCAGTTTACCTTTGCACTAACAGTGTGCAAATGTATTTCTTATAGCTGCTCGGTATTTAAAGAAGCCTTGCCAAAGGTTATGAAATTACAAAAACCTTAGAGAATGGAGAAGTAACAATTGTTTGTACCTAGGCAAGATTCTAAGTGTTGAAATTATAAATGAACTTGCTATTATAAAAAGTATCTAAAACCTGGAAAATAGTAAGTTACTAGAACTTACTAGTTAATTCTAGTTACTGGTTAATTTTTTAAACAGGGGCTATGTTTCTGAATACTTTGTAGAAATCTGACTTGCATAATTCAAATTTAGTTTTCCTATAGAAATAAATACATGAGATTTATGTTTTTCAGTTTTAATCATGAAGAAACATTAAAGACTCACACATATAAAAATAACAGAAAATGCAATCTCACCATATTTTGTTTTAAGGATCAAAAAAATGCATCAAGTTATTATCTGGTTAATTGCTGCTAATCACACAGTGAGGATTATAAACTAAACAAATCCATTTATCCATGTAGGCCATGAGGTCAGATAGTTGAGGCTATAAACAGGCAGATTTCATGATGTCATTAATAAGAGGAGAATCTATCTCTGTGGTGTCTTATTTACTCCCACTAAGCATATGTTCTTTAGAAAGCAAATTAACGAACAGATGGAATAGGGAAAAAAACTAAGGTGAGTAACAGAATTATTTAACACAAACTCATTATACATTCAACATTAAGTGTATAATTATATTGCATTTTCATGTTTGGAATGATTATGCATCACTCTTTAAGGTTAAATTTGGGTGTTTTCTACATAAACTTGAAGTTATATAGTCATAACTCCAAGTGGAATGTTTAGATGCCTTCTTAGTGCTGTTTAACTTTGTCAAAGGAAAGGGGATATTTATTCATACAAAGAAAAAATGCTGTGGTTAGTCCAAAAGCTGTATATACGGAGATACACAACTAGAAACTCATTCTTTCTAAACCCCAACTGTTTTTAACCTTTCCACAGTGCTGTGCTTAGTACTGACTCCCTTTCTTTTCAACTTTAGTCTATTGTCAGTTGTGTCATAGAACTCTCAAGTCGTCTGAATAATCCACTGGTGATTCTGTTTGTGGGGTAACTTGTTTGTTAAAAGTTTTGACTTTTTGTAACAATGTAGCTAAGTTCCCCCTCCCCCAAAGAGAAATGCTAGAAAACAATGTAAAACTATTGTTTATTTTTTATTTTTTAAAAAGACTTATTTATTTATTATTTGACAGAGAGAGATCACAAGTAGGCAGAGAGGCAGGCAGAGGGGGAGGGGGAAGTAGGCTTCCTGCCCAGCAGAGAGCCCCATGACTCTCAATACCAGGACCTTGAGATCATGACCTGAGCCAAAGGCAGAGGCTTAACCCACTGAGCCACCCAGGCACCCCTAAAACTATTGTTTAAATAATTAAAAAATAATTTGAAGATTAATTGATGAATGATTATATTTGGCTGGGGGTTTTGTTTGTTTTTTAATTACTCATGTGGAATCACAGAATGATGATTTTCTGATTTTCATAGTTGGGAAAAAGGTTGGTCAAAGTTAGCTATCATTTCTTGAAGTGCAGACATAAAATATCCCATCAATTTCATGAAAATAAGCCACAGTCCACCAAAAAGAAATAAAAGATTAGTTTTGCTTTTGTAATAAAATGTAAGTAACATTCTTTATATTTTTTAATTTTTACTTTTTACTTTTGAACTTTTCCTTAAGTAGTAGAAAGAGATTAAGACACTAGAGTAAGAATAACATGTGAATGATGCTTATGAAATTTTTGGGACAAGAAGAATAACATGTAATCTTTTTGTGAGAGCATTGCAATATATCCGATTGGTTTTTATTTTAGGATCAAAAAGTGAATGTCAGTTATTATTTTAGCTCCTTTATCTTGGCATTCATAATACAGGACACACCTATTATACCAGAATTCTTGTGCTAAAGTTGTTTTAATGGCTTTGATATTCTGAGGACTATTTTTGAACAGAATCTTTGCTAAGATTTTGTGCTGTACTGACCACCGGTACTTGGCATGTTATATATGCCTTTGTTTCTAGATCCGCCTATTTCCTCAGGGAAAGTTTGTATAAATGAATGAGGTTACTGTATGTTTCTTTGTCATTTCCTTCTGTTGTTTCTTAGGAGGAAAAATTGCAATAGATTTTACAGTATTTCTACCCTAAATTAGCTACCTTTCTGTGAAGCTGAACTGTAGGGTAGTTAGGAGGGCTGGAAATAGTATTTCAGGTTGCTTAAACCAGGCAGATGACACATAATTTACTTTTCAGAATGTGGGTTATTTCCTTTGCTTGAAGAGACTAGCTGTAGTTTTATAGATCGTGATGAGCATGAGTTAGTCTTTAGCATGCATGTCCATGGTTTTCTTCTGGTGAGCCAGGGCTGCTTCTAGATATTGTTCCATAGAAAATAATAATGAATTATCTTTATTGAATAGGTCATACAGTTTTTTTTCCCTTGTCTTTCCAAATAGAATTTTAAGCCTCAGATTGTTGTTTTATCAGTTCCCGCCACACATAGTAGGAGATTCAGCAGCGGAATGGCAGGGGGAAAGGAAATGGGTGTGGAGATCAGCTACTCTGCAGTTGACTAACTGTGACTGAGGACAAATTAATTCTCCTCTTAGGAATTCATTCCTTATGCTAGAACATACAGAAAACAGCAACTCTGCAAGGTGGTTGTAAGAGTTCACTATAACGCATACATAGTTTCCCACCTATTGTAGCTTCATGAGTTCACGACTGATGTTATTATGGGTGCTTCACCAGTGCTCATTGATTGATTAAACTGAAGACTCCTAAAGAGAAAGGGTGAACAAGGTAACATTTGGGACTTCTCATGCATAATTGAGTAAAATAGTAAGCTATTAATTTTTTGAGTGCAGAAAAAGCCATTTTTCCTTTTCTACCCAAAGTTAATGATGGTAGCTTATAAATGCTGTCATGTGGTAGTCTGTGTGGGGAAACTCATGTTGCTTTACCTCCTGGTTCAGAGTTCTTTCCTAAGTATCATTACCTTTTTTTTTTTTTTAAAGATTTTATTTATTTCTTTCAGACAGAGAGCAAGAGAAGAGAGAGAGAGAGAGAGAGAGAGTGTAGGCGGTAGGGAGGGGCAGAGAGAGAAGTAGAGAGCCTGCATGGGCTCGATCCTAGCACCCCGGGATCATGACCTGAGCCAAAGGCAGATGCTTAACCAATTGAGCCACTCAGAGGACCCCTAAGTATCATTACCTTTAACTTTATGCTTACTCTGTCAAGTGAGCTCATTTTAATTGATCTATAATTTGACCTTTTTCACACAAAAGAACATAATATATATGGCTGATATTGAGGATATATATAAAATAATTTCTTTGGGGGAGTTGTCACACTAACAATGTGAGATGTTAAGAATCCTAGTGGTTGGTTTGTTGGTTGGTTCTCTGCATTGCTTAAAGACAACCAGATTTTTATATGATTGAGAATAATGTATTTTTGTGCAAGTTCTCCTTTCTTTCTGAGAATCAGGGTCTGATGGTGAAACTTTAATTTCATACCAAAGATATCAACTGTCTTGTTTCAGCATGTTGTTAAGAAATTAGGATTTATTTATTCATTTATTTATTTATTTATTTTTGGACTGGGAAAATATTTGAGCACCTGACTTTGTGTGTATCCGAAGACAACATTCATTTATTCAACAATATTTTAGGGGCGCTTGAGTGGCTCAGTCCATTAAGTGGCCACCTTCAGCTCAGGTCATGATCCCAGGGCCACGGAATCTAGCCTTGAGTTGGGCTCCTTGCTCAGCAGGGAGTCTACTTCTCCCGCTCCCTCTGCCTGCTGTTCTGCCTGCTTATGCTCTCTCTCTCTCTCTTTCTATCAAATAAATAAATAAAATATTAAAAAAAACCCAAAATTTTATTAACCATCTTCTTTGTGCCAAAAAATATTCTATCTCCTTCAGGATATAGCATTAATCTAGAGCATTTAAGTAGCTGGACTCAGCAAGCTTCCATTCACTAATCAGGTTTCACTAATCTGAACTAATGACTAGTCAGAATTGTGAACATTTACAGTAAGCCCTTCGAACATTGTTGCTGTGTGAAAAGCATATAATATGTAAACAGGGATTTCCTTGCTTAATGTGCCATTTTGTGCTTGCAATAAAGAGACACCAAAAAATGAGATAGGATGGCAAACTCTTTCCTAGAGACCTTTTTTTTGTTGGTTTTCAATTTCATTGTGATTTTTCAGTTCTGATAATGCATATGACATTTTGTTTCTAGTTTCTACTTTTTATTAAATTATTTACTTTGGATTTGAGAAAAGTTATGAAAGCAGTTAATAAAAATAGGGTAGTTCCAGATTATTCCTTCCCCATATTGAAGGGATTATATCTATAGAAGGATAAAAATGATGGTTTCTGGAGAGTTACATTTTATGTATTTATTTTTATTTTTTAATTTCTTTTTTACATTTTATGTGTTTGTATCTTAATACTGCTTGGAATACTATCCTATTGAAAGAATTATTAGTATAATTCCTGACCTGTGATCTGATCCAGTGTTCTCATTTTTACTACCTTTCTTACAAGAGGAAGAGGTAGCTGATATGTTTTTTGCTTAGCCTGCAAGTGTTTAGATGATCTATAAAAATGAGTTTTGGGCCATGATTTCTTAAAGATTTCTCAGCGTATGGATCAAAGTTCTCTAGCAATCCTGTATCTAGTAATACTGTAGAAACTTCAGTGAGCTCTCTCACAGGGTCAAATAAGACTTCTACCTCCTTGGTAGAACATCCTGAAATGGCTGTGCTTGGCACAGAAGAACCCCTAGAGCCCTAGATTGTCTGCGTTACCTCTTACTATGTTTTACCAAAAATGTACTGTTGAATTTTATATGAATGAGACCATGAAAAGAATAAAATAAAATGATAAAAATCCTTGAAAAAATAAAATAAAATGATTTTAAAAACCCCAAAAAATGTACTGTTGAATTTTATATGAATGAGACCATAAAAAGAATAAAATAAAAATGATAAAAATCCAAAAAAAAGATAAAAATAAAATAAAATAAAATAAATTACATTGCTTGCCCATGTCTTGAAATCTTTAGAGCTCACTTCAAAGACGAGTGGAAAGTAAGTTATTGCATGCTACTTACACAAGACCAAAAGAGTGAAAATCCAATCAGTGTGTGCATTTGCAAACATAAGCTTTCACTCTACTTTAGAGATCAATGAATGAGTTACATCTGTGTATTTTAAGTCCAAATAAAATGTTTAAGATTTACTTGAACTTTTGATTTCATATTTTAAGTGGTGGTTTAAATGAATTTCTGATTAGATGGGTTTTTTTATATTTGTGTTCCTTCTTGATCATTTTCCAAAATCATTATTCCCAAAGTGTTTTCTTTGTCAATATCTGTATATGTATATTAAATATATATAATATTTATCAATACCTATTATATATATTAAACATAATATATATTAACTATATATGATTAAAACTAGAGAAATTTTTCCCCAAAAGAATTCATTAAATATGTAGGAAAAATATAAAAATATTTCTACAGTTCTATGTCTGAGTTTAAAAGTACAATTTTGAATTACACATTATTGGGTAAGCAACACTTATGAGGGGAATCCCATCTTTTCTGGGTTTAGGTAGTGAAATCAGTATGGAAATGCAATTATGCTGTGTTTTCATTATACCAGCTACCTCTTTTTTTGTTAGATGTGTTAGCCTACTCATGGATTGCTGCTTTGTGTCTTGCTTTAAAACAAATTAGTCTAATTATATTTACATATATATATATATATATATATATATAGTACATTTAGTTTTTATACTAACTCATTGATCTGTAGTTGAAAGAAGACTGTCTTACTGGAAAAGCAGTTCTTGAACTGTTTGAATAATAATAAAAGTGTTTCTTGGGTAATCAATTTGTGTCTGAGGCTGTGTTTTGTATAATCTGTGTGGCTAATAATTCTTTAATATCTGCTGGTCTTTAATGAATATGTTATACTTTTAAATGCCAGGGATGTCAAGTAGTTGGGGAATCATGGCTTTAAATTATTTCCGTGTGCATGGAGGCATCTGGGAGGAATTACATTGAGTACTAAGAACATGCTATGTTAGTTTTGTTGTGAAGTCTTAACAAGAATAATATACCAAAAAGGGTTATATACAAAGACTTGCCTGCTGTTTATAGCAGCATAATTTACAGTAGCCAAAAAGCAGAAACAACTCAAATGCCCACCAATTCATGAACAGATAAATAAAATGTAGTATAGTCATATAATGGAATAATACTGGGTAATAAAAAGTAGAAAAATACAGTTACAAGCTACAACATGGATAAACCTCAAAATTCTTGTGGTCCAATGGAAGAAGCTGGAGAAAAGCCAAAAGAAAAAAAGAGAAAATCATATTTTATGATTCCATTTATATGAACTACCCAAAAAGGCAAGTATATAGAGACAGGAAGTAGATTAGTGGCAGTCTAGGGCTAGGACACAGATATAAAAAGAAAATGATGATCTTCGCTTGTTTAAAGCACTTACTGAGAACATTAGAGTTGAAGAAACTTCACAAAGTTTTCAGCATAGCTCTCCATTTTGCATACAAAAAGAAGTGACCTTCATTTAGGAGATCAGTATATATTTGATCTATATATATTCTAAATATGCATTTTTGATTAGCCTTAGTCATTTCTTTTTTTCCCCTCATTTATTTCTAATTGTTTTGTTCATCTGTACCATAGGACATAAGATTTTGGGGGGAGGGGTTCTATATTAGTAATTCACAAACACAAAAGCAGAGTATTTTTTTTTTTTTTAAGATTTTATTTATTTGACAGAGATCACAAGTAGGCAGAGAGGCCAGAAGAGAGAGAGGAGGAAGCAGGCTCCCTGTGGAGCAGAGAGCCAGATGTGCAGCTCGATCCCAGGATCCTGGGATCATGACCTGAGCCGAAGGCAGAGGCTTTAACCCCCTGAGCCATCCAGGTGCCCCAAAAAACAGAGTATTCATTACTCATCACCTAGCTTCAGAAATCACTTTTGATCTTGCTTTAGCTATCTCCTTCCCTGCCTCTGTTTTCTTCGCCTTTTATCTTCTGAAGAAAATTCCACCCATAGCCATTTTACTCATGAGTATTGTATTATATATGTATGAGTGATATGGGCTCTTGTTTTTAGACATACCTTCTGTGGTATTATTGTATATAGCAAAATTAAAATGTCATCTAATACCCCATTTTTATTCGGAATTCTCTAGCAGTCAGTTTGTCCATGCTAGATTAAATTTCCCACATTCCTTTGGTGGTTATAGCATTTAAAATCTCCCATTCTATGTCAGTTCTTGCCCAATCCCATTTCCCCACCTTTCCCCTCCACATTGTCAATGTGTAGGAGAAACTGAGCTGTAGGCTATCCACATATAGATTTTGCTTATTATTATATTTGCTAATTACTATTATATGGAACTATTTGAGCACAAGTCAGAAAATGGCTTAATTTTTTTTTCATCCAAAACAATTTTTCCCCAGAGTTGAGGGCAATTGAGGTGGCATTTAAGAATTGGTAGTAACTCTTAAAGATCGAGATCAGCAGGCTTTCAGAAATGGTATTCCAAGACTTGACTTATTCTGTTTCATTGCTGCATTTTGTTGTTGTTTTTTGTTTGTTTGTTTGTTTTTCAAAACTAAATCATTGCTGCATTTCTTTTGGTAAAAAGATGGAAGGGGTGACATTGGGAAACTAAATCATTCCTCCCTAAGGTAAGCTGCTTAAGGACAGAAACACCCAATGTAAATGCCAAAGTCATGGGTTTAGGGTATGAAATGTGCTGCTCTTACCAATCCCTGTGAATGGCCTTGAATGATGTCTTAACAGATTGTGTTTTAATTTTTATTATGTTGCATATAGAATAATGTCTGGGTTGGTCTTTTCATTTTTTTTTTTCTAACAAAAGAAGCTTTTAAATCAAATGTCTTGATGCTTATCATGTGTTTGTGTATGATTTGCCAACAATAGTTTTTTTGTTTTTTTGTTTTGTTTTGTTTTTACATAGAAGTACAGGTAATGGACATTTAAAAATGTGGCCCTTGTTTCTTATTGTGGATATGTTTTCCCTACATCCCTTTGTCTTAATAGCATGTATTTTTTTTCTTTTAATAGCATTTTCACTTCTGTATGGATATATCAGATTTTTGTTATGAATAATAGTATTTGTGCTTTTAAAATAGATCTAGAATTAATTTCATTTGTATGTCTTACTGTGTCTGTAAGTGAGGGCCTCTTAGTTCAGTTAAGTAGTCTAATGAATGAGGGTCTGTGCAAGTACGATTAGTTTAGTAATTGGCTATTAAATAGAATAATATGTATTGATGGGGATAGTCATTCTTCCAATACCTTTGCCTTTATTTTAGTCCAGTGGTTCTCAAACTGTAATAT
This sequence comes from Neogale vison, assembly GCF_020171115.1. Taxonomy (NCBI): domain Eukaryota; kingdom Metazoa; phylum Chordata; class Mammalia; order Carnivora; family Mustelidae; genus Neogale; species Neogale vison. The sequence continues at coordinate 61,841,055 of NC_058093.1, read as the reverse complement.
GCTGGATTACCAGTATATATCACTTGGACCCAATATACAGATCCTATTAAATAGGTACAGTGTGGATCCACTCAAGCAAATCAAATTGAAACAGGTTCCTTAGGTGATTCTAATGCCTTTCAAAAGTTTGAAAATCACTGTCTTCGAAAAATCTAGTTTTATTGTAACTTTTTGTTTTTAAATAGTTTGATTTGCCAGAAGTTGCAGAAACAATGCAGTTTCCTTATGACTTCTTCTAAGCTTCTCCCAATAATAGTATCATACATATTTATAACACACTATTAACCCTAGGGAAGTGACACTGGTGCAATACTATCAAGTCAGGTACAGACCTTGTTTGGATTTCATCAACTTTTACATGCATTTTTTTTTTTTAAGATCTTATTTATTTATTTGACAGACAGAGATCACAAGTAGGCAGAGAGGCAGGCAGAGAGAGAGAAAGGAGGAAGCAGGCTCCCCGCTGAGCAGAAAGCCCGATGCAGGGCTTGATCCCAGGACCCAGGAATGATGACCTGTAATGGCAGGTGATGAATGATGATGACCTCTGCAAAGGCAGAGGCTTCACCAGCTGAGCCACCCAGATGCCCTACATGCATTTTTATCATTATTATCTACTGTTTGTTTTGATTTATAATTCTATGACATTTTACTACATGATGTAGATTTGTGTGACATTCCACAATCAGAATTCAGAACTGTTCTGTCACTGCACAGGAACCCCTTTGTTTCAGCCCTTAACAGTCACACCCTGCTTCCAGCCCAGGCAGCTGGTGATCTGGATCCTATGACCTTAAGTTTGTCATGTTCGGACTCTTACATAAATAGAACCTTATAGTACATAACCCTGTGAGACTGTTGTTTGTTTTTTCCCACTCTGCATGATGCCCTTGAGATCATCTGAGATGTTGAGTGTATCAAGGCTTTGTTGCTTTTTATTGTGGAGTTCATTATATGGGTGTCCACAGTTTGTTTTATTCATTCTCACACCAGAGCACATCTGGGTTGTTTCCAGTTTGGGGTTGTCACAAAGTCAGCTGCCATAAACACTGATGTGCAGGTTTTAGACGAACCTAAGTTTTCATTCTCTCTGCAGATACCAAGAGTAGATTGCAGGGTCATATGATGTGTATGTTTGGCCTCATATTATACTCCCAATCTTTCCCAAAGTGCCTGTACCATTCTGAGTTCTACAAGTCACATGTGAGAGATCCAGTTTCTGCCCACTCTTGTCTGCACTTAATGTTGTCAGTAGTTTTCAATTTAGGTGTGTTGTGATATCTCATCATAGTGTCCATTTGCATTTCCCTGATGGAGAATAATGTTAAACTACTTCGGTAGTGTTCAGAACTTTTGCCCATTTTATAATTGGGTTGTTTTCTTTCTGTTGAGTTTAATTTTAATTTTTTTTAATTTTTTTTTTTTGTTTGTTTATTTGACAGAGAGAGAGATCACAAGCAGGCAGAGAGGCAGGCCAAGAGAGAGGAAGGGAAACAGGCTTCCTGCTGAACGGAGAGCCGGATGCGGGCCTCGAGTCTAGCATTCCGGGATCGTGACCCAAGGCAAAGGCAAAGGCAAAGGCTTTAACCCACTGAGTCACCCAGGCACCCCTATTTTTTAGTTTTTTAATTTTAAAGATTTTATTTAATTATTTGATAGGGAATGTGCATGCACGAGAGTACACATGGGAAGCATCAGGCAGAGAGAGAGGGAGAAGGAGGCTTCCCACTGAACAAGGAGCCTGATGCAGGGATCCATCTCAGCATTCTGGGATCATGACCTGAGCTGAAGGCAGACCCTTAACCGGCTGAGGCACCAAGGCGCCCCTCTTCCTGTTGAGTTCTCTATATTTTCTGGATAGAAGTCACTTGGGCATATAACTTGCAGATATTTCCCCCATTCTGCCTTTTCATCCTTCTAACAAGGTCTTCGACAGAGCAAAATTTAATTTTTAATAAAGTCCAGTTATCAATATTTAAAAAAAATCTTTTATAGGTTGTGTTGTTGGTGTCATGTCTAAGAACCTTTTGTCTAAGTGTTGGTCCCAAGTATTTTCTCTGTTTTTTCTCTTGTATTTTCTCTTGTCATTTTCTCTTGTATTTTAAACACTTCGTAAGTTTATATTTTATATTTAGATCAGCATTAGGCCAATTTTTTTATAAGGTGCTACTTTAGATTTTAGTATTTCCAAAGTCTTAGACACTATTTCCAAGTAGTTTTTCTAGTCAGTATTTGATAAAACCTCTAGCTGGGAAAATTCCTTCCAAGGACTTTTCCTTGTCAAGTTAAGGTTTTGTTTGAATGTGGTTTACTCTAACTAACACACCACTCCCCAACAAAGATTTAAAACTTCAACAGAGACTGCTGTTTAATATTTACCAAAGTACATGCATACATACCTTGCTCTATTGTGCTTTGCTTTATTGTGCTTAACAGATACTGCTTTTTCCTTTTTTTTTTTTTAAAGATTTTATTTATTTATTTGACAGAGAAATCACAAGTAGACGGAGAGGCAGGCAGAGAGAGCGAGAGGGAAGCAGGCTCCCTGCTGAGCAGAGAGCCCGATGCGGGACTTGATCCCAGGACACTGAGATCATGACCCGAGCCGAAGGCAGTGGCTTAACCCACTGAGCCACCCAGGTGCCCCTTTCCTTTTTGTTTTTTTAAACAAATTGTAGGTTTGTGGCAACCTTGTATTGACCAAGTCATTGCTATCATTTTTCTAACAGCATTTGCTCATTTTGTGTCTGGGTCACATTTTGGTACTTCTGGCATTATTTCAGACCTTTAAATTATTATTTGTTACAGTGATTTGTAATAAGTAATTACAGCTCACTGAAAGCTCAGATGATGGCTTAGCATTTTTTAGCAATATAGTATCTTTTTAAAACTTAATTTTCTTTAAATTCAATTAATTAACATACAGTATATTATTGGTTTCAGAGGTAGAGTTCAGTGATTTATCAGTCTTATATAATACCCAGTGCTCGTTACATCATGTGCCTTCCTTAATGCCCATCAACCAGTTACCCCATCTCCTCATTCCCCTCCCCTCCAGCAACTCAGTTTGTTTCCTATGGTTAAGAGTCTCTTACAGTTTATCTCCCTCTCTGATTTTGTCTTGTTTTATTTTTCCCTCCCTTCCCCTATGCTCTTCTGTTTTGTTGCTTAAATTCCACATATGAGTGAGATTATATGGTAATTGTCTTTCTTTGATTGACTTAATTCACTTAGTATAATACCTACCTTCCAGTTCTATCCATATGCAAGTGGCAAGACTTCATTTTTTTGATGGTTGATAAATAGTCCATTGTACATATATATACCACATCTTTATCCATTCATCTGTCAATGGACATCTGGGCTCTTTCCATAGTTTGGCTTTTATAGACATTGCTGGTATAAACATTGGGGTATAGGTGCCCCTTCAGATCACTACATTTCTATCTGTGGGGTATGCTGAGGCTAGGAATTTTAGTACTATGTTGAACAACAGTTGTGAGACAGGACATCTCTGTCATGTTTCTGACCTTAAGGGAAAGCTCTCAGTTTTTCCCCATTGAAAATGATATTTGCTATGGGCTTTTATGATACTGAGTTATATTCCCTCTATCCTTACACTGTGGAGAGGGTTTTTTTTTTAAATTTTTTTTTTCAGTGTTCCAAGATTCACTGTTTATGCATCACACCCAGTGCTCCATGCAATACGTGCCCTCCTTAGTACCCTCACCAGGCTCACCCAACCCCCACACTCCTCTCCTCTCTGAAACCCTCAGTTTGTTTCTCAGACTCCACAGTCTCTCATGGTTTGTCTCCCCTTCCGATTTCCCCCAGTTCACATCTCCTCTCCATCTCTTAAAATCATCCATGTTATTCCTTATGATCCACAAGTAAGTGAAACCGTATGATAATTGACTCTCTCTTTGACTTATTTCACAAATGTTGGAGAGGATGTGGAGAAAGGGGAACGCTCTTACACTCTTGGTGGGAGTGCAAGTTGGTGCAGCTACTTTGGAAAACAGTGTGGAGATTCCTTATGAAATTAAAAATGGAGCTACCCTTTGACCCTGCAATTGCACTACTGGTATTTACCGCAAAGATACAGATGTGAAAATAAGGGCCATCTCTACCCCAATGTTCATAGCAGCAATGGCCACAATCGCCAAACTGTGGAAAGAGCCAAGATGCCCTTCAACAGATGAATAGATAAAGAAGATATGGTCCATATATACAATGGAGTATTATGCCTCCGTCAGAAAGGATGAATACCCAACTTTTGTATCAACATGGATGGGACTGTGGGGAGTTTCAATCAAGAAGAGATGCTGTACTTTTTCAAATGCTTTTTCTGCATCTTTTGAGAGGATCATATGGTTCTTGTCCTTCCTTTTATTAACGTGGTATATCACCTTGATTGATTTATGGATGTTGAATCACTCTTGCAGCTGAGGAATAAATCCTACTTGGTCGTGGTGAGTAATATTTATAATGTACTGTTGGATCTTATTGGCTAGTATCTTGGTAAGAATTTTTGCATCCATGTTAATCAGGGTTATTGGTACGTAATTCTCCTTTTTGGTGGGGTCTTTGGTTTTGGGATCAGGTAATGCTGGCCTCATAGAAAGAGTTTGGAACTTTTCCTTCCATTTCTACTTTTTGAAGCAGCTTTAGAAGAATAGGTGTTAATTCTGCTTTAAATGTTTGGTAGAATTCCTCTGGAAAGCTATCTGGCCCTGGACTCTTTTGGGAGATTTTTGATTACTGCTTCAATTCCCTTGTTGGTTATAGATCTGTTCAGGTTTTCTATTTCTCCCTGTTTAGATTTGGCAGTTTATACATCTCTAGAAATACATCCATTTCTTCTAGGTTGCCTAATTTGTTGGCATATAATGGCTTGTAATATGTTCTTATAATTTTTTTAGTGTTGGTTGTGATCTCTCCTCTCTCATTCATGATTTTTTTTTGTTTTAGATTTGGATCCTTTCTGTTTTCTTTTTGTTTAGTTCAGCTAGGGGTTTATTCCTAGTTTTATTGATCTGCTCTACTATTCTTTTGGTTTCTATTTCCTTAATTTCTGCTCTAATTTTTATTATTTCTCTTCTCCTGCTAGGTTTAGGCTTTATTTACTGTTCTTTCTCCAGCTCCTTTAGGTATAAGGTTAGATTGTGTGTTTGAGACTTTTCTTGTTTCTTGAGAAAGGCTTGCAATATGGTATTTTTAAATTAAGTGCATACATTGTTTTTTAGACATAGTGCTATTTATTGCACACTTAGTTGATTACTGTATAGTTTAAGTATAACTTTATATGCCCTGATAAATAAAAAAATTGTCTTGCTTTATTGCAATATTTGCTTTATTGTGGTCTAGCGCCAAACCCACAATATCTCTGAGTTATGCCTGTATTTGAGAGATTATTAAAATTGTGACTTGAAGGTAACTTTGCTTTCATTTCATGATTGGTTAATCTATTATTATATGTATATTAGGTATATATATATATGTATACACATGTATACATATACATATATACATAGGTACACACATATACAGAAATACATATACATATATATACATACATATACATGTATCTTGGAATCATGGAACACTGAAAAATTGTATATATGTATACATATATACCTGTAATTACAGGTGTATGTATTTTATAATATCCACATTTAATGTTTCTTAGTTCTTTACTAGCATGTTTTAGAAAACTGGAAAATTATTCCATCCAAGAACTTTCTTTTAAAGACTTAATTTTTTTTAAATAGCAGTTTTAGGTTCACAGCAAAATTGAGCAGAAGGTACATAGGGTTTCCATACGTACCCTGTCCCCACACATGCACAGCCTCTTCTACTGTCACCATCCACCACCAGAGAGGTGCATATGTTACAACTGATGAACCTACATTGAGACCTCATAATCACCCCAAATCCACAATTTATATTGGGAATCACTCTTGATTTTGTACATTCTGTAGGTTTAGACAAATATATAATGACATGTATTCATCATTATAGCATCGTATAGAGAATTTCCAGTGCTCTAAACATCCTCTGTGCTTCACCCCCAGCTTCATCTCCCCCACTTCACCCCATAACTCCTGACAACCACTAATCTTTTTATTATCTTCGTATTTGTGCCAGAATGTCGTATGGTTGGAAACATACAAGCTAGCCTTTTCAGACTGGTTTCTTGCACTTAGAATACCCATTTAAGGGTCTTCCAAAGTTTTTCATGCCTTGATCCTTCATTTCTTTTTAGTGACAAATAATATTTCAGATGTACCATATTTTGTCTGTTCATCTATTGAAGGACATCTTGGTTGCAACTATGAGCTTTTGAACTTCCTTTTAGGGATGAAAATTACTCTCTTTTATTGTTTCAGAGACATAATAAGATGAAACAATCTGTCGATAAGTTTTTAACTTAAATTTAATCAGTAACTCTTAGTTTGAGTTTTTGTAAGTATTTAACCTCTTTTGAGAAAGTGGAAATATATAGGGTTTTTATACTTAATTTTTATGTGGCTAAGAAAAAAGAGGTCCAAGAGGTGTTACATAATTCTCTGTCCCCATGTTTTTGTTAATCATTTTTGAATTTTTAGATTGTAGCATCAGTATCATTTTTATTACCTTTTCAGACTAATTTTCATAAAGTGCATTGACTGTCTCTTGTACGTTGCCTTCAAGGGAATAATAATGAAGTTCAGAGGCAGCTTTCAGTAGAGGATGCTGAGCTCCATTGCTCCTGACGTTTATTACTTACTAGGCAGAGGGCTATCTATGCACAGAGTAAATGGAGCAGCAAGTGAGCACTGGGGCATGGTTTTAGAGTTTCAGTTTGTTTTTTTGAGGGAAATTATTTGCTAAATAAATTTAGTTCCTAGAGCTAGATGGGCATTCAGTTAATTTAGTTTTTCTTTTGTAGGATCCTTTTAGGTTATTTTTGAAATTGTTCAGTTGGACTCATTTTGTTTTTAAGTTTCTGGTATCTGAGGACTTCCTGGTATTTCTTTATCCAGTTTCTTTCTGTAGCACTGAACACGCAGTGGGTGCCCAATTAATGTTGTTGACTGTCTTGTTACTCATTGTTTATATTGCTTTCAGGTCTGTTTTTCAACTTTGCTCATTTGTTTTGATGAATTTTTTATCTCCTCCTTTGATAATGTGCATTTCTACCGGAGGCTTTCCTTATCCTACCACTTGTTGATGTTTGAGTTTCTTAACTTTGCATAAAACAAACATCCCCATTAGATATTTAGAAAAGCCCAGAGACAAACTGAAATTGCAGCAACTATTATGGAACAGATGAGAAATTAAGTATTTAATATTTAATTTATAGATACATTTTTCTAATCTATGTCTTTGGTAGTTCCACGAGTGTGTTTATATGAATAAGAATGTATCCACTTAAGGGCACCTGGGTGGCTCAGTGGATTAAGCCTCTGCCTTCAGTTTAGGTCATGATTCCGGAGTACTGGGATCAGAGTCCCACATTGGACTCTTTGCTCAGCAGAGAGCCTGCTTCCTCCTTTCTCTCTCTGCCTGCCTCTCTGCCTACTTGTGATCTCTGTCTGTCAAATAAATAAATAAAATCTTAAAGAAAAAAAAAAGGAACGTATTTACTTATATCTGTACATTTTTCTGTATTATATCTCAGTGAAAATATCAAGCAAGATTTAGGCTTCCTTTCATTCATAAGGAATTTCCTTATTTGGTGAAAGGAAGCAAATGGAGATTTAGATTTGGAAAAGTTATTACAAAACTCTTAGACTGCTTTTTTTTTTTTTTTTAAGATTTTATTTATTTATTTGACAGACAGAGATAACAAGCAGGCAGAGAGGCAGACAGAGAGAGAGGAGGAAGCAGGCTCCATGCTGAGCAGAGAGCCTGATGCGGGGCTCAATCCAAGGATCCTGGGATCATGACCTGAGCCAAATGCAGAGGCTTTAACCCACTGAGTCATCCACACGCCCCTAGACTGCTTTTAAGATTTGTTATATTCAGTGATTCTGAGACCTTCCTAAATTTATACACAGTGAATTGACCTAAGTAGCAATCTTCAGGCAGTGTTTTAGTATTTCCAAAGTTCTTATGAAGGTATATTGTTAACTCTAATTGAATACCTATTATATGTCAGGCATTATGCTAGACTAGTGGTTCTCAAACTTGGCTGCACTTTAGAATCACTTGGGGAGATTTTAAAAATCCCCCAAGCCAATTAAGTCAATTTCTGGGAGGGAGACCTAGGCCTCAGTGTTTTCCAAAACTTCTCAGGTGGATTTATCATGTAGCCAAGTTTGAGAACCACTGGCTAGACAATACGCATTACCCATTTAGCCCTCTCAGCCACCCTGTGAGATGGGATATATTGTCCAGTTTCATGACTGAAGAAATTGTTTCAGAGAGATTAATGACCAACTAATAAGTGCAGCCCCACCCACAAACCAAGATCTCCAACATACTTCAAAATCTTGAACTCTATCATTAGTACCTCTGGAAGATTCATATGTTGGTTCTTTTTCCTTTTTAGTTGCAAATGAATACCTTTTTCTATCCCCTTGTGCTTTTCTACATGTCATATCTTCATGTTGTCACAGGAAGATTATACTGTATGTTGATCTAGTGAGCTATTTTTGTTTTCCCCCGCCACACCACTGATATCCCCTCTCCAACCAAAGAAGTTGAAAACCAATTTATGTACTTACGATCTCAAGCATTGCGAGTGTGTGTGTGTGTGTGTGTGTGTGTGTGTGTTTGAATAAGAGTTTGGCTTAGAGGTGCGCTTGGGTGGCTTAGTTGTTGAGCGTCTACCTTTGGCTCAGGTCAGGATCACAGGGTCCTGGAATCGAGCCCTGCATTGGGCTCCCTGCACAGCAGGAAGCCTGCTTCTCCCTCTCCCACTACCCCTGCTTATGTTCCCTCTCTTGCTGTGTCTGTCTGTCAAATAGACAAATTAAAAAAAAAAAAAACTTAAAAAAAAAAAGAGTTTGGCTTAGAAACAGGAGTAAATTTTTGTCCTACTGACTTCGATAAAATGTGATATATTGTGTGGTTTTTAGCTATTTTATATACATAAACAAAATGCCGTCTAAAATCAGGCTTTTGGTATTGAGAATGTTATTGGATATTACTAAATGTTGAAGAAAGTTCTCAAATCACCTGGTGATAAGTAGAATGGGAGTGGGGAGTGTGAATAATGTTATTTAGCATTTCATTAGCTGGCTACCATTGTGAATATTAAATGTTTCCTCACTAGAAATAACTTTTGGAAGTTGTATTTCTGCTCTTGGAATGGATATCTGATTAAAATAGGAGAAGGGAGCCCCTTCTGTCTCTCTGCGTATATGACAACTAAGCCACAAAAGCTTCATTTACTCATGCTGATTCAGTCTGAAAGAGCTGGTGTTACAAAGAGATTCTGTTATGTCCCTGTACCTCACTTTACACAATTGCTAATTTCCTAAAAGTAGTAAAAAAGGAAGACTAGAGAGGGATATAATAAAAAATGAATAAACCAAATGAAAACTATAGTTGAATTGTTCATTCTTTAAGAAATAATTGAGCATACTCTGATGAAGGGGATGTATTAATCAAAAATACAAAAAATTATATTTGTGATTTTTGCTTTAAAAATTTTTTCTGGCAGATAAGGTGGGGTGCACAGCAAAGTGTGCTGTAAGACACAGGGCAGTCTGGGGTATTGTATTCCTCTACTGTAATTAGTTATTTGGCTCTCTCTTTATTCTTTCTACCATACTGTCAGTGCTAGAAGGGAAAGCTTATTTGGATATAATTGGATATAATCTTTTTTTTTTTAAGATTTTGTTTATTTATTTAACAGAGAGAGAGAGATAGACTACATGTAGGCAGAAAGGTAGGCAGAGGGGGAGGGGGAAGCAGGTTTCCTGCTGAGCAGAGGTTCCCAATGCCAGGCTCCATCCCAGGACCCTGAGTTCATGACCTAAGCCCAAGGCAGAGGCTTAACCCACTGAGCCACCCAGGCGCCTTCTTTGGATATAATCTTAATCTACGTAGTGTGTTAGGTGTGATAGCTCATCATAGCTACTTATTGAACAAAAGGATCTACCTATCCAAATGTCCTACTATAAATATAAACAAGATACTAAAAGATTTTAAAGCAGAAGGACTTCCATGTATAGAACAAGAAAGGTTCTTGGAAGACAAGGCATCCAGAGAGAGGATATTCACTGACGGATTGCAGAGAGAATGTCCTCTTTGTGCCTGGCCTGAGCAGTGGGTGCTTTTGAGCATAGCGGGTCTCCTAGGTCACCTGATCTGGAACTGAGGCGGAGGATTTATGTAGAATCTTACTTCTCTAGATTGTTGGTTAGGGAGGTGAGGCCGTAATCAGGATGTCAGCTGGGGCTCAAGTCTCAGCTGAGGTGGGATCCGCTTTCAAGCTCACAGTCTTGGCTGGTGGCAGGCTGCAAGTCCTCATTAGCTGTCGGCCAGAGACAAAGGGAAGCTGAGAACATGGTAGCAGGCTTCCCTTGGAGCGAGTGAGAGTGTCTAGAACTGACACCACAGTCTTTGGTAACCTCAGAATCTCAGAAGTGACATTCTTTGCAGCATTCTGTTCACTGAACATGAGTCACTAAATCTAACCCACTTTCAGTGAGAGGGGATTTCACAAGGAGCCAGGGTTACTGGGGGCCATCTTAGAGGCTCTCCATCACAGTAATAGGTTTCATTGAACAGTATGTAAAAAATTATTTAATATGTAATCAATATAAAAATAATACTAATAGGTATTTAATATTTTGGTACTTAGCCTATAAAATGCAGTGTGTGTTTTATACTTATAGTACATCTCCATTCAGATGGTGTATTTTCTTTTCTATTTTTTTAAAAGATTTTATTGAGAGAGAGAGCACGTGTGCACGTGTGTGTGCATGTGAACAGCGGGGAGGGGTAGAAGGAGAAGCAGGCTTCCCACTGAACAAGGACCATGAGATTCAACCCCAGGACCCTGAGATCATGACCTGAAGGTAGACGCCCAGACCCCCAAGCCACCCAGGTGCCCCAGATGGTATATTTTCATTCGAAGGACTTGATCTGTATTTAGTTGTATAAAATTTATAGTAAAAAATAGATCTACACATTTGAGCTGTTCCATATATACTTAAATATTTTCCAACAACTGAATCAAGTATCGGTTTAAAAATAGAAATTAAATTGAACTAAAAGTGTAATCCCTCAGTCACACTAGTCATGTTTCAAGTGCTCAATAGGCAGATGGCTACCATATTAGGTAGCAGAGTTCTGGAAGTTTGGCTGCAAAAGGAAGGCGGGAAATAAAATGATACTTGGAAGGAACAGGAAAGTGGAAATTAAGATAATAGAAATCGATGCCCTTTGTGTGTGTGTGTTCTGGGGAGAAGGAAAGAAATCTAGGGTGATGGAAACCCAGAATACAGTTAACATGTTTGGATTATTGATCAGATTTGAGTGGAGGTGCAGTGGGTGCAAAAACCCTGAAGTGATGAAGGGCTCTTGTGGTAGGTACCTTGTATTCTGAGTGTTGAAATGTGAAACCACTGAGTGTGGGAGACTGAAACCAGAGGCTTTTCAGACTGTTTTTTGAGTTTGTCACTCTGTTCATCATTTTTTCCTAGTGTGTATGCCAAGACAGAGAAAAGCACTTGGAAATGGAACCATTTCCTGTGAGCTCAGAGAAGAGAGACCCTTTCCTGACCAGGACCAGAGCATTCTCAGGATAGGAAGAGCTCCCCGGGCATGGGGTTTCTGTCCATGCCACTCTTTCAATGAAATGTTGCTTGTAAATTATCACAGAAAATTTCTTTTCCTTCTCCATTTTGGTGACCAGTAATACTACTGTGGTGTGCAGGGTAGATGGCTCACCAAAATATTATTGTGCCCTGCCCTCAGGTGGAAGATATCTGAGCCACTATTTTCGGCCTGTAAACATTATTATGCACAAATCTCTGCATTTGTGCATAATGCACAAATGAGGATGAGGAAAGGGACCTGAGATCTTCTAGTTTGATACCTTTATTTTGTAAATAAACAAATGGAGGACCAGAGAAATGATGAACTTATGGTGAGGTAAGTAGCCATTTAGGACCTTCCCCTGCTTTTTGATTCCTGGTACTTGAGTCCACTACTCCAGCGGGGGAAGTAGCAGTCTCTGTCGGCACGAGTGGGCACTTGTATATCTAGCATCTGCATTCCTATTTAAATACCAGGGATTACTTAGATGGCCCTTGTTAAGGTTATCGTGAGGGTTTGGTACCATGCTCTGTGTGCTTTGGAGCAAGTTTCTTAACCTCTGTAGACCCCAGTTAAATGGCAATGACAACTGCCTCATGAGATTAAATGTACCCAAAGGCTCCTGCCCAGTGTTTAGCAGTAGTTCTTCAGTAATGGCTCGTTTTGTTTTGTTTTGTTTTGTTTCCTCTACCACTTGGCTTTTGTCCATTCATCTTTGTTGTTGTTTTGTATGGAAGTTTCAGCTCCCAAAGGGATGATACAGTATAATAGTTAAGAGCACTGGCTTTAGCATCCAATAACTTGGGCTTAGACCTCCATCCCAGCCCTGATAGCTAAGTTCTTTAAACATGTGGCCCATCAGTTTTCTCATCTGGAACATGATGCTGGGCTCACTTACCATATACAGGGTTGTGAGAATGAGTTAGGAGATGTAGGTCACTTTGGGCAGTTTCCACCAGCGAGTCATTGTTCAAGCATTTTCTGTTTTGATGACGTGGTCATAAAATAAGATGAAGTTATTTTATTTTTCTGTTCTGTCCATTGGGAGGCATTTTAGGGACATGCAGGCACTAGCATTTAGTAAGTGCTGACTTTGATGTGAAGAATATCTTTGCCTCTTTATCTAGTACATTATGCCAAATGTATCTGAGAAAGGCATTCTATTAAGTCATTCTTTCCTCCTATTAATCACAGCCCTCACTGGTCCCCTTAAGCTATAGATGGAACATCTGAATTTGGACCCACAGCAACTTACTGAACATCTGGGCAAAATGGAGGTGGTTTATTTCCAAGCTAGAATCCAGTCTGGTCCTATATAATTCTTAATCCTGTCCCCCCCACCCCACCCCTCGGCACCCCCTCCAATAGGCAGAAGATTTAAAATCTTCCTGAGGATTGAATACTTTTACCTTTTTTGGTCTCTTTGAATTTCTTCTAGTTCTGACTGGTCAGAAATATTTGATTCTCAGCAACTCACCAAGCTCTCATCGTCCCGTGAACTCAGGGAACTGAGAGAACCCTCCCTCCTCTCTTTTCTTCCCTCAATTAAACCAGCAAACACTTACCGACCACGCTTGTGGCACCTGACGTTCTAGGTGCTAGTAGAGAATGAGAAAGGCCAGGTCCCGGCTGTCATGGAATTTTCATTTTAGAGGCTGACCTCAAATAATAAGTGAATACAAGAATGAAGACGATGATAGCAGTTAGTGGTAAATGTGATGAGTACAAAACAGGTATGTGCAGAATAGGGAGAGATGGGTGGAGATCGGCATTGGCAACTCTTTTGTACGGTCAGAGAATACCTCTATGGGAGAAACATTTGATCTGCAGTCTGGATGAGGTTGGAGGCAGGCAGTTTGAAGTTCGAAGGTTAAATGCACTTTGGATAGAGGGAGCAGCTGTGTTAAGTCCTCAGGCATGAGGGATTTGGTCTATTTGAGGAAGGAAAAGGATGCCAGTGTGAATTACAGAGGAAGTTGAAACAGAGCAACCTGAGGGGAGCTCAGAGGTATGCAGAGGCTAGGTCAGTGCATTTGGAGACTCCCAGGCTTCAGAATCACTTGGGAGTTATGAAATGCAAATTGCTAGGACTCCACCCACAGTGTTTCTGTTAGTATAGGTCTGAAGTAGAGGCTGACAACCTGCGTTTCTAACAGAGTCTCTGGTGCCGCTGCTGCTGCTCCTCTGAAATCACACCTTGACAGCCACCGGATGGCTCATCTAGGGCCTTGTACACCAAGGGTAGGAATTTGGGTTTTATTCTCAGTGCACTTGGAGGCCAGTGAAGGATCATAGGTGCGAGGTGTCAGATTTACATATTTAAAAGAGCACTCCTGGGGCCCCTGGGTGGCTCAGTTGGTTAAGCCTCTGCCTTCCACTCAGGTTCTGGTCTTGGGGTTCTGGGATCGAGCCCCACATCAGGCTCTCTGCTCAACAGGGAGCCTGCTCCCCCCCCCCCACTGCCTGCCTCTCTGTCTACTTGTGATCTCTTCCTCTCTGTCAAATAAATAAATAAAATCTTTAAAAAAAGAGAGAGAGAGAGAGAGAGAGAGCACTCCTGACTACTGCAAAGAATAGGTTTTAAGGCACAAGAGGAAAAACAGGAGAGACCAGTCTGGAGGCTACTGCAGCAGTCCTAACAAGAGACTTTGCTTTAATTGCCAGGGTGGTAACAGAGAAGCTGGTGGCATTTACACAGATTCAGGATGTGTTTTGGAGTGAAGAGCTCACAGGATTTGATAGTGGCTTGGAAATAGAAGGTAGTCTAATAAAAATATACCTAGGACTTTTGTTTGAGTTAATGGAATGTTTAGTGTGGTGCCATTTACAGGCATGGGGAGTAGCGGGGGAGGAGTGGATAAGAACAGGGATCAGGGGTAGAGAGGAGAATCCAGAGTATGGGTTATGAGATACGCATTGGACATCCAAATGGAGATGACCATGAGATTATTGGGCATATAAATCAGAGTTCAATAAACAAATCAGGGTTGGAGAAGTGAATTTGAGAGTCATCAACTTAGAGATGATGGTTAAAGTCTTGGAGTTTGATTAAATCACCTGCAGATGAGAGTTGTAGAAAGAGAAAAGGGCAGGGAATGAGCCTGGGCAGGGAGATGAGGGCATGGTGATTGAGGAGTGGCAGTGAAGGAGGAAGAACATAAGAGATTGTGTTGTCACACAAAGAAACTGAGGGAAAAGAATTCCAAGCACAGTTACTGCATAGCTATGAAATGTGTCCTTATTAGAATTTAGGAACTTAAGTGTAACTGAGATGACTCGGGTGATTGTCTATTAGATTTGGACACACATAGGTGATTGGTGACCTTGACAAGAGAAATGTTAAGAGTCATATAATTTTGGGGGCCTCCCTTTGTTGCCTTTCATCTGCTGTTTATCTTCTAAAGCCACTTTGCTGTGTTCACTGTACTTCAAATAAGCTCATCAAGAAAAGGGACCTTTTGTTGTGTTTAATTGTTTTCCCTCAAGCATGTAGCATAATGTTATGCCCACCATTGGAACAGATTTTTATTGACTACAATTTTCTCTTATTTCATTAAACGCAAAGAGAGACACTAAGAAATTGCTTTGGGGAAATGGTCTGTAATTTATAGCTGAAATGCATGGCTTAGGGGCTACCAAACATGGCCAGTTATTTTGAAGGGCTGCCTAACCAACACTTACCAACATCATAGATCATATGTTTGGGGACCCTCTATACTAAAGGTCTATATACTATTATAATACTATATAGTATAATACTATAATATTGGAAGGGTGGCTGTTCAATTTCTTTTGGGTCATTAGAATGTAAGACGTAAAAAACCTATTGTTTTAAGACTTGTTATTCCACTTTTATATTTTTGTCTTTAATATTGAAGCTGTATTTTGTAAAGTACTTCCCTGAGTGAATACAGGAATACTATATAAATAGAGCAAACACATGAGATCCCATTGGACTTGAGTAGCCGCTTACAGATATACATATATCTCATATATAATTTAAAGCTTTTTTTTCTTTCAAACTAAGAGGTATTTGAGTAGATTTCTGTTGTTTTGCCAAGCTTCTCATTTATTGCACCTTTTCATTTATTTTAAGGATTTAATATTGACAGAGATGGAATAATGTGTACAATGCACACGTGAGGGATGCCTGGGTGGCCCAGTTGGTTGAGCAGCTGACTCTCGATTTAGGCTCAGGTCATGATCTCAGGATCAGAGACTGATGGGGGGCTCCACACTGGGGGTGGGGCCTGTTTAAGATTCTCTTTCTCCCTCTCCCTTTGCACCTCCCCCACTCATTGTGTGTGTGTCAAATAAATAAATCTTTAGGAAAATGAGCACATGATTTTGAAGTACTTTGGAAATAAAGTTATATAAAAAAAAAAACCAATCAGTACAAATAGGATACTGATTGAATTCTGTGTTAAAATTATGTTTTGGTATTTTAAAAAATGTTATAGCATAGTGTAAAATTATACCTTAATTTTCACTATGAAAATTGAATATAATATTGAGATAATTTTAATGAATAAATCAATATTTTTGAGGGGATGATATATAGGTTTATTACCTTGATTGTGGTGATGGGAACATGTTTGTATGCATATGTACAAGCTTATCAAATCGCATACGTTAATAATGTGCAGTATTTTTTTATACCAATTATACCTCTAGCTGAGGGGGAAAAACAATTGTGTGCTTTAAACAGAAACATGCATTCATATGTAAATCAATTGTAAATGAGAGTATAAATGTAAATAATGCTACTCAATTCACCATATTCATTTGTGATATTATGTCTTGTTATTTTTAAGCCTTGATTAGTGCATTTTTGTCCAGACCTAGAGGAGTTTTCTGTAACTTTTCAGTATAACTTCCCCTCCATATCCTTGTGTGAAATTTGCTCTTGTTTTCTGTTATGGGTAACACCTCTATAGAGTGAAAACTGATAGTCAAACTAGGTCACTGGTGAAGAGCTTATGTGAAAATCCCCTGGGTAGGAAAACTGGCTCAAATATTTTATTTAAAAGGAAGGGGATGGGGTGGCCCAGGTGGGTAAGCATCTCCCTTGGGCTCAGTCATGATTTCAGGCTCAGGGTCCATGGATTGAGCCCAGAGTGTCAATCCATTCCTTGCAGGAAGTCTGCTTCTTCTCCATGGGCACTGCCCCCCACCCCGCCCCTCCCCGCCCTGCTCCTGCTGTCTCTTAAGTACATAAAGTTTTTTAAAAATAAAGGGAATGGGGAGACGTCAATGCCATTTACTGGGATTTTAAAATATTAATGAAAACTAGTATTCTTAAGCAGTAAATTATAATTGTTATTGCATGTTGATGTGGTGTGGATTGTTTGTTTGTTTTTCTGTATTATCAGAATTTCCAACACCTGGATTAGGCTATAAATTTTGATTATTTTCACTCTATCTTTGGCTTTGGGTGACATTTAACTTTGTTACTGCCTCAGAGCATCTCAATCAAAAAATTAAGAACGTTGGAAAAAATGTGAGGAGGTAAAAGGTATTTTAAGAACTTTGCTGGTGGGGGGCGCCTGGGTGGCTCAGTGGGTTTAAGCCTCTACCTTCAGCTCAGGTCATGCATGGTGTCAGGGTCCTGGGATTCAGCCCCGCATCGGACTCTCTGCTCAGTGGAGAGCCTGCTTCCCTTTCTCTTTCTGCCTGCCTCTGCCAGCTTGTGATTTCTTTCTGTCAAATAAATAAATAAAATCTTTA
Organism: Neogale vison; assembly: GCF_020171115.1. Lineage (NCBI taxonomy): Eukaryota > Metazoa > Chordata > Mammalia > Carnivora > Mustelidae > Neogale > Neogale vison. The sequence goes on along the minus strand of NC_058093.1, from coordinate 61,823,571 downwards.
AAAATTTTTATTTTTTTGCTGGTGAGTAAAAAGCTGTTAACAAAATCTGAAAGCTTCTCAGGACTCACACCAAATCCAGACCTCTACCCAGTATTCTTCTGGATAGACTACATTGTGTGGTAAGCAAACTTTAATTTGCAGACACATTGCCAAATTTAATGCAAATGGATCACAATAGAGAACCAACACATAAATGATCCTACAGGTTCTGCCTGCATAAAGTCTACTTTTCTTTCAAGAACTGAGTCACATTTCTCTTTGAAGTATACCTTCCCACTCCCCCAAACTAGCTTCGAGATGCTCTCATTGCTCTGAATTTTTAAGTTACTCATCTGTTTTATGACACTTAATTTTTCCTTTGTATTCATTATTTAATTACTTAGACATTGTATCTATCCTGGTTGGATTTCTAGTTCACCATAGAAAGATCTTGGTCTGATGACCAATATGCTTTCCAATTATCACCACCAAAGGTGACAAATACTCTGTTATTTGAATAATAGGGAACATTAGGATGTTCTTTTTTTTTTAAATTTTTTATTTTTTTATAAATATTTATTTTTATCCCCAGGGGTACATGTCTGTGAATCGCCAGGTTTACACACTTCACAGCACTCACCAAAGCACATACCCTCCCCAATGTCCATAACCCCACCCTCCTTCTCCCAACCCCCCTCCCCCCAGCAACCCTCAGTTTGTTTTGTGAGATTAAGAGTCACTTATGGTTTGTCTCCCTCCCAATCCCATCTTGTTTCATTTATTCTTCTCCTACCCACTTAAGCCCCCATGTTGCATCACCACTTCCTCGTATCAGGGAGATCATATGATAGTTGTCTTTCTCCGCTTGACTTATTTCACTAAGCATGATACGCTCTAGTTCCATCCATGTTGTCGCAAATGGCAAGATTTCATTTCTTTTGATGGCTGCATAGTATTCCATTGTGTATATATACCACATCTTCTTTATCCATTCATCTGTTGATGGACATCTAGGTTCTTTCCATAGTTCGGCTATTGGGGACATTGCTGCTATAAACATTCGGGTGCACGTGCCCCTTCGGATCACTATGTTTGTATCTTTAGGGTAAATACCCAGTAGTGCAATTGCTGGGTCATAGAGCAGTTCTATTTTCAACATTTTGAGGAACCTCCATGCTGTTTTCCAGAGTGGTTGCACCAGCTTGCATTCCCACCAACAGTGTAGGAGGGTTCCCCTTTCTCTGCATCCTCGCCAGCATCTGTCATGTCCTGACTTGTTGATTTTAGCCATTCTGACTGGTGATATCTCATTGTGGTTTTGATTTGTACATTAGGATGTTCTTAATAGAAGTTCCATTTAAAATAATATATCAATTAGTGCTTTGTTCTGCTCTCCGTTTTTCTTTTTAAGTAGTCTTATCTTTAGTAATTTGAGTTTCCATCACAGACTCAAAGTACTTTAAGAAATAAGAGTCACACATACATAGAACATTAAAACTGTTAATCGGAGTTTGCTGTGGTGTGCTGTGGTGTGCAGTGAAGAGGGAAGATGTCCCAAGGAATGGTGACTCAGTCTGGACCTTGAAGGATAAAGAATATGGTAAAGGTAGAGAGGATGGGGAGGGCTTTCAAATGGAGACCAGGATGGGCCACATTTGGAGATGACAGAGTGCCTGGCATGATGAAAGCCGGGGCTGGGAGGAGGATGGCAGCAGCAGAAGGTGCCGGTTAGACCTCAGTCCTGCCACTCTTGGAAGCCAACTCCACTGCAAACTACATGTTCCTGCTGCTTTCTCTCCCTGCCTGTGGCAAATGGGCTTCTCTTCAGCCTTCCTGATGAAACTCTTGACACCTTAAGTTTCCCAATTATTCCTTGCTAATGAATCCAGTGTATATTTTTCAGTACACATTGTCTTAAAATATAATCAGTATCTAAAAGTCCAACAGGTAATTCTGATGTAAAAATTCATTCTCTTCCTTGGTGGGGTGAACTTTTTCTTCCCAGTTATATGTATAGGGTACCTCTTGTTTTGTGGGAAATACTCACTGGTGTAAAAATCCATTCATTCAGTAAATATGAATGTCTCTTACGAGGCAGACATTGTTCCAGAAGTTCTATGCATTTGCAAATTTGTGTGACACAGGGCAGTCCCTACTGTCATGTAATTAATTACTCTTTAATGGAAGGAGACATGATAAACAAGTATGTTAGTTGCTGATAAGCCCTAAGGCAAAAAGTAAAACAAATAGAGGTACTGTCTTAAAGTTAGGAACAGATCCTGTGAGGATCTTCCATCGGGAATGTTCTAGGAGTAGAAAAAAGGGGGAGGGTGGATTATTCTAGGTGTGTTCAAGGGAAGGGCAAGAGTCATAGTAGTGCAGGGTCATGAGGGCAGGTAGAAAGGAAATTGGAGAGACCAGAGCTAAGAGGACAAAACTCTAGGTCTTACTCTCCGTGAAGTCAGAAGTCAGTGGCGGCTATGAGAGGAAGTGTGGTGATCTGACTTAACAATTTCAGAGGATCATTCCAGCAGCTGTGTTGAGAAGAGGATGTAAAGTGGCAATGCTGGGAGCTGGGAGACTGCTTAGCAGCTTGAACAGAGAGGTGTTCGGTGAACGGGGCTGTCGGTGGAAGCCAGGTCTATCATGTAGAGCTGGCAGAAGTTGTCGATGGATTGGATGGCAACTGTGTGTGTGAGGGGACTTTTTTGGCTTAAGCAACTGGAAGAATTGTGATTTACAGAGATGGGAAGACTTGGAGAGAAAGGGGTATGGTTTGGAGGAGCTGGGGAGAGGAATCGGAAGTTAAATTAAGCTGGAGATTGCAGTTAATCATCTGACTCCAGATGTCAAGCAGGCATTGGATTTACAAATCTGGATTTGAAGGGAGAGCTCCAAGCTGACTATTTGGCGTTTAAAATTTTCTTCATACAGATCTTTCAAAAATTTTTTATACATATTAAAACAATTTTTAAGGTTCATTTTTGTTGCTATTGTAAAGTAAGTTTTTTTTTTTCCATTATACTTTCTGACTAGTTTTGCTTTTGTTTATATAGGCCATTCACTTTAGTGTGTTTATATACCGAGCTGCTTTAATGAATTCTCTTATTTATCAATGTTTTTAAAAAATTGATTCATTGATTTCTTATCTCCTTTAAATTTTCTGTGTATTTTTACCAAATTGTTCAATTCTGTAAAGTAGCAGTTTCATGTCTCCATATGATGTCCTGTGCCTGAAATATCAATTATTTCTTGTTTTTTCCTGTGAGTTTCTATTTATTCCCTTAAACTGCACTCATGTTTCTTATCTGTAATACGTTTCTGGGTTCCTAAGAAAGTTTCTCTTTCCATGAGCTTTAGCTGTATCAACTGTGTACCTACATTAGGGCAGTCATCAAACTTTATCATCATTTTGTATGTATCTATAAGTTCGTTGGAGGTTCGAACTCTTTTGGGGTAGGAACTGGGTCTTACCATTTTTACGTCCCCAGTGTTTAGGTGAATCTGCCACATAATTGTCTGTTAGGTAATTGTATGTTGAATACATGAGTAGTTAATTTCTACATATTAAAAATGTTTTGAAACTGGATAAAGATTTTCTTTGTATAGATATTTTATAAGTGTATTAATCGTAACACTTTTAAAAATTCACTTTTGTCACTAGTGTAAAAGAAATATTTTCTCAAGTGCATTATATTTGTGCGATTATATCTTAAAAATGAAAGGCCTATTATTTTAGAAAATTAATGTACAGTGTAGGAAGCATGTTTCTGCTTTCCGTGCCATCAGATGCATAGAGGTACTTGGATTAATGAAACCTTAAATTTTGCAAATGACAAATGGGTGGATGTTACATATTTACTTACAAAGAAGCTCTTTTAACTTGTTTGGTTTTTTACTTTGTGTAGGAAATGGGGAGAGGGAGAAATTAAAGTTTATATTTTTCTGGAAAGCAGTAGTAGTTGTTCTTTGAAAAGCAATTAGTTTTTCATAAAGGCAACATTTTCCAAAGCTTAGGTATATGTCATTACTAGTAGTTACTTTATATTTATTTTTGTTTTACTTTTTCAACCCATCAAGTCAGTGAATTGGCCCATGTGAAATTTTTCAGGGTGTCTACTACCTATTTCTGTTATAAATAGGTTAAGAGTTTGCCCTTGTGACACTGGAACATTAATTAGAGTAATTATTTATAGATTTTTTTTTCACTGAAGCAGAAATATATTCCATCAAATAACCAATCACAGTTCATTGTTCATTGCTAAGTGCAATGGGAAGTATGGCATGCTTCTTTTTTGTAGGGAGTTATAAATGTAGGCAGAGAGATGAAACTGGTACCCAGGGAAAAAACGGTAAAAATGTTAAATTTATGGAATCTGTTGTATATGCTATATAGGGAGAGACTCTGAATGTTGAGGGGTTAGGGGAGGGTGGTTTCAGCTAGACCTCAAAGAGTAGGTAGGGGTTGTCTGGATAGAGAGGCAGAACACACTAGATTGGAAACAGAATGAAAGGAACATAGGTAAGAGCTGTTATGAGGTGTGGAAATGAGATGCTGACCTCTATCCTGACGTAGTAAGGATTTTTATGATTTATCTCATCAAAAAAAGTATTACACTTTTTCTATATTTAAAACTATATTTAAAACACATTAGTTGAACTTAATGGAGGTGAGTATCAAAGTTATTTGTTATCATGTTTTTATTACCAGATAATGTAGTCATATTGTTGAAAGCAAAAGAAAATGCCAATTAAAGAGGGCAAAAACAAACAAGCAAACAAAAATCCCTTAATTCCAACATCTCTAATAAGCAGTAAACATTTTGGTGCATTTTTTAACTAGATGTGAAAAACATACACACACATTGTATTTTTATTAAGTTAGATCATATTAGAAAGTTACTTTAAAAATAGAAATATTTTATTTTCTGTGTTTTGTTTTATTTAAGGAGAAAACCAAAAGCCAAGGCACCACTTCCTCCAGCTGAGACCAGATGTCTCGATGCCTCTCCAGTTGATGATACTGTAGAATCCTCTGCTTGCATCATGGAACAGAAAGAAAACACAATAGATAAAGACATTGAACTCTCAGTGGTGCTACCTGGGGATATTATCAAATCGACTACTGTTCATGGCAGGTACGACACAGCAAATGAAAGAGCGGGAGTTCCTTTTGTTCTTCCGTCATTGATACTCTCTGTTGCATATATACTTCTTGATTTTTTCTTTGACAAAATACTTCATTCGTCACTCAATTATCAATTAAATATGCCAAAGGTGATAAATTTTATCTAATAATATTTTAGTATCAATGCTATGAATTCCACAATCCCAGTCAAGTGACTCTTGAAATTTAGAGTGATTTTTTTTTTCTGTTGCTACTTATTTAATAAGTTTTCTTAAAAAAAAAAAAAAAAAAAAAAAGCCTTTCCCAGAGGAACAGTTGTTGGTTAATTTTGTTTAGTCCAACTTACAAAGCAAACCAATGGCCTATAAGAAACTTCTTGCCCTTCCTCTTCAAATTATTCCTTCCTTTTTAAAGCTGCTTCTCTGAATTTGCTTTTGTAAAAGTTACTAAGTACTCTTAAAATGTCATACTCTCTTATGTATCTATAAAACTAGTAGGATTTTTTAGTTCTTTGAATGATTTCATTAATGTATTAAAATGTGGATAAGTTTAATAGAAATGTAAAATTAAACTTTAACCTAGCAAGAAGTGAAAATGGGATTTAGGAGAGTGATATTTTTAATACCTGCATAAAAATTGGAAAAATGGAATAAAGCCAAGTGTAATTTTCCATTTCATTTTGAAGTGGAAAGTTACTTGAGTTGTATGCTTGGTCTTGTTCTACCTTTCACCTTCAACTGCCCGTTTGTTATCAGGAGTCCTGTTTTAGAAATCTAAGCTGATTTGACCTTTGGGGGGAGAGAGAGAAAGAGAGTGTGTGTAGAACAAAAGAATAAGCAACGTATTGGGTAATGCATTCTTACAGGGTGGTTTTATCTAGAAGAAACTCATTCAAGATAACCTTAATCTTAAGACTTCGCATCAAGCTTAGGTGTCACTTCACAAATTTTTGAAAGTATGTGAACATAGAAAGGTTTAGCATTAACAAACAATACATAATATTGGGTATTAAATTCTCATCAAATTTAAATAAGTTGCATTTTGCCATTGATTTTGTATGGCGAGTGGTTTTGGAGATCACACGTTGAATTGTATTGAGGAGGTTGAGAAACATGTGTCTGTCCTTGGTGGGCTTCCAGCTCAGATGCAGGTAATCACCTGGGTTGTGCTTCTGGTAGGTAAGGAAGGCATTTTGGGAGTTGGAAACTCTGGCTATCATCTTCAATCATTGAAATAATCCTATTATCCTGGTTTAAAAATAATAATGACAATGGATGTGTTGAGGGGTAATGAAGGCAGTTCCTCTGATTCTCCCTGAAGTCGAAGTCATTTTTTTAAAAAAAGTCAGTATTTTTCCTAGGTTTTTACTGATGCTGAAAGGTAACAATGGTTTCCTCACCAGTACTTCTCAGACTTTCTTCTTAGATAAGGTTTTCCTTCCCTCTTCGACTTTGAATATCGCAGGCTTTAGCCACGTGACTCTTTGGTTCTAGATAGTCTACTTTTCCACTTCCACACCTTTTTGAAAGTTAGTAGCTCAAGTGACACTTTTATTTATAAAAGCTCCCTAATCTTCCCAGCATGAACTTTACTCCCAACTTCCAAACTCTCTGACACTTTATACCATTGAGTTACCATATATTGTACTATGCTCTAATTAATATGCATGTCTTGTCTTCTTTATTAAACCACAAGATCCATGCAGGCTTTATTATTTTATTGTGCTAAGCACAGTTTCTTGGAATATAGCAGGCATTTAATAGATACATTAAAATGAATATTGTCTCCCTAATCTCTTAGATGTAGATGGAGGTAACGACTTACATGGTATGTTTTAATTTTTTTTTTTTTTTTAAGATTTTATTTATTTATTTGACAGAGAGAAATCACAAGTAGGCAGAGAGGCAGGCAGAGAGAGAGAGGGAAGCAGGCTCCCTGCTGAGCAGAGGTATGTTTTAGAGACGTTTGCTTGGATAGTCCCTGGTTCTTTTCCTAGGATCTTTTAAATAAAGACCCTTTCTCCACGTAGAGACCAGAGAAGTTATGTCCCAAATTCTGATTGCTTTTGTCGGTTTGTTTGTTTTGTTTATTTTTAATTAACATATATATTATTTGCTTCAGGGGTAGAGGCCTATGAATCATGAGTCTTACATAATTCACAGCACTTATCATAGCACATACCCTCCCCAGGGTCCATCATCCAGCCACCCCATCCCTACCTCCTACCCCCCAGCAATCCTTAGTTTATTTCCTGAGATTAAGAGTCTTTTATGGTTTGTCTCCCCTCCCAGTCCCATTTTGTTTCATTTTTTCCTTCCCTACCTGCCACAACCCCTCACCTTGCCTCTCAAATTCTTCATATCAGAGAGATTATATGATAAAATTTGTTTAGGGCTGAAAAATTTTCCTGGGAGCAGAATTTGTTTCATATCAGTGTTTTCACCAGGGGGTTCAGTTCGGGGACTTGTTCTTAATAGTTTTATCATTCAGGAATGATATGTATGTATCATATGTAGATGCACTGACTCGTTTTTTAATATTAAGTGTTTATGATTAAAAGTGGTTGTTAAGAGTGGTTATAGATATTTTAGGCTGCAATTTGAAATATATTAAGAGTGTAATTTGGAGTGGAGGTCCTGGGTGGCTCAGTCAGTTAAGCATCTGCCTTTGGCTCGGGTCATGATCCCAGTGTCCTGGAATTGACCCCTGTTTCCTACTCCCTGCTCAGTGGGGAGACTGACTCTCCCTCTCCCTCTGCCCATCTTCCTGCTCATGCTCTCTCTCTCTTTCTCTCTTGCTCTCTCTGTCTCTCTCAAATAAGTAAGTAAAGCCTTTAAAAAAAATAAGTATAATTTGGAGTATCTTGAATGTTGGCCCATGCTTAAAAAATGAAACACTGTTTAGCTGTAACAACAAACTGTGCAAAATACAAATTTTGGCTACCTAAAGTGAAGACCCATGACATGGATAACTTAAACTTGTTACTATGAACGGAATAGGGAAAGTTTCAGCAAAGTAGTAGAAGAATTGGGTGGGAGATTAAGGAAGAGTAATTTTAAATAAGTTTCCATATAATGTTCTTTTAGATATTTCAGAGTTCCATATTGTCACTATGAACAGTCCTTAATAGAATTGTATTGGGCCATCTTTTCTTAATTTGTCTAAATATTCCTTGTGTATGATATTTATTTTGATAGTATTATTTATATGCATTTCCTTTGAAAAATAATATTACTATTAGACTAGAATATTAAGAAAAGTTAAATGCTTCATTTAAGTTCAGATATGTATCTCTATATAAATATACATAAAATATATAAATATATATATTCCCCCAAAAAAGTCTTTTTTTAAAGATTATTCATTTATTTATTTGACAGAGAGAGAGAGAGAGAGAGAGATAGCACAAGTAGGCAGAGAGGTAGGCAGAGAGAGAGGGGGAGCAGAGAGCCCGATGCAAGGCTTGATCCCAGCACCCTGAGATCATGACCTGAGCCGAAGGCAGGGGCTGAACCCACTGAGCCACCCAGGAGCGCTCCCCACCCAAATGTCTTCTTCGGGAAGATTTTTCAAGTTTCTCTCTGTCATCTTATACAACTTACGCAGAGATATGCTTAGAATGTTCCGTTTGCAGGAATGTGAACACATAGCATTATCTACAGAAGAATGCCCTTATTTGTACATTGATTTTCACCAAAGAGCTTATTCAGATTAGGGAACACAGTAAGGTCAGAAGTGGTTATAGACTTCATGCTCAGGGGGAAAGTAAAAACTTCTGATTTAGGTCAATAATCTTCCTCTCTTTACCAGTCTTTTGGTACTAGAGTTTAATGATAATGCATCTTTAAGGACCAGAAGTCACTCTAGTCTGCCATCTTGCCTTTTTGTAATCCTGGCTTACTGTTGAGGGTAGCTACGGTGCCAGCCCGCAAACCCTTGGGCATTTCTGTATTCTTGTCATGGATGATTGGATTGAAGGGAAATGGAATTAAAATACTTACCATAGTGCGTGTCTGTGTGTCTGTATGTATGTAGTGTGTGTGTGTATAAATATGTATATTATGTGTGTATATGTATATATTTGTATGTGTACATATATGCATATATACACACATAAACATATATCTGTGTGTGTGTGCGTGGGCCAACCTTTTTCACCAGGAGAGCTGCTCTGTGCCTTACTTAAAGTAAGCATTAAAGGACACTGCTGTTAGAGATAAGGTGCCAAGGGGCTGCCCTCCTCAGAAGGTGCTGCAGTATGCAACGGCATAAGTAGTGGTGTCTCAAAGTACTTGGGAAAGTTAATTTTTAATGATAATGAGCTTATGAACCGAACACTACAGAGAATAAGGAAATATGTGGGTATGTTTGCCTATCACTCTAGATCCTTACCTTATCATGAGGTGTCTGCCCAGTATGTAATTATTCCTCATGAAATAAGTGTTCCTTTTTCCTCTGTTTTCTTTGGGATACTTTATTTATGTATTTATGTATGTATGTATGTATTTATTTATTTATTTTGAAAGGATCCTTTTTTTTTTTTTTTTTAAGATTTTATTTATTTGACAGAGAGAGACACAGCTAGACAGAGAACACAAGCAGGGGAGGGGGGGAGGGAGAAGGAGAGGGAGAAGCAAGCTTCCTGCCAAGCAGGGAACCTGATGCAGGGCTTGATCCTAGGACCTTGGGATCATGACTTGAGCCGAAGATAGATGCCCAATGACTGAGCCACCCAGGCTCCTCTCTTTGGGGTACTTTAAAAGTAGTTCTCATTTGGGAGATTTGGCAAAAGATTGACATTAATCCCCCTTTTTTTAGCCTGTGGAAAGAGCATTGTATGGCTATATTAGTACTCTCCCACAAAAGGGAGGAATGGAATCAACACCATTTATAAAAAACAAAGATAGATTTTTCTTCTATGCTCCTACCCTAAGTAGAAATTTGTTTTGATTTGAGCAAATCTGAGAATGAAGTGAATGAAAACACAAACAAAGAAAGCATAGAACTTGAAGTTAGACATCCTGGGCCCTGTGGTTGATTCCGTAACTTGCTGTGTCACCTCAGGCAAGTCATCTCACCTTTCTGGCCTTTGCCTGTAAAATTACCCAGAGACTCATTACATATGATTTGTGACCTGGATTTACCTGTCTAACAGCACCGGTTTATAGCAGAGTTGAGAGTAAGCAAGTTTTGACTGGCACTGGGTGGGTCAGAGAACTAGCTCAGAAATGGTTTACATGGATTACAGTGCCACCTGTTGGAAAAAGTAGACTATGAAAAATGACAATATTGGATCAGTGTGGGTCAGTTTCGTTTTAAAAAAAAATCAATAATACAACCGTATGGATCCCAGAGGAGCTTCACAATTTCATAACATACTTACATTTATTGAAAAGTGTCAAATAATGACACATGTGTAGTAAATACATTATATAATAGGTGAATAGAGTTGAAGAACACACTGTTAAAAATCCATTCCATGGCACAAATCATGTTGAACTTCCTAAGAATTCTTAAATTTTGGTTTAGGTACTGATTCAGTTGTAACTGTTCAAAATAGCAGTTGGAATTGTAACTGCTAAAGTATTTCAGTATACCAGAGCTGCTTGAGTTTTTATTGGAGAGACTGAAGAATCCTGTTAACTGGGCTCCAGTACTGCCTTCCACACCCCTGAGCCAGGGAGCACATAAGCCTCTGCAGACTGATTGCACTCCTGGTTGGTGGGAAAATGTGACAGAATACTCACAGATGTCCTCTGAGTGTCATTTTTAGTGGACTACCCTTTTCTCCTTTCCTGGCCTCCCTGCCTTATAACAATGATCCTTGTTAATTTTCTTTTTAATTTTTTATAATTACAAATGCAACACTTGGACACTATGTAAGTAGGAAAATGCGGATAAGCTAAAAAATAGTTAAAATACGATGTCATTTTTAAACAGGCAGATTACAACTATTAACTTTATGGTATATAACCTTTCATTCATACACACATGCGCAGACACACACAAATGTATGTGTACACATATACCTATATAGTCCCTTTTCTTTTTATCCGCTATCATGTTGCACATGCCATCTTGTTAACCTGTCCCTTTTTCAGTTAATGATTTCTAAGTTTTGTGTCAGTACAATTTATCTTATCCTTTGTCTATATTTGAATTGTCCCAATTGCTTTGAGATATATTTATAGTACTTTTTTAAATAAGGGATGTGTATGTGTGTTTAATAGGTATGTTATTAAATCACAGTTCTTGCGAAGGTAATTATTTATGACTAGCTGTGAATGTAACATCCAAGATACATGACCAAGTAGATTTAGCCTAAAGTGGTGAACTTCAATTTTTTTTTTACTTTTAGAAATATGTTTTTTGTCTGTTTAGTACTGATGTATATTATTGTCTTCAAATCTTAAAACTGTTACTTTCTTCAAAGTGTTTCCTATAGCATCATTCAGTAAGCATCCTCAATTTTGAGATTAGGTTTACTTGTTTTATGTACCTGATCCCCTTCATTTCATGCACATAAGAATAGTTAGAGAACATTAGTTCATTCGTGAACTCACTACTGAACTAGGTTGGTTAGCGTAGGACAAATGTCAGCCCTGCAGGCAGTGTTCTAAAACTTCCCACACTATCATTGGTAAGTCTGATTGGGTTGTTGGTATACATTTGGAAGGAGCAGTGAGAACTAATTCAACTCAACTCAGTTTTGAGGATCCAGTGAAAATGGTATAATGCTTTACTGGATACTAAGACAGATTTAAAGAGTCATAATAAGGGCGCCTGGGTGGCTCAGTGGGTTAAGCCGCTGCCTTTGGCTCAGGTCATGATCTCAGGGTCCTGGGATCGAGTCCCGCATTGGGCTCTCTGCTCAGCAGGGAGCCTGCTTCCCTCTCTCTCTCTGCCTGCCTCTCCATCTACTTGTGATTTCTCTCTGTCAAATAAATAAATAAAATCTTTAAAAAAAAAAAAGAGTCATAATAAGGAAGAATCTTATTCATAGAATTCAGCCCCTATCGGTTACTTGAAATCTATCTATTCATAATAAGTCCTTATCATTATGCATCCTCATTTTCCTGTGACAGTCCTTGTTTATACCTGTTTTCCCAGATTATTTACTGATAGTGCCCTCCTCTCACTCTCAGATGTCCCAGATTGGATGATGAATTACATAGCCACCCTGTTGGTAAGTGGCTTTGTTTAAACACTTCCAGGGGTTGGAAATTCACTGAGACAGTTATTGGACTTCTTGCTGATCTCTGAGCTCTTTGGTGAACCATGACCTTCATTTTGGATACCCAGTTGGATCTTTAGAAATACAAAAATGGAGGTCTTATCTAGCAGGTAACACATCTAGGACAAGTTTACCCCTAATAGGTGTCATGAATGCAGAAAGAGTCACCCTAGGAGTTAGGGGGTTACTTAGTGATGTCATCATTCTTTGAAGGAAAACTGCAGTAGATAGCAGTTAGCCTCTTACAAACCGTGTATCCCATCCTGAATCCTGACTTAGGGTATTATTGGGCTAAAATGTAACTCTGTCAGGACTCGGGAAATTCTAATTGTGACTGCACCTTAATTGTGTATATGTTCTTCATTATCTGGTCATGTAACTTCTCTAAGCTCAGTTTTTTAAAATTCATGAAGTGGGAGTAGCTTTTGTGGTGGTTGTGAGCTCAAATGAGGTAATAGATACAAAATTCATATGAGGGATTGTCATTTACTTCTAAAGGGAGTAGGAAATTTCATAGGGATTTCTCCATTTCAAAAAAGAGAAAAGAGATTTTAGAGGGTCTTAAAAAAATATCTGCCCTCCAGGAAATTATTTCGCAAGAGAAATCTGAAAATAATAATGCACAGTAGTCTCTTAAATAACAGAATAAACTATAGTTCAAAGTGAGGGGGTTATATGGAGGAGGAAAATACTATTTCTTATTTGATTGAGGAGATGATGACCAAATTCAGCCAATCCTTTCCTACTTTTAATAATTTGGCTCAAGTTTTGGGTGGCCTGTTGGCATGTGCTTCCACTTTAACAAGCAGGAACATAAGCATCCTTTCTGGGGTGATCCTGGCGTAGAACCTGTTAGCTAATTGCTGTTTGGTACATCAACTTGGGATAGTTCTCCTCACAACAGAATTGTTGTTTGTGCTGGAAGTAATTTGGCTTCCAGGGGGGAAAATTCTCAACTATACGCAAGAGATGATTTTGTTTTCTGTGGTGCAGTTTGTGACTTGCAAATCCCCAAAGCAGCCCCATTGCATGCGGAACCTGCTTAAAGGTTATGTCCTACTTTTATAGTGCTAAGGCTCCTTCATGAGAGAGTTAAGACAGTAATTCCCACTCTAAAAATCAGCTAGGTCAGGATCCTCTCTTCTGTGCTTCTAGTGCCAAATTCTGAGGCTTCAATGAACTATTTGAACTGGTCTGAGGTTATTTTTGGAAAAGGTCTAACCCAACTTAATGCTTATATCTTACCTCTGTAAAGATGTCTTGACTTTAGTTACAAGGCTACTAGTTCAGTTTGTAAATTAAGAAAAAACAGCTTTCATGCCTATGTGTGTTTTTTAAAGCATATGAATCTCTTTTCAGTGACTTTGCTTTTTCATACATCCAATACCATGCAGATAACTTATATATATTGAGTTATATGTGTGTATGTGTGTGTGTTTTTGTGTGTGTGTACATACATACACTGTTATATATTGTCTGCTGTGTGTTTGAGATACCAGATTAAGAGAGAAATAATCACTGGTTTCTGTAATATCCTCATTCAGTGATACTGACGTTACTAGTACAGACATTGTATCAGGTCCTGGGAATAAACACTGCTAAGAGCTGGTCCTGCAAGAAGAGAGTTCATATCCAGGTATAAATGTAACTCAGGTAACATCTTGTGGCCACTCTGTTCCTTCAGGTCTAGATAAGATTGGCCTTAACCCCTGTTCTAGATCTTGTGGAAAGTTCACTCCCCTTTATTAAATTATATTATTATTGAAAATGCCTGAAGGTTAATGCTCTTAGAGCCTCCTCTGGCTCTGACTTCTTTGTTGTTGTTTTTTGTTTTGTTTTTAAAGATTTTATTTATTTTTTGACAGTACAAGCAGGGGGAGCCGTGGGCAGAGGGAGAGGGACTCCCCCTGAGCAAAGAGCCCAATGAGGGGCTCCATCCCAGGATCCTGGGATCATGATATGAACCAAAGGCAGGCATTTAACTGAGCCAACCTGTAGTCCTGGCTCTGACTTTATGTCTTATTTTTGGATTCTTACTTTTTAGTCTCTTCCTTTTGAAATTTCCTTTAAAAAAAAAAAAAAGACTATTTATTTATTTATTTGATAGAGATCACAAGTAGGCAGAGAGGCAGGCAGAGAGAGAGGAGGAAGCAGGCTCCCCGCTAAGTAGAGGGCCCGATGCGGGGCTCGATCGCAGGACCCTGGGATCATGACCTGAGCTGAAAGCAGAGGCTTAACCCACTGAGCCACCCAGGCACCCCTGAAATTTCCTTTCTTTTCTTGATTTAACACCTCGCCCTGAAGCTACCAGACTTTAGTGATGGTCTGTGGGTCACCAGGAAAAGGTGAGTAAGTGTATCACTTAGCAAATCATTTGATTCAGAATTTTACGCCTCCTGTTGGGTCCTTTCAGCAGCCTTCCCACACTCTGGTGGTCAGCCGTCCTGGCCTCTTCCTACTGCTTAGCTCCTCTTTCTGTTTCTCATGTCTTCTCACTCTTTTCTTCTGGCATTGGCTTTAATTGTATCAGCACTTAATGAAATAATCTGAAATCTGACTAAGTCCTTATCTCCCCCTCAATTTTTGCAATACCTTTGTAACTTTTCCCCCAAACTATTCTGAATACAATAACAGCAACAAAAGAAAATTATTTTTTAAGACACACACACACACACACACACACACACAAAATAAATGTATAAATGAATGAATAAATAACACAGTGGCTTTTTAAAAAATAAACATGTATTATTGGTTTCAGAGGTACAGGTCTGTGATTCCTCTCTTATATAACACCCACTGCTTACTACATTACATGCTCTCCTTAATGTCCATCACCCAGTGACCCCATCCCTTTATTTCCTCCACTCCAGCAATCCTGTTTGTTTTCTATGATTGAGAGTTTCTTATGATTTGTCTCCCTCTCCAATTTCACCTTGTCTTATTTTTTCCTATCTTACCCTCTGATCCTCTGTTTTGTTTTTTAAATTCCACATATGAGTGAGATCATATGATAATTGTCTTTCTCTGATTGACTTTTTATGTTTAGCCTAATACCCTCTAGTTCCATTTGTGTTGTTGCAAATGGCATGATTTCATTTTAGGAGGGCTGTGTAATATTCCCTTGTGTATATTTTTACCACATCTTTATCCATTCATCTGTTGATGGACGTCTGGGCTCTTTCCATAGTTCGGCTATTGTGGACATTGCTGCTATAAACATTCGGGTTCACGTGCCCCTTCGGATCACTACGTTTGTATCTTTAGGGTAAATACCCAGTAGTGCTATTGCTGGGTCAAAGGGCAGCTCTATTTTCAACTTTTTGAGGAACCTCCACACTGTTTTCCAGAGTGACTGCACCAGCTTGCATTCCCACCAACAGTATCAGAGGGTTCCCCTTTGTCTGCATCCTCGCCAACATCTGTCATTTCCTGACTTGGTAATTCGAACTGGTGTGAGGTGGTACCTCACTGTGGTTTTGATTTGTATTTCCCTGATGCCGAGTCATGTTGAGCATTTTTTCATGTAAGATAGTGGCTTCTTAAACCATGTATCACCCCTATTATTTACATTTGCTTTTTAGTTTTACTTTAAAAATAAAACATGACTTTTTTTCAAGTCAAAGTAAAAAATGAAAACAATCAGCATATAATCCTTTTAGATGTACAGTAGACCCCATCACTCCTCAGAACTCCACTGGTTTTCTCTCTCACTTGGTAAAATCCCAAGTCGTTCTGGTTTCAGTCTACCACTTTCCCCCAGCAGTCTGCTTTCTGTTTTTTCTTGAACTTGTAGAGCCTACGACTGCCTCAGGTCCTTTGTAACTTGTAAGTCCTTGTAACTGCCTCAGGTCCTTTGAAACTCATTCCATTCAGGTCTCTTGTTCTAGTGTCTTTATTTTTTTTTTTCCACTTAGAACAGTTCCTAACCTTCCTTGTTATCTTATTTTTCATCACAACATTTATCATATCTGACGTACTACATATTTTACTTGTTTCTTGATCCTCTTTTGATCGCAGGTTGGGAAGCTGTAGCATGTGCATAAGAATTGGCTGGAGTGCTGGTCAAAGCACATATTGCTGGGCCCCACTCCCAGAGTTTCTGATTCAGTGATCTGAACTGGGGCTTGAGAATTTGTATTTCAAGAAGGTCCTAGAGATTCCAATGTTGCTGTCCATGAGTCACACTTTAAGAACCAATGTACCAGAATTCCTCTGGCCAATACAGTGGCCAATACTCACTACCTATGGTTATTTAAATTGAGTTTACATGAAATGTTTAGTTTGTTAGTCCACTATGTTAGTATTTTTCAAGTGCCTAATAGCCACATGTGGTAAGTGGCCACTGTATCAAATATGGAAAATTTCCAGTTGTACAGCACTGCTCTAGAACATAATAAACTACAGGGCGCCTGGGTGGCTCAGTGGGTTAAGCCGCTGCCTTCGGCTCAGGTCATGATCTCCGGGTCCTGGGATCGAGTCCCGCATCGGGCTCCTTGCTCAGCAGGGAGCCTGCTTCCTCCTCTCTCTCTCTCTGCCTGCCTCTCTGCCTACTTGTGATCTCTCTCTGTCAAATAAATAAATAAAATCTTTAAAAAAAAAAAAAAGAACATAATAAACTACATAGAGATGGATTTCTATTCTGCTCCCCCCACCCCAAGTCATATCCCCATATTTTTATATGTGGTCTACTTGGCATTTACTTTAGTGTAAGGCTTAAGATGGAGATATAAGTTTTATTTGTCAGATGCCAAGTCAGTCTTCCATATCATTTTCTGAAGACTCAGATCTTTCCCCAGAAATTTGGAATACCATTATTATATGCAGTATTAAATTCTCATCTGCATTTGTGTCTGTTATAGAACTTTCTTGTCTGTTGCATTTGTCTGTCTGGAAATAGGAATATTTTCAAGACAAAATTGGCTTCTGGAATTTTTTTTTTTTTTTAAAGATTTTATTTATTTATTTGACAGAGAGAAATCACAAGTAGTCGGAGAGGCAGGCAGAGAGAGAGAGAGGGAAGCAGACTCCCTGCTGAGCGGAGAGCCCGATGCGGGGCTCGATCCCAGGACCCTGGGATCATGGCCTGAGCCGAAGGCAGCGGCTTAACCCACTGAGCCACCCAGGCGCCCCGGCTTCTGGAATTATTGAACAAAGAATTAAGCAGAATTATAGAATGAAAGAATAAAGTCATAAGGAAGTTCTATGATTTTTATTTTTTAAAGATACTTATTTGTTTTGAGAGAGAGAGAGAAAGAGCACACATGAGCAGGAGGAGAGGCAGGGGGAGAAGGAGAAGCAGACTTTATGCTGAGCTGAGGGAGTGCCATGTGGGGCTCGGTGCCAGGACCCCAGGATCATGACCTGAGCCTTAAGCAGACACTTAACTGACTGAGCCACCCAGGTGCCCCTTTAGTTGCCTTTTAAAGAGACGTTTTTATAAGAAAATATTTAGGCAGTGTTGAATTCAAAAGGCATGATGTGGGTCCAGTCAGCCTGCAACCTTTTTGCCATGAAGTCTGATTCCTTGTGCAAAGATTATAGATGACCAAATTGACTGAGAGAATAGGCCATTTTTGTAATATTTTTGGCCCATTATGCACTTCTTTTATTAAATTAGAAAACAAGGGGTGCCTGGGTAGCTCAGTGTGTTAAAGCCTCTGCCTTTGGCTCAGGTCATGATCTCAAGGTCCTGGGATCAAGCCCCGCATCGGGCTCTCTGCTCAGCAGGAAGCCTGCCTCTCTGCCTACTTGTGATCTCTCTGTCAAATAAATAAATAAAATCTTTTAAAAAAAAATTAGAAAACTAATGTCACAGATAAAAAACAATACTCATTAAGGCATATCAAGAAGGCTGAATAAGTGTGTATAGAGTATATATATAAATATATAAATATATATATATATATATATATATATATATAAATATATATATATATATATATATATATTTTTTTTTTTTTTTACTAAGGGGCTTAGGTTTGGGTTTTTTTTTTTTTTTAAAAGATTTTATTTATTTGACAGAGAGATCGCAAGCAGGCAGAGAGGGAGAAGCAGGCTCCCCGCTGAGCAGAGAGCCCGATGTGGGGTTCGATCCCAGGACCCTGAGATCATGACCTGAGCCGAAGGCAGTGGCTTAACCCACTGAGCCACCCAGGCACCCCCATGGGGCTTAGGTTTTTATTATTTTACTTGATATATGTATAATGGGGTGCTACTTGTAGGTTGGAGAGGAGAAGAGATGTGAAGGGATGGGCAATAGTCACAGAAGGTGAGGGTGAGGTAGGTGGGTGAACACAGGGGATGGTGTGAGAATCCATATAAGGTGTTGTTTAATCCCAAGACCACACAATGTCAGACAGCTAACCCTCTTCCAGGGGGAAACTGCTTCTGTAGAAAAGCTGAACCAGACAGGCTACAGATGAGGGAACTCCCCTTAAGAGAGCCAGGATGAGGTGCATATGAAAACAAATGTACTAAATTAAAAATGTCAGACTCAGTGATGATTCCTAGCCTCATTTCCCTGTCAGGTTCCTGAAAGCCAGGAGCTAGGTTCATATTTATGTAGTCAAGAAACTAGAGAATTTTTTTAACCAACATTTATATTTCCCCATGGAAAAATACTTGATTGCCATCAAATGAAGCCCATCAACTTATACCTTCATTCATGAAAGTAGGACTTTTACAGAGTGTTTTAGTGCCTCACTCTTAAATATGAACTAACAGCTTAAGATCACCAGACATTCGAGGAAAGCACATACTACAGAAGATTTTTTAGTGTTCTTTCCTTAAGGGCTGACAATTAAGAAGGACTCGGAGACCATATTGTTCTTTTGTGGATGTGAATGAAATTTAACACTTAATCATGAGCTGAGGTTATACATTTACTTGGTTACTTTTTAGTTGTTATAGCACAAGTACCCATAATGTTTTACTGTCAAGAACCAGATAGTAAATAAGTTAGGCTTTGTGGACCATTCAGTTTCCATCACATCTACTCAAATCTGCCATTTTAACACAGAAGCAGCGCTGGATATTGTGAAAACAAATGAGCATGGTTGTATTCCAATAAAACTTTATTTATAAAAAATAGGCCATGGACCCACTTTGACCTGCAAATTGTAGTTTGCTGACACTTGGCCTAGTCCATCTACTTGTGTAGATCTATGAGGGCATATCACTTATATTGTGTCTCCAGGGCTGTAGAAAATATTAAATGTCATTTGAATGAATTAAGAAATCTATACTATACTTTTGTGGGCTTCCTCCTATAGATATTCACTGTACTTTCTAAAGCTCAAAGAGTGGTGGTAGTTTGTTCATTCATTCTTTCCCCCCTCCCCCCCCACCCAAAGCAGTGCTTGATCTCATGACACAGATCAAGAGTCACATGCTCTACCAACTGAGGCAGCCAGGTGCCCTGAGGGGGTGCCGGTTGTTAATGCTTCATTTTTATGCGATCTTTGAAATATAACCAGTTTATAAGCCAAAGACTGCTGGTATTCAAAATATTATAAAGGAGAGCATTTGCTGAACTAATTGCTCTTGGGTAAGGGAAGGACTTCTCCTAAAATTTATAATAATAAGATGACAACTTGGCAGATAAAAATATAATTATTAAACTAACATTAAGATCCAAGTTGTCTTGAGTACCGATCAGGACTTTTTATGTATTATAATTTGTCCACTTAAAAATCTTGTAGTTAGGGAGACACTTGTAGTCCAGGGCCCAAGCTACCATATATATCTCCTTTTGCAGTGGGGAAAAAAAAATGATCTTGTAGCTAGATTCTTAAGTTGCTTTCACACATACTATTTTATAGTCTTGTTTTATCTGCTGAAAACAAAAAGGCCTTAAGAAAAATGCTAGGAACAGTAACTTTAACTCTTAATGAAATCGTTTTATGGACTTTATGATCAACATTACTTTTGTTTTACAGCAAACCTATGATGGACTTGTTGATATTCCTCTGTGCACAGTATCACTTAAATCCATCCAGTTACACAATTGATCTGCAGTCAGCTGAAAATAACCCCATTAAATTTAAGCCAAACACACCAATAGGAATGTTGGAGGTGGAGAAAGTCATTTTAAAGCCAAAAATTTTGGATAAGAAAAAACCTACGCCTATAATACCAGAGGTATGAATGTCACTAGGATTTTGATGTCTTCTGGCAAAAATACTGAATTGATTTTTCAGTTATAACCTGCAGCTCATATTTATTTCAAATGAAATAAAAATGGACTTTCCTGGTTAAATTTGTTGTGAACATGGTTGTCTTGTTTGCCTTGGTCGCATTGTTTAGGATTCATTTAGTTATTAATTTTTGGGTTAACTAGAATTTTGGGAATACTTTTGGTTTTAGACACTCTAAAGTGATCTATAGGACCATATCAGAATCTGACAATTATAAATGATCTGCATTTTAAATTACTCTTTTAAAAAGTTTTTTTTTTTTTTTAAACCAAGATTTATTTATTTATTAGGGAGAGAGAGAGCATGAGTGCACAAGTTGGGGCAGGGAAAGAGGTAGAGGGAGAGAAGCAGACCTTCCACTAACACAGAGCCCTGTGTGGGGCTCTCTCGATCTTATGATCCTGAGTTATGACCTAGCCAGAATCAAGAATCATACACTTAACCGACTGAGCCACTTGGGCACTCCAAAAAGTATTTTATATTTACAGGAAAGTTTTATAATCTTTCAATGAAAATTTATTTAAGAATTTATTAAAATATTTTTTGGCTTCTCTGTACTTGGTAAAGTGGTGGTTTTATTCCAAGTTGTTAATTCAAGCTATATAATGACTCAGTTTTCTGTAAATATATGAATTTTAAGCAAAAATTTTTTTTCTCAAAAATTTTTAACTATTGTCGTTCTAATAGCAATTTTTTATTTATAAAATGGTTCTGTTTCTATAAGCTATAGAGGTAGAATTTTGTGGGTTTCAAGAAATATTTTTTCATTAGGAATGTCAACTTTTTTAACTTCAGGAAATATATGAAGGCCAATAAATTAAATTAATAATTTATTTACATATGACTTAAGAATATATATATTCTCATATTTTCTTCATATTGTTATGCAACTTTTTATAAAAAAGTTAAGAATTTTTAACTGTGGAACACATTTGTGTTCTACAAAATACTGATATTAAGAATTAATTAGGATATTGGGCTATTACCAATCTAGATACATATGTTATGTATCTAGGTAGAAATAGTATTTATTTTACAGCATGGGATTATACTTGGTGTTTTAATTTAATACATGTTAAACTTTAAAGATCTGCAAACTGTAGTTTTCACTTAGCTTGGTAACATGTTTCTAAGTTCCACTTTGTATATGAGTTAATTTAATTACATTAAATGATATGTTTAAAATTTTCTTAATAATTCTAATTAGTACTAGATAACTGAATCAGGAATATCTTAATAGCCTTTACTAATATATTAAAATGAGCCAAAGTATTCTCTATTGTCAAATATGTCTCTATTGTCAAATAATAGAGACAATAGGTAATCACAATAGCTAATGTTTATTTGTTAATAGTTTACTATGTGCCAGATACTATGCTAAGTTTTTTATGTGGGATATATCATTTATCTTCCATTTAATAGAGAGAAGCACAAAAATTTTATATTTTAACCAAAATGCTCCTTTTTTCATTGAGACAACAGACAAACCATTGGATAAATATTCCTCAACTAAAATAGAAAATAGAACATGTATATCTCTGTATTATTATGGACACTGCTCATTTAATAATAATTTTTTGTAATAAATATTTTAAGGATCAAATAAAAATATTCATAGTATCAGATATGAGGCTTCTTTGTTTCCTTTTAGATTTCAGATCTAATGCTTTACAGGGATTCTGGATTTAATCTAGATTACTTAAATTATTTCTAAGAATATGCTTTAGGAAAGAAAAATAATAATTTGATACCAAAATAGAAAAATACTGTTTATTGTATGACTGTATTTTGTAGATCATCTCTTATTGTAAATGTCATTGTAGAAAGTTTTGGTAAATATATTATGGTAATAACTATGGCTTTAATCTGTGTTTCAGAAAACTGTGAGAGTAGTGATCAATTTTAAGAAAACACAGAAGACAATAGTGAGAGTTAGCCCTCATGCACCACTGCAAGAACTTGTCCCCATTATATGCAGCAAATGTGAGTTTGATCCACTGCATACGCTATTGTTGAAAGATTATCAATCTCAGGAGCCTCTTGATTTGACACAATCTCTTAATGACCTGGGACTAAGGGAATTATATGCCATGGATGTCAGCAGAGGTAAGTAAGACTTTTTGCTTTATTCATTTCACAGGATGTGCAAATAAGTGCATGTATCGTGTTTATGTATAGGGTTTCTGAAGTTCATAATGGCGAGTGAATGGATCCTAGCAATAGAAGTCAATATGTGTCATTGAGAATAAGAGAAAATGAAATGTAATAAAATTCAACTTGATTTCAGTTTTTGAAATTAGAATAAAAACTTGTCTTTCTTAGTTGTCATTCACATTTTATACTTTTCCATCAATCTGCGAATATTTTTTTGGATAGGATTTAACTTAACTCTTTGTGGCTGTAAGATTTAAACAGAAAATAAAGACTTCCATTTAAATTCATTGTTGTTTTAATCAAATGTGAATTACTGTAGACTGACCATGGTTTTGTCTGAGTCTTAATTATCATTCAGAGTTATAAGTTTCTTGACACATATTTGTCTAGGTTCACCCAAAATCAAGTAGCTTGTAAAATAAATCTGATTCCAAAATTTAAAAAAGAAAAATAGCTTGCGGTATTAATCTATAGAACTAATAGAATGTATTTGAATTTGGAGATCTTAGATAGTGCTTGTTTCTATGCTAGTAGACAACCGCAAGCTTGTTTATTCAGCTCGGCTTCTCTGTACTTGGTAAAGTGATGGGTTTTTTGGTTTGTTTGTTTTATTAGAAACAAAAGTTTAGTGAAGGATTAATTCTTCCTATATCCCCTGTGCATTGAGCACTTCAAACTTTATCCTGAAATTGTGGATTTATATAATCCATAGACTGCTATTTCAACTCAGTGATGTTTTATACTTGAACAAACATCATCTTTACAGTCAATTTACCCTCTTTTACCCCCTCCTTCTGTAGCCACTTCTGTTACTGCCTTCAATAAATCATCTTTACAAGGTAAGACATGAATCAGTAGAAAAAATTATAACATGAAATCTCTACTTTATTAGATACATTGAAAATAAACTTCTAACTTTACCTGTTTTCTTAATATTACTAATGTGTTCATTCTGTAAGAAAACCATTGGCTTTTATTTCCTGAAAAATAATTTATAAGCCCTCCCCCTTGATTTCTGAAATTAATACAATAATAATATTTCAATGATTGATTAAAAATTAGTATCATCCTAAGAATGTGAAGAACATTTTTTTAAGGATTTATTTATTTGTGGAAGAGAGAGCAAGAGCAAAGGAAGAGCACAGGGAGAGGGAGAAGCAGGCTCCCTGCAGAACAGGGACCCTGGTGTGGGGCTTGATCCCAGACCCTGGGATCATGACTTGAGCCAAGGTAGATGCTTAACCAACTGAGCAACCCAGGCATCCAAGAAACATATTTTTGATGCAGACAAGAGAAAATTATTTTTCTGGGTTCTTTAAGTACAGTTGCTGATAGTCTGGTGGTACCATAGAAAGATCTCAGGTTATGTACTTTGAACAGTTATTCAGAGTAATCAGGGTATATTCATCAAGGAATTTTTTACAGCATTAAATTGTGAATATTTTATAATAACATGGAAAATGCTTAGACTAAAATTAGCTTTTAAACCACTTAAGTGTGCTTAATATAGTATGTAAAAAATTTTTATGTAAAATTTCTGAAAGGAAGTACATAAAAAATTTTAATACTGGTTACCTTTGGGTGGGAGGGCTATGGGTGATTTTTTTCATCCTGTTTTTCTTTACATTACAGAACTTTATAATGAGAATGCATTACTTTCATAGAAGAAAACTTTATTAAAAATTAGCCGATAATAATAAAGTCTGGAAGCCTTTTTTCTCCATTAACAAAGGATAGGCTTATATAATACTAAATGCCATAATAGGCTTAGATAATACTAAATAATACTATAATAAATGCCAATCTACAAAAAAAAAAAAAGGAAGAAACAAGAAACTATACACATTATGTGTTACTAGAATCTTTCTTTACCACTTCCAGTTTTCTGAGGCACAGTAAACCTCTCAATTACAAGGATTAAGACAACATAAGTAATAGTGTGATTATTATTAGTGTCTTGATTCATGATGACTAGATTAATCAAAGGAGCTGAAAATTGTTATGTTTGTAAAGTGTATACTGGCTAATAATCAGAAGAAGATGTTTTAATTCTGAAACCGCATTAGCTGTCAAAATCATTTAACAAGCTGATAGGACAAATAGATTTTTATCTGTCTGGATCTCACTTTCCACTTCTATAATAATAGATTGTAAAAAGTGGTCTCTGTGCTTTTTTTCTAGTAGTAACATCCTGGTACTTGTGCTTGGCTTTTGTTCCTACCTTTACCATTCATAACCCAAAGCAAATTCCCTAATCTTATTGGGCTCATTTTGAAGGTGTTGAATGTGTTGGTTTGTAATAATCCTTCCAGCTTAGAAAGTAGGTCTTTATTCAGAGTACTAATTGTTGTGACTAGACCCTCGAGAGTGGAATAAGAAAATTAAGCAAGCTCCTTTTCCAGTGTCAGAGTCTACAAGATCAATCCAAATGCTATAAAAGCCTCTGCCTCCTTATTTTGTCTAATATTATCAGAAGTCTTGGAGCTTTTGTATGTAGCTACTTATAGCCTCTGTTCTGGAAACAGGAAACTATAAATTTGAGTTGTTTTTCTAAGTAAGCTCAAGCCCTGGTGTTTCTTAGTTTTAAGCTCTGACTTGTGGGGATCTCTGCCATATATCTTTAAGTGAAGACTTAGGTTAACTAACTAGTGTGGAGGATGACAGAGTACCTGGAAATTGCTTTACCAAAATTAGCTATATGAAACACCTTGGTTATATTTATTGCCCCATACCACCATATGAAATATCTGCATTCAGTTAGTGGAGGATTCTATCTTAAAAGGAAATAACATTTCTAGAAAAAGAAAAAAAAGTCAAGGGTATTACACATTCTCAATGAGTAGGTATTATATTGAATTCTACCATTTAATGCCTGTGTGTCTTGGTGCAAGTTATTTAGACTCTGTGGTCACCAGAGCTTCAGATGTGTAATGAGACAATACTATCTGCTAACATTTCTTTACACTCCCTAACTTAGAAAAAGGACACAGAATGACAACTTGTGATAATTTCTGATAATCCTCTTTGGACTGTTCCAGGAAAGAAATTAGGCATGTGAAAAAATTCTGTAACCATAAAGTGCTATCCACATGTTCATGAGTTGGTATTTTCCGTAAACTCATTGCACAGAATGAGTACTGCTTATTCAAATATTTAAATTTATTAATAATAATTTAAATATTCAAAGCATCAGATTTATGAAGTTTTAATTAGTGCAATATAATTCTCCTTTAACTTGTTATTAGGCATATTGCATTCATATATTCATTGGCATTGACTATCTTTGCTTTCCTGGAGTAGTGCCTGTTTTGTCATAATTTATTTTTTAAACTTTTTTAAACAAAAAGACTGTACATGTAGTCCTAAGAAAGGTGTATATACTTAAGCCTGAAATGTATTTAAGGCCATACATTTACCTCTAAGTGCTGTACTTTGTTTCCAATATCACTGAAATTATATTGTGAGTTATCACAAAACATATATGTGCTCTTTAGTAGAAATGTCTTCAAAGTTGACATATTCCCCACTCCTTGTCTCTCTTTCTCTGTCTCTTAAATTTTGCAATTCATTTGTTGAAGAAACTGGGTCTTTTGTTTTACTGAATTTCCCCCATTCAGAGTGTGGATTGCATCCTGTGGTGCCACTTAACGTGTTTCTTAATTGTCTCTGTTTCCTATAAATTGATTGTTAAATCTAGAGACTTGATCAGATTTGGTGAGATATTTTCAGCAAGAATACTTCATAGGTAGTATGAATATAGCAGTCATGTATAGCATAGCATATGCTAGTATAGCAGTCATGTAATGATAAGTTACATTTATGTATGTATGTACATAATCCCTGTACCCAGTGTGGGGCTCAGATTTATGACTACAGGATCTAGAGTGGCATACCCTACCAACTGAGCCAGCCATGTGCCCCACAAGTTATCTTTTTTCATGTTAGCTGTCAATAATCATTGCTTAAATCTTTTTTTTTTTTTGGAAGATTTTATTTATTTATTTGACAGAGAGAGAGGTCAAAAGTAGGCAGAGAGGCAGGCAGAAAGAGAGGGGGAAGTAGGCTCCCTGCTGAGCCGAGAGCCTGTTGCGGGGTTCAGTCCCAGGACCCTGAGATCTTGACCTGAGCCAAAGACAAAGGCTTAACCCACTGAGCCACCCAGGTACCCTGTCATTGCTTAAATCTTGATTAGGAGTTTGAAAATAATCATAATCTGTAAATATTCCTTTAATTTTAATTGAGATATTTCTGAAACAGCAAATTTCCCCAGTCCGCTATTTGTCTACCTAGGTAGAATTCATTCAGAAGAGGCAGGAAAAAGGTGTGGTTCGTTTCCTTCATCAGTATTTATTTATTTATAAAGATAATCTTTTTTTTTTTTAGATTTTATTTATGTATTTTGGAGTGAATATGGATGGGGTGAGGGAGGTATAGACGGGGAGGGAGATCATCTGAAGTGGACTCCCTGCTGAGTATGGAGCCTGATTTGGGGCTTGATCTCAGGACCCTGAGATCCTGACCTGAGCCAAAACCACGAGTCAGATGCTTAACCGATTGAGCCTCCCAGGCGTCCCTTTTTATCAGTTCTTAAAGTAACAGACTCTTCCTTAGCAGTACGTAGAGGTAAACAGTAAGGATCAGTTATTGTTTCAGCATCACTACAAATCATGGAATTAAACATATGCAAAATGCTTTAATTTATTGAGTAGTTCCATGATACCCATACTATCCTGATCTTGGCCAGTAAAAACCGTATCAGATTGATTCCTGTGCCCTTTTAAAATGATCCTATGAACTCTGATTTTTTTCCTCTCTGCTCTAATTAGATATTCCAGACTCATTGTAAAGACAGCCCTTGATATGACAGAGAATCAACCATTCTTACCTGATTGTGGTCTCTTTTTAGTGGTCAAAGGTATTTAGACTATCTGGGCCAGGGTTCTACTGGATCTGTCATTGTTTGTATAGACCTTTTCAGTGGACACTAGGAAATACTTTTCGGAAAATGGAATGTTAATATATACTTGTGAGGTTTGACATTTGCCATTCTGATTAAAATGTGGTTTCTTAATTTTCACACAATTGACATTTGGATTTGGATGATCCCTTGTTGTTGGGGGGGCTGTCTCGTACATTGCATTGTGTTTGGTATCATCACTGGTCTCTACCCAGTAGATGCTGGTAGCACATTCTCCTGTCCAACCCTTAGTTGTGATAACCAAAATTGTCCCCAGACATTATTCATAGTCCTCAGACATTGTTCATAGTTCTCCAGGATGGGGATGGGGCAAGATTGCCCCTTAGTTGCAAACCATCATATTAAAGAAATAGTGTTTTGGAAACACTTAATAAGTACTAAGTAATTATAGTGAATCATGTTTTGGAGAATAAGATATTTCATAATTGTTTAGCTCTGAGAAAAAAATTCAAAATAATGGAACAAACTGTTGAGAGCTTCATTATCTCATTTAATTCAAAATGCCCATTTTACTTCTGAAATGTTGGTAATTATGGATAGAACAGACTCTGAGTCACAAAGAATCGAGTTTATGTCCTGTCTCTGTCATTGTTTGATGGTTGGCCTCAAGTAGGTATCTATGTTTCTTTAAACTTCAGATTGTTGTGCTGTGAAATAGGAAAAACAATACTAAATTTCTTTGTTGCTTTGAGAATTAAATAAGATATAAGATGCCTAGAAGAATGCATGGTTCATTGTAG
The DNA here is from genome assembly GCF_020171115.1 of Neogale vison. NCBI lineage: Eukaryota > Metazoa > Chordata > Mammalia > Carnivora > Mustelidae > Neogale > Neogale vison. Next base: position 61,795,160 of record NC_058093.1, on the reverse strand, counting down.
ACCATGACTAGTAGCTTTCATCATTGTACATTTTTCAAGGGAAAGTAACTGAGGGAAAACTTGGAGGTAAATCTACAATCCCATGTACAAAACTAAAAGGCTTTTCTTCTATTTTAGAGTCCTGCCAAATATCACAAAACCTAGACATTATGAAGGAGAAAGAAAATAAAAGGTTTTTCAGCTTTTTTCAGCGCAGTAGGAAAAAGCGGGAACAGGTAAGTATTTTCTTATGTAGTATTTTTTAAGATTCTTCTTGTCTCTTTTTAATTGGTTGTGCTTTTTATCTTGAAATGACCTACAGGTTTTGCCTTTTCATCCTTTACTAGACGGCGAGTGCCCCTGCAACTCCTCTAGTAAGTAAGCATCGCCCAACTTTTACAAGGTCCAATACCATATCCAAGCCATATATTTCAAGCACACTGCCTTCGGATGCCCCCAAGAAGAGGCGGGCTCCGCTGCCTCCAATGCCAGGATCTCAGAGCGCCCCCCAGGACCTTGCTCACATCCAGGAGAGGCCAGCTTCTTGTGTAGTGAAGTCCTTGAGCATGGACGAAACAGAGAAGGTACGTGTCTTGCATTTTGTGTTTTTAGAATGGGGCAGGAGACCATTCTATTTTTCCTCTTGTCCTTTTCCACATAGACTGCTAATAAGATTAGTAACAGACACTAATATGTGATAAGATGAATGACTTGTGGCTGATAACACTGGCACTGGGAAGAGATTGCATATGCGTAGTTCTGTGATGCAGTAAAGAATCAATGTGTCAATTTTAAGTAGCTTTTATCTTCAAGCAAATAAATCACCCATAAACCTTAAAGTCTTGGCTTATTAAGGCCCAACCAGAGGTCTTGGTTAATGCATGTATTGGGAATGCAAATACTCAATTTTAAACTTTTTTTTTTTCCATAGCACCAAAGTCTTTATGTTGCATTCATGGGTTTCTAACTAGATGTATCTTCTTGATCTGACTCTGAGATGCTCACAGGGAAATCTGTGTGTCTTGTTGGTAGATAGACACTCCATAGTTTAAAAAAAAAAAAAAAGCCTTTTTGTATAGACTATATTGCAGTTACCTTTATCTACTCTTATGCCCAAAGCAGTGTTCTGGGTACATCTTTCGCCCATACTGACTTACTATTGCTTCTTTGTACTCCCACCTTTTCCTGGAGTGTGCTGTTTTGTGGAAATTCATTTGCCAACTACTTTTTATGCCTATAGTGTGTACATTCTTTGCTTTATTCATGTGGACTATAAATAAAGTTTTAAGTAAATGTGATTAAACATGAGACACTATATTTTGTTGCTTATTATCAGACAAATGATTCAAGTAACTTTGAGAGCAAATTTTATTTTGAGATATTTGAGACACTGAGAAGTTTTCTTATATCTACTTGAAGAGTTTTATTTACCCTTGGAAGTTTAGTAAACTAAATGCGTAAGTAAACTAACTCCTCCCAACCAACAGTAAACATTTCTGTGTTTTCTTAACTTCAGAAGTTTTTAATATAGTTTTTAGTTGTAATTTATAAACTATCATATATGCCTTTAAAAAGTAAATAGCAAGGCAGCTGGGTGGCTCAGCTCAGGTCATGATCCTGGAGTCTCAGGATTGAGCCCTGTGTCAGGCTCCCTGCTCAGCAGAGTCCACTCCCTCTGCCTGCTCCATACCCCTCCATACCCCCCATCCCCTGCACTCATTGCTGTCTCTCTCATTTGCTTGCTCTTGCACACACGCTCTCTCAAAAAATAAAATCTTAAAAAAGAAACCCAAAACACACACACACACGCACACACACACACACCCCTGATAGAAATGAACACAACAACAACAAAAAAGCTTAAACTCAGTAGTTATTTGGAAAATAACTAATCATCCGCTAAGCTGTCTTCTTCTTTTTTTTAAGATTGTGTTTATTTTTTTGACAGACAGAGATCACAAGTAGGCAGAGAGGCAGGGAGAGAGAGAGGGAGGAAGCAGGCTCCCTGCTTAGCAGAGAGCCCGATGTGGGATTTGATCCCAGGGCCTGAGATCATGACCTGAGCCGAAGGCAGAGACTTAACCCACTGAGCCACCCAGGCGCCCAGTCTTCTTATTTCTATTAAGATTTTCTTGTCTGATGTCCCTGGTCTAAAATATCACCTTAAAAATCAGGAGGATTTGTTATTTTTTCAAAGATAGAATCATTTGCTACAAAGTTTTTCAAAGTAACTGCTTGGTAGTTGGGTGAAGTGTTGCAGAAGAGGTGATTCTTGGGTTCAGTATTAACATCTATGTGGAAGTACCTGAGGCAACAGGAAGCATGTTCAAAGAGGTGGGAATGTGAAGACTATGGCATGTCTGGGCACGAATGAGAAGGAGAGATTGAAATTGAGTGAGATAAGCAGAGGCCAAGTCAGGGTCCCCAAAGACTTCATTTTGTGGCTGTAACTACTTTATATTTCGTCATAGTAAGTCATTTAAAAGGCAACACTTTCAGGGTTGTTTTAAATTTTTAATTAGCGGGGCACCTGGGTGGCTCAGTCTTTAATCATCTGCCTTCAGCTCAGGTCATGATCCCAGGGTCCTGGGATAGAGTCTCCTGCATTGGGCTCCCTGCTCAGTGGGGAGCCTGCTTCCCCCTCTCCCTCTCACCCTGCTTATATTCCCTCTCTCTCTGTCTCTCTGTTAAAGAAATAAATAAAATCTTAACTTATTTTTTAATTACCAAAGTCTTTTTTTTTTTTTTTAAGATTTTTATTTATTTATTTGACAGACAGAGATCACTAGGCAGAGAGGCAGGCAGAGAGGGGAGAAGCAGGCTTCCCGCTGTGTGGAGAGCCTGATGTGGGGGCTTGATCCCAGGACCCTGGGATCATGACCTGAGCTGAAGGCAGAGGCTTTAACCCACTGAGCCACCCAGGCGCCCCATGTCTTTTCTTTATGTAGAAATAAATCTTTGCTCCTGGTCACAAATCTTTATTCCAGATGACCTCATGCATTTAGTTTTGGTAAACTTCCTCTGTGTTTAGACCTGAAGAGGCCGACATTGTCTGAGAAGTAGTCTGCTTCTTAAAACTCTAGCCCGTGCTTCCAGTGGCCTCACCAAAAGCCATTTCTTTTGATTCTCACCCTGTGCTCTATGACCAGTGGATGCTCCCATGTTAAGTAATCTTATTATTTTTTTATATGTTGCCTTTGGCAAACTGGACATCTTTATACAATTTTCTAATTATTTTTTCTTTTGATCTGGACATCTGGGTAGTTCTTTGATGTATTGTTAAGTAGGACCCAGAATAACTTGTTCCTCCCTAGAGAAGCTGAAAAACCATTTTTTAATTTATTCATTATAAAAATACTTAACAATTAAGCCATGGTTTGGAGTGTGTGCATGCTCATGTGAACTCATGCCCCCCTAGGCATCTCAGCACTTATTTCCTTAAGTTCCTCACTATATTTGATGTGCAAAATCACCCCCTCGGTCTTGGTTTTCCTTGGTTTTTCTCTCTTCCTTGGTCCTGATTCTCTTTATATTTCAGCTCCTTATCTCTCTCTCTCTCTCTTTTTTTCCCTTGCCTCCACTTCCTTTACTTGTCTCCTAAATCTGGAGGTACTGAATCCATGGTCCTAGCCTATACGCACTCTACTCTTTTCAGAGAAGACATGTTCTTTGTTGAGTTTTCAACTGTCATGGTTTGAATAGTGTCCCTCCAGAAGGTATGTCCACGTCAAGGATCTAGAGGTAAGATCACTGCGGACTTTAGGCTGGGCCCAGACCCAAAGACTGGTGTTCTTGTAAGTGGGGAGACACATGCACAACAACAGAAAGGAGAAGGTCATGTGATGATGCACGCAGAGATTGCAGTCATGCCTCCATAGCCAAGGGATTCGAGGAGCCACCAGATGCTGGAAGAGGCAAGGCAGGATTTTCCCCTCGTATTTTCAGAGAGCTATGGCCTTGCCAAAAGCTTGATTTCAGATTTTTGGCTTCCAGAACTGTGAAAGAATAAATTTCTGTTGTTTTGAGCCACTCGGTCATGCTAAGTTGTTACGACAGCCCTGGGAAACCGATGTCAGTTTTGTAATTCCAATCCCAGTGTTTTATTCCAGCCACAGACTGAAGTCAGGGTTGCTTATTCCCTCATCACTACCTGGAAATTAGCATACTGAAAATCAGGCTCAGTTTTGTTCTCCCAGATTTCAAAGCTCAGGATCTCTTTGGTTGTGCTTTCTTTTTATTTTTGCATCCGGTTGGCGGGTCCTCCCTTCAGTCTCCCTTATCTTTCCTTGTCCCTTTCTTTCCTTCTGCTGAAGTCATGCCTTAGAGAAATCCAGGGTGCAGAGTAAGGATAAGACCAGTACTTAACTTGTCTTCCCAATGCAGAAACTTTGATAACTGGCAGGTATGTTTGATGCATTCAAGGCCCTCTACAAACTGATCAAAATGGAGGGGGCAGTTATACCTCTGTTTCTTTCTTTGCAGCTTTGTCGTGGTATAATTGAGAGAAAACTGTAAAATATTTAAAGTGTACATTGTGGTGATTTGAAATACGTATATATTGTGAAAGAATTTCTGCCATCTGGTTAATTAACACATCCATCACCTCACATATTTATCTTTTTTTTGGAGAGAGAAAGAGAGCACACCCAAGCGTGTGCATGCAAGTCTGAGGGGGTCGGGGGACAGAGGGAGCGGGAGAGAGAGATCTTAAGCAGGCTCCACGCCCACCTTGGAGCCTGATGTGAGGCTGGAGATCATGACTTGAGCTGAAGTCAAGTGTTGGTTGACTGAGCCACGCAAGAGCCCCTTTATTGCTTGTTTTATGTTTAAAATTTAAAAATGTCATTATTACTATAGACATTTTAGGTTAAACAACTTAGTTTTGAATTTGACGCTTTAAAAAGGCCCTTTTTCTGATGATCGAAAGTAATAGCAGGCTGGGGGGAAAAGTATCTGGAAAAAAAAACTATTTTCAAATCCCTGAAGCATTTTGGATAGATTATCCTGGAGATTTTTATTGTTCAGGAGTCAGAATAAACCACAAGGGTGCGCTGTTTAACAGACCTACAACAGTCTGATTTTCTACTTTTTTTTTCCCCTCCAAAGCATCCTTTAATGAAGCAGAAAGAAAATACTGGAAATAGTTACATTATATTAGAAATAGCAAATGCTTATCTCTTGTGTGTGAAGTTTCAGAAAATAGAGCTAGATAAATAACAGTAATGTATGACAAAGTGATACCTAATTAATGAGGTTTTCTTCATTTTGCACTGTCCCTTCATGTTAGTATTCTCTTAAATAGTCATTGATATTCAGTTTGCCTTACACAGGCTTATGGTTAGTCTACCGGTAGCTTTCAAAAATTTTGTTTACCACACCTATTTTATGCTTTTTGGCTGTCAGTATTTAATGATTTGCCTCATTTCATAAGGCATTTCTCCATACTGGTAAATTAAAGTATTGGATAGTGATTTGGAAGCTTAGCCTGAAACTCTTCACATAAAAGGCTGTTGATTTTCTGAGCTAATTCTGGCAACTGATTGTGCAGTTTCTAAAGAGGAGTCCATAAAGATACCAGTCAGTAAACTGATTTATCCTAACCTGTTTTTTGGGACAGTTTTGCAACTGTGGATCAAAATTATTTGATCCACCTAAGGAATACATTTTGAAGAACGTGTAGTTTACTGTCACTGCTACTGTATTGTTTTTTCATGTCTCTAAATTTCTACATTTTTCTCCTCTTTTACATGTTAAGCCTTGTATCGTGTTCCTTATACTCCTTTACGTTTCAAGCCTTGTATCCTGTTCCTTATAAGGGTGAATATGCTGTCCTCTGTGGAAATCTTTATTTGCAGAAGACAGCTATCCAGTTAGAAATTTTCTGGCAGTTTTCCTCCCATCTTTTTGAGCTTTTTGTGAATATGATTCTGCCTAAAGATTTGAAATGCCATTTATGCAACAACATATGTAATGGCTGGCTCCTGCTGTTGTTTACCTAAACCATATTCCCTGTATTACTGTATAAATGCATCCAGTTATTTACAATAAGATTATGTGTATATAGTTATTTATGTAGATTGTCATTTATATCACACATGACAAAAGTCAGAAATGCAATGACATTGGCTTACATCAAAAATCACTTAGCATTCGGAGATTGACGCTAAGTTCAGAAATCCAGTATCTGTACCACATTCACTGACCAAGTTTCCGTGAGGAACACATTTAATAAAGTCTGTGGCCAAAGGATGTCCTAGGATTATTGACAAATGAACCTTTCTTTTTTTTTTTTTTAATTTTATTTATTTGATACAGAGAGAGAGATCACAAGTAGGCAGAGAGGCAGGCAGAGAGAGAAGGGGAAGCAGGCTCCCCACTGAGCAGAGAGCTTGATGCGGGGCTTGATCCCCATAACCTGAGCTGAAGGCAGAAGCTTAACCCACTGAGCCACCCAGGTGCCCCAACAAATGAACCTTTCATGAAGGCTGATTTTACATTTGAAGAAGAGGAGAAAGAGTTGGACACAAGTTGGGGATAATTTTGACCCACAGAATCTACAGAAGCTTTTGGAGAATTCTTTATTTTTGCACATTTGGTATAGTTTAGCTCTGAAGTTATGTGTGTATACAGCAGTAAAGCAGCTTTTCCTGGGCTACTAGAATAGAACCCCATTTTGTTTTGTTTGTTTTGATATTGGCTTCTGGCTGGAAACACAATAAGGAATTATCTCGAATATATATATATTTTTAAGATTATTTATTTATTTATTTGACAGACAAAGATTACAAGTAGGCAGAGAGACAGGCAGAGAGAGAGGAAGGGAAGGAGGCTCCCTGTGGAGCAGAGAGCCCCATGTGGGGCTCAGTCCCAGGATTCTGGGATCACGACCTGAGCCAAAGGCAAAGGCTTGAACCCACTGAGCCACCCAGGCCCGCCATATCTTGAACTTTTTATTTGGTCTCATTTTGCATCCTGGTGCAGACAAATACTCAGATGGCGAGAAATGGAAATACTTTGCCATCCAGTATTATGCAAATGAAATTTAATACTTAGAGTGTGTTCATTTTTTAACAGCTGATTTAATTGTTTTTAAGAAATATTTGACATTATTCATTTTTTGCTCAGTGTTACCTTTTAATATTTATCATGGTTTATAAGCAGGTAAGATGATAGATTGTCATATGTTTATAAAATGTGCAAGAATCTATTTGGTCTTTGTTTCACTTAATGAGTTTTAATCCTAAATGTTTTATGCAGAGTCATTAAGGTTGTTGTAAAAAGAGCATGTATTTGTAATCTTTAAGAAATCTCTCTTTTTGGTTTTTTCCTCCAGGTTATCACACAACATTTGATTTTCCCCGCCACTTACATTTATCATATAGAAAGAAAACCACACACATAATTCTACAATTGCCTAGGAACAGTAGTTGCCATGGCATTTTTTGTTTGATATACGGGATACAGCTGTCTGTATTTCCAAAAATATGACTTGTTTCATTCAGTAGGGAAATGCACCAGTGCAGCATAACAGAATATTATCTGCTTTCCCCTTTTAAGGCTTTCCCATATATATAAATATATTTAGTGTTGGTAGTTTTAATCACATTTTCAAAGAGTCTTAATCACAAGAGCAAAATTAATGACCAATGTTTATGGAGCAGTTACTAATATTTTGAGACCAGGGTACTAAGCACATTACTCAATTTAATGCTCTTGAAAATTCCTCTGAGCCATTACTTTTTAGGTTTCTGCCAGCTTTACCTCCGACCCAAACGTAAGGAACTATGCTCATTATAAAGCTGTTAGACTTTAAAGAATAATACACTTCAAAGAACAACAGGTCATTAATGGAGTTAGTGTCGATTTTTCTCCCTTAACTACCAGAACACAAAAGTTGTGTCTTTCTGAAGTACATACTGAATTAATAAAATATTTAAGATAATCAGTTTTAGGAATCTTCCTCTACAAGTTCCTATAGAATGAAGCTTACTTAGGCTTTTTACCACTATGACATTTAGGACCTCATGGGCGAGAACATGCCTTTCTTTGGTAACCAGCATATATCAGAGACCAGGGCAGAGAAAAGCAGGCCTCTTTCCTGGAGCCATGGGGATAAAACTCTGGGGTCACTTGGGTAACACCTGCCATATAGCCTTGGCCCCCTTTCCAAGATTAACTGAGTTGGTCACTGTTTGTTCCTTTGGTTGCTGCTTTACTCTGGTGGGGGCCATAAGTCAGTTAATCTACAGATGTTCCCTACTCTCCTACCCTATCCCTGGACATTTTTTTGTTCTGATCACTGACCATGGAAAACCTTAATTACCACCGTAGTCTGTCGTCTTAACTTGATCCTGACCTCTGATTTCTCTTGATTTATCTTCTCTTTTTTCATCTGAGATGTATTACTGAGTTAGGCCCTTATCTTTGGACATTTAAAAAATGTCATTAGGAAGGGATTATCACTAGTAAGACTTGGTTTTATGATATCTCAAAGTATTATAGTGTTGATGAAGTGAAAGCACAGGTTGCCTTAGGGAGAGAAATTTAAAAACCTTGCAAGAGTATATAACCCAGGTTGAACAATATGTGGGTTTTTTGTTTGTTTGCCTGTCTCTGACCTACATGGAGAAGGGCTGGAAAGGAAGTATACTATGGTAGAAGCAACCCTACTCTGGCTTGAGAGAGAGTCTTGAGTCTACCAATAGGTCTCTTGTCATAATTCTTCTCATTGCCTTCTTTGTCTTCTACCTTGAAGAACAAGCCATTGAACTTCTTTGTGGCTTAGGTTTCCCTCTGTACAATAAGATTTTGTAACTAAATTTCCAAAGGTCTCTTCCAACTCTAGTGTGGCCAAATTATTTTATCTTTCATTATCTTTTAGAATTGGCCTTTAACAGATAAAAGTGCTTTGTTACGTGGATCTTTGGTTTGATCAGTATTAATCAGATATTGATGCCTAGTCCTAGTATTACTTCTCTGAGGATTTTTGAAACTCTAAAGTACAATAATGAAGTAAAACATGGATTAACTGGGGCGCCTGGGTGGCTCAGTGGGTTAAGCCTCTGCATCTGGCTCAGGTCATGATCTCAGGATCCTGGGATCAAGCCCCGCATCAGGCTCTCTGCTCAGCAGGGAGCCTGCTGCCTCCTTTCTCTCTCTGCCTGCCTCTCTGTCTACTTGCGATCTCTCTCTGTCAAATAAATAAATAAAATCTTTAAAAAACAACAACAACATGGATTAACTGACATCTTTCTCCCTGAACCTCTGACTGTAACACAAAAGTGAACCCTGGTGCTTTGGACATCAATAAAATGAGGTAGAGGATACAGAGTTTGAGGAAGATATGCTCAAATTAATGAATTTGTTAATTGGAGGATGCAGGTGATATCATTGACTAATAAGGAATTTGAATCTAGACCATTTTGAGAGAAATCTAGTAACAAGCTTGGCCACCAAGAATCCTCTGAAGGGATTATAATTTTAGTAACCAAAAAAGATACAAGTGGTGGTGGTATTTAGACACCTCTAAGTGAATCCAGCTCTAATCTCATTGCTTGCTGTCATAGAATTTATTTCAGCAAGTTGATAGGAACACCCTTAAAACTGGCAGAATAGATGACTGCTTCCATAGTGTGGCTTTAAGAGCTCCAGGCCCTGATACTACTACCCTGTTTCTCTTTCCCCTATATACAGTAGTCTGGGACCGGACACATCACCTCTAGTTCCTGATAGGGGTTTTCTTCATCTACGTTGACCTAGACAGGCGAAGACTTTCAGTTCTGTCAATGAAGGATCTTTAAACAGGTTTATTGAAAGAGCATGAAAGTAGGATATAGAAGTTCTAGATTTTAGGAGCACGTGCCATTTAAGGGAGGGGATGGGTGTGGAAGGAGATTCAGGGCAGCAATACAAACATCCCTAGCCTCACCAAGATAGCATTTTATTTTAAAGACTTCATGAAGAGAGAAACTGGCATATATGCCTTCATTCAAGTAAAAAAATGCATGTGTGTGTATAACCAAGTATAGAGGATATGTATAAAAGGCTGGACACCAAAACTTCTATGAGGTAACCTGTACTGGTTGGAGTTTATAAGGATTTTCTTTTTTCCCCTCATCATTGTATGTATTGTTTGTATCTTATAGGAGATTTTTGCCAATTTTATGATCAAATCAATAGTAAAACTGAATTCATTGTGATTAAAAAAAAACTTGCTGGTACAACTTTGCTTATTTTGCAAATTCATTATAATACTTCATACTTCTATATTACATTTACTTTATTATAATTATATGTTTTGAAGTTTAAGAAAACTGACCTGTTGTCCAACTTGTAAACTTATTTTAGAAAGAATTCTTCCATCAGGAATTAAGAATTCAGACCTGGGGTGTCTGGGTGGCTTAGTTGGTTAAGTGTCTGCCATTGGCACAAGTCATGGTCCCGGGGTCAAGCCCTGCTTCCGGTTCCCTGCTTCTCTCTCTCCCCCTCTGGAGCCCCCTGTGCTTGTGTTCTCTTGTGCTCTCTCTCTCTCTCTCAAATAAATAAATAAAATCTTAAAAAGAGAGAGTTAAGAGTTCAGACTTGACCTTTAGTTAGTTAGGTAACAGGTCATGCATAAGGATATGATTCATAGTAAATTAAATAGTATGTTGTAATATTTATAGAGAATATTCAGGTTGGAGAAGGATAATGTGATTCTGGCATTTAAGGAAAAAAAGGTGAGTTTTAAGAGTTTCAAGGGGTGGCCTAGGTTTTCTCCTCTAACCCATCCATTCCTCTCCACGTGTAGAAATCATAAACAGAAATAAAACCCCAAAGCTTCTAACAGAAACATTTAACAATGTCCTTGAAGTTGGGCTACCGTATTTCTGTCCTTTGGTTCAAGTTTTTTTCTTATTTTTCTATTTGTAGTTTTTCCTTTACTCTTTTCTACAGAATCTATTGATTTCAGTGACCCACTTCGTATAATTCAACAGTGATTAATAAGTGATCTAATAACTTGTACAGAGCTAGGACTCAGTAAATCTACTGAATGCCATTCAATTCTATTTTCTTCAGCTAAATTTAGTTCCATTTTGAACCAGTAAATCCTGATCTGGGTGTGAATTCTGAGGGATTAAGTATCTGGCATGGTTTTCAACTTGACCTTGTCACTTTCGCTAGTGTTCTCTTCTCTGTGCAGGATTTTCATTTTCACAGACTGTAAAGCTCGGTGATGTGCATTTCTGTTAAGGGTGCAGTTTTTGCTAATGGCAGGCAGACTTAGTGACTCTAACTAAAGTAAATAATTGAACATCTCTAATCATTAACCAAAATGTTTTACCCTAGTAAGTAGAAACCTCTCTGTGTTCTTATTTTGTAAACGCTTTGGACTTAAATATAGTTTAATCTCAACTTCTTTTTAAAAATTTCAGCCATAATTTGGCCAAAGGAAATGTATTTTGGTGCCGGAAGCTAAAAACCACTCTGAATAGTTTTTCAACCTTAATTCTTTACATTAAATTTATGAAATATTCAAATTTACATATTATACACAAATTCATATACCCATCCCCAAGATTTAGCAAATTAGTGTGAAGTATTGTGCTTTTATTAAATTCCCTTGGGGAGGATGGAGCTGCCTGAGGTAACCAAGGAGGAGTTTTTACACACAGTGAATTACACACAATGAATCTGGCTTCTGCAGTGGACTAAACGCCAGTTCCTGAACACTGGGCGCTGTGTTGAGGTCTTAAGGTTGATTATTATGGAGATGGACTCTAACAGGACTCTTAACCACCATCACTGAGGACAAAGTATAGTCTTCGAATAAGTACCTCCTTTTATCCATACTTTTCAATCTATGTAGGAACTATCATTTGCTTATTTTATTTACAGATCATGTTCACGTAGTTAAAAGTAGATGAGCTGCATGAAACATCAGCTAATGTTTACGAAGCAGGTTCTGTATACTGCACTGTGCTGAGTTTTCACACATGCCATTTCCCATAAGCATCCAGACCCTTCTGAGGTGTAGGTGCTCTTACTTTCCCCACCTTATAGATGAGGAGGCTGAACGCTACAGAGACACTAGACGGCCATGCTCCTAGGTTCAAGCCCTGGCAAAGCCCAAACAAAGCTCATTTGTTTGGTAAGCATTACACTAGGCCGCCTTCCAACTTGCAAACCCTCTAGAAGCCTCTCTCCAGTTAGACACAAACTCACCTTCAAAAATACCCAGTAGCTCAAGCCTGACTAATGCAGGGATAGGGCGGTTAGGAGACTATTAGGCGCACACTCCTGAAGGGCACAGGAAAACTAGGGCTTAAGCATGCAGCTTGGTTAGACACTGATGGCCTTGCTCGCCTATTTTCTTTCTTTTTTAAAAAAATTTTTTTAGCCTTTCATTTGTTTTTAATGTTCCAAGTTTTTATTTAAATTCTATTTAACGTATTTACATTAGTTTCAGGAGCAGAATTTAGTGATTCACCACCTACATATAACACCCAGTGCTCAACACAGCAACTGCCTTCCTTAATCCCCATCCCCCATTTAGCCCACCCCCCACCCACCTCTCTCCAGCAACCCTCAGTTTGTTCTCTGTAGGAGCCTGGCTGGCTCAGTCCCTTAAGTGTCTGCCTTTGGCTCAGGTCATGATCTCAGGATTGGCTCAGGCATGATCCCGTGGTCTTGGGATCAAGCACTGTGTCAGGCTCTCTGCTTCTCCCTCTCCCTCTGCCCCTACCCACCCCACTCCCTGCTTGTGCTCTATCAAATAAATAACATCTTTTTTTTAAAAAGTCTTTTTTGCCTCCCTCTCTTTTTTCTTTCCCCTGTGTTCATCTATTCTTTTTCTTCACTTCTACATATGAGTGAGATCATATGGTATTTGTCTTTCTCTGACTGACTTATTTTGCTTAGCAGAATACCCTCTAGCTCCATCCACATCCACATCATTGCAAATGGCAAAATTCCATTCTTTTTTATGGCTGAGTAATTTAATTCCATTATACACACACACACACACACACACACATATATGTATATATATACACACACACATACATATACACACACACACACTGACATACACCACATCTTCTTTATCCATCTCTCAGTTGATGGATACTTGGGCTTTTAACATGATTTGGCTTTGTTGACAATGCTATTGACATCAGGGTGCATGTGCCCCTTTGAGTTGGTATTTTTGTATCCTTTGGGTATATATCCAGTAGTGCAATTCCTGGGTCGTAGGGTAGCTCTGTTTGTAACTTTTTGAGGACCATCCATACTGTTTCCCAGAGTGGCTGCACCAGCTTGCATTCTCACCAACAGCGTAAGAACATTCCCCTTCCGCATCCTTGCCAATGTCAGTTTCCCGTGTTGTTGACTTTAGCCATTCTGACCCATCTCATTGTAGTTTTGGTTTGCATTTCCTTGATGATGAGTGATGCTGAGCATCTTTTCATGTGTCTGTTGGCCATCTGTATGCCTTCTTTGGAAAAATGTCTATTCATATCTTCTTCCCATTTCTTTTTTCAAATATTTTGTTTAATTATTTGTCAGAGAGATATATATATATATAGAGAGAGAGAGAAAGCATGAGCAAGGAGAGGGGCAGAGGGAGAGGCAGGCTCCCCACTGAACATGGAGACTGTTGCAGGTCTCAATCCCAGAACCCTGGATTCATGACCCGAACCAAAGGCAGACACTTAACTGATCCACCCAGGCATTCCTTTGCCCATTTCTTAACTGCATTATTTGTTTTTTTGGGTGTTGAGCTTGATAAGTTCTACATAGATTTTGGATACTAACCCTTTATCAGATATGTCATTTGTAAATATCTTCTCCCATTCTGTAGGTTACCTTTTGGTTTTGTTGATTGTTTCCTTTGCTGTGCAGAAGGCTTTTATCTTGATGAAGTCCATATAGTTCATTTTTGCTTTTCTTTCCATAGCATTTTGTATGGGAATTCATGATGTGTTTACTTAAGCAGCTGTGGTGGTTTAGTGAATCTGCTTTCTAGAAGTTGTCCTTCTTGGGTTAGAAGTGCTCTATTCTTGTATGCTGGCTGCATATACTGCACCCACATTCCTCAGTATACACCACTTTTCTCGGTTACGGTCTATTTAGGAACACCTAGAACTTCTAACTGGAATGATTCTTCTTTTCCTGTGGGCTTTTACTCAAGAAAAGACTGTTTGCAGTAGATATAGAACATCCCTTTCTCTCTCCCTCCTTTTTTTTTTTTTTAAAGATCTTATTTATTGGACACAGAGGGAGAAAGAGAAAGGAGAGGGAGCACAAAAAGTAGAGGGAGAAGTAAAGGGAGGGGGAGAAGCAGGCTCCTCGCTGAGCAGGGAGCCCGATGAGGGGTTTGATCCCAGGACCCTGGGATCACAACCTGAGCCAAAGGCCGAGGCTTAACCGACTGAGCCACCCGGGCGCCCTAGGACATCCCTTTCTCATGGTCCAGGGTCTCCTCTACTTTGGTCTTAATAGTGATGTTTTATTTTAATACAAAATAACTCCCAAGTCTGATTTATATTTACCTTACCTTTCCTTCTTAGCTGATTATCTAAACTATCATTCGTATTCCCTGAAAACTTCTGTCCTTTGCCTATCCTACATAAGTTGTTAAATTTACATTTTTGTTATAAACTTAGTAAGTCTTAACCATTAATTATAGCATGGAGTCTAGTTATGACAGGTCACTTGCATCTTTCTGGTACCACTCAGTGACAGTCATGCTGTCTTAACATTTTCCTTCCTGGTCTCTGTGGTTCCGTTGCAGCTCTATAGTGTATGTCCATTTGTTTTCATGTTATACCTGCACAACAGGGTCAAGGGAATTAAATTCTGTAGGATAAAGTTATAAAAGATGTCCTCCTTCAAAAAGTTCATGTCTTTGCTCTGCTTTTCCTTCAGCTGTCTTCATAAATGCTATTGAAAATGTTTTAGTAAAACTAAAGTCTGTATATTTTGACAAATTTTAAATTCTTTATCCATAGAAATATAAATATCCTGTACAAAAATAAAAGTTTGCTTATTTTAAGACCTCTGGGGACATAAGTGAAATATGTGAGTCTATTTTTATTTTGTCTTTGAGTTATGGATAGGTTCATATAAACTTTGGAGTCTGCCATATAAATTCCACCCTTCTAGTTTCTATACCGTGTGTTTTATTATGACCAAAATTTAAGAGCTCTAACTCGTAGAAAGATACTGTCATTTGAAAAATTCATGACTAATTCAAGTCATGACTGCTTTTATCAGGTAATAGAAAAGGCCAATAAATGACGGTGATTGGGAATCTGGCTCAAAGAGGAACACAGGTTTGCATCCTAAACCTCATGAAAGCAATCAGTCTAAGCACGGGAAACAAGTTTTCAGCGTGGACGTAGGAGGAAAATCAAATGCTGCCCCAAATTTGTGCATTCAGCAGTTACTTATTGATCACTAACTATGTTCTTACCAGTAAAGTAGGTCTGTGAGAGAAAGGAGTTGTGCCTTGATAGGGCTTTATAGAGTAAATTCACCTGAGAAATAAAATGACATATTCTACAGCTTTTGATAGTTACATCATCATTTTGAAAAGTGAAGTGTTGCATTATTTAAGAAGAATTTTTCACCTTTTTCCCAATGACTTCTCAACTTGTTAATTTTATGAGATAGCAAATGAAAGTTTCCAGGCACAGGGATACATCATTAATCAATAAGAAGAAAACTTTATATTCTACTCAAAAGGATATTTAAATACTACTCACCCAGCTGTATGTTATAGTGCATTTCTTTCTCAGCCCTTTATTGCCAAGAGTCCTTCTTCTGATTGTTTCAAAAGTCCAAACGGCAATTAAGGATCTGTGTCCACATCCACTCTGGGAGGGGGTGTAGGGGTAGAGGGAGGGCCCTTAGGTTTAATCAGAATTGGCTGTAGGGACTGAATCAATCTGGGTTTGGGTGGCAGGTTTTAAGTCTTTCCTTGTTGGATTAGGTCTGGGTATATTAAGTGGAGATCAGATAAGTGTCCAGGATGGAGGCACAAGTTTGGAATTAATTGGCATATGAATAATACATAAATCCAAGGGAATAAAGGAGATTACCAACCGAGTGAACATAGATACTGAAGAGAGTGTTCCCAAGGACTGAGATGAGAAGGAACCCTAAAAGAAAATGGAGCATTGAGATCTGTGCAGAGTAGGAATGTGGTAATCTGGAAGTAAGAAAAAGAGAATTGTGAGAGGGTGGCCCATTCTGTCAAGTGCTACAGACAGATCAAATAAATGAGTTCTAAGAATTAACCACTAGTTTCGTTGTGGTGGTGATCATTGATGACTTTGATAGGAATAATTTTACTGGATCAAAAGTTGGGAAATAACTGGTTGGAAGTGTTCATGTGGAGGATGAGAAGTTGGAGACAAAAAGAAAAAAAAAAAAACACTATGAACAACTCTTGGAAGCAGGTCAGTCGTAAAGAGAGTGAGACGACGTGGCAGTGCGCCAGGGGGCGGCAGGTGGCGCTGAGGCAGGCCTGTCTTCAGGTCCATGGACAGTCACATGCCAGGCGTGTGAGCGCTGGCTCTGGAGAGAGCCGGTGACCTCAAGTGACCTTGCCGTGGGTAGACATAAATTTTTGAGATGTTTGTCATTAATACATTAGTACTAAAAAGGAAAGATTAATCGAGCCAGCTGTTCGAACGTACAGACATTCTTCCCTTTTCGCCTCTTGCTCTACATCCATAGTTTCTCCCTATTTTTCTCTGAAAGCTAGGTTTTCACTCTTATGCTTATGAGTCCTCCACATGATAATTGGTTATTCGTATGCCATTCTTCCATCCTGGCCTAAGATTTTTGAGAAGGACCCTATTTTATTTTGCCGTGTTTCCATCTCCTAGCTCAGCTCCTGGCACACGGCAGATGCTCCCTAAATGTGTTTTGTAGGAATGACTCTTACGTTGCATCTCGGCATATGAAGTAGTCGATGTAAAGGTCAGGATCTTCCCGGAGTTCGCTATTCATTTCTAAACAGAGATCGTGTCTGGTCGTTTTGTTTCCCAGAGCCCGTGTGGAACAGGCATAGTGAGGACCGGCTCTCTGCAGCTCAGCAGCACATCTGCCGGCAGTTCATCTTTGAAGAGGACAAAGCGAAAAGCACCTTCCCCACCCTCCAAAGTACCCCTGCATCAAAGTGATGACAACAGTCCCATCACTGGTAACGTGACTTTTCCCATTAACATTACGTGTGCATTAGGTCTTATTTCAGACAGACAGTAAAGTGATAGAGGTTATAAATCAGGTCTTCTTACTAAAAGACGATACTTACACTAAGGCTTTTTAATTAATTTTAATAATATTTAGATAGCCCCTGATTATTCTCACTTAACTACCTTTTAAAAATCCGCAACATAAAAAAAAAAAAAATTGCCTGGCTCCCTGACCCTCAGATTGGGTGTGTGGTCATCTGTGAATCTCTTCAGGACACTCACGTTCCAGGATTGACTCCCTGTAGGAAGGGGGAGCTAAGTCGATTTTAGTTGCTTCAAAGCTGGATGGTGAAATGGCTTCTAACAAAGTTAGGGCTATCTCTTCCCAAATTACATACACATGAATTAAGCTACTAAGGGATTACTATATCTGTGACTTGTTTGTAAGGTGTGCTGCTTCTGTCTCCCAGTCTTGCAGGCAGGACGTGCAGTTCCTTCGGACGGTGTTTTGGAAGCAAACTCTCCTGAGGGGCTGCCCAGCCCAGGTAGGACACCTTTACTCCACATCACGTAGTTCCTGGAAAAAGACATTTCAAGGTCGTTGAGGAATGAATCTAGTTATAATGCTCTGTCTGTGAAAGAGACACAGATGCTTTGACTCTTCTTTCCCAAATTTTATATTCTGAAACGAAAAAATTTCCACCCTGGGTTGAGTATGAAACTGACAGGACTCAAAATTTTAGTTTTGTGATGGTACCATAAGAACTTTCCTTATGCCAAGTCAGGTTACCACTTATTATTAATGTCCTTCCCAAGAGGAATGACACATGTTAGTTAGGAATGTACTTTAGTGTGTTCAGAAGAAACTTACACTAGTGTGTAAGGTACCATTGTTTACACAACTGTTGTAGGTATGAATCTGATGTACATAGTGTCCTAGTTAAGCGGTAAAAATTTGTTATCTTGAAGTATTTCCTATTATATGGTGTCATTTTGGATTCTTTAAATAAATGAAATGCCAGTAAAAATTAACTTCATACTGTTTCCCTATGTTCTAATAGTAACTATTATAAGAATAAATATGGTAAAATTTCTTAATTCTTAGACTTAATGTTAGCTATAAATGAATATGAAAGACTAATGTCTAACCAAAAATAGAATATTACTCTGTCAGTACTTTAGCATGGGTATAATTTTATAGGTATGAAAATTGCTCAATAGAACCCTATCTAATTTTTATAATTAATGTTCATAAGCACAGGAGAAACTCAGGAGCGCCCAAATGCTCCTAAATCTTTAAATACTTAGGTGATTTTTAGGAATTTGAGATTTTGACCCATCTTATATAAGAATTCTCCTGTCCTCTGTGATTAAAAAATTATCCTTATATAACTAGTCGTGACTTTTCTTATTTCTTAAGTCTTACCCAGAATAATATCAATGATACCTCAGGTTTCTAGACCTCCAGCACCTTTGAAAATACTATTTCATGCTATAGTCTCTTCATTTGCTGTATATGCAGAATTTATTTGCGAAAGATAATGGTCTTTAATGTTTTGTCTGTCTGCCTTTTGTAATGCATTTTGCATGCCTTGACTTTCTGGAAAAGTTCAAAACATGTTTAAATTTGCTGTTTAGAAATCCTTTGTCAATTGAATTAATGTTAAACCAAGTACTATAAGGTCTTTCAACTTTGAAATGTACATGTTAGCATAATACATGTCAGTTAACCATAATCCTGGTATATTTTTCTTGTTCAAAATCTTAAAAGATCTCAACCATCTATATATATTTGCCAACCTCATTAAAAAACCTAAAGTAATATTTGTATTTATGTTCAAATGTTGAAGTTGTTCTCAAATAAAACTTCACAGTAAAAAAAAAAAATTCATTTTTTTCCACAAAGGAATTTTATTTATATAATATCAAACCATATAAGTGAAATGAGAAGATTCGGAAGTATTAGAAAGGAGGTGTGAATGCTATTCAGACTTTGCTTGGTATCTCTTTCTCTCCCCCCCTTGTTAGCTCTTCTCGTTTAACACATGGATAATTGTGAGCTAATAGATCTGATTTATTCGAAATGCTTCTTGTTCTCTGCTTGCCTTAACTCTGTTGTCTAAGTGCCGTTTCCACAGATTTTACTTCTTTGGCAGACTCCTCCCTTGGCCCCGGGCTCCCCAGTCACGAACACTGCACTGTGCCCAGACTGTTGGATGAACCCTCTCTCTCTGAATGCCCTGGAACGCCCGAGGCGGCCGTAACATCTCTGACATGTAGGTGGCTGGGCCTTTCCTGCCTGGTGCTTGGTTTAATGCAGATTAAGATTATCACCAGGTCAGCATTTCATTACTTGGCTACCCTTTGTGTAAAAAGGTCTCAAAGAAATATTAGTTTCCTCCTTTCACTCGAAATTCTCTTATAGGTTTGGAGGTTATGATGTTTTCCCTAACCAGATGAATATGACAAGGCCTAAGATGAATAAAGCAAGTGGTTCTGGAGGATTTCAGCTTTTCTTCTATTAGGCTTTCTGCTTTTTTTGGCAAAACTCTAAACTCTGTATTTTCAGTGTTCAATTTTATGAATATTAAAGAATATATATATTATATATATATATATAATTTTTTTCTTTCTTTTGTTATCTAGTCCTGGCTTACTTTCTGAAGTATTGCTTTTGATTGGGATTTTTATATTAAATTATTGGAATTATTTTGTTACCAGATGGCAAAAATTTATAGTTAGGTAATACTTGCATTTCATTATAAATAATTTTATTCAATTTTTTATTAACTCAAAATGAGTCCTTATTTAAAATTATTTAAAATTAATATCACATACTGTTTATAGTAATGCAAAATTGTGCAGCCAGTTTGGAAAATAGTTTGATAATTTTTTTTTAAAGATTTTATTTATTTATTTGACAGAGACGGACAATGAGAGAGGGAACATAAGCAGGGGGAGTCGGGGAGGGAGAAGTAGGCACCCTGTGGAACAGGGAGCCCACTGTGGGTTCGATCCCAGGACCCTGGGATCATCACTTGAACCAAAGGCAGATGCTTAACAACTGAGCCACCCAGGCACCACGACAAATTTTTTAAAATAAAATTTAAGCATTCATTTTTCTGTATAGCCCAGGAGTCCCACTCCTAGGGATTTTCCAAGAAAAATGAAAACCTCTGTTCACACAAAAACTTAACATGTAAATTATTTTAGGATTTTTATTCATAATTGCCCCAAGTGGGAAACAACCCAATGTCCCTAAACTGAGGAATGGATGAACTATGGTCAGTCTGTACATTGGAATGCTACCCCCTACCCATCCAAAGGAATGAATACTACATGCGGTGACATGGCTGAATCTCCAAAGCCTTGTGTTAAACGGGGAAGCCAGTTGTAAATGGCTAGATGTTGAATGATTTCATTCATATGACATTCTTGCAAGGGTGAATCTATAGAGAAAAGAGTAACCAGGATCTAGACTTAGGGGGAAGGGATGATCACCAGAGGACCTGGGGTTTTTGGAGATCGATGGACTTGTTCTATATCTTGATTTTGATTGTAATAATTAAACTTTCAAAAGATGACTTCTGTTATTCTTTAAACATTTATACTTTCAAAGTTGTTAAATCTTAAAACTTTACAGAGATTTTGAACACTGTATTCTTTGAAAGCGACTGTTCTTCCCTTAAAACTTATGAAGCTGGAATATGATCATTGTGCTGCCTTATTTGTGGAATTTGTTGTTTACAACCCTCACTGAGTCTTTTTTTATTGTCCTAAAATGTGGCCATCATATAACATATACAAAACAAAGTTGATTTTTTATTTTTTCAAAGCTTGGGGAAATTTATGCTAGTCAGCCAACCAACTCTGAAAGTTTTTTTGGATTATTAGAATTTTTATTTTTTAATTTTTTATTTTATTTTATTTTTTAAAATACTTTATTTATTTATTTGACAGAGAGAGATCACAAGTAGACAGACAGAGAGGGGGAAGCAGGCTCCCTGCTGAGCAGAGAGCCCAATGTGAGGTTCAATCCCAGGACCCTGAGATCATGACCTGAGCTGGAGGCAGAGGCTTAACCCACTGAGCCACCCAGGCGCTCTGGATTATTAGAATTTTTAAAAAATAATCACAATCTTTCCTAAGACTTTTAAGAATAGGAATACTCTTCAAGCTAATAAAATATATATATACACACATATATAATATGTGTGAATATATATATATATTTTTAAGCAAGCCTATATGATGCTTATAACTACCAAGTTATAAAATTTCAGAAAAATAATTTGAAAAGATTTTTGAAATACATAACTCATTCTTTAACTGAGACTGGTTTCTCAGTGAGGAGTCCTATACTTAGAAGTTGAAGTACTTTTTTTTTTTTTAGGATTTATTAGAGTGAGAGAGCATGTGCATGCCTGTGCCCACCAGTGGGGAATGGTGGGGGAGGGGCAGAGGGTGAAGGAGAGACTCTCAAGCAGACTCCCTGCTGAGTGTGAATCCCAAGACAGGGCTCATCCCAGGACCCAGAGATACGTGACCTGAGCTGAAATCAAGAGTCAGGTGCTAAACTGAGCCACCCAGGACGCCTATATGAAATAGCTTTGATGGGCAAGAGAGAAATAGAGATAACAATAACTTGCTAAGCGTTTCCTCAGTTAAACTAATTTGTAAGGAGCTTAAGATATGCTAAGGGGCCATTTATAAAACACATTTGCATCTAAACTGGAACAGACGTTAATTTTCTCAAACAGTTTTCAAATTATATAAATGTACTCTTACTGCACAAACATGATATACTATTGTAGGCACATAATATTATACATTGGTATCATAATGATGCTTTCACATGTCATAATAAAATAAGACTTGCCAAAATATATTTTTTAAAAATTCATTTAAATTCAAATTCTTTAATATTTTTCCTGTTGAGTAATCTCCTTTTTTTACTCACAATGAAACTGTCAATAAAAGTCTCCATATTTGTATGTTAAATAGCATAAATAGCATACTTTTCTGCCTAGAGATAAAATTAAAGACATACATTACTTTAAATACTCAAGTACATTGAAGTTTTTATTAAATTTTGTGGATGTGCTGATCACTATAATCTAATGCTACACCATCCCCATCCCCCATTGTGGTAAAATTAAATTTTGTTCAGCTGCTATTGTGTAAATGGCAGTGTTAGATTATACTTAAATAAGCAAAGATTCAGAGACTCATTCTTTGGTTTAAATTAAATTTCACAGCTACTGTGGATACCAATTAGGATGTCTCCTCTTTTAATCTGTTGGACATTTGTTGTTGGTACTAAAGGAACAATGACAAAACTCATTCTTATACAATGAAATATTAACTGCAGTTTTTGAAGAGAATCATTCTTTCACACACACACACACACACACGCACACACTCACACACACACTGATACGGGATGATTTTTTCAGCCATAGTTAAGTGGAGAAACAGAAGGTGAAAAACATCAGCTATAGTATGCTTCCATTTATATTAAATGGACCCATAAAAAAGAAGGAAGCATGAGTATGCGTATCTGCTTGTATGCTCATTATACTTTCTGATAATATGTAGGAAAAACCTGTTAAAGGAAGTTGCCTCTGAGAAACTGAGTGGGAATAATTTTCATTGTATATAAGTGTCTAAATGGCTTTTAATTCTGGTTTTGTATTAGAATCACCTTAGAAGCCTTAAAAATTCCTGGTGCCACCCTTCAGAGATTTTTTTTTTTAAGATTTTATTTATTATTTATTTGACAGTCAGAGATCACAAGTAGGCAGAGAGGCTGGAAGAGAGAGAGGGGGAAGCAGGCTTCCTGCTGAGCAGAGAGCCCGATGTGGGGCTCAATCCCAGGACCCTGGGATCATGACCTGAGCTGAAGGCAGAGGCTTTAACCCACTGAGCCACCCAGGTGCCTCCCCTTCAGAGATTCTGATTTAACAGGTGTGGAGAGGGTGTAAACACTGGTATTTTTAAAAGGGGCTCAGGTAGTTCTCCATTGTAGTTCTGATAACTTCTGAGTCAGATTTTATAAGTATACTTGTATAGATATAAAATTTTAAAACCTCATGTTCTTTTAATTAATATTTAGAGCTATTATATGAATGTAAAATCATTTAAATTCAAAGATACATAGCTATCTCTCAGACTGAGACATGTAACTTGAAGATTATGAGTTTAAATAACCTTTTTCTCTACCATGAATAAAACCTAGCATGATCGCATATTATTTTTAGAATTGTATATGTCCAAGATAATTTGACTATATGTTAATGTGATTACTCATCATTAGAGGATTATTTTCTTATTAGTTTTGGATGATCATTTAAAAGAGTCCAGCTAATTATTATTTTTAAAATTCCTTTCTTGCTGGGATTGCATAGGATGAATGAGGCAAATTAATATTTAGGATTATATCTTCATTTCTTTGTAGCTGGAATAAGCTCTGATCATAGCCTTGAAGAGATAGATGAAAAGGAAGAACTGAGTGAAGTGCCCAAAGATGAGACTGAAAATATTTCTCTGAAGTCACAAGCTATTCCTTTTGGATCTACTCATATAATAAATACACTGAAAAATGATCCTGACTCAGCCGTTGGCAATGTTACTGGAGAGTCCTCACAGAACTCCAAAGAAGAAAAACAAGAAGCTAGAAACACAGATAGACAGTAAGTAGTCTATTTGCTGGAAGTGTCAGTGATGGTTTGTTTAATGAGTACTAGTCTCTGAATTATAGATCTGATATTATAAACACAAATATAGTAGTCTCTTTAGACTCTGTTCACCATCATTACCAGAATGCTTATTAATAAAGTATCCATATGCATGTTTTGTTTTTAAATAAAATCAAAATCAACAGTTCTGGTATCCCTGTGTGAGACAAACCATAACGTGTAGTTAATTTGTGTGACTCAAATATAAAAGTATCTGTTTGTATTGTATGGGTTTTGCCTATTTTCTGTTTGATCTAAATGAAACATTTAATTTTTAAGTTTCACCAAATGCTTCTCAAGAATTTCCACTGATGTATAAAACAGTTCTGCATATTAGATTATGATGTTAAGTTACTAATTTAGTTTTTATAGTCAACTTTATAATGCTGAGAGAGCACTTTCCACTTGGCCCTAGGAATTGGTCTATACTACAGTATGCTTATATTGTGTTAGAAATGCCACCTCACGAGTAAAAATGAAATTAAGTAAGCAAAGTAAACCATCTTCATCAAAGCTTTACTATAATTTTCATGGGAGTGTCACCAAATTAAACCCTTCTATCACTAAAAATAAGACAAAAAAACACTTGAGGTCAGCCCACATCCTGATTTGCCAGAAGTTGGCTTTGTCAGATGAAAGACTTAAATATTTCATTCAGTTTCCTTTTTCTTTAAAAGACAAATAATAATAACAGAAAGACACTGTTTTTGGAAAAGTATCCATTTTACCAGGCTTCTTAGATCCTTCCTTTGAAAGCTAATGGTTCATAGCAGCATTTCCTCTCAGTTTTTTTGTATTTTTTCTTTGCTATTAAATTTCCAGTATTTGGCAGAAGAAAGATGATTATTTCAATCCATCTGTCTTTGGAAATTATTGCCTCTTTTCTCATCTGGCGCATGCATGTGTGTGTGTGTGTGTGTGAGTGTTTAAATAGTATCAGTATATAACATATAATATCCTGTTTTGCAGAGGGCCACACATAATGGTATATGATGCAAGTCGTGGAGAGAGGGGAGTTGACAGTTTAAGAAACTTGAAGTCATTGGGCCCACACCAGGAGAATGGTGAGTTCCATAAACACTAATAGCCAATGTTTTCAGAGCACTTACTGTATGCCAAAGGGCCATTCTTAAAACTTTATATACATTAACTCATTTAATCTTGTCTATTAACTCATTTACAGGTCTTACCATTTTCAGTTCCACTTTATGGTTCATTGAACCACAGTGATGCTATGTAATTCACAAGGGTTCCCGTAATTAGTAAGTAGCGGACCCTGGATTTGAACTCAGGCAATATTACTGTCACAAGCGCTATTAACTACTGTGTGTACTATTTTTGTTGTTAAATCTTAGACGTTGTTTAACCTAGATCTTGGATCTTAAAATGTATACTCTGTGCATCCATTTGTGATCTATTTCCCTTTTTTTTTCTTTTTACTGACTCCCAAGTCCAAAACTGTTTTACTTAGGTGAAACTTGTCTGCATGGTTTTTAATCTAATTGCATAATGTTGACATCTAATTATGTGATGTTATTTACCAGTATCTTCCACACCCCAACTCCCAAGTCAAGACGTTTCTTTGCGTTGTTATATTTCACTCCATTCTGTTTTTAGGACTATGCTCATTTTTTTTTTCTTTGCAAGACATATGATTTCACCCATTCATTCAACTATCTACCAAATCCTGTCACTTCACTAATTTTGTTACTTGCTTACTAGAAGCCATGTATTTCTCTAAAAGGTCTTGTCGGCTCAACCAGATTGGGCAATCTTTTGGATCAGAGAAATTACATCCAATACTTTGAATTCCTCATAGCACCTAGTAGAATACTGACCTATTGTTAAACTATACAAGTCATCAACTTAAGTTTTTTTTTTTGACTTTACAATGGTGTGCAAGTGATACACACTCCATAGAAACTGTACTTTGAATTCTAAATTTTGGCATTTTCCTGGGCTAGCAATGTGCTGTGTGATACTTTCGCACAGTGCTGGGCATCAGCAGGTCTGGCTCCCAGTTGGCCTTCCAATGGTAAGAGCCCTCACACCTGCCACCATTCTGCTGTTCACTTTCAGTACAATAGTTAATCAGTTACATGAGATACTCAGCCCTTTACTATAGAAGAGGCTCTGTGAGAGAATGATTTTGCCCAACTGTAGGCTAATGTGTTTTGAACACATTTAAAGTAGTATAGTAGTAGTAGTATATATAGTAGTATAGTATAGTATTCTGTAATATTCTGTAGTCAAATGTACTAAATGCATTTGACTTAACAATATGTTCAAGTTATGATGGAATAGGTTACAATGTAACCCTATCATTAGTTGAGGAAGATCTGTACTTAAGGTTGAAGTTCAGAAAAATGACACTACACAAATAGAAGATGCGAGGAATGCACAATGGTATTATAAGAAAATATGAAGGAATTTGCTTATGAATTCTCATAGTCCAGTCTGTTATATTAATATACAAAACTAGGTGAAGATTCTTAGAAAACATAGGCATATACATATTCATATTTGGATAAAATGTGGATTATTCCAGTGTCACAAGTGGATAGACTGATGTAGATATATGTTGTTTTACCTATGTAGGATGTGTTGGTTATTTTAAATAGGTCTCTGGTTCATTTTCCCCATGGTCAGTACCATCCTGAGATAAAATACTGAGAAGTTCTAAAAGTATATAATTTCCCCATCCTTTTCCTCTTGATTCAGTTCTTCACAACATACATTCTGATGGCCAATAGAATTTTACTGAGAAATCATGCTGCTTCCTTCTTTTAAAAATGATGGATCATTTTTGCTAAGATTTTGGCATCAAGTTAGTGCTAGGGTCACAGTTATATTTCTGTAAGAATATTTTTTTGGTTTACATTTGATTTGCAATGACCTCTGTTGACTCCAGGTGGTTGTGTTTTTTTCTGTTTTTTAAAATTAAAGTATTTAAGCAATTTTTTAAATAAATTATTTCTATTATCTTAAAAACAGTTTTATAGTTTTCTTCCTTTTTTATCTACATTATATACTTGTTTCAATCATTCTTCTGACAGATGATTCATTTTGTAGATGTTGTTGCCAGTTTTGAGTAGGGGAAGGAAAAGATAGTACAAAATTTACCTTTTCCTTCTACTGGCTATCATTGGAAAATGACCTAACCATTTGTTGACATTTGGTTGGTGTCATTATCAGGTATGTATGGGGATGGATTAGCTACTAAATCCAGCAGTGATTCCAGGTTTCCAGTCCTGTCATTGGGAATAATTGTGAAATTTTGATGAGAAATTCAGAATTGGTGAATAGTGAAAAATAGACATTTGGAGTTCCAAAAGCAATTAGTTAGGGTTTATAGGAAAATGAATTTAAAATATGTTGATTTACTTTGTTTTGGAAAATATTTCTGTTGTGTAACTGGGCTATACCTATATTCACTGGAAAATGAGAAATAGGCAAGAAAGAAGAGAATACATTTACATTCATTTCCTGGTACCAGGGACCATTTCTTTTGTGCTTATAGAGGTGTTGACAATAGTACTTTTCATATAGATATTAAAAATACTTACAAACCAAGTAAAAAACAGCATAGGCAGAAATGTGTCTTTTTCATGAAAATCAAATGTGTCACAAAAGTTAATAATTTGAGTCATTGAGAGGTCACTTGTATAGAAAACAAATATTCTGCAAATCAGTTGCATTTTTTAAGGAAGAATAAAAATGAAGTCCATTTGAAAATTAGATATTTAATTTAAGAACTTGCAACATAATAGAAAATTTAACAACCATGACCAAAAAAACCATGCAGTTAGGTAGGGTGTACAAAGATGAAGGTATGTTCATATACAAATTTACCTGGCAACATAATTTTTTCCTCTTGCATGCATGTTTCTTTTTGTTCTGGGGAATATCCTATCTAATTAGCATGCTACATAAATGACATATAAAATATAATACATATTTTCACCTTTTTACATCTGAGGAAGCTGGGTTTGGCTCAGAGGTGTTAAGTAACATATAAGTCCAGCTGGGTTCTGGACTCAGGTTTCTATGATGCCAAAGCCCAAGCTGTTTTTCCTGATGCTCTTACCTGCTTTTATATCATTAGTGAGCTGAAAATTATCTGTAGAATTCAGACCAACCTATTTCAGTTTGGGGGAGGCAGGCATTGAAAACTTGAGGTTTTTCTACTTTGTTCATATTTGACTTGGCAATATTTTTTTTTCTCTCAGTGGATCAAAATGAAAGAATTGTCACTCCACCAAACACAGAAGATCATATGAAAAATGGAGTGAGGAGAACAATAATCAACGTAGGAGGCGTTGCCAAAAATAACAATGTGGACATGGAAGTTGACAGACTATCAGACTATCAAGCGCATAAAACTGATACCGCTGACAGTTACAAGGAGAATCACCTGGCTGCTTCATTAGTACAGGACCCAAAACTGAATCAATCCAGTGAAGAAAAGACCAAAATGCAGGATGCAGCCATTCAGACCATCCCTTCCACTGACAGCTCTGATGGGAACCACCGAGATCATGATTTGTCTGATTTCAAAGTTAATGAAAGTGTGCAAACTCCAAGTAACAATAAATCAACTCGGTCCTCCTCTTCAAGTCCCCAGGATGCTGTAGATGCCTCAGGAACATTCAGGAGTCAGGGCCCCCTAAATGTACATTCAGAAAATCAACTCCCCATTAAAGGTCCAGTTGGTTCACACAGTAATGATGATCTTTTGCCTCCTATAGATGGGATTGATAAGGATTCAGCTATTTCTCATGGGAAGAATTATCCATTGTATAGACAGGACTATGATCCCAAGCCAAAACCTTCAAATGAAATCACGAGAGACTACATACCCAAAATTGGAATGACTACTTATAAAATTGTGCCTCCCAAATCCCTGGAGATATTGAAAAATTGGGAATCAGAAACCACTGGGGATAAAGATGATCAGGAGATACATACTTTAGGAAGAAAGCACACTCATGAGAGTTTGAAAGAAACTGCAATCCAAACAGAAGATCTTATTATTTCTGAAAGCCCAAAGGTGCCACAGGCAGACGTTCAGCTGAAGCTTCCCCCAAGAACAGGGCATCTAGCGCACAGCATGGAGAGTTCACCCCACCTCGCCATGGGAAATCCTCTGAAGCCTCCTCCCAGAACGACGAAAGACACTGGTACAGCTCCTTTTGTGCCGAATTTGGAAGATATAAATAATATTTTGGAGTCAAAATTTAAATCTCGGGTTTCAAATCCCCAGACCAAACCAAGTTCTTTTTTCCTGCAAATGCAAAAAAGAGTTTCAGGTCAGTATGTGACATCTGCAGCTGCCAGGAGTGTCCACGTGGCCCCTAACCCCACTCCACAAGAACTACTAAAGAAGGAGGGGGAAAGGGATGCGATACCACCTCCGGAGGAGCAAACTCTTTCTCCCTTAAGTAAGACAGCCCCATCCCTTCCACAGCCCCATACGAAAAACCCTCAGGATGACAGCAGCAGCCAGAAGCCCACTGAAACCTTTCCTCCTCCCGGAGCTCCAAAACCTGCTCCTCTTCTGGCCAGTCAATTAGCGGCACTAAATCTGAAGACTTTGAAAACTTTTGGGGCCCCGAGACCTTACGTGAGCTCTGCTCCGTCTCCCTTTGCCCTTGCTGTGGTGAAACGATCCCAGTCTCTCAGCAAAGTGCGCCCAGAGCCGAGCGACGAGGGTGCGGCCGCCCCCCCTCCACCTGACGCAGAAGAAGGGAAGTCTCCTTCTGAACATCAGGTTGTGGGCATCCCACAGCTGTGTGTGAGTGAGGAGGTAAGGTGACCGTTTTAAAAATAAGGGATTCCAATACAGCCTGGTTTCAATGAGGGTCGACAAGCGTGTTGGTGTTTGTGTGTGACTTAATTCTGAATTCCTATTAATCTAATAGCAAGCTACCATAGGGGTAAAAAGAGTAGTAATACATAAAATCTGATTATTTACTCTCGAAGCTATTATTAATTTAACACAATTGGGTAGTACTATAAAGGTCATCATTCTATAATTGTATCATTAGCAAATACAGTAATTTAAAGTTTCTTCGCTCCTACATTTGCATAGCTTACTGCTTTATAGTTCTGATTCTATTTTCCTCTTTTGCTTTTCTCAGTTTGTTAGCAACTTTTCTGGATTTTCTGGTTTCTTTTCTTCTCGAATTCTACCCAATGGCAAAATAGATAGTTTTAATTATATAGAAACATAAGCAGTATTTATAGACTAGATAAAATAACCAAACATTTCCCAGCTAGACATTTTCAATCACACACACTCAACCTCAGTTACCAAACATTGATACATTGAAATAACTTAAACTAAAACCAGAGTTTAAATATGTAATTTTCTTAATTTCCCATTTTTGTTAATTCAGTGTCAACTTTACCAGTTACTGGTATATTGACTAAAATATCATTTAACCACTGTCTAACTTTAATAACTGACATAAAAAGGGACATTTGTTGACTTCGTATTTGGTCAACTGAGTGTTATAATTTGGTAGATTCAAATAATATAGTCAGAGGAAAGGATGACATTTACAGTATGAATTACAATAATCCCCTTGCAAGTTAAAAAATATTTTGTGTACCTTTACTCTGATAGTGTTTAAAGAATACGTTCAGATTTGTGTGACAGTTCCAGAGGTTTTTCACAGTACTTTTCAAACATTCCTAGAGTAACAGAACATTAACCACACTGCCAAGTAAAGATTTTTTCCATAGTCTCAAAGCAATATTCATCTCGAAGGATATTTCTTTGTATATTTCACATTTATGTTTCTTCGCTTTGATATAATGTCAGGAAGAGATATATGGTATAGAGATTAATTCTTTACTTGGGAACAAAGCCTGTGTTTCTTCTTAGGATGGAATGCCATTCCTAAACAACAGAAGTTTGATTTAGATAATACAGTTTTTGAGTCATTGCCTGAACTCCGTTTAGCTCATCTTTCGTAAAGATGTTTGGCAGTTTAAAAAAGACATTTTTAAGATTATTTGATAATAGTTCCAAGTTAAATCAGTTATTAAATATTCTTTCCTAAGAAGCTTAATTAAATTTCTGATTCTTAAATATGGAGATTCCTAATACTTATTTTTTTAGTTCATGGGAAAAATAAAACATGGTCATCATTTAGCCCCTGTGACTTCCAGAAACACAAAATAAGCTATTACATGTAGCACAGTCATTAATATTCTTTTATTAGAAGGTATGTTAGATTCAGCCAATATAAAATTGTCAATTTGTCCATTTTGTTCTGTCAAAAGTGATAATTTCACAACGTACTATGTTGTAACTATAAAAGTGTGTGGTTTTTTTTTTTTAGTCTGTGGGATTTTTATTATTATTTATTTAGCTCTTCTAGCCAATTCTCACTGGCAAAATCAGCATCATTTGACTTAAGGATAGTAAAATTACCAATGTATTCTTACGGCAAAGAGATGTACCACTTTTCTTCCTCAGCCTCATGAGTTCAAGACAAGAGAAAGTAATACCCTCATCTTCTAGCTGAGCTCTGGCAGCAGAGATAATTCAGTGGGCAAGGAAACTAAGCTATGTCTGA
Organism: Neogale vison; assembly: GCF_020171115.1. NCBI lineage: Eukaryota > Metazoa > Chordata > Mammalia > Carnivora > Mustelidae > Neogale > Neogale vison. Next base: position 61,763,675 of record NC_058093.1, on the reverse strand, counting down.
AACACCAGTGTGGCAAATAGTGATTTTTAAAGAATATTGATGATGACATTTTTTTTTTTAAAAATGACTCATTCTTCACTTGGTATTCATATAAATATTTTGCATTTATTTTTATAGGGAAATAACTCTGCACATAATGAACAGAAATCCCAAATACCATCTCCACCTGACTGCCCATCATTCATTCTTAAGAGACAGAGTTCTTTAACATTCCAAAGCTCTGACCCAGAACAGATCCGACAGAGTTTGCTGACTGCAATCCGTTCCGGAGAGGCTGCTGCCAAACTGAAAAGGGTAAGTTTTCTTTATCAAATGAGTGACAGTGGATCTATTCAACATTGTCAAACTAATACTTAGGGTAAGTTGTTTTCTGGCTTTTGAATCTGAATAGGGAGGGTGCCAGAAGTTACTCTTTGATGGCAAGGGTCATTTTTGAAGTATAAGCTGAAAGAGTCCAGAGTCTTACACATACTTAAAAATATGTCCGGTCTGTTTTCCACACCATGGGCCAGGTGCAGAACGTGGGTTTTCTCTTTATTATATGACTCTACATAGAAAGTACCCTGGACTCTTATTTTATAAATTATATCAGCACAGTAAGAAAAAATTCTTTGAGAAAGAAAATCCCTCCTTAATCTAGAAAAACTGCACCAGCAATACAAGAACCTGCAGGGTTTCAGTCCTAGCTCCCACAGTGATCAAAGTTCACTGCCCTATGCAGGGGATTGGGTGGGGGTGGGTGTTGTTTTATAGATTAGACAAAAAGTATAGGGAAAACCTAAGGAATTTAGATGACTTCAAATATAGAAACTCTGGGTCTAATAGTGGCCTGCCTGAGTGGCTCGCTCCTCTTTACTGAGGTGCAGGAGAACTTAGGTCTCCTGGTTTACCTCTCTTTGGAGCAAATGCCAAAAAAAGTTACAGTGAATTATTTGTAGGTGAGTTTCCTCCCTCTGTCACTTTCATCCACTCAGAGAGGACGCACGCGGTGAAGCCTGGAGCCTGGCATCACCAGACTTCGCAGAGACTGTTGTCTCCCTAAATGTCTTTCTTGTTCTCCCCTTAGTTGTCTTGTTTGCAAGTTCCTCAACACCCAAGACAAGAAAAGTACTCATTATTCCCCTGACTCCCTAGGCATTTCGTTTTGTGAATTCCTTCTCTAATCATTTTAGAAGCTATTTAGAGAAGAGTAAGAGATTTGTTGAGCAAAACACTGAGCTCAACAGAAATGAAATCTGCGAAGGGACAGGAATGCTGCAGAGAAAGAAACGGGAGGGCATCTCGGGCACATCTCCACAGCCGGCCCTGCTTGCGTTAGCCACTTTTCTCCCTGTGTTTCAGCGGAGCCATGAGTGACCGCTGTTTTCACGTAGAGCTCGGCACTCCCAATTGGGCAAACAGGAAGATAGGGCAAAATACTGCCTGCTGTCAGGAGTGGAGGAAAACCTGAAGGGGTAATTCAGGGGACTAGGTTTGAATTTTGTCAGGTATTTGTAGAGTCTGAATTTAGATGCCAGGTGGCAAAAAAGCAAAAAATAAAAAGTGGTTTTGAATACTAAAACTGGTATTTCACAGGTCATAACAGTTATATTTTTATGGGGAAATAGGCCCATGCAAATAAATTATACATTCTCACTTAGGGAAATATTTCTCTTTCTAATCTTTTAAATTAAGGTTGAGTTTCAAATCCATTACTTCTAATTTAAAGCTTTCTCAGTTCAGTACACTTGATAAGCATTTTTTTTTCATAAAGATTTTATTTATTTATCTGACAGAGAGATCACAAGCAGGCAGAGAGGCAGGCGGGGGTGAGGGGGGGGACACAGGCTCCCTGCCGAGCAGAGAGCCTGATGTTGGGCTTGATCCCAGGACCCTGAGATCATGACCCGAGCTGAAGGCAGAGGCTTAACCCACTGAGCCACCCAGGCATCCCTTGATAAGCATTTTTAAGCACAAAAGTACTAAACAGTGAATTTTGGAACACTGAAAAAAAATTAAATTAAAAAAAAATTACCCAAATTAAAACAAAACAAAACAAAAAAAACCCCACTGTACTAGATACTGGGGAGAGGAAGATGAATAAAATGAAGCCTCTGCCTTCTGGGTGTTGACAGCCTGAGACTGAATAGCAGTGGTATATCGGGTCCAGGGGAGAACCAAGGAACTACACAGAAAATCGTTGCAGTACCTTTGTACTAAAGTCACTGGATACAGTAACCCGTTTCAAGGGCTACGTTGCAGAAAACAGTGCATGAAGCTGGGAATGTCTTTTCGGCCAACAGAACTGTACAGGCAAGCAGCTGTGTGCTTGGTGTTCTGGGCTCTGAATTGGCAGTCTCTTCACTTATAAAACTCTCATTGCTTCCAGAATGAGCTGGATGTGAATCAGCATAGAAAGCAGGCCCTAAATGATGATCCTATAATTGTACCCTGTTTCTAACTCACTACTTTAGGTTCTATCGAGGCTAAATTTTATCTCTTTCAGTAGGATATTATCGATAGCTCAGAGTCTTAGAGTGCCAGTTCCTAAATTTTGTTTAATGAAAATTCTTTACATAATCCATTTTATCCCAGTGAAAATGGACACAAGGTCAAGTAAAGTGAATAATATCCCCACTCCATGATCAGTATTTCCGCTTCTTATTATATACCCTAACAAGGTGTGTGTTGTGTGCCGGGACTCGCATATAAGAATATTCATGAAATGTTGTTTGTAATAGCTTCAAATAAATATAACCTTAATATCCAAAAAGAGGATAAATAGTATATTCAAAGAATGGATTATCAAACAGCAATTAATTGGGCAAAATGCAGCTAAACATAACAGTGTAAAGACCTACAAAAATATATATGTGTAAAGTTCAACAGCATGCGTAGGTGGCAATTATTTTTAAAAGTGAGGAAGTAATTATAGAAATCATGATAGGGCTACTTCCACATGGAAAGAAAAGGGGTTGCTGGAGGCTCGTGGGAGCAAGACAGGCACACAATTTAAGAGGGAACCAAAAATATAAGTAATCAAGATAAATATTAATGCAGTATTTTTAAAATGTCTACATGATAGACATTTAGTGATAGAGAAAATGTCAACATTTTAAAGACAAGCTCAGTAGGGAGCTGGAGCTATTCTTTTCTTGGCCTAGGTGCTGGATTATATATATGTTTGTGTTTGTTTTCATTGGGTTGTTTGTTTACATTCAGGGCACTTTTCTGTACGTGTATTATATTTCAAAAAACATTATACTGCAAAAGGAAATAGAAATGGGCACAGGAAGGCTCTGATTCCTTGTGATCTTTGCTTAAGTCCCTTATTTCTGTCCTGTACTGAACATTTCTCCTGGTTTGTTTTAAATTCTAACATTTCTTTTATAGAACAACAGTGAGAGTGCCAAAGAAAATCTTCAGTGATTTTGACAGGAGGTTTACATTGTTCATCAGAAAGTTGGCTCCAGGTTTGCCTATATTTTGGCTCCCAAATGTTCAGTTTAACTCCAGGTACCAACCTGCCTTATGGCTCTGGTTCATACCCGAGTAATTAACCTTCATTATAATAATTGGTTCATATTAGAACAATTATCTAGTTGACTGCTTTAGTATAAATGTAGTCATGAACATGCCACGTTTTTTCATATTTCTTCAGATTTTCTCCACACCTTACCCCTATTTGACCCTAGTGTAGTCACAGTGATCTGTCTCATCTTCTTACAAAGTTTCGGTAAATCTGGTTCAGTATTTGACAATATGTGTTTGGTGTTAAGATTTATATGTGAATCAGCAAATTGTTTTCAGAGAATAAGAGATTAAGGAACCTATTATCGCCGACTTGTGTTGATAAAGGAGTTTCTCTGGCTGCTCTCGGTTCTTGATGATGCTTCCGTTAATAAAGGTCATTACAAGTAGAATATAGGTTTGTAAAAATAAAGTCTGAAAATACACTGACAAATGGTATTTAGTGCTTGGTATTAACCATTCCTTCAGAATACAAAATTTATCTTTGGCTACATGGAAATCTGGAAGGAAGAAAAAAACTGGATAAGACACCCAGAATCTTGCTGGCTTGTTTTATTTGTTTAATTAGTCTGCTTTTTATTCTTATTTCCTTGACTGGAATTTGAACAATCTAAAGCTTCAGGTTGGCACTTCTTTCCCTATATTTTTAAATTAAAAATAAATGATAGTTTCATAGTTCATGCTTCTTACAAGAATAAGAAAGCTACGTGAATATTCCTGAAAAGTCTTTAAAGGGTAGACCGTCAACTAGCAGATGCTCTTATCAGTAAATTTGTTAATGTTACTTTTAAAAATATCTTTATTGTATCATGTTCATTATTCAAAAAACTCAAGCAGTACCTTTTTACTTTATAATGTTTATAAAAAATTACTGTATTCCATTCAAGAAATATCCATTGATCCTACACTGTGCTAGGCACTAAAATAAACACACGTATAATGGGGCATTAAAATAGACAAGGTTTCTGATCTCCCAAAACTTATGAACTAGTCTACAATGTCTTCTCATGCTTGAAAGTTTAGTATACAAAATTTTAAATATCAAACAAAATACCATCCCCCCAAAGTAACTGCTCATGATAGATTACTGTGAAACCTTCCAGAGCACTTTTGTAGTATGTAAATGCATTTACATACCTACAAAAATAGAATCCTGTAAAACATTCATGAATACCTCTTTGAAGTTTTCCATCTTATTATACACACACACACACAATTCTTTTAAGACTACATAGTATTTGACTCTATGAATGAACCATGGTTTAGTTGTTCCTTACATTTAACCGGATTCTGGTTTTTCCAGTCTATAAATGGTGCTACAAAAACATCTCTTAACTTGTATTAGAGTCATCAGTGTGTTTTTTAAATGTTTAAAACAAAATTTCTTTTACTTTACAAAGAGTTATGAGAACTGCAATTTTGGCAGTTATTACAAAAATAATTCCTACACACTGAAACTTTTCAGACCAAAGTTACATAATGAAAAGTCATTACCTGTTTGCTGTTCATTGAAAGGAATCCCTCAGGAATACTACACAAAATGCAGATGAGCTTTCCTTCTTCTGGTGGCAACTTTTCCTTTGTGTTTTTTTGTTTTTTTTCAGGTGGATAGTGTCAACACTCTACTACATTCTGGATTCATAGACAGTCAAGAAAGCTGATAGTTTAGATGATCAATTTTTGTGTAATGAAAGGCAAAAATGAAGCACAAGGAAATCAAATCCAAACTAAATTTGCCCATTTTATTTTCCTTTTCACGAACATACTCTGTTGCTAAGCAGAATCTATGGCCTCTTGTACTTCAGTTTTCTTCTTGGGAGAAGATGATAATGTTCGTTTAAGAATCTAAACTAGCCAACCATTGTAATATAGAGATTAACAATTTTTCTTAAAATATTATTTTATGTATAATATTTCAAAATATTATACCTATTTACGGTCCAGAATGCATTTGTCTTTTTAAAAATGTTCTAAATAATTTGGAATTTCAAGCTACTTAGGAGTATTGGGAGAAAAAAACTACTTTTCATTCATTCTGCAATTGTTTAGGCATAACAGTCCTAGATTTGACTCTTTTAGCCCTTTATATGAAAGCATTTTTTTCATTTTTATTTTATTTCTTTTTTTTTTTACCAATTTATTTATTTTCAGAAAAACAGTATTCATTATTTTTTCACCACACCCAGTGCTCCATGCAAGCCGTGCCCTCTATAATACCCACCACCTGGTACCCCCAACCTCCCACCCCCCCGCCACTTCAAACCCCTCAGATTGTTTATCAGAGTCCATAGTCTCTCATGGTTCACCTCCCCTTCCAGTTTACCCAAAAGCACATACCCTCCCCAATGTCCATAACCCTACCCCCCTTCTCCCAACCCCCCTTCCCCCAGCAACCCACAGTTTGTTTTGTGAGATTAAGAGTCCCTTATGGTTTGTCTCCCTCCCTATCCCATCTTGTTTCATGGATTCTTTTCAAGTGTTCCAAAATTCATTGTTTATGCACCACACCCAGTGCTCCACGCAGTAGTGTCCTCCATAATACCCACCACCAGGGTCACCTGACCACCCCCCCGAAAAACCCTTTGTTTTTCAGAGTCCACAGTCTCTCATGGTTTGTCTCCCCCTCCGATTTTTTGAGAGTGAGAAAACACAAACAGAGGGAGGTAGAGGGAGAAGTGGACTCTCCTGCTGAGCAGGGAGCCCAGTGCAGAGCTCCATCATTGCAGGACCCTGGGATCATGACCTAAGCTGCAGGCAAACACTTACCCAACTTAGCCACCCAGGCATCCCTATATGAAAACATATTAAAAACAAAAGCTGCATTTTGTTATAAATAAGGGGTACCTGGAAGGGGAACTTCATGTTAATATAGATCACCGATACAATTTTAGAATTTGTAAAATTCTTTGCTTTGTGGAATTCACGTTATTTTTCTACATTCTCCAAAGCACTTTTGGGGAGCCAGAATTGATTTAGCAAAAAATGCTTTTCAACAGCTTGGCCTGCAGTCTGTTTGTGCTCTTGTCCTTTGAGTTGATTTGGTAATTTTGTAAAGACTAAGATGTGTTAATGGATTATTTAACTTGTTTGTTGTGGAAATAACAACTCTCTCATTTTTAATTTTATGGTAGAGTGAACATTTCTTCTTGATTATTTGTGATTTATTGAATACTAAATGCTAAATATTCTCATTTACAATTAAGCAGAAGTTAAAGTGTGGTAATTACTGAATATTAGATAGCTTTTCCATTTTAAATTGATGGGTGCAAAATGTGTTTCTTTCTCTTAGGTCACTGTTCCATCAAATACAATATCTGTGAATGGAAGGTCAAGACTCAGCCATTCCATGTCCCCTGATGCCCAGGATGGCCATTAAATGTTGCCTGTGATAATGCACTTCATCACCTCTATTTCAAGAACACCTTTATCCTAATGGAGAATGTTGGCAAATGTATATTCAGATGTACACTAATATATTGTCTATTAAAGTGTAAGAATTTGTGCTGTGGCTTTTAATGCCACAAGAAGAATTACAGAATTTATAAGTTATGATATTTTTGGCCCTTTTTTTTAATGGCCTTAAAAGTTGAATATGCTGCTTTAGAACTTTAAGACAAGGTGTTAATGACTTTCATTTTCTTTCAAATGAGAAATGGTCACCTTTTGTTGTTTCACTTACACATTCTCTACTGTGGTGACTTAGACAAAAGGATAAATTGAGATTCATAGACTTATATTTGTGTGACACATAAAGAGGTAGGCAAACGTAGATCTGACCTTTGCTGCCTCAATGTTACAGTTTAATTGGAAATGTTTATAAGTTATATTAAAGTCTGTTTTGGCTGAAAGTATACTATAGAGAACTAATACCAAATAAGTGTATTCGGTTCAACAGTTAATTAAAATGATGAATCATTTAATGAGCAAGTCTTATGTGTGCTTCCTGTAATTACAAAATCAATGTCAAATTTATGGGAAGCCCATAGTATTTTGATATTAATATGGAACATTTGCTTTTTTAATCTTTAGGACTTAAGTTGCACAAGGAATATTTTAAATATTTTTTATATAATCATGACATTGTTGTCACACAGATATTATACATTTATGTGCCAGAAGCCTTAGAAATCACCTCATGACAATGTTGATCTATTGTGACAATTATTTCACTTTTGATATGCAGCAAAGAATAGGTGGGGGTTAGTCCATGTCCATATTGGAAAACTTCAAAGGCTACTTGGTGGTTCCATAAATCCTGGTTTTAATGAAAGTAAAATGATAAAGTCTTTATGTAGTTCAGATGCTAATATTCTAAATAATAATATATATTTTCATTAAAGCTAAAACTGTTAAGCAAAACAATGCCTAACTTGTTGGCGTATAACTGTACTGGGATCTAGGGCTTATTCATGTTCTAGTCCTACTTTAAGAATCTAATCACTCTTTTATTCTAAAAGCTTGGTCATACAAGTTGATATTACGTTGGTTTTCACTGAAGCTCTTGGGATATCTGCCTTTTCAGAAAATGTGTTGATTTCTACCCTCTCTTCCCCCCCGTTTAATAAAAGCAAGTTATATATTTGGTTTGTGTGTGTCCACAGCATCTTTAGGAATTTCACCTGACGACCTATCTCTGTCAGCCAGTAAACAAAAAAGTCACAGTAAGGTCTACCATCCATCAGGGCTCTCTAGGGTACATGTAGGTCCATTCAGACTCCAGAGTGCATGATATAATCATTTAAAATTCTTAGTATAGTTCCTGATACATGGCAGGGGCATATTAAATGTTAAGTGTTGTGATTTCTTTAAATCAGATGTGAAGAGACCCTTATATATGGAAACTTAAGTTCTATTATTATAAACTGTAGCAAAAAGAGTGACTTTTTGTAGAATTATGATTGACTATCCACTTGGTAAAAAAATAAATCTGGATCTCTACTTCAAACCAGAAACAAATATATTTGAGTTGGATTAAAAGCATTTATCATTTTTTTGGAAAGAATTATTTATCTGAGTGAGAGAGTAAGGGGTGCGGGGTGCAGTCAAGCAGACTCTGTACTGAGCCAGAGCCTAACGTAGGGCTCAGTCTGATCACCCTGAGATCATGACTTGAGCTGAAACCAAGAGTTGGACACTTAACCAGCTATGCCACCCAAATGCCCCTAACGACAATTTTTTAAAAGTAACTTAGATGAGTATATTCAAATATATTCAACATTTTTCAGACCTCAACTTGGAAAAAAAATAGGACACAAAGGGACATTCATAAAAGTATAAATTTATATTAAAATTTGAGACTTATATGTATATTAAGTACTATAGAAGTGAGAAAAGCCATAAGAATGTTTTTAATATAATCTATAAAAAAATTAAAAATTCCTGGAAGTCATGAAAGACTACCCAAAAGAAATATGCACGCTGAAAAAACAAAAAAGATTTCTTACAAGAATAAATCTGAAAGGCCAATAAATAATGAAAGAATACTGTTCACTAATCAAGGAAATACTGGTTAGGACACAAGGAAGTACTACATCACACCCATCAAATTAGCAACAATTTAAGTTTCAAAATAGCAAGTGTTGTCAAGGACAACAAAGCAGTGGAACGCTTTCACTGTTAATGGGAAAACATACTGGCACAACGATCAAATTTTCAATATCTATTAAAGATGTATTACCATGTTTCCTTAAACAAGTACTTCTGCAGGTGCATAAGGAGACATTAACAATGGGGTCCTGGTGGCTCAGTGGGTGGGGCAGGCAAATCCCTCTTCAGCTTGTGAGTTTAAGCCCTGCATTGGGTGTAGAGATTAAAACATTAAAAAAAAAAAATGGTCATGGCAGCATTGTGTACAACAGCAAAAGGAAGTCCTAATCACTCAGCATTAGTAACTTCATATGATAGACATCTATACAACAGTCAAAATGATTAAACCAAGCTTATGCATGTCAACACAGATGCAGCACAAAAATGAGCAAAAAAGGCAAGTTGCACAACAGTGCATGATTTATGACACCAGTTATATAAAATAGCAAAACAATACCGGATATTATGGCTGCATACATAGAAAAAAAAAAATACACAGGTTTTCTAGTGGGTACCAAGAAATAAAGACTGGATTGGGGAAGATGGACAGGTGTCATCAGTTGTGTTTGCAGTATTTTATTTTATAAACTGCAGTTTGAAAACAAATACACTCGACCCTTAATAAATAGGGATTTGGCGTGCCAATCCCCTGTGCAAAGATCCACGTAGTAACTTTTGACTCCCTCAAATCTTAATAGCCTACTGTTGACTGGAAGCCTTGCTGAAAATGTAAACAGTTGATGAATACATATTTTATATGTTACATTATTATATACTGTGATTTTACAATAAAACCAAAGAAAAAACATTAAGAAAATCATAAGGAGGAGAGTACGTTTACACTCCTATACTGATAAAAATCCGCATACAAGTGGACCCAAGCAGTTCAAACCCGTTTGTTCAAGGATCAAGTGTACTTGTATTACTCCAGATTTTAACATACTTGAAGTAGTTTACACTTAAAATATTTTTCGAAGATTGTATAGTACTTAACGGTATGATATGTACATGAGCCATTAATAAGTATATATTCTGAAAAGATTGCCTTATCCACACTGTTTCCAGAGAAAAACTTCCACTATCCTCTCTACTCGATTGGGAAAGAAATTTGAGACAAGTAGTTTTCACCAGCCACATCCTTAAGTAATAGCAGAATGAAGATACAGAAATGATTTAGAACTAATTTACCATTTTCATACTTGATATTTTGCATATAGACATTTTTCTTTTCCTTTCCTCCATCAGGTTATTTCTTTATAATACACATTTTTTAAGTTATCTGGATTCTATATAAATTATGGGGTATGAAATGAAATACTTTTTTGTCTCCAGCATCCCACTCCCCTCTCCAGAGATAACCACTATGAGTGTTTTTGTTGTTGTTGTTTTTTAAGATTTTATGTATTTATTAGAGAGTGAGCATACAGGTGGGGGAGAAGCAGAGGGGCCAAAGGAGACAGAGAACTTGCCGCAGACTCCACACTGAGAGCAGAGCCCAACTCGGAGCTTGATCCCACAGCTCTGGGATCATGACCTGCACTGAAACCAAGAGTCAGATGCTTAACCTACTGAGCCACCAATGCACCCCAAGCACTGTTAATGTTTTGATATAAATCTCAACATAAATCTATTTATATCCAATGCAGTATATTTGTACCCAATACATACAGGTGTATTTATATTGCATTTTTGCATTTTCTTAGTTTTTTTCCCCTGTCATTGTTATTACTGCCTTTAACATTAAAAATCTAATATCTTTTTTTTTTTAAAGATTTTATTTATTTGACAGAAATCACTAGTAGGCAAAGAGGCAGGCAGAGAGAGAGGAGGAAGCAGGCTCCCAGCAGAGCAGAAAGCCCGACATGGGGCTCGATCCCAGGACCCTGGGATCACGACCTGAGCCGAAGGCAGAGGCTTTAACCCACTGAGCCACCCAGGCACCCCATTCTACTTGTTTCTTGCTGTAGTACACAGTTATACCTAAAGGCAGAATACCTGGGCTTGAATCACAGGTCTGCCACTTACAAGACTTGAGATCTTGAGCAAATTACCTTTTCTGTGCCTCATTTTTAACTTCTGAAAAACTGCATTAATAATACACCGCGGTTGGTTAAAGCAGCCAGCTCTTGATTTCAGTTCAGGTCATGATCTCAGGGTCCTGGGATTGAGCCCTGTGTCTGGCTCCGCACTCAGCCAGAAGTCTGCCTGAAGCTCTCACTCTCCCTCCCTTTCCTTCCGCCCCTCCCCCTGCTTGCACACATACATGTGCACTCTCTCTCTCTAAATAAATAAGTAAATCTTCAAAATATATAATACACTTTCCTCGTGAAATTGGTTGTAAGGATTAAATGAATTTTAAGAGTTTGGCATACAATTCATTATTTAAAGCTATATATATATTTCTTAAATATTTATTTTAGAGAGAGAACATGTGAAGGGGGGGAGGGGCAGAGAGGGAGAGAAGCAGACTCCCCACTGAGCACAGCGCTGACTTGGGGTTCCAGGTGGGTTCAGTCTCCCAACCCATGAGATCATGACCAGAGTGGAAACCAAAAGTCAGACACTTAGACTGAGCCACCCAGGTGCCCCTAAAGTTATTTTTTTTTTAAAGATTTTATTTACTTATTTGACAGAGAGATCACAAGTAGGCAGAGAGGCAGGCAGAGAGAGAGGGGGAAGTAGGCTCCCCACTGAGCAGAGAACCCGATGTGGGGCTCGATCCCAGGACCCGAGACCATAACCTGAGCTGAAGGCAGAGGCTTAATCCACTGAGCCACCCAGGCGCCCAAAGCTATCTATTTTTACTACTGCTATTAGTGAACAGGTATTACTTACCTAATATATTCTCCGTCCTTCTGAAGAGTGCTACCCTGCCTCCCACTTTAAGGCCTGATCTGGGCTTGTCCGCCAGGCATTGGCAATAGAATCCATACTCTGCTGTCTGATCCAAGTCCTTGAATGAGACCAGTCTTTTATGGAGACCTGAAGCTGCCTGCACTTGAAACCAAAAGAGTCCCAAATTACACAATTATTTGTCTAGTGCCAGCTCATTTTGTACCCACTACAAGTAGACACAATAAATGTAAAAAGCTGAGAATCAGATTCATCATTTTTACTATCTATTGATTCTGATAAATGACTTGAAAGAAAAGAGAGGTTGCAATTAGAGGTCACAAGGAAGATTTCCATGGGCAGAATGCTTTTTTCTTAGATTATTTCTGATGTAAAAATAGCTCATTTATTTGGTGTGTTAGAGTTTATGCATAATTTTCATATTATTTGACCTACTTATGGAACAAAAAAGTAGACAAAGGGATTGCTACTTTACAGAGGTCACACAAGCAAACAAGTGGCAGATGAGGCCCCACATCTAATTTTCAGTATGCTCTTTCCAATTGCCGAACTTTGCCAATGATGAAGAAAAGGGTGCTAGATTTCAAGGGACACAACACTGTGATCTACTTATTCTGGATCTTAGTTGGTCTTCCTTTTCAGTGTTACCACTTTCTTGCAAGCTTTCATTTTTAACACCTCAAAATCTTCATATGGATGGATAGATTTTGTTTATGGCAAGAAAAATGCCACCATGTGCTCCCTCAGAAGAACTTTCCTGACAGGTATTTCGAGAGGAATTGTGAAACATTCTGGTAATTTGTGTAGAGCTGTTGGCATTTCTGCTTCACAAACTGGAGAGATTCATTTGGAAGTCTTGCAAATTACTCATCTTGGAGAAAAAGAAGTGCTACATTCCAAACTTATAGTTTTCAAAACAAGTGACTTCTTTACTTGCTAACTGATTTTTATGTCCCTACCTACCCTTGTTCCTTGGGGCAGATCATTGTGGTGGCCCCAGTTCTTTACTCACCTGCATCCGCACCTTTTGCTGTTTGCACTTTCCCTCAGTAAAGAGACAAAGCCCTTTCCCCACCTGTATAAGTAGGTTTTGTGAATAATAAAATAAGGTAAAAGTTGTACCAATTGGGACAGTAGGCCTCAAAACTTTGCATGTGTTTGCATGCTCTCCCTGTGCCTGGAATGCTGCTGTGAGAAAGACATCTGAATGAGCTGGATGGTCCTCAGAAGAGAATGAGAGATGCAAGGAGCAGACCTCTTAGCTGCGGCCAGCCTAGAGCTCTCAATAGTCAGAACTCCAGACCTGAGCAACTACAGGTAACATCAGAAGGGCCACATGGGGGCTCCTGGGTGGCTCAGTGGGTTAAAGCCTCTGCCTTCGGCTCAGGTCATGATCCCAGAGTCCTGGGATTGAGCCCCATATCAGACTCTCTGTTCGGCAGGGAGCCTGCTTCCCCCTCTCTCTCTGCCTGCCTCTGCCTACTTGTGATCTCTCTCTCTCTGTCAAATAAATAAAATATTAAAAAAAAAAAAAGGGCCACATGGCCATGCCCTCACTGACGCCGATGCGTAAGCCATAAATGCTACCTGCTAGCTATCTCTGAGTTTGCAGAATTAATGTGGCAATAGATGCGATGTTCTTAAACCAACTCATACATGTATGACTTTAACCCTAATCATAAATCCAATCTGTTCAGATCCACATACCCTATTTTCCCTAGAGTCCCAAGGAATATTTTACTTACTAGGTCCAACACAAAAACACCTCAGACACTCTAACTCCCAGCTAGCTCAGAACAATTCTAGCTTAATCATCCCCTTATTATTTGTGGTGCAGAAATATTTTCTCCGTTTCTCTATCTTCCTCTCTCACTTTATCTTTAGACTTGTGAGTCTAAGAGTCCAAATATCACAGCCCCCTCAAACACTCTTTGAACTCGTCTGTGCAATATAGTTGTCAGATAAAATACAGATTTTCAAATGAAACTTGAATTTCAGATAAACAATGTATTAATTTTCAGTATAAGTATGTCCCAGGCAATATTTGGATTAGACTTACACTAAAAAAATATTAAAATTAAATTCAAAAATTTTTAAAGATTTGTCTGTTTTAAGAGGAAAGGGCAGAGAAAGAGAGAAAGAGAATCTCAGACTCCCTGTTGAGCACAGAGCCTGATGTGGGGCTTAATCCTAGGACCCTGATATCATTACCTGAGTCAAAATCAATGGTTGGATGCTTTAACCAGCTAAGCCACCCAGGCATCCCAGAAATTCAAATTTAACTGGATGTCCTATATGTTTCTGTACTAAATCTGGCAACCCCACTGTTTCATAAAAATTTGGAAGGAGTAAATGGAAGCAAGAAGGAGTATGTACTTGTGGGGAAAAGAGAAAGAGCAGGCCAAGGCCCAGCAAGTCAAGAAACCAGGAAGTGGCATTATGGAAAAGAGTAGCCCAAACTTTGTTCTCTTTGATAGTTCACCATCTGAAGAACCCTCCTGTGATGAATGGGGAAAGGTTCACTGAAGAGTTCACAGTGAAGAAACCCTTTGGGTAAATTTTACTGGTGGGTTTTAGATACCTTCAAATCATCAGTAAATAATATACATAAGAAATTCTTCTATATCAGATAAAGGTCTAATATCCAAAATCTACAAAGAACTTACCAAATTCAACACCCAAAGAAAAATAATCCAATCAAGAAATGGGCAGAGAACATGAATAGACATTTATGCAAAGAAGACATCCAGATGGCCAACAGACACATGAAAAAGTACTCAACATCACTTGGCATCAGGGAAATACAAATCAAAACCACGGTGAGATACCACCTCACACCAGTCAGAATGGCTAAAAAACGACAGATGCTGGCGAGGATGTGGAGAAAGGGGAACCCTCCTACACTGTTGGTGGGAATGCAAACTGATGCAGCCACTCTGGAAAACAGCATGGAGGTTCTCAAAAAGTTGAAAATAGAGGTACCCTATGACCCAGCAATTGCACTACTGGGTATTTACCCTAAAGATAAATATGTAGTGATCCGAAGGGCCACATGCACCCGAATGTTTATGGCAGCAGTGTCCACAGTAGCCAAACTATGGAGAGAACCTAGATGTCCATCAACAGATGAATGGGTAAAGAAGATGTGGCGCATGTATATATACATATATATATGAATAATATGCAGTCATCAAAAGAAACAATATCTTTTCCTTTTGCAATGACATGGATGGAACTGGAAGGTATTATGCTGAGCGAAATAAGTCAATCAGAGAAAGACAATTATCATATGATCTCCCCGATATGAAGAATTGGAGAGGCAATGTGGGGTATTTGGGGAGTAGGGAAGGAAAAAATGAAACAGGATGGGATCGGGAGGGAGACAATGAGAGACTTTAAATCTCACAAAACAAACTGAGGGTTGCTGTTGGGGGGAGGAGTAGGGAGAGAGTGGTTGGGTTATGGACATTGGGGAGGGTACGTGCTATGGTGAGTGCTGTGAAGTGTATAAACCTGGTGATTCACAGACCTGTACCCCTGGGGCTTATAATACATTGTATGTTAATAAAAAATTAAAAAAAATTCTTCTAGGGCGCCTGGGTGGCTCAGTGGGTTAAGCCGCTGCCTTCGGTTCAGGTCATGATCTCAGGGTCCTGGGATCGAGTCCCGCATCGGGCTCTCTGCTCAGCAGGGAGCCTGCTTCCCTCTATCTCTCTCTCTGCCTGCCTCTCTGCCTACTTGTGATCTCTGTCTGTCAAATAAATAAATAAAATCTTTAAAAAAAAAAATTCTTCTAATGTCCTCATTAACCTCAGCATTATTATTATGATAATTATTAGGACAATTGTTAAATCTAGGTGGGTGGTATATGCGTTATAATTATAGATGATTTTGACTTTTCCTGTATTTTTGAAATTATTAATAATAAAGTTGGGAAATGCATTATTGAGATACTCCTATTATAGCAACCAGCTGTACTATATAATGTGGGGAGGGAGAGATTTAATTTTTGGTCATTGGTTTCCCTTTCACTAATTAAGAATTTTAGCCAAGTCAGGGGAGATGATGTAATGCAACCATTCATTTGACAAGAACAACTTGCTGTTAGCAAAGTTTCTTGAAAGGTTTGATGGTTAAGTGTTAACTAAAAAAACATACACTCCAAGATCTGATTGAATATAGCATTATTTGTAAGAGGGAGGAGAGAAGTAAGGAAAATAAAATGTGTTAAGTATCATCTATGCACCACTAATCTGCTGGGTGATCTTGGAGGTAAGTGTTGTCATCCCATTTTACTCACAAGCTTAGAACAGCTAAGGCATGCCCTCACCTAGGGTGGTGCTAAGGTTAAAGACAGAGATCTGACTCCAAGGCCCTAATTTTTTTCCACTATGCTCTGGTGCCTGTCTCCAGTCACAAATTTGTGCTTGAACAATCAATCATCACCAAGTTTTTGTGTTGCTGTTGTTGTTTTTCCTTTCCAACAAGCTATTTCTTATAGAGTATATCCCTAGCCTTTGTAACCTGATCTCTAATGCCTGAAACTGGGAAAACTCAAAATGAAGTGACCAGTGTTTCCACCATTTTGATACATGAAGGATGGCTGTAAATTTCTACTTGATGTTGTGACATGTCTCCACTAAATATGAATTGAGTACCTCATAGAACTGTGAGGGATACTTTGGAAGAGAGTGGCCCTTGTCCTCAAGGAGTTTAGAATTCCAGAGAAGTGGCCAGAGATAGAAATATGAAGTAATACAATTCAAGTGCAGGAGATGTCCCAAAAGAACATCTGGTAGACAGAAGAGGCAGTGAAGGCTTTATTATGTAAAGAGGGATGGTGATCTAGACTTCCAAAGATGGACAGAAGTTGGTGATGTAAATACAGGAACAAAAGTGTCCAAGCTGAAAATGTGAGCAGAGACCCTGAAAGTGGTTATGTATATGGTGAGTCTTACTAATGGAACTTACATTATTCCAGAGTGGCAAGTTTGCTCATTTATTCAATGAGCATTTGTTGAATGGTCGTTTTCTATCAGGCGCTAGCAGAGTGATAAGGAAACAAAGATAACTAAGACAAAATTACAGTGCTCTAAGAATTATAAATCAGCTAGAGTTCATGAAACATGGTCATACAAGAAAAGGGTGCTAGAAAATTATGTTGCCTATTTTTCTACTGGATCATATGTCCTTTTTTGGGGGGGGAATTCTTTACATATTCTTGACACTAGCCATTTTTCATGCTATGCATTGCAAATATCTTTTTCACGTTTGTAGCTTATTGTTTCTTATTTTTCTTCTTCTCCTTCTTCTTAGAGGAAAAAGAAGGGTGGAGAGGGGCAGAAGGAGAGGGAGAAAGGGAATCTTAAGCAGGCTCCACACCCAGCATGGAGCCTCACTCGGGGCTCATTTTCCTGACCCTGAGATCATGTCTTGTGACAAAATCAATTGTCAGCCCCTTAACTGACTGAGCCACCAAGGTAGCCCGTTTCCTATTTTTTAAGTTGTGTGTGTGTGTGTTTAAAGATTTTCTTTTCTTTTCTTTTTATTTTAAAGATTTTTTAAATTTATTTATTTGACAGAGAGAGAGATCACAAGTAGGCAGAGAGGCAGGCAGAGAGAGAGGAAGGGAAGCAGGCCCCCCACTGAGCAGAGAGCCCGACGCAGGACTCGATCCCAGGACCCCGAGACCACGACCCGAGCCGAAGGCAGTGGCCCAACCCACTGAGCCACCCAGATTTTATTTATTTATTTGACACAGAGAGAGAGATCACAAGTAGGCAGAGAGGCAGGCAGAGAGAGAGAGGGAAGCAGGCTCCCCGCTGAGCAGAGAGCTCAATGCCAGGCTTGATCCCAGGACCCTGAGATTATGACCTGAGCCAAAGGCAGAGGCTTAACCCACTGAACCACCCAGATGCCCCTAAGTTGTGTTTTTAATGAAAAAAAAAAATCTTATTAAAGTAATTGAGTAAATTATTATCTTTTTTTTATGGTCAGGATTTTTATTTATTTATTTATTTTTTTGTATCATGGTTAAGAAATCCTTCCCTACCTTAAGGTCGGAAAAGGGTATTCATTGGATTTTTTTCTGTAAACAGTAAAGTTACTAAAGTCTGCATGCATTTAAAGTTAATTTTTAAAATATGGTATGAGACAACAATCTATTTTCTCTTTTGTCTTCTACATAAAGAGTTCATATTTTCAACTCCACTTGCTAAATAATCATGCCCTTCTCCGGGGACCTGACACATCATCTTTGCCATTTTTGAAGTTCCCTTAATTAATGAGTCTCCTTTGGAGCTCCTTTTCTCTCCTCTGTGGGTCAAGATGTGTATTCTTGCACCAATTCCTGAATATGGCTTTCTTCACTACCATAGCTTTGTAACGAGTCTTCATATACTGAAAAGAAGTCCCTCCTTTTTCTTCTCCCTCAGAAATGTCTTGGCCATTTTTTTTTTCTTTAAAGATTTTATTTATTTATTTGACAGACAGAGATCACAAGTAGGCAAAGGCAGGGAAAGAGAGAGACAGAGAGAGAGAGGAGGAAGCAGGCTCCCTGCAGAGCAGAGAGCCCAGTGCGGGGGGCTCAATCCCTGGACCCTGGGATCATGACCAGAGCCAAAAGCAGAGGCTTTAACCCACTGAGCCACCCAGGCACCCCAGGATAGATTTTTCTAAAACAGAATCTTTAAACTTTAAATATTGTCTTTTAAGGAGATATGAAGAATCTTAAACCGTTTGATATTGCCTCTGTAGTAGCTAAATGAATACTGAACTCCTCCCTGTGTTCGGCTCTTCTCCATTCTATTTACTGGAAACGGAGCCCAAGAGCAAAGCTGCGGCACTCCAAATCGCTGCTCGGTTTGAGGTCCCTCTGCAAGACGAGTTACATCTATCCATCTGATAGAGAATATCCGAGTTTCTTTGTTTCCTTTTTTGTATAGTTGTTTCTAGAAAAGTGGGACAAGTATCATTAAATGACATAAAAAGATATCCTGGCTAAAAAGGTTAAAGAAACCCTATTCCAAATAATAGTGTAAGTTATCACCGTTTGAATGTCAGTCATTTTAAATTCAGAATACTTTGATAACCAACATTTCCCTTAAATATCTAAATGGCCCCTGATCTTTTGCATTCAATAAAAATAACAAATCTTATTAGTGAATTCGATCCTGTGGGTTGAGTTGTTAATCCCAGTACTCTATTTATACAATTATTTTTCAAGTTTAATTCCTATTTTTATCTTGTCCTTCAACTGCAGGATAGTTCAGGGTTACCTATTTTTAGTGCAGTCAAGCACCACACCGCGGAATCGCTTTAACACTTCAGTCCATAACCCGGGCCGTCCTGGACTGCACCTCCCCGCATTGTAGGCCGCCTGAACTTTTGTTATCTGTGTCTTCCACTTAAGAGGGTGAGTCCAAAGTTTCCTATTCACCTATCCTAAGGAATATCCATGTTGTTGCAAGAAGGAGGAAAAAAAAAAGGCAATAAAATATTTTGACCACCCCTTTATCTTGGAACAAACCATCCCTGTATCTTTGTCAGAAATAAGACTGGTCATGAATACAGATGTTGAAGGTAACGTGAATAATTTTTAATAACTCTGGGACTTTGGGCTTACTCCTTGCCCAGTCTTGATTTGGGGGAATCCTAATTAGTGAGAATAGTGTTGTTTTATTTTTTAAGAAAAGAAAATCAGAGAAATAAGCTTGACTTCTTGAAGATGCTTTGACAGCTTTCTTTTCTTTTTAAAATCCTTGTCTAGATGAGCTGTCTGTGGAACAAGCTGACATTCATTTAAATAGGAATTTAAAATCTGCCTCAAACATCTTTTGATATCTGAGTAGGGGCCAAAATGCCATGTGCGTTTAAGGGATATCTGGCTAATAGTTTTGGAGATCATCCAAGTCAGCTCACTTCTAGAAGGCTGAGCAGAGGGATGAGAAGAAGAAGAAGAAGAAGAAGAAGAAGAAAAGAATATGTAATTCTGTCATGGTGTCGTGGAGTGAGCCTGCAGTGGTTGGGTGAACGGGAATGTATGTTTCCTCCTCCTCCATCAGGCTGTCAATGCCATCTGTTGCAGAATGTGAGGAACAACTAAGTTCCTCTTCAACAAACACTGGCAGTTGGTCTTTTCATTTCTTCCCAGAAGTACTTGTCTTGATCAGCACGAAGGTCTCTGGAGTATCATGAAGAGTTTTGCTTTAAGGAATGTTGCAACATGAAATTAGGAATGCTCTCTTAAAACTCTAAGTGGTCATAAAGAAATGAGAAGAATAATGGGAAAATACATTATTTCAAGGGTATCTGTTCAACACAATGTTCCTGATGTAAAAAACTTGAAAGGGTATGATTTACCCTAGAAATATCAAAGATGTTGAGACTCAGTCACCAGGGTGTGGAATATCAAAGTGAAGTGTGGTTTTACTTGGTTGCAATAGAAGAAAATGAAACATAAATGTTGTTTAGAGAAATGTTACATCTGTGTTCTATTATTCACACTATACTGTCCTTAGCACTTAATGTAAGTGTAAAGTTATAAAGTTGTTCAATTAGTTATTTAATGACTATTTCCCTCCTACTAACCTTTCTCTCCATGAGGACAGAGCTAATCTATTTATATAAATTCTTCCTCTGTAGCCCACAACGCAGAATATTACCAACAGCAGCTACCATTAATTTATCCTTTCCCTATGCTCTTCTAAATGCTTTATCGATATTAGTCACTTCACCTATAACAAAATGTATTGCTTATTACATCCATCTTACAGATGAGGAAACTAAGGAACAAATTCTCCAAGATCACATATCTAATAAATAGAAAACCAGAACACGCACCTAGGTACTCTGAGTGCAGAATCCTCGTTCTTCCATATGGCCCATTGTAGTAAGCATGAGCTACAAACATTTATTGAAAGAAGAATGAGAAATTCAGTAAACTACTTTTTTTTTAGTTTGCCTAAGTGAGAAATAGATCGTTTTATATTTTCTTGTACTCTCTCATTAGAAATATTGATCCATCTCCCTACAAGTGTTGTATGTAAACAGTGGTAGCCAAAAGGATTGACAGCACTGTATCACGACAATGGCCAGATTCAATCTTGATACAAACATTGCAGAATTTCCTCAAATCCAAAAGAGACATCAAGGAAATTTTGGTTAGTCAGATTAAATTTGCTCAAAGTTGTCCTGATTTCCATTTAAACATATTCTGCCATAAATACACATATGTACATTAAGAAAGCACAGAATCTCTCAAAGCACTTGTAAAAATGGCTTACAAACTTAGAAGTTCCTTTAAGTGAATTCACTTATTAAATCTGAAAACATTCATTAAGTGCCTACTCTGTAAAGTGCAATTGCTTCTAACCATTTCCCCACATCTCTCCAAGGCCTTTATTATTCCTTCTATAGAGTAGAACAACTGAATGGCCACTTTCTCCAAATTTGTACTCCCTGTGTATTTTAAGCTTGGCTTGACTATTGCTTGTCTCCATTTTAATAGGTTTCCACAAAGGGATAAATTTCACTGTTTCACAAGTAATCAAATTCTTGAAGAATCATAAGGCATAACAGATATGTGTATTAATAAATGTATTTGTTTCAAAATTCTACTTCATGATAAGACTGCATAAAATTTCAGGAGGAGAGATTTTATTGCTTTTGCTAAAATCGATTTCATTAGGGAGAGCAAAGGAACCTGAGTAAGGCAGTGAGGTCTGTGTTCTGGGCCAGAACACCAGAAAGCTGGTTCCCTGTCTCCAAAATGCCATCATTTCACTGAGAGAGTCTACCACGCCACTTAACTTCTCAGAGCCTCTGTTTCTTCATTAGTAATACTGAGGTTCTATTGAGTGATCCTTGCCTTTTCTAGAAAACATATAATTTAATGAATTATCACACCAGTACTATGAATTTAACAGTAGTATGTTTCAAAGTAGCCTTTTTTTTTTTTTTTTTTGGTGGGGGGGGGGACCTGTCCTTTCTTGAAATCTAGGTTCTATCTAAGTGATATTGTTTCTGTATGAAGAAATAGAATGAGCTATGGTGAAGTGACTTGTGTAAATGATCTCATTCGGAAGGCACCGAGGGGACAGAGACTTGTCATTGCCAAGTAAGTCACATTTAAATTCCCTCAAGCCTTGAGAAATAATGTGAGGGAAAGAGCAAAAATAGCACAGTCATTCCTTTGGACCAAGTCAACTCCTAGGCCTCCTGAGAGCACCACAGCTGTGTATTCATCTATATGCAAAGAGAAATAATAAGAGTCATCTATATTTGGCACACGGCGCTTTTCTATATACCAGTGCACTCATCTATTAATACATTTTATGCTGAGCCTTTTGGTAAGGAAAGATACACCATGCACATCACCTCATGCACAGCTACAGACACATATTGAAGACGCTTTTCTCCCCTGAAATACAGAAAATTGCAAGAGCACACAGCCCCACGAAAACCAACCAGAATGAAACTGGAGGCAGCTGTATCTGATTGAAACCGTGGAGAGAATTGAGATTGACAGAGTTGCAGGGCTAGGAGGTTAATGAGTCCATAGTCCTGCCTCCAGGCAGAGCTGTCCTGAACCATTCCAGGCAAATGACAGCTCAGCCTCTTGGAAAAAAAAAAAAATCTTCATAACATGCTTCAGTAACATATTCCATTGTTTAAACGTCCTTATCCTCATAAAGTTCTGAAAGCAATCTAAGTCCACACTCTTCTCTGTGTAATCTCCATGTTGACAGATATATTGAATAATAAATTGACAGAAACGTCAAAGATGATGAGAGCCTTAGAGAAATGGGTCACGGGATTGGTTTTCCTCACCTTTCCAGAGACCTCAGAGGAGAAAATAATTAGCAAGTCTGTGGATTGTGGTTCTAGCTGCAGTAATATTATGGACCCAACTATTTGTTTTTATAAATGAGACCTACTTACCATAAGTCATTAAATAAAAATTTGCCTTGTACTTTATAGCAAGAACCATAGGTCTAGTAAACACTATCCTGAACTGAAACATGCAATCAAAGAATAGGTTCTTATGTAAAACAACAACAACAAAAACGAAGGAAGTACAGAGCTGATGCGCACACAGACCCATACTTTTTTTTTCTAATTCTTTTTTGTTACAATATTCTGATTTATGGGTACTTTCTTATATATAATAGTAATTAACAGATTAACTGCCTTAAAAAAAAAAAACTTCTGGGCATTACGAATGATGAATGTGTTGGCAGCATTATATAGAGGGAGAGAGTAGGGTCAAGACCAGGTTTCAAATCCCTTGTCCACTACTTACCAATTGCATGGGTTCAAGTAAGCCGCTTGATCTCTGAGCTTTATTGCCCTCACGTGTAAGGTGGGACTGACCATACTTACTTCACTCCCGTGTTGGGAAACAGAATGGGATAACACTGGTAAAAGCACCTAGGATCTAGTAGGCACTAGGATAAATGTTAGCTGACCATGAATCTGGTCTGTCACGCTCTGTTTTTCTTTCCTCTTCCCCATTCCGTTTAAGTTCTAGGAAGTGACTGAGGGACAAACCAGCCTCCTCTGAATGTCACTAGACCGTTTCTGCTTCCATTAGGCCTCTCTTCTCTGTTGCTGATCCCCATGTGAACTCATGAGGGCACTTCCCTTAGAGACATAAAGGGGAAGAGCAAGGAGACTTTCTGATGCCAAGTTAAAACGAACGCTGGATTTTAACTTGAATTTTTAAAGGATCTGTGCATGTTACATTTGTGCTAAGAACAAGTAGATGAAATTCAAATTCTAAAACACTCTATTCATTTTTAGAAAGCTGTAATAGAACTGCTTTGTCCAACGGATAAAAAGACTGATTCAAAGATAGACTACTTTTTAGTTCAAAGGAGCGAGCAATAAAGTAACTATTATTCATTTTGAAGTAGAAATGTTAATATCGACACAATTTGAAAGAGATTTAAATAACATTATCAAAGTAATATGTCCTTATTACATAAAACAGAGATAAATGTAGAGACATTTTATAACATCACTCCTAATTTTATGATCCAGAGAAAACCACTAGCAATATTTGGATCTTCTCTCCTTTTCTACACATATTCTGATGAGCAGGATTGCTTTCAAGTTCAAGTTCTGCCACTTATTAGTTGGACTTTGGATAAGTTGTTTAGTTTCTCTAAGCATTTGTCACTGCATCTGAAAACCAGCTTCAGCTTCAAAGAGTAACTGAGATGATTAGTGAGGTAATATGTATGAAGCATGTGCACGGTACATAAGAATCCTTCAATTATGTCAGCTAGTGTTATTAGGATTTCTGCTATGCATTATATTTTAAATGGAAAAATGGCATTTCGAGAAGAGGAAATGAAGGTCACTAACAAGCTATTGTGATGTGGCTTCTGGAGTCTGTGTAGTACAGAAAATCTGGTTTCTCACATAATGACATACCAGACAATTCATTGAATGCTTTACTATGTGGTTCCAGACACGATGACAGCATAGCTCATTTAATCCTCACAACAGTCCTGTGAGACAGGTGGTAGTATTATTATTACTATTACTATCCCCATTTTACAGGTGGGCAAACTGAATCAGAGAACAGGTGAAGTAACATGCAAAGTCTCACAACTAAGTGGCAAAGTTAGCATTTGAGTGCAATCAATCTAGTTCCAGAGGTCACTCTTGTAAACAAATACAGAAGAGTTTAATATTGAGCAGGTATTTTTGTAAATATTACAGTTTAAGTCAAACACTCTAAAAAGCACTTTTGCAATTGATCAGAAAAAGACCAGATAGAAAAATACCAAGAAAAGAATTAGATGTCCTATTCTTTTAGATAGTATTTTGCAATGTTCCCAACTGGCCCCTTATGTCCATCCAGCAGAATTACAGGACCTCACATTCGATCCATTTCTTCTGAACTTTGTAGGTAGCTAGAAATGGTTAGGCAGAGAGCAATGTTCTTAGAAAAATAGATTTGTATTACCCTTGGAAACAGACTGTGTTGCAAGAAAGTCTTTGGCATAAAACAAGGCTGAGTATACACAGTTGTCTCTCAGATGGTGTGGATTTGGAAACATAAGTGGACAAGCCAAACCCTCTAAGTCTTCCTTATCCTTTGAATTGAATTCCAGAATGTGTTTTTGATGTCACTATGTAGCACTTCTCTTTATCCTTATTTGTTCCTGAGTAATATTCCATTGAGTGGCTGTAACAATGTCTATTGGATGTAAACAGGTTCCCTCAGTCATTCCAACCTGAGTGAAAACTCCATGCCCTCCAAGTTCTTCTACTCATCCCTTTCAGATAGTGGGGCAAAAAGAAAAGAAATACCACCCAAAGCACAAGTATGGTCAAATGATAAGCAAAACTCCTGTCAATGAACTGATACATTCAGACATTGCTGATGAAAGTGGAAACTAGTATATTTGTTTAAAAAAACCAATTTGGCAACACTTATGGAATGTACGGTAAAATGTTCATCCCATTTGGCACAGTTTCTCCTATTCCTGGGAATTTATCCGAAGGCAGTAATTAAAAAGAAAAAAAAAACATAAAAGTAGAGAGAATTCAAATGCAGTGTTAATTATAAATAAAACCTAAGGAGCAAACTGATTGTTCAATAACAGACAAACAGATAAATGGAACATCCACTTGGAATATTTTGTTCCCTCAAATAATTATAAACATGGACTGTATAATAACACAGAAAAACAAAAAGCTGAAAAGCAGAACACTAAGCGATCTGTATAGTTTGATTATACCATAGGATGTAAATAAACACGAAGGTAGCAGTGAATAATGGAGGCAATGATGCAAAAATAGAAATAAGGACTGTCCGATTTTTCTTCCTGAATTTAAGTGTTGCTTGAGATTCGCAAAATCATTAACAAATAAGATTGCTGAGATGGATGAAGAGGTTTCTTTGTCATCAGAAGAGCAGGTCAATCAATCGTCTTCCCACAACCAGTGACTGAAACCAAATAATCAAACACATCAAAAACTAAACTTCTTGCCTTCAAAGAGAGCTATTGTGTTTAGAAATTATATATATGAAATGGCCTGTCTAGCAGAGAAAAGAGATTGAGAACTTCTGGAGTAGGGTCTTCAATTGGCAGTAAGATTTCACTTCAAAAAATTATATTCATCTTTCCTTCTTTCCTCTTTCTCCTTCCTTCCTCCTTCCCTCCCCCCCCGCCCCGCCCCTACACACACCTTAGCAAACTACAGCAAATATAGATACGGCTCCTTTCCTCCTTCCTTTTGCAAAGGTGCTTCCCATAGGCGCCTGGGTGGCTCAGTGGGTTAACTGTCTGCCTTTTGGCTCAGGTCATAATCCCAGGGTCCTAGGTCCCATGTTGGCCAGGTTCCCTGCTCAGGGGGGAGCCTGCTTCTCCCCCTCCTTCTGCCACTCTCCCTGCTTGTGCTCTCTCTCACTCTCTCTCAAATAAATAAATTTAAAAATAAAAAATAAGATACAAATAAATACAAAAAATAAATACGAGTGCTCCCCATAATCATCAATGTGGCTTTAAGTCTCCCTTTTTAGTACCTTTTCATTTTTTTTCTTTGCTTTCTATCTTGATAAGACTCTTTTACCTTTCATTTCTCTTTGCTATGCATAGTTGATTCTCTAATATTCTTTTATTCACTCTCAATCTGTTTTATGTCTCTTTCAAAGGATACACTGACTGACTGGCTATATTTTCATTGTTGGTAGTGGACAGCTTTAGGTCTTAAATAGCACTATATTTGGTTAAATAATTTGTCAGAAGAACTAAATGATAATGATCTGTCACTAAGAATATCCAATTATTTTTTTATTTCTTATTTTCTTATTTCAATTCTCTGTTGCAAACAGAGGAAATGCTTTTGATTTCTTTATACTTATTCCGTACAAATAGGTGCCTTATGAGGAAATTAAAGTCTCTTTTTCACCTGCTATTAAGATAGTTTCTGTCACTTAGGTTATATAGTTTGTTGTATGGCTGATTATTATATCTATTTTTCATTCATGTTGGAGTAAACTAGCTAGACATCTACAGATTTAGTCTGTCTGCAGTGATTATGCCCTCATTTTGTGTTGCTAGTGATTTATTTTCTGAGTCATCCACACCGGAAACTTTTTTTTTTCCCCAAGAGGATTATTGCCCTAAAGCACTTTTCAACTTCATAAATGTAAGTTTAAATGGGGCTTTTTATTTGTCATGAGTCTTGATTACAGGGAAGGACACTAATGTGACTCTACTTTTTGACTTAGATCTTTTAGCATGTGAAACCATCACATATTTGTACAGAAAGTTATGCTTCTTAAATGGGAATGTAACACCATAGGGCGATTTCTCTGCTTTCATATGTGACGTGTCCATGCACTTCTGTTGCTTAACTGAAGCATCATGGATGGTTCCTGGAGCAGTGCCATCATGGAAGACTAGCACTCAGCCTTCTTGGACAGGACTCACTGAGAACCTACTATGTGTTGGGCTCAGTGCGTAGTCCTGGGACACAATGGGACAAGAAACTTAACCCTCTCTTCATCCTGTGCTCTTCACCTGCTAAATCGGAAATATAACTTATCTATAAGGCCCCTTTTAAATATTAAGTCTCTGCTAAATCTAATTGTTTTCATTTCCAGAATCAGGAGACACATTTTAGTACAAACAAAACTTTTTTTTTTTTAAAGATTTTATTTATTTATTTGACAGAGAGAGGTCACAAGTAGGCAGAGAGGCAGGCAGAGAGAGAGAGAGAGAAGGAAGCAGGCTCCCTGCTGAGCAGAGAGCCCGATGCGGGACTCGATCCCAGGACCTGAGATCATGACCTGAGCCGAAGGCAGCAGCTTAACCCACTGAGCCACCCAGGTGCCCCAAACAAAACTTTTTTAAAAGATAAAGATATTTTGAGTGATGCCTGGTTCTGTATTTAGAGTTTGGTAGACAATAACAGGGTAGACACTAACTAGGGGCATCTCTGAATACGACTATAGATATGTGTATTTATATTTTCAAATATTTGTGTATTGAACACAAAAATTTAAATGTGGAGGTTTGCCTGTGCCCTCAGAAACTTGAGCAAGGCAATGAAACATGACCAACACAACACAATATGACAAAACAAAAGTTAGAGGTTTTGTAATAATGGTAAAATCACAGAAAAATTCAGCACATCTATTGAATATTTCTACTACCATGATAATGAGATAAAAGGACAGTCCTAGAATATCATACACTGATTTCAGAAAATCCAATCTTGAACATTCCAAATGCATGAGAAGTAGGTGTTAATTTGTACCATGGTACACAAGGAATCATTTGCAGATTTTCTTTAAAAGGAACTCTTTAGGATCCTTCCACTATTACATTTGTAACATGATCCATGTGCAAAGTTTCCATTTTTGTCCAGTTTCTCAGTAACAAACCTATTTTGTAAAGCGCAGTCTACTTGCAATCTTCTTATACCATACTAAGCAAGACTGAGTAACCTCAAGGTCGTTCAGACTGGTTGTTGGCTTCTGGAGGAAGACAGCCCCAAGCTATTTAAGGAATATCTGGCTGCTGGAGACCTTGGAGCCAAATTTGTGGCTCATCACTAGCAAGTGTACGTTTTTTAGACATTAACCTCGCTCCTGGTTCCATTTAACTTTTCTATTCTTAATTTTCCCTTATCATGTTTAAAAACACTAATTCAGAAAATTTCTAAATCTTTTTTTTAATCCAAGTCTTTTTATTTATTTATTTTTAATTTTTCTCTAAATCTTTCTATATAAAAAAAAAACAAAAACAAAAACTCAGTAACCTTCCCCAAATTGTTTTTGGTGCGTATGTGGATGTAAATAAATAAATAAATAGGGATCAATAATTTTTGTGGTTATTGGGAAATACAAAAGATCAGAATTATGAAACAGCCCATTGCCTTAATTTTGTTTATGCCGATATAGAAAATAACCATTAAAAAGTGTCCCTATTTAACAGAGAGTAACTTGTGTTGATAAACACAAAGAGCTAGCATGGGAAAGTGACTTATTTAAATATATGACTTTATTTGAAGTAGTCTTAATAGTACTTGTTCATAAATTAAGTTTAAACAACATAAATCTGCATAAATAGACTATGACATTTTGACAACTCCAGCTCAGTTGATACATCAAGGTTGATTTATAGCATGACCCTCATGAAAATGGCTATGGCATCTCCGTTAGCACACACTGAAAGGACAGTGATCAGTGAAACTTCCGTGATTTCCACATGAATCAACAGTGGTGCATTGCTCAATGTAACACTCAAATTACATCATGTTTAATTTATGTGGAAATGTTTGGATCTGCTTAAAATGTCTGTGGTAAATCACTTTGGGATCTTAATTGAATATTTTTCTGTGATAAATTATTCTTAAATACTGAAATAATATTCTGACAGAACTACCAATTTATTTTGAAAGGTTCCAAAAATCTCAAATATTATATTATTCTTGTTGTATGATCGAAAGCTTGCATCCTTCAGGAATTTATTTTACTGTCCTGTAGCAAATAATTCTAACATTTGTAAGATGCTTATTTCCATCCCATAGTCGGTGATCATTTTTTAAAATCCAAAGTAATTTTGATATTTTAATATATTAAATATCACAGTGAGTTTTAGTCTCTCCAATATGAAAAATGCTTAGACTTAAAATCTGACACTCTTCCTCCCAATAGTAAGGTACTTAATTTAATATACTAAAGTAATAATGCTCTATTTCTAGACTCGATTACTTTATTATCAAGAATATTTTGGAAAGCAGTTCAATTTCATGATAGAGACTAGTTGAAATGTCACTCTTATGATGAGCATAGGAAAAATTTTATGTGAAATCGAGAAATAAATATTTTTAGTCATAAAAATATTATCTAAAACCAATAACTTCCCAGGTACAATCTCCACAACTGTAAAATCCAGAAACGAGAAACTCTTTGGGGCCTAAAAAACTACCTGATAAAACACTTAAGTCAAATAAACTCTATTTTGAAATTTTTATATCTATTTACTCAGAGCAATAATTCCTCTAAGTAATATAATTAAAATAGATACAAATTTACATTATTCCAATAGTTACAAACTTACAGTGATCTATGGCCTTTTGTATCATTTTCCAGAAAATGAATCAACAACAAATTAGGAGACTGTGTCTAGTCAGAATTCTTGGTTGCAAGTAAGAGCAAAAACAAAGCAACATGATTCAGTAAAAAGGGATCAGGGGGACTGAGTGAGTTTCTTTCGTGTTGTAGCTGAGAGGTTAACTGAATTTTATGACTGCCCTCCTCTGCTACACTTTCCTTTGCCTTCAGCTTGAAACTCAGTGGGTCATGATTCTTGACCCAGTATGGTGAGGGATATGAGCCCTTGGTGGCCTTGCTTAAATAAGGCAGCTGTACAGGGGCATTTTCTTCCTACCCACAAGAGTAGCAGTAACTCTACTTTCCCTCCAGGGGAATAAGCAAACAGTAACACAGTGACAACAGTAACCATCTTTTCTCTTTTGATTTTTTCTTTTACTACTTACATAGGGCATGAAGAACCAAATTAATTAGGTTGAGCCTTAGCTTCCAGGTCAGTGGAACCCCTATACTCATGGTGCTATTAGAATCCAAAATCAAAAGGACAGAAAGCAAACAAGTGGCAAAAGAGTAAGTATAATCCTAAGAGCCTCCATCACAATTTTGAACCCTAGGATTCCAGACTTGTGTATTCTGGCCAAGGGGAAAAAGAAGTCCACGTGACAGTCATTTGTTCAGAACACAAACCACACCCCATAGAACATCAGACTCCGGAGGTGTTGACTCTTGGATAAAACACATCTAAATCTTCAAGGATTCATTCCTTCTGAGTAATGGGGCATGCAATAATACCAATGAATTCCTTGAACATTAACCCTTTGCCTTGTTTCTTTAACAAAATTGTTCCTTTAAACTGAAGCCATTTTGTTTGGGATACCATGGCCTTGTATAAGGCAACCAATTAAGCTATGGCTCGTGTAATGACAAAGAAAAATGACCAGGGAAACAAAATAAGCCCAAACTAAATAATCAACTGCAATAAGGAAAAACTTCTGTTCCCTACTCTGCATTGTCCAAAAGATAATAGGGTAGTAAGTATCTCATACAGACAAACTAACACCAAATACTCCTTTGGCCCACTAGGTATCATGCTTTTCAAGAGTTCATGATCAGTTACCAATAACAGAAAATGGAGTATTCATCAAGGCTGTAGCCAGATGGCCACTGCTATACATAATATTCATTCCCTCCACAATGGACACCTGGTTCATGAATCCACTGGGCTTGCTGAGAAAGGAGGTTGATACGTATATACTGAGTAGTCATCTTATCTACACTACAGCCCTTTTGGTGAATATATAACTTCCCGAAAAATATACTCACATTCTAGGCTCATTTTGAGAGATCAGATCCATTCAGTGTAACCTTTCCCCAAACTCCCTCCACAACCCTCCAATCCTGCTTTTCCAGCCACCTTGCCATCCAACTAGCCCATTAGTCATCGAAATGGGTGTAGATTCCTGTTCTGGTTATCTTTGTGGCACAAAAATATTCACCCAACATAGAAGTTTGGAACAATTATTTCATTATAATCATGAATTCTGCAGATTAGTAATTCTGTGGGCCATTGGAGATGGCCCTTCCCTGTTCTGTAATGTCTGCTGCCTCAGCGAGGAGTCTTAAAGCCTGGTGATGACTTGGCGGCTATGGGCTAGAGTCCATACCTGGTGCCTAGAATGGACTGACTCAGGGACTAGGACTGGCCACTGGAGCACTTACGTGTGGGCTCTCTTGGTGAACACACAGCATGATGGCACAGGGTAGCAGGATTTCTTTCCCAGTGATCACAGAAAATAATTTAATTGGATGTTTCACTTCTGCATATTAGGATCAG
Organism: Neogale vison; assembly: GCF_020171115.1. NCBI lineage: Eukaryota > Metazoa > Chordata > Mammalia > Carnivora > Mustelidae > Neogale > Neogale vison. The sequence goes on along the minus strand of NC_058093.1, from coordinate 61,731,810 downwards.
GCAGATCAAAATTCCATTCCTAAAATGACTAGGATCTTAAATTCCTTCACCCTCAACCAGGCCAGATGAAAGCTGGGTTTTGCCAATTTCACTGAGGTTCTGTGCTGCCACTCACTACTGGTAACAACTTCTTTTAATCTGGGGTCCTAGTTGCACAACAAAAACTGACTCTGGGTCCACCGAAGCAGAAAAGACCTCCAGTGGAAGAATACGCGGTGGCTTAGATAGTCCATGGGAGGGCTGAAGAACCAAGCTCAGAAAGTGGGTCTGAATTAGGCACTAGGAAGCACGGAATGTAGGGAAGCTCATATCTCATGATCAGCGTGGAGGGGACAGTGCTACAGCAGTGCTGCCATTGGATCTGTGCCATCCCGGTTGATAAGAACAGCCGCTATCACTGTGACTTAACTGCTCTGTTACCTCCAGAACAGCCCTTACCTATCTCTGATTCAGTTACTTCCTCCATATCTGAAATTCCTACACAGACCTTCCTGCCAGTCACACCTAAGTGACTCACCTGCATCTTACTCTTGGGGTAAGAAGAGGGGATGAATGTTCTTCCAGTTCCTTCAAGGGAAATGGGGGTTTGCCTCACCATGTTTACAAACAGAACTCCTAACCCAATAGGAAAGGGGTTTGGATTGTGGGCAGTCAAAAATAAAGCAAATACTCACTGAACATGATTATCTAATTACTTAATAATTAAAAAGGATGGGTGAACTAATAGGAAAGTAAAATTAATTCAAGCAATTTCTTTTATAATAAGAGTCCCCAAGTCTAGCTTTGATAGTGGCACATAACTGGGTAAATAATTTAACTTCTCTAGTTCTCTTCCTCATACATAATATGAGGGTTTGACCTATGATTGCTAATTTTCATTATAACTAACGTCTTTTCAAAAAAACTATTGTCAGTATTATTTGCAGAGGCTCATCCACATGGTGGAGCCGTATGCCTAGGACTTGGCAGTACCCATTGCACTAGTTTTATACTATTAAAGAAACTCTTGGTGAAACAAACTGGCTAACTTTTGAAGTTAGAATGGATTGTTTTCATGTGTGTGTATGAAAGATTATTGACTGAAGTTGGTTAAATTGAATGGTTATACATCTAATTTTCCATTGCGTATGCAGAAATGTGGGGTTTTTTTTAGACATAGTGTCATTTTGTGTTCTGAACTCCCAACACAGCTTGACTGTCTAGAGATAGCCTATAGCCTGGAGAATGGCAAACTCAGGAAACACCCTTCCCACCAAGAGAGCATGGGTTCTTGGTACAGAAATCTTTTCATGAAGGATTTGGTTCCAAGGTTCTCTATGAGGAAATTTGGGGACTTTCCATTTAATTCACCTCATTCTGAGTCATTCCTTCAGTGGCCTCAATGTCACCTCTGAGGATGATCCAACCTTTTCAAGACAATACAGAATCTTCTCTCTCCCCTTTGGGGGAAGATCACAAGTATTCTTTTGAGGAAAAGATGACAGCATTCCAGAGTTGTCCGGCTTCCTCTTCTACAGTATATCTATTAAGGAGTTTCTCAAACTTATAAGGAGTCCCCCTGGATGGATCTTTTGGCAGCCCAAACCAAACCAAACCAAACCAAGACCAAATCTTCCAGAAAGATTTCACTTGCAGTGGTTCCCCCAGCCCACCTATTAGTGAACAGCGCGACACTTTCAACCTAGGTCTAATAAATTCAAAGAAACATGTATGCCTTTTGAACAAAGAGATGATTTGCCAAATGTTGCATCATTTGCTATGTGGTTTGCTATAGGATGGATCCAAACTTCCCAACAGTGGTTTGACAGAGAAGTCAGACAATTGAATAGGCATTCAGAAATGGCAATTCAACCAGCAACATAAAATTCCTATTCTTAGGAATGTTTGGTTTTATTCACCCAACCTGAGTCATGCCTGTGTTAAAGGGAAATTCCCAGTGAGGTCCTGGATGTGACCACTGGATGTGCTCCAATATCCTCAAGCCAACACCAGACCAAAACAGGACCTCATTCAGCAAAGCCTACAGTAGGACTGGCTCCCGCAATCTTGCTGTGGGACTGGCTCTGTGGTTACAGGGAAAGTTCACAGAGCAGGAATATGCATCCAGAAGTTGTTTTTGACCAGCTACCCTAAATTCCCATATTATGGCAGTCAATGGTGGTTATATTTTTATCATTTATCACATACATACGAACTAAAGATTACTGGTTGGTTGAAGACTTAATATGGATGGATGATGGGTAGATTTCATAAATGACAGAGTTGTTTGAAACATTTTAGTTTTCTCATAATACACCAAGATTATTTTAAAAAAATTACAGCTAAAGAGACCTGGAATAAGGATCTGCTTAATAAGCTGATGGAAGGAAAAATAAAAAAGACGGTAAATGTTCATGCTTGTATGACGTAAAAATTCTTCACAAAGGGCCTAGCATAAAATGATAACAATGAAATAACGTATTAGTCAACTTTATGACATGAACATATTATTGTATCTACTTTCTAGGGAGAGAAACTGAGGACAGAAACCAAGGAAGTCACATTGTCTAAGTACATCTGGCCAGAGATGGGGTTGAGGTTTTAACTCAAATCTTTACCTTCCACAGCCTACGTGCTTAGCCACACCACTGGCTATGATGGATGCAGGCTGAATAAACACATATTCTTTCCAAAATAAATGCATTAAACACATGAATGATAGAACATTTAACTTCTTGGAATATTAGTTTTTAAACCTCTCATTCATTCCTATCTAATTTTATTAATTTATTTTACTAGTGTCCCAAATTTAGTTTATCAAATTGAATCAGCTTATCAGTTTATTCTGCCTAAACTTGAAAAAATCTGTTGGTTAATATAGACATGACCTGCCTCCTGATAATTTCTTATCCATGTGTTTACTTATGATATATATACTGTCATTGTCTTAATCCCCAAATTTATGAATATGTAAACAAAAACTAAAGCTCTTGTTTATTTAAAAGCTCTTATTTTTAAAAAAAGCTGAATGAAGTTATTGAGAGCACTGATGATCTAGGTAAATACAATAGATTTGTTGAGGGAATTGTTTCAGTGGCCTTCATATATCATGGGTCAAGTTCAATTTAACATGGTAAACTTGTTCCAAAAATACATATCATTTTTTGGGTCCTATTAATTGCTGAGGGATATTCTTATATGCTGTAAAAATGACATTTTACATAGTTTCCTTTATCCACTTGTCACTACTCTCTGTTCTTTTTTGGGATTTCTAAGTATTTTTATTTCTCATTATATGTCCAAATCAACCTGTTTTCCTTATAAAGAATTTTCCAGAGAAGTATATAGGAGTCAATAAACAAGCAATAAAATATTTTAGATAACTTTTCTAGATTGTTCAACTGTTACATATGCCATAAAAAAAAAAACACCTTGTTTTTTAATGACTGGTAATTTTTTATTTTTTTTATTTTAATTACTATTTTTGTTTTTTTTATTTTTTATGACTGGTAATTAAGTAACATGATTATCTGTATAGGAAATGGCTTATTTTATTCACTTCCAAATTATGGCCTTATATAATGTCCACTGGTTTAGGAATGAATACTTACAAACTATGTTGGTTAAAATTTTCTTATCAAATAAGAGAGACTTATTTGAGTCATGAAGTCAGAGACCGGCAAACTTTTGCTGTACACGGCCAGAGAGGAAGTCTTTCAGTCTTTCCCAGCCATTCGGTCTCTGTGGCCATCACGCAGACCTGCTGTTCGAGCACAAAAGCTGCCACAGACAACAGGAGACAGATAACGTGGTTATTTTCCAAGAAGACTTTATGGTCCCTGAATCTTAAATTCCATGTAATGTTTCTGTGTCATGAAAAGTTATTCTTGTGATTTTTTTCAACCCTACAAAAATACGAAAGCATTCTTAGCTGATGGGCCCATGGGCTGTAGTTTGCTGACCCCTCAAGTGAACTGTGAAATCAGATGTAGGGTAAACAACAAAAATCCGCCAATGGAATGATTTCTGAAGTGTTGATGATAAAGACAGAAAGATGGCATCATTTTAAAAAAAGATTTTATTTATTTATTTGAGAGAGAGAGACAGTGAGAGAGCATGAGAGGGGAGAAGGTTAGAGGGAGAAGCAGACGCCCCATGGAGCTAGGAGCCCGATGTGGGACTCGATCCTGGGACTCTGGGATTATGACCTGAGCCGAAATCAGTCGACCAGCTAACTGAGCCACCCAGGCACCCGATGGTAGCATTTTAATCATTCTAATTTAGTTCTACTTTTTAATCTCTCCTGGTAATTTTTATCTTCAACAGATAATTTGCTTTTCTTTTGTTACTCCTGCACTTAGAATGCATTCCAATCCAGGATCTTTTGTTCCGGTTAACCAACCATTTTGCCCTGATCCTGTATTATTCAAACCTTTCTTTGATTTGCTATATCCTTCTTATTTACATCAGAGAAATAAATAACAGATATTATTTATACAGGGAGATCAATGAAAACAAAGAACAGGTTAGCTGCTTCTTTATTCTTGCCCCGATGAAGGCATCGTATTTTGTTTTTATGTTTAAAGTTTTTATAAATGCAATTTGTATTCCTCTGTCCTTTAATCAATATAAAATGTTCTTCCCTCACCTTTCCTTTTATTTACACATTATCTTTAAAATATGGCTATGGTACTCTCCTAATTTTGGCTGTTCCAGTAAAAATTGAATCTAAAATGGGGATTAATGGCTGTTCATTACATTGGCTCTGAACACTGGCCCTAATGGAACTGGACAGAATTTGGAAGATCAGAACCAAAAGCACAAGCAGGACTATAAGTTGGGTGAAGACCTGAAATATGAATACAAAAAGATAACTGCCATAAAGATAAGGAGGTGGAGATACAATATTGAACGAGAGTTCAAAGCTTGGCTCTACAGCAAGGAAAAAAGGATAGGCACATCACCAAAACAAGTGACAAAAGTTCTAGAAGTTCAAACATGTCTTTTCAAAGATGAACTAGACCACTGGACACAGCTGAAGAATACTAATTAGTTGGCAATTTATTACAGATTACGGGGAAGATTTGAAGCAACACGGTGTTTAAAAGATGTTAGTTTTATCACAAAATTACCATTTTACAAAAAATTGCAAAAGAGAAGAGACCATTAAATATGAGTTAGTTAATGAGCTAATAGGTTTGGCAGCTGGTAATAGGGATCCTAAGCCTGAGAGGCCAGGGTTCAAAGATACGCGAATGGAAGGCACTGCAGGGAGCAAAGCCCAAGTATACAAAGCAAGATAATCCGAAAAATAGATCGGAGAGGATATTCACACCTTGGAATCTGAGTTATCAAGAATGGACTGAAACTTGCAGCAAAATTACTTGAATTTTGAGTTTCTGTCAACATCGAGAGAACACAGTCGTAGATGAGGTTCTTCAGCTGGGGAATCAGAATTGGCAGGAAAATAAAAGACGGAGAGACAGAGAGCTGTCCTGTAAGTAACAGAAGAATGAAATGACACCATAGTTAGATGATAGAGTATTTTTTATAAAGTGAAGCCTATAAAGTGAAGTCTTTTGATTTCTTCATTTAAATTATGCCATGATTCAAATTAATTTATGTGTCACCAGAGATCAATTAATATTTATTTTAGTCATTTCAATTACAAATATGGTCATAGGAAATGCATATTTGATTGTATATGACGTAAAATCTGGTACTCATGCCCTATCTGGAGAAGCCCATTTGGTCACATACTTGTTCTCACATCTTACTGACCTATCCCTGAGTCCTACCATAGCCCCTGAGCATCTCTCTACTTATCCACTTCTTTCCTTCCCAACTGACTCAGCTTAGCTCAGGTCTTCAGCTTAGTTTATGTGGGTTACTGAAATGTCTTCTCAATTTCCATCTTCATACTTGAGCCAGAATGATCTTCACAAAACAAATATTACATCATGCCCCATCCCATTGTCTTTATTAGCTCTATTACTGTCTACCTGTGCAACTTTTGTAAAGTACTTTTAGTCTTTGCGCCTCAGTTTCACTACCTATAAAGTCACGAGCTGTGAATACTAAGTGAGATAAGTTTAGAGCAATATGGCACCCATATAAGCATGAGGAAAGCATTACATATCACTCTTATTTAGAATGACATCCAAATTCCTTGCATGGTATTCAGCTCCTCTCACGATCTTGCCCTTGCTTTCCTGTCTGACATTAGCCCTCATCATTCCACAAAACATTCCCTCCCTTGCACCAGTAACACTCTGCTTTAGCCATACTGGACTACTTACAGCTATCTCCAACCTTTTTTTCATTCTTTCTCTTCGATCAGGGCCGTTGCATACGCAGCTATCCTTCTGTCTGCAAAGTCCCAGCCCGCAGAATTTGCCTGATGAAATTCCATTCTTCTTTGGGACTTAGCTTCATGGTCATCTCCTCTGCAAAGGCTTTTCTGATTTCCTGAGCTTGGACCAGGTGCTCCTGCCTAGATGCCCTGCAGTTAACTGTGTTTTCACTTGCCTTCATAAACTCATTGCAACTGCTTATTTCTTTGGCTAGCTCCCCTCCACAAAATTTATGGAGGCAGAATTCTGAGGGCAGAGCCTGTGACAGTGCCTGGCACATACAGCACATGCAACAAATAATTTGTTGCCTTCCTTACTGAATCGGCCACTTATGGTATAATATGGTTGTTATTTCAAAAGCGAAACAAAGCAACGCAAAACATATTGGTGGCAATTACATAATCATCCTATTTGTTTCCTTCCCAAAATATTCAGACACACTGGAAATACATAAGTAAATGTGGCATTTGGAGTATAAATATGCCTCATTCAAAACGGAAGCTTGAAACCATTATATGCATGTTAAAATGTACTGTAAAAATATGCTTCATGTTACAAGCTACAAATTATTGCTCCAGGTAAGAAAAAAAAAATCAAATTCTCAACTAATTATATCCACGTTTATAATTATTTCTTACTTTTTTTGTCTGTGTGTTTTTTAGTTCGGGCTTCTCTTTTCACTCTCAGATAAACATGATGTTCCCTGAACTTGACTTACTGGACTGTAACCCAGGACTGCCTGAATCGAAGCACACGGGAGAAATACAGATATATTTTTATTCATTATGGCAGATGCTCTTTGAAACTTGACTTGTAAGAACAGAAGTTCAATGAATGTGTTTCACATTTGTTCTTCTGACAGATAGAGGCCAAATGACACAGTGTAAAGATCCTCAACTAAGTGACAAGAGAAAAACTTGTGTCCCGGAGTCCTCTTTGCCACTTACAATAGCCTTGTGACTGTGAGCGTGTCCTCCCACATCTCCTAGGTTTAGAATAGAGAAGAAAGATGTTTTAAGTGGCACAGCATGGGCGGTAGAAAGGATCTGATACATAAGTGCCAGGGAGTCCTGGTTTTGCCCCTACTGCTTGGGTGACCACTAAACCATCTGTTCCCATTTTCTCCTTCCCACCTTCATATACTGCAAGTGCTCAGCAGACAGTGTCACTTTGTTAGCGGATACAAAAATGAAATGTGTGGCTCTCATCTAGAGGAGCTAAGAATTCAATATAAAAGCCCGAACTCCAAACCTCGAATCAAACCAGTAGCCACACAGCTCAGACTTGTGTGTGCATAAGAATCAGCTGGAGATGCCCTTAAAACGTAGGTTGTGACTCAGCAGGTCTGGGGTGGAGCCCCAGATTTTGCATGTCTCAGAAGCTCCCAGGTGGTGGAGACAGCTGACCCCTGGGTGCTGGCTGGAGGAGCAAGTACACTGAAGTAAACAGGCACAAGAAAAGCACAGAAGAAAGTACATGAACTCAACCAGGAAGACCCCCACAGAGCAAGTGAGCTGGAGTTGAGGGATGAGTACCAGAAGGTGAAAAGGGAGGTAGTAAATGCATTTGAGTAGAGGGAATTTTTATATAGGACAGGGAAGTATCAATGGCCACAGGATGGGTGTGGAAAAAAGACAGCACATTGGGGGAGGCATGTGGTAGGGAGACCCATTTCCGGGAAGCACAATAGTCAATGTGGACAACGATGAGGCCCTATGTTACTTTAATGTAGTCACCTGATTATTCCTAGTTCAGTTTTGTAAAAGGTATGTGGTAGAGAGGGCCTCATGAAAGTGGGGCCAGTGAGGACAGAGAAAAGGAGAGAGATTTCTCCCAATATACTTGTAAGGTAAAAAAATGACAGGACCAGATCCCTGACTGAATGTGGTTGAGGGTAAAGGATGAGGCATGAAGGGATGTTTTTGGCTCAGAGGACCAGAAAGCAGGGTTGTTTTTAATTCAGGGAATCCACAAGGAGAAGCAGGTTTGGATTTGGTGGAAGAAGTGAAAAATAACAATGAAATGAGTCTTAAGCACAAAATGTAACAACCGAGGAACAGAGAGTCACGTCTATTTAGGTCTGAAGAGCTACTGTTACTCCCTTAAATTAAGTCCATTGTCCTCGAATACGGAGTATAGTTACTACTTTCTATTATGTAATAAATAAAACAACAATTTTGAGAAAGAATTAACATTTTACCCTCATTTCATGAGTCCCCTCAGGGATTTTTCTCTGTTCACTTATAAATTCTCTTTGTGTATTTCTTAAAAGTTGACTGTTTGGACTCTAATTCGTATTAAAATCTTTTTTTCTGAACACATCTTTTATCTTGCCTATGGGTGGGTCACATAATATAATTCATTTTCTATGTCTCTTCCTTTTAATTATTGCCAGCATCGTTTCAGATACTTTTGTTGAAAAGTGATTAGTGACCTTATTTTCTCCTTTGACACCATCTTTTCATTTCTCCTGGGCTATACCTGATTATATTCCAAACTCCTTAAATAAGCCATTCAGAAACAATTTGTGATGAATAAATTATTTTTGGTATTAAATACTATTGTGAGTCTTAAAGAAAGACTATACAATGAAATGAATTTAGTAAACTTTTGTCCCTATCAGTAGAGCTGAATTTTTTTCATAACAGGAGTTAAAAAGTTGTAAATCATTAGGGCCAGAGAGATAATGTAGTAGATAAAGAGGGCTGAGTATAAGAATTCTGGCATTCTGATGCTGTCATAGTTCATGTTCAGTACTAAAGATGAAACTTGGCCATGGAGGCATTAGCAATCAGTGGGGAGTGTGGCAAACTAGAGAGCACAGGCCCCAGAGGAAGAAAAGATAACTGCTAGTGACAGGGAATTGATTCATTGGGGAAGGCAGATGGTCTCTTTGAAGATCTGATTTTTCAAGAGAAATAGAAACCTAGATTTTTAATTAAAAAATACACCTCATAGTTGTTATGGCTATGTGTCCCCTAAAAACATGTTGAAGTCCTAATCCCCAGTACTTTGGAGGTGACCTCATTTTAAAACAGGGTCTTTTTTTTTAAAGACTTTATATTTACTCATTTGTCACAGATAGAGAGAGAGAGCACAAGTAGGCAGACTGGCTGGCAGAGGGAGAAGGAGAAGCAGGCTCCCTACTGAGCAGAGAGCCTGATGCGGGATCATGACCTGAATTGAAGGCAGACGCTTAACTGACTGAGCCAACCAGGTGCCCCCAAAACGGGGTCTTTACAGATGTAATCAAGTTAAGATGAGATCATCCGGGTGGATGGGCCCTGATATGGTATGACGAGTATCTTTACAAGAAGAGGGGAGAGAAAACGTCATGGGAAGGAGGCAGAGGTTGCAATGGTACCTCTATAAACCAAGGAATGGCAAGGATTGCCAGCTGTCACCGATGCCACGGAGAGAGGCATAGGACAGATTCTCCCCCATTTTTATTGAGTTCTTGCCTCCAGAACCTGAGACCGTATATTTCTGCTGTTGGAAACCACACAGTTTGTAGCAATTCATTACAGAAGCCCTAGGAAATTAATAAGATAGTAAATAAACATCCTATGAGTTATATATACAGTCTACTGCTGTGCAGTATTAAGTAATTTTATTTCAGATTAAAAAAAAACAAGGATTTGGAAAAAAAATACTTCTACTTGGCTATACTTTGTTGGAATATAGCAAGTTACTTTGTGTAATTAGTAACATTGCCATTTTCATTGACATCCTAATGCAACAGACATCCAGAAGTATTTAAATTTAACCCCTCAATAAATATTAAGCAGTTACCAGGACATGGCACAAGGAGTAAAACTATAAATAAGAACAGCCCTTTCCCTGAAGAAAATGACAACTACAACAGTAGTTATAATACAGGAGCTGTGATGAGAGAGTAGTACAGATTGCCACAGGAAGAGAGCAAGAGTTCAGGAAAACCATCTGATTGTGATGTGAGCAATTTAACTGTGCAGAAGGAGTGAAAAATTAGCTGATCTATCTTACAACTCAGCATATATATAACAGAGCTGAGGTTCCAACCCAGGACCTCTGACCCAAATAAAGCTCTTTTTACCTCACCACACTACTTTGGTTTTCTTCATCTGCAAAAATGAGGCCACTATTACTCCTTCAAGCTTTCCTGAAGAGTAAATGAGACATTTGAAACACATCGGTCCCCTCCCTGGTCATGGCAGAACTTACTAGTGCCCACCAGATTCTGGTTCTCCTACCTGTCCTGGATACTTGGAGGACTATACTTCCCAGACTCCTCACACCTGGGTGGAGCCATGTGACTAGTTCTGGCCAGTGGGGCACAGTACATAGGAGCCAGCATGCCATTTTCCATGCTCTCTTCCCCTGATGCTAGGAGCAGGGATACCCTGTGTTCCAGTTGGTGGAACTGCAAATGATGAAGTTTCTGTCAGCCCAGGTCTCTGAGCAACTATCAGAACAGCATCCCTGCCAACCCATGATAGAAATAAATCTTTGTTTTGTTAAACTACTGGGACTTGACAGGAAATTTTTTGCAGCAATTTATCTTAGTCCATCCTGACCAAAGCACTGATTCATAATATATGCTCCACTAATTTTCTTTTCTTTTAATAATGATTTATGTCACAGGGTGATAGAAACAAGGCTTATATTTAAAAAAAAATCAAAATTTAGGGCATGTATTATGTAGCTCAATTTAATATATTCATATTCCAGATCCTGAGATAAACCAAAAACAGCTTATGATAGTTAAGAAAGTGTGTCCTAAGACTAGCTGAAATGAGAAATCCATTTGCTGTCAGAAAAAAGTCACCTCTCATTAAAGATCATTTCTCTCATTCCTCCAAACCAAATTATTTAAGTTTAAAAATAGCAAAAGGACCTTATGAAAAAAACATATAAATGCTAAAAATCCCAGCTTGAGGTTTCAGCCACTATTCTTAACATCCCTTCAGAGGGTTTTGACTGTCATTACTACAAATAGAAGACTTCCAGGAAGGAATCATTCAACAAAAAGAAGTCTTTTATTTTCTCTACAAATTTGGGACACGAAGAGAAAGATGAGAGTAAATATAATTCCAAGTTTTCTGCTCAAACAAATCTAAATGCTTCTGTCTAGCATTCAACGTCTTGATGATATGTTCTCATTTGCTACTAACCGCATTTCCCACTTTTTTCCCTCTAACATAGAGTCCATTTTAATCAGTCTCCTCAAAATCCACAAACAAGCCATATTCATCCTTTCTTTATGCCTTTTACCCATTTGCCTGAAATGCCCTTCTCTCTTACTTGAAGAACGAGCTCTAGGTCTAGCTCTAGGTCCACTTCCTATGGTTGTACTTTTTCCTCTAAGATTCAGTGCTTTATGTTGCTGTTGTTGCTTTTACTTTATTTTACCATACACACACACACACACACACGCGCACACACACACACACACACACTATATATATATATATATATATATATATAATATAAACTATATATATAGAGAGAGTGAGACACATAATTGATATATAACATTATATTAGTTTTAGGTATACTACATAATGATTCAATATATGTATATATTGTGAAATGATCACCACAATAAGTCCATTTTATATCCATCAATGCTTGCCTTCTTTTTTTTTTTTTTTAAGATTTTATTTATTTATTTGACACAGAGAGAGAGTGATTACAAGTTGGCAGAGAGGGAGGCAGAGAGAGAGGGGGAAGTAGGCGATACAGGGCTTGATCCTGGGACCCTGAGATCATGACCTGAGCCGAAGGCAGAGGCCCAACCCACTGAGCCACCCAGGTGCCCCCAGTGCTTTCTTATGCCTAGTAATTTTCTCTCTTATCTGTACTTTGAGTTCTTTAAAAACAGCAATTTTTTTTTTATACTTCACCTCCATATCCACAAAGCTTTGACACAGTACTGAGCACATCATCAGCAATAAATAAATACTTCCTGGTTGATCGTTTGTGAGTTTGTGTGGGGATGGACGGGTAACACTCTCTGGTCAGGAAGAACAGAACATTGAAGAGATTCCAGAAGGACTCATGACTGAAATCAAAATCAATGTTTGGGGATGGGAGGTGGGGGACTTGAAAATCATCTTCAATAGTTGAATTCTAAAGCTGAGTATTACCAGTTAGTGACCATTTCACAGGCCTACAACAACTGTCCCACAGGGAATAAAGTAGGCAATGAAACACTTAAAACCTTTGCTGCTTGGGAATATCTCTAGAGGGCTGGAGAAAGAGGGCTTAAAAATGATGCTAGATCACATTGAAAGAAGCATCGCGCTGTCTGCTGTTGCCTCTGCTGTGAGAAACAGATACACGATCATTGGATATACCGTCTGCATTATGTCACCTCACCCAAATTGTCACCTACACTATAGACATAGCACAAAACGTCTTATGTAACAACACAGAATTTCCATTAGCTAGTAATTGTGTGATACATATTCATGTGAAGTGAGGTATATTAGCATCAGTTTATGCGAGTATTTAAGATTTTAAGTAATCAAGTAAATTTAAGATTTTAAGTATTAAGATTTAAAATACACATACAAGTATCGGGGAGGTTCTTCTCAGCTGCCGAGTTGTATACTACACTATCCTCTATCTATAGCTATTGTTGTTTGCAGATACATTATGTCAAACTAGGTGTTGAATTTCTGAAAAGGTGACATTCCTAAAAAGGAAAGGTCACATCATAGCCAGTGCCATGAACTGAGCTGCTTGAACGAGAGTAGACGAGGGAGGGATTGAGGTAGCTGTTAAATTGAGCTCAACTGATTCAACCAGCAAGTATTTCTTGAATGCTAGGCATTGTTCTAGGCATGGAAGGGCTACAGGTGATCCAGACTGACCTGTCCTCTGCGATCACGGAACTTATATTCCAGTTGGGGTGGTAGACAATGAAGAAATGAATAAACGACAGATTCAGACAGTACGATGAAGAAAATACAACAGGATGCTCTAACAGAGTAGTGAGGAAAGGGGCAGCTAGAAAAGACTGGGGAGGTGACAAGCAGCAGAGGCCTCAATGACACAAGGGAGTGGCTTTACAATCATGCAGGGAGAGCCTGTGCCAACAGAGACCTTTAGGCTGGGGTGAGCTACTACGCTTGTGTTTGAGGACGGTAGAAAGGCCAGCATGATGGAAGCATGGCAAAGAAGTGATGTAGGATAAGAAGCGACAGGAAAGAACAAGATGGGTCAGACCTCTAGGGCATGGGAAAGAATTCAGGGTTCAATCTGATTGAAGACTGGACCCCTCACTTCCTGCTTGATCAGGTCTGGGTGTACTGCACGTAATCTGTTTGCATTGTCTACCTGTTCCAAGGGTGTAGCTTCAGGTCCATCTTCACTCCTTTCTCTCCTCCTAACTGCTGTTCTGAGGAATCCACCATCTTTCAAACAGGAAGATGTCATGTCTGAGGGATTATGTGGAGAAAATACATACCTTGTGGCATATTAGCCCTTCCTCAAAAAGTATAATGGTTCCTGATATGTGTCTATTTTGCAACTAATAGAGAGTCCTAGTTCTGAAACTAAAATCTAAGTATGAGAAGCTTTATTTCCTCTCTTACACTGTTGGTACAAATGCCGACTTATCATTGTGGACCTAGGGCTATCAGTACTTTTAGGGACTCATAAAAATGTTCTAATTTATCTCAAAATTAGAAGAACAAATGAACTTTTAGGTTAGAGAAAATGAGTAAAATAAATATATTCATCTCTATACCAACACAGTTATAAAATTTTAAGTATTTTTTTTTTTTTTTTTTTTTTTCAATGTAAGAAGAGGCCCGTGAAGGCAAAAGTGCATAGGGCCCATGAAAGCAGAAATATAGCTCTGGTGCTTACATGGTAACGGGGACTGAGGTACTCTTTCTCTTCAATATAATTATTATTCTCATAGGAAAACACTTTATTTTGTTCAGTCTAGTTTATTGATTTAGTGAACTGTAAACTATTTGAATAGTAAACCCTTTTTTAAAAAAAGATTTTATTTATTTATTTGAGAGAGAGCAAGAGCACAGAGGGAAGGGGAGAAGCAGACTGTCCACTGAGCAGAGAGCCAGATGTGGGGCTCAGTCCCAGGACCCTGAGATCATGACTTGACTTAAAGGCAGATGCTCAACTGACTGAGTCACCCAGGAGCCCCCGTAGTAATCCCTTAATAGTGAAAAAATTTTGTGTATGCTGTAGATGTACATTAATTTATAAAAAATATGGCTACTAATGTACTATTATATTGTATGAAATACAACATAGTTATAGAAATTGATAAGTTAAAGGCTAGATTACAGATGGAATGATGCTTAAATAATTTTTAAAGTTATTAATGATATATACAATATTCATTCCTTTTGAAAATAGATTTTATTTATTTATTTATTTATTTATTTGAGAGAGAGAGAGAGAGATTGAGCAGGGGGAAGAACAGAGGGGAAAGGGGAGGAAAGAATCTCACGCAGACCCTATGCTGAGCTCGGAGCTGATGTGGGGCTCAAACTCATGACCTTGAGATCACAACTTGAGCCAAAACCAAGAGTCAGATGCTTAACTGACTGAGCCACCCAAGTGTCCCTATAAAACATTCATTCTTAATAAAGTTATTGGTAATTGTTTTTAATGAAAACAATATAAGTGAATATGCTTAATTTCTATGAAAGTCTTATTTTTGCATTTAACGATCTGAGAATTAAAGTTTTACCTTTTTAAACCTGGTTTTAAGGACTAACATAGATGAAAAAGATACTCCACAAAAAAATCTATATATTCCAATGGAATGAGTACATGAAGGGAAGCACTTAGGAAAGCTCAGATACTTGTTTTTCAGTTGCATATCAATTATACAAACATTTTTGTTGAAATTCAGCAACTTGGTATCTTCTTGAGTCCCAAGCATTTGTTTTTGAAACCTAATCAGAAGTTGTTGCACTAAAAAAAAAAAAAAAAAAAAAAAAAAGTTGTTGCACTGTTACACTTTTAGCAATATATTAAAGATCCATTAAAATCATAAAGATTTTTAAATATTACAAAATATTAGTTATTTTTTTAAAATTAAGAAGCTATTATGAGGTACCTGGGTGGCTCAGTGGGTTAAAGCCTCTGCCTTCGGCTTGGGTCCTGGTCCCGGGGTCCTGGGATCAAGCCCCACATCTGGCTGTCTGCTCAGCAAGGAGCCTGCTTCCCTCTCTCTCTCTCTCTCTGCCTGCCTCTCTGCCTACTTGTGATGTCTGTCTGCCAAATAAGTAAATAAAATCTTAAAAAAAAGAAGTAAAAAAAGAAGATATTATGATAGCATTTATAGGAGACATATTTACATCTGCTGTTAAAATGCAGTAAAATCACATAAATCACATAACAATGGAAATACCTCTGAAGACTCATTTTTAAAATACTTTTGGAATATTAATAATGAGAAACAGTGAATCACTCATTATTAATACATCAACTTAATCTTGATAGGATGAATTAAAATATTTCTGTTTTTTTTTTTTTAAAGATTTTTATTTATTTATTTGATAGACAGAGAGAGATCACAAGTAGGCAGAGAGAGAGGGGGAAGCAGGCTCCCTGCTGAGCCGAGAGCCCGATGTGGGGCTCGATCCCAGGACCCGGAGATCATGACCTGAGCTGAAGGCAGAGGCTTAAACCACTGAGCCACCCACGCGCCCCAAAATATTTCTGTTTTTTGAAAAAGTATCTACAAGGTAGCATTCTATTGAAGTCCACTTTCCACTACAGCAAAGTTCAGCATATTTGGAGCACTTACCTAACTTGTAAGAGAAAAATGGGTAACCCAACCATTTTAAGTACCTCAACAGGATAATGAGTGAACTTCTTTGTATGACAAAATGATCATGGTCATTGTCTTCCTTGTTATAAAATACTTAAAGGTTATAATACTTAGTTAGAATAATAAATTTTAAAATTCACTTAACAGAACAAGGAAATTGTAACATATTGCAAAATATTGAAAGGAAACCCAGGAGTGATGGAGGAATTCTTAAAAAAGAGCTTTGGATGATAGAATATACCATTGGTATACCTTATGCATATCCTATGATCCATGCCTCCCTGATATGTAGAGGCAGTGAGGGTGCCAGTGTAAATATTTATATTAAAGATTAGTACAGCTTATTTTCTATTTTTTTTAGACAAGAAATGTTACAAATAGGAGGCTTGACATTTTCACCTTGCAATAATGAATTATTAGACTATGGAAACCACTCTGTTCAATTGTTATTGGGTGTTTCTCATCTTTTTTTTTATTCTAGTTGTCTTCTCCTAACATATTTACTATGACATCCATTCCTTTTCATTTTTTTTTGCCAATAAGAATGTTCTTTAAAAATGACAACAAATAAACACAGAGATTATAATTTCTAAATGGCTTATGCACTCATACAGATTCTTCTTGGTTTCTCATACCAGTTGAAATTAATAATAGAGATTAATTGAAGAAAAATTCTTTCTGCAATTAAAAAGCAATTTTCCAAAGCCTTTATTATTCTAAAAGAACTAGACTAAATTAGCAAAAAATATTCAGAAAGCTATGAAATATGCATCCCCTTAAGACTGAGCAAACAAGTTTGATCCTGAACAATAAAGATATTTTTTCACTTTTTGTTTCCTTCTATAAAAGCACTGCATACTGAAACAGTAGAAATATGTTGTATGCTTATCAACCAAAAATATCAGAAGGTAGAATAGTATTTCTGTGGCTTTAGCATTATGAAGGGATAAAGAGGCAAATGTTACTTATGTCCAATTGGAAATTTTAAAAAGTAAAATGGCATTATCTAACTTACTGAAGATAGGAAACCAGAGGTCAAAGAGGGATTAGCATTTCAGAGTCAAAATATTAGAAAAAGAGTATGTTAATAGCTGAGATAAAGTCATTCAATTGACTACTTTCATTTCAAAGTCTGCTATAGCATCAATTGTTAGTAATTCAATTCACATTGGAATCAAAACTTGGGGTGGAAGAATATTCCTGAATGTTTTAAGAATTTACTAGGAATCCACTATCCATTAGTACTGCCTATTACTTTTATTCAAAATAGTGGGAGAAAGTTTAGGAAAAAAGGCAGTTTTGAAGTAGCATTGTTAAAAAAAAATTTTTCTTTTCTTCTTTTTTTTTTTTTTTTTTTAGTAAATAGCCACAAAAAAAATTCTATTCAGCTCATCAAATTTGCCTTGGCCTAATCCATATTTACCAACTTACTTCCTCCTAGCTATTTTCATCATTTTCTATCATTAAACTAAGACAGTAGTTCTCAGTCTTGAAACCAGCAGAAATAACCCCCTGAGGGAAGTAATAACTACCTACCTCTTCGACCGCGCCTTCTCTGTCTACTTTGAGGCTTCTTCTTCTTCCTCCTTCTGCATCCAAAATGTTCCTGACTGGGATTAGTTCAAGTCTTTCTTTACTTTTCATACGCTTGCCTCTGATAATCTCATTTACCCTGTGATTTCAATTATTGCCTCCCTGAAGAAGAACTCAAATAGTTGACTCTAGCTGAGACTTTTCAAGCAACAGGCTCACATTCCAACTTTCTGCTCATCACCTACATTTGCATACACTACAAGCAATACAAACATAGTGTCGACAAAATCAAACACATGGTCTTCCTACATCATCTGCTTAACTCCTCTGTTTCTTTTAATGCTTGCTCAACTCCCCTACCTATGACTCAGCTCTGAATTCTCTGTCTCCCCTCTTACTGTCCCATCCTTACTATTATCACACATTATTTTTGATAACATCTTAATTATTCTCTTTACTTCCAATCGAGAAACAGGTCATCTTGAATCATGATTCTGAAGCATGGCTTTAATCATGTTCCATGTCTTTAAAATGCTTTGTTTCTGATTACTTTTAGAAGGATGTTCAAATTCCTTAATCTGCTATTCCAGAATTTAATGAAGTGTCATACTTCTCTAGATTCATTTCCCATAATCTAATCTAAGCTTATACACTTTTTATACATAAAAGTGTATAAACTTTTAGCTTATACACTAAAGTTGAATTTTATTACTTTATGTTTCCCCAGTATAACGTTCAATACTTGCTCCTCTACCTTTGCTCATGTATCCTATCATGTATCCTATGTATTCATGTATCCTATCCCTGGGTTGAAGTGCTGAACAGTTTTTATTTATTTTTATTGTTTTAAAAGATTTTATTTATTTATTTGACAGAGAGAGGAGATCACAAGGAGGCAGAGAAGAAGGCGGCGGGGGGTGGGGTGGGGAAGCAGGCTTCCTGCTGAGTAGAGATCCCAGTGCGGGGCTTGATCCCAGGACCGTGAGATCATGACCTGAGCTGAAGGCAGCTTAAGCCACTGAGCCACCCAGATGCCCCGTTTAACTTTTAAATCCTAGTTCAAGTTAAATCTTTTCCAAGAATCTTTACCTAATGGCTCCAGCTTAGCTGTGATCTCTGATTAATTTAGTTTGAGTTACTCCTATGGGCTCCATGATGTAACAGAAGGGGTATGGGCTTTGAACTTCTCTATATCAAGGTTCCAAAGTCATTCTTTAACTTTGTGACAATAGGAAACTTATTTAACTACTTTAAAGCTTCATTTTAACATCTATAAAATGAGAATACTACAGCTTACCAAGAAGTTCAAAAGAAATCCTGTGTGATATGATTGATGCCACCAAGAGAGAAGCCAGCTGAGTGGCTACTTCTCAGTAGCCTAAGAAGATACAATTTTCATTCATTCAGATATATTAAAAGCGAACTAAGGACCAGGCACTTTAATATAGAGAGTGATGAACAAGATAAATATAGTCCCTGCCTCCTTGGAGTTAACAGTCCTAGATTCTAAATTTACCACAGCTCCAAGTCTAGTCTTCTACTTTGCAGAAAGACCTCAAATTGACTGGATTAGTAAATATGACTCTTGCAAAAAATATCACTAACACTGATATATAAAATCAGAATAGCAACTTCTTATTTATACTAAAGACATAACTGTCGAGCAAACTGACTACTTGACATGGTTTAACCGGGTAGTCACATGGAATCAGAATGAGAAGGGGGAAAGACAACATCTGATGGTCTTGGGTTCTAATAGCTAGATGGGGCAATCTCTCTAATAGGAAGATAGACTTTCTTTCTTCATACATGTATCTAGAGAGATGGCACCTGAGATATCAAGTACAATAGAGACCCCAGAACAATACCCTTCTATTTTCTTCAGCTTCCTGAAGAATTGCAGACAAGGCTCCCAAATA
Source organism: Neogale vison (assembly GCF_020171115.1). Lineage (NCBI taxonomy): Eukaryota > Metazoa > Chordata > Mammalia > Carnivora > Mustelidae > Neogale > Neogale vison. The sequence continues at coordinate 61,712,227 of NC_058093.1, read as the reverse complement.
TTCCAGTGGATCTTAAAGGTAGGATGGAATGCTTGCCACAGTTCTCTGCCCAAGGTATGTCTTATGGTGAAGCCAGGGGTAATGAGAGAAAAAGCTAGAATTATGAACTAAATTTTGAGCAGAACTTGTGAATCCTCATGTGGCAAAGAGAAATCAGTAGATAAAAAAGAATGAACTCAATTGAGTATCTGCCATTAAGAAAAATAGCAGTTCAGGATCAAAGACTAGATTTCAGTATCAAGCCAAAAGGAATGTCATTTTTCCCACACCTATTTCTAAGCTGTCAATTGTACTCCTATAAAATCATGTGCTTGCTAATATATATATATATATTTTAAAGATTTTATTTATTTATTTGACAGAGAGAGATCACAAGTAGGCAGAGAGGCAGGCAGAGAGAGAGAGAGGGAAGCAGGCTCCCTGCTGAGCAAAGAGCCCAATGTGGGACTCAATCCCAGGACCCTGAGATCATGACCTGAGCTGAAGGCAGCGGTTTAACCCACTAAGCCACCCAGGCACTCCCTGCTTGCTAATATATTAACCAAATTTCTTAATGCCTGAGACAAGATCTGGTTTGGCTTACTATTAGAACACCATCCCCATTAGACAGTATATTCTGCATTAAGAAAGGAACAAATGACCCATCTTAAATTAACAAAGAGCACACCTATCTAGGCATCATCTTCACAATGGGTAAATTTTCTTATAAGAGAGACATCTGAGGGTTGGAAGAGGAAATGTGAAGCAGGCACATCAAGCAGGTACATTAAGATGATCTTTAGTGGGACTAGGTTGGAAGAGAAGTTGAAATCTTATCTCTAGTTTCCTCCTATTCCTTTGGTATTCAAGCATCCAATAAAAGAGAGATACCTAAGACACAGCAGCTAGACACAAGTAGAAGGGAAAATACAGAATCAAAATAGCCTTAACAAAATGTTTGTCTGGCTTTGTCCATACCCACTTTGCAGGTCATTTAGCCTTTCACAAAACAGTAGACTACACGGTAATCATTATAAACTATTAACTACTGTCATTACATATTCATCTCTCCATCACGAGGTTCATTCCAAAAACATCTGAGGTGGCTTGCATACACACAGCAAGATAACATTAAAAACAACAGCAGCAACCAAAATATGCAAGAAGAAGTCAAACCTACTGCTGAGTATAAGAAAAGAAACATAAACTAAGTCCAAGTGTAGCATTTGTACACAAAGTGCAAAATATTGTAAATAGACTATAATAGTGACACTGAGCTTTCTTACACAAGCATTTGAACTTTGCAGGTATATTCTAATTTTCTTGGAAAATCCAAGTTCCTTAGAACCATGAGCAAAAAGAAAATCCTTAGGGAAATAATGTAAGATCAGCATTTCTCTAGGTATCTCGGTCGTATTTCCTCAGGCCAAAATCCGTGGTGCTTTGCTGGTTTAAAAACTGTTACCTGAGATTTCCATTAATGCAGAATGTTCCTTAAGTAAATTTTCACATACTTTTTATCCTGCTACTATCTCCTTCCTTCCTGCCTGCCTGCCTTTTTCTCTCTTTCCCTCTCCCTCTCTCTTTCTTTCTTATTTAATCCTGATGTTCATTTAAGACATTCTTTCAAAGGCTAGTCTTTGGCTCTACTGGCACTGATGTATAAATAAGAGACACCTAATTTGTTTACATTAAAAAATAACAACAATGAGAAAGGAAATATACCCAGCACTGAAAGTAATGAAAGTTGAAATAGAAAATAGCTGCACTTTGCACTTTCATTTAAAAAGTTGGTGGCAGAATCTCATGAGGCATCTGGAACTCAGGAGAGTAGGAAACTGCACATTTTTGATCTAATAAAGACAGGCATGCACAGGTGTGCTGATAGGGACTCACTAAAGGTAATGCTTTCAGGGCTAGAGAATAAAACATGCTCCCTAGAGTACTGTTGTGGTTTTCTTTTCCAATTTTTAAAAAATGATATTATACTGAATGTAGTAGCTCACAAAAGTGTCAGACTTTTGGAATTCCAAATTTCTTCTCACAAAGCAAGAGCAAGACAGGCAGACATATCACAAATTTGCTAAAATATTTTTAGTAATGGGACTTAATTGGGGCATTATAGGAATTTGTAAGATGCCGAAATTTTTACATAAATCAGATTGAACATCTGAAGGCCATGGTAGGAGATGGGTGAATAAATTCATAAGAAGGGCAGGTAGCTTTGCATGTCAACTCCTTTTTCGCTCCTAGGAGATTCATTTTTAATTAGGTGCAAAGATTATTTAAAATGGCCATTTGTGGCAGAAGGCTATTTACCAGAAGATAATGGGATCTCCAATAGACTCTGTTCCTATGAAGTAGGTCCAGCACTAGCAGGCCACAGCAGTACCCCCTATCTCAGAAGAACTTACACTCAGGGTAGTCTTAAACTTCTAAGAGCCACTGAAAAAACTGTATGGCTCTTAGTTCAGATAGGTAATTAAGTCTTTTCCACAGTTTAAAAATTGCTTTGCTAGCACTGTTAGCGTTACATGGTGGGGGGAGCATGGAGATTACAAAAGTCCTATTTTAATAGGTTAAGATTTGATGAAGATGCTTGATCAAATGAAGCATTTTGTCAATTCTAGAGGATAGTAGAAAGGCGGAGCAACTTTTTATGCTCTCTTGAGAGCTAAAATAACAAGGCATGGTAACAGCAGCGAAAACTTGGTTAATACCCTTTGATGTGGGATGGTTCACCAAGAAGATGTACTCTAGCACTGATAGAGAATTAGAGTAGATAAGTCTTTAAGGGACCAAAAGCTTAGCTTTGAGTCATCTCTAGATGAGGTAACTCCAGAAGTTACTTCTATTTGCTATTTGCAAATGACATGATATAAAATCTATTTGCAAACGATATGATATAAAAGGAATCCACTAAAAACAATACTTAACTAGTTCCTTCAGGAACCAGGCAGAAGCAAACATAATCTTTTCTAAAGGAATCTACCAAGGCACCTGGGTGGCTCAGTTGGTTAAGCGCCTGCCTTCGGCTCAGGTCATGATCCTGAGGTCCTGGGATGGACCACTGCATCCAGCACCCTGCTCAGTGGGGACCCTGCTTCTTCCTCTCCCCCCTCCTCCTCATGCTCTTTCTATTTCTCTCTTTCTCTCAAATAAATAAATAAAATCTTAAAAAATATTTTAAAAAAATAAATGAAGCTATTAGCATTGTGGAGACCGAGAAAAATCAAGGCCATCCCACCTCAGGTTTAGCCTTAGCATAGGTACAGCCATCTTAGTTCTGGCAGCCTTCTCAGACCCCTGTACCCAAGTGCTGAGCTTTCCCCTACTTTACTTTAGTTCTAGGAAGCCCCACCCTACTTTAGTTCCAGAGACCCCCACCCTGCTTTAGTTCCAGGAAGCCCCACCCTGCTTTAGTAACAGGAACCCATAAATAGCCCAGCCTTAACTAAGCTCGGGGTCCAAGTCCCTACTCCGTTGTGTTGGGTATACTTGGGCCCAAACTTAAGCATGTCACCTCGGGGTCCAAGTCCCTACTCCACTGTGTCAGGTATACTTGGGCCCAAGTTTAAGCTTCTCAAATAAACCCTCATGTGATTGCATCAGTGTGGCTCCTTGGTGGTCTCTCGGATGCGAAAACTCGGGTACAACAGCATCATCCTAGGCCTATAATTATTTCTAAAGTTATTTTGCAAATAAGTATCAGGTAAGCAATAAAAGTAAATAACCAGGTGCACAAAAAGACAGTAAGGCATGAATAAAATATAATAGAAATACACTATAGAGAAACAGGGGCTTCATATACAGGTATTATCAAATGCATATTTCAAATAATGCCTATTATTTTCAAGGTATAAGAGACAAGATTGAGTATTGTAGCAGATATTCAGAAATAAAAAATAGGATAACCAAAATTATGTATGAATGGATGAGTTCATTAATATCTTGGACTCAGCTATCAGGGAAAAAATACCTACAATAAAGCATGGGGAAAAAAAGTTGGTAATACATAAAAAAGGTTAAAAGACAAGGAGGGCACCATGATAAGGTTTAATATATGTATAATTAGAATCCCAAAAAGGGAGAAAAGAGAAAAAGGGAAAAGTACTATTTACACAGAAAATGTCTGGAAACATTTCCAAATTGATAAAAAATATTGTAACAAATTCAAGTCCACTTACAAACTGTAAGAGAAATAAAAGGAAATCCTTGCCTAAGTACATCACAGTGAAATGGCTAAAAAACCAGAATAAAAGAAAACCTTGAGAGTAAGGGAAAGGGTGGATAGAAGTCAAATTACTTTTAAAGTAAATGATAATTTGAGTCAGTTTCTCAATATAAATAACAAATCTGGAGCAATGGACGCATACATTCAAAGTGTTGTAAGAAAGTAGTGCCAACCAAGAATTCTATAGCCAATATGACACCCTTTAAATAGGAAATTGAGCAGAAAAGAACCGTAAACAAAATCCTATGCTTCTTCATAATAAAAGCACTCAAAAAGTAGGAATGGAAGTTAACTTTTTCAATTGATAAAAGACACTATTTCAACCAACAGCTAACATAGTACTTAAGGCTAAAAGACTGAGTATTTCCCCCTAAAGATAATAAAGAAGACATGGATATTTGTTCTCACTACTTCTATTCAACATTATACTAAAGGTTCTAGTCAGGGCAATTAGGTAAAAGGAAAAACAAAAGAAGGAGAAGAAGAGAAGGAGGAGGAGGCGGAAGAGAAGGGAGGGGAAGAAGGAAGAAGAGAAGGGGGGTAAGGAGCAAAGGAGAGGAAGGAGGAGGAGAGAAGAAGAGGAAGAGGAGGAAGAAGAAAAGAAAAGAAAAGGAAAGAAAAAGAAATACAAAATAAAAGATATCTAGATTGGAAATGAAAGTTAAGTTGTCTCTATTTATAAATAACATGATATAAAATCCTAAGGAATCCACTGAAACAACAATAAAAAACCCCAAAACTATTAGAATAAATGAGTTTCATAGGGTTGCAGGATATAAGATCAATATACAAAAATTAATTTATATAAACTAGGAATGAACAATCAAAAAATGAAATTAAGAAAATAATTCCATTTACATTAGCAACAAAAAGACAAAGTATTTAGTAATAAATTCAAGAAAAGTAGTATAACATTTATAATCTGAAAACTATAAAACATGTTTGAAAGAAACCAAAGACCTAAATGAATGGAAAGATATCCCATGTTCATGGATTGGAAGCCCTGATATTTTTAAGAGGAAAATACTCCCCAAATTGAAGCACAGATTCAGTGTAATCCTTATGAAAACCTCAGCTGGTTCCTTTGCAGAAACTGACAAGTTGTTTTTAAAATTCAAAAAGAAATTCAAGCGACCCAGAACAGCTTAAAAAATCCTTAAAAAGAATAAGCCTGGAGGACTCACAATTCTTAATTTCAAAACTTACTATGAACCTATCATAATGAAAATAGTGTACTAGTGGCATAAGAAAAACATGTAGACCAACAGAATAAAACTGAAAGTCCAGAAATTAACTCTCATATTCATGGTCAATTAATTTTTGACAAGGATCTCAAGACAGTTCAATGAAAAAAAATTAGTCTTTTCAATAAATGATGTTGGAAACAACTGGATATACAAATGTAAAAGAAAAAGTTGGACTCTTTTCTCATATCATATATAAAAATGTATCATAGACTTAAATATAAAGGCAAGAACTCTATAACTCTTAGAAAGTATAACAGTATATCTTTGTGACCTTAGTCCTCTTAGATATGACACCAAAAGCACATGTATCAAATTAAAAACTTTGTGATCCAAAGATATCATCAAAAAAAGTAAAAAAAAAAAACCCACAAAATGGAAGAAAATATTTGCACATCATAAATATAACAAACTTGTATGTAAAGAATTTTTTAAAAGTCAGTAATAAAAAGACAAATAATTCAATTCAAGAGTGGGGAAAGGATCTGACATATCTCCAAAGAAGATATATATACAAATGGTCAATAAGCACACGAAGGGTTAACATCATTAGCCCTCTGGGAAATGCAAATTCAAAACCATAATGAGATATTACATGGCATCCACTGGAATGGTTATACTGAAAAGACAGATAATAACAAATGTTAATCACAATGGGGAGAAACTGGAACCCTTATACATTGCTGGTATGAAAGTAAAATGGTACAGGCACTTTGGGAAATATTCTGGCAGTTCTTTCGGTGATTAAACATGGAGTTATCATATGGCTCTGCAGTTACAAAGAGAAATGAAAAATTTGTATGCAAACGTTCACTGTGGCACTTTCACAAAAAAATGAAAAAAAATCCAAATATCAATCAACTGATTAATGAATAAACAAAATGTACATACATATGATAGAACATTATTTCTCAATAAAAAAGGAACGGAATACATGCCACATATATGAACTTTGAAAACTTATGCTAAGTGAATGCAACTGGTCATGAAAGACCACATTTTATATGATTCCATTTATATGAAATGTTCAGAATAAGAAGGTCTATAGAGAAAGAAAATAAATTAGTGATTACCTGGGTTGTATGGGTAAAATGCAGAGTGACTAATGGGATGGTCTCTTTCTGGGATCATAAAAGCATACTAAAGTTGATTATAATGTTGATTGCAAAAACCTGTGTATACCTTAAAAGCCACTAAATTGTACTTTCAAGTGGTGAATTGTATGGTATGCGAACTATATCCCAATATAGTTGTTACATGTTGAAAAGTAAAGGTAAAACAAAAATTTTTTCAGACAAACAAAACAGATAATCAATTACCAGGAGACTCATCAGTTGAAGAAATAATAGATTAAAGTTCAGTAACTTCAGAAAGAATGAAGACCGACAATAAGGTAAATATATGGAAAAAACAAATGAGTATCAACTGTCAAATGATGCTAATGATATGTTATGAAGACACAATACACACGAACATAGGCAGAGATTCACATACAAAACAGTGGCATAAAAGTTGACAGGAGGTTAAATAGAGATAAGTATTTTAAGATCCTTGCATTTCCTGGAAAGTTGGTGAAATTAAAGAAATATACTTTGGTTAATCAAGGATATGTGTTGTAATCTCTGATATAATCACTGAAAGAATAGTAAAAATGTACATTACTTCCAACTTAATAAAGCAGGAAAGAGATGGTATACTCTAGCTGGGTAATTTGAAGACTGTTTAATAAAGGAGTTCTTTATAAAGGTGTGATAAAGTTTAAACAAAACAAAATACAAACAAAAGAAGATAGTGCAGAACTCTACTGTGTTAAGAACCATGAAGGGTCTAAGGTTTTATTGACTAAATTACAAATTGAACAATTATTCTAACGCAGTTTCAAGGACCCTGACAAAGGATGCAAGATTCTGGGTCAGAGACAAGGGCATTTTGTCACTCACTGCAATAGCAGTAGCCAGAGTATCAGCATTTGTTGGTTTTGCCAGCTTGAAATTTCCATGTAGTCCTATGAAGAGGGTTAGGTAATACCTATACAAGCAGTGGATGGCACACAGGAGAGCAACTGTGCAAGTGGGCAGATAGGGGAAAAAGAGAATAAGTATCCCAACTTCATATTCTTCCCACTGTTCAATGTCCTGCTGGTGCCTTCCCAGTGAACGAGACCAACTAAAATTCAGACAGCAAGGAAGCTTACGTCACACATAAAACTGACCTTCCTGCAGCCCAGAGCTGGTGTAAAAGGATGGAAAGTGGATCTGGTGGGACAAATGGATAAACAGAGGGGAAAAGATGAATTAATATGAAATAGTCCAAAAGAAGGTAAGTAAAAAGGGTTAAAGGAATACAGAAATAGATAAGGAGATAGCGCTCAATGGGACAGAGATGTAACCCAAAATGTTTAAATGTTTCAATTAAGAGCAGTGATCATGTGACTGAATAAAAACCAAATGAGCAAAAAGCCCTAATCATATGTTATTTACAAAAGACACTTCTAAAGTATGGAGGTGAAAAAAAAACTTACACAAATTAAGGAAAGAAGAGGTACCATAAAACATCAACTGAACTGTATTAACATCAGACAGAGACTTGAAGGCAGAAAAGTTACTAGAAGTGAAGAAGTCCATCTCAAAATATTAATTACTTTGATTTATCATGAAGACCTAATCATTCTAAATTTGCAAAATATCATACTAAAACTAACCTCTAAAAATACAGCCTTAAAACATAGCAACAATGGAACATACAGAGTAAAAATAAATTTAAAAACTCACAGAGTGGGAGATTGTAGTATAACATCTTTCAGAAAATGACAGACCAAACAAAAAATGAGTACAAAACTGAGAATTTAAACAACATGGTTGACAAGTTTGAGCTGACTGACATATATATAATAGTTAATCCAAGGACTGCAAAAAATACCTTCTTTTCAAGCATGCACATAATAATATTAATATTGACCATATCTGGGCCATAAAGCAAGTTTCAACAAATTTCAAAGGACTGAATTCATATAGAGTATATTCTGTGACAAGATTATTAAGCTATATATTAGAAAAGGAACAAAATAAAAAGATAGCTAGAAAAATCTCTACCACAATAGAAATACAGACATTTTGAAAAGAATAATAATGAAAATACAACTGATTAAATCTTCAGGGATATAGCTATGGTCATACCTAGGAGGAAATATATGTCTGGAAATGAGAATATTAAAAAATATGAAAAGCTAAATATCAATGAGCTATACACATCAATGTCAAAAATTTATATAATCTTTGAGGAAAGAAAAATAAAAACCACTCCCTATCTCTGAGGCGATCATAACTCTCTACACCAATACCTCATAAGAACATTATGTATGAGAGAGGGGTGCCTGGGTGGCCCAGACGGTTAAACATCTGCCATCAGTTCAGGTCATGACCTCGGGGTCTGGGATCGAGCCCTAAGTTGGCACCACACTAAGTGGGGAGTCTGCTTGTCCCTCTCCCTCTGGCCTTCCCCCTGCTTCAGCTCTCTCTTTCTCTCAAATAAATAAACTCTTAAAAATTTTTTTTTGAGAAAAGACAACTACAGACCAATCTGACTCATGAGCATAATTGTAAAAACTGTAAACAAGGAACGCCTGGGTGGCTCAGTTGGTTAAGCGGCTGCCTTCGGCTCAGGTCATGATCCCAGCGTCCTGGGATCGAGTCCCACATCAGGTTCCTCGCTTGGCAAGGAGCCTGTTTCTCCCTCTGCCTCTAGCCTGCCACTCTGTCTGCCTGTGCTTGTGCTCTGTCTCTCTCTCTCTCTCTAACAAATAAATAAAATATTAAAAAAAAACTGTAAACAAAATATCAGCAAACATCAAAAATATATAAGCAAGAATGAGTCAGGTTTATACTGTGAATATTAGTTTACCATTTAAAAAACATAATTCATTAGTTTAATAGAACCAAGGAGGAAAATTATCAACTCAGTAGATAGAGAAAAGTTGTTTAATATTTAATATCCACTCTTGATAAAAAATTTTTAGCAAGAAGTGCCTTGCTCAGTCAGTTAAGGATCTGCCTCTTGATTTCCATTCAGGTTATGATCTTGGGGCTGTGAGATCAAGCCCTGAGTCGGGCTCCAAACTCAGAAGTCTGCTTGAGATTCTCTCTCTCCCTCTCCCCTCCTCCTCTCTCTTGCCCTTCCCCAACTCCCAATTTTTTTTTTTTTTTAGCAAAAAGCAGTATGAGGGAACCTTCCTCCCTTATCTGATTATCTGATAAAGTATATCTATGACAAAGGTATGACATTATTTTATTTAATACCTACTCCTTTGAGATGAAGTAAAACTCTAATCTGCGCTATCCTCGCTCGTATTCAACATCGTACTCAAATTCCTAAGTAGGATGGTAAGTCTAGAAAAATACATAAAAGATATGAAAATTAGAAACATAAAATTGTCATTATGCATGAATAATATATGGCCATCTATATTGAGAACATAAAACATTTCAGTTAAATTTTTAAAATTAATGCATGACAGTAATTATGTGGATAAAAGATCAATACACAGAAATCAGCTGTTTTCTCATCACAACAAATCACAGAAAATCAAACATTTTTTTAAAAGATTTTATTTATTTATAACAGAGAGAGTAAGAGAGGGAACACAAGCATGGGACAGCTAGAGAGGGCAGAGCAGGTTCCCCGTCAAGCAGGGAGCCCAGTATGGCACTGAATATCAGCACGCTGGGGTCATGACTCAAGCTGAAGGTGGATGCTTAACGACTGAGTCACCAGGCACCCCAAAATCAAATTTTAAAAAGGTATCCAAAGTCGTAAAAATATTACCTAATATTGTCTAACAATATGCACAAAATATCTATGTGCAAAACCATAAAACATCATTGCAACAAATTAAAGATATAACTAAATGGAAAGACACAGCAATTTTATGGATTGGGAACTTATTTTTTTTAAATACCATTTCTTTCTAAACTGATGTATAGATTTATTGCAATCTAATCAAAATCCCAGCAGCTCTTTTAAAACTTCTGAAGCTAATTCTAAAATTAATAAATTGAAGAGCAAAATGAAATGCCTTGTTTTACTGAATATTAAGAATTTTTTATAAATCATAATAATCAAGGCAATGTGATTTTGGTATAAATACTGATAAATAAACCAACAGAATAGAAGAGAGGGCCCAGAAAAAGTCCATAGACAGGTGTACAATTAATTGTAACAAAAGAGGCACTGAAAAATTGTGAGGAAAGGAAAATCCTTTTAATGAATGAAGTTGTAAAATTACCTGTTTATAATGGAAAAAAATAATCTTTACACTCTCATGCCTTCACATTTTCATACCCTAGGATAAAAATATTCATCATGTTGGATCACAGATTTAATTGTGGAAGACAAAACAATAAATCTCTGGAATATATATATATATATAAAATATATATATATATAAATTTTCTAACAAGCTAGAAACAATCATAAAAAATAAATTTGGTTATTTAATACTTAAGAACTTCTACTATTTATCAAAAGATACCATTAAGATTTATAAGATGTAAGACACAGAATGGAGGAGTACACTTTCAAAACATAACTAACAAAGAGCTGCTAACAACAATATACAAAGAACACTTATAAAAGAATAAGAAAAAGATGACATAAAAATGGGCAGATACTTGAATTGGTACTTATCAAAAGAGGACGTTCAACTGGCAAACAATCACCTAAAAAGTTCTCAACCTCATTATTCATCAAGAAAGGTCAAGTTCCACCCCGAGATATGGCTATATACTCAACCAGAATGTCTATTGTGAAAATTTGAATACTATTCCAATCCTCAAGGATGTGAAGAACTGAGGAAACTTATGCTGCTGGTTGTGAATTGGTACAATTCTGAGAAATCGGCAGAATCTACTGAAGCTGAATATACACATAGCATGACCTCACAATGCCCCTCATATATACCATCCAGAAATGTATACACATGTGCATCAAGAGACATGTACAAAATGTTCATTGCAGCAACATTAACAATAGTCAGAAGTTGGAATTCATCCAGATGCTTATCAGTCATAGAATGAATAAATAAACTGTGCTTTTTACATACAATAGAAGAATTAGCTACAGCTACTTGAAAAAGAATATTGTAAATAATACCTTAAGGGAACCAAGTCTAGCACAAATGGGTCATATTGTATGATTCCATTTATATAAATGTCAAAACCAGAAAACCTACTTTATTGTGTTTTGGGGTGGATACTTATGGTTAAACTATGAGTTGATTACCATGAAAATCCGGATTGGAGGGAGAAGTTTTTAGAGGACTGACTGCAATTCACGACCTGACATTGGTGTCTTCCTTGTAATAAGTCGTCATACAATTTTGTCTGTGAACTTCCTTTCTGTATGTATGTTATCTTTCCCAACCTAACGGGTTAAGAAATTTGATTTGATGAATAAGGGAAGTGAGAGAGTAAAGCAGGGAGAACACCTCTTCCTTGAAGGGTAGAAAGGCTAGGATACCTGACAAGAGACAGGAAAGGGAGGTGCAAAGGAGCAGACAATGCTCAAATTGGGGGGGCGGGGCGGCAAGAGACAAACTGCTTCCTTTGCTGTTTCACAGATTCAAGTCAAAAAGGACAACAGCCACTCGGGGGAGGATCCAGTCTTTGGTACCAAGATACCTGCTTGGTGTTTCAGACCAACATATCTGGCTCATTGTTTCAGAAATCTTAGTCAGTTATGGGAAGGAAAAATCTCCCTTTATAACTTCCTTTTTGGTGAAAAACTGTCACTATATTCTTTTAGACTGTACTAGGTCTGATAGTATTCTGCTTTTGTATTGCATAGTTCTTTATTTAGAATCATTTTTTGTAAACCTTTTAGATAGAAAAACTGGTTCTTTTGTTGGCTTGCTTCGAAAATGAGAATGAGCTAATTCTAATAATTCTTGGTATAGAGCCTCAAGGTATCTAGATGTAAATTCAATATTTAACTCCCATCTGCAAGACACAACTATTTAGGTCCCATTCCTCAGAGACTTGTTCTTTTTGCTTTTGCCCCTGATGACTATGGGTATTATAATTTTTGCCATGGGGTTTAGAAAAGGAGCATAAAGGCTGCAAATGGATACTCCCTGGATAGTCACTAAAAGAAAATGTCTGGAGAGGGGAGACAAGATTGAGATCTCATTCCAACAAATGAATACTCGGTCTTGAGGTTAAACATTCATACTGGGAAGTGGAGCAGGACACACTATTGGGAAATAGTACTTCCAGTGATTCTGAAGATATAAACACTTTTCACCTATCCTTTTCTCTGACAAAAAAGCCTGTTCTCTCTCTCTGTGTGTGTGTGTGTGTGAGAGAGAGAGAGAGAGAGTTGCTGGGAGCAGGGTGGGAATAAACTTTAACTACTGATTCATCCTCTTGTTAGATGCTCAGAGTATCATTCCATTTTATTTATTTATTTATTTTTAGTTTTTCACATTTTTAGAAAAGATTTTATTTATTTATTTGAGAGAGAGAGAGCGAGCAAGAGTGAGAGCAAGAGACAGGAGCAGGGACAGGGAGAGAAGGGGAGCAGAATCCCCCGCTGAGCAGGGAGCCCAATGTGGGGCTTGATCCCAGGATCCTGGGATCATGACCTGAGCCGAAGGCAGACACTTAACTGGCGGAGCCACCCAAGTCCCCCCAGAGTGTACCATTCTAGAGGAGAAATGGGTGCCTCGAAGACTTTTGGAAGAACTAGGGATAAAGAAGAAAGAAAAAAGAGGAAGAAGAAAAAGAAAAAGAGGAGGAGGAGGAAAAAGGAAGAGGAGGGAAGGAAGAGGAGTTGTTTCTTTATATGTTTAGTTCGAGTTATCTGTAAATACATAACCTCTTTTTATTTTGCTGGAATGGCCTCAATATATCTGTATGCTTTTACATGAAACTCTCTTAAAACCCGCATGTAGAATTTAGACCATATTTAGGGACCTGGAGGTGAGTGAGGGCTTTGCCTGGCACACAGCATCAAAACACATTAACTTTCACCATGATGAGTATACCATTATTTTATCCGGCCCGAGAACTACCATTTTGTCCTTCCATGGCTAGTGCATTGTAGAAAGTTTCCCGGAGACCACACCCACCATGTGACCCGAACTGATTCTGCTCTTTATTGGGTCTCAATTTTGACATCAGTAAAATGGAGAACTTGGATTCTATAAGCTATTTGACCCAAAGATTTTCCTACTGTGGTATACTCCCAGTTTCCATAGAAGCTGGGAGTTAGTGACTCCTGGTTGTTAGGAGGCTGGTGCTGTGGTGTTATGTGTGTGTGTATGGAATAAAGGGTTTTGCCTACTTCTTCAGGTGGAAGTGTTTGCCTCGCCCTGGGCCGGAATTGTGGAGGTTAAGAAAACCTGGTGAAACAGATACCAGGGACACGTCTTACCTAATTTGGTCAAAGAACAAAGGGTGTGTTAAACATTTGGAAATCCTCTACAGTGCACTGGGATGAGTGAACTTATGGGAAGAGCAGAAACACAGTAGCACCCAGAATTTCAGAGTAGTTGCACCTCAGAGTGTAGGCATAATGTAATTACGGTAATCCACCCTTCACTGCAGAAATGTGTTTCAAGACCCCCCAGTGGATACCTGAAACCGTTATCTATTACCAGACTGAACCACCTATACTGATTATGTATCTGTCTTATAAACTATATTATATATACCATGTTTTATGCTCTACATGGCTATCTGATACATTTTAATTTATAAATTAGGCACAGTAAGAGATTAACAATCATAACTAATAAATAGAACGATTTTAACAATATATTGCACTAAAGGTTATATAAATGTGGCTTCTCTCAAAATATCGTATCGAACTGTACTCACCCTTCTTGTGACGATGTGAGATGACAAAATGCCTACCTGATGAGATATGAGGAGAATGAGGTGTGCCTTGAGAAGAAGCTACTGACTTTCTGCCTGTATCTCAAAAGGAAGGTCATCTATTCCAGAAGGAGGTTGACCACAGGTAACTGAAATGGAGGAAAGCAAAATCCCAGAAGGGGGCTACTACTTCAAACAGTCTGGGTTTTTAAGAAAGGATCTTCTGAATTGGATGCGTAACTGCACTGATTTCTAGGGCTCTGCCAGGCGGGCTATTGAACCCCATTTTCCTTATCTGTAAAATGGGGTAAACATTGAGATTTGTGAGGCTGTTGTGAGGGTGGAATAGGACAAGGCAGACCGGGGATTCGTTACATGAGGGCTGCTCTTACTAAAAGAAAATATTTTTCTCGAACTCCGAAGACACCTTCAGGATTATTCACGCCTTACTAAGAATTCTGAAACATCTCAGTAGTTTCCTATACTGCATGGATTGCACTCCCTGCTCCCTTACCCCCCCCACCCCCCCCCCAAGGCCCCGTCTAAGGCTGCAGGAGTGGAAGGAAGAGGCACGTGGGGGAAGACTGGGGCAAACCTAGCCCCATGGCCCCTGGCCTCCGGGCACGGTGGGGCCTGTCATGGCGGCCCAGCCACAGCTTAGGTGATCTCAGAGCCAGAAAAGAAGGGTCTGGGGGGTCAGAGCCTCCCAGACCCCAGCCCCGCCTGCGCTCCGCTAGGCAAACCCCTCGGGAACGCCGGCTCACATGGGTCCCCGCCTCCAGCGGTGCGGGCCCGCCCTGACCCTGGGCTCAGCCCTCGCGCTCGGGTGCCCACCTGGGTAGGTGGCGGACCGGGCCTCGCGTGCCGGCCACCGAGGGCCGAACCCCGGCCACACCGGACCTCTGCCAGCGCCCCGGCGCGTCCCGGGCGGGGTGCGAGGCCCGCCCGGCGCTCCGCGCCCTCCCCGCCCCCTCCGCGCCTCGCCCCGCCGCCCGCGGCCCCCACCCACCGGCCGCTCCTCCCCTCTCCCCACCCTCCTCTTCCGCCCCCTCCCCTCCCCCGCCGCCTCGCCGACTGCTCGGCCGCGCGTCTGAGCCGCCCGGGCCCGGAGCGCAGGCGGCGAGGCCACCGCACCTGCAGCGCGCTCGGGCTGCCAAGCAGGCGCTTCGCCTCCCGCCACCCGGCCTCCCTCTCCCCGCCGCGCCGGGTCTCCTGTGACACCCGAGACCCCCCGGCCAACGACAATGACCACTTCCCTGCAAGATGGGCAGAGCGCCGCGGATAGGGCGGCTGCCCAGGACTCGCCGCTGGCTGCCCAGGTGTGCGGCGCTGCCCAGGGGAGGGGCGACGCCCGCGACCTGGCGCCTGCCCCCTGGTTGCACACGCGGGCGCTCCTGCCCCCTCCGGATGGGACCCGCGGCTGTGCTGCAGACAGGTAGGCAGCCCTCGGAGGGCGCGGGGGAGTGTCCTGGGTTGGCAGCCGGCGAGGGGCTGAGGAGGCGGTCCTAGGGGGTGAGCCATGTGCCCAGAGCTGGGCCAAGTTTGTGAAAGTCTCTGAAGACAATTCCCTTTGAGCTGGCTCCTACCGGCTCAGCAGGACATTGCGATCTCCCAGCGCCTTATAAATAGCATCACCGTTTCATTGAGAGCTCCTGGTCGCTCTCACCTCTGCCCATCCGTGCGAACTAGGAGGCCAGGCGGATCAGCCCCTTCCTCTCTTCGTGGCCCTGCACTATAAAAAAAAACCCCAAACCACACCAAAACAGAAAAACCCTAATCCTTTTTATTTTATATAGTTTTAAAAAATCATAGCATAAATGAGTTCACCTCCCACATAGAGTCTTACAGCGACCCTGGAGAGGCAAAGCAAGGATTGACATTTGAGCAGTCTTGCTGTTCAGCAGAAAAGAATAGAGGCTTTAAAAGGTTTCTCAATCTCCATAGCATTCAGGGCTAAGTGCCTTTAGAGTTCACAATTTTGCACATACTTTAGGAAAGAAAAAGACTGCAACAATACAAAAATCTGTAGTCCTTTATATTCATACATTGAAATGGTACTTTTTTTTCCTCCAGATTTTCAAAGTGCTTCAACTTCACTGAAGTTAAAATTACTCTGCAGTGGACTAGAGTACATTTTATACTAGCAAGTTCTGTTCACTTACCTCTTCAAAAACACTGCCTTGCGGTTTAGTATCTATAAGCACTTGAAAAATCAACAGACTGTGTGTGGGCAACATTGTGAATGAAATTTGAAGTGAGATGAACCACAGCTATAATTAATAAACCATAACTTCCAAAAGTGATTAGTAAAATAGCATAGGGATGAATTCACTAAATGTTTGTAGAGTTTGTCAATTTAATGGATCCATAAAAATGTCTAACTTCTCAGGATGGTTTTTGCGTCAATAATTATATAGTCTGTACTTCAGCTTAGGAAAATTATTAAAAAATGCTGGAAATGGAGTTTCTATACCTAGTGATTTTTTTAAAGGTTCCCCCCCCGAAAAAAGATTGAAATACTATGGAAAGTTGGTTTGTATCAATTAACCAATTTTATTTTGACCCACAGAAAGTACATCACAGACCTTTGCTGTGTACTTTATATATTATTAGTGTTGTCACACAGTGGTACATGTTGGCCCTTAACTTCTTAATCCTGTCAGCAATTATATTTTACATTCCGCTTTATGTAAATTACCTCCTATGTTCTCTTGGTGTAGGAGAAAAAAGAAAGATCTTGATGTTCTGGAAATGCCATCTATTCCAAACCCTTTTCCTGAGCTATGCTGTTCTCCATTTACATCTGTGTTGTCAGCAGGCCTGTTTCCCAAAGCAAATTCAAGGAAAAAGCAGGTATGCATTTTAAAATTTTCTAATTTTAGGAGTTCTAAATCTACACAGTTTTTAAAGATATTCCGTACTTTATAATGTTAACAAAGGAGTGGTATGGCCTATTTTAAATAACTATTGGCCTACAAAGTTTTTGGCATCATTTCCCTTTGAGCCCCCAGTTATCATAGCTGTAAAATGGGAATGTTAAAACTTACCTGCCAGGCTTTTGGGATGGGTTAAATGGGAGAATATATATAAAGGACAGAGTCTGGGAGCTATTATTATTTACAGGGTAGGTGGGAAAGTTATATGTGATAATAGATTATCAATGTTAGTCAGAAATTGGAGGAGGGTATTGGGGGTGAGAAAGGGATTAGCTGATTTCTTTAATACCTTTAATCTTCCACGTTTTTAACCCACGTCAACCTCACTTACTAAAGGAAATGGTATAGTGATTCTGTGGCAAAAGGTAATTGGAGTTGAGAATGCAACATGGCTTCTTCACCAGTAAATTCCTTAGTTTGGAGGCTTCTGGCAACAGAAGGCAGATGACTCCTTAGTGATGATTAGAACATGAACTTTACTTTCATGATTTTGTGTTCTTTCTCCATTTCTAGTTTGAGACTGATGGAGGCAAATTAGATTTCAGGGACCCAGCAACTATGGGGAGATCCATCATGGTTATACATTTTGAAAAAAAAAAAAAAAAAAAGTGTATCCTAGAATAATCCCATCTCTTAGTATATAACCTCCCAATTTTGAATCAGCAAAACAAGAAGCAGTTTCACTAGGCAAAATGTACCTTGTTCTTGCAAGGATGGAAGCAAGGATTTTAAACAGTCAGATACTTGCAGTGAGGAGAGGAGTAATAAGTGGAGAGAAGACCATAGATCATTTCCCCACACATATTGTTCTCTTTCCTTTTTTCTGCCTTTGATGAGTTCTGCCTATGATGAGTTCAATAATATATGTTTTAAGAATGAAGGAAATACCCTAGGGAATAGATGGGTTCTTGATAACGTAAAGCAATAATAAAGACAGAAGGGAAGCATTCCATGGACTGTTGGGTTTTGATAGAAGTCTGGTATAACAAGGCATTTTATATATATATATATATATATATGTATATATATATATATATATATATATAAAATTTGAGGGGGACGGTTTGAAGTTTAATTGGTGCATGTGCTTTTTGGAAAAGGACTGGAGAAAGTGGGAGTAAATATTCCCGGAGCAGAGGTATGTTCTCAATTAGAGACTTTGATGGGGGAGGCAAGTCCTTAAGTGGGCGGGACTGTGACTTTGGATGAGGAGATGAACAAGGAGGAGATTCTTGAGAGCTTTATTATCAGGATGAGTTTTAAAGTCAGAGCCCAAGCAAAAAGCAGCCCTGCTGAAATGTCTGGGCCTTTTAAGAGCTTGACTTTTGGGTAAGGATATAAGATGGAAATGTGGGTGATGGATTTGATTGTGTATCATGATGGCGGAAAAATTGATGATTGCCCGTGGGATCCGGCATGGGAAAAGGAAAGGTCTGATGATGGTATAATAGTTAGCTGGGGGAATGTAATAGATTATTTCCCTATTTATGGAGGGCCTGCTGTATTCCTTGTACCATCCTAGGTTCTGGGGCACTGAGCTAAGCAAAAATGCCATACCTTGATGGGGCTTTGATTTAGAGTTGGGGTATGAGTTAGGAGGTGAACAGAGGAAGGGGAGTGGAAGAGAAGAGGTCTGGGCTTACTTTCACTTTAATTTCTAGGTTGAACACTGGGAAAATGCCTGTGTCCAAGAGATGTCAGTGGGGCAAGGTTTGTTTTGAATAGAGAGAAAATATGTTAGTAGAGGGAGAAAAAAAGAGAGGATGGGTGTGGGTCAGGTTCAAGTCAGGGTGTGCCCTAAGGGTGTGTAGTCATCATGCTAGAGTAAGACATCATGTATTGGGGAGTGAGCATTTCTTCACAGGTTTAGCAAATTGGCAAAATGGGAAAAGGGTGCTGTGTTACTCTTGACTCCGGCTGGTTTCCTGCTCTGGCCTTGTGTCCTATTTCCACAGTGACCTTCTCAGAGAGCACTACGCCCACACAGACAGCAGTGCTGTTTCCTGAGCTGAGAGTTCTGGCCAGCCTCCTGGAGACCAGTCCCAGAGGGCTGTTCCCACTGTTCCCACCCGGGAAGGGCCCTTCACGCTGATCTCTTCCTTTGCCCAAGGGTTGGGATTTCTGTGAAGAGAAGGATGTCCCAAAGTTGGGGAAGAGGAAGGTTCCTTTTTACATTCTTTTATGTTTCCACCTACACTTTGCATTTAGGACAGCTCCTTTGTTTTTATTCCTTTATATATGCTCAGTTCTTTGGACTGAGTGATGCTTTGGGAACAGCTGACTCTGTCAGTGATTTCCCAAGCACAGTATCTTTGTGACACAGATGACCCTTTTACAAGATGGTATTTCTGGCCCGATTATCTCTGACCTTCACTTGAGATGATGTAAATGACTGGATGTGATAGGTTTCTATTGACCATTATTTATGGTTGACACATTACAGGAGCTAATGTCTCTTTTCTTTATAGTCTCTCTTTCATTTGTTTTGTTTAGCCATTCCAGTCATTTTAGCAATTCTTTTCTCCCTGTAGAAAAAGTGAAGAATTGCACTTTTTATTTACAAATAATTGACCAAAAAGTTTGAAAGAATCCAGACTAGACATGTTAAATTTCATGTGGCCTTTCACAGTCAAAAATCATTTTATAGGCCATACATTTTTTTTTTTAACAATTTGAGACACCTACATAATGCATGAGTGGTAAAGTGCACTGAAGCCACAAATAGGATATACTTTATTTCTGAAAATAAAGTGTCTAAAAGTATATAATATTTACTATAGGCTTCCAGTGTTTTTATTTTAAAAAAGAGCTGAGTGATATAGAATATAGATTCTTTATTCTCTCTCCGTGTTATAGTACTGGCCAGATATATTTCCTAGACATATTTCCCTATGCTTACCAATAAAGTAGATTTAAAGCAGATTCCTTTATGTGCATGGTCCAGAAAAATTACTTGCAATTTAGACTTTATATTGGAAGTGACATATGAATTTAGATCTCTCTCTCTTTTCTATTTTTGATTGAAATTTATCAGGAAATCATCCCTTAGTACCTACTATTTGAAGAAAGGGAAAGAATAAAAGATCCTTAGCCTTTGCAAAAGAATCAGTTCTTATCTTGTGTTTGTCTACCCTCAGGTAATTTTTGTGCTGGGACTCAGCTTGTGCTGTAGGTCTGGTTAATTGCTTCCCAGTACTTGGTAGTGAAACATACAAAATAAAGTATCTGAAGATTTTAAAGATAAAAAGATATCCATGAAAAACTGTGTTGTGGAATATTTGAGCTGGAAGAGAACTTTGAAGTCATCTACTGAATGCTGCTTTACAGATGAGTAAGCTGAGGCTAAAAACTGCTATGTGGCTGATGATGGCACAGGGAGGACCTGGAATCTGCATTTCTTGAGGCTTTAAAGAGTCTTTTTAAGGAAGGTCCAGTTACTACAGAAGTTGAAAACTAAGAGCAGCACAAGGAATAAACATGCCAGTATTGTTCGTTACAACTGCTCATAATGGTAGAACATGGGTGATGGTACCATTAGTTAATACTCATTTAAGGACCTAGATTCTTCTTTTTTATTTTTCTTCTTCTTCTTCAACTGTAGCTATCTCTTTGTGTTTTTAATCTTCTAGCTTTCTTCTCCATCCTCTCCCTAAAACTGATATGCAAAATTTATCAAATAATTGACTTATCACCAAGTAGGATTTACTAGTATTTCTAATAATCAGCTTTTGTGTGCAGTTTATAGTCCACAGTTAGAAGAATGCCAAGAAGAGGTCTCTGATCCACATTTTGTAATTTTTTGGTAAAGGGCAAAAGCCAGAAATGATTTGGTCATACTCTTACAATTTAAATAAAGGGACATCAAAAAGAGTATCATGTCTGAATGTGCTTTGCCCCTTACCACACTATTTCTGATGTATTCTGTATTGAATTAAGCCTTTTTGTACATCTCAGAAAAACAAAAATATCTTTCAAATAATTAAGAAATTACTTTTCCATGTGCTCTGCCTTTGATTTCTTTTTTCTCTCACATATCAGGAACTATCAAAAGACAAGTTCATCTCTTCCCAAATTAACGGGCCTCTGATGTCATTCCTTTGTGATGCTAGTAATTAACCCAATTCGCATAGTCCTGTAGGAATCTACAGGACTAGGGCTGCTACATTAACTGATCTCTCCTATACTCATTTCTCCAATATTCACAGAAGTATAAAGCAATAAATTACAGTTTCATATTTCCATTTTCCAGATTCAGTAATTAGTAAGATTTTGCTTCATTTACTTCATGTATTCTTTCTCTGAAATTTTTGTCTCTGTTGAAATATTTTAAAATAAATCCTAAACATCCTCTCATTGTATCCCCACCTAGTTTTGTATGCATCTCTGAAAAATATATTTTCTTCTATGACCAAAATGCCAGTATTGTCTAACAAAAATAAGAATGATTCCTTGGTATCATAACCAAATTGTTTCAGTTGGAATGATACACGAAATCCTCAAATTATGAACTGGTTATATTTCAAAAGTCCTTAAATTAGCTCTTTAGAAATTTAAATTCATTTTCAGATGGAAACAGCATCATAAGTTGCATTTAGGCTTCCCCAGGCCATTTTACAAAATCCCATTTAATGTGGAATGAAATGCAAATATCTTATATATGCAGAAAAAAATAAATAGAAACAATACTTGCTCCTATTAGGGTTTCAAACAAATATGTCTTTCCAGCCGCAATTTGCTACTTCTGAATGTTGGCACTTGATGAATATCATTTTTCTTGGGAAGAATTTGAAAGTACACAGATCTTTGTAGCAATATTGAAGCAGGCTTTAGAGGAGTACTTTTTAAAGTGTAAACACTGGACCATCTTTCTAAGAATCAGCAGGGTTGCTTGTTAAAAATGTTGATACTCAGGCCTCTTGCAAAACCCCCTCAACAACAGTGTCCTGATGAAGGGCATAAGAATTAGACTTATTATTATTATTTTTTTTCTCTTTGACTTCTTTGGAAAATCAGGGGTATTCATATTCCCAGTTGCTTTTAGACTTCTGGGGCAATCTGACCTTTCAAAATCGTGGACAATATCATTTAGTTGAGAAAAGGTAGAAATATTACAAATGGAGTTTAGTTGGTATTTTATCCAGGAATTGATTGTTTGGAGGAAACAGAGCCTCACATGAACTAGCCTGAAAGGTTATATTATAGTATCCGAAGGCCAAGAGTTCACTGATCTCATGAGAGATTGGAATCGGGGAGTAGAAAGTCAGCCAAGATCAAGGCAGCCACTTTCTCCATTCTTCACCAGCACAGCACATAATCTCTTGCTTCTCCTTCCTTTTTTTTTTTAAAGATTTATTTATTTATTTGACCAACAGAGATCACAAGTAGGCATAGAGGCAGGCAGAGAGAGAGGAGGAAGCAGGCTTCCCGCTGAGCAGAGAGACCGATGCGAGGCTCGATCCCAGGACCCTGGGATCATGACCTGAGCCGAAGCAGAGGCTTTAACCCACTGAGCCACCCAGGTACCCCTCTGCTTCTCCTTCTATGTCCATTTCATTCTCACATTTGTCTTCAGTCTTGCTTGTCTTGATTGCCTCTCCATGTACCTGGTCCCTGATGGCCACCCCATTGGAATAAATCATTCCTCCTACTGGTGGTTCAGCACTTGGTAAGTGACTCAAGTCTGCATCTGGAGAGAGCTTGTAGCTCGGCGTGTCCAGCTCTTATTCAGTCAGCTATAGCCGAAGGGGCACAGGACCTGGACCGCTGCTCAGCCAAGTTTGTGAGAACAAATTCTGTGAGCAGGAAGTCCAGCTTCAATGGGTATGGCGTATGACGGTAGAAAGAAACAATGGATGATTAGTGCCCTAGGAGAGAAAGATCTCAAACAAACAACAGTGGACACAAAATCAAAGCCTTACTGCATACCTGTGATATATGGTGATCTACCAGTTAGTTTGGCTGAGCGGCCTAGACAGTTCACAGTGTCTGCTTCTTTTGCTTTGATTCACTTAATTCAAATGAAGCATATTTACTTGACAGTGGTTTCAGTGAATGCCACCCTTCAATGATGGGTATCTTTCTTGGCCATTGTCTTGAGTTTGCAACTTAGTGATGTCCCTTAGCCTCTGATGATAGGAGCTACCAGCTCAGGATTCTACTTCATGCTAGTTACTTCCATTTGTAACAGAAGACAGCTGTCTCTTCCTATTTTAAAACTTAAATCTCCCAGCAGATCTGCTTGTCAAGGTTTTATTTCCAGTTTGAAGGTTGTCTCTAATTCTTGGTTAATTTGCAGGGTACATTTGCAATCCAACCTTTATCTGCAATATGGGTTTTATTTTTCACTTGTCTTGAAAGCTCAGCTTCTGGCTTGTTTTTCCCTAGGGGCATATATTATGTTCTTTCAACAGAAGGAAAATTGAAGCCGTTCATGGTTCAATATAAATGTGGATCTTAATTAATATAAAAAAGCTTTCTGTAGTCTTGTAGATGTTGCATTGAACATGTCAACTTATATAGGATAGTAAGAAATTCCATTCTGTAAGAATACACTGATATGTATTTAAGCGGGGATAGGCAGACTGGGACATTGTCCTTTTGGCACTCTAGATAAGCGATAAGCTCAATGAAGAACCTCGGAAAAGGCCACAAGTTTTTGCCAAGGCAAGGGAGTTGAAGAGAGCCTTTCAGAATCAATTTAGGAGAGAAATGGGAAACCCAATATGGGGAGAGCATCCTTTACTTCTTGTCCTTCCCTTTGGTTCCACTCATTTAGCCTTTTTCAAACCACAGAGAAAATAAACACAAATGAGAGCATTAATATTAATAAAAAAAATATTTTTTTTAAGGTTTTATTTTTAAGTAATCTCTACACCTAACGTGGGGCTTGAACTCACAACCTCAAGATCAAGAGTCTCATGCTGTACCAACTGAGCCAGCCAGGTTCTCCAGGAGGATTAATATTCTTAACTACTTCACCAATTCCAAAAGATCATTTAGAAGTAGACTCTTTATTCACATACCTTGTCCATAGATGTAATGTCACATGTGGTGATTAGGTTGTTAGGGAGTCGGTAAAAGTTTTCTAATCTGTAATAGTCCCAAAGAATGGTACATTTACAACATCCTGGACACCATGTTTAATATTGTTTCTATGGAGAGATAAGAGTCAGTGTGATGGGATTAAAAATATTGGACTGGGAATCTGCAAGCCTAGTTTTTAATACAATCCTGCTGCTGCTGAGTGGTGTGATAGGAGCCTTTCGCCCACACTTTCTACGCCCTGAGAGTGCTATCATTTCACTCTATTCTTAGAGTGAGCGATTCTGGTGGCTTTTGAAGTACTAATGAGCCCATGTAGCAGCTACAGGACTTTAGGAGACTTGTTTGGTCCCACTGGCCCCAGAAGCTTCCTCCTTACCCTTGATTCCAATTCTCCCACATGGTCACCACAGCTCCTGTGATAAAGGCACATTTGGGTGTCTTGGGACAAGGAACACAGGAGCCACCTTCATGGAGATGATAGGGGCAGTAGGGGCTAGTTAAACTAGAAATTGCGCATCTGAGTCAAGGTCCAAATAGTAGAGAGTCGGAAAAGGTGTCATATGGAGAGGTTAGGTAGTCATATGCCAGGTTAGGTAGAAAAGTTCTGTTTAAGCTTAGAAATACGGATGTGATATTTGGTGTGAGATATTTGAGGCTGGTGTAGATCCAATGCACGTGGGTCTGCTTGGCTTAAGGTTTGAGGTGGTTATAATCTTTAAAGTCCTTCTCCAAATTCCTCTTGCGCCACCCTTGAATAATCCATTTGGTTGCTGAAGCCAAAATTCAAGAAGAGCTCTTTCTGGTCTTTTTTCAAGTACTGCCACACCTTTCCCGGCAATATTCTGGAATCCATAAATGTCTTTCCATTTTCCCTGCTACCAGTGGCTTCAGCCACTGCCTACTCCCATACAAGAGGCATAAAAGGCTTTCTTTTGTGTTAGCCTATTTTGGTCCATTCTCCATACACTTGTTAGAAGGGAACTCTTGGAAAGTTAGATCATATCATGTCACTGCCTGGTTGAAAACTTTTTGATAGATTAGCATGAAGTTCAACTTCGTACTTTGGCCTACAGGATTCTGCATGATTTGGCTTTCTGCCTACCTTAGAAACTTCTTCTGTATTCTACTTTTTGTTGATTATATTCCAGCCACAGTGGAGGGACAGTCCTACCCATTTGTGAACTTGGCATCTTTTATTCCACCTCAGAGCCTTTGGCTTGACTTTTTTCTCTGTTTGGAACCTCTTTTCCTTGCTCTTTACATAACTGACTCCTCTGTATTCTTTAGGTAGGTCTCAGTGTAAGATGACTTTTCTAGGAGGCTTTTTGACTAGATTGCCTAAAGTATATCACACTCCTCCACACCTGTTTGTCTTGTTACCCCACTCCAACTTTTCCATGCATTTCCTTGGCTGTACTTCACATAAGATGAATTGTTGGCATTTATCTACTTGGTCTAATCATTCGTTGTTTTTCCCTCCAAATAGAGTATCTTGTGTTTTTTGTTCTTAGGTACTTTCATGAAAAGAATGATTGGGTAAATGGATTATTGATAATAAATAGTACAAAGAAATTTTAACAAATTGCATTTTGACATTCTAGTCATTATCAATCATCTTGATCAAATTAAAAAATATTTTAAAATCTATTAACAGTTTTTTTTTTTTTAAAGATTTTCTTTATTTATTAGAGAGATAGAGAACCCAAATAGACAGAGCAACAGGCAGAGGGAGAGAGAGAAGCAGGCTCTTCACTGAGCAAGGAGCCCGATGCAGGGCTCGATTCCAGGACCCCGGGCAAACGCTTAACTGACTGAGCCACCCAGGCGCCCCAACAGTTTTTATTAACAAAAATAAAATTACACACTAGGATCCTAGACCAATAGGATTTTTAACAGTATATATCTTTTGCTTTTATTACACACATAGGACATTTTGGTTATGGGTAACAAAATTAATGGATATATTTTTGATTCTGTACACTATTCTTTTTTTTTTTAAAGATTTTATTTATTTAT
Source organism: Neogale vison (assembly GCF_020171115.1). Lineage (NCBI taxonomy): Eukaryota > Metazoa > Chordata > Mammalia > Carnivora > Mustelidae > Neogale > Neogale vison. The sequence goes on along the minus strand of NC_058093.1, from coordinate 61,685,904 downwards.
TTGACAGACAGAGATCACAAGTAGAGACAGAGAGGCAGGCAGAGAGAGAGGGGGAAGCAGGCTCCCTGCTGAGATCATGACCTGAGCCGAAGGCAGTGGCCCAACCCACTGAGCCACCCAGGTGCCCCCTGTACATTATTCTTATTTAATGAGATTATAAGTAAAAAGTGTTTAGTGGACTTCTATAGTTCCTTCCAGCTTACTATGTGTATTTTAAAAATCCCATGTTAGAAAAAATTAAGTGGAAATATCAACTGGGCTCATAATAACAAGTCTCTCAGAGCAAGGAGTAGTAGGTGTTAGCAAATGTTTTAATTATTAGCTATTAATATCATTGGGGAATAACTTGGGCCAGTGCTCATGATGTAGAAATGAAGAGACATAGACCCCTTGAATATATAAAACTTTCCAATGGATGTGCAGACTCACAGGTTTAAGAGAATCGGTTTTCAGATCCTCATGTTCCACAGGTACTTTTTCCTAAGACTTCTCTTTCTGAGAACCCACCTGTGTTGGTAATAACATTCTCACCTGGTGCATTCCCCTGGGGCATGTAAACCTCCAGGGTGTCACACACAAGAGAGCTTGCTTTAATGATTAATCAAAGCACCACAGATCGGAAGGGGTTTCTGTTAAGGAGAGACATGATAAGGAAGGAGAATTTTGGATAGTATTGAAATGTTCTGAATTCAGATATATGATTGTGTGATGTGACTGATAAAAATTTTCACTTTCTGCTTTTTTCAGTTTTTTAATTATTGACTTTAATTTCTCTCTCTCCTGACTCTTGGCAGAGAATACCTAACCTTTGAGGGAAAGTTTCCTAAGAACAAAGTAATTAGCTCATTAGTGTGAAATACTGAAATGTATTTTGTCATGTATTTAAGTGTATTTTCTGCTATTTTTCAATACTTGGGATGAACCAATAGCTGAAAGAAAATGTGCCTGTGAATACCTGGTGTGCTGTAGGTTCATGCTGCAGGTGAGGTTCCCTGGGAAACAGAATTGGAGCACAAGTTTGCCTGCAGGGAGTGTCCTGGAGAGAGCTCTTGAAAACTGCCCCTTGGGGGCATCTGTGTGGCTCAGTCAGTTGAGCATCTGCCTTTGGCTCAGGTCGTGATCCAGGGGTTCCTGGGATTGAGTCCCCCTGCCCCCATCAGGCTCCCTGTTCAGCAGACAGCCTGCTACTCTCTCCCCGTCTGCCTCTGTCCCTGCTCTCTGCTTGTGCGTGCTCTCTCTCTCTCTCAAATAAATCAATAAAATCTAAAAGAAAGAAAGAAAGAAAGAAAGGAGAAAAGAAAAACTGCTCATGGGAGTGGACTGAGGGAGAAGCTGGGCTCCAAGGCAGCCACAGCAGAGGTCTCAGTCAATCCCATAGGTGCTCTGGAGCTGGGTGGGCCTTACAGAATTCTTCAAAATTGGAACGGAGGAGCTGGACTCCCCAGGAAAGGCCTGACCATGCAGCTCTCTTCAGCTGAGCGTACTGGCAGGAAGGGAGGACTTAGCTCGGTGGCTGCTGTTAGTGCGGGGGAGGATGAGGGCTTTCGCCTCGAAGTGGCAGGTCTGGGCAGGGTCCATAGCAGCTACAATAGTTAATAATTCTGAGCCTTCTAGATGTGACAGAAATCCTTTCTGAGGCTAGAAGGTTTTAAAGATGAATTAGAGAAACTCAAGGATATCTTGTACATGATTTCCTTGTAGATTTTGTGTGTGTTATTTGTGTGTGTTTAAAACCTATTTTGTAAAATCACACCAAATCATATGAAGTATGTATTCTAATAGACCAATCAATTCCCATCCCATTTTATCATAAAATACTTCAGTATTTTCTACTTTCTATTAATAACAAATAAACGATTAGATTAATTTTTTTAGTATATATACATCATATGCTTTCATTAAAAACATAAGAAGTTTTTATCTTGATGAATACTGCAATTAATGGAGCTTCTTTTAATTTTATACTTGGTTTTTATTTAATTACATCCAAAGGCTGAAAATCAAGGCAGGAATTACACTTACACAATTACCAAAGGATTCCATGTCCTTCCTACCACTTCATCATCATCCTCCTCAGAACTCTTAGTTCCTTTTTTTTTTTTTTAAAGATTTTATTTATTTATTTGACAGATGGAAATCACAAGTAGGCAGAGAGGCAGACGGGAGTGGGGGGCGGGGGGTGGGCAGCAGGCTCCCCACCTAGCCGAGAGTCCAATGTGGGGCTCAATTCCAGGACCCTGGGATCATGACCTGAGCTTAAGGCAGAGGCTTAACCCATGAGCCACCCAGGTGTCCCTCAGAGCTCTTAGTTCTATATTATTTTAAATTTGACTGTTTTCAGTTATTTGTCTTATAAGATATAATCTGTAACTAATTTTCGGTGTTTTTTAATATGTTTTTTTCTCAGAATGCGTACCTTTAATTGAATTGAAAAGTAAAGTTGGACTTGATCTGATAGAATATAAGTCTAATTTGGCTGACTGATTTGAGAGTGAGGACTAACTTTTCTAATTATATGGTTGACATTTTCCTTAGATTGAATAAACTAAATTTATAGCTCTAAACTTTTGATGAAAATGTATTTAAAGCACATTATAAGACAATGGCATTTTATTTAAAAAATTGGGAAGAAGTCATGCGAAAGCCTCACTTTTATGTTGGTTTGACCAAGATGTGATAAAATTAACACTTTACCCCCCAGTTTTTCTGAGTGTATTAGTTTGAACAAATTGTATTTAAGTGAGAGAATAACATGTCGTTAATGGCAAAGCCTCATTGATAAACTATCCAGAAACTGAGGAAGGGAATGACTCTTGATTGGTAACAAATCTTTTTCAACTCAGATGGTTTGTTTTATATACTACTCAATCTCCAGCAGATCGAGCAATGCCTGGCACTTAATAGACCCTCAGTAGATTTTGCTGAATCAAAAAATAAATTAATGGCAATGCCTGGGTGGCTCAGTTGGTTGAACGTCTGCTTTTGGCTCAGGTCATGATCCCAAGGTCCTGGGATTGAATCCCACATCGGGTTCCTTGCTCAGTGGGGAGCCTGCTTCTCCCTCTGCCTGCTGCTCCTCCTGCTTCTCTCTCTCTCTCTGACAAATAAAATAGATAAAATATTTTGAAAAATAAATAACTTCATTAATGAATGGATTAATGAGCAGGGGGGGAGCAGAGGAAGTAGTTATTATTAAGTGAAAGAATGAGGGAATATTTGGGAATGTACTGATAATTTAATATAAAAGATAAAGAGTTTGCACGAAAACTTAGAAAAGTGAACTTTGGTTTAGTTACTGGGAGGGATCTGATATTGTTAGACGTTAAAAAGATCCGAGTCAGGATAAACGTTTGAGTATTGATTTACCACTATTAGCACATTCTAAATTTGGATTACCCTTACTCGGAATAAGTTCTGTTCTTTGTCTCTTCGGTCCCCTTGTGGGCGTTTTCAGTCTTACCAGCCTGTGTGTGCCAGTTAAAATCCACGTATACTTTATGGGGCTGAGTCCAATAAAAGCTTTTCAATAAGCCCACATTCATAGTGGAAGATTACTTTCATTCTTGGGAAGGGTGACATATACGTGTGAAGCCCAGGATTCAGATGAAAGGAGTACTTTGGTATTATTTAACTGTGTATTGGCAAGACTTGAGCCAGTATCTGGTTTCTCTTTAGAGACATTTTGCATTATATTACAGACTCTTACTGTGCTGTGCCAGGGAAATTAAGATCAGCTGGAACACTCTGTAGGTCATTGGCTTGGAATCTCAGGGCACTGAGAACTTGATGTTTTGTTTTAATGACCTCATTTAGGCTGAACCTGCCTTTGTCCCAAAGGCATAAGAGCCTCTTTGCAAAACCATGTCTGCACCTTGGGAAATATATGGGAAAGTTTTAGAGAAAAGTGACTAAATATTTGGAGGCATTGGGTCAACCTCCATTTACAGAGTACTTATTAAATGATGGCTTGTTAGTTAAGAAAGATGAAGAGGGTGTATAATTCAGGTCCCTTGAACATCGTTGTAGTCATCAGATTCCATGATGTCTGAAATGTACTTTGAAGGTTGAAGGGGATACTTTTAAGAAGAATGAAAGGAAAAGTGTTTACAGGTCATGTAGCAGTTCATGGTACTTAGGTTCTGGCAGATGCTTTCTCCAGAGATTGCCAGAGGATGTCCCTCTTGTAGAATGAAGGACCTCCTCCATATTTCTCAAAGTGGGAGTTAATGATGCGTGTATGCATACGGGGTATGTGAGGATGGTGGGAGGGCCATATGGAAGTCACACAGTAAACATGGAACACCTTTCTGGAACAATCATTTTAATTGAAAATAGGGCACATGTTTTTATATTAAAACAAACGCTCCTGTTTTTATGACCAGAATGCACTATCTACATGGATTTTTAAGAACAAATTTAATACCGTAACATCATTGCCAACCTGGAGATGGCAGTAGCTATGTAGTTACTTTCTTTTGCATTTTCATTCGTTCTGGTGGAAAAATTCAAGAAACACTAGTGTTGTTTTCCATGTTAAGGGACGTGGCTTTTTATAATCCTTGGAGGATTGGTTATCAATCCTCTTTTCCTTCCCCACTTTTCTCTAACCAAAATTCTTTCTCTCTAAAGCTTTTCTGATTTTGTTGATACCTATATCATTTACTATTGAGGTTATTGTGTTGTTAACGATTTGATGTGTTTTTTCCACTCTGCTTTCCTGCAGCTTAGCAGGAAGTGGCTCTCACCAAAGTCTCTGAAGACCATCTTATTCAGAAGACTTTCTGTGATTATTTTGATATCAAACCTAAGCAGTTTGGGTCATTCTTAACTATTCTTCCCTTCTTAAAACACTTTCTTAACTTCTGTCTCTTACAGGTCTCTGTTGTTGGATCTCAGTGTTCGTTTCCTCAGGGTTTTATCCTAGAACTTTTTGTTTTCATATTAGTCTCCTTTTATTGCTTGGGTGATCTCATCTACTCCCATGGCCTCAGCAGCAATATACACAGAAGTCTCGACTAGTTATCCTGGATTGCCTGCTAGATATCTTCATTTACACTATTCATTGATACCTCAAACTCTACATATTCCAAACTGAATTAATAATTTTCCTTTTCAGCTTGTTCCTTCTATGTTTCCTGTCATTGGGAGTGATATACTCTACCCATACTAGAAATCAGAAGTCTTAGTTCTTCTTAGTCTCCTTCCTATTCCCCTCTCTCTTCATCTGAAAATAGAAAAATAAGAAAAAAAAGAAAAATAGCCCTTGACTTCTTACATTCTGCATTAGGTGTCCTGCTTTGAGATAATCTACCAGGTCAGTTCTGTTGTGTTATCAGTCTGTTTATTTATCAGTGTTCTGCTCTCCAGGAAGCTCTCTAGAGGTAGCAACGAACCAAGTCTGCCTTGGGCATTAATGCATTTCCAGACATTAGCGTTGTGCCTGGCACATTGTAGGTCCTCTGTAAATACACATCCTAGGTCATCTGTAAATACTTGCTTAATGAACAGATGGTTCAGATAGTGGCACTTTTACCCAAAGTAGGATTCATTTCTAAAATATCTGATAGATGACCATCCAGATAGTCTCCTTGAGCATTTTCAGTGATAATGAGGTTTTTTTTTGCTTGTGATCTATAAAATCCCTATATAGATGCCTTCATATGAACTGCATGAAAACCAAGATTATGTATAATTTGTTAGAATAAAATTTAATTGCTTGGTTTTTTTGGTAGGATTTTACCTTTCCCTATTTAAATCTTAATTCTGATCCACTATCTCAGCATGTCAGGATATTATTGAATTGTATTCTTTTATTACAGTAATTGTATCTCTCAACTTTGTTTCATATGCACATAGGAATAGATGACATTAATGTCTTCATTCAAAAAAGGATGACAAAACTTGCCCTGTTAGCCTGCCCTCACGGATGAATCTAGTGGATTAGTCAACACTAAGTTTTCTCAACATGTTGCTAATCCATTCAACCAATATTTATTGAGTATCTTTTTTGTACTAGACATTGTGTTCACATTTGTCCCTTGAACAACGTGGATTTGAACTATGTGGGTCCACTTATCCAAGGATTTCTTTCGATAATACAGTAAGCATATTTTCTCTGACTTAATGATTTTCTTAATAATATCTTCTTTTCTCTAGCTTACTTTATCATGATAATACAGTACATAATACATGTAACATCTAAAATAAGTGTTCATTGACTATTAATGTTACTATCAATGTTCATTGATTATTAATGTTAATGTTAGTCCTCTGGTTAACAGTAGGTTACTAGTAATTAAGTTTTTGAGGAGTCAAAAGTCATATATGGATTTTAAACTGTTTGGCGTGTTGGTATCCCTAACACTGCATTATTCAAGGGTCTACTGTGTAATTACATTATCATACTGGTCTTGCTCCATCTTGCCTATCAGCAGCATTATGAGGCATTTCTGGTTATTCTTTAGATATCAAGATATCTCAGTTCTAGATACTCCGCTGACCTGTTGGTGTAGAGGCTAATGTAAATAGTAATACCTTAGTGACTATTACTATTATCAGTAATGGTTATTCAGTTCTTACAATGCACCAGGTACTGTGCTAAGAAGATAATAAGTTTTATAAGATCCCCTTTTCCCAGTACACCAATGAGGTAGACACTACCATCACATCCATCTTAAAGTGGAAGACATTTAGGTTTGAGAAATATTGTATTTTGGGGGGCGCCTAGGTGGCTTGGTGGGTTGGACCTCCGCCTTAGGCTCGGGTCATGGTCTTGGGGTCCTGGGATTGAGCCCTGCATTGGTCTCTGCTCGGCGTGGGACTTGCTTCCCTGTCTCTCTCTGCCTGCTTCTCTGCCTACTTGTGATCTCCCTCTCTCTGTCAAATAAAATCTTAAAAAAAATATATTGTATTTTATTTTTTTAATCAAAATTACATAGCTGGGAAGTGACAGAGGCAGGATCTAAACAGAGACTGCCCTGTATTGGTAAGATTTATAGACTCTTATTTACCCATTCTTTCTTCCTTCCTCCCTTCTTTCCTTTTTTTTTTTTTTGACTTTCAAAAACAGTTTGAATACAAAAAAAAAAGAAAGTTTTTAATAGATTAGGCCCATACTATGAATAATATTAAAGAGTATAGTTCTAGAGGTGGACCTTACTGAGACATCACTCTTTTTTTTAAGATTTTATTTATTTGTCAGAGAGAGAGAGAGTGAGCATAAGCAGTGGGGTGGAAGGCAGAGGGGCAAGCAGACTCCCTGCTGAACAGGGAGCCCAATGTGGGACATGATGACCTGAGCCAAAGGCAGAAGCTTAGGCACCCAGGCTTCCCGCTGAGATATTTTTCTTATCTGGCATAATCAATGTGCCTTGTGGAACAGAACCAATTTTAGGTTATTCCAAAGGTTCATTTCAGTCAACACCAGCTTGGCATTGATTAGCTTATTTCTAGATTTTATATAAAATTATAGTAATCACATACAATTTAAATATAAAAATGGTTTTTTCCTTCTTAGAGAAAAGCACTTCATCAAAACTAGGCAGACTGTCTTGTGGACTGTGGAGGTCTGCACTAGTAGAGCAGTCTGATTTCTTTTCTCTTACACTGGTTTCTAAGGGTGCCATATATCCTTCCTTTATATGAGTAAGGATATAATCTGCAAGGTGTTTTCAAACATGTTATTATCTTTATCCTTTTAATGTATGGCTGTTGTCAGTATATGAGTTAGTTTTATAGATGGAAAGAGATAGGGTTGAAAGATCCCCCCCGGGGCTCCAAGCACCCCGGAATGGACCCCGTTTTAGGAGGAGACCCCCGGACCCAAAAACCAAGCCGAGTCCGCTGATCAGATGCAAACAGCACGAGGTTTATTGAGTAGACACAGGTACCTGCGGGCGGTCAAGTCTTAGGAGGACTCTCGCGCGCCAGCCCTTTGTTCAGGGCCTTTTTATGGGGTACGGGGAAGCGAAAACATACGTACAGAAACAGAAACATAGTTACAAAGTTTTCATTGGCTGGTTTGAATATAAGGCATACTCGGTGTTTGTAGATTGGCTTTGAAGGACCCCAGCGAGCGAAGAGAAAGGTGGGGAGGGGGAGTGAGGAGGGGGAGTTGGATCTTATTACTCAGCAGAGAAACATCCTGCCTACGTGACTAGGTCCACATACTTAGGCGATCCCCCCCTTGCCTACGTGACTATCTGCGCGTAACAGGCCGTGCGCAGCAAGTGTACCTATTTCCCCCGCAACATGCCGTTGCCCCCCCCCCCAACTCCAGGGCTGTGCTGGGATAAGGGAGGATTGTCCAAGTAGGGGGAAGGGAAGAGGGGTCTCTTCATTCCCCCATTTTCTTTTTGGCCTGAGTAAAACCTTTTACTTTATTAGGGGCCAGTCTCTCGCTGCCCTACTGCATGATATTGTTGGGTTAATACCATGGTTTGGACAAGCGACAATCTATCTTTTATAAATTGGGTTAACCTGTTAATGATGCATGGCCCAAATGTTAGAATTAACATTAAGAGTATTATAGGTCCTATTAAGGAGGTTATTAGGGAAGTAAACCAGGGTGAACGATTCCAAACTCCTTCATACCAAGACTGTTGGGATTCAAAGTCTCTCTTACGCTTATCTAGCCTTTCCTTCAATTTGTCTAGAGTTTCTGTTACTACTCCAGTCTGGTCAGCAAAAAAACAGCATTCTTCTCTAAGAGCAGCACATAGGCCACCCTCTTTTAGGAACAGTAGATCTAAGCCTCTTCTGTTTTGTAGCACCACTTCTGACAGGGAGGTTAGGGATTCCTTGAGGGCTCGAACTGACTGTTCTAAGGCCCTAAGATCTTCATTCATAGCATGATGTAGAAGTAGGTATTGGTCTGTTCGGACCAGGGCGGCTGCCCCAGTACCAACCCCGGCTGCAATGCCTCCTACTCCCAGTAACGTAGCCAGGGTGATTAGGGTGACAGGTTCACGCCTTACTCGGCGAAGATCACTCCATTCATGATAGCTAAGAACCAATTCATCTGAATGGTAGGTTATTCGAGGCCATAGTTGAACTAACACACAATAGTCAGTAGTCTGGTTTAAGGCAGCAGTAGATACACAAGGGGTTAAGCCTGTGCTACATGCCCAATAGGTTCCATTGGGTGGGATCAAATAATAGGAGCCAGCCCATATTTTATGGGTCGAATTACAAAGTGTTTTTTTAACATAGTGAGGCGGGGTGCCTATACATAGTCCCGCTCCTGAAACTTGTGAGAGGGTTAGGCTATGATCTTGTCCATAGCATATAGCGCTGGGGACAGTGGAGTTAGTATAGTTGGCAGAGAGGGCTATGCCCTCATAGTATGGAGGGCTTGGGTTAAGACATAGCCAGCAATTGTTTGCTCTTTCAGGACTGGAAAGATTAAGTGCCTGATAGGCCCCTTTCACTAGGTTGATAAGCCTGTCTCCTGTTCCAAGTATTTCCGGGGCCTTTTTGGTTTGTATAGCTGTGGGAGTTGCGGAGGTTAAAAGTGGTGTTGGTCTTGGTGTTGACCTTAATCTTTGGGGAGGCCTTTGAGGTGGTGAGGCGAGAACTGGATTGGGTCCTATGGCGGCCCTTGGGGTTTCTATAAGAAGTTTTATGGTGAACGTTAGGCCGTCATCATAACGTTCTTTATAGAGTCTGAGGCCCCAGGTATATCCCTTCACCCAATTAAGTTGTTTCTTTCCTGCTTCGGTGAAGGCTATTTCAAGTGGGTGACACCATTGATTGTGACAGGCTGGGTTTTGTGTCCATTTGGGGCTGCTCCTGGCGTGAGAATAATTTGCCCTTACGGTGATATAGTCCCAACCTGAGGTGGGCTTCCAATAAGTGTCACCAGTGGTTTCGCAGCCCCAATTGTGACAGAAAAAGTGGGATGCCCCCCTGCATGAGGTCCACTCTCTGGGTCTGTGAAACCCAGGGCATACATAGAAGGTGAGTGTCCTTAACATACTTCGCTGACTCCAGTCCCCACAGCCTCCCCAAGGATCCAACCCGAGTCGTCCCCGTGGGGACGGTTGTGAAGGCGGCTTCTGTAGGTCAAAGTAATTTTCTATATCCCAGTTGGCTGGAGCTCCCATGGCTAACTTACAAATGTCAGGGTATAAGTTAGGCCACCAAGTGAATGGGGCATGCTGCTGAGAGGTGTTCCAAATTATTTGTCCTGTTTGCGACAGGACTTGCCAGGTGAGCTGTTTTACATGGTGAGGGGACCCATGGGAACTCGGAATGCCTATAACAAGAATAGTCAGTGTTATGATCGCACGAGTCTTATCTTTAGCGGATTTTGGGTGCGTTGAACTCGCCATCCCTCCTTGAGATCGGGTGTTTCCGAGTCGTCTGGTCCCAGATGGGCTGGTTTCACATGAGAGGCGTGGATCCAGGCCGCGATGCCGTCGACTTTTAGCGCCGTCGGGGTGGTTAGGAGTACAGTGTAGGGTCCCTTCCATCGGGGTTCAAGGCTCTTGATCTGATGCCTGCGGACCCAGACGAGGTCGCCGATCTGGAATTGATGTGGCACAGTAGGATTTTTTAGCTGTTCCCTATAAGCTGCAGCCAGTGGCTTCCAGACTTCTTTCTGAACGATCTGGAGTGCCTGGAGGTGAGCTTGTAGGGTAGCACGATCAGCAAAAGAAGAAACATAAGAATCAATAGGATTGAAAAGGTTTACAATAGGGGGTGGGGCCCCATACAATATTTCAAAAGGAGTTAATCCTAGGGGCCCGGGGGTATTCCTGGCCCTATATAGGGCCAGGGGCAGGAGGAGGACCCAGTCTCTAGAGCCAGTTGCAAGCGTTAATTTAGTCAAAGTCTCCTTGATTGTTCTATTCATTCTTTCTACTTGTCCTGAGCTCTGGGGTCTATATGCACAATGCAATTTCCAATTAATCCCCAATAATTTGGCCACTTTCTGACTTACCTGGGAGACGAAGGCTGGACCATTGTCGGTGCCTAATATCTGGGGCATTCCATACCTGGGAAAGATTTCTTCAAGTAGTTTCTTGGTGACCACATTCGAAGTCTCGTGCTTGGTGGGGAAGGCTTCTACCCATCCTGAAAAAGTGTCTACGAAAACTAATAAATATCTATAGCCATAGAGTCCAGGTTTTATTTCCGTGAAGTCGATTTCCCAGTGAACACCAGGGCGATGTCCTCGAATGCGCACTCCAGGGGCAGCATAGGTTTTTCTGGTATTTACTTGTGCACAGACTAAGCAATTTTTAATTATGGATCGCAACGCCTTGTCTTGGTTTAGTAACAAGTACGGTTGATGCTCATTATTTAGGAGGGTTTTCATTTTGTTTTCGCTCAGATGGGTCAGTGAGTGCAAAGATTGGACTATATGGTGAGAATACAGAGTGGGCATAACAATTTTTTCGTCCATGGTATATACCCCTTCTTTTGGGTCCCATGTAGCCCCCATTTTCTTTAGCAGCTCCTGATCCTCAGAACTGTATTCCATAGGTTTAATATTTTCTTGTGGGGGCCATGTGCTCAGGGTAAGAATGGGCCCGGTCTCTTTTTCCCCTAGGGCAGCTTCCTTAGCAGCTTGATCTGCCAGTCGGTTTCCCCTTGCCACTGGGCTATCATCCTTTTGGTGACTCGGGCAATGCGTAATGCTCAACTTTTGGGGCAGGAACAAAGCTTTGAGCAGAGCCAATATTTCAGGTTTATTTTTAATTTCTTTTCCTTCGGAGGTGAGGAGCCCTCTCCTCCGATAGATTTCACCATGTACGTGGGCCGTAGCAAAGGCATAGCGACTGTCGGTATAAACGTTCAGTTTCTTACCTTCTGCCATCTGTAGAGCCTGAGTCAGGGCGATGAGCTCTGCCCGCTGAGCTGATGTCCCAGGGGATAGCATCTTGGACCAGATCACCTCTGTCTCATTAGTTATTGCAGCTCCGGCTCTTCGCTCGCCATTGTGCAGGAAGCTACTGCCATCTGTATACCAGGTGTAGTCCGCTCCCTTGAGGGGCTGGTCCGTCAGATCCTTTCGGGTGCCATGGACCTCAGCTAGGATCTGGAGGCAATCATGTGTTTCCGTAACCTCGGGTAAGGGGAGTAGGGTGGCAGGGTTGAGCGCCACCACGGGTCCGAACTGTACACGATCAGTGTCCAGAAGCATGGCCTGATAATGAGTCAGGCGAGCATTGGAAAGCCACCTGTCTGGGGGTTGCTTGACCAAAGCTTCGACCGCATGGGGGGCCAAGATGGTTAGTGATTGGCCCAAAGTTAGTTTGCCCGCGTCTTTGACTAAGATGGCGATGGCAGCCACCATCCGCAGACAGGGTGGCCAACCAGTGGCCACAGGGTCTAGCTTTTTTGACAGGTAGGCCACTGGGCGCTTCCAAGGCCCTAGCCTTTGGGTTAGTACTCCCTTGGCATAGCCCTGTTTTTCATCTACGAACAGTTCGAAGGCCTTAGTCACATCTGGGAGTCCCAGGGCTGGGGATTCTAATAAGGCCTTTTTGATGTCGGAAAAGGCCCGTTGCTGCTCTTCGCCCCAGTGGAACTGAGCCCCCTGCTTAGTGAGGGAGTATAAAGGGGCTGCCATTTCCGCAAACCCAGGGATCCATAGGCGGCAAAATCCAGCAGTTCCCAGGAATTCCCTTAGGTGGCGTGGGGTGGTAGGTGTGGGAATGCGGAGAATAGTCTGCTTTCGTGCCTCAGTGAGCCATCTCTGTCCTTCTCTCAGCTGATATCCCAAGTAGGTGACTTGTTTTTGGCATATTTGGGCCTTTTTGGCTGAGGCCCGATACCCTAATTGTCCCAGTGCCTGTAAGAGGGCTTTAGTGCCGTTCAGGCAATTTTCCTTGGAGTTAGCAGCCAAGAGGAGGTCATCGACATACTGAAGAAGTACCAGGGAAGGATGCTGCACCCGGAAATCAGCTAAGTCTCTGTGCAGCGCCTCATCAAACAGAGTGGGACTGTTCTTGAAACCCTGGGGAAGCCGGGTCCAAGTTAACTGTCCTGAGAGCCCTAGATCTGGGTCCCTCCACTCAAAGGCGAAGAGTGGCTGGCTCACTGGATGTAGCCTTAAACAGAAAAAGGCATCCTTTAAATCTAGCACCGTATACCATTCATGGGAAGGGGGCAGGGTGCTCAGTAGATTATATGGGTTGGGCACAGAGGGATGTATGTCCTCAACTCTTTTGTTGACTTCTCTTAGATCCTGTACTGGCCGGTAATCTCCTGTGCCAGGTTTTTTTACTGGTAAGAGAGGTGTATTCCAAGGTGACCGGCAGGGAATTAGGATTCCTTGATCAAGAAGCCTCTTAATATGGGGCCTTATGCCTTGGCGGGCTTCCTGTGACATTGGATACTGCTTTATTGACACTGGGGTGGCTGTTGCCTTAAGTTGGATTAAGAGAGGGGGCTGTTGACGAGCCATCCCCATGCCCCCCGTTTCCGCCCAGGCCATAGGGAATTCTCTCAGCCAAGCTTCATTTTGGACCTCTGGGGTCTGTTCAGGTTCATATAGTCTATATTCCTCCTCCAAATGGAGGGTCAAGACCTGTAAGGGTCCTCCATTGGGGCCTGTTATTGCCGCCCCTTCTGGGTTGAAGTGGATTTGGGCCTTTAGTTTGGTTAGAAGGTCTCTCCCCAGTAACGGGTAGGGGCAATCGGGTACGTGTAGAAATGAATGCGTCACCTTACCGGTAGCCAGCTGGACCCTGCGTTCCGTGGTCCATCGATAGTTCTTTCCTCCAGTTGCTCCTTGTACCCAAGCAGTTCGGTTGCTAAGTGGTCCTAGAGTCTGGGTTAGGACTGAATGCTGGGCCCCGGTGTCGACTAGGAAGGTAACTGGCTGCCCCCCGACGCTTAAAGTTATCCTGGGCTCAGGGGGGGGCTCCTGGCCCTGACTTCCCTAGTCTTCCAACGTCAGTAGGGAAGTCAATGGTTTGGGCGTCAAGGGTCCTCTGAGATTCTTGGGGTTCCTGGGACACTCTCGGGCCCAGTGTCCTCTTTCCTTGCAATAGGCACATTGGTCTCTGTCTAATTTGGTCCTTCTTCGTTCTCGCTCTCCCATCCTGACTCCCTCTCTGTCCTGTCCCTGAGTAACTACGGTGGCCAATACCTTAGTCAATTCCCTGCTCCGCTTTTTATCTCTTTCATCCTGTGCCTCTTTCATTCTTAACCATATTCTCTCCTCTTTCTCTTCCGGAGTTTCTCTTTTATTGAACACCTTTTCTGCCTCTTTTAATAAGTCAGAAAGTGTATACCCCTGTAGCCCTTCTAATCTCTGTAATTTGCCCCTAATATCAGGGCTTGACTGCCAGATAAAGGACATTGATACACTAGTTGCTTGCCCTTCATCATCAGGGTCATACGGGGTGTACATCCTATAAGCCTCCTTAAGTCTCTCTAGAAAGGCAGAAGGTGTCTCTTCCCTTCCCTGTATTACTTGCTTAACCTGAGCCAAATTAGTGGGCCGCCTTGCGGCTGCTCGGAGACCCGCTATGAGCAACTGGCGATAGAGACGAAGGTGCTCCCTACCTGCAGAAGTGGCGAAGTCCCAGTTAGGGCGGGTTAAGGGAAAAGCTATGTCGATCTCATTAGGCAACTGGGTTGGTCGCCCGTCATCGCCCGGTACGTTCTTTCGGGCTTCCAGAAGAACTCTCTGCTTTTCCTCCGAGGTCAGCAGAGTCTGCAACAGCTGTTGACAATCATCCCAAGTGGGTTGATGGGTAACTAGAATAGATTCAATCAAGTTAGTCAGGGTGGCGGGGTCCTTAGAGAAGGGAGGGTTATGTTGCTTCCAGTTATAGAGATCAGAAGCAGTAAAGGGCCAGTACTGTGGCCGACCGTTAGGACCTTCCCTCAAGGGGAAAGCTTGGGAGACTTGACTTGGTGGCTGTGCACGTCGGTCCCTGAGTCGCCCCGCAATGGGTGACGCCAGGGAACTAGGCTTTCGCTCTTCTGTTGTGGCCTCCGGGTAGGGAGGGGGTTCTTCCGTTAACAGGTCGATAAGAGGGGACTCAGTGTCTGGAGGCAAAACGGGAGCAGACTGAACAGGCTCGGGAGCAGGCTGAACAGGCTTGGGAAGTTTTGGGGATTTATCCTGGAGTGGGGTAAGGGCAGGGTAAAGAGAAGAGGAAGTGGGAGTAGGTGGGGGAGGGGTGGGTTGCGCAGTCTCCCTGGAGGGCGTGGTTTGGGGGTGGGACAGTTGCTCTTTTAGGGGAGGCGGCGCAGTGGGGGTGATAGGGGAGGAGCAGGGTTTGGGAAGGAGAACAAAGGGCTGGACCCAGAGTGGGGGGTCTGAAACCAGAGCCCTCCAGGTGACGATGTAGGGCACCTGATCGGGATGCCCATGGGGTCCGGGGCTGAAAACTTTGGCTTCCACCTGAGAAATAATATCAAGGTTAAAAGTGCCATCGCGTGGCCATCCCACATTGAAAGTGGGCCACTCGGAGGAACAAAGGGTGACCCATTTCTTTTTCCGTATTTCCACCGATTGGTTGTTTGCCCGGTCTCGGACGTCGCTCCAGTGGCTTAGGGTCAGACTTAAAGGAGTAGTCACTGTCTGTCCCATAATTTCAAGAAAAAAAAGAGTTATTATCACAGAGACAAAGACTAGACTCAGACACAGAACAAACAAACGCGCTGCGCGATTTTGGCGCCAAACCGAAAGCAAAAACTCAAGCGGAGATTCAGGGGGTCCGGATTCCCCCTCTCCAACTAAGGCCGTGTATCCCTCCGATATCGGCCGAGCTCCAAATGCCCCGCTGCCCCGGGGCATAGATGTCCCGAAGGACTCAAATGTCCCGCCCGGCGGGACTACAAACGCCTCTGGAACGTCTTCCAGGGCTGTGAGGGAGAAGTCCGAGCCCGTCAGCTCCTTCTGGCCCTCACCAAATACAAATGGATCCGATCGAACCCCAAACCAAAACCAAACGCGTGCGCGAAATTACAAGTAACAGATCCAGACACCACTACAGACACAACGCGAAATCACAAGTAACAGGTCTAACTATAACCACAAACACAACGAATATAGCGCTGGCCAGCTTACCTCCTGACAGTGGGTCGGTGGTCCCTGGGTGGGGGTCTCACATCCCGGACGAGCCCCCAATGAAAGATCCCCCCCCGGGGCTCCAAGCACCCCGGAATGGACCCCGTTTTAGGAGGAGACCCCCGGACCCAAAAACCAAGCCGAGTCCGCTGATCAGATGCAAACAGCACGAGGTTTATTGAGTAGACACAGGTACCTGCGGGCGGTCAAGTCTTAGGAGGACTCTCGCGCGCCAGCCCTTTGTTCAGGGCCTTTTTATGGGGTACGGGGAAGCGAAAACATACGTACAGAAACAGAAACATAGTTACAAAGTTTTCATTGGCTGGTTTGAATATAAGGCATACTCGGTGTTTGTAGATTGGCTTTGAAGGACCCCAGCGAGCGAAGAGAAAGGTGGGGAGGGGGAGTGAGGAGGGGGAGTTGGATCTTATTACTCAGCAGAGAAACATCCTGCCTACGTGACTAGGTCCACATACTTAGGCGATCCCCCCCTTGCCTACGTGACTATCTGCGCGTAACAGGCCGTGCGCAGCAAGTGTACCTATTTCCCCCGCAACATGCCGTTGCCCCCCCCCCCCAACTCCAGGGCTGTGCTGGGATAAGGGAGGATTGTCCAAGTAGGGGGAAGGGAAGAGGGGTCTCTTCAGGGTCAAAGATAAGAGTTAAATCATACTGTATTGCATGACAGAGCTGGGGCTTGATCCCAGATTTTCAGATTTCAGTTCTAGCTCTTGAGTCTCTAACACAAAATTGATGGGTAGCATTCTGTTTTAAAACTGCATATAAAATACCTCCTTTGTGTTTTCAATGATGAGAGATGCTGTGCAGTGAAACATGGTCCGTGAGAATAGTAAAGAGTTGTCTTTTCAACTGTTTGAGAAACCCAACTTTAATATATTCTGGTCTTCCTTTACCTCTACTGTTTTTCTTGTGGTATTGGTATATTGCTTTCAGGAAATATCAGAAATCCCTTTTATTATTGTTTCAGGAAATGTCAGAAATCCTTTTAATTTGTAGGATTTTGAATGATTTTTTTTGAAACTACCAGGGAAACTGGATCATTCTCAAATCAGGATGTATTCTGACTGAAAGAGTTCAGCTGTACTCTGGGGTGTTAAATTAATTTTCATTGACAGACACTTGTCTGGGATTTAATTGAGATTTAAGTTAGTAAAAACCCTGCCTGTGGCCTAGAGAACAATTGGACAAAGTAGATGAAGTAGAGAGGAAAGTATCTTCTCAAATCTTCTTACCCCCTTGGACAGAACCCAGGTCACCTGCGGAGATAGGGAAGCAGACCTGTACTGCCACTACACACTCACCCTTACCAAGTCGGACACACATCTTCGGAGTCATTGCAAGGCTATAAATATCAGTGCAGAGATTACTGGTTTATAAAGTATGGGATTTAAAAAATGACTCAAGTATTTAGAGGTTGAATTAAATTCCATTTAATAAAAAGAAGTTAGTAATCCTTCACATAGCAATATGATTACCCTTTAACCTTAGAAGAACATATATATATATATATATATATATATATATATAATGCTTTAGGGTGGCAATTCTCAGACTTCAGTGGGCACGACACATACCTAGAAATCTTTGATTTAAGTGCAGGTTCCTGAGCCTCATCCCTGGGAAGTCTGTTTCTGTAGGTCTGGATTGGGTCTGGATTTAGCTTTTGCTTGAATTTTAATTTGAGTGAATTTTAAAAATAGAATATTTCTAATTCAAAAAGATAAAAGCCCTCTATGTTTATTGTAACATTATTTATGATAGCTGAGATATGGAAGTAACCTGAATGTTGATCAATAGATGAATAGAAAAAGAAAATGTTATAGCCATGTAATTTGTAAGTAAATTACATGGCTATAAAAGAGGGTGAAATCTTACTATTAGTGACACATGGATAGAGCTAGAGGGTATTATGCTCAGTGAAATAAGTCAGACTGCAAAAGACAATTACCATGAGATTTTACTCATATGTAGGATCTAAAAAACAAAACAAATGAATAAACAAACAAAAAGCAGAATCAGAACTATCAACACAGGGGCACCTGGGTGGCTCAGTGGGTTAAAGCCTCTGCCTTCGGCTCAGGTCATGATCCCAGGGTCCTGGGATCAAGCCCCGCATTGAGCCCCGCATCGGGCTCTCTGCTCAGCAGGGAGCCTGTTTCCTCCTCTCTCTCTGCCTGCCTCTCTGCCTACTTGTGATCTGCCAAATAAATAATAAATCTTAAAAAAAAAAAAAAAAAGAACTATCAACACAGAACAAATGGTTGCCAGAGGAAAAGAGGGTGCCATGCACAGCATTTATGTATAAAGATGTCAAGTCACTATGTTATCACCTGAGAACGAATGCAACATTCTATGTCAACTATACTAAGAAAAAATTTTTTTAAAAAAGGTTTATTTGTTATTTAATAAAGAACGTCCATGGCAATGGGAATTGTCAGGGCTATGAGTGCAAAAGTGGTTGTTGAAGTAGACCACAGTCGGGGGCGCTCTTGAAATATGTTTTTGTCTGTGGCTACTTCCAAATACAGACAGCAGAGGGGGCATGCTTTAGATGACCCAAAGAACCCGTGACCTGATTGTTTCAGTATACAGTATTCTAGATTGCATTGTTAATTTATTTTCATTTGGACTATTAGAGAAGTATCATTTGTTGAAACAAGCGATCTGTTTTAGAAGGGACCATATGATTGGAAGTTTTTATAAGTTAATTATTTGTAGAAAAATATTTTAATTATGTATTTAAATAATTCTGGTTTCTTTTCACACTTTCATATTATGATATGAATAGTGGCTCTAGATAGTTTCTCTTATAGGTTGGGTTTTTATTTTTAGTTGTAAGAAATAAGAGTCTGATATGCTAAAGATTTAGTTGATGGTAAAACTAGAATTGACAGATGTCTCCTGCAGATTGTTTTTTGAATAAAGTTCGGTAATATTTTGCCTGAGAATTGAAGATATATGTCATTCAGTCCATATTATATCATTAAAAATTGGAAATGAGTCCCATATCCTAGAACTTTTTTGTTTGTTTGTTTTTCTTTCCAGACTTTGTACACATATACATGCTTTTGTTTATAATTTGGTGTTCTTTTTTATATGACATTTTTCCATACTTGCTTTTACCAATTAATGCTCTATGAGTAACAAAAGAATAAATCAACTTGAATTAGGTTAAGCAGAAATGGAATGCCTCCTCTGCCTTTACTTGTGTCAAATTGTGACCTGTTTTTTGAAGGCAGAGACTGTTCTTTTTTATCTCTGCAGTTTCTACTGTGAAACATTGGACAAAATAAGGAGTGTCACTGCTGGTATCAATTCCTAGATAGAGGCTAAGGTGGATTAAAGAAGGGTGTAGATTCTTTGCTATGCCTCACATTCCTCTCTTGTCCTTCAGAATCTTGGAGGGATAAAATCTTTGACTTATAATATAATGGAGGTGACACTGTGACAGTTCCTGGTCCAAGGCTTTAACGGACTGGAAGCTTCCATTTCCTGTTTCCTGGAATGCTGTCTTGGGAAACCTGAGCTTTCTTATGTGAGCCTTGTATGACTTTTTGAGACCACCAGAGAGGCCATGTGGAGTCTCTGACCAGTAGTTTCAGTTAAGCCCACTTATTTAGCCATCCCTGCCAAGATGCTGGACAAAAGAGTGAGGCAATCTTGGATCCTCCAGATTCACCCGTCCATCAGCTGAATACCTTGACACCATCTAGAACTGAAGAATTACTTAGCTAATCTGCCCTCCTGATCCACAAGAGCATGAGAAACAATAAAAGCATTGCTGTTTTAAATTACTGTGTTTTGGGGCAATTTGTGATGCAGCAATAGGATAACCAGAACAAAGACAGAGCTCCTGAGAGAATAGATGGTGGCAACTGGAAGGAACCTTGGAGAATATCTTATTTACCATTCCCCATTGTAGGGAAAGACTGCGTTCTAGAGAGAGGAAGGGACATTTTCGCTTCAGGGTCATCCAGACAGACAGTTATGGTTACAGCCAGTATTCTAATCTTTGTTGCTCTTGCCTCTGGAGGACTAAGACCATTAATTTCGTACTTCAGAACTGGTAAGTAAAGACCTGTAGTTACAGCCTTGAGGTCATCTAAAGAACTAGTACCATGACAGAAAGAATTTTTGCAAACTCAAAAAAGAACCTGACCCCAAAACAGTATTTGTTCCAGAAATACTCAGCCCAACTATTTTTTATTACATAGCTGCTATAATAAAAAGATAAGTGTATCCAGTATAAGTGTATGTTTTACTTAAAAATCAAATACATTAAATAACACTAGAAAAATAAACATGCACACAAATGATGAATGCTCACTTCCTATACAGGCAGTTTCAACATTCATGCAATTTGTAATTCAAAAATTCATTGGTAACCTCAGAAACTTCTAATGCATTTTTCCATAGGATCAATGATTTTAAAAATTTATTTTAATATATAATGTGCCTAATGTTTAAATAATTACCTTATTTATCAGTTTTCTATGGGAAAATGCTTTCCAAATACCAGCTTGGTATCTATGAACCCATCAGTCCAACCACCCCCTTTATTTGTTTCTGGCAGAAGAACTGGGTTCTACTTTTTCTATGAGCAGTGGGAGTGAGCAATTACCTTGCTCTTAGCACCCACTGGTGGCACATATCTCCTTATGACTATGATGAAGGAGAGAAGGTTCTGGGGCCTCCATGCAGTTGGAGATTGTGCTCTGCTTGGTGATGAGAAGAAAGAGAGTGTGGTTCAGGACTTATTGTGGGTTAAATATTTTAGTTGATGTCAGCTCCTTGTAGTTTTCCCTCCCCTCTTTCTTCCAAGTATCCTAGAGATTGGTATGTACTTGCTTTCATTTTCATCCTTCCCAATAGCTTCCTCCTTTCAAGGTATTAATTCTTAAACTCACTAGACAGCAAAATGAAATCTTTCTATTTTTCTATACATCCCTATTTCTAAAGATGAAACAGTGATTTTTCTCTAATTTTCTTTCTTCCTTTTCCTTTTTATTAATTTTTTTTAGAGAGAGAGAGCACACATGCACATGAGGTGGGGTGGGGAATGTGGGGTAGAGAGGGAGAGGGAGAGTCCCAAACAGGCTGCATGACCACTGCAGAGTCAGACGTGGTGCTTGATCCCACGACCCTGAGACCATGACCCAAGCCAAAACCAAGAGTCAGATGCTCAACGGACTGAGCTACCCGGGTGCCCCTATTTAATTTTCTTTTATTTCATTTTCTTTTCTTTTCCTTTCTCTTCTCTTGTTAACCTCTTTCCTACTCTTCCCTCCCTCCCTTCCTTCCTTCCTTTCTTCTTCCCTCCTTTTGTCCTTTCTTCTTTCTCTCTATCGACACCCACCCTTCTGTCCTTCCTCTCTACCCACTGTCTTATTTCTCTTAAAATCAACCTATGTTCTTCTATGCCTCGACAATTGTTAGTATAGTTAATTAAATCCTTAAGTTTATTTTTATATTCAGGGGAAGTGAGTGGCACCTTTATTGATTATGTAGCTAAAACAAGGTATGGGTACTTCCAGATTGTAAACCCTTGGTAGGAGGGAATATAGGCAGTTTTTTCTCTATAATCCCTTTTCATTAGTATCTTGAAATACTTAGCAATATTTGTTGTGTAAATGAATAAAAAATTGAGTATCAGTATGGTCTCCTTCTATGATTATGTATCAGTGCCATGAAGGAGGTTCATGCATTGATGGAGATTATTTTAAAAACCCGTGAATGTGTGCATGCTGTCTGCATTTCTAACCTGTGTGTTTAATACGAATATGTGATATTTTAGCGTCAAATTTTGCTTTTGGCTTTCTCTTGTACCTGTATTTTTCACTTTCACTGATGTTTTCTGGCAATAGTGTTTGGCTTTCTTGTAATGACACCATCAAATAGTGCAGCTGTGTAAAGCCATAGATGTGGTGTGGTTAACTCATTAAGAATAATGGAAATACCTGGGTCGCCTGGGTGGCTCAGTGGGTTAAGCCGCTGCCTTCGGCTCAGGTCATGATCTCAGGGTCCTGAGATCGAGTCCTGCATCGGGCTCTCTGCTCAGCAGGGAGCCTGCTTCCTCCTCTCTCTCTCTGCCTGCCTCTCTGCCCACTTGTGATCTCTCTCTGTCAAATAAATAAATAAAATCTTTGAAAAAAAAAAAAAGAATAATGGAAATACCTGACATTACTTCTGTTCCTTAGTAAGATTAAGTAAATGAAGGTTTGGAGTGTATTTCGAGGATTAAAGACTAGATCTAGGAAGCATTTTTTTTTTTTTTTCAGCAATGTTTTTGATGATGAGTGAACTCTAGTTCTTTACTTAAGCAGAATAATTTGCACTGTGACAGTTCCAGCTTTCCTCAGGATAAGACATGAATTGTGCTGTAAAGTTCAAGGTAATTTTTGTGTTTTATGTTTCCTTGAGCCTGATTTGAAAGTGTAAAAATAAGATGCCAAAAAGTCCCAACTTGAAGAACATATTATTCCACCAAATGTTATCTTTGTGTATTTATCAGTTTTTTGCTCTAACCATTCTAAACTGTTTGCTATTTTTATCTTCTTAGACCAAATGTACTTTAAATAATTCCTTAAGTAATCCAGAAGGAAAATATGCAATGAGAGAATTCCAAATAGTAATTTTAAGAGAAACTTAGAATCATGTGCAAGGCAACTTTTTATTAAGGATCTTGGTTAATTCTCAGTCCTTCTTTTCCTTTCTACCCCCCATCTTAAAGAAAGCTGGTGTTTATTCATTTGAGAGATATTAATTACCATCTTTATATTTGGGTTTAGGATTCTTCAGACTTTTGTTGGGGCACAAATTCATGAGAAATTCAATGTTTTGAGGATGAAACAATGCTATTTGCTTTACTAAAACTTATTAATGTTACAGAATTTATTGTAAGTGTTATTGTTTCCTTCTATTACAGTTTAGCCATTCATGTTTGGAAAAATTTATTTGTCATTGTGGATGGAGTGGAGTACCTACAGTACACTGCCAGTTGGAGGTTTATATGTGGGTATCGAATATGGAATACAGCTTTTGTTTAAAATTTTCTCCTCAGCTTATTCTTCTTAGACTCATGGTCTTATTCTGTACTATTGTAGTCATCTCTAAATGCCATCAGCTGATCTCCCAGGTCATACCCTTCTTTTCTTGTTGTGTTAGTGCTAGAGCACTCTTTCTAAAAGCCTAGATCCAAGCATGACATTCTTCTATGTAAATTCTTGGATGACTGTCCTCTACTCACAAAATAGAGGGTACACTCTTTATTGTTGCTTTGAGGCCTTCAGTGATCTGTCTTCTGACAGCATTGCCCTTTCCTACTGTCTCCTCTCCATATTTTAGAGGGAGGACTTGGGATTGAAAGTCCGTTTATACAGACTTACAGGCCATGACCATTTTTTGTTTGTTTGTTTAAGTATCTAATAACACCTCCTCTGTACATGGCTTATATTTCTAATTTCTGAGTATTTCAGGATTTGCTGTACATATTGGATTGCTTATCATTGTTTTTGCCCTCAGGTTTGACCTCCCTGCATTCTCCTAAGTCGTCTACCCCTCTTCCAACCATTTTATGTTTTCATATATTAAAGTTCATGGTTAAATTTGCTTCCTGGTCTCTTTGTAGATGGCCTTAGTGTTTGTGTTTGTTATTCTTGTTTGGGGGGATTTGAAAAGGAAGAAAGAATGCGTTATCTATAGTCTTGAAACTTTAAATACATTGGAAATGCATTTATTAGTACATTTATTCATTTAATTATAATATTTTAAAAAATGTTTTATTAATTTATTTGTTGAGAGAGAGAGAGAGCACAAGCAGGGGTGGTTAGGAGTAAGAGGGGGAAGCAGCCTCTCTGCTGAGCAAGAAGCCCAATGCAGGACTCAATCTCAGGACCCTGGGATCATGACCTGAACCGAAGGCAGATGCATAACCAACTGAGCCACCCAGGTGCCCCTTAATTTGTAATCTTATTCTCTTGAGTAGAAATTACTTGTAGTTCACAATATAAAAATACATTAAAATTGCTCATTGAGAAGTCTTGCTCCCATTCTTGAATCCATTGGCTCATGATGTTTCCTCCAATCCCTATAGGAATCCACTTTTATCAATGTCTTTTATATATTGCCCTGTATTCATTTATGTAAATATTAATAACTCTATATAGTTGGATATGTAGTTATACATAGTTGTGTGTATGTAAGTATACACACATATGTCCTATTTACTTTGCTTCTTGGCTTCATTGTTTCTCTTGGCTTAAATGTTTAAAGTACATTAAAGTACTTTAAAAAGAGACTACTATATAACAAAAAGTGATTTGTATCAGTTTATGATTTAGGATTGGTTCTTGCACAGTTGTAATGACACGTCTATGGAACTGAAGACGTATCACCAGGAAATGCAAATGACTGGAAAATAACCAATCAAGGAGGAATGTGGAGGCGGCGCTGGGATGCTATGAGAGAAGCAGCATGCTGCTGACAGTGACAACGAAAAAGAGCAGTTGGAATTTAGGACGACTTTCATAAATTGAGGACGGTTTCCACAGATGGAAAAAAGACAGGTCAGAGAGCACAGTGCTGAGCCACATACAAAGCCCTTACCAAGTAAGCAGAGAAGAGAGTTAGTCTTACCATACGCCTCCCCAAAGATCTGCAGTAACTAGCAAAGTTTGTTTCAGAAAGTTCTGTCACTTCCGAAAGAGTATACATCTCTGGACACATCTGGAAAAGTTTTCATAGACTTGAGAGGGTTTCTGTGACTTTTGCCTTATCTAGGTACACTCAGCAAAGAATATGTATTCAGGGATTCAGAACGAGGATGATGCCTTCAAGGGCCCAATTTTCCAAGCATCTATAATTACATACTATGAAAACAATTAAACAAAGACTTTGCTGGTTGAACTTGAATTATTGATGTTGAATAAATTGGGGCACCTGGGTGGCTCAGGGGTTTGAGCCTCTGCCTTCGGCTCAGGTCATGGTCCCAGGGTCCTGGGATTAAGCCCCGTGTCAGGCTCTTTGATCGGCGGGGAGCCTGCTTCTCCCTTTCTCTGCCTGCCTCTCTGCCTGTCAAATAAGTAAATAAAATCTTAAAAAAAAAATGATGTTGAATAAATAGTTCCATCAGGCTTTTTGTATATGTAAATAAGAAAGCTCTACTAAAACATAATACAAAAAAGTTCAGTGATTTAGAAGAGTGCTACCTGAGTGACCTTATATTTTTAATTGGAAAATAATACAATTTTATTTTATATTTTAAATTTTGAATAAATACTTACATTTAAGTAATGTGTTTAAATGAACTATTAAATATTATGGAAAACTGTGGGGTGTCTGGGTGTCTCAGTCAGTTAAGCCCTCAGGAGCCCACTGGCCCTGCCCAGCAAGGAGTCTGCTTCTCCCTCTCCCTCTGCCCCTCCCACTGCTCTGGCTCCCTCTCTCTAGCATAAATAAATAAAATCTTAAAAAATATTCTTTAAAAAAATAAATATTATGGAAAACTAGAAATTATGTACAAACAAAAGATAGAGCTAAAACCACCAAACAAAAACTAAAAGCACAATCCCATTGCTTAGGAATAGCTCTTGTTAATATCTTGGGTACCTCATCTTTTTCTTACTTTTTAATGCATCTGAACAGAATCTTAAATTTTTGATCAAATACTATACATTGATCTAAAATTATAAACTTTTAGCAGTAAGGGTTCCTATTAATTATTTGTTTTCTTGCTTTACAAATGTAGAGACCGAGACCCAAGGGAATTAAATTACTTGCCAGCACGGGGCCATAATTCTTTATCAAGTGGAAGAGAGGCGAGAATAGAACTCATGTTTTCTAATCTTTCTACAATGTCACTGCATGCAGGTCCCCTCTTTAATTTCTCAGATTGTTAGCAGGTTGCTATGTACACGAATGCCAGACTGTGAAGACGAAAGGTTCAATGAACACAGTGTGCCTAGCAGCTGCTGCCAGCCACCTGCTTGGATCTCAGGTTGGCGGTGCCCAAGAGGCAGGACCTCCAAGTGAGAGCTGGCTTGTTCAGCATTGGGTCCCAAAGGCCTCACTGAGATCAGTAGCCTCTGAAACAGAGGCTCTGGGCCAAGCTTATCAAGCATGTAGCCCAGTGGCCCAGAATAATAGATACTGCTTTGGAGAAAGCAGTGGGATCAAGAAGTAGTTTCTGAGGATTAGTGAGGAATGATAGGGAATTAAAGTGCCCTGAGGCCTTTGAAAACCTCTGCCCTTCAGACCAATAATAGGGAAGATCAGGGGGTACTAGACTTTCATATATATCCAGATTCTCTGAAAATTAACAAAATCACTGGATAGGTGTCACTGGATAGGATCCAGTTGGACCTGGGTAGAATAGCCTTTTCTCTTAACTTCTTTTATTGAAGAATTTTATTGAAGAAGTACTATTAAGATACCCTGGGCCCAGAGCTCTGCTTGTGGTTATTATTGATGTTGGGCATGGGGGGAGCAATAATTATTCTATTCTATTTATTTATTTATGTATGTATTTATTATTTTGGTGGGTGGGGAGGGGGTAGAGGTAGCACAAGAGAGAGAATCTTAAGCAGGCTCCATGCCCAGCATGGAGCAGATCTCAAAACCCTGAGATCATGATCTGTACTGAAATCAACAGACACTTAACCCACTGGGCTACCCAGGTGCCCCATTCATATATATTCATATATATGAATATGAAATTTGTTTGTTTTAGTCCTGAAGCTTTCCAAGTCTTTCACTCTATAGATACTGTCAGCAATACTTCAGTCAAAACCCTTTACTTCCTGGGGTGGAAGGCACCTCATTTTGAGATGCGAATGCCAGAATGCTCTCCCTGTGCACTCTTTCTCCATCCCTAGTCATAGAAAGCTTACATTCTACGCAGAAGACTAGTGGGAAGAGTATTTTTAAGTGCCAGTTTATCTCGTTAACCACTGGGTTTGAGAGGAATTCTCAATTAAATACACAGAAATGTCTATGTATTATCTCTTATCAGCTTAATATTAGAACTGAAAGCAGTTTTTTAGGGCTGATAGAAATTCATTAGGCCAAATAATTTCACTAGGTTGAAAAACTGCATAATTGGTAATAGGAGTACAGCCAAGTATCGCTATGTTATTACATACACGACGGAGCTGTTCACCTAATAAATCAAGGGGCAGTTTTGCAAATGTGCATTAGAAAAGAACCAGGGCAGCTGTGAATTTAGAGCACTTTTAATAGCAAATAATGAAGTTAATATTTTCTTTTCATGTAGTGATGAAGGTGATAATGTCTTGTTTGTGAAATTTTTAAAAAGTGAAACTACTTCTATAAAGCAGAAAGTAGTTTCAGCCATATGTTCAGATGAAACTGCTGTAAAAGACATGTGTTTAGTCTTCATTCCATGCTATGCGGGACTTCAACAAGGTGCTATGTGCTGTGTATAGAGCGTAAGTTAAATGTCATTTGCACCAGTTTACGATCTCAATAATAGTTTCCTTGCCCCCCCCCCACAAAACTATTGGATTTAGCTTCCTTTGAGTGTGGTTTAAGGTTATGCAATTTATTTATTTTATTCCAGAACTGATAGATCTGAAAAAGTGCAGTCACATTCAGTTCACTGGGAGGTAGCATTGTTTCTAGTGGTGGTATTACCGCTCAATAGTTTTGGAACAACTAACTTGTTCTTGAGACATTGAAAACTCTCTTTTACGCATTCCCATTGGTGACTGATCTTAATTCCTTGTGACTGATTTTAAGAAAGAGTGAAAAGTTGTTTCAAGCCAGTTCTAGAGAATGACATGCACACTAGGAAATCTCTGATGTTAATGAGTCTCTGAGCTTTTTGCTGGACTTGAGCACGCTGGTGTTCCCTAGGAAGAATATAAAATCAGTTGTGGACAGGAACGTTGTTAAAATAAGGATATAGGATGTCTGAATACTTTGTGTGACATTTAGGAATGTTGTTAAAATAAGGATATAGGATGTCTGAATACTTTGTGTGACATTTTCTGTGAAACTGCAAAGTAGAATATTTTAAATGGGATAGTATTTTTTCCAAGGGCACGGTATTATTATAGTTGTAATTTGAACTAAATACATCCTAGTAGGATAGTTTCACAAAAGCAAAAACAGCAATAATCACAAATCATTATAAATAGCACTTGAGTACGGTCTTGTATTCCATCTCCTATAAAATGTCTGTAAATGTACACATTGGGTCCAGGAAGGACTCCTATGTACTTTGAAGTGTTCATTCAACAAACAGAGCATACTTTTACCCCATCAGTTTTGTCATGCAACTGATAGGTACCTTTATTTTTTTTTTATTTTTTTTTAAAGATTTTATGTTTTTATTTGACATAGAGAAATCACAAGTAGATGGAGAGGCAGGCAGAGAGAGAGAGGGAAGCAGGCTCCCTGCTGAGCAGAGAGCCCGATGCGGGACTTGATCCCAGGACCCCGAGATCATGACCTGAGCCGAAGGCAGCGGCTTAACCCACTGAGCCACCCAGGCGCCCCTGATAGGTATCTTTAAATGAATGCTACCCAGAAGAAATTTTTGGAGTGATTTCTCTGAATCGTGAATTTTAATAAAGGTGTCTGAGAGGTTTAAACAGAAACCATCTTTTTCTCAAAATCACTTTCCTGCAGTGCGCTGAATATTCAAAACTCCTGGTTTGACTTTAGAAACATGTTACCTAAAATAGCTTGCAACTCCTCCCATTTATGCCAGAAAACAGTGGTCTCTCATTTGTTAGTAAACTGTCAAATGGATAAATGTGGCTGAAAATAAAAACACAGATTGGTGGTAAACAGTTGGGACTGAAGCTCCACAGGATGAGATTTACCTGAATAATTTCTGAGACAGTCACTTTGGAAGGCTCTCCACCATTTGCTGCATCTGTATCTTCTGGTGTCTTTGTTAAACCTGTGTCATTATCACATAGTCACTCCTCATCAATATTTGAACATGTGGTCAGAAAATGCATATTCTCCCACAATCACAGTGAAGAATCCTGTTCTCTTCCCACCTACATAAAGCTCTGTAATGATGTCCACATTTGCTTTCTCAAAGTTTCTGCTGTGACCACTGGCAGAAACAGCATAGCAGACCAGATGGTCTGTTGATTTGAGTAGAAAAATTCTTTGGCCTTTATTTAATTCAGTAGTCATACTCAATCTGCTCAGGAGAGTCTAATGAGAGAACATAAGGATGCTGCTGTTAAGATGAGGTAGGTTGGCAACATTTCTGCATTTCTTGCCTGCCCTTGGCTGGGCATTGTCAGTCGTTTTCTTGTCTTTATAAAACCAGTAAATGGATCATTTAAATAATAAAAGTATTTTTCCACGTGGCATAATTTTTTTTTTTTTTAAAGTGGCTTGAGGTTTAACTCGTCTTACTGGTAGAGAATTTGTGAAGTTTGGAAGCAGATTTATCTTCACAATTGACGAGAAGCTGACCATCTCATTTGGCTGAAGAAATATTTTGGTAACCATTGTGGTTCTAAGGTGGGAGCATCAAAAAGAGGAGGAGGGAAGCCCCACACAAATGCTGGGACTGTCTTTGGAACTGGTTGTTTCCATCAGAAGTAGCTGTGACAAACACTGTGTTCAGGAAGGAGTGCTCACCTCCTTCTGATGCTATCTACAGTGGTTCCATGTCACTCGCCGCTGATGCCATGCTTTCACTTGTGTGAGAAAATTTTTATGTCAGGGTCAGTTTTCTTTATAATGGTTCAGATATCTCAAATGAAAATTTACTTTGGAAGATCATTCCAAATGTCAGTTTCTGGTCGGTAATGTTAGCAGACTTTGAATTAAGGAAAATAAAAATGAGTCAGGATTTTTGCCTCTAAGTATTTATTAGATTTTCAACTCATTGACTGTCCAACAGACTCCCTCCCTCATTCATTCCTTTCTTTTATTGTCAGCAAAGTTTTCTGTTCGTCTGTGGCACGAGAGTTGGTAATATAAACAACATTACATTATTGTGTCAATTCCAGTATTAAAAATAGCTCATCTGTAAAAATATTGGAGTTAGCATGTTTGGGGAATACAGTGTTCCAGTGGAAATGGATTTTTTTTTTAACACTAAAATACAACTTTTTTTTTTAATGGAGAAAACTGCCTTTAACCGAGTAGTGCACCTGAGAGAACAAATACCCAGCATCATGCCTGAAACAGAAAAGATGGTCACCTATAATTAACTAGAGAAGGAGGCTCCGTTTTTAGGGATGTCTTCTCTTAACCTTCAGTCTTTTTTAATAATTTGGCCAGATATAGCACTCTAGGTTCAAAATAATTTTGCTCTCAGAGCTTGAAAGATATTAATCCACTGTCACTCAGCATCTAGTTTTGAAGATAAAAAGCTTATTGCTGAACTGATTCCTGTTTATTTGTTAAGTAAGACTTTTTGTTTATTATTGTTATTTTTTAATCTTCTCTCTGGAAGCTTTGTAGTTTTTCTTTTACTGTTGGGATTATGATATTTCACTAAAATATGTTAAAAATTCTCATAAAAATACACTGTTTGGCTCTGTACTTGATAGGCTCATTTAATCTCAAGCCTACAGTCCTTTATTCAGCTAAGAGAACATTATGTGTTTCATTATTTTCTCTCTTCTGTTTTCCCCTTCTGGGTCCAAATTTTGCCAAGCATTATGTCAGCCTTGTGGTTTTGAGCGAGTTAACCTCTAACATCTTTGATCATCAATTGCATTATTATAAAGTGGAAATTATAATCCCCAGGAGGCCCGTACCCAATATGGTAATTATTCTTTCTCCTTCAGATGGCTTGCTCCCCCTAAGCTTATCGTTTTGATCAAGGCACTTGAATCTAAATATAGACTTCTGGCTCTAAAAGTGATGTCTGGGCTGTTTTTAGCATGAAGGTTATTGAACATGACTCTGGTCTTCCTCAAGGTAGCACTGGCTCATTTCTGAAGGTTTCTTTGAATACTGTAGCACGTGTTATATGGCCAAGACAGAGGTCAGCACAAAGAGAAGAGTCAAAGTATATATGGGAATGGGAGCTAGAATGTTAAATACAAAGCGACAGAGTCTGTTAGAAGGTAGAAGTCTGTAGAAGCAAAACAGGGGACCCGCAGTGTTTCCGTATGAGTTCATCTGATGAATGGCCGCCAGATTAAGTCTTCCCAAAAGAACAGCTCTGGTCATGTCACGCTCCTTAAAAACCTTCGCTGGATTCTATTGCCTATAAAATTAACGTCAGACTCTGACACTTAATGTTCAAGTTGTCCAGAAGCGTGGTTCCAGGGAAACTTTCCAATCGTATATCCTGCTATTCTCTATGTCTTCAGTCTAATCAAAATTTATTTCTCTGTTTCCCAGATCTAGCCCATGCTGTTATGCTGTTCTGTTGAGTGGGGTTCTCCCTGCCACCTATTCATTCCAGCAAAGTCCTTCTCTTTAAGGTCCACCTCCACAGCCTCTTCCTTTACGAGCTTCCTCCAACCTCTGTAACTCTGTTTCTCTGTGTGGCCCAGTGCACGGGATTCGTGCATTCCCGACACACTGCACTGATTTTGGGGGAGTTGGGGGGGTTGTGTCATACTCACCTGTGATCTGCGAAGCTCTAACAGTGCTTCATTCGTAGTTTGACTCCATAAGTCTGGTTGGATGAATGAGCTAATGGGGAGGTGTTGCTGTCCTGGTGCCCCATCGCATACCTCATGCAGCAAAGGAAATGTGGAGGGCTTTGTTTATCTTCGTGGAGCTGACGAATGACCACATTGAGCTTGGTTGACTGTCTGGATTAGAAGTTTTTATATTATCACTATGACAACTTTTTGATGTTTATCAACAGCTGGAAGCACTTTGCTAATGGAACGGGAATACCGTCAGGTATTTCGGACATACTTAGCTTTTAGTCCTGTATTTAAAGAGTTTCTATGAAGAAAAATGAAAGTCAAATACAATACAGCTGTGACTGAAAATATTGTGCATTTTAATGACATTTCTTATACCACTGAACTTCTTTTGCCTATGGGAATGGTTTGAGAAGAAACTGACTTGCTACTTGGGATCAAGGGTAATAAATCTGAGGAGAGTTAAGGTCTCTTTCAAAATGCCTTCTCTCTTCTGCTTCTTTCCCACTGATGAAATTGAAGATAGCGGAATATTCTGTTCTTTAAGTTGTAGTTTTCCCTATAAACTGTAAGGAAATGTGTAACTTTTATAAAGGTATTAGCAGTTTCTTGATAAATATGAGGAAGAGGAACAGGAAAGACATTATATGGCAGTTTGTTAGGTGTGATTTATATTTAGGAGGAGAGCAGCTTTAATTTTGTGTCTTCAGTCATCAGGGTGACATTGATTTGTGGCAAGACAATGTATTCCTTTGTATTTTTGCAGTAATGATAAGAGAAAAATACTTAAGTCACCTGAAAAGAACTTTTAAATTGTAGGGATTTAATCCTTGTCATCTCTTTGTCTAAAAAGGCAAATCTTTTTGTTTCTTTCAGGAAGTGAGTGTTTTCAAGTTTGTTTTAATTTTTTCCCCCTTATAAATGGAAAAGTACTTGAAGTCCATTTTTAAAAATGCATTTTGCAGATAAGGATAGATCCTCTGAGTTGGTAGAAGACAAGGGATGAAAACTCAAGTCTTCTAACATAATACCAATAATATTAACAACATATAAATGATACTAGCAGCCAATATGTATAATTCATATTATTTCCATGTACTATCACTATAAGGAGACTGAGCATGGGAAGTTAAGTGCCTTACTTCAGTTCACACCATCATTAAGAGGGTTCAGATACAGGTTATCTCAATATAACCCAAAGATGTAGTCATCTGTGGTTTCACCTTTCATTGTTGATTAATTGATTGAAGATCTAAATGGCTTTATTAAACAGTTCATGAATCAGGCAGCATCACATCTAGTAAGTAGAGATGGTTTCACTCTTTCTTTCTTTCTTTCTTTTTTTTTTTTTTAAAGATTTTATTTGTTTATTTGACAGACAGAGATCACAAGTAGGCAGAGAGGCAGGCAGAGAGAGGCGGGAAGCAGACTCCCTGCTGAGCAGAAAACCCGATGCCATGCAGGGCTCCATCCCAGGACCCTGAGACTATGACCTGAGCCGAAGGCAGAGGCTTAACCCACTGAGCCACCCAGGCAGCCCTGGTTTCACTCTTTCAACAAAGCTTTTGAGTAGATAAAAATTCTCTAAGAAAATAAGGATTAATTTTAAACCTGACATCACAACATTAGTATTAGTGTTGGTCTCCTAAATGTTATTTCATTTCATTGCAGAGCATATCTATGTCACAATCACAAAGATAGAATAAAACTCCTTATTGGGCCAAATAAAAATTTCCTATTTAAAATAAAAAGATGATGGAAATTGAATTTGGGTTAAACCTTTTGTAGTTTATAAATTGAGTTAAATATAATCCATTCTAAACTCTGGATGTTAACACAGAATTTGATTTAATGCCAAAGTGCAAATGAGGTCAACTAATTTTGTTAGATTCGCAGGAAGACAAAACAAGTATGATTTTCAGCACCAGTAAAGGAGACACCCTAAAATAAGAAAAACTACTTCATCAAGCTTACCTAGAATGTTTTTATGATTAGAAAATCCATGAAGAAATTATTTCAACTTTAATGTAAAAATGAGTACAATGTTTTACAACTGCAAATCGTTTATTGTATACCTTTCACTCTTTTCCCACCTATTTTATGTTAATTTTTCCTTTTCTTCCTTCTTTTGGACTAATCAAGTATTTTTAAATCATTTAGCTATTTCACTCTATTATCTTATAGTTTTGTACTATTTTACTATTCCTTGGTACTGTCCTTGACTTTATAACATGGTTTTTTGACTTTACCCAAGGGATCCTGTCACCATAACTCAGATCACTTAGTTCTATTATTGTCCTTTCATCCTTTGTGTGAATGTCATCTTATATTTTAATCATACACATATTTTAAACTTCATAAGATGTTGATATTTCATGGATATGTTCATTCAAAATTCATTTTGAGTTACCAATATATTTACTTTTTCCATTCCTCTTTCTTATATTGTGCAATTTAAAAAAATCTGGAATCAATTTCTTTTTGCCTGAAAAATTCCCTTTAATATTTATTTTAATGGTATTCTGCCAGTCACAAATTATCTCTGATTTTCTTTGCCCAGAAATGTCTTTATTTTGAAAGGTATTTTTATTGCATATTAACTTCTGCCATTATTTTCTATTAATATTTCATAGATGTGTTTTCATTGTCTTCTGACTCTTATCATTTTTGTTAAGAAATTAACTGCTAGTCTTGTCATTGGATTTTCAAAGATTCTGTCCCCCCCACCCCCCGCCCCAGGCTGCTTTTAAGATTTTCCTTTATCTTTTCTTGAGCATAATTATTGTTTTCAGATATTTATCTGCTTAACATGCATAGTGCTTCTTAATTCTTTGACTTGATGGCTTTCCTCAGTTTTGGAGTGTCTTGAATAAGTGAAGAAAGTTCTTCAAATATTATTTTTCTGGTTCTTTCTCAGCTGGCATTGTGACTTTTTTTTTTTCTTGCCTTGTGCATATCTTACATATACATATGTTCTTTTTTCTCTTCTACTCTGCTCTTCTTATGTCAGTCTGAATGTTTTTACTGAGATATTCCAGTTCACTAATCTTTTTGGCTATACCCTGCCTGCTATTAAGGCCATTTTGAGTTTTTAATTCCATTTTGTCCTTTCAATAATATTTTTAAAATATCCATGCTTCAAAATAATGTTTAAAATGTTATAAAATATCTATTTCATTCATTTTTATAGATTTGAGCTCTTTTATGAATTCTGCATTTGTCTTCTATGTTCTTGAACACAGTAATTGCAATTATTTCGAAGTCCATATCTGCTCACTTCAATATCTAGATCTTTTTCCATGGTCTGTTTCCCTCCTGCCCTACCCTACTTCTGTTACTTCTGATGCCAGTGGATTTCTTATCAAATGTTGGACATTGTGTATGGATAATTGGAGCAATTCTAGATGAAGCTGCATTCTCCCCGAGGATAGTCACTCACTCTGTTCTCTGATCTGATGGATAATCTTAAGGCATTCATGACAGTAGCTCAGATGACCAGAGATAACTGCTATGAGGAGGAATAGTGGGTGGTATAGTTTAATGATAAAAGATTCCATGGTAGGCAAATTTAGAAAAGAAGAAGGGAGATCTGTCTAAAAAAGAGCAATGAGGAACAAGGAGACTTCTGCCCACCTGTGGGTCTAGGGCCATTAAGTATGAAACAGTGATCTTCATTGATAATCAGGGTTCAGTTAAAAGGAAGGAGAAGTTGAGAGAAGTGGTTGAATTTTGTAGGATTTTGTTCATGATTGACTGGGAGATCCAGAGGCATAGTAAAGGATTTCAGTAGTTGGGGAAGTGTGGGTGATGAGGTGAGAGGAGGTGATGTACATATCCTAAGCAGAGAATGTGGGACTCAAGAATGGATGATCTAGGGGTTCTGGACCTGGAGTGACTGACATGAACAGGGGAAAAACCTAAAGAGATTATTTTTGAGGGATTCAGATAGATAATCATGGTGAAACTGTAAGGAGGGAAAATCTTTCTATAAGCATTAAAATTTCTGTATTCTCCTATTAACTATTCCAGTGCCCATGGGGAAGGAGAGGTGAGTGGTCATGGAGATCAGAAGCTTTCATGTCATTCCTAGAGTGTGTTATAAGAGATAAAAGTAAATAGATTGATTTTGAAGATATTTAGAAAATAAAATTAGCAGGATTTCTGCTAATTTCTGGCTTAAGCACCTGGATGGATGGTGATGCCATTCACTGAGCCAAAGAAAACACGGGAAGAGCACCAGGTTTGGGTGGTAGACAGTGACATCATGAGTTTGATTAGGATTTTTTTGAGTTCAAGGTGCATTTGAGTCACTCAAATGGGGATGTCACACAGCCAGTGAAATATAGGGGTGTCCTGCTTCACAGAGCCATCTGAGCAGGAGATGGAAGTTAGTATCTGCCTAGAGTTGTGGTGATTGAAATCTTAGGTTTGAATAAGCTGGCCAAAGTAGAGTCAACAGGGAGAGGTGAGCCAAAACTGTCCACATGATACTGAAGTGTAAATGGAATGTTCCTTAGCATCAAGGGGATCATTGGGTGGATTTAGACCTTCAGAGGAGAGCCCTTAGATTAGATCTGGAGAAGTTTGTTGGTAAAAGAAAAGGTAGATGTTTTAGGTGGAGAGAAACTTGAGCATTCTTTGTTTTCAGTTCCAGGGGCTTGAATATGCTTAAAAGCCAATTTGAGGAATTTGGTTGAGAAAAGCTTAAATACTGGAAGAGAAAGGAGAATATAAAGTAAGGCTCCTAAGAAGGTGGGAGGGAAAGAGGGATATATTACTTTCCTGTTGTTGCTGTGACAAATTACAACAAATTTAGTAGTTTAAAACAACACATATTAGGGTGCCTGTGTGCCTCTGCCTTTGGCTCGGGTCATGATCTCCGGGTCCTGGGATCGAGCCCTACTTTGGGCTCTGTGCTCAGTGGGGAACCTGCTTCCCTTCCTCGCTCTGCCTGCCTCTCTGCCTACTTGTGATCCCTGTCTGTCAAATAAATAATAAATAAAGTCTTTAAAAACCAAACCAAAACAAAAAAACCCCACATATTTATTCTCTTACAATTTCAGAAATCTAAGCCTAGGTGTCAGCAGGGCCTTATTCTTTCTGAGGGCTCCATTTCCTTGCCTTTTCTAGTGTCTAGAGGCCACCTGCTTTCCCTGGCTGTTGGTTCTGCCTCATTCTGACCCCTGCTTTTGCATTTTTATCTCTCACTTTCTGCTTCCACGGATATATAGCCTTCCCTGACTCTGATCCTCCTGTTCCCCTCTTATAAGTACCCTTATGAATACTTTGGGGCCACCTGGATAACTTAGGATAAGCTTCCCTTAATCAAAATCTTTAACTTAATCATATCTGCAAAACTTTTACTGTGTGAGATAACGTATACACAGCTTCCAGAGATTTTTTGGTGATGGTAAGGAACATTACTCAGCACACTACAGGAGACAAAATGATGGTCTTTAGAAGACAGAGGGGAACAGTTTCTAATTTAATTAGAAAGATAGAAGGTAGAACATGCTCCAGATAGAGGTGGTATGTATGTCTGGTAGTGAAAATATATTTTATAGCTGCTGTTCACGATTCCCTCTTTAAAATCACACTCATTTCTTTTACTTGAGGGCAGGAGATCTTTACCAGAAGAAAGTACCCCCTAAAAACTAGAGCACTCCTTCATTTACCTAATAGTTAATAACCCAGTGGGCGCAGAGATACAAAGATACCAACACACAGTGGTTATTATTTTTCTGTAGTTGGAGGTTTCCAAGGTGTGCTGAATGATCATCTGGCCAGGCCAGAGGAGTTAGTTTAGAAGGAATTCCTGGGTACTAAGTTATACAAGATGGCCTCATAGACAGTTCTAATATTTGCTGATTGTGTCAGTGAGGTGTACTCCTTAAAACAATATATTTTACAGAAATGGGTAATATATCATAAAACGGATTAAATGTCAATATCAGAGAGAACTGCTCAAAAGTGAAGAACACAATAAAGATTCTTAAGGAGACATTGTCAATATTTGAGCAGTCAGAGCTCATGGCACACTATTTTTATTAAGTACTTGCCCTTTAGTGAGTAGTCTTACAGCTTTTTATATTTTAATTTTACAGAATAATAACTAATATAAAATTATAAAAATAAATACATTGAAAATAACCAGTTCATGATTATCTCTCTCCTCAATTTCACTTTCCTCTCAAGATTAGATTGTTAAAAATTTGGTATGAATTTTTCTAGGTCTTTTTCAATGCACTTACCTACACTTAATGTGCATATATAAAAGTACAAGCATTTTCTTTGTTTTTACACAAATGGGGTGATACTAAGTTCTGTTCCATAATTTAAAAATTTCAACAGTATCGTTTTGCAGTCTTTTTTGTTAATCCACTCCTTAGTGCTATCAACTGCTACCTAGTATTCCATAGTTTGAATGTGATATATTTTAATATGCAACCATTTTCAGTATGTCAGTTCTAATTTTTTTTCTGGTAAACAATAATGCAGTGAACATTTCTCCAGATGCCTACATAAATATTTATGCTACTTTTTGGGTAGAGAACAAGGAAAGGAGTATTTACTTCAAAGGGTGTAGCTTCTTAAGAACTTTTTTTTTTTTTTTTTGAGATTTTATTTATTTTTTTTTGAGAGAGAGAGAGAGCATGAACAGGAGGAAGGGTAGAGGGAGCAGGAGCAGCAGACTCCCTGCTGAGCAGGGAGCCCAGTTCAGGGCTTAGTGAGGGGCTTGGTGCGGGGCTCGGCGTGGGGCTTGATCCCTGAACTCTGGGATCATGATCAGAACCTGAGGCAGATGCCTAACTGGCTGAGCCACCCAGGCGCCCCTTGCTTTTTAAGGTTTTTATAGATGCTGCTGAATTTCCTTCCTTAAAGTTTGTTGCCTTTTGTTCTACTTTTATCATTGCTTGAGAGTATTACTCTTTTTCTAACACTGGTGCCAGCATTTGACATTATCTATCTTAAATTTTTGTCCAATTCTGAAAAAAATGCCTTTTTTTAATGCATGTCTCACTTATTACTAGGAATATCTTTCCAAGTTTTTATATTCCATGGTATAATATGTTTATGTGTTTATGAATTGTATGCTCATTTCTGCACTTTGTTCATTTTGAGGAGAGTCATTTTTCTATTGACTTTTAGAAACTCTTTATATATTCTGGATATTCATCCTCTCTTACTGTCAATCTGGGCCTTGCACTTGAGTTTTAGGTAGGAGTCTTTTATACTATAGACATTACAAATATTTATGAGTTAAATGTGTTGATTTTATTTATGGCTTGTAGGGCTTACTTAGCAAGGCTTTTCCCTCCACAAGACTGTTAAACCATTTTTTTGGGGGTTATTTCTTCCAACCTGTTTATAAATTAGTTAATTTTTAGAAATTTCTCTTTAATGTTCAAATTTTAGAGTCCAGTTAAGTATATGATGTTAGGTAAAGAATCTGTATCCTTAGTTTACTTAGATGGCTACAGTCAGTGTATTTTGATTATCTCCATCCTTTCTCCATTGCTTTTTAGTGTCAACTTTTGCATACACACATGGATGTTTCAGTACTTTTTAAAAAAAAGTGGGTGACTATAGATTTATATTAAGTATATCAGGTATGGAAAGACACTCCTCACTGATCTTGTTCTAACTTTCTTGGCTATGATTTCACATTTTCTTTACTCTGCAACAGTTAATAGCACAGAAATGATCTGTTCATGAAAGGTTACACAGAATTTACCTGTGAAATGAACTATCTGGAACTGGCCCACCTTTTTGGGTGGTAGCTCCCTGACAGTTTTCTTCTCTGGTAATTGATGTCTTTGAATTTTCTGGTTTTTGTTTTGTTTTGTTTTGTTTTGATTCGCTATATATAATTATATTGTCCTAAAGAATAAACCATTTCACCCATGTTTTATTTGCATAAAATTGGAGGAAGTAGTTTCTTAATATTCTTTTAATTGTTTCTTCATTTCTTTGGTATTATTTTTTCTTTTGTGTATTGGTACTTTATTATCCCCTAGATTTGTTTCCCCAACTATCTATTTTATTTTTGTCCCCAGAGAACAGATATTTATCAGTTCTACCATTTTGCTTTTTTCCAAGTTTTAATTTCTACTTCTGCCTATGTTAGTTTATTCCTTCTGCTTTCTTCAGGTTTAGTTTCATGATATTTTCTAATTTTTGGATGCTAATGAATTTGTTTCCATTCTTATTTATTAATAGATTAATAGATTAGTTGCTTAAGGAGGTGAATTATAATATGAGAACTGTTTAAGCAGTATAAGATGTGATTTATAATGTTTTCCTATTCATATTCATTATTACTATTAGTCTGCAATTTCAACTCCTGTTTTTTCTTTGTTGGAAGAGTTATATGAAGAGTCTTAAAATTTTTAGATGCTTCCTAACCCCAGAGTTAGTAGGAATTTTCATTTTGTTGTATTATGATCACACACTGTTGTTTCTACTCTTTCCAGTATTAGAATTTGGGGCAGTTTTATCTGTGACCTAGAATGTGACCAGATTTTTATTGTTAAATCACTTACTTAAATAGAAGTTATAATCTCTGATATAACCTGAGAATTCAATATCTAACAGTTAAATATTTTATTAATCATATTAGCCTATTTATATTTTTAATATTTATAGGTATTTTTTAGTCTGCTTCTTCTTTGGGGTTCCTGGCTGGTTCAGTTGGCTGAGCCTGCGATTCTTGGTCTCAGGGTCATGAGTTCAAACCCCATGCTGGGTGTGGAGCCTACTTAACAAAACAAAACAAAAACTTGTTGTTCTGCATGGTTTGAGAGAGTTGGTTAATAATGTTTCTATCTGATTTTTCCTGTATCTCCTATAATATATGCATTACACATGTGTATTATACGACACCTAGATATTAATAGTCAACACATTTTTATTGTGATTTATATCACTCAGCATTATAAAGTTTCCTTCATTGCTTGTTTATTGCTCTTCTGCCCTGAGTTCAGTCTTACCCTCATTTGAGCAGTGCATCTTTCCTTCCTTCCCTCCCTATCTGCTTCTCTGTCCTTTCTCCACCCCTCCTTCCCTCCTTTTTACCCCCTTCTCACCACCCATCCTTTTGTTTTCAGACTTTCTCACTCATAGTGATCTCTTTCCCACAGAATAAACTGGCATTTGCTTTATAATTCAAATGTGGAGATTTTTTTTTTTTTTCCCTTTCAGTAAGTAAGTTTGGTTCTCTTAAATACTGAGAGAACATGAAAGTTTGGTATGAATACTGTTCTTTTATTTTATTTTATATTTCTTATAGGTTTTGGAAATAATTCACAATGTGTTCTGCCTTTTTAGCATTGTGTTCTCTTAATTAGAAAGTTTTATGTTTTGTCATCATGACTGCAATGATACAAAAAACCTTAATCCTCTTGTTTATTTAAAGATTATTTATTAATCTCCTCTAAGGAGAAATAATAAAATTAATATTTTTCCTCTTGATTCTCCTTCCTCTACTGGCTGATTTTAGCATTATAAAATAATTTACTTAAATTCTTTTGCGATTCATCAGTTTTGAATAATATCTTTTGATCTGAGTAACGTTCCATGTTTTTCCTCCTCAACTTTCATCTTTTTTTGTTATGTTTTATCATTTATGC
This sequence comes from Neogale vison, assembly GCF_020171115.1. NCBI lineage: Eukaryota > Metazoa > Chordata > Mammalia > Carnivora > Mustelidae > Neogale > Neogale vison. The sequence goes on along the minus strand of NC_058093.1, from coordinate 61,644,613 downwards.
ACTGTTAAAGCTTATACTACTTATATTTTATTATAGCAACACAATGATGTAGTGTGTTAGTCCCATAAGTAGTGTTGGTATTCATTATAGTCCTTTTACTCTGATTTTTCTCAGCCATCTATTGGCTGACTACAGTTTATCTTCTAGTAAATGCCTCAAAAGGATCCCATGGGAACAAGATTTTATGTGTTTGCATATGTTAAACTTTTGAACTTTGGCTGTTGCCTTTATAATTGAGTTTGGCTACATTTTAAAATCTCAAAATATTTCTTTCCTCAAGAATTTCATGGGCATTACTCTACCCAGTGTTGTAACCAGCGGCAGTGAGGTCCTCCTAAGCATGTGGTTGGGTGGTATTGTAGGGAAATACTGCAGCTGGTGGATTCACTCCTTAAAGCTGCTGGAGCTTTTTTGTCTTGACACTCAAGAATTCTTTTCTTTTTCTTTTCTTTTCTTTTTTTTTTTTTTTTTGAGAGAGAGTGTGAATGGGAGGAGGGTCAGAAGAGGAAGCAGGCTCCCTGCTGAGCAGGGAGCCTGATGCGGGACCCCATGGGACTCCAGGATCATGACCTGAGCCAAAGATAGTGGCTCAACCAACTGAACCACCCAGGGGCGCAGTGCCCAAGAAACCTTTAAATTTGAAGACTGTTAACTTAACTGAGGTAATCTGGTATTGACTCCTGAAAGGAATTTTTCTGATAAAGTGTGCCCGCCCGCTCTTTCTTTCTTTCTTTCTTTCTCTCTCTCTCTCTCTTTCCTTGCTTGCTTGCTTGCTTAAGAATTTATTTATTTGACAGGGAGTGAGAGATGGAGAGAGAGCACAAGCAGGGGGAGCAGCAGAGGGAGAGAGGGAAGCAGGCTCCCTGCTTAGCAGGGAACCCGATGCGGGACTCGATTGCAGGACCCTGAGATTATGACCTGAGCCAAAGGCAGAGGCTTAACCCACTGAGCTACCCAGGTGCCCTGAAAGCATGCATTTTCAATAGGTATTTTATTGCATAATTTTTTCTTTTCTTTTCTTTTCTTCTTTTTTTTTTTTTTAAGATTTTATTTTTTTGTGAGAGAGAGAGAGCGAGTGAGCGCACAAGCTGGGTTGGGGGGGAGAGGCAGAGGGAGAAGCAGACCCCACTGAGCAGGGAGCCCAACATAGGACTAGATCCCAGGATTCTGGGATCATGACCTGAGCTGAAAGCCACCCAGGTGCCTCTCAAAATTTTTCTTATATTTTTATCTTAATACATGTATTCTTTTCCATTATTTTGATTTTTGTCTATGGAGATTTCAGTTACAGGTGTAGAGATCTCCTTAACTTTGTCTCTATTTTTAATGCTTAAATTTAAAACAGTTTTTCTTCTCTCTTTGGCTGCTTTTCTTGTATCTGTCATTTGTTTACCTTAACTCTGATTTCAAGTGTTTTCAATACAGCAGTTAAATCTCTTGAACTCTGCCCGCTAATGTTTCATCTCTTACTGTCTTGTTGTTTCTTCCATATTGCTTTTAAGTTTTCAGGGTGAACATACATGATTTTGCTTCATTAATTCTCTTTTATTATTAGTTTAATGTATGGTCTTATATTTTATCCAGTCTTGGAGAACTTTTCTTCCACGTAGTCATCTCCTGCCATTTGTTACTCCTGTTACTTTATTCCTTTTTGTCCATTGTTAGTATGTTTGTATGGATTCATTGATGGTTCCATTTTATTATTCATCTTCAAGGGGGGGAAGTTTCTTCGAATGTATTTATGAGAGTTTCATGAGGAAGAAAGCCAAGGTCCAAGTACTAAATTAAGAAGCCTTTTCATTTTTGTGTTTGAATTTTTTTTTTTCAATCTTTGATTCTTCTGTGTTAATGGAAATGGGAAAGTGTGAAGTTTTCTTCATATAATGGCTTCCTACTGCTACAGGGGTATCCTGTTCCCTGCAAAGATGAATTTCTGACTTCCTTGGGTTTTTATTTTTTCTCTGACTTTTAATTTAATTTAATTTTTTATTTTTTTAAGGATTTTATTTGTTTATTTGAGAGGGAGAGAGCAGAAGAGGGGGAAGGGTCTGAGGGAGAAGCAGACTCCCTGTTGAGCAGGGAGCCTGATGTGGGGCTCGATCCCAGGACCCTGTGATCTTGACTTGAGCTAAAGGCAGATGTATAACTGACTGAGCCACCAGGCACCCCTTCTCTGCCTTTAAAAAAAAAAAAAAAAATTTGTTTTTTAAGTGATCTCTATACCCAACATGGAGCTCAAACTCACGACCCCTAGTCAAGAGTTGTACCCTACCAGCTGAACCTGTCAGGTGCCCCTGGGTTTTATTCTTTTTTTGAGGATATTTGCGCTTACATTCTTGGAGGATATTAATGAGAAATGGGATTATATTTTGTTACCAGTCTGATTCTGAAGTGTTAGGAATTTTATCTTTTCTCTTTGAAGTTGTCCCATTTGCCACTATTTGTCTACCATGATTTCTTTTTCATTCAAATTACTTAGCCATCTGTGGGTCTTTTTAGTTTAATGGTTTGTAACCTACATTGGCTCAGGGATCTTTTCTTCTGCCTTTTCTTATTTCTTTTACTTTATTTTTTTACTCTTTCCATGACTCATATTTTATGTGTTGATCTTTCTGGATTGTTCCTCCATGTTGTTTTGGTTTTTTTTCCTTTCTTTTTTCTTCATTTCCTTGACCTTTACATTATGGGAGACCGTCTCTCATCTTTATCTTCCATGCCACTTATTAACTTTTAGTTTTATTATAATAATAATTATATTTCCAAACATTTATAATATCAAAGAATGGTCTGTGGTTCTTTGATTACTCCTGTTACACAGTGTTCTATTTTATCAGTGCTGTAGCCCTTGAATCTTCACCTGATCTCAGGAGTCCGATTAGACATTTTAATATTCTGTCTTCTGAATTATCTCTGATATATTGGGAGTGTTTTTTTTGTTGTTGTTGTTCATATTTATATCTTTTGTCCTGTTGTTTGTTTTCTTCAAATGTTTAATAATCCTTGGTTGGTTGTTTATTTATGTGGAAGTACTTATTTAGATTTGTTTCCCCTTTTTTTGGTCTTTTTGGGGAAATTTTGTGTTGCCTCAGCTTTGGCATTCCTTTACTCTTAAGAAATGGTATTTATAATGAGCTTCTATTTTTTTAAAAAATATACTCCAGGGGCACCTGGGTGGCTCAATCATTAAGCGTCTGCCTTCAGCTCAGGTCATGATCCCAGAGTCCTGAGATCGAGCCCCTATCAGATTCCCTGCTCCCCGGGGAAGCCTGCTTCTCCCTCTCCCACTACTCCTGCTTGTGTTCCTGCTCTTGCTGTCTCTCTCTCTGTCAAATAAATAAATAAAATCTTAAAATATATATATATATATATATATATATATATATATATATATATATGTATTCTAATCTTACTTTCTTTTAATCTACTTACATCATTTCTCTTAACATAAATTCCTGCTATAATTGCATGTATTCTTATCAGTCTAATCCCAATGACATTCTAGCTTCTAGAAATTATTTTAGTGCATGGTCAACTGAAGTATATTCCTTATATCCTGCACAATTAGAAAAAGAGAAAGGATTTCTTCTTTCTTACCAAGGAAATTACTCCCCCCACCTCCTGCTCCTCTTCTTGTTGTCAGTTTAAGGTTATGGGAGCATGAAGAAAGGTAGGTGCTTGTTTTCTGTCTGTTCTCCTCATCTTATCTCTCCAAAATTTCAGAGACGATTTTTCCTAAGAAAACCTTAAAGTATATGAAATATGAAGAGTGTAGGCAAGATGTTTATCTTTTTACAGCCTATACTTCCTAGAACTTGTGTTGTAAGCTCATATTTAGGAAACAATTAATGACGTCTGTATGTGTTTGGCTACTTGACCCTGCTGTTTCTATTTCCTTGTTATCTTTTGAAATCTTGACTTCTTTCTAATCTGGTAATTTCCATTTCTTTCTCGGACTCATTTAGGTCCTTCCGACTGTTTTTCTTGTTTTAGTTACCATTCTCAGAAATGACACACTTCATCTTCCACACTGAGATAAAATTCACTTCTTATCAAATATGATTCCCTTTAAGGATGAGAGTCAAACTGCTCAGTATGACATAGAATGACCATTCTTGTCTGGCTCTTCCCTCCATGTTTTCCCAGATTCATCTTTATGTTTTCTTTACCTGGAAATACCTGTATTCTTTTTTTTTTTTTTTTTGATTAATTAATTTATTTTAGGGAAAGAGTGAGCAAGAGAGAGAGAGAGAGCATGTACGCAATGGGGGCGAGGGGGCAGAGGGAGAGAATCTCAAGCTGAGTCCCTGCTGAGTGCAGAGCCTGATGTGGGGCTTGATCTCACGATCCACACGAGCTTCTAAGTTGAAATCAAGAATAAGATGCAGGAGCACCTGGATGGCTCAGTTGGTTAAGCAACTGCCTTCGGCTCAGGTTGTGATTCTGCACTCCCAGGATGGAGTCCCACATCAGGCTCCCTGCTCGGCAGGGAGTCTGCTTCTCCCTCTGACCTCTCTCCTCTCATGCTCTCTCTCTCTCTCTCTCTTCCAAATAAATAAATAAAATCTTAAAAAAAAAAAAAAAAGAGATGAATAACCAACTGATCCACCCAGGGGCCCCAGAATTATCTTCATTCTGATCTTTTTTTTTTTTTTTTTTTTTACTAGGGAACTTGTTCGCTCTCTCATGGTGAAGTTAGCTCTTCTTCTTTTACCATTCCAGTACTTGATTTATGCTGATTTACAGAACTTAACACTTTGTTGTGATTATTTTTAAGTGTCCGTCGGTACTCTTTAGATAGTAGTTCCTTGGTAGGCAGGTGTAATGCTTCTAGAAAACTATGTCAGGTGTGGCATACATAGTCACTTTAAAATACTTGAATGAATTGTGGATTGGTCATATTTATCATCACTAGGGTGTATAAGTCATTCAGTCATTTCTTTGAAAGAGAAAATTTTCTTTTAGACTTTGAATCCCTGAAAATAAACATAGCCATTCCTGACAGAAGGAAATAGCTGTCAGAGTGGAGGCCAAAATAGGAGAGAGGGAGATCAGTTCCGGCTCACCAAGAGAGAAGCCTGATGCCGTGGCACATACATAGGGAAGCAAAGCACTTTAGTGTGAGCTGGTAGAACTAGAGGTACTGAGTTTATGTCTGAAGATCTGGCCTGTTATTTGCTATAATAAAATATTTTAAGTTTCTGTGAAATCTGTGTTCTTAGGACAACAGTTAAATTTAGTGTTTACATTACTGCTACTAGTAGAACTATGTCAGGTAGCAGAAGAATGTCCAAATGCTCTTGTGAAGAAGACTGTGGTTTTGTTCAGAATAAATCATAAGGCAAGCAATTGTTAAAACAAGAAAGGAGGCTTGTCTGCTATGTAACCGGAGCGACTAGTCTTTCCACAATGATTGTGAGTGAGCATAATGCCTACTGTGTACAGAAAGTGCTCTGCTAGGTGTTCTGGGAGTAGGAGAGGAAATAAGAGACTGGGTCCCACCCTTAAGGACTGTACTTTCATTAGGCAGAAAACTAGGGCCTACGGAAAGATTTATTAGTTGCCAAACAGTGTATTAGTATGTACAGAGCAAGACATGAGCAATAGAAAAGTTTAAATTTTAAAAATGTGCAAAATAAAGAATGGTATAATCTAGATGGATGCCTTCTTCTAGAATAAGATGCCTTCTTCTCCACCTGTCAGTTCTAAGGTAGACTCATACCCCTCCCCTACTGCCAAGAAAAGGAGAGATGTTTGAAGGAAGCGTGATCAGTGTCACTATCAGAAAAGCTGTGCCTTGTCTTGGGCCTCAAAAGTTTGGTGGCGTTTGGTGAGTGAACATTAGAAACAAAGACGTGGACATATGGAATGTGCCTTTGGGATCTGTAAGAAGCTTCTGTTTACCTTGAGTAGGGGAAGAGATTTGAAGGTCTGGCTTGGAACCTAGAGGTTGGTTGGTGCCTATGTAACATTGTCTTCTGCCAAGATTCTACGTGGTATACTATTTTGACTAATTGTTTACATGTCTTCATGGGTCAGCTCCTTTGGCAAACAGGAATCAGGAACTATCAACTTTGAGTTCCCTATAGCAAATAGCATAGGACTTGACACATAGTAGGGCCCTCAACACCTACTTACTGAATTAGGAGAACTAACACATGTTTAGGTACCTCAGAAACAGCCCCGTATGATGACCTTTTATTCTAACATTATATCAAATTATATAGTATAATGTGGGAGAGAATATTGTAGGGTAGAATAGTGGGGTGTCATGGAAAGGGGCGAATCTGGTTTTCATCAGGACTCATTGACTTATGCACTTCATGAACCTGGGCAAGTTCTTTTGCAATATGTATTTGTATCTGAGACCATTTCTTAGCTACCGTTCTTCTGGCCTTTGTTCCCTCATCTACTGAGGAGCGAGTGCCTCCCTCACAGTGTTGTTGTAAGGATTCAGTGAAAACTAGCTCTGTGCCTGGCTCATAGTGGGTGTTCACATAACTACTGTTAATAATCCTAATAGTGGGGGCGCCTGGGTGGCTCAGTGGGTTAAAGCCTCTGCCTTCGGCTCAGGTCAGGATCCCAGGGTCCTGGGATGGAGCCTTGCATTGGGCTCTCTGCTCTGCAGGGAGCCCTTCCTCCCCTCTCTCTCTGCCTGCCTCTCTGCCTACTTATGATCTCTGTCTGTCGAATTAATAAATAAAATCTTAAAAAAATAAAAATAAAAATAAAATAAAAAAAATCACAATAGTGGTTATTTTTTGTTATTCTTAATTCACACTGAAACCTTGATATACATGTTTTGAGTGGCAAAAATGCACTCCTTCAGTCAGAGTATTGAGCAAGGACCAAAATAACATACAACTGTGTTCTACCAAATATTGGTTTTGGAAATAATGACCTGTGACATGGGTCTAAGGAGACCCATGTCTAAGGAGAATGCATCGTAGGCCCCATTCTTTCAGCAGTAGGGTTTTCAGCCCCTGCCTTGGTCCCTTCCAGACCCTATGCAAACTTGATTTCCTTGACCCTCATAGCAGTTCAGAATTGTTGGCTGTGGCTTTTTATCCTCATTTTGCAGAAGCTGAAGAAATTAAGGATCAGGTGACAAGGTTAGTGAGTGTGAAAGTCATTTATAATAATGGTAAGAAAAAGCATAGGCTAAAGTTAAATTTTGAATCAGTGTCTACAATAAGTGGGAGGTAAGATAAAGCACAGTCAATATGAACACTTGGAAAGATCACTGAAAAATGAGACTCTGCCTGTCGTAAGCGTGAATGTCATCTCATTAGTCTTTCAGCCTATTGACTAGGAAAAGTGTATGCAAGTCTCATTTTTCAAAGACAATGACCTTTTTGGCAACACAGAGTCACAAAATGCCACATTTTGCTCTTCATGGTTTTCACTGAAAATTTATAAACTTCAATTTTCAAGTGTTCTGAAGAGATGACCTATCACACTGGTTGTCTGTCAAGTGTTTTTCAAAGCCCTTATAGGGCAGATATATTGCACTGTAATAAATATAGAGCCTGGACATCATTTTGACTTGAAGGATTCGTTTTTAGTTATAAAAAGCTCTGTAGTGTGAAGTAAAACAGCGTCTTTGACTTCCCACTTGCCTAGACCTCAAAATGTGGAGTCAGCTTTGGGAACCTCATTTTATCTCCCCATCAGGCATCAAGTTCTGAATAGTCTTTTCCTCTAATCACTTGTCAAAAAAAATGTCATTTCCTCCTTGAAGTGGTGTAGTTTCTTCTACTTTGGTACATCCCTAGTATTTTTTTTTTTTTAAAGATTTTATTTATTTATTTATTTGATAGACAGAGATCACAAGTAGGCAGAGAGGCAGGCAGAGAGGAGGAAGCAGGCTCCCCGCAGAGCAGAGAGCCCGATGCGAGCTCGATCCCAGGACCCTGAGATCATGACTTGAGCCGAAGGCAGAGGCTTAACCCACTGAGCCACCCAGGCGCCCCCATCCCTAGTATTTTTAAGTTTAATCACTGTTAGACTCACTTAGCCCACTCCTGAGTATGATTTTTTTTTAATTTAAAAATGAATTCCCTCTATTCTACTTTGAGCCAGTGACCGTATCTTAGTCAATAGTATGTTCCTACCACCAAACACGCCGCCTCATGCATAGTGGGGACTTTGCCTCGTTATTAAGTGAAATGAATTGCTTTGATTATGGTCGAACCCCATTTTGGAGACCAGAGATAGCACTTCTTTGTAATGTCCGAAGACTAAATTGAGAAAAGAAGAAAGAAAAAGCCAAATACTGCAGATAATAATCTTGAAATGACGTAGTTACTGCGGGCTTTGTTATTGTTGGTCTGCCAAAAAAGTGACTTAAGTTTAAACCAGAATCTTCCACTTTACAAATGGTAACTTCCATCCCAGTACTAGTAAGTTGGTTTTTTTTTTTTTTTTAATTTTCTCTTTCTTTTAATTTTCAACTAGATCCATCTGTGACTTTTTATATTAAGTGAACTCCCCCACCCCGCTACCTTTCTTGGGAATCTATGCAGGTTTTGAAATTCCAAGTAGGGAACTCTGTAGAGGTTGTTATGTGTCTTTTCCTTTTGAGGAATATGAGATCATTATGCATATAAAACCTACCCCAAAAGCGTGAACTATAAAGCAGTTAAGTGAACCCTGCTTAGTACCAGTCTAGATAATGAAATGGGAAGTTTGTGTCTGAGTTGCCTAGAATCTTCCATTTTGCCTTGTTACTACAACAACCTTGCCTTGTAAGCTAGAAATTACAAGATGTTTTCTCCTACTGACTGCAGTGGTTCATTCCCTGTGCTGTGGCTGAAGAGCAGAGTAGATGCTTGTGAAGTCATCAGTCCAGCAGGGATCTTACCATCCTAATATCTTAGATTAGTTTTAATATTACGATACTTTTTGTCATGTTGAGTATTTCTTTTATTCTTTATTTAGAAACACTGAAATTCTGAAAATTTTCTTGTTAGCTATCAATGATAAAAGTTGTGACTCTCCTCCAAACCCCCCACATTTTTAAAATGCAGTTTTCAGTTAGTATAGGAATAAAGGCAAAATGGTTGTTAAAATTTTGTGTTTGCATTGAGCAGTGATTATTGTCTAAATGCTTTTAATTGAGTGAAAGATGCTGAGTTAAAGAATTCTGTGCTTTTTTAAAAGTGATAAACATTTGAAATTCACATATTGTGTTTTAATGCGCCCTTTATATTTAACATTATTATTTTTAGGTTGACTGTTAAGGAAATAATTAACAGAAATACTTAAGCGTATAACCTTAAGGATAGCTGAAAAGTCCATAATACAAAAATTTTAGCTGGTTAAGAAATGAAATGCGTCAGTGAATATTAAAAACCTTTTATTATAACACATAAATTAATACTTTGAGACCAATTCTAACCTCAGGATTATTTTTTGCACCTTATATAATATGTTCTAATCGACCCATTTATTGAATTTATGAGTTGCATAAGTAAATTTAGCTCATCTGCATATTTATGTACTTTAAATAGATCCATGTAAACAGTTTCTTATCTGCCATATGTTGAAATGTTTTAGTAAACTAAAGACATAGCTGCTTAGTCAACAAAGATGGCATTAAATTGCACTGTTTTGGAAAAAAAAAGTTAAGTGAACTAGATGCCTGTTAATCTGGTTCTTTAAATATCATAAACAAAAGTATCAGAATGTGTTTCCAAGGTCAAAGGCGGAGTTTTCCCGGCTTTGATTGGTCACTGCCTTGTCCTGTCCCACAGCCATCCTTAATTGGCTTTGGGTAGATTGGAATCACATAAGCAGAGTGACATTTATTACTTTCCTAGTTTCTTTGCGCTGAGCCCCGAGATTTCCAAGGAGTAACTAAAAGATTTCTTTCATTTCACCCATGATCTATGAGAGGGGTTCCTTCTACGAAGAGCAGGCATGAGTCTGAGTGCGAGAAGAGTCACTCTGCCTACAATAACGCCAATAGTCCTACAGAAAAGGGTATGTGACTTCTTTTGCCTTGTTCTTTCCTTTTCCTTGCTGTTTTTCTTTCTTCCTGTTACTGTGTGTTTATTAATACACTGGAAACTTTAGTTACATATCCTGAGAGAGGCTGTCATTCATTGAGGCTAGAGGCAATTAAAGGGTATATTAGGTGAAATTAGACAAAGGGGGGAAATGCCACGCTAGAATACCTCTGGTAAAAATTCTCCATGTAAAAGCAGCTCGGTCTCGATTTCAGGGCATTGTGATTTAGAGAGTATACTGAATCTTTTGCTTTTTTTTTTTTTTCCTTTCTGTAACTTCAGGCCTCTTTGCCTTCAGTTCAATAGGAAATCTGCTAGCTATTATGTTTTATATTTGTTTACTGAGAAGCAGTTCCTTTGTTTCACTATAATTCATAATACATCCATCTTCATTGTTGAATGGACTATATTATTGTTTTTCTGTTTAAACATATGGCACCAGTTTATTCTCTGGTTTCTACCGATTTCTATTGAGTTGCTGCCTATTTGCTTAAGAAAAACTTTCCATTATATTCCCTTGTGAAAGAGCTTTCTGTTAATTATTAATGCAGTCAATCCTGTGTATGAAAATACTGTATCTATTTTTTTTTGTAAAGTTTATTTCTATGTCTTACTTGCAGTATCATATTTTATAAGGTAATAAATACACCATGGAATGTAGCATTTAAGTAAAACTGAATATGCTAAACTTTTCTTATAAATACTCCAAATAAGAACAATGTCTTGAAATCCTTAAAGAATCAGCTCTCTAGTATAGAAAAGGAAGGCACCAAAACACATCTTTGGCAATATGCTTTCTGAATGGTTTTGGTGACACTAGAGACAGGAATGTTTATTTCCGTAAATGACTTTTAATAGTTAACTGTTAGTTAACTATTAGTGTATTCCGTAAGTCAAAGGTCATGGTGTAATTTGTTTGAGAATGACAAATGTAACAATAAGGGAGTTTTTTTTTTTTAATTAGTATCTTTTTTTATTGTGTTTAATTTTTAGGTTTTCAGTTCATTTCCTTATACAGTTGACCATTTATTCACTGGGGACATTTTTACTTGGCATTGGAATTGTATATGGTAATTTTGCCAGTATTTGTTCTTTATCTTTCTCGAGGCCTTTTTCTCATCTTAGGCAAATTTAATTGCAGATATTTTGCTTTGAGCTTGAATCTTCATTTTGATTTAGACTAAGCATTAATAATGGCCGTAGAGATTCCCTGACTCACCGGAACGTGAAAAGGTATACTAATCTAGATCAAATGTGTGTTCTTAGGACTGAGTTCTTCTTTATGCAATTAATATTGCAGTTTAGAATAACCAAGAAGCTTTCATTATGTCCTTTGATATGACATGTCGGTTTGGTAGGAAGCATAGCACTCGACTGTTTGCTAGCTGTGTGACCTTGGGCAAGTCAACTTAAATTCGCAGTCATTACTTCCTTACCTGTAACACAAGAACTGACAGATTTTCATTAAATGCTTTCTGCAGTATTATTATTGTCTACAATTCTGTGACTCAACTAATTTATTTTGTATTTTCATAGTTAAGATATCTAGACCATTTCTTATTAGAGTATAAAACATTAGAAAGAGATGCTATCATTTTCAAGGACTTGGAGCACTGGGGCAGGGGCAGCTGGCATGAGTGAAACTCAGCTAGAAAATCCAGCATTGACTGATAAGTAGCAGAATGAGAATACTCTGGAAAGCTGTGATTATAATTGATGTTAAGTCTGAGCTGCTGATGGTCACATCATTGTGATTTCTCTTGGTCTTTTATAATAAGCTATTTGTCAGGTTTTTATTATAATAGTTAATAAGTCAAAATCCCCTGCACCCAGGTCCATGCTATTGCCTTCCAGTGAGTACATATATTAAATTTCCATATAATTTAGGGCATCACCATTTGCTGAAAGTACTTAGATGGTTTCTTTCTCTGGCATTTTAACTTCCAAAGGACACCTTATCTAGGAGACAATTCTGAAAAATCTTAATATCTCTTATTTTAGGAATTGGGCATGTTTCTGACTAAAAGACTTCCATCTGCTCTGGTCACACCATGGCTCTTTTTTTCCAAGATAGAAAATTATTCCATACTTGTAATTAACTTGTCATTTTCTATACGCACCATAATTTAAGATGATCTGACAAATTAGTACAAGCATTTCTTGGGAGTATTTTGGGGGCAGCTTCTCCTTTTCCCAAGAAGGCAGCAGGTGCTTTTCCTTAAGCTTGGCATAAAGTTTGCTCATCTTGAATGAGTGGCTCTTGAAAAATAATTTGCCAGTTGGAATCCTAATCATTTGAAAGGCTGAGGGCATTTCTAAAAATGCTTAATAGCACTAGGGAGTAATTTTCTTATCAGCTTGTATATCTGATCTAAATGACCATGAGATTCTCCTGAGAGTGACTAGGAACTTTAACTTTAAACATGGCCCCTTAACACAGTATGGGTCTTTTTTGTAGAAGATCAAATACACTTTGATCTTTGAGGAATAGAGACTTTTGGTAGATTCTCTATCGGGTAAAGTTTTAGAAAAAAATTTTTGGTTTCCTCCAGTTCTATTAGAATCTGATTTCCTTGATTCTGGTTAATCATGGTTCCAGCAAAGATTTCGTCTGTCTCAGACACGGTACTTCCTCACCAAATGCTCTGAATGAATCTTTTACCTCATAGCATTTTTCTCGGATAACTACTAGATTAGATCTTTTTTTTTTTTTAAATGAGCGAAGTCTGAGTCTCTTGGGTGTTGAGTGACTTATGCAAGGTCACCCAGAAGGTCATTGGCAAAGCTAGAAATAGAATCTAGGTCTTGTGACTTCCAGTGTGTTTCTCCTAGATATGTGTTACCTCCTGAAATTAATATGTTAATGAAATTGCCTTATGGGGTGTATAATTGCCATTCAACTTCTAGTCTGGAATTAGCTTAGGCAAATCCTTTCATCTCCCTCTGCACCTCCACCAACTCCCATATGTTCTAGTGTAGAAAACATTTTATTCAGAAAGCAATTGTAAGCAGCAAAGTGTGTGTGTGTGTGTGTGTATGTGTAGAGAGACAGAGAGAGAGAGAGATAGAATTTATACCCAGCGGTCTAGATTGGTACATTACATCAAGAAACTATTTTAAGGTCCCAGAGAATTAACAAAAGATTCAAAGATTGTAAAGTATACATTAAATGTAATATAAAATTCATATTCTTTTTATAGAAAGCCTTCAAGATCAGAAGGCCAGATGTCCATATTCTGACTCTATGAGTAGGTATGTTTCATGCCTCTATCAGATTTACATTGTTTTGCAAATTATGTTTACAAGCATTTCTGCATTTTTTAATTCAAACTACAATTATGAGAGATATTCATGAACACACACGATCCTGAAGCATCTTCTGAAATCTCAGAGAGGAAAAAGGATAATTTCTTGAATACATTTTCCTTAAGATTCAAATCCTTTTGAAAATCTGAAATTCATGAGTGTAATATGGAGCAATGCCATTTATCAGAAGAGTCAATGCTCTGTCTATACAAGAGAATAGTTTATGTTATATTCATTTCCTTCCTCATACAGTTAGAATCATTGCTGTGATTTTCTAAAAATAATTTTGTAAAGAATGAAAGAATACAGATTATCATATCACTATTTTGCCCAGAAACTTTTAAATTTATACAAAATCCATCCAAATGGATGTATTGCCTCTGCTTCAGGGCCTGTGCACCCCGTGGCTTCCCCAGCCCCGCGTGGAGCCTCTGCCCAGTCCTTGGCTTTCTTCCTGGCGCTCGAAACACTGTTTGATGTTTGTCCCTCTGTACTTCTGCCCCCGGTTCTATGCTCCGGGGCCTGTAGACAGCTCCAGGACTCGGTCTGCTTTTCCTGTAGGCTGTCTATTGTCTGTGCCCCAGCTCAAGCTGTGGTTCCATTCTGAAGCTTTTCTTTCAAGACTTTCGCAGCACATCTTTCTTAGTGGTATCTTGATTCCGTGTCCGTGGATGTGCCTTTGTTCCCGATTTCCCAATTCAGTAGGTACTGCCTTGTGACAACAGTTCTTTGATTACCTTTTATGATACTGAAGGCTTCCCTAGTCTTCCATAGTTGAGGATCGTAATTATGCTTTCTGACGACTCAGATTTGCCTTTTATGCTTTTCTGTGTGTCTGGTTTTGTTTTGTTTTTGTTTTTGTTTTTGTTTTTATAAATCTTGTACTATTTCATTTTCAAAAACCTGTGTTTTTTTGTCTTACATCCAGAATTTAAATATTGAAGAGACTCCTTAACTAAAGTGTTTTGTCAGTTACGAGCTGAATTTTATTTCATGTACCCAGAAAACTGAAATGACAGCACATTAAATAGGAAGATTTATCTTTCTTTCACTTTACAAGACTCCATCCAAAGCTAATATAGCAGCCTGACAATGTCCTGAGGCGACCAAGTTCCTTCTTGCTTTCTGTTGTATCTTCCTTAGTGTGGGTCTCTTTTCCTTTTATGGAAAGATAAATGCAAATCTCCAGTCTTCCTGTTCACATTCCTGGCATACAAAATGGGAAGCACCAAGGGTGTGCTGGCTTGCTCTGTCAGATGTTAGCATGGCACCCTGAAGTAACCAGGAACTTTTGCTTACATTTTACTGGCTGGGATTCTGTCATGTGGTCAACCCTAGTGACCGGGGAAGCCAGGAAATGTGGGCCTTGAGCACCACACTCTGCCCTTCTCATCAGAGTCTGGACTCATCAGGAAGGGAGAGGGGAACAGGGGCTCTTGGTGGGTAGCTTGCCGTCCAATTACAAGTGCCTCCAACATATTAGACATTCAGTAAATATTTGTCCCTTGGATTTGTGTTATCCTGTTTCCAGGTACACGTTATGATTATGCTTTATGGACAAATGTATTCTCTTCACTTGTATGGGGATAGTAGAAGGTATAGTAAGGGGGGAAAGAATAGATATCCTGAGGAGGGAGACCCACAGAGGGCTGGCTGGCTTGGTTGTGATGTGGTAATGAGTGTGATTATTGTTGTTTACTTGGTGTTCTCATTCTTGCTAAACCTTGTTCTTTCTTCTGTCCTTTTCTTTGTTTACAGGGTTACTTTGCTACATATCCATCTAGGAAAGGTACCACACAGACAAATGAATTTTGTGTTTTCACAAAATGTGTCTTTTCCTGAGAAGTGAGTTTTTAGGAAGTGTGATGCTTTAGAAATTGTGTGTTTTAGAGCCAGGAACCCCTGAGTTTGAGCTCAGATTTGTCACTGAGCAGTGGTGTGACTTTGGGTGCCTTCTTTTTTTAAGTTTTTCTGAAAATCAGTTTCTCTGGCCTGGGAATAATGATGCTTCCTCACAGAACACTTGTGAGGATTAAATAGGATGAGTATTTAGAAGTACTTGACTGATATGGTAGGAGCTCAACAAACACCAGTTCATTTTCTACCCCCTCGTCTATGAAATGGCATGTTTTACTAGATTCATAAACAGTTTGAAACTCCCTACTACTACGAATTTAAATATTTTTGTGCCCTATCCTATTAAGGTATTATATAAAAATTCCCTTGTAACAAATGAATCAAACAAAAAGTAGGTATCCTCGATATAATGCAGCCAGGGAGAGAAAGTATGCTTTTTGCGTGCTGGTAACTCTAGGGGGGCTCTAACTGAATTTAAAAACATTAATCCAAGTATTAAATGCTGGTGAATTTTTTTTAAAAACCTGGGAACATAGATTTAACTAAAATAAGATAGGTGAGCTAATTTCTCTTTTCACCATCCTGGGAAGAATCAGGCACAGTTATGTATTTGAAAGAGGTAAAACTGTGCCTAATGTAAAGGCATTGTTTCAGTAGACAAAGGTGACATTACCGGAATGTTAACTAATGATGGCAGGGGCTGTGTCATTTGAGCATCGCTGGACTCAAGTGCCCAACATAGGGAAGTTTCAGAGTTGGTATGTAATTGCTGTTAGTTGATACATTTGTCTCCCTGTCGCATTCACTTCATTCTCCCCTGGTCTCACACTTGTGGTGAAAAGCCTTGCACTCAGGTTCCACCTCAGCTGCCCACCTTCCCTTTTCATGACCTTTATCCAGCTCCAGCTTGCCATTGGGGACGACTTGGTATACTCACTGTCCTCGACACACACCTATAAAATCAAAACAGCTCTAATGTGTTCAGCACTGATGACACATTCCCTTTAGTTCTCATAAGAACCCAAACCCCATTTGGGATGAGGAATGTGAAGCTCGGCGGGGCGGGGAAGGGAGGAGGATGGTGGGGTAGGTTAAGTGTCCTGCCCAAGGCACATGTTTGGTCGGTGACCAGGCAGGACTGAGCTCCGGGTCAGCGCCAGCGTGCCTGCAGGAGGCCGCCTCTCCCAGCCTCATGGGTGTGTCTGAGGCAGAGCCTTCTGCCTTTCCCACTCAGCAAACCCTGCCGGCTCCTTAGTCCTCTCATGGGACTGGTCCCACCTTCCTCCATCTCTTTATCCCTCTTGTCATTTTTCCTTGCTGCGCACTCAGTCTTGCCTCAAAGATGTAGTGACTAAACCATATGTCAGAGTTCCTTAGAGCTCAGTGGGGCTATAGGAGTCTCTTGAGACTTACTAAATGCCTTATTTGCTTTCAAAAATTTGTAGTAAAGATCACTTAGAGTAATCGGGTCCTACGAGTTTGTCCGTTCTATAGAATGAGGAATCTAGGACTCATCGCTGGGGACCTGGTGGTTTAGGATCTGATCACAGAGCGGACTTCAAAGTCCACCGTCACCATGAGCACCTGGGCTGAACCTCCGTGGGAATGGGGCTGTAACTCTTGTTCTTGTGTTGTTGTTTTGTTTTCTTTAAAGATTTTATTTATTTATTACTTTTTGTCAGAGAAAGAGAGAAGCAGGTGGAGGGAGATGCAGGCTCCCTGCTGAGCAAGGAGCCAGATTCCAGACTCCATCTCCATCAACCCCAGGACCATGAAGTCACCACCTGAACCAAAGGCAAACAAACACTTAACTGACTGAGCCGCCCAGGCGCCCCAGCTCATGTTGTTTTGTAAACCACAATGCCTGGTCTGCATTTGGCAATGAAGGCAGATTAAAAATCCTCAGGCTGATCAACAGTCTCAGACTCTTGCTTGAGGGCAGTGTCAGGGCTGGCTCTCCTGGCCATGCGCCAGCACCCAAGTCAAATCTGGAAAATAAGAATTTCTTTTTGGCAGAAGAAAGAGACAAGACTTTTGGTAATTTCAGGTATTAAACCCTCTGCAAGGGTAAAGATTTTCTACCCCTGGAGGTATTAAAAATACTTGTTCTTAAGACAGTTCCTGAAAAAGAATTCGAAAATCATTTTTGGCACACATGCCATTGTGGGAAAGTGAGCATAAATGCTTCCTAATCGGCTGTGTGTGTTTGGACATATACATTCAGTTGTGTTTGTAAAAATATCAGGAATTTTATTTTATAGTTTCAGAAGTCAGATTCGTTTGGGTAGTTCTATCAAGATTCAAAGAAATATTTTTTTTTTAAAGATTTCATTTATTTATCTGACAGAGAGAGATCACAAGTAGACAGAGAGGCAGGCAGAGAGAGAGAGAGAGGGAAGCAGGCTCCCTGCCGAGCAGAGAGCCTGATGCGGGCCTTCATCCCAGGACTCTGAGATCACGACCCGAGCCGAAGGCAGCGGCCTAACCCACTGAGCCACCCAGGCGCCTCAAAGAAATATTTTGACATCACCTTTCAAAAATGCTAGGGAAAACCTCCATCTTGAGTTCTAGGAAAGATTGTTACTGAGGTGATTTTATATGCAGTGTATGTGTAATATATCTATCTATCTCCCAAAAAAATCCTTATTGAAGTTAAGATGTACACATGGTTTATCTGAAACATTCAAATTGTTAAGAATATTTTTAAATGGCTTGAAATTTTTTGTTAAAGCTTGTAATTATAATAGGACCTCCATAGGGTTAACAATGTTAAAGTTGTAGTTTTCAGAACATCCTAGTTTCTCTATTTGTGCTCACTGAGAAGTGAAGACTCCCTCTGCTGGCCGTTTCAGATCATGCACTTTTTCGGGCAAGTTAATGCT
This sequence comes from Neogale vison, assembly GCF_020171115.1. NCBI lineage: Eukaryota > Metazoa > Chordata > Mammalia > Carnivora > Mustelidae > Neogale > Neogale vison. The sequence continues at coordinate 61,626,561 of NC_058093.1, read as the reverse complement.
GCAAAAAAGTGAAACCAAAGAACAGCCTGTCTTGACGTTCAAAAAGCTAGATGTTTGGAGACATATGTGCATTTTTATGTTGTGGTTTTTAGTTATCTAATACTTTTATCTGAGATGCCATATAGGAGCAGCAGCTTACAGAAGCGTGAAAGTTGGAGGAGCAGAGTGGCAACAACAGGGTCAGATAGGAGAGACCAGAGACAGACTCCCTGGCTGGCTCCGCCACGGAATAGGTGGGCATCCTTTGCTAATCAGACCCTCCTCAGAAGTGGCTTCTTTGTTTGTAAAATGAGAGGATTTTGGTGGATGTTCTCCAAGAGTCCTTTTGGCCTTTACTATTTTGTGTTTTGAACAGTATTGACTACATTTCTTTTTCATGAATGTGTTCTATACGTGTTTTGTACTGATGTAAAATAAATATTTTAAGAAAGGAAGGAAAGGTGAAATGACAAAAGTGGTTATAAATCACTTGCTTCTACTGCTGTCACAGCGTGGGGATGATAGGTCTAGAAAGTGATATTTTGTATGCAATTATAACTTTATACTATATATATACTATTATAATACCTCCCAGATGTCCCAGAAAGATGGAACACAGCATATTTCATTGATCCTATGGCACCTTGAATTACAAGAAGTGTCATTATTTTATATGTTTCCAATTATATCTGACATACCACTGATGACAAGTTGCATCCAAGTTTCAGAAAAGTTAAATGTGAGGAAGTGTGCCTTTAAAAATTAGTAAAATAAGGTAGTTCCTGAAAGTGCTTCAGTTGATGCCAGCAGCCCAAGAATTGCACTGAAAAGTCCAACGTGTCCCAGGCAGTAATAAATAATTCTCTTTCCTTTCTTCCTGTTCACCCCTCTCTCACCCCTCTCTCTTCTTAACCCTTCCTCCACCCCTCCCCAACTTGTCCTTCCCACTGTGTGACACCGTTTTTAACTTTTTTACTTAGACATGTCTTATGGGTATTCTGGGGAGAAACAATTGCTTAAAACCTGAAATGAGATACTGGAATAACATTGTGTCCAGCATAAGCATAACCGGTGGGTTTTCTGCTTTAAATATGAATAAACATTAGCACTTGTGAAGTTTTTCTTGTTTTTTTTTTTTTTAACTTCAAAGATGAATTAGTGAGCACTGTTATCTTCACAGGAATTACATGAGTTTTAAAAACACTGAGGCTTCAGAGAGCACTCCTTTGATGAAGTCATTGGAAACATGAGTATGGGGTTTGGGATTTGACCCTCTTTATTCATGTTGGATTTAGGTCCTAAAATAACACGTCTGTATCCATACGTAGGTGTGTGTGCATGGCTTAGGTTTAGACTTCCATTTTTAATGTTTGCCTTCTTTTATAATGAAGTTGGAGCTGTTTCTTTTGCCCTTTCCCCCCTACTATGTAACAGAGCATACTGAAAGGGCTTCCAATTTCTCCTTTGCAAAACTGAACCCCCACTTAAGTCTTTCTTGCTACCCTGGAGGAAGAAAGACAACCCAAGGTAGGAACAGCCTGTGGGGGCTCTTGGCCTGAGAAGGAGAGCAGAAAGGCTCAGTAATGGAATTGGAGGCTCAAGTAAAGGAGAAGGACATCAAAGAGACTTTCTGCATCCCCCTTGGCCTGCAGACTGGCTTTGTTCTCTTGGGTGGAAGCCTGGCCAGACCACGACTTGGCATTGTCACTCTTCCAAGCTGTCAGGTGTGACAGTTCTCAGTCCCTTGCCATGCCAGCCGTGGGGCTTTTCCACCCTTGGGCCCTTTGGCTCGATGCTGGATGGGAAACAAATTACTACATCTTAAATCTCCATCCTTACATTTTGAATTTATATCCAGACCCCTGGAAGGTTCTACATGGGCCTCCAGTAACACAGGTCCTTCAACTCTGGATTCGTTTATCTGTGTATCTAGGCATGCCCTATGGTTTTCCTATTGAGGTAAAATGACATACAAATGTAGATATGGTCAGAGTTTTTACAGAGGTGCTGAGGGGAGGACCCAGCTTGTGACCCTGAGGGCTGCAGACTAATGGAAAGAGCCTGGCTCAGTCATTGGTGGTGTGATGGGCCTGCCTCAGCGAACTCAGAGCTGTCTGCCTCTGATTTTGAATGTGAGAGAAAAATTAGCCTCCATTTGGTCAAGAGGCCATGGTAGGGTATGCTTTCTGTTCCTTACAGAACCTGCTCCTCAGTGGTTAGGTCATCATGTGGTTATTTGTCATTATTCTCTTACCACTTTGTAATCATATTCTTATAGAATTATCACTTAAAACTTAATTCTCTTTCCAACCATTGAAGAAAGGCATCCTGTCATTTGCATATCTAAATAAAGATCCCGTCTGTGGTGGCCTCCTCATTGGTTTGTGTTGATGGAAACCAGGGTCCAGCAGTGCTGGGTGAGGACCCTCCTTCTGCAGGCCTCCTGAACCCTGTGCTTCCTCATCTGCTCCTCAGAGCTGAGTCCCTCTGACCTTGGCAAAGTGGTCTGTCTGTTGTTGCATGCACGTGTTTTCCTTCTTCAGTCCTTGCTGTCTTTGTCCTGCCCAGATGTCCTCCGACTATTCTCTCTCTTTCCTTCCTTCCTTCCTTCCTTCCTTCCTTCCTTCCTTCCTTCCTTCCTTTCTTTTCTCACAGAATACCAGAATTGAAATGGGCCAAAGCAATCACCTTATCCACCTTTGTTCAGTTCACAGATTTCCTAAAATCTTGCCCTATGTTTTCTCTTTGGTTTCAATGTATTTTTTCCTCCCCTGGGGGTTTGCAAACCCTGTGAGGTTTCCAAGCTACTGTTTAGGAATCCCTAATGTTGTGTTCTTCAGGCCCGAGACTGATGGGTTCATTCGTCACTAAAAAAATAGTTCTGGTTATCAGCTGTGTGCCAGGCACTGTAGCAACTGCTGGGGCCCCAGTGGGAAGCAAACTTTGACATCGTTCCTGCTGTCATGCAGCATTCTGAGCATTGGAGGCTGATGGATAGTAATCATATAGTTGTGGACACACACCCAGGGAAAAGAGGGCCTGCAACTACACGGGGAGGGTCACTGAAATTTCCCCACAGAAATAATGGTTCATATGACAGATGGAAAGTAGAAGATGGGAAGACAGTATACAGAGCAGTTGTAGCAGCGTATGCGAAGGCTCTGTATCGGAAGGGAGCATGACTATTTCGAGAAACTGAGGAAAAATAGTATGTTTGGAGTTAGAGAATAAGGAAAAGATTACAGGGCATAAATTTGAAAAGAGCCACAAGGTATGGAATAGACCTGTTTGTGCTGGTTAATTTCTGTAGTTCTGAAATTGCTGGCAATATCTATTTTGAGTTAATATCTTATAACTAATTGAACATGTATGCTTTATGTGCAAGTAAACTGTGTTTTTGAAATATTTTTTAATGGGGAGAATTTAAGACACCCTACAACTGGCTATCTCTAAACAATGTATTTTGTTAGAGATTTGGAATAAGGAATAATGAATGTATTATTTTCCATTTCCTTCAAGGGAACACAGTGAGTCGCCTAATTCAAAATATCTAAGAATGTCTTCTTTTATCTTAGGACACTGCATTCTTCATTTAGAAGAATGTAAAAATCCAGGGCTACTCTGACCTTGATATAAAAATATTTCTCATGATTTAGGTACATTGTTTATCTGTTGAAAATAATAGGGGGGAAAAAGACCTGGAAATATTTAAAGATTGCTTTATAATCCTACTGCACTCGGATGGCAAACTTTTAAAGACCTGTAGAAATAAGCTTTACTTTGGGACTTGGCTGACATCACACCCCTGTGGGCCTTATTTCTTACTTCCTATTAACCATATATAAACAACATAAAATTAATAGATGCAACAAGTAAATTAATGTTTCTTTTTAGAAGTTATTCTTTTCATCATGGGAAGGTCTTAGTATTTAACAGTGCTGCTTAAATTATTTTAAATTAAATAGTAATGAATAAAAATGTTTAATTAAATATTAAGTGTAGTATTTAAATGTAGTTAATTTAAAAATTAAATTTAAATTTTCCCAAAGTAGAAACCTTGACACAGGAGATAACCATGTCCCAGTGCTCTTTTTTCTTTTGTTTTCCTCTTCCTTTCTTTCACTCCGACTCCTCCTCCTTCTTTTCTTTTAATTTTTCTCACTTAGTTCTGTGGATTCTTGGTCCTATATGCTTAATCCATGCTCATTTTTTACCTGCTGAATGATGATTCCTCTTCCCTCCTCCAATCTCTGAAAAAACAAAGGGTAAGTGTGTGTGGGGGGGAAGCTACCCTATAGCTAATTACTTGCCAAGGAGTCCACTGCCCGCTTCTGCTCTATGACATTGACCCATGGCCAGACGACAACTCGGGAGTTTGTTTCGCATATTCCAGAATGAATCCATGTTGGGAAGGAACTCGCTCTCCCTTGCTGGTCACATTCCTGGGGGCTTCAGGGAGGAGGAATGCTGACAGTTTGGCCCTTGCCCAGTGGTTTTCGAAGGCTTTCTTAATAATCTGTTCTGTGAATCAGGGTTTCTGGTGATTGTAGCAGATGAATATGATGTGCACTTTGGGGAGCATGGGGATATGTATTGAATTGACTTTCAGATTTAGTCTCTTTATTTTGCTTTTGCTGTTGTCTTATGTTTTAAATATTTTCTCTCTTTTAGTCTCAAGGCTTTAAGGACCTCAGGCTTTCTTCTAAAAAGTTGACCATTTCTTGCTACCTCTCTCTATATGAACGATGTTGTGTCTACTGCTTTGAAAATGGGTTTTTAATCTCTTGCCTCCACGTTTATGGAGGGCAGTCGAGGGGAATTGAAGTCCAAAGTGTATAACCTACCTTGATAAGGGTGTCAGCCAAAACAGAGATCTTTTCCACCCGCTTGCAAGCACATCCCCTGCAGGGGGACTGTGTCTGTGGAGCACATTTGCACTGCTCGATGCCATATCCTCCCCGCGCAGTTCGCGCAGCTGTAAACCACTCCAAAGGCCAAGGTTGCCCTGACTGTCAGGATTACAGTGACATGGAACGGTTGCCTAAACACAGCCTGTGTGTACACGGCTGGCTGTCCTTGGGCACTCTCTCTGTTTATGCTGCGGGGATGTTATGGACAGACCGTTATCAGTGCATGTCTCTCTTGCTGGTCAAGTATCTAGTCATTGATGAAACAAAGAAAGTTCCTATTCTTCTTTAGTGTCAGGCAGGATTTCTTCCTACTGACATAATTTCAAATGATCAATGGGTAGGAATAATATTTTCGTCCCCCTTGTTTTCACTTTATAAAACAAGCTGGGAATTGGGACCACTGAATTAGAAATTAAAATATCCCCTTATTAAGTATCATAATTATATGATTTTTAAAAAAATTATTTATTTATTTGACAGAGACGGGGTGGGGGAACATAAGCAGGGAGACTGGTAGAGGGAGAAGCAGGCTTTCTGCTGAGCAGGGAGCTGGATGTGGGACTTAATCCCAGGACCCTTGGATCATGACCTGAGCCGAAGGCAGACGCTTAATGACTGAACCACCCAGGCACCCCCATAATTATATGATTTTAAAAACTCTTTTTTACCACTCAGTACGTAGAGGAGACAGGATACCACTATTTTGCTCTAACGATTAAGAATAGCTCTGCTGTTTTTTTGTTTTTGTTTTTGTTTTACCTAATCACAAATGTTTTTAACTTAGTTTTAATCCATACTAGTGATGGAGGTTTTTCAGATGACTTGACTTTTTTTTTTTAAGACTTTATTAATATATTCGACAGAGAGAGATAACAAGTAGGCAGAGAGGCAGGCAGAGAGAGAGGAGGAAGCAGGCTCTCTGCTGAGGAGAAAGCCTGATGCGGGGCTCCATCCCAGGATCCTGAGATCAAGACCCGAGACAAGGGCAGAGGCTTAACCACTGAGCCACCCAGGCACCCCTTGACTTCTTTTCTTAAATAAGACAGTTTGTATAATACTTTTGGCAAGAGGCATATTCAGCTCTACTGGAGGGTTAAGGCTTAGATGATCTTTCCCCTTTTCATAGATTTTTAAGGAAAAAATAGTAATAAATGAGATTTTTAACCAGGCACCCCTTTGTAGAATAAGGAATTTTTCACAATTATTGAGTAGATTTGAGAGATGACAGGGATTTACTGCTGTGTATTTGGGATAAATGTCAGAATTAAGTAAGAATTTGAGAATACGAGTTTGAAATGAAGCTCAAAAGAAAATACCAAGCTTTCCTTCAAGCACGAACTATTTAATTTAAAATGAATACATGCACCTAGTACAAACATTTGAGTTGGCCTACCCCTTCTTAATGTATGTGTTTTAATTCTTGGCAACTTGTGGTCTTTTAAATTTGCAGCAACATAGTCTGAAGAAAATAACAGCATTTCCTAATCAGTTAGATACCTTGTTCGTTTTCCCCAAATTTACCTCTTGTTCAGTTCTTGTCCACTTCTTGAATTTGGCTTGGGCTTCAGAATGTCTCCAAGTCTTATTTTGTTTTGTTTTGTTTTATTTTTTAAATTTCTCAGTTCCTCTGATGCAAATGATAGAGCATGAAAAGTAAGAGACATACTTCTGTTCGCCCAGTTGATCAAAGTTTACTGGAAGAAAACATAGGTAGTTGGGAATTCCTGGGAACCTTCCCAGAGGCCCCCATGGCATTCCCACATACCTTCCATCTCCTGGCATGGGATTTGCCAGGTGGCCTCTGAGGGAAGTGAAACAGTGGTTCATCATTGCGACTCCTGAATGGACAGCCACAGGCTCGGATCCTCTTTTCCTCTCAGGAGTGGTCTTCTTCTCGTTGCTTTGGTTAGGAGCCTGCACCGGGGCCTGATATAGTCAGTGTTAGCCACAGCAGATGGATAGACAGAGGACAGCATCCCTTAGAAGCCCACCAGTTGTCTACCACAGATACACATCCTCAAGACAAATGCTTACAGTTGGACCTGATTTGGGCTGTGTATTTTCATGACCTTTTTCATATGACTTCATATAGCAACCTCAGTGACTTCACAACTCAGAACTGCCCACAGCAGCAATATTGAGTCAATCCTTACCTAGAGCTATATTTGTAAGAAAACTTGTGCATTTGTTGATCGTTGAAATGAATATTAATTTACTAAGCATTACAATTTAATTACACACTTTGTGACAAAATATTTTTCAATTAAAGTTTACAAATATATATTGAGTCCTTCTTATGTCAAAAACACTTTGATTGGCACTGCAGGGGTACGAAGATCATTTGTTCCAAAGATCCTTACACTGCCTTGGGCTAGGTAGCTGAAACACGATCTTGAATGATAAATAAACAAATTTTTCCTTGAAGGAATTTATTATTAGTACAGTTGAGGAGAAAGACATGCAAATAGAAAGTTACAAAATAAGAGCATGGAAAAAGGGCACTGTAAATTACAAAGCCTTGGGCAGTCAGGGAAGACTTTTTGAAGGCGGGGCCATGGAAACTGGGGCCAAATGATAACTAGGAATTTGCCAAATAAAGCCTGTTGTTGGAGCTTGAAGCATTGATTCCAAGTTGAGGATAACTCACATGCAATGAAGAAAGAGCAGGTTGCAAGTACCTGTCATATTTGGCTAGGATCACAGAATGTCCTGTTCGGCAGACTGGTTTCCTGGAGAGTGTTTATGCCCTATGCACGCTAGTGTTTGGGCTTTATTCCATGGGTCCCCATTTTCCTGGTTCCCTTTTTACCTCACTTGATCTTTCAGACATTATTGCCTCTAAGTGACCATTAAATATTGGTATTTCTCAAGGTTCCATCCTAGATTCTCTTTTTCCTCACCAGATAGATCAATGTTTATGTATTTGTTATGACTTAAAAGCTCGATGGTTCTTAAATCAGTTCTGAACTTAGGACCGTACATCCCTCTTACCCCCATCCTGCCCACCACTTCAGTTTCCTTAGGACTGGACTCCCTGTTTGCTGCAACTGCCATCCCTGACTCCTCCCAGTCTTAGAACCTGCCAAATTTCTTCTTTACTAGTGCACCCAAGGACTTCTCTTCCCTTAGCCTGAAGTGCTTTCACATTCTCATTGCCTAGCTATTGCCCACTCCTACTTCAGGTCTTGGCTTAGATACCACTTTTTTTTTTTTTTTAATGATTTTATTTATTTATTTGACAGAGAGATCACAAGTAGGCAGAGAGGCAGGCAGAGAGAGAGAGAGAGAGAGAGAGAGAAAGAGGCTCCCTGCTGAGCAGAGAGCCCGATGCAAGGCTCGATCCCAGGACCCTGAGATCATGACTCAAGCTGAAGGCAGAGACTTAACCCACTGAGCCACCCAGGTGCCCTTAGATATTGCTTTTTCACAGATATCTTCCAGGTCTCTCTTAACCCATTTTATGATTAGTAATATGCTGCATTTTTATGCCCTAGGTTATAATTATTTTTGAAATATTGCTTTCCCCACTAGACTTTAAGCTCTTGGAAGGAAACAACAATCTCTGTGACAGCCTTGTCTTAAAACACTTAGCCAAGGATAGGCACCTTGTAAGCAGTCTTAGTAGACATGACAAGCTGTGTGAGTTAGGACAACAAGGAAATGTCGAGGAACTTCAGGAGCAGAATGACCTGATTGGATTGGCAATTAGCAAGTTTATTCTGCCTGCAGTATGGAGACTAAATTGGAGAGGGAGTCCACTGCTAGAGCCCACGAGATTAGTAGGTGGGTGTTACCACTAGACACTTAGAGCCTCAGAGCACATCTATGATAAAAACACAAATCAAATTCAGTTGGGGGAGGGGAGGAAAAAATGAAGCAAGATGGGATCGGGAGGGAGTCAAACCATAAGATATTCTTTTTTTTTTTTTTAAAGATTTTATTTGTTTATTTGACAGAGTTTTATTTGATCACAAGTAGGCAGAGAGGCAGGCAGAGAGAGGGGAGGAAACAGGCTCCCCGCTGAGCAGAGAGCCCGATGCGGGGCTGGATCCCAGGATGCTGAGATCATGACCTGAGCCCAAGGCAGAGGCTCAACCCACTGAGCCACACAGGCACCCCAAGATATTCTTTTTTTTTTTTATTTATTTTTTTTTAAGATTTTATTCATTTATTTGACAGACAGAGATCACAAGTAGGCAGAGAGACAGGCAGAGAGAGAGAGAGAGGAGGAAGCAGGCTCCCCGCCAAGCAGGGAGCCTGATGCGGGACTCGATCCCAGGACCCCGAGATCATGACCTGAGCTGAAGGCAGCGGCTTAACCCACTGAGCCACCCAGGCGCTCCCCAAGATATTCTTAATCTCAGGAAACAAACTGAGGGTTGCTGGAAGGGGATGGAGTTAGAGGGATAGGGTGGCTGGATTATGGACATTGGGGAGGGTATGTTCTATGGTGAGTGCTGTGAAATGTGTAAGCCTGATGATTCACAGACCTGTACCCCTGGGGCAAATAATACATTATATGTTAATAAAAAAAAACAAGAAATCAAGTTCAGTTCATCCAGGAGCTTGGAGGTAGTCTCAGGACTCTTACTGTCTCTTAACGTGGCTTATTCCACATGGATCTCTTTTTCCCACAGTCTTTCTCTCTGTGAACAGTAACAGCTCATCCTCCATCTGCCTAGTAGGAAAGAGGGTCCACTTTATGGTTATGTGAGTAGATATCCAGATTGACTCCGACTGGCCCTGATTAGGTCATGTGCCCTTCCGTGAAGTAACTGTTGTCACCAGAGGGGTCCCGGGAGCTGGTTGATCAATCTGGATAATAACTGGGTCTGAGGCAGTGGTGCCCTGGAAAACTGGCCCTAAAAATAATGTTTCTTTTTTTAAAAAGGCCTCTTTGTAGCACTTGCCAATTTCTTTGGTTTACATGGTCCTACTGCGACTGATTTCAAGATGGATCCCTGGCTTGCGATTCCTGAATGTTTAACAGCCGCCTCTTGCAAGCGGGTCCCCACAGCTCTGGCTCTCCATAGCTGAGCTGGTGGGGGAGATGCTGGCATCACAAAGACTCATGGTGAGGGAGGCAGTGTGCTCCAAAAGGCAATCAGAATGTTGTTAGAAGAAGACAGGTAGGCGCCTGGTAGCCAGTCCCACGAGGAAACTTGTCCTGGACCATGCGAAATATAGTTTGATGTTATGATTTTATGTGACCTATAAATTTTTGGAAGTTCCTATGTCATTTCCTTGAATAACATTTCTAAGCACTGTATAATATTCCTTTCTAGGAAAATACTGCCATTTACCATTCTTTCATTGTTGAGTATTTAGATTGATTGAATTACATGTAATGCTTTGCTGGATAGGTGTATGCCTGAAGCCATTTTCCATATTTAGGACAGAGTTACTGAGATAGTTGACCCAAGTGCTATTACTGAGTCAAAGGAATGGACCTTTAATGTTTTTGAATACTCTCCAGTAGGTGTACAAATTAGTTTTACCCATTTATATCACTTTTATCACTGTAAGAGAGCAAGTATTTCATTGTCCTGTTATTAAGTATAATTAAAAAATTGGTAGGACAGAATTAATATGTCATTTTAATTTGCATTTGTTTGAATTACTAAAAATGTTGAAATATCTATGTTTTTGTAACAAGTGTATTTTTTATAGTGAATTTCCTTACCATTTCCCACTTGTGTTATGTGTATATGTTGCTTTTAATATACTATTATCATAGGTATTTATCCTCTTATAATTAATTAATATAACTTAAATAGTGGAATAATTATATGACTAATAGTGAAAATTCTAGCACATACAACTTGGTAAATATTGAGGGGAGTGCTATGTATGAAATTCTCCCTAATTCTGTGTAATTTAGGGTAACATCAGCTACATTAGCTGAGGTAATAGATAAATACAAATTCACAGTAAGTGAACACAATAAAAGTTTATTTCTTGCTCATGTCAGAGTTCCACATGGGTGTTCTTAGTTGGGCAGCTTTCATGTGGTCCTGAAGGGATGAAGGCTCCTTCTGTCCCAAGGCTTTTCTCCCCTCTGGGTCCTTGTCATTTTCATTCAGTGAGAGGGCGGCATTAGAGAATGGGGAACAATATGTGGGCGGTTTTTATGGATTAGGCCTGAAAGTGCTTACATTGAATGTGCTTACATTCTACTGACTAAAACTCAGTTCCACGGACACAACTAATTACAAAGGAAAAAAAGAAAAAGAATCTGTTATACATCTAACTAATCTTTGCCAAAATTTCCATAACCTGAAATAGAGAAATCTTTTCATAAAGGCAGATTCTACTTACTGTTTTCATTACCTGTATATATCTGGGAATAAATTGACCATATTACTTGGATAATTTACAGGATATAAATATGGAATGGAACACCTTAAATATTGTTAAGAGATATGTAGCTTTTTACTAGACCAGAATGGTAGAGCAATGATGTCGAGTGGTCAGTGAATGTCCTCTTGTTTAGACACTGAAGAGAAGAGAGTGGCAGCCATTGGACAAAGCGATTTTGACAGGTGATAAACAAGTCTTGGATGGGCAACATTTATTCAGTGTTTTAGAAAATCAAATGTATAAGAATCCATATAAGGACTTCATAATCAGCTCATCCGATAAGTATGACTTATTAGAATGATATTTCTCATAGGATATGTTAGCTCATTTTCTTATTTCTACCTACACAGGTAATTAAAGTATACAGTGAAGATGAAACCAGCAGGGCTTTAGAGGTACCCAGTGACATAACTGCCCGAGATGTTTGCCAGCTGTTGATCCTGAAGAATCATTACATTGATGACCACAGCTGGACCCTTTTTGAGCATCTGCCTCACATAGGTCTAGGTAAGGATACAGAACTATAGTCCACATCATTGCTTTTCTGTTTGTTATAGTTTCAATCATATGGCAAAGATTTTCTTCAGACAGAAAAATAGAAGAGAATTATGAATAGTCCTTTTCTTTATTTTTGGTGTTGGTGTTTGGGAGACCAAGAATGTAACACAAAATGAAAGTAAGGGTACAAATATTGCACTTTCCCCACACTTCTTTGTTTAACTAATGCTCTGTGAGAATTTTGGAGCCAAAACATAGAGTCCGAATGGATAGATAAGTTTCATAATAATCTTTGGTAGCTCAGTGTTTGAGAAATTAATACAATAAGTTGTTATTTGAACTAATCTTTGAATTGATTGTCATGTAGACATGGAAAGTATCCACACTGGTTCTCTTTATTTATTTTTTATTTTATAAAAAATATATAAATATATATATTTTTATATATATAAATATATAATATCACATATAAATATATAATTCATATATTATATAATATATAAACATATATAAATCATATATTCATATATGATATTCTATATTATACAATATATAAAAATATATGATATATAATATATATAAAATTTATAAAAATTTATAAAATTTTCTTAAAGAATTAAGTAACTCTTCTACATTTTAAAGTCATAACCATAAAGAGTAATCTTTAAAAATACTTATATTTTTAAATTGGAAATGCATCTCTGTGTTGTAAAATGTAGAGGGCTTTCTCCTGCAAATTTTTAAAATAAGGTATAAGTGATTTTCGTTCTTCTAGTAGAGTAAGAGAATTTGGCACCAATTTTATTTCACCTTTCCTTATTTTTACAGATGCTAGTGTTAAAAAACATGTTACCATAATAAGTAGTGAAAACAAAAGAAGTTTGTTATGGTAATGCCATTTGATCCTATGAGTTTCCTGTGGAGGCTGTAACAAATGACCACACACCTGGGGGCTTACAACAGCCAGAATTGATTCTGTTACTGTTCTGGAGGTCAGAAGTCTGAAATCAGTATCACTGGGTTGAAATCAAGGTATCAGGGACGTACTTCCTCCGGAGGCTCGAGGAAAGAACCTATTCCTTATCTGTTCCAGCTTCTGGTGGCCGGGGGCCTCCTTTGGCTCTGGCTGCTTTACTTCAGTCTCTACCTCTATGGTCACCTTGTATATCCTTCTTCTGTCTGTGTCAAGTCACCCTCTGCCTCTTTCATAAAAATGGTACCAGTTAGAGCTTACCTGGGTAATCTAGGATCATCTCTTCATTTCAAGATCCCTTAATCATATCTGCAAAAATCCTTCCCCACCCCCCTCTTCATATCAAGTAACATTCACAGAAAACCTGAATTCTGAAGGTATGCCAGGCCAGCCAGTGTGACGTGCTGTCTCGCCTTCCTAGGGCAGAAAAAGTTCAACATTTATTTTCTGCATTGCTGTTGGTTACCAATCTGACTTCTATTTGTGACCATTCTCCTAAATGTAAAGTGTTAACTCCTCAATAGATAAAAGCCGTCTTCTAAACTAGTTTTACATATGCTTGTGAAAATACAGTTTTGTTTTGTTGTTTTTTTTTTTTAAGATTTTATTTATTTACTTATTTGAGGGAGAATGAGGGAGAGAGAGCATGAGAGAGGAGGTCAGAGGGAGAAGCAGACTCCCCAAGGAGCTGGGAGCCGGATGCGGGACTCGATCATGGAAGTCCGGGATCATGACCTGAGCCGAAGGCAGTTGCTCAACCAACTGAGCCACCCAGGAGCCCGAAAATACAGTTCTTAATTAACACAATATGTAATTACAGTATTTTATACCCTTAATTTTTTCTTTTGGAGCAACTTTACTTTTTTTTCTTTTCCTTTTTTTTTTTTTTTTTTTTTTTACAGTCACTAAGTTTATCTCTAACAAATAGCTTAAAGTTTAATAATAAAAATCTACTCTGTAAATCAAGCACCAGTTTTCACTGAGACCACAGCAAATTATATTAAGGAATAAAATGCACAGATTCTTTTAATGTGGAGGCTTAAAATGGAACATTGAGAATTAATTTGAGTTACATACTAAATTTAAACTTTTAAGCATCAAATAGAAATATATTTCTCCATTACTCTATTTTCTGGAAATGCAGAAATAAAACCAAAGATGTGAGACTATTGTCTCCTGGTTTTATCAGCCATGCATTAGACCAAAGATTATGAGAAAGAAATTGAGATCCACAACTTTCTTGTGTTCTTTTTCTTTCTCTTTGTTTTCACTCAGATTATATGTATTTTTAAGAGAGTTTATTTACTTATTTATTTGAGAGAGAGAGAGCATGAGCCTGTGCACACTTGGGACGGGGGGTGGGGGTGCGGGGAGGAGAAGGGGAGGGACAAGCAGGCTGCACTGAGAGTGAAGCCCAATGTGGCGTTCAGTCCCAGGGCCACTTAGCTGACTGAGCTACCCAGGTGCCCCTCAGACGCTATCTTTAAACAGTAGGAAGACTGCTGACATAATGCTACCCATATACTAAAGCACATTAGATGATGATAACTAATAAATACCTCTATTCTTTTCATTTATTTTTTATTTAATTTCTGTGTTTTAACATAATCTGTTTTTATTTTTATAAACTACCTTTCTGTGTGTGTGTGTGTGTGCACCTAAAAACACATCTATTTTACAGAGACACAATGAGAGAGAGAACATAAGCAGGGGGAGTGGGAGAGGGAGACGCAGGCTCCCACTGAGCAGGGAGTCCTATGTGAGGCTCGAGGACCGGGATCATGACCTGAGCCAAAGGCAGCCACTTAATAATGACTGAGCCACCGAGGCACCCCATTTTTTTTTTCTTTTCACTTCACAGATCCCACAAACTCTAGGAACTCTCCCTGCCTATTCCTGTTGACTTCCTCACATGGTTTAACAGATATTTATTGTTTTATACCATGCCTATTTTGTGTGTGGGTCTTAGGGGTAAAGTATGAACATAATAGACAAGAAACACTGCCCTTGCGAGTTTGCATTCTTCTGGGAAGTGGAAAGATAAGAGACACATGACTAAAACTTGTAATCCTTTAGGTGACAATAAGCATGAATTTCTCCTGCTATCTGAAAGTAGAACACTATGAAAACTTTTGCAAGCCGAAATGGTATAAGCCAAAGAAGCATTTACCATTAATTTATATTGGAAATTATTTGAGCATTCCCAGATGCCAGAAATAACCTCTCTCAGCATCTTCTGGTATCTTAGGACATATCTTAGCAACAGATGCACAAAATAAATCATGATAAAGTGCAGAGGCTCACAGACAAAGTTCAAAGCTCTGGTGGCTTGATGTTGAGATGCTGAACGTGGCTCCCTGGAAGGAGAGCTTGGTGGGACTATCTCGTGTGGCTCCGTGGTGCCCACGGCCTTTATAAGGGCTCATTGCAAAGCAAATGCTTAATGGCATTTTCATGTTTCACCTTTTTTGTAAAAGCAAAAATCCTCTTTGGATTTCTGTTGGTTGGCAAAAACAGGTACGAATGTGGATCTTTTGTAAAAGCAAAGAATTAGGTGAACTTTCGAAAAGCTGGAGTTGCCTGAGCTGGGGAGAAAGGAAGACAGGGCAAAAGGGAAGAACATGCTGGGGGTGAGAGGGAGATGCCCTTTAACTAGAGGGATCAGGGAAAGTGTCCCTGAAGGACGAAGTTCAGGAGAACCTTGGTGGCAGCGTGCTGGTGTTCAGGGCTCAGCCAAGGCCAGCGCTCCCTGAGCAAGCTGGGGAGTGATGGAGTGGACTTCAGTAGGGCTTCTGCAGAGCCAGCTCGTGTAGGGTCTCATGGGTCATGGAAGGGCTTGACTCTTACCCTGAGTGAGAGAAAAAGCGAACGGAGGTCTTTGAGTCAGAGAGCAATATAATCCTGATTTCTTTGAAAGTACAGTTCACCCTTGAATAACATGGGTTTGAACTACTTCCATGTGGGTTTTTTCTTTTTCTGATAAATTCAGTCCAGTACTATAAATTTATTTTCTTTTCATTACGATTTTCCTAATAACATTTCTTTTCTCTAGTGTACTTTTCTAAGAAAACAGTCTCTAGCACTTAAAATGTCACAATATGTATCAGTCGGCTGTGTATGTCATCAGTAAGCCTTCCAGCTGACAGTAGTTAAGTTTTGGGGGTGTCAAACATTTCATCCAGATTTTTGGCGGCAAGGAGAGGTCCGTCCGTACCCCTGTGCTGCCCATCATTCAAGAGCCAACTGTATACTGCTTAGAAGGCCAGAATCCAACCTTTTAGAGGCTGAGCGACGTTGTTTTGCTTCTACATCCCACTACGCATGGCTTCCTGGATCAATCCTGGCCTCTCTGTCATTTCTCCTAGTTGCACATGCCCTGTGGGACTAACTTCACAGGATAGTCTACACTGGTATGAGGTGCGGTATTTGTGAGACCCTGAAGCCTTACAGGTTTCACAACAGAATGTTGTGACTTGTGTGATAGACGACAGTTAAGGGTTTTCTGCACTTGAGGTCACTTTAATGACCAAGATAACCTTAGGAAACTGTCAGAGACATTTTATGTTGTTAATAAATGTGCTATCATTGTTGCTTTTGATCCCTTAAAACACATCACAAACTTACTAAAGTCAGATGGAGAAGCACTTGACTTTCAAAATATGGTAGGTTTATGGAATTGAAAGTCTGTTTTTAGAGTGTCATTTTCTGTGGCAAAGGAAACTTCAGTCTTAGTAGTAGTTTCAACATGAACGCATACGTGTGATAGTGACTATTACCATGCATCTGACATGTACAAGGCACGGAGTGAGAGGTTTAACATTAATCTTGATAGACACGCTCATCACTTAGCCTCATAGCAACCCCGCAAGATGTGTTTCCTAATCTCCCTTTGACATACAGGAACATAAACTCAGTGACGAAATTCCTTGCCTAGAGTCAAACATTGCTGAAATGTAGGTCTTTTCAGATTCTGAAATTCAGATTCTGAAATTCAAAGTCTGCATTTTCCACTAAAGTGAGTTTGTTTCTCCTCATGTTCCCAGGATCCCGTGGTTGGTTTGTCTCTTTCTTATTCTCTGTCTTTAGCTCTAATCCATGTTGTGAGAACAAGTTAAAAGTTTGAGCCCTCAAAAACATTTCCAGACAACTTTTTTTTTTTTTTTTAAATGAGTAAAACAATAGAAGTTTGTTAAGGAAAGATACAGAAAAAAGCTCTCAAGAGTGAGAGGGGTCCTGACAGGGTTGCCAACGAGGGCCTTCAGGGTTGGTCTTCTATAGACAGCTAACCACGGAACTTAAATAAAGAAAAATAAATTTTTCTTACCAAAGTAGTATTGAAATTACTGGGGACCAACTGATGGAACCCAGTTCACTTTATAACAAAACCAGCTGTTTCTTTTGGCTGAGCAAGGGGATCATGTTAGAAGTGACTTATCCTGGGGGCACCTGGTTGCTCAGTGGGTTAAGCCTCTGCTTTTGGCTCAGGTCATGATCTCAGGGTCCTGGGATCGAGGCCCGCATCGGGCTCTCTGCTCAGCAGGGAGCCTGCTTTCCCCTCTCTCTGTGACTGCCTCTCTGCCTACTTGTGATCTTTCTCTGTCAAATAAATAAATAAAATCTAAAAAAAAAAAAAAGACTTATCCTTGAATTTGTATACAACATAAATGGTATATGATATTTGGAACTCTGGATACAATATCAGTATTTCATCTCCTCTGGCAAATAATTATCAGTAATATGATGCTGGGAATTTTAATAGGCAGAGTACATCATCAAAGGCAACCCCAAACATCCTGACTTTGTTATAAATCTCTGATTTTCCTGATTTGAGATCATGTTATGATGAGGTTCTAGTTGCACACACCTTTATGGACACTGAATTTAAAATATCAGTACAGCCACAAATACCTGTCCTTTTCTCATATAATCACGTTTTATAACTGGCATGTTCTAGTTCATGGCCACTGGATGTCACTGTCGTTCCCCAGATGGAGCCCTCTGCATTCATAATCAGTGTGAGGACTGAGGGGGGAGTGGAGTGGGGGCAGAAACTTCAGTTTTAAGTCCTCTGGAACTTAATGGGATCCATGTTTGTCTTGCTCCCATTTTGATTCCTAATTGAAGCCATGGTATGAAGCAGTGGCAATTAACACAATACCTCAAGCGCATACCTATAGACTCCTCGGGAAGAGGAATTAATTGTATTTTAGTGTCATTGCTGGGGACAGCTGAGAGTTCCATTGTGAATATCATTGTGGAGTGGCTTTAATAAGCAAAATGAATGACTGGAGGCTTTTAATGAAACCATTTTTATGTGTGCAGCTATACCCACGTGATCTCTTTAAGACAGAAGCCACGTACGGCTGTGGCCAGGAAAGGCTTCTTTGCAGCTTTGAAGCTGCTTCCCTTCACTTTTTCTGTCCAACTGCCCCCTCTCCGCCCCCCTGCCCCCCCGCAAAGACGCACAAGTCTTTCTCCTGTTGTCTGGAGCTGACAGGTAGTTGTGCTTTCAGTGCTGTGTGTAACCTGTCAGCATCAGAGTTGCCATCGCCCTTATCAACAGCACAAATAATTGTGAAGCCTGTTGGATCTGTGGCCTTGGGCTTCCTTTGCTACCTAAACTGACCTGAGCTTTGAGGAGGCAGCGTGACCTGGTGGCACACTAAGGTGGAGGCAGAAAATAGGAGCATGTAAGGAGGGCTTAGAACTAAAACTGCCTCCTGGTGCCACTTGTTTATCCTTTGCAGTATCTCATAGCCTGAGTTCAGGTCTTACCATTTCTCTCCTCGGGGATTATTTTAGCCTTGTAACTGGTCCTCTCGCCTCTGGTCGTACCAAGGTTATCCATGGGAATGCAGACCTGATTCTTCATGCATTAGGGTCCAAGATTCCTTGGAGTGCTTGAGGTACCTGTGACCTGCCTACCCCTCCACGCCAGCCTCATGCTCTCCTCTCTTTCCTCTTAGTTTATACATTAAAGACGTGCCTGTAGTTGCCCACATATGCTGTACTGTCTATGCCTTGGTTTCCTTGCTCATCCCATTAGGATTCTCAGCGAGTTCTTTCTCATCATCTTTACCTGGCTGTGCGTTTTCCAAAGCTTACTTGGAATTTTAGTCAAAAATGATAGCAAGGTATAACTGCTCACCATGTCCTAAAAATATTATGGAAACAAAGTAAGATGAAAACTCGTAACTGTTGAAGCTGACAGCCAGCTAACCTAGGGCTACAGTCTAAGAGGAGAGAGAGAGAAAAGCAACTGGAGGCACCCCACACTCAGCCTTATGAGGAAGAGTCACCCCCTACGTCAGAGAGCAGGTAGGGAGACAGATCGGCCTCTTCTACGTCCCAAGCAGCTGCTTCTCATGACAATTAGGATCCTTGCTGGCACCACCATTTCTCATACATCCTTTAGGAAACTGCAAATCCTGAAAATAACAGAAGCACTGGGAGTGAGTGATGAGTTGTGTCCGGGGAGGGGATATTTCTGCAAGTACATGCTAGACTGGGGTGTGGAAAATAAACAGATTTGGCCAAGAAATAGATACAAGGCTCTTCAAGCAGGAGTGTTTATAATATTAATCAGAAAAACCCTAATGATATAATAATAGGAGGATGTAATCAATTACAGTACATTCATAGGATATAAGTTAGGTAGCTTTTGGTTATGTTTTTGGAGTTCTTCCTTTGTAGACTGATGTGGACAGATATAAGATTATAAAGACGATTGATCGATTGAATGTATATTTATAAACATATATTCAGTGTAAATTTTGTGAAAAATATATACAAATATATTCATATAGGCCCAGAGAAAAAAATAAGAAGGGAATATACTGAAATGTTAAGTGCTAATTCCCAATTGATAAGTTTAAAGATGGATTGTGATTGTCTACTGTCCATGGTTTTTGAATTTCCAATAATGGAAACATACTATTTTAGAAATCAGAAAAAAGGAAACAAACACAATTTCAAAAACTTAAGAGATTTTTAAAGATTGAGACATCTTCCTGAAGCTCCAAGTTGCACCAAGTACCCATCTTCTGAGCTGCCGTTAACATTTTCTTTATCTTAATTTTGATCATGTTATTAAAAGTAGACAGTAATTCCATGAGAGCTAGAACTCTGTGTATACTTCTTTGTAACCCAGGGTCTAGGACAAATAAATAGTTTGTGAATTGAACTATACTAAATTGTAAGGTACTTATATCAAGCAGTTCAAAGGATGGATAAAAATATACAAGGAAGGAAGAGACAGGAAAAAGAAGCCAGAGACATGCCATGCCGTGCCCAGATGGAAATTTGCTCTCAGTCTCTCTCTTTTTTTTTTTTTTTTGAATTTTATTTATTTATTTGACAGACAGAGATCACAAGTAGGCAGAGAGGCAGGCAGAGAGAGAGAGAGAGCTGGAAGCAGGCTCCCTGCTGAACAGAGAGCCGGATGGATGCGGGGCTTGATCCCAGGACCCTGGGATCATGACCTGAGCTGAAGACAGAGGCTTTAACCCACTGAGCCACCCAGGTGCCCCTGTTCTCAGTCTTTAAAGGATGCATTAGGTAACTTAGAATTTATGGAAGTGGTTTCTAAACTCTTCAGGTGTTTATCCGTCAGCTTGAGGTGATGTGTATGCAAATATTTTGCCGAAGACTAAGGATTTCTAGGAATACAAGTTGTGATTAGTGAGTGTGAGTTAATATGAAGATTACTTAATTTGTTGAAGAATGATCTGCAAGCCCTTTATATCCATCAAGTTTAAGTGTCAAGATTTTCCTATTAATTGCACTTGGGGAGCTGAATTGGTGCTAGCAATTTTTCCAGGTGAGCTCGTTTTCTTAAGTTAAGGGAGCTTTTTCAGAATTGAGCCCTATTTTTATTCTTTGCTTCTCCAGTTTTTGTTTTGCCTGGTCAGAGGCTGTTCATTTTTATCTGAAAATAAGATTGACAAAATGTATGTAGTTTCTGCCTCACCCAGAGAAGTACAAGGACCATTTGTCTCCAGGAGTTTCCTGTAACAAAGGTGTACAAAGAATTGTTTTCTGGGCGAATTAGAGGTAAAAGCCACTTTTGTTTCTTCTCTTATCAAGTGATGAGAAGAGTAGGGACTCAGGTTTCTATTTGAGCCCCACGCTGTACTTTCAGTAGATTCAGCGAAGAAATCCAGGCAGAAGGTCACAGGTGAACACTTTCCATTCTGGGAGGATTGAGGGTTTTTAAAAGTCTTTGAAGTGAAATCAACAGTTTCAGAAGAAACTTCTTTCCTTTCTTCTTCTTCTTCTGTCTCTCTCTCTTTCTCTTTTTTTTTAAAGAAAGACTTCTGGAAATTAAATAGAAAACAGAATTACATGTAGTTATTATTTGTAGTTATTTACATGTAGTTATAATTACATGTAGTTATTATATTTATTACATGTGGTTATTATCTGGTCTGTCAGATACAAAGATAAAACTTAAATTGACATGAAGCTTTTGTCGTGGTTTTAAGAAAGCTTTTCTTTACTCCGTAAGAGAATTTTCCCCCTTTTTCTCCTTTTTGGACACTGTTTTGAAGTGATTTAGGAGGGCTTCTCTCCTCTTTTTCTACCTACATAGAAATGATGTTCAGTCATGGTCATTCACTTTCCAATGCCTGACAAATACTGCAGAACATTTTCTAAGTAGACCTGTATCTATAAAGTTTTGATAGTATATTTCAATATAGTATTTTAGGTGGATTTGTGAAGTTTTAAAATTAAAGTCTTTAAAAGAATCAGGATGAATTTATGAGAAGGTTACTTAGGGTCATTTATCATATGGTAATCCAAAAAGTGCCTCAGTTCATTCTGGCTGACAGTTCTTAGCATCATTGTTTTTGAGGTTCGCAGTAGAGAGCTCCTGGTTACAGAATTAATTTTCTCTTTTTGGTATTTAAAACATGTATTATAAGTTACTGTATGATGATTCAGTTGGCTAAAGTCCACTTGGTTTTAGAATGACATTAAAGAGGAAGAGTCACTAGAAAGTTAATTAGAAGCCATCTGACCAGTATTTGTTTTGTCCCCCCGAACCCCCAACCTCCGTTCTCAGGTCTCCAGGATGATGTCCCAGGGCCTAGGCTAAGTAAAACAGAGCTGGTCTTCAACAAATTTTCATCTCCCTTTACGCATTCTTTTCCTCTCCAAATTATCTGTCTAGGCATCTTGTATCTTCATGTTGAACTCCTCCATATAAGGGTCTGTGTTTTGTTAGATATCTGCCTTTAGAAAAAGAAATCACAAAGTTTCTTTCTTTCTTTTTTTTTTTTTTAAGATTTTATGTATTTATTTGACAGAGAGAAATCACAAGTAGATGGAGAGGCAGGCAGAGAGAGAGAGGGAAGCAGGCTCCCCGCTGAGCAGAGAGCCCGATGCGGGCCTCAATCCCAGGACCCTGAGATCATGACCTGAGCCGAAGGCAGCGGCTTAACCCCCTGAGCCACCCAGGCACCCTGAAATCACGAAGTTTCTTAAGATGTGATGAACGGATAATCAATCATGCCTTTTAGGATTATTTGGATTATTGTGACATTGATCTTTTAATATAATGAGACTTGATTGGGGGATGATATATGACAGTGCATCCAAATTGGGATAGGACTGTGAACAGTGACAAAGATTATTAATATAACGTAATTTTGAAAAGCCAGTTTCTGTGATCAGTAAGTTTTAGCTCCATTGCCAGAGGAGTATATGAGGTGAAAACCTGTAACCACATCTGATCCTTTGGAACTTATTTGCTTTCTTTTACATTATCTGAATTTTCAATAGACTATCCAGAGATCATCTTTGAAGGAATGAAAAACATGTCTTCTGCTTTCTCACATACTCTAGTTAGTATAGATTTCTTTGAAGAAATTTTTCTCCTTAAGATTAGCAGAATATTTTCCCTATGCTAGTTATGTGTTATTTAGACATTGGGTATTATAGTTCAGTGAAATTTTCTGTGAACATCGTATGTTATCTTTCCTTTGTAGGTTGGTATGCTGGGCTTTGTTTGCATGTCGGTTACTGCTTGGTTGGGGATCACGGATATTGCCCAAAGTGCTTTTCGTTACACATTTGTCATAACTGTTCAAATGCAGTTTGGTTTTTCTGCCCTTTTTATTTTATTTCTTTTTTTGGTACAGTCAAAATTCAAATGACTTATGTTACTTTCATTTGAGATTAAGATTGATATCATTTGAAATACTGCCCATTATTTTCATTCCCCTTATACTCAAAATGTGGTGGTTTATTTTCACTTAATTAGCAAATATTTATTGAACACAATTCAAAATGAAAGAATTTGAGGCCGTTGAGCATGAGAACTGTCGGCACACAAGAGAGGGTTTTAGTGGATTTGGAAAGAATGAACAGGCTATAAATAGGCTTGGCAGAGGCAGCAGGGGATGTCCCCCCAGCAGGGGCTGTAGGTGGAGGCAGAGACAATGCTTGCAGGGGAAGAGCCTCGGCTTGGGATCTGGCATGCGGCTGCTGTTCAAATCCTGAGATGGTTGCTATTCTGAACTTCAGGTTCCTTTTCTGTAGGATGGAACTATAACTTACTTGCTCAGTAGACAATGTTATTGTTTAACCACAGACCTGGTGGCTTCAAACAACAGAAATGTAGTCTGTAGCAGTTCTGGAGATGAGAAGTCCAAAATTAAGGTCGCTGGGCTGGATTCAAGATGATGACCGGCTCTTTCTGGGGCTTTAGAAGAAGGCTTGCTCCTTCCAGCTTCCAGGGGTTGCCGTCATTCCTTGGCTTATGTCCCTATCACTTGAGTCTGCCTCTGTGGTCACATTGCCTTTTCCTCTTCTGTCTGGGTCACGTCTGTTTCTGTCTCTGTCTTGTAAAGTTCTTTGTAATTGGATTCAGAGCCTACCTGGATAATTCAGGATAATATTTTCCTCTCAGTATCTTTAAGTTAATGACATCTGCAAAGACTTTGCCATATAAGGCAACACTTAATAGGTTCCAGGTGTCTTTGGGGGTATTATTCAGCCTACTGAAAATATTATAAGAATTAAAGGGGTGCCTGGGTGGCTCAGTTGGTTAAATGTCTGCCTTTAGCTCAGGTCATGATCTCGGGGTCCTGGAATCGAGCCCTGCATCAGGCTCCCTGCTAAGCAGAGAGTCTGCTTCTCCCTCTCCTTCTGCCCCTCCCCTGCTCGTACACACATGCCTGCGCTCTCTCTCTGTCTCTCTCTCTCACTCTGCTCTCTCTCAAATAAATAAATAAAATCTTTAAAAAATTGTAAGAATCAAATATAGCAGTGAGAAAAGATCTCAGATGGAGGCTTGCAGAGATGTAACTTCTTTTATTTCAATAACTTGAATAATTTTTTGATTCTCAGTCTCCTGTCTTTAACAGCAGTTTGATCTTCTATTTGTTTTTTTATGGCGTGTCCTCAGTCTTATTGGAGTAAATAACAAATTCAGGTTTTATAAGTGAGTTACATACAGGTTTAAATATTCTTAATTGAAGGTTCAGACCTACTTTCACTTCCACAAGATGCTGGTGAGACTTTAAGTCCCAGGACAGGTGTTTGCCTAACCCTTGTCCAGCTCTTCATGCTCTGGAAACTCTTGTTCCTCTCATGTTTATGGACTGTACCATAAAGCCACTTAAATTCCTCCTCTTCCCTTAGCTCTTCCATGTTCCTGATGGGGGAATGTGGTACTGTTGCCACATTCTTTCTCCATAATGGGATGCTGTGGACTCATCTGCCCTGACATTGTCCTCAGTTATGGCTTTCCTATCACGCTAGAAGTAGGGTGTCTGTTGGAAGCTAGATGTCTCCTAAGGTTACCCTCTGGTTTGAGCCACATAGCATCATTAAACTTATCTGGTGTTTAATCACCATCAACTTGTCACCCTGAAAGCGTTCTCATTCTGGAAGGGGACAGGATACAGGATCACTTGGGACCCACACTGTCCACTTTTGTGTAGCTCAGTCTCTATTCTTAACTGCAGCTCCTTTCTCAGAAGACAGAAGGTGGGTCCCTGTATGAGGCAATCAAGGATTGGCTAGCAATCCCAAGCACTTATATTTGTCAAAGATTGATAAGGTCTATTGTGAAGCTCAAAAGTAAATAAAATGCACTTCTGTAATATTTTTTCCCTCTCTCTCCATAGTTTATCTTGAGGGAAGAACATAGGATTCTTTACTGGTAAAGAAAGTAATGGGTACAAAGAAACACAGGTTGGTAAAACAAACAAGCAAACATCTTGCTTACTACCTGGTTTGTGTGAGAATTAGACAGAAGTGGGCTTAGAGAGATTGTTAGGGATGTGACTTGCCACTGAATATCTCAGTAACCATTGACTCTCCGCAAACCACTTCTCTTACAGGTTTTCAAACTCAGTAGCAGCACAACCCTTCCAACAGGTTAGGTGGAAAACTTGGTGTCTCGCCTAACTACCCTCTCCCTTCCCCTTTGTCTCTGATTGGTAAGCAAATCCTGTTGGCTTTACCTTCAGAGTATATCCAGATTCTGACTGCTTCCTACATTTCCATTGCTACTGCTCTAATTCAAGCCACATCATCTCTCTTCTCATTAATTGCAGTATTCTACCAAATGGTCTTCCTGCTTCCACCCTTATACCTTTTTTTTTTTTTAAGATTTTATTTATTTATTTGAGAGAGAGAGAGAGAGAGAAGGAGAGATAACATGAACAGGGGGAGGAGGGCAAAGGGAGAAGGAGAAGAAGACTCCTTGCTGAGCAGGGAGCCCCATTCGGGGCTTGATTCCAGGACCCTGAGATCATGACTCGAGCTGAGGGCGGTTGCTCAACTGACGGAGCCACCCAGGTGCCCTCCACCCTTATGCCCTTTAAAATTAGTTCTCCTCCACAGCCAGTGCGATCCAGTGAAAATATAAGTCAGTTCATGTTATTTCTCTGTTCAAAATGTTTTCTCATCTGACTCCAGGGAAAAGCCAGAACCTCACTCTGAACTGCAGGCCTTTCTCCAGTCCTCCTGGCTCATCAACACGGCTTCTCTAGCCTCTTCTAGGACTTTCCCCTTTGCTCACTCAGCTTCGGCCACATTAACCTCCTCCTGGTACTTCAAACATAGACCCTTGCTCTTGCCTCAGAGGCTTTGTTCTTGTTCTTCCTGTTGGTGTCTGCTTGGCTCATGCCCCCTTCTCCTTCGGGTTCATTCAAACATTACCTTCCCAGCGAGACTTATCCTGGCAAGCTGTTGAAAATGAATTGTTTTCCCTTATGGCCTCCTCTCTTCCTATGTCCTGCTCTATTTTTCTCTGTAGTCTGTATCACTGCCTATTAAGATTTACATTTTATTTGTAGTCTGTTTATTCCCATTAGAATGAAAGCTCCATGAGGCAGTGATTTCTGACTGTTTTATGCACTACAAAATCCCAGGTCCCCAGATGAATGTCTGACATGTGGTAGGCCTTCAGTAAATATTTGTCAAGTGGATGAATGAATAGTATAACTGCCAGACTCCATGGACGTATCCCACAGCAAGTAGGGAGTAGACACGCTTTTTGAGCAAGGGTCGCATTGACACACATGTTCTGTGAGGTTTGCTGTGGTATCAGTGTCCAGGTTGGACTGGAAGAAGGAGAAAGTAGAAGTTTGGAGATTCATTAAGAAAAAGCAAAGGTCCAAATTGGGATTGTGACAATGGGAATGAGTGAGGGGTTGTTTAGAGACATTTGGTGGGAAAATCTCTCGTATTTGGAGATAGCAGAAACGGAATATAAAGGGGTGGATATAAAGATGCAATGGAGATAGGAGAATTTAGGAAAAAGCAGTTTGAGAGAGAAAAAGGAAGATGACTTTGTTATCAAGTTTATTTTTTATTTTGATAAAAGGTACATAACATAAAATTTACCAGTTTTAAGGGTACAATTCATTGGCAGTATGTACATTCATACTGTTGTACAACTTTTACCCATCCATCTCCAGAACATCTTTATCTTCTCACAGTGAAACTCTGAGCCCATTAAACAATAATTCCTTGCTCCCCAGTCCCGGCAACCACAATTCAACTTTCCATCTCCACAAGTTTGTCTATTCCAGGTATCGCCTGTAAATGGAGTCATACAGTATCTGTTCTTATGTCTTCTTACTTTACATATAATATCTTTAAGGTCCATCCATGTTGTAGCATGTGTCAGAATTTCATTCCTTTTTAAGGCTGAATATTCCATTGTACGTGTGTCCTGTATGTTGTTTGTCCATTCATCTGTTCATAAACATTAGGGTGTTTCTACATGTAGTGAATGATGCTACTATGAACATTGGTGTACAAACATCTGTTCTAATCTCTGCTTTCCTGTCTTTTGATTAGATGCTCAGGATTGGCATTGCTGGAATGTTTTAGTATTTGGGGGGAACCACCATACTGATTTGGGATTTAGACACACTGTGTTTGAGGTGGTGGAAAGTCTCACAGTTGGGACTAGAGCATGAGTAAAAGCAACTGTAGCAAGAGATTTCATCTCAAGGAACTCAACAGATGGGATGGCTGAAGAAGGGAGAGTGAATTAGCTTAAGAAAGCGAAAGAAAAGATTTTAGCCAAGGATTGCATTTTAGGAGGGAGGAGGAGCTCTGGGAGCTCATCAATGAGACAGAAAAAGAGTAATTGGAGTTAAGAACAGAACCCAAGTGTTGATGCACATTTAGCTCAAACTCATCCATATGCATCGAGAACTCTTTTTTTTTTTTTTTTAAATTTTATTTATTTATTTGACAGAGAGAGATTACAAGTAGGCAGAGAGGCAGGCAGAGAGAGAGAGGAGGAAGCAGGCTCCCTGCTGAGCAGAGAGCCCGATGCGGGACTCGATCCCAGGACCCTGAGATCATGACCTGAGCCAAAGGCAGCGGCTTAACCCACTGAGCCACCCAGGCGCCCCTGCATCGAGAACTCTTACAAGAACTTCCTTTCAGATGAAGAATCTTCTATTTAAGTATGACATTACTTTCCAGGGTTCGGGTGTTGTAGATCACAGATTACTACTGAGTGTTGAATGTTTGAGACACAGATACTTTCCAAAAAGGTCCTAGAAGCACCTAAAAAGCAGAGGGTTTCTGTACGCTTTAGTTGGCTGTTCTTCACTTCCTGTTTTGCATTAGTAAGTTCACACTTTTCTTTAACCTCTTATTGAAATATGATGCACCTTAAGAAAAGTGAATAAGCCACATGTGGACAACTCAGTGAACTTCAGATGTCGCATCAACTTGGATATCCAACACCCAGAACAAAACAGTATCTCCCACACCCAGTGGGAGGTTCCCCTCATGCCCCTGCTCCATCACCTACTCGCCCCATTATCTTGATTTCTAACACTATATATTTATTTTACCCGTATTGAACTTTATGTTAAGTGTAATCATGTAGTACCTAGTCTTTGTGCCTGACTTCTTTCATTTAATACTGTGTTTGTGAAATTCCCCCATACAGTTTTAGTATATGTATTCCACTATTTATTACATTGTTTACACTATTCAGTCATTCTCATGTTGATTGGCATTTCGGTGGTTTCCAGTTTGGGGCTATTATGAATAACACTACTATGATAATCAAGTTTCTTATTAAAATAGGAATTGTGCATGGTTTGTTCCCCTCTGTAAAGTTGTTTTTGCTTATTTCATTTAAGTACCTTTCCTCCCAAGTGCCTTCCCACCGTACCTGAAATATATTTAGGTATATTAATATATTCCTATATATAGGTATTTATATATAAATATATAAGTATATTTTGGTATATATGTTAATGTTTGAACACTAGCTTTGAAATAATAAAGTCTCACAAGAAATTAGGTGTTTTAAAAATTGTATGTTCTTGCATTAAAATTTTTTCTTTTATAGCTTTTACTTTAATTTTTCTCAACTATCCAGACTATGTATCTTAAATGTATTTTGAACCTGTCAAAATTTTTCTCTCCTAATGGAGTGAATTGTTCAACCTTGAGGCAAATATTTTAATTTTGACATCATGACGAATTGGAGAAAAAAGAATAGCTTCTGCATTATTAATGCAGATTTATTATCAAACTTAATTATCATTTACATAGCAATAAAAGGAATTAAGAATTAACAAAGAGTGCATTGTGATATCTTGTCATTTTTCTCCTCAGGTTACAGTCTGCTTTGGTATAAAAAAATCAATATTACTAATTCAAAATTGCTAAAATAGTATCAATCTGGCTATTCTAGAATTGAGCTGAAATTTCCTATATTTAATAAAGATACATACATAATATAATCTGTAAATTTATACAGTTACGTGTGTCCGTATATATTTCTTTCTACCTACATGTTTGTCTATTCATTTGTCCATCCATCCGTCCATCCATCCATCTGTTGACATACTCACTGAAACATTCCTTACAGAAAGAACAATGGAAGACCATGAGCTGGTGATTGAAGTGCTATCTAACTGGGGAATGGAAGAAGAGAATAAACTGTACTTTAGAAAAAATTATGCCAAATATGAATTCTTTAAAAACCCAATGGTAAGTGAAATCCTTATTAATAGTTATGGGGAATAATGAATTTGTTAAATGTTATTTTATTTTATGTGAAGAAAAAAGAGTCATCATAAATCAAATGCAATTCCCCATTGGGTAAATTGTAAGTAAAAACTCTGTTCTGTGAAGATCACAGTTAACGTTTCTTCGTACTCTAACAACGATTAGTCAACATTATCACAGAAGTTCCAATGAACTGTTTTGGGAGCTATTTCTTTTTTTTTCTTTCTAAGAAAAGTATTATACATTTAATTTTGGGAATCAATAATTAGATATCCATAAGCAGCTCCAAAGTATTATAGCTGAACACTTTTCACCGAATTTTGGAAATTTAAGTAAGAAAATTTCTAACCTAAAAACAGATAGATGATTGTTGGGAATGCTATAGCTTAGCTAAAAATTTCAAATTGACATGCATCTTGCTGTTCCAAAATATTTTTTCAGTGCAGTAATGACTGAGCTAAATAGAAATGAGGTAAAAGACCAGAGCATTAGCTAATAAATACTACTTTTATGGTAGTTCTCTTTAAATGAAAAAAAAAAAATGTGTGTCACATTCTAGTGAAGACTAGGGATCTGGAGAAGTCAGAATAGCCTCTGGGCTCATTATTTTAAATTGTTTTTGTCTCTGCAGTTGTAACATATTTCTACACGAAGTTTTGGATAATTGGATTGAAATGATCCTTTATGAAAAATATATGATACACACTATAATAGAATATTTTCAAACCCTGGAAGACCTCTTATGTTCTCTTTTATTTGAACTTATTAATAAAAACATAATGGGATGATCTTTGACAAAGAAAATAAAAGCATCCTAATAAAAATTAAATAGAATTTGAAGGGAAACTATTTTCTTTTTGTGAATCTTTATTAAATGCAAGAATTTAAAAGTATAGTTAAAGGCATATGGTTATAGTGCTTGCTTTTGGTTATATTTTATTATTATTACTATTATTTGAACAAGGCTCTACACTCATTTTGTAGACCTAGAGCAGTAGTTATCAGCTGGGGGCGATTTGACAATGTCTGGAGTCATTTTTGCTTGTCATTTCGGGGGTGGAGGGACGGGGCTGCTAGTGGGTGGAGATCAGAAATGGTGTAACTAATACTGACCACAGAGTTAGATCAGATAGTAATAGAATAGTTGTAAAACCCTGTCCTTGGAGGAATTATAGTAGTCTATATTTTCAAAATGTGTCTGATCATAAAAATTACCCAGGGGGAGAAGAGAGTACCCAGACCTACTGAATCAGACACTCCAGGAACAAGGCCTGGGAATTCCTATTTTAAACAACTGCCTGGATGAATTTTATGATTGAACAAGGTTGGAAAGGACCTGACTTACAGCTCCCTGGCCCTACGACAAGTCCTGGTTCTTCTAGTTCCCTGGCTCCAAGACAAGTCCTGTGACTGTGACCTTAGATATACCCTTTAATTCTATGAGTCTTGACTTTGTGACATGGAATTGATGGCCCTTTAGTGTCTGCTGGAGTGGCCACAGGACTCAGAGAAGAGATACGGGAGCAGAGACACTGTCATCCTGAAGGCATTGTTTTGAACTTGATGAAGGTGGTTCTCTCTTTATCTGCATTATCTGAGGGTGCCTGCTAATCTTTGGGCCGTACTCCTGCCTTTTCATTAAGATACCTGAATATAGAGTCATAATTAAATCTTTTCTAGCATGGCTTTTGAGATAATGTAACCTATATCTTTTCGTCAGTATTTTTTTCCAGAGCATATGGTGTCCTTTGCAACTGAAACCAATGGTGAAATATCCCCCACACAGATTTTGCAGGTAAGATATATTTCCATTAAGTATGTAAGAAACAGTGTAATAAAGGGAAACTTTAAGGTCCATATTTTTACATGCACAGATTGAAATGTTATACCTTGATGGATGAATTTTTGCTGGAGGTGAACCTGAAAAGAAAAGAAACAATAGGAAAGAAAAGAACAAAACCTGAAAAAAGAAGTCCCTGAATCAGGAAAGGCTCCTAACACCATTATTCTTTCTAGTTTTGGCCAATTGTCAAAGGATTTTCAGTGTTTAAAAAATGTGTTCAAAAAATGTGTATCATGAAAGGAAACTTGGCAGAATTTTGTTCTGTGATGTGTTTAAAGACTATGTTAGTCTTTAAATCAAAACCCCCAGTAAATTGTAGACATTTTGCTAACAGATATTTAGTATTAACTTTTATAGCAAATGCTCCCAATCCTATTTATCTCAAAATATTTAGCAACTACATGAAAGGAGAAAAAAAGATGTAAAAACATATATTTTGTATACTGACGTGTCATAGCTATGTTGCATTCTTGAGCAGAGTTCTAAAATGTCTTAGCTGAATTAAGAATACTAGTTACTTAATTAAAAATCTCCTTAATTTTGCATCTTTGGGGCTCATTTCTTCCAAACTGGCTGTGGCTTTATGTGATCATTTTTTAAAAGGTATTTTCATTTCAATCAAACAATGATTTTCATTATTTTATTTTTCGTAGATCAGTAGATTTCACATCAGAAGCTCTGCAGTTGTTAACAGGTTAATGTTCAGTAATGTCTTTATAATGGTTACTGTTTGATCTAAGCCCACGGGCATTGTGAAACCCACTCAGTATTCTCTGATCTTTAAAGAAGACAGCTTTTAATATTTCTAATAGAGATAGTACTTGAAATATATTGGTAGTTAAGTATATCGGTAAATATATTGGGTGTTACAGATCTGTTTTTCTATGGGCTTTTTAATAGTTTGTATTTCATTTTTGCTCTTCATAATATTTTAGACATATGTTGAGTCTCAAGAGATTTTCCTAAAAGCTTCTTCTATGCTACGGGTTTCACAGACACCCCATCAGAATACTAGGCTGAATGGCAGGGGCGTTGACAGCTGTGCCCGAGGGCGAGGGCCCAGCTCCCAGGCCCTCTCTGTGCTTCACCACTGGATTGTGACAGGGTGGTGCGTTGGAGCTTTTATTCCAACTCCTTTTCCCAATTCTCCTCTAATATAGTTATGTGACTTTAATGTGAAATTACAAAAACAAGAAAAATCTTAGCTTTGGAATCAGATAGTCCTGCATGTGCCTCTGACCTTTTCTCTCCACTGAGGCAATGTTTCCACTTTTTAAAACGTTTCTTCTCTTTCTAGTATGACCTCTCTGACTCCCTTTTTAAAATTTAATTGGTTTGGTTTAATAACTTGGAAAGCACTCAAACTAAAAAACCTACTCGCCTGTTTTGCATGTCAATTAATTAATAACTGTGGCTCATTAAATTAAAAAAATTTTTAATAATTTACTTAAAAACATACATATCTGTTCTCAGCGTTTCCCTGAGTAGCCTTTTAAAATATGTCACATCGTTTTAGAGAGTAATTTCTCTTACTTTACATTTTTCCATTTTGCATTTGTTTATTCATAGGGATTTCTGTTTTCTTCTTTTAATAAGATGCTAATGCATTTCCATCGTCCTATTAAGGATGCTGAGTACAACCACTCACACAGAGCTATTCATTTTCATTCTCATTTCCCTGACCAGCACATGCCTACTGTCTCAGTTCATTATTACATTGTAACAAACTATTCCAGACCTTAATGGCTTAAGTACCCACTCACATTTTGCCAACAACTTTGTGGGTCAGGAATTCGGAGAGGGTTTAGCTGGGTGGGTCATCTTTGAGGTATGTTGTCTCCCTGGGGGTTGAGGTTCCCCTTCTTAAGATGGCTTTTCATGATGTGTCCCCTCTACCCGCTGGCCTCTCTTCTCTGCACATGGGGTCTCCATCCTCAAGGGCTTTACTAGCACATAGGGCTTCTCACAGCAGAGCTGTCTCAGTGTAGTCATATTTCTTATGTGACCGCTAGCTTCCACTTAACTAGTGGAGGCCATCAGGCCAGCTAAGGTCTAGAACTAGAACTAGAACTAGCTGACTGTCACTTCTGCTGTATTCCATTGCTCAAAGCAGTCATAAGAGCCTTGCCCAGATTCAGAGGGTAGAGACACAGACTCCAGCCCTGCTCGGTTAGGTGGCAAGATCCCTTTGTAGAAGAGCATGTGGGACAGGAGATAGTGTTGCAGTTCTCTTTGGAAAACACAATGTACTCTAGCCACTCACTACTGAACCCCATAGAGAACAGAGAAAAGATTGTTTGCTTTACTTCATCAGGGAGGAGAACACGGCTCAACTTTCTAAACAATTCAATAATTGAAGTCAAGATTGTGTTCTTTTACTTGCACTGTAATGAAGCTGATAGGTTCTCAGGGAAAATCATAGAAAAGGATGAAAAGTATCAGGACTTAACTCTTAGATGAAATCTAGCTTTTCAAATAGACATTGAAAAAACTTATGATTCTAGTGTTTGACAAGTCCTGACCACTTAGAGTGTATATTTTGTGAACAGATTTTCATTTGGAATTTGCCTCAGGTTATCAAAAGACTGATTTATTTTCTATTGTATTTATATTGCCATGCCTATAATGATACATTTAAGTGATATTGACACTGTTAGAGTTTGCATGTTTATATTTGAAATCTTGGGTTACTAGAAGGCACAGTAACCGATTCAGAAACAACATGAGGATGTCTAACTTTTCTTCCAGATGTTTCTGAGTTCAAGCACATACCCTGAAATCCATGGCTTCTTACATGCAAAAGAGCAGGGAAAGAAGTCCTGGAAAAAGATTTACTTCCTTCTAAGAAGATCTGGTTTATATTTTTCTACTAAAGGGACATCAAAGGTAATTGAAATGTCCAGGTTGTGTTATGAACTGTAAGTGAAAGTGGGTTTTCCTTTGTTTTTATTAGTTTATTACTGGATATCAAGAGTTGGTACATTGATTTTAGATCCCAAACATTTGCCATAATCAGTTTAAAAATGGACTATTCAGTTCCCCACTAATTTCAACATATATCCTGTGATGGAATCTGGATGCTCTTATTTTGTGACCACATACCGTGCTCATTTCTCTCACCAAATTCACCCCCTTCCTCTTTACCCTTGGCTACAGACTATGAGGTCCGGCACAGTCCATGTCTCCTCTTTTCACCCAGGTTGCCCTCCTGATCTTGCCTCCTCCTGAACTTCTGTTTTTGTTGATGCAGTTAGTAATGCTCCGCTGAATTGTAATTGTTTTTATTTCCTTTGCGCGTGTGACAGTTTTGTCTCCTTAGCCACATTATAGATCCCTAAAGGGGGTTGTGTGATGACTGGCGGTGGAGGCACGTGTTCGTGTGTGTGCTGGAGTGCGTACAGCTGTACATGCAGTCGCACAAGCACACGTGCAGATGCTCCCACGCCACCACTCGCCCATGTCAGTCCCACCATGCTCGGCACCATGTTGTCTCTATGTCTGTGTGGTCTAGTCAGTGGCAACTACGCCGTGTTTTATAAGTGCTGACGTTTTATGCAACGCATCGATCCTTTTCAAATAAAACTTTTTAAAAACTTTATTTATTTATTTGTGAGAGAATGAGCAAAGCACAAGCAGGGGGAGCAGCAGGCAGAGGGAGAAGCAGGCTCCCTGCTGAGCAGGGAGCCCAATGTAGGACTTGATCCCAGGACCCTGGGATCATGACCTGAGCCAAAGGCAGAGGCTTAACAGACTGAGCCACCCAGGCATCCCAAGTAAAACTGATTTTGAGGGGTGGGAGGTTGGGGTACCAGGTGGTGGGTATTATAGAGGGCACAGCTTGCATGGAGCACTGGGTGTGGTGAAAAAATAATGAATACTGTTTTTCTGAAAATAAATAAATTGGAAAAAAAAACTGATTTTGAGAGTTTTCATGGTGGTATTTTAATTCTGTTTTCATGCATCTGTTGTTGTCAGACAACATTGTTAATTCCTTGTGGGTAATCTGTCATTTTTCTCTGGCTGTTTTTCAAATATCATGATAATCATGATATTTGTTCAGTAATTTCCCTGACTATATTTCTAGGTGCACTCAAATGTATTCTGATAAATCTTACTCGATTCTCAACATATGCATTCAATCTGCAAATTTCTGTTTATATTTATGCTGGAAATGTTCATCCATTATTTATTGGTCACTATCATTATGTGATCCTTTAAATTTCTGTAGGCTTTTCTGTCTTGGGTAGTCATGGCTCCAGGCACCCATTTGCTTGTGGCAGCCTCCCTCCAGCCTCCCTGTTTTTATGTGGCCTTTTCTGTCTCTTATAAGGACACTTGTCATTGGGTTTAGGACCCACATAGATTACCTGAGATGGTCTCATCTTGAGATCCTTAGCTTCATTACTTCTGCAAAGAGCCTTTTTCCAAATGAAAATGAACTGTATTCACAGTTTCTTGGGATGGGGCATGGATATATCTTTTGGGAGCAGGGATAATCACTCAACTCACTATAGAAAGCCAGTGAAAAATTTTGAGCAAGAGAGTGAGATGATCAAGTTGTAAGATTACTATGGCCATAAGGAGCTTAAAAATTGGTAGATAGAGTGAGAAAGGGGGAAAAAAAAAAAAGAACAAGGGGGAGGGATCAAAGGTTGCAGGGAGCTGGGGGACAGAGAGAGAGAGAGATTTACTAGCGGCACAGATGCTGAATAGATGGTCATTCGGTAATCCAGAGTAGAGGTGACAAGATCTAACCTCCGACAAGCAGTGGAGGGGGAAGAAAGGGATGGATACAAGATTAAGAAGTAGCTGGTCAGGTTTTGTTGACTGATGGATGCAAAAAGAGAGGAAGCGTTTTAGATGTTCTTAGAGAAAGAAGTAAAGAAATAGGTGGTGATTTAATAGCGTAAACAGGAAAAGGAGGTTTGCTATCACATTATCTTAGAAGTAGGATAATGATCTTAGTTCTAGATATATTGTGTTAAGGGTGAAGCATCCGAGTGGAAATGCCCAGGAAACAATTAATGACAGTGACCAGATTTTCGGGTGATAGGGAGGCACAAGCAGTGATAGTTGACTCCTCCAGACTTTCCTCAGCTTTCCCTCATACACAGTTTTCCTTCTTTGCTGTTCACTTGTGTGCACGTCACATGTGTGTCTCCTTGAAGTGTAAGTGCTGGCACAGGGCTCTACTAATTTAGTATCACATTCCCTCACAGAAATGTTTTGTTTTTAACTATACGTCATTGGACTACTAGTATTCAACCAGTTTTTCTTGAACATTTAAACTAGTTTTCAAATTTTTCTATCAGGAATAATGTTGGGATAAATAATTACCTATTTCTGTAATTAAGGTTTTAGAGTCTCCCTAGTCTAAATTTTAATGAGGTTATTCGTTTCCCTGTTTCCTGAGTATGAAATTACATACGAAGGTGTTTTTTAAACAAATACATGCATATCTTTATATTTTTAACATCAGAGAAAATGGCTTCTAAATCAGTAATCATATTGATTGCACTCTTTCCAGTAAAACTTC
Organism: Neogale vison; assembly: GCF_020171115.1. Lineage (NCBI taxonomy): Eukaryota > Metazoa > Chordata > Mammalia > Carnivora > Mustelidae > Neogale > Neogale vison. The sequence continues at coordinate 61,589,956 of NC_058093.1, read as the reverse complement.
ACTGGAAGATATGATAAGGTTTCTTTCATTCCTAAATTCTTTTTTCTTCAACTGGTTTCTCATTAAAATCAACTGCCCATTATATTTTTACTTCAGCCTTCACCTCCTTTCCCTGCCCACCCATTACACAAAAGGCAGCTCCTTATTCCATCTACTGGATCCATGCTTTTATCCTTGCATTGGTCTTCTCCCTGGCCAGGCAGAATTACAGGCATCCAACCTCTGTTCTCAGTCCATATTTTAGCTCTTTTCAACGTGGTGTCTGACTTTGCTGTACTTTCAGTACATAATATTCTTCTCTCTAGCCTGTGTCTAATGAGGTCATGTTCCACAATCTATACATAAAAATGATTTTAAGTTTCCCCTCAAAAAAAAAAAAAAAAGAAATACAAGGTATTAGGTAACCTCAAGGATTATGACCTTGACATAAATTATGCATGTTATCTAATGTTTAATATGACATTTCTGCCTGGGAAAGAGACCATTTCCTGTCCTTTTTCTGTGAGAAGGTCTTGATTTATTATACTTTCTGAAGATGTGGGCTGCTTGGGAGTTAGTTAACCACTGCTACAAGCCTTGGAGATGTGCCTGTGACTTTTATTTACAGAGAAACGTCTAAGTACCACACCTCTCTCCCAATTCTCGCCATATATACACATGTGCGTGCATAGACTTTGCTCACCATGCCAGCTCAGGCTTCTGATCATACAGTATCATAAGTCTTGATATATCTGCACTAATAGAGCAAAAATCAGTCAAGACATGAACCTCATCCTGCCTCTGCAGCCTTCTAGATTTTCTCAAGCTGCCTTTCTCTTATATTCAGAAGACTCAGCTTCACAGACTTCTACAGTATCAGTGGACAGGGCTGGTTTTATCTTTTCTTCATAGGAATCAGACATTTTTACTAGCAAATCAGTTTCTATCAAAAAATAGTTTTAAAGGCCATGACAGTAAGAGTACCTTTCTCCTTCCTCTTCCCTTGTTCCAAGGGCCCTAGGCTGGATCTCTTTTAACAGTTTTCTTTTCTGCCTTATTCTCCTATGGAGATGGGAACTGTAGCCATTCATTAGATCAAAATGCCTAAGAACAGTGACACACAGAGGACAGTGACATACACAGAAACTGTCGCTCTACTAGTCATCTGGGATGGAATAGCCTGCTGGTAAAGGACTAAAATTTTTTGGATATGGATTTGAATGGGTTGCTCCAATTGCTTAATGTTCTGGGTTTTCTGTCTTTTTGGTTTGGTTTTGTTTTAGAGCACTGCTTCTTAGTTTTCAGTGCCTATGAATCACCCAGGATCTTGTTAAAATGCAGAATTTGATTCAGTAGGTCTATGGTGGGGCCACAGAGTTTTGCATTTCTAATAAGCTCCCAGGTGATGCCTGTGGTCCTGGTCTGGGACCACACTACTAGTAGCAAGGTTTTAAAGAATAAATGCATTTTTGGTCAGTTTTGATCATACATCCAACCCCAGAATTAAGCACTTCTCCAAGTTATTAACCTGTCACAGCATAAATGACCCAGTGATTTCCCTTGACCAGCTTTAAATCTCATGGATTTCCCAGAGAAGAAATAGCTGTACATGATTCCACTTTACCTTGAAAATCAGAAACATTCAACTGCCAGGTAATTTCCCGGACCTCATCTGTACCAGCTACCTTTTTTTCATACAGAAGGTAGTTATGCCCCCTGCCTCATTGCTTGCCATGGGGTGCTAGGTAGTACCCAGAGGGGAGGGAGATCTTTTCTAAATGAAGCAGGAATCTTTGTCTCTTTCCTTTTTTTTCTCTAACTGCTGTGGAGGCTCAAACCACCCTTCTTGCCTTTGTCGAACTATCACTATTTGAAACCTGGACAAGGAAAACATTTTTAAAAGCCATTTTTGCTGCTTTCTCTCCCTGAGATTCCTGAAATGGTGGTTAAAGAGAACAATTTTAAAATAGGAAGATGATTTTTGCATATATTGGCCGTTAAATGATAAACGAATCACCACTTCTCAAATAATACTGTATTAAGTTCCTGGTTCTTGAAGGATACAGTAACTTCATTTTTCTTCCCTTTGTATTTCTGTGCCATTATTTAGAATAATTGTTTTGCCAAGGTGTAAATTATGTAATATAATAGAAATGCAAAAGAGAGCATGCAAAAGTATGGATTCATTTCAACTCTCACATTTGTATCTTTTTAAAGGAACCACGGCATTTGCAGTTTTTCAGCGAATTTGGCAATAGTGATATATATGTGTCCCTGGCAGGCAAAAAAAAACACGGAGCACCGACTAACTATGGATTCTGCTTTAAGGTACAGGCTTAATATTTTGATAGATGAATAAAGCAAGCCTCAGCCTTTTAGGTAAGCTTGGGTTTCTTTTAATTTCTTTTGAAAAAGAGACAGCTTTCTCTTATATATAGGAGAATTTTAGTGGCTTTTATTTCAACAGGTGTTACCTTCAAGATATGCATTAACGATAAACAATGTGCTGTGGCCTTCTAGCCTAACAAAGCGGGAGGGCCCCGAGACCTGAAAATGCTCTGTGCAGAAGAAGAGCAGAGTAGGACGTGCTGGGTGACTGCGATTAGATTGCTTAAGGTAATCTCACTGCAGGCGTGAATTTCTATTAATGCTGTGAGTGCCATCAAAGTTTGAAAATAGCTGTATTTCAAAATGCGAAGACTCACTATAAGTCTGTATACCCAAATGTTTGTATTTTTTTTTTTATCTAAAAGATAAACATTAGTAGAGTGGAATAGCCTAATGCATTTATCTTGTACGTGTGGAGTAAGTATTCCATTTTTAGAAATGCTCTGATTTTTTTTTTTTTTCTCAAGGGTATTACATATACGGCTAGGATAACTGATGGGAGAGGAGAAGTGAGTTGTGGGAAATTGGAGGGGGAGACAAACCATGAGAGACTGTGGACTCTGAGAAACAGACTGAGGGTTTTGGAGGGGCGGGGGTGGGAGGTTGGGTGAGCCTGGTGGTGGGTACTAAGGAGGGCACGGATTGCATGGAGCACTGGGGGTGCTGCATAAACAATGAATTTTGGAACACTGAAAAAAAATTAAATTAAATTTTTAAAAAACCTCCTATAAATGACTCAGTCTGTATTTTTAAAATATTGTCATCAATCCTCCATGACGTGTATTATAAAACGTGCCCACCTAGGTATGTCTAGTGCAATTGTTTTACACTTCATTTAAGTGTTGTATAAGTTGCTTTCCAGTTTACTTCAAATTATAATGGAAATTTTAGTATAATATACTATTAAAACATCAACCTTTGTGTTAAGTAGAAGTTACAACTTAAATAAGCATAGTTTACTGGGAAGCATTTTGAGAGGAATAAGAGTTTTAAAAGTTATTTGGGGAAGAAAGACATAGAACGATTTCTTCCAGAATGTACAGAAAGCACATATTTAATTTCAAAGCTTCTATTCTAATAAATTTAACACAACTTCATAATTTTAAAAATTAATCAACCATTTCCTTTTGAAGAAGGGCAGAATAATCAGAATCAGAATTATTAGTCCTCATACCATGTTGGGAAGATAGTTTTATTTTTTTCTTTTAATTTATTTAATTGAGGTGAAATTCACATATCATAAAATTAACTGAATTAACTATTTTAATAACTGGGCTAATATGAGGAACATATTAACTGTGTTCGTTTTAACTGTGTGAACAGTACAGTGCCAGTTAGTTCGTTCAGAGTGTTGTGCCCCGCCCCCATCTCTCTAGCTTTTAGCTCCAAAACACTTTTATCACCTCGAATGGAAACTCCCAGCTCCTGGCAATCAACCATATCTGTGTCTGTCTCTATAGGATTTCCCTACTTTGACATTTCATAGAAATGGAATCATACAATATCTGATTTTCTGTGTCTTACTTCTTTTATTTGGCATACTGTTTTGTGGTTCATCTACCTTATAGTGTATATTAGTACTTGGCTCCTTTTTTATGGCTGAATAATATGTGTGTGTGTGTGTGTAAGATAGACAATTTGTTTATTCATTTATCCATTAATGGACATTTGGGTTGTTGACATCTTTTGACTATTCTGAGTAGCGCTTCTATGAACATATGTGTTCATGTATTTATTTGGATACCTGTTTTCAATTTGGAGGGTATATACCTAGGAGTAGAATTCCTGGTCATATGGTAATTGTGTTTAACCTTTTGAAGAATTGCCAAAATTTTTCCACATAGCTAAACTGTTTAATGTTCCCACCTACAATGTGTGAGAATTCCAATTTCTCCATATCCTCACTAATGCTTGTTATTTTCCTTTTTTAAAAAAATAATTTTCCTAGTGCATGGGAAGTGGTATTGGCAGAAAATTTTTTAAATGGCTTAAAGGAAGCTTTTGGATTAACTCTGAAATTTGCTTCCTTTTGCTGTCATGGCAGATAGTCACTATAGTTACCTTTTTACAAGAGGTTTGTTTTTCAAATAGTCTACTGTTAAATGACTGTCATGATTTCGGTTTCAACAAAGCTTAGAAGTCTTGATTCTTTGAAACCCTCATGGTAAGTAATTGCTTCTATGTTGCCCTCATTGTCATAAAATGTAAAAAAAATAAAAAGAAAAAAAGAAAAGAACTTTAGAGAGTGTTGGGAACCAACCAATCAGGGATGTAATAGTTAGTTGACTCGGGATGTGCACTGGAGTCACTTGAGGCATGTTCTGAAGTTCTTTGTGTCCAGCCCCATCACTGGGGATCCTGATTTAGTGAGTGAACTCCAGATTAAGAACCAGTGACCTCATCCAGTCCTCTCTGTTTACAGATGAAGAGGCTGTCACTCCTTGGAATACTTTAACCTATCACAGTTATAGTAGAGACAATACCTTGAGGTCTCTGGTTCTCTCTTTCCTTCCATCAGAACTCTGGAAATCAGGAGAGGCTGGTAGGAGATGCTTTCCAACCTGGTTAGTCAAGGCTTCCTCCCTTCTAGTTTGATCTCAAGTTCAGACACCCAACTCTGAAATAGGTGGTGAGCACGCTTCCTTTAGTGCCACTGATTTTACGAGGATACACCATTACTTTCTGTATAAGTAGAAAGAAAAGAATTATGTCAATAAAACTATGATATGATGCTTTCGTATCCCCTATGATTTTTATTTTTATCTAGTTATTTTAGATTTATTTAAGCCTGTAGATGTAGATTTTCATCATTTATCAGCTTTGTGTACACACATACATACACACACGAAATAAATTATGTGAGGCATCTCTAAAACTTCATATTCTAAGACTGGCTTTCCGAAATCATTTTTATCTTAGAGCCATGGATACCCATATTTCATACAGACTGTCTTACTCTGTGCTGTCAAGAGCTTCAAGGAGGCAGAACTTCTCAGACAGGTGCTTTGCCATGGTCTCTGGATTTGTCTTTCTAGCCAGTGGCCTCCCTTCTGCAAAGTTTGATGGGAATGATTTTTTGATCTCACTAAACATTTCAGGCAGTGACAAGTCACTTGGTCAACAGTGAATGTAAGATGCTATAGTTAAGGCAAATTTATGAATGTTAAAATTTGAAAAGAAGCACGTGTCCAAGAATTGATGAAATATAGTAAAAGCTTTCTTTTTTTCTTTTTTTCTTTTTCTTTTGATCCTTCCATATCCAGAATGCTTCCTGGAAGATTGTCCCCTTCTCACTTTTTTTTTTTCCATTTGATCTTTTTGAAGCCTTTTCCAAGGCACAAATGTCCACTTCAAAGATGCTCTGTTTTATTTCTATGACTTCTGTAACAAATTATACCACTTCAGTGACCTAAGACAATGCAAATTTATTATCCTACACTGTTGTCTTCAGGAAGTCTGAAATGGGTCTTATTGCCATAAATGCAAGGTGTCCAAGGACCCAGTTCTCTTCTAGAGACTCTGGGGAAAGAATCCATTTTCTCATGCCCTTTCCAGACTTCAGAGGCTTCCCAGATTCCTTGGCTCATGGTCTCTTTCTCTACCCTCAAAACCAGCACTGAAGAGCTGAGACCTTTTCATGCTGTGACTTGGTTCTCTTCTCTGCCTCCCCCTTCTGCTTATTAAGGGCCCTTGTGATTATATTGGATCTATACATATTCACAGGCTTCAGGAATTAGGATGTGGACATCTCTGGGGTCCATTATTCTGCCTACCCTGTTTATGTTCCCTGTGTTGTTTTTCTCCCCCCTTATTAATTGTGGTAAAGCTTTTCCAGATGAGGCATAGAGGGAGAACATTTACCCTGAAGGCAATGATAAACCACCGAACAGTTTCAAATGGGAAAGTGATATGACCTGCTTTACCCTTTAAAATACCTAGATATGGGAAGCCAGGGCTTGCCAGCATGACGTATTTGAAGGACTCTAATAGGGGAGGCAGGTGGTTCCCCTGCAGCTTGTCGTCAGCTGGGCACTGGCTTCATCCCCTTGGCTAGTGCACCTGGACTCAGGTGGTGTTAGATGTATCTTTTGATTTTCGACTCTGGATGTCTGTTGTATTTCCAGCTTATCACTGAGCTTAGTGGGAGGTGCAGGGACAGAGAGGGCTGTTATGTTGATTAGACTGAAAGAGCATCGGATTTTCTTCACACGCTTCTTACTAGATCCTGCCTCGAGAATTTGGCGTCTTGTTTAATTTTTATTTCCTTTTTTTTTTTTTCATACACACAAGTGAACTGTTCATGTAGTAGCAGAGGAAGAGTCTCCGGTTCTCTTTGGAGGCATTCCAGCTATATTGAGATACATAGAAAATCTGAGAATTTTTATGTACAGTGCCTTGGTTCCCTGTTGTCTTCTCCCCATCCCTTCAACTAGAACTCTGCTAGCTTCTTATATAGTTTGGTCCCTTACCTGCCCCTTTGTAGGACAGGGACGTGTTAAGCTGACTCATGTCCTACCCGTCCACCAGAGTTAAGTACTTACTAACAACCATCAACAGCATAGAAGCAGCTACCCAACACTGCAGGTACCAGGCACAATAGACCTTTGAAGGAAACAGTCTTGATAGCAGGTAGCTGGGTTTCCACTGCAGATAAATAAAAGGCGACCAAATGGCATGCGTGCACCTTGTGAATGTATTGGTTAGAGGTTAGTGTGTATTCTCCAAAATGAACCTGACTGGGAATTAAACTCTTCTGTCTTCTTTTTATAGTTGTGGTAGGTTTAGAGTTGTTTTAAAGTAAATTTCATTAGGTCCCATTAAAGTCAATCAAACTGTAAATTAAAAAATGCAATTTTTATAACGGGAAATAATTGGATAAAGAAGTCAACATAAAGAATTTTAAATGAATGTGGGTTTGTATTCGTGTTAAAAGCCAAATCTTGGAAGAAGAGACTCTCCATGCCGCCCTCTGATTTTTCTACCTAATTACCAGATAGATCCAGTTTGCTGGAATTGCTTTTAGGGAAATAGTCTTCAGTAAAGAAACAGCTCTGTTGGAATGTTTAAATGGAATTCATCCTACCAGTGAGATTGGATTCCGTGATGTCTCCCTAGTCTCTTTTATGTAGGACCTACTTCTAAGTTCATTGTGGCTCTGTGAAATAGAATTGTTGAGGATAGCCAGAAAAAAGAAAAGAAAAGAAATGTAAAGGCCTCTCTGTCCCATTATGGGTTTGCTTTGTTTTCTTTTTTTTTTTTCTTTTTTTCTTTCTATCTTTCTTTCTTTTTTTCTTTCTTTCAATAAAGTGGATCAAATCTAAGGGGAGTACCTTATAGCTTCAGATGGTGAGCCTTCCAAAATAAGTTTGGTCATGGCAGTTAGCATTCTTAGTTTTCTCAAACCCAGTAATCCACTCACAGTCCAGACCCACTTTCTAATCATAGCCTGGCAGCTGAGTCTTGCGATGCTACTTCCTGAAAATAAAGATGCTGCATTTTTTTTCCCTACTGCAGTTTACATTGTATTTTGTGACCCTTTGTGTGAGGTCCCTACCATTTTGATTCCCTGAATTTAAAGCTAAAAATTAAACAATGCAGTAAGAGTATTGTTAGTAGAACATGCTACAGTGTCAAGAATCTTTTTTTTTAATTTTTTAATTTTTTATTTTTTATATACATATAATATATTTTTATCCCCAGGGGTACAGGTCTGTGAATCGCCTGGTTTACACACTTCACAGCACTCACCAAAGCACATACCCTCCCCAATGTCCATAATCCCATCCCCCTTCTCCCAACCCCCCTCCCCCCAGAAACCCTCAGTTTGTTTTGTAAGATTAAGAGTCACTTATGGTTTGTCTCCCTCCCAATCCCATCTTGTTTCATTTATTCTTCTCCTACCCACTTAAGCCCCCATGTTGCATCACCACTTCCTCATATCAGGGAGATCATATGATAGTTGTCTTTCTCCGCTTGACTTATTTCGCTAAGCATGATACGCTCTAGTTCCATCCACTTTACCATAGGGCCAAGTTGATGGATTTGCTGAAGAGACACTATAATTCGTCAATCAGTCATTGAAGAGTTACAGTGAATTTTACCCTGTTTTGCTTAAGATGCCTGTAAGGTTTTCAGAGTCTTTGTTCCATAAAGTCTGACATCCTTCCCAAATAAGCTCTCTTTTTTATTAGGTGATATACCATTCCAAGTGGCATTGGTGCTAAGAATAATGAGTAGGAATGTCAGTTACGGATCTTTATACTGGTGAGCTAGACCTTAAGTGTGGGTTCAAGTAAAAAACACTTATTTCTTTCTTTCTTTTTTTCTTTCTCCCTCACTCCTTCCTTTCCTTTAATTATTTATTTATTTAAGATTTATTTATTTATTTATTTATTTATTTATCTATCAGAGAGAGAGAGAGAGAAAGAACACAGGCAGGAAGAGTGGTAGCCAGAGGGGGAAGCAGATTCCCCTCTGAGCAGGGAGCTTGACACGGGGCTCATTCCCAGGACCCTGGAATCATGACCTGAGCCAAAGGCAGCCACTTAATTGACTGAGCCACCCAGGTATCCAAAAAAAAACACTGTCTTTTTAAATGTATCGTTGTAGGGCAGTAAAAGCTTACCTTTCAAAATTATGATTGCCTTACTAATTTGATTTAAGAAAAGCTTATCATTTTTATTTTTTATGTTATGATATATAACTAATTAAAGTATTGGTTTTTTTCCCCAAATTACCTGTGTAGTGAAAGTGGTGGGAATGTGTTTTTATTTATTTGTTCCGCAGTATGGCATGCAGCTGTACCAGAATTACATGCATCCATATCAAGGTAGAAGTGGCTGCGGTTCTCAGAGTGTCTCACCCATGGTAAGGACTTTATTTATTAACCTATGTATTTTATATTTACATTATATCAATTTGCAATAATATTGCATTATCAACGTACATTACGGTACATCTATGTTCTTTCCTTCAAAGTAACTCTTGGGACACCATCCTAACATAACGTTACTGAATTATTTATTCTTGGATTTCACATGATTTCAGCCTATGTGATATTACATTAGAATAGATAATGTTCTATGTAAAAGAAAATTTGTAAATATTTGAAAGAGTTATGTGAATCATTCTCTTATAACATTTGAGGATTTCATTTTAATACAATTTCTAGAATATTTTCCTTGGGATTGTGGATGTTTCCTTAACCACTGATTTTTGTTGTGGGTTTATTTGTTTAATATTGATTTTGGAATTGTAATAGCCTAATATAAAGATGCCAGTGGCTTGGATTTTAAGAGCTGCACTAAACACAGGTAAGCTCTTGCATTTTGGGCTTCTAACAATAAAATGTTTTAAGGTCTAAGTCCTTGAAAAGCAGACTGCTCTTCAGGAAACCCAAAAACTGCAAGCCAGAATAGAGCTTGTGCATTACATTAAGTCTAACGCTACTTCTCAGATTTATACTACCTGCAACTTGAATATTTATTTGCAGACACACACAGAACATCTTTTCCCTTCTTTAGAATCTAATTTTAATTTATTGTGCATTAACACAAGAGATTTGTTTCTGAACTTTAAAGCTTATTTTTGGCCATTTTTGTCCTTGCTTCTTAATATTGAGTATATTAGGAATGTGGGTATATGCGCCTGTGTTAGAAATCAGCTAACACGCTGCATTTCCACTTGGGTTAAAAATATGCCCCTCATGGCTGTGACCAAGGAAGGCGCATTTCCCTGCATGTAATGTGGCAGATGAAATGCTCAGTTCTAGGAATGAGGCATGAAATAATGTTGATTACAAAGTCTGATAGATTAATAGGGAAAAAAGAACTCCAGTTCTGTAGTTACGTTGCTTTAAGTTATGGAAGAGTAACTTCTCATCTTTGTATCATATTACTTTTAAGCCCTAAAATAAGAAACCAAAGACTGGAATGAATTTTTATAAAAGCAGTGGCCTTAGTTGAGTATTTGTATAATTTGTCAGTATCTTTATCTTTCAATCCACATGTATATAAAGAATAATGGATTTTATCTTAATCCTTTTCTAAATCCTTCTAAATTTCTTTTAGAGTCTAAAGGTATTAGGATGAACATGTTAATAACAGCGGTACATTTGGAGGCTGTTGCCTAGTGTCCTCCTAATCACAGGAGAAAATTGTCATCAACAAAGTACTGTCTAGTCTCATCACTGTCATTAGCTCATAAGCATGGTATTATTCTTGCCACTTTCCCCAGAAAGTGGTCCTACTGTTGATCACTGTATACATGGCAGTTTGGATAGTGTGACTTTGCCTGATCAACACCAGATATAGGAAAGGACACGTCTTGAATGAATCTAGTTGGCGATAGGGATTCTGTAGGGGCCTGTGGAGGAGGACCTGGCTGTCCTATATGGCCGTTGTCAAGATCAAACAGAATAGCACTTGAGAATTATATCTCCACTCTTCTTAACTTACGTGAAGGAAACTGAGATTTTGGGGAGGTATTTATGTACTTTGATGTCTGTCCAGAATCCCACATTTCTCGCTCATCACAGAAGAATCAGTGACCTGTATAACGGGTGCCAGTGCTCCTAACCTGCGACTGCTGGTTTTCTTCCAGACACTGTCTTCAGTGAGACTCATAGAAAACTGAGGATACTTCAGTTATATATTTTTAAAGGAACAATATTCTTAACTTCTCCAGGGATACATTTTGAGAAGGAAAATAAGAAAAAAAAAAAGTCTTATATTATAATGCAACATCCTAGCTATCTACAGCACATCACAGCCACCCCATCTGCCTTTGAAATGAGAATCATCAGCAGATATTTCAGGAAGCCAAATATCTGGCCCTTTTCAGCACAAAGGAGCATCTGTTAGTGGGGTGCTGACTGGACAGCCGGGATGGGAAAAACTGGTCTACTCAAGGCCTTATATTCCTCATTCTTGACCCTGAGCTAGATGTTGAAAACTGCACTCCCTGTACCTCCCCCTCTGTGGTCCATAAAAGACACTGGAAAGAGTCTGTATCTGTCACTGCTTTTACCATAAGCTGCCTGTGCGACCCTGGTTTAGTCACTGGTAGCCTGCAGTGTATAATAAGGGGGACAGGTGCTTAAGTTTGGGAATTGATTACATCTCTGATGTCCTCTGGCTCTGTCTGAAACAGAACGGTGTCAGGAACTTCTGTGCCCTCTTGCTGAGGACTGTGCTGAAGGTGTATCTCCGTCTTACAAGCGGGGTGGCAGAGTGTGTGACTACTAGTTGCCACTGACCTAGATTGCCTGAAAAACATTTCATGTCCAAAGCACACTAGGAGTGGCTGGATCTGAGCTCAGGGTGTGGCTGGGATAATCCAGGGTTTACCCAGGTCTTTTCTTTCTCGAAAAAAGAGGGATGTCTTTAAAATCATGGACCCTTTTCCAGGGTTTGCCCTGTTTATTCCACCAGAAGAAAGAGCTAGAAAAAGGGACCGATGTTTGAGAAATACACTGATTTGGAATGTTATCAACATTGCTTTCTTATGTGAAAGAAATTGAGCTGAAAATGACCTTTTGAGTTCAAGTCAGATTCTGCTTCACGTCTATTTCTTTGTCCACCAAAGGTAAACTATTAATTTTTCATCCACCACCTGCTATTCAGTAGGAAACATTTGCTATATTCCTGTGTGTTCCCTAGTGTCGTTAATGTAGCAAATGAAAATATTTATTTGTGTTGTAGACTCCCTCTAATGTCAAGTAATTATGGAACATGGGACCTTGTTTTATATTCTATCCTGTTGTATTGTAGGCAAACAAAAGCAAAAACAACTGGTTATGTTTATTTTTCTTTCCTAACAGTGTTTTTATGTTATCAGGATCTTGTGATTATGGCTCCCATCTTGGCATGTGAAGTAGAGATATTCTAAGGATAAAGCTATCATTATGATTGAAATTAGTTACTCTGTGGTTTGAGCAAGTGAAGGCTTTTCATTAATGTCGGCAAAAACAGAAGGGTATCCAACTGGTCTACAGCCCCACACAGAAGATCACGGGTGGAGTGTGGGAAAGAAGGGCGAGCTAAGGTGTGACAGCAGATAGAGATTGCAGAGACAGCGTCTGTCTGCAAAGAGCAGCTGTCAGTTACAAAGGCTCCTGTAACAAATGGAAGATTGCATGACAGATGTCTAGAAATACAGATGAATCGTAATAAGATTGTGGGCCACTACAGCAGGGTTTAAAGAGGAGCTCGCAAATGCTAACGATGTAGGATGTATGACGCAGTGATAAGTGACCCCCTCTTTTTTTTTTTTTTTTTTTTCTTGCATGGACAGGGTGTTCTTTCAAGCATACATTTAACTACAGACTCTCAGACCAAGCTAGGAAGGGCTGAATGCATGTGGAGAGATAGAAAATGGTCTTGACCAGTGAGTCTCCATAGGCACACTGCTCTCCCTTTACCAATAGAACTCCCAGTCTTTGTTTCACTCCTCTAGTAACGGGTAGGGAGTAAGTGTTCAACATTGTCCATGCTGTTTTTGAATATTTTTTCCCCCTTTGGGAGAATGTTTCTTCTTACAAACTGAGGCTCTTGACTGGAAATGTGATAAGTATCTTTTTTTTTTTTTAGGATGCATGACTGGGAGTGGCACTCTTTTTAAAAAAATGGTTGCAAAGTAGAGCCCTAAACAAAAAGTAAAAATGAAGTCCAGGTTTGGATATATTCACCTTCAGAGAATATGAAAACAAAAAGTAACGCCAATATTCACCATCAGAGAATATGAAAAGTAACGCCAAAGGAAGACTATTATTTGTTTAAATTATGTTTGTTTGGAGATGTCTTCCTTCTGTATCGGTTCTTTTTTTTGTCAGTCAAATTTATCTTCGCAGCTCTCAGTTTTCCATGGGCATCCTCACTGGATGAAAAAAATATGCACATAGTAAATCATAAAAATTTTAATGCCATGGAATTAGCGGAGTCATTATTTCACTAAATTGTCTTATCTTCCTTTGAAGATGTATGTATTTGAGACAAAGGGAGAGAGAGGAAGCATGCATGGGTGCGTGTGCATGAGCTGGGGGAGGGGGAGAGAATCCTCAGGCAGACTCCCCACTGAGTGTGGAGCTCATCATGCGCCTCGATCCCAAGACCCTGAGATCATGACCTGAGCTGAAATCAAGAGTCATTTCTCCCAGGTGGTGGGTATTATAGAGGGCACGGCTTGCATGGAGCACTGGGTGTAGTGAAAAAATAATGAATACTGTTTTTCTGAAAATAAATAAATTGGAGAAAAAAAAAAAAGAGTCATTTCTCAATAGACTGAGCCACCCAGGCATCACCAAATTTTATTTTCTAAGTAAGATGAACATTGGTGTGATACAGTTTTAAAATACGTAGTATAATTTGTTCTGCTATAAAATAGGAGTACTATTTCTTTCTCAGGAAGTGATGGAAGTCAATCTAAGTTACAGCTTTTGTCTATTCTAAATTTATAAAACAGCTGCTTTGTCGGTAGAGAGGGTTGACATTTAAATGATAAAGGATGAATCTCAAATCATAATAGAGATTAGTTCAGAAGAGGTGCAGCTTTTAGCCACAGAAAGAGTTGCTCCTTTCTAAACTGGTATTTTCCTATTTTACCAGACAGTATGAAGAGATAGGGTTCTTTTAAGAGAAAGACAAGCTAACTCTGAAAGCCTTTAATCTCTTTTCTCAACCACTTAATTCAGTGACCTTAACAAATAACTATGTAACTTATTTAACCAAAATATTTCATAGCACTATTTTTATCTTAAATATTCACTTTTGACTTTTTAAATTTCCGGCCAGCCACCTTTACAATCACATCCTAGAGGGGAAATATATTGTCAGCAAAACACTGCGAGATAACATTCAAAGTTATTTTTGTGGTAAAAAACGTGCGTTTTGTTTTGTTTTGTTTTGTTTTACTCCAGAGAAGTATATCAGAGAATTCTCTCGTAGCAATGGACTTCTCAGGACAGAAAAGCAGAGTTATAGAAAATCCCACAGAAGCCCTTTCAGTCGCTGTTGAAGAAGGACTTGCTTGGAGGGTACAAATAGCTTCACACTCTTGAAAATATTTATGGTTTGAGTTTGTCTGACCCTAAAAGTTGAAATTTGTTTCCCCTTTCATTGTGCAGAAAAAAGGTTGTTTACGCCTGGCCACCCACGGCAGCCCAACTGCCTCTTCCCAGAGCTCTGCCACAAACATGGGTATGTCTGTGCCTGTTCGCGGGGACTGTCTGGATGGATGGGCACATGGGGGAGGTGACTGGGTAGCTCTGGTGGGAAGAATATGTAATTAAACTGGGAGGATTTCAAAGCTCTGTATTCTTCCATTTTATTTCTTCAGCCATTCACCGGTCCCAGCCATGGTTTCACCACAAAATTTCTAGGGATGAAGCTCAGCGGTTGATTATTCAGCAGGGACTTGTGGATGGGTAAGTTGGGTTTTGAATGGTCGTGATTTTGATTTCTCTTAGAATCGGTAATTACTTAGTTAATACACACAGTTTTGACTTCAAGTTATCATAAAACAGAAGTGACTTTGTTCTGGAGGTTACCATCATATCCTAGTAGTATCTAGATAATACCTGTTGTATTGCGTGTGCTTAGTACTTGTGTATAAATGAACAGATGACGGAATAGGATCCTCCGCTGTTAACTAGTAACTACTCCTACTACTGTGCCAATATTAGTATCTCAGTTAAAAGTGAACTTGTTGGGACACCTGGGCGGCTCAGTGGGTTAAGCTTCTGCCTTCGGCTTAGGTCATGATCTCAAGGTTCTGGGATCGAGCCCCCCATCCAGCTCTCTGCTCAGCAGGGAGCCTGCTTCCCCCTCTTTCTCTGCCTGCCTCTCTGCCTACTTGTGATCTCTGTCAAATAAATAAATAAAATCTTTAAAAAAAAAACTGAACTTGTTTTGAGGTATCAACAACATATAATATGATTCCAAAGTATGGTTCGTGTCATGACATAATCTTACATGTTCTATATAGGTTTAAGTTTGGTGCAGACTGTATTCAGTTTAAAAACTCTGTTTTATATATTTTGACTGCTTGTTTTATTTTTTTCCTCTCTGTTTATATTCCCATTTTCTTTAAATTTTCACAGCTTTAAGTAGTATAAAGCTTTGAAAAGAGTACTTCTTGAGTGTTTCTCATGTCATCTTCTAGTGGGGTACCATGGGAGATAGAAGAGAAATGTAAATTGTATTATGAAATATTTACCATCTGAAGAGTTTTCTTTTTCTCAAATGACTTGGTGTTTCAACTACTTCCTGTAATGCTGGCTAAATTCCCTTTTCAAATGCAGTGCAAATCAAGGAGGCTGTATTGAGGTTTGGATGAGAAACCAGCGTCAATTTAAACAAGTGGTGATGGGGTCTTTTATCTTCAAGGGTTGGCTTAAGATGATGACAAGATTTCAAGGTGATTTAATACTGACATTTGGATAAAAATGCATCTTCACATGGGAGATTATTAATAGCAAGTCAGCATTTCACTAGACTGTATATAAGAGAAGATTTTAATATACTTCTCTATGTGGAGCAGTCTTTTTAGATATAAATTTGAACAATCAGCAGAATTACAATCTGATGAGACCAAGAAGAGAAATAAATCATAAGGAATTGTTAAAATGTTTTGGAGGATTATAATTTCCCTACTTTCAAGCCTAGTTTTTATAAGTTGAATGAAATAACTACATAAAGAATGGTAATATCTTTATTTTTTATTTTTAATAAAAAATGGAGGAGGGGGGGCAGAATCCTTTGGAAAGATATGATGATGCCAGGCAGTCCACTAGATGGTAGTGGTGATCCACTCGGGGGATGAAGAAGGAATTACAGCGTGCTTTATGAGTGAAGCTCCCTTTTGTCCCATCTCCCAGTGATGTAATGTAGGAATCTCACACAGGACAAATGAAATGGATAATCTCATCCGACATCTGTGATGGCTCAAATTCCGTGCCCAGGCACAGTGAGATTAACATTGGAGTTACCAGCAGGGATTGTTTGCACAATCTGTTTGCCAACAATTAACACAAAGCTGGGTTTCGCCCCGTATTGCCAGTAAATTAGAATCCACGCCTGGCAGCGTTTTTCCTCTTAGGTCATTAGGTCATGTGTTATATTTTGCTAGCCTGACGTTATAGAGGCTTTTCTGCTGCATTCTTCTAGATTAAAATATATGTTGCATGGGTGTTTCTTTTCCTTAAGACATTGTACTCAAACATTGAATAGATGATTTCAGGGTTGATATTTTTAGAATATATTCATTTCTCATATTCTGTTGTATATGTAATATAGGAACCAGAGTCAAAAGAAAAAGGGGGATCAGTGTTGAAGAAGGGTTTAAAATGATTTCATTCTAAGCAATTTTCTCTTTTCAGGGACTAACATAATGCAGTAGTTCAAGTAATAATACGCTAATGCCCCATTCTCTGCACAAACTTGTTACATGTAAATACCCAATTCTCCAATGGAAGAAGAACATAGCACTAATTATTGATGTCAGCATAGCATTATGTTGCTTATTATGAGTGAACAATCTGACAAATGGGCTGTATATTTATCCTATTAAAATGAAATTAGCACTGATGACAGTTTTATAGAATAAGATTATGTTATACCATATTGCTTACCATGTTGGATAGTCTCATCTTTGAATACACAGAAAAGGAAAACTCTGGCTACATTTATAAATATATTTCCTGGGTTTGTTACACGCTATATATTTATGAAATATGTGAGTAAATATAGAAACATATTAAAATTCCTTCTCTCTCTTTAGAGTTTTCTTGGTACGGGATAGTCAGAGTAACCCCAAAACTTTCGTACTGTCAATGAGTCACGGACAAAAAATAAAGCATTTTCAAATTATACCAGTAAGTAATTTGTGATTTCACATTCGTATATTAGAGATGATCTTAATGCATCAGCTTTTGGAAACTTTGGTTTTCTTTGGATCTTTTATTAAATATAACTGGGGAGCTTGTGTTTTGACTAGACTTAAGTTTGGCAGAAATGATTTTATGAGCCTGAATTCATATAAGATATACAGGAATTATAAAAATTAAATTTCCCTTTTTCCATGAAATATGATTTACCAATATTGTATAGACCCCATGCCACCTATTGTTAAAAGGCCACCAAAGATTCTTTCTGAATTCTACTAGCGGTTCTCTAAAAACCATTATTTTCAAACCCTTGCTCCTTTCTTATCTCAAACAGGTTTTTTTGTTTTCCTAGTTTTGTTTTTAATCATGATGGATAGATACACAGGTGCTGCAGAACCGGAGAACATTTAAACCATTCTGAGCACATTTCAAAAATATCTATAATTCTGTTTCTCAGTGGCACAACTTGGCTTTGGGATTTTTGCTTCTCTCCTGCTGATGTTCTCCGTGTGTGTGTGCATGTGTGTATGCACATGATCTGTGTGTCGGAACCTGGTGGTGTGAAATAGAGATCCCATCTACTTTCAGGGAAGTTTTACATATGATTGCTACCTTGCTAGCGTTTCCTTTTGAATGGCCTCTTTTTGAAATTATCCAAAGTCCGTATGAAGTATCTTCCCAACTTCACTGTGTATGTAAATAATGCCCCTGGGTGAGTATGAGTTGTTGAATGTCACCAGGCCTCACTGCCAGGAAAAAAAGCAGCAGCAGAAGAAGCAGCTGTCATCCTCTTAACATAATGTTTGGTTGCTTCAGAATCAATTTACGGATAGAAATTATATGGCTATTTCTTTCTAATACACTAAGTGAGGCTGTTAGACAACATTCAGATACAGAGATTAATGTCTGTGGGAGCATTAACATCTTCTGTTTACTTTTATACTGAATAGTGCAGATTTCTCACCGTTTCTTGATTTATAGTAGTCACACTATTCTAACTACAGAATGTTGGGAGAATTTGAGGTGGAGAAAGTAGAGCCACCCCGTGCATCCTAGGGTCAGATGATATTTCATCTGTGTACAAGTAAAGTTACAGAAAAAAAGTGGACCCGTCATAAGGGTTTTTTCCCCACTATCTTTAGTTTTATCCACCTGTTCATTTTAGTGTCTGAAGACACAGTATGCAATAGAGTATGGCTGTCCTTGTGGGTTTTCACCCTTCTTACCAGTTTGCTGTTTTCCCTCCACTAGGTGGAGGATGATGGGGACCTGTTCCACACTCTGGACGATGGCCACACGAGATTTACGGATCTAATCCAGCTGGTGGAGTTCTATCAACTCAATAAGGGCGTTCTTCCTTGCAAGTTGAAACATTATTGTGCTAGGATTGCTCTTTAGCCAAACCAGAAGTGACTTGTTAAACTGTTGAAGAAAAAGGACTCACGACGGGGGGGGAAAAAAAAAGAAAGAAAGAAAGAAAAGAAAAAGAAAGACCGTAACCAAGGGAGAAAAATATTGCTGTGGTGAAAAGAATCTATTTCACCTACAAGTTACAAAAAATAGCTTGTGCATTGCAGATAAGCAAAGATTTGGATTGACATTACATTCATCATCTAAAATTCATTAGTTAAAATTAAATCTTGGAAAAAATGATTTGGTGTGTTCTTGTGTGATTTTACATAACTATAGTATTTTTCATCAAATATGCATATAAAACATCTCTCTGTCCTCATTTACTAGAGTAGCATTTGAATTCTCAAACACAAAATATGAAGAAAACTTGAAGGTTCTGGATGAATTATTTGCAGACTGGATTTCAATTACAGTGCTTGTTTGTAACTTAGGAAGAATGATAAAATCTCAAGCTATCAATTGAAAAAGCTACCCACAATTTGTTAATAAAACTAAAAAGTATTTTTGAATATTATTTATTTTCTGAGTTTATTATAATCTTAAAATCGAATCGTATTTTCAAGTATCAGTTTAAAATTATTTTTGAAATATAGTGGGGTTTTTTTTCAGGGTAACTTTTAGTAGGTTCTTAAATTATTACTATACTATAATATTTATACTGTACCTATTAGTGGTACATTATTGGTTGCATTTTATTTCACTCTTTTTAAAGACTAACCGGAACTCTCTTTTCAAAGAAAACGATCAAGATATAGAAGGGCCTTACATAATTTGCACATGACTTCTTGTGGCCTATAATCTATGACAGTTGTCACCTTATATTTCACATTTGCCCCCTGCTGTAACTTTCAGAAAACTCTTTATATCCTTTCACTACTTGATCATGAACCTGATCAAAATTGGTGAGATCAAAGATTCAAAGTTTATGATGTCCCTAATAGGCAAATTTGTGCTATTCTTTCTGCCTAACCCCTTTTCAATTTCTTACCTTGGCAACGTCAGTACAGAAACCAAAAGTTTTAAAAAACTCGAAACACTCACCTCCCTTATCACCTCTCTAAGACCATGTGGGAAGTTTTTGTTGGGATTCTGTGACTCTTTTTCCTACTTTTTGTGGGACAACTATTCAATGTTCAAAAAAAAAAAAAGAAAAACATCAAATTAAAACCATTCAAAATATGCTCATCTCCTCTAATTGATCCTATAACAACATTGTGGGAAAGTTAGGATGATTTTTTGAAAACATCTCAAAAATACATTCTTTGGTTTTACATAAAGGTTTTACATTTTTGACAACAAAGCATCTGAAAACCTTCACGAAGTGCTACTAAATCAGTTATTACTGAAAAAATATTGGTGGAATGTAAAAAAAATATTCAGTTTGCTTTCAGCCCAGGCAAACCCAATTCTTAAAACACTGAAACTTAGAACATGACTCTGATGTTATAAAATATCCATCTGGTGTCCACAAGGGCTCGGAAGACACACAGAACCTCCATCCACATGGAAGGGTGAGAGGTAAACAACATTGGCCCTTTCAACCTTTCAGAATAGCCCTGCGTATTTCTGACTTATTTCCAATTTATAAAAGTAGTTTGTGTTTTGAACTGAAATGAATTTTCTCATTTTGCACCCAGTTTAAATTGACAATATCACAGGATGTCATATTTTAAATACTAGACTTGTAAATTGACCAATCTGTGCTTGTCTTTGTTATTTGTGTCTCTGGCTTCATTCACAATCTAAATTTATTATTGTGCAGCCTGGATGTTGTATGTAGTTGCTTACTTTGATCTTAAAGCATGAGTCAAGCAAAATTGCTGAGGAAAGGTAGACCTTATCCTTCATGATTCCTTCTGATAAATAGGGTCTTGAATGTGTGTTTGTGTGTACATGTGTGTAAATCTGATATAAAATTAAATCTGAAAATATCAGACATATTCAGCATTAGTACAGCATTAAAGTGGATTTCCAAGAAAAATGTGAATTATCTTTGGGTTATTTTTTCATTTGATACAGTCAAGTTCTACTATCTTGTACCATTTCAGATAAGAATTAGGATATCTGAGTTCTTTACTTCTTTTTTCTTTCTTTCCTTTTATTAACATATAACGTATTATTAGCTTCAGGGGTACAGGTCTATTAATCACCAGTCTTACATAATTCACAGCATTCACCATACCACATGCCCTCCCCAGTGTCCATAACCCAGCCACCCTGTCCCTCCCCTGCTCTCCAGCAAACCTCAGTTTGTTTCCTGAGATTAAGAGTCTCTTATGGTTTGTCTCCCTCCTTGGTCCCATCTTGTTTTTTTCCCTCCCTTCCCCCCATGACCCCTCACTCTGCTTCTCAAATTCTTCATATCAGAGAGATCATATGATAATTGTCTTTCTCTGACTGACTTATTTCACTTAGCGTAATGCCCTCTAATTCCATCCATGTTTTGCAAATGGCAAGATTTTGTGTTCTTTTGATGGCTGCATAGGAGTCCGTTGTATATATATACTGCATCTTCTTTATCCATTCATCTGTTGATGGACATGTAGGCTCTTTCCATAGTTTGGCTATTGTGGACATTGCTGCTATAAACATTTGGGTGCACTGCCACTTCAGATCCCTACATTTGAATCTTTAGGGTAAATACCCAGTAATGCCCTTGCTGGATCTTCTTTATCTATTCATCAGTCAATGGACACTCGGGCTTTTTGCATGATTTGGCTACTGTTGATAATGCTGCTATAGGCATCGGGGTGCATGTGTCCCTTTGAACTGGTATTTTTGTATCCTTTGAGTGTATATCTAGTAGTGCAATTGCTGGGTTGTAGGGTAACTATTTTCAGTTTTTTGAGGAATCTCCATGCTGTTTTCCAGAGTGGTTGCACCAGCTTGCATTCCCACCAACAGCGTAGGAGGGCTCTCCTTTCTCCGAATCCTCACCAACATCTGTTGTTTCCTGACTTGTTGATTTTAGCCATTCTGACTGGTATGAGGTGGTATCTCATTGTGGTTTTGATTTGTATTTCCCTGTTCCCGAGTGATGTTGAGTACTTTTTTGTGTGTCTGTTGGCCATTAGGATGTCTTGTTTACAAAAACATCTGTTCATGTCCTCTGCCCATTTCTTGGTTGGATTATTTGTTCTTTGGGAGTTGAATTTGATAAGTTCTTTATAGATTTTGGATACTAACCTTTTATCTGATATTCATTTTTGCAAATATCTTTTCACATTCTGTCTTGGTTTTGTTGACTGTTTCCTTTGCTGTGCAAAAGCTTTTTATATTGATGTAGTCCCAGTAGTTCATTTTTGCCCTTGCTTCCCTTGCCTTTGGTGATGTTTCTAGGAAGAAGTTGCTGCACCTGATATCCAAGAGTTTTCTGCCTGTGTTCTCCTCAAGGATTTTGATGGATTCCTGTCTCACATTGAGGCCTTTCATCCATTTTGAGTCTATTTTTGTATGTGGTATAAGGAAATGGTCCAGTTTCATTCTTGTGCATGTGGCTGTCCAATTTTCCCAAAACCATCTGTTGAAAAGACTGTCTTTTTTTCATTGAACATTCTTTCCTGCTTTGTCAAAGATTAGTTGACCATAGAGTTGATGGTCGATTTCTGGGCTCTCTATTCTGTTTCCTTGATCTGTGTGTCTGTTTTTGTGCCAGTACCGTACTGTCTTGATGATTACAGCTTTGTAGTAGAGTTTGATGTCTGGAATTGTGATGCCACCAACTTTGGTTTTCTTTTTCAACATTCCTCTGGCTATTCAGGTTCTTTTCTGGTTTCATATAACTTTTAGGATTATTCCATTTCTTTGGAAAAAAAGTTGATGGTATTTTGCTGAGAATTGCATTAAATTTGTCGATTGCTCTAGGTAGCATAGACATTTTTACAGTATTTGTTCTTCCAATCCATGAGCAAGGAACATTTTTCCATTTCTTTGTGTCTTCCTCAATTTCTTTCCCGAGAGCTTTATAGTTTTCTGAGTGAAGATTCTTTGCTGCTTTAGTTAGGTTTGTTCCTAGGTATCTTATGGTTTTGGGTGGAATTGTAAATGGGATCGACTCCTTAATTTCTCTTTCTTCTTTCTTGCTGTTGGTATATTGAAATACAACTGATTTCTGTGCATTGATTTTATATTCTGATGCTTTACTGAATTCCTGTATGAGTTCTAGCAGTTTTGGAGTGGAGCCCTTTGGGTTTTACACATAATGCATCACATCATCTGAAAGAGTGAGTGTTGAACTTCTTTGCTGATTTGGGTGCCTTTTATTTATTTTTTGTTGTTGTTGTTGTCTGATTGCAGAGGCTAGGACTTCTAGTACTATGTTGAATAGCAGTGGTGATAGTGGACAGCCCTGCTGTGTTCCTGACCTTAAGGGAAAAGCTCTCAGTTTTTCCCCCATTGAGAATAATATTTTGCTGTGGGTTTTTCATAGATGGCTTTTATGATATTGAGGTATGTATCCTCTATCCCTACATTGTGAAGAGTTTTGATCACGCAAGGATGCTGTACTTTGTCAAATGCTTTTTCAACATCTATTGAGAGTATCATATGGTTCTTGTTCTTTCTTTTATTAATGTATTATATCACATTGATTGATTTGTGGATGTTGAACCAACCTTGCAGCCCCTGAGTAGATCCCGTTTGGTCATGGTGAATAATCCTTTTAATGTACTATTGGATCCTATTGGCTAGTATTTTGGTGAGAATTTTTGCATCTGTGTGCATCAAGGATATTGGTCTGTAATTCTCCTTTTTGGTGGGGTCTTTGTCTGGTTTTGGGATCAAGGTGATGCTGGCCTCATAAAATGAATTTGGAAGTTTTCCTTCCATTTCTATTTTTTGGAACAGTTTCAAGAGAATAGGTATTAATTCCTCTTTAGATGTTTGATAGAATTCCTCTGCGAAGCTGTCTGGCCGTGGGCTCTTGTTTGTTGGGAGATTTTTGATGATTGCTTCAATCTCCTTACTGGTTAGGGGTCTCTTCAGGTTTTCTATTTCTTCCTGGTTCAGTTTTGGTAGTTTATATGTCTCTAGGAATGCATTCATTTTTCCCAGATTGTCAAATCTGCTGGTGCATAGTTGCTCATAATAGGTTCTTATAATTTTTTGTATTTCTTTGGTGTTGGCTGTGGTCTCTCCTCTTTCATTCATGATTTTATTAATTTGGGTCCTTTCTCTTTTCTTTTTGATAAGTCTGGCCAGGAGTTTATCAATCTTATTAATTCTTTCAAAGAATCAGCTCCTAGTTTTGTTGATTTGTTCTACTGGTCTTTTGGTTTCTGTTTCATTGATTTCTGCTCTGATCTTTATTTCTCTTCTCCTGCTGGGTTTAGGTTTTCCTTGCTGTTCTATTTCCAGCTCCTTTAGGTGTAGGATTAGGTTATGTACTTGAAGGCTTTCTTGTGTCTTGAGAAAGGCTTGTATTGCTATTTACTTTTCTCTCAGGACCGCCTTTGCTGTGTCCCAAAGATTTTGAACAATTGTGTTTTCATTTCATTTGTTTCCATGAATTTTTTGAATTCTTTAATTTCCTGGTTGACCCATTCATTCTTTAGTAGGATGCTCTTTAGCCTCTATGTATCTGAGTTCTTTCCAACTTTCCACTTGTGGTTGAGTCTAGTTTCAAAGCATCATGGTCTGAAAATATGTAGGTAATGATCCCAATCTTTTCATACTGGTTGAGACCTGATTTGTGACCCAAGATGTGATCTATTCTAGAGAATGTTCCATGTGTACTAGAGAAGAGTGTGTATTCTATTGCTTTGGAGTGGAATGTTCTGAATATATCTGTGATGTCCATCTGTTCCAGTGTGTCATCTAAAGCTTTTATTTCCTTGTTGCTCTTTTGCTTAGATTATCAGTCCTTTTCAGTGAGGGGGGTGTTAAAGTCCCCTACTATTATTGTATTATTGTCAATGTGTTTCTTTGATTTTGTTATTAATTGGTTTATATAATTGGCTGCTTCCATGTTGGGGCATAGATATTTAAAATTGTTAGTTCTTCTTTTTGGACAGACCCTTTAAGTGTGATATAGTGTCCTTTTCCTCTCTTACTATAGTTTTTGGCTTAAAATCTAATTTATCTGATATAAGGATTGACACCCAGCTTTCTTTTGATATCCGTTACATGGAAAATTATTTCTCATCCCCTCACTTAAATCTGGAGGTGTCTTTGGGTCTAAAATGAGTGTCTTACAGAACGACATATTGATGGTTCTTGTTTTTTTTTTTTTTTTTTAATCCATTCTGATACCCTGTAACTATTGATTGGGGCATTTAGCCCATTTACATTTTAGGTAACTTGAAAAATATTGAAGTAGTGCCCTTGTATTGCCTACAAGATGACTCTTCCTGTAGATTGTCTCTGTTCCTCTCTGGTCTGTTACTTTTAGGTCTCTCTTTGCTTAGATGACTCCTTTCAATATTTCCTGTAGGCCTGTTTGGTGTTTGCAATTTCTTTTAATTTTTGTTTGTCCTGGAAGCTTTTTGTCTTTGCTTCTATTTTCAATGACAGCCTAGCTGGCTATAGTATTCTTGGCTGCATATTCTTCTCATTTAGTGTTCTGAATATATCATGCCTGTCCTTTGTGGCCTGCCACATTTCTGCAGATAGGTCTGCTGCCAATCTAATATTTCTACCATTGTAGTTTATAGACCTCTTGTCCCAAGCTGCTTTCAGGATTTTCCTCTGTCACTGAAACTTGTAAGTTTTACTATTAGATGACAGAGTGTTGACCTATTTTTATTGATTTTGATGGGGGTTCTCTGTGCCTCCTGGATTTTGCTGCTTGTTCCTTTGCCAAATTAAGGGAAATTCCCTGCTATAACTTGCTCCAACACACCTTCTGCCCTTCTCACTCCTTCTTCTTCTGGGATCCCAATTATTCTAATATTGCTTCATCTTATGATATCACTTATCTCTCAAATTCTCCCCTCTGGTCCAGTAGTTGTTTATCTTTTTTATTTTTCCCCTCAGCTTTTTTATTCTCTATCATTTGGTCTTCTATATCACTAATTCTCTCTTCTGCCTCATTTATCCTAGTAGTAAGAGCCTCCATTTTTATTATTTATTTATTTGACAGAGATCACAAGTAGGCAGGTCGGTGGCAGAGAAATAAGGGGAAGCAGGCTCCCCACTGAGCAGAGATCCCAATGCAGGGCTCGATCCCAGGACCCTGGGATCATGACCTGAGCTGAAGGCAGAGGCTTTAACCCACTGAACCACCCAGGCGCCCCTCCATTTTTGATTGCCCCTCATTAATAGCTTTTTTGATTTCAACTTGGTTAGAATTTAGTTCTTTAATTTCTCCAGAAAGAGATTTTACTTCTCCAGAAAGGAATTCTCTAGTATCTTCCATGCTTTTTTGGAGCCCAGCTAGCACCTTGATAATCATCATTCTGAACTCTAGTTCTGATATCTTACTAATGTCCATATTGATTAGGTCCCTAGCCATCGGTGCTGCCTCTTGTTGTTGTGTTTTTTTTTTTTTTTTTTTTTAGGTGAGTTTTTCTGCCTTGTCATTTTATCCAGATAAGAAAAAAAAAAAAAGAAAAGAAAAGAAGGGAAAAGAAAATGAAAAAAAAAAAAAAAGAATAAATTAATGAGAGAACAAAATACTAAAAGGGTAGCAACTACCTCAGAAAAATATACACTAACCAAATCAGAAGAGACACAAAACTGGTGGGAGAGAAGAAAGGAGAAAGAGAGAGAAAGAAAGAAAGAAAGGAGAAAATATATATATATATATATATATTTTTTTTTCCTGGCATAGACAGTATATATATATATATATATATATATATGTGTGTGTGTGTGTGTGTGTGTGTGTGTGTGTATAGAAGAAACTGCCTCCCAAAATTTTTAAAGAAAGAAAAACTTATATATATACAAAATAAGGGTGAACACCATGAAGGGATGGAATATGGCTATAAAGATGAAAATTCAAAAAGATCCTGAAAAAGGAACTGTTAAGACAAGAATTTGGTTGAATAAAGAAAAAAAAAAGGAAAGAATGTGATCAGGCTGGAGACTAGAACAAAGCCGTTTACTAGATTAGGGTATATTTTGATCTGTTAGAAGAAACTGTATCCCAAAATTTTAAAGAAAGAAAAACCTATACGTATACCAAAAATAAGGTTCAATGCCTTGAAGGGATAGAATATGACTATAACAATAAAAATTTAAAAAGATTTTTAGGAAGGCTTTGATAAGATAAAATAGTTTAAAAAAGGTTAAAATAGGGGAGCCTGGGTGGCTCAGTCATTAAGCATCTGCCTTCAGCTCAGGTCCTGATCCAGAGTACTGGGATCAAGCCCTGCATTAAGCTCTCTGCTTGGCAGGAAGCCTGCTCCTCCCTCTCCCACTCCCTCTTCTTGTGTTCGCCTCTCTCACTGTGTCTCTTTTTTGTCAAATAAATCAACTCTTAAAAAAAAAAAGGTTAAAATAGGAAATATGAAAAATTAAAAATAATTAGAACAAAAAAATAAAATTAAAAAAAGTTAACTTTGAAAGACTAAAGAATTGTGGGGGAAAAGCCATGAATTCTATGTGATTTCCCCTAGCTCTGGAGTTCCACAGTTCTCATTGATGATGAATTTGGTTTTGGGTGGATGTTCTTGCTGATCTTCTGGGGGAGGGTCCTGCTGCCATGACTCTTAAATGTCTTTGCCCGAGGTGGAATTGCACTGCCCTTGCCAGGGGCCAGGCTAAGTCATTTGCTCAGATTCACTCTCGGGAGCTTTTTTCCCTGAATGCTTTCTGTAGAGCTCTAGAGGATGGGAATGAAAATGGCGCCTCCCAGTCTCTGGCCCGAGGAGCTGAGAGCTCAGGGCCCCACTTCTCAGAGCACCCTAAGAGAAAAGCTGTCAATCTCTCCTCTCTTCCTGGTCTATAGCTGCACTCCAAGCTCACCCAGCCTGTGACTAAACATTTCTATCTCTGGTGTATGGCTCCATTTGGAGTTTCCAAACCCAGCTGATTCCTACTGTGTTCTCCTATGCCACTCCTCCCAAAGGAGGAACGAGGGGGTCTCCTTGGATCTGCCACTTGTGGTGTCCCTGCTTGAAGAATAGTGGCCCGACTGTGCCTCAGATCATGGTTTAAGGCAACCTCAAGCTACAAGCCCCTCGTTGGCTCCATCTTTGCCGCCAGTTTCCCCCTCCAATACCTGGGATCTCTGCCTCACTCAGGCACCCCTGGTCTTTCTGTGACCTAAAGGGTCCTGAGATCACACTGTCCCAGGGAGGATTCCACGCCCTGCTTAGCCACTGGAGTGACGTCCCTCTGTGAAGTAGGCTTCTAAAAGTACTGATTTGGGGCTCCTCTGCTTTCTCACTTGCTGGTAAATGGCTGACAGAGACTCTCTTTCTCCCACAGTCTCTCTTCCCATATATTGCTTTGGATTCTCTTCTCCACCTGTCCTACCGTCCGGACAGTGGTTGTTTTTCTGTTTCTAGAATTGCTGCTCTTCTTCTCTTTGATCTCCTGTTGAGTTTGTAGGTGTTCAGGATCATTTGATAACTAGTTGAATTCCTGGGACCAGATGAAATTTAAGTCTTCTACTCCTCTGCCATCTTGTTCCCTCTTTTTTCTTTTCATATATTGGAATTAGTATGTTGCACTCTCCTAGGAAGAAACTGCAGACTGTCTGGTCTATGTTGTTTTTTCCTTATGTGGAAGAATTAAGTAATTATTTTGAAAACCTTCAGGAAACCCAGTCAAACCAGATAAAATTTTGAGGAGTCTTTCAATTCAGAGTAATTATTTGTTTCACGTGTATAATGGTGTAATCTCTGACTGATCTGAGCACAAGAGACAGAGATTTTTGTGTTAACTTTGTTTTAGGGTGGTCAGCGTCAGTTAATCAGTGTCCCACACGGTCTCTAGCTTCTTATTACCAGCAACGCCAATTCTTCATGGGAATTGTATTATGTTAATGGCGTTAGACTATTCCGTGGGTTGTGACTTCTCTGAAAAGGAATTTTTGTCTCAGTGGTGGTTACAACTTAGGGCTTCGGGCTGGCTCCTCTGTTTAGAAAGCTATCCTTTCTGTAGCCAGACATAGTTAAGTTTCCTGTGCCTTGGATCTGTTTCTCAGCCTGATGAGATTTCTGGACCCCCTTCCCAGAATGCCTTTTAATGCATAGAATAGAATAAGTAGAATTTCAAAGCAAACTAATGACAGAAATATAATGATAATGTTATCTGTACCCCAGTTGGAAATGCAGCTGTGCTATGACCTCCTGTGTCTCCCGGCTCTGGTGACAGCTTCTCATGGAAGGACTCCAGTTTTCTGTTTTGTATCCTCCAGAGAACACAGTGGGTGATTCTTAGACTGTGTTACCTGCACAAGTGGGGTACAAGATAGTTTTCTTGAGATGCATGGTTCTTGTAACACCTGAACATTTAGCCAAATGGTCACACCTGCCTCTTGTGGGATGGACCACCTCCTACCTGCCCTGGCTGCCACATTGCCACATTTTTTCTGTCTGGGATGATGCTTGTAACCCAGGCTCTCTCTGTGTTGTCTCTAATTGCATACAGTACAGGCCACCAATTATAGATGTGAACCAGAGAAAACCCAGACTTTTGGCTGAGCATGTAACTATCCTCAGCCAGTTCATTACATTGTTGGGCATCTTGAGAAAATATCCAGGTGAATTTCTAACTAGTCTTTTTCTGGGGTTGGAAGGCCAGGGGGCAAACCCTTTGCTGTGTCAATTTCCTCGTAATTATAAAAAATTCACCACTTCCTAATTCAATCCCACATAATACAAAAGATTATTAGAAACTAGAGTTAAGTTCATAGCCATGAAATCCTACTTTTTGGATTTGAATTCCAGTCTATTACATAGTAGCTCTGTAGCCTTGGTCAAATTTGTTTCTTCATTTTTATAGAAAGGATCATCATTGTCATCGTCATCACTTCTTAAGTTATATCATTTGTGTAGGTGCATCGCTATCTGATTCTGTCTAGAATCTTAACTGATATATTTCTTATCACATTAATGATTATAATTTTAGGTACTCTGTCTCCCTGGAATATTGTCCTTTCCACTACTGAGTGCCTTGCTCTGCCACCACTCGTTTGTCCCTCTTGTGAAGAATAATACAATGCAGGGCGCCTGGGTGGCTCACTGGGCTAAAGCCTCTGCCTTCGGCTCAGGTCATGATCCCAGGGTCCTGGGATCGAGCCCCACATCGGGCTTTCTGCTCATCATGGAACCTGCTTCCTCCTCTCTCCCTCTGTCTGCCTCTCCACCTACTTGTGATCTCTGTCTGTTAAATAAATAAAATCTTAAAAAAAAAAAAAAGAAGAAGAATACAATGCACAGTATATGCCTACCCTGACTTTAGTCCTCATGAGACTGCACTAATGGAAGCAGCCATGGTTATGGTACAGCGGTGGGGGGAGGGGACCAGCCCATTCATAGGCACTCTGTGAACAACTGTCCCCACCTGCACCAGAACTTACCGACTCCCATGCTTTCTGCAACTTGGCTGATTAAAAATAGAAAGTGAGGGGCGCCTGGGTGGCTCTGTGGGTTAAAGCCTCTGCCTTTGGCTCAGGTTATGATTCCAGGGTCCTGGGATCGAGCCCCGCATCAGGCTCTCTGCTCGACAGGGAGCCTGCCTCCCCACTCTCTCTGCCTGCCTCTCTGCCTACTTGTGATCTCTATCTGTCAAATAAATAAATAAAATCTTAAAAAAATATATAAAGTGAGATTTGGGGTTCTTGCACTTTTCATCTCTTTCCTCCCAAATAACAGGAATTGGGAAATAGAAAACAGGAATATGGGAAATAGAAAAGATTGAAAACCCTCTTTAGAGACCCTGCCTGGACAACCCAGGAAATGGGCTAATGCAGAGCTGAGCAGAGGAAGATGAAAAGACTCCTGGGTGACTGGTGCATGCCCGAGGAATTAATAGAGTTTCACCGAATGAACATATCCCTACTTGTATACCCGAGGTTTCTGCTGTCCTCGGAAGCTCTTGTCATGTTAGCCATCTGATTAGGAGCTGAAAACAGTGTTCTTACCTTGTGTGCTCTTCAAGTTCTCTTCAGCATGTATTGAGTGCCTATTACAAGAAAGACACTTTTGAGATGCAAAATTGAATAGAGTATAGATATACAAGTATCCGTTTTAGAAGCCGTGCTGGGTAAGTGTTATATTGTTAGTACAATGGAAGAGAGACACTAGTTAAATTTTCTGGAAGGTGGGAGGGGTGCAGTGGGGCCTGAGGCGTGTAGGAATTAACATTTTCAAAACCTGTGAGCAAGAACTATGTGGAACCAGCAAAGGGGGAATGGCAACACCAGGCAGCTTGACAAGGGCACAGACTGAATTTAAGATTTGTTGGTTTGTTTTGTTTTAAGATGTTAAGTAATCTCTACACCTAATGTGGGCTTGAACTCACAGCCTGAGATTAAGAGTTACCTGCTCTACCAGCTGAGTCAGCTGGTACTCCTGAATGTAAAAGATCAAGTCATGATCCCAGGGTCCTGATATTGAGTCCTTTGGCTCAGGTCATGATCCCAGGGTCCTGGGATCGAGCCCCACATCAGGCTCTCTGCTCAGCTCTCTCTTCTCTAGCCCTTTTCCCCGTTCGTACACACATACACACACACACTCTCTCTCTCTCTCTCTCCCCCTCTCTCTCATAAATAAACATTTAAAAATCTTTTTTAAAAAAGTTACAATATGAATAGACGGCATCGGAATTCTTAGAGAAAGATTTGTCTTTATTTAGAACATTTTTTTTATAGGATGGTGAGGCCTGAAGATTTCATTCTGAAAGAAATAGGTAAGTACTAAGCACTCTGTTTGACGTAAGAAGTTAAGAATTTAGGCATGAAAGCCAGGAGAGGAGGTGGGGAGAGCGTCAATGAAGAGACCCAACAAGACAGTGGGAAGTCTGGAAGTTGAGGAGAAAAACAGCCATCAAGAATGTCCAGAGACCAGGTGGCAAAAAGACACCCAAGAACATGGATACGGAGCACATAGTTTTTAGGATTTTCCTCTCTGTTTCTACAGTGTAACCACTTTCATCTTCCCAAACCTGACGTGAAGTTTCTGTACATACACATGCTTTGGAAGAGTGCTCTAGGGAGTCCAGAGGAAGGACCGTGCTCCACATCAGGGTTCAGGTGGCATATGAAGGCGGACCACCACTAAAATCTTAGTGGAAACAGGAGAGTCCAATGGTAGGGTCACATGACAGAAACTTTGAGATGGGCATTGGCCTTTTGAGTGCATAGTTTGTTTTACAAAGACCGAGAGGCAGGCTGCCCTCAGTTAACAATTTGTACATTCTATTACATTTTCTTAAATCACCCTTTGGTTGCTTTAGCATGAACCCTGACTCTTTCACTGGCCTCACCTTCGCACACATCACCATCTCTTGGCTTGCTGGGACTCAAAAGCACGGACCTGCCCCCACCTCACAGACACAGGAAGGCCACTTAAAAGGGATTTGTTCAGGCCTTTCGCACTTGCTCTTTCACTGCCATTGGTGCTGTTAACCACTCTCTCCTCTAGGCACTCCCCTTCTTTTTGGTTTCCACATCAGCAGAATCCTTATATTCTTCCTAGCCATCTGAGTACCTCTTTTGGTCTTCTTTACAACTCACTTCCCTTTTTTTCATCCCTTAAATGTTGCTATGCTTAGCTAGGTCCTAGGTTTAATTCCCCTGCTTTCTTACTCTACCCCATCCCTATAGACTCTTTCCTTTAATGTCATGGCTTTGTCTAGATGGCTTTAAAAACTGTGCCTCCTGGGGCACCTGGGTGGCTCAGTGGGTTAAGCTCTGCCTTCGGCTCAGGTCATGATCTCAGGGTCCTGGGATTGAGTCCCACATCGGGCTCTCTGCTCAGCAGGGAGCCTGCTTCCCCCTCTCTCTCTGCCTGCCTCTCTGCCTACTTGTGATTTCTCTATCAAATAAATAAATAAAATTAAAAAAAAACCTGTGCCTCCTTTCTGAACTTTAGATCATGTATTCAGTTACCCATTCAAAGTCTCCATTTATACATCTTACAGTTACATCAAATTCCACATTTCCATGGGTTTCTTTACCTTCCCCTGAGACCTGGTTCCTACTAGAACTTCACAGTTCAGTAAACATGGCATCACCATTCAGTTTCCAAAACAGTAACCTGGAAAGGTATTGGAAGACTGACACTTTCCAGATCCAAAGAACACCAGCTGTTGTAAATGTCACTTGGATCCATGGGCCTCTTTCCATTCCCATTGCCATTACACAAATCAAGACCACTTTCTTTCCTAGACTACCACAGCAGGCTCTTGAATTGCCTTTCTTCCCCTGATCTTTCTCCACACTCACTCTCCTTCCCCAAGTTCACTCTACACCCTACAGTCAGAGTGCTCTCTCAGAATTACTGGTCATAACACTCTACTACATAAAAGTTTCATTGGCTTCCTATTGCCCTTGGATAAAGCATCCAAACATGGTGATGAGGCTTTTTTGCCTTTGTATTTCTAGCACAATCTTCAGCCACTCTGCCTTGCATCCTGTTTTCCAACCAGGCTATCCCCTGGAATAAACTCTATTCTGAAATGTTCTCTTTAACTTGGGATTTTGTAAATGGTTTCCCCTTTATCTTCAACAAGTTCTTGTACCCATCTCTCCATTTCAGATAATGATTTTCACTTTTTAGAGGTCAGGTAACAATGCTACTTTCTTTAGGACAATTTCTTGACTATAGATTAGGTTAGGTTACCCAACAGTATATTCCTTCAACCTATCTGTTATAATACTCATCAGTCTCTATCGAATTATTATTATTTTTTTTCCTATTTGGTGTAATTTCCAGGCAAGGAAGGACTCTCTTCCTTCTGGTTGTAGCCTTGGAATTTAGCCAAGTGTCTAAGGCTAATATTAAGTGCTCAGCAGAGATTTGTTGAATGAATCAGTACCATGATAAGAAATTGAATATGATGTCAGTTTTGGAACTTTTAAATCCAGAGTTGCTATGACACACTGTGAGGAAAGGATTCTGGGCCTTTGGATATAAAATATATATATATATATATATATATATATATATATATAAAATCTAAATTAGTCTGGAGGTATAAACATATAAGAATAGTAAGAACACTTAGAAAATGGTGAGTTTTTTTATTACAACAGATATTAAAACATAAAGTGTTTAAAATAATTTTTCAAATAGATGGATGTGATCATTGTG
The DNA here is from genome assembly GCF_020171115.1 of Neogale vison. Lineage (NCBI taxonomy): Eukaryota > Metazoa > Chordata > Mammalia > Carnivora > Mustelidae > Neogale > Neogale vison. The sequence continues at coordinate 61,556,089 of NC_058093.1, read as the reverse complement.
TAATTGAGTTAATTCAACTTGTTTTTGTCGTTGAGAAGAAGGATAAAGCTGTTGCTTTTCCTCTTATTAGTTCAGGAAGCAGAGACCAGCATTGTGAGTGTATACATTTGAGCCTACAATTACACACTCTATCCTACAATTCTGGGGGGAAAAAAGGTGCTAACATTTTGACTATTGAAGGATAATAAAGCTAGATTATCCAAAGAGGAGAAAAGGAATTTCTATATTGCAAGAAGTAGAAATGCTCTAACCAAAGGAGAGAGAGATAGAGGTTAACCTAAACTGAGAAGTAGATGAATGGGGTTTTCCCAAGGAGCAGAAATGTGTGTTCCTCTACAGCTCTACAGAAGGGTGGGTGAATGGAGGAGGCCTGGGACACTAGACTCTTAATGATTTTATCTCTGAGAGCAGAGATAAGGGCTTCTGTGGCAGATCATGTATTTGGAAATAGACTTTCAGGAGCCCTAAAGGCCTTCCGACGGCAGAAGATCCATTCGACAGTAAGATTCTTTTTTTTTTTTTTTTTAAGATTTTATTTATTTATTTGACAGACAGAGATCACAAGTAGGCAGAGAGGCAGGCAGAGAGTTGGGGGGAGGGGAGCAGGCTCCCCGCCGAGCAGAGAGCCCAATGCGGGGCTCCATCCCAGAACCCTGAGATCATGACCTGAGCCAAAGACAGAGGTTTAACCCACTGAGCCACCCCGGTGCCTCTAACAGCAACATTTTTAACTAAAGGTTCAAATGGCACTAATCACTAAAGAAAGATCAAGATATGGCCCTCATTGCTTAGAACCATGCCATGGGTTTCTATAAAGATGAAGTTTGTTGTACTCAAATATGATTGAGCAAATCCATATTTCTTTAAAATGAAAAAAGGAGAGAAAAGCCAGAAAAAGAATCAAGAATGTGCATGGAATTAGAAATCAACGAGGGAACAGTTGATTTTTTTTAGGTTTAATGGGACAGCTAGCATTTCATAGCTCTCTACTTCACTCTTTATGCCATAATAAATTTCAGATAGTTCAAAAACCTAAATATAAAACATGAAATCATAAAGAACAAGAAATTATGGAGGAATATTTTTGTAAAATTATGGTTGTATTTAATCATGTTATTAAAGCCAGAAATAAAAGAAGCACTGACATGTACAAAATTAAAATCTACATAAAAGGATACCACCATAAATAAGGCTTAGTAACAAAAAAAATTGGGTAAAATATTGATAACAGTGTTAAGAAGAAATAAGATTATTTCTAATATGCAAAATGTCTTAATATACCAATAAGCAAAATACGCCTTCCAGTGGGGGGGAAAAAAAAAGGAAAGAAATAAACTGATAATTTTTTAAAAAGCCAGCAAACATAAAAAGACATCCAGGCTCATTAGCATTCAGCAACTAAAATTTAAGTTTTGAACAGTTATTTCTTTTCCTAATTGATATCAAGTATTGTCAAGGATGTGAGGAGGAAAATTAAACATCCCTATCATGTTACTGGTGAGAATTTCAAGTGCTCCATACTTTTGGTAGAAGAGTTAGGCCATATATATAGATAGATAGATATCTATCTATATATATCTGCAGTTAAATAATTGAGATATAACTGACATATAACATTGTGTTAGTTTTAGGTGTTAGCATCTAACAGCATCATGATTTGTTATATGTATATTTTGTGAAATAATTCCATGATAAATTTAGTTAACATTCATCACTATATGTTACACTTTTTTTTTTCTTACAATGAGAACTTTTAAGATCTACTCTTTGAATTAACTACAGGCATCATTCTGTACATTACACTATCAGTACTTCTATATATTATATATATTTTATAACTGAAAGTTTGTACCTTTTTGGTCACCTTTACCCATATCACGCATCCCTCACTCCCAACCTGTGGCTACCACCAATTTGTTCTCTGTATCTATGAGTTCATTTTTCTATTTTTGCATTTTTTTTTTAAAGATTCTACATATAAGTGAGGGATCATACATATTTGTCTTTCTCTGTCTGACTTATTTTGTTTAGTATAATGCTCTCAAGGTTCACACATGCTATGACAAATGTCAGGAATACTTTCTTCTTTATGGATAAATAATACTTGGCAATATTTATAGAAAATATAAAAATGTGAATTCCCCTTTAGCTAGAAACTGTATTTCTTTTTTTTTCTTCCCCATAGCACACACCCTCCCCAATGTCCATCACCCAGCTACCCCACCTCCTTCCCCTCCAGCAACCCTCAGTTTATAGAAACTCTATTTCTAGAAACATTCTGAGGAGAAAATTCATCATGTAACTCATCAACATGTACTTCGATTCATTTGCACCTCTTTTCACTTACTCATTCACGCCACAGATATTTTGTTAGTGCCCACTATATGCTTGATTATGAACTGGTATACATGAAAGAAGCGGTCACTGATCTCGAGGTGCTTAGGTTCAAATCCAAGAAAGCCAATAAAAAAAAAATAGTTTCACGTTACTTGTAAGGAACTATTCACAAGAACAAGAGAATGTACATTAGATAAGATGGCAGAGAAGACCTCCTTAGGGAAGTGTCATTTAAAGAGAGACAAACAGGGGCACCTGGGTGGCTCAGTGGGTTAAACCGCTGCCTTCGGCTCAGGTCATGATCTCAGGGTCCTGGGATCGAGTCCCCCCGCATCGGGCTCTCTGCTCAGCAGGGAGCCTGCTTCCTCCTCCTCTCTCTCTCTGCCTGCCTCTCTGCCTACTTGTAATCTCTCTCTGCCAAATAATAAATAAAATCTTTAAAAAAAAAAAAAAAGAGAGACAAATAAATAGTAGCCATGTGAGGATCTTGAGGATGAAGGCTTTCCAAGCAGTGAAAAGAGAATGGGCGAAAGCCTGAGGCAAAACATAACAAGATGTGTTCAAGGAACACGAAGGTTGAACATGATGGGTAAGGGGGGAGCAGTGCAGAAAGCAGAGAGACAGGTACCATTTATTTATTTATTTATAAGATTTTTATTTGTTTATTTGACAGAGAGAGAGAGATCACAAGCAGGCAGAGAGGCAGGCAGAGAGGCGGGGGTGGGGGGAAACAGGCTCCCTGCTGAGCAGGGATCCCGGCATGGGGCTCGATCCCAGGACTCTGAGATCATGACCTAAGCTGAAGGCAGAGGCTTAACCCACTGAGCCACACAGGTGCCCTGAGACAGGTACCATTTAGACTACATAGGCCCTTCTAAGCCAAGGAAAGGAATTTGGATTTTGTTCTAAGGGTGTGCGGAGAATGGATTGGAAGTGGGAAAGAGTAACTGTTTACTGCAGTATCATTTATATTGTGAAAAATTGTAAAGAAGAAATACTTAGCGGATTGGTCATAATCATCATAATGAATGATCATATATCTGTAATTATTGATACCGGAAAAAACAAACAAACAAACCTTCACAGTTTTTGACAAACAGCACACGTGCTTGTGTGTGTTTATGCATGTGTGTGTTTGTGTGTGTTTTTGTGTGTGTGTGTGTGTGTACACATGTGCACAAGCCGGAAGGACGTTCACAAAATGATAGTATAAGTAGTTGATCCTGTTCTGCCTAGAATGTGAAATAAGTGAGATTTTTAGGTGGCTTTATGTTTGTCTTTTTTTTTTTTTTCTTTATGGCTTTTATTGAGTGGGTGTACTTTTCATAAAAGCAAAACTGAATCTCTTTGTACTTAAGAGAAAAAAAATTTTCTCTACATGAGGAAAGTCATTTAAATCATTTTATACCCTCTACTTTTTTAAGTTCACCTACTTCAATAGTTTGTCACCACTTAATGTGAACTGGCATTCTTGTCAGTAGGACACACGTGTGGATAATGGGGAGGGGGCTAGTCTGTCTTATCTAGTGTTTCCATCTGAGCATGTTCCTTGTCTGCCAAACATGTGGGTTCGTTATTTCCCATTCATTCTCAATGACAACAAACACACATCTTGGCAGATGCCTGCCATTCCCTTAAGGAAAGAAGAGAAATCTACATGTAGGCTCTCTCACCAGGCTGTGCTCTTTGTAACTCAAAGGTACTACAGAATTTTCATTGAAAGGGACCTGTTTTTAATCTTCCAAGTCTAGGCTAGCTTTCAGCTTTTATCCTGAAGGACAAGTGAAGATCACAAGTTGGCTTCAGCATCAAACAGCCTAGTCCTCTTCCAGCAGCAACCCCACCCTGGTCCTTGGGAGCCTGCAGGTGGTTTGAGCAGGTTTTTGGAAAGGACATTACTTTTTCTTTTTTATTGTGTTACATCTAACATTGTGACATTTTACTACAGTAAAGAGAAGTAACTTACTTGGAATTGCAAGCTCCCGGGTTAATTTTCAGTCTTTTCCCTAAATGGAAAATAATAGTTTTCCCCCCTTTAAGTTCTAGATGCTGTCTCTCCTGCTCTTACCACTTTATAACCCCATCTCTATAATACCTTTTCCTTGGTCTCCATAGATAATAGCTTAGTCTTAGCCTTTCTTGCGCTTACATCTCTCACCTTCTTGGGTCTTCTCAAAACTGTTCTTTACTCAAGGTCACAATTATTAACTTAAAGTTATTAAATCATAGCTCCCAAGGAAATACCCAAACTCTTCCTGCACTAACTCAGTTCTTAAAATTATCCACAAAGCTTCTGTTGATTGAAGGCTTAGTTGTGAGATTTAGGGGAATGATGATGAAAATAATTATGATGCTTGATTAAATATCGTGGGACTGCTGAAAGCACACCTGACTCCTGATTTCCCCAGAAACTATAGTGCATGTGTGCCTAAACTTAAAAGAAATCACATAAATAACATGTCTTTCTTTTTTTTTTAAATTTTATTTATTTATTTGACAGAGAGAGATCACAAGTAGGCCGAGAGGCAGGCAGAGAGAGAGGAAGGGAAGCAGGCTCCCCGCCGAGCAGAGAGCCCGATGCGGGGCTCGATCCCAGGACCCCGAGATCATGACCTGAGCCGAAGGCAGAGACCCAACCCACTGAGCCACCCAGGTGCCCCTAACATGTCTTTCTTGAGGAAAAATTAGAAAAAAGTAGGAGGGGATAAAAAGAAAAATTGTCTATAATATTGTTAGTACCAATACAATAGTGCTAACACATTGATATGTAGAGGATAAATTACATGTTGTCTTTGAGTGTTTCATACTAGTTATCTTCCATCCACTTAAACTCCTTTTTTCTGGGCATCTGACTTTTATTTATATGTAATCATAAATTATTTCTGTTTTATATGCACTGCCTAAAGATTTGAAGAAATTAAGAAAATAATTTTTTGATGATTTGATGACTGCATTTGGAAAGTAACATAATGGAAAACAATTATTTAAAGGATTTGTTCCACTGATAAAGTTGAGCCTCTTCGCCATGTTGCCCCCAAGAGGATGTCCAAAGTAGTTCATGTTCTGCATTCTGTATGGGATTACATTAATTCCATGGAGCATCAAGATAAGAGATTCTATCTCTTAGTGCAGGGTTGCTCCAAGTGTGGCTTGTGAACAAGCTGCACTAGAGACGTCTCCAAGATTCTAAGTTACCTCTGCAATGGAGCCCAGAAATCTGCATCTGAAATAAGCAATCCAGGTGATTCTGATGCTTATTAAACACAAGAGCCACTGACTTATGGTCAGGGACCATAAGTCACTTATGCAAGTGACCATTCCTGCCCAGTGCTAGTCTTTGTCACATGTTCCACTATTTTCAAAATTACAGCAGCAAGGCAATTTACCACATTCTCTTTAGTATAAAATGATATTTGCTGATCATATGAGAAGCAGGAATATTTTCTCCTCTTACTATGTTTCAGTTTGTCTTCTTTCAAACTCATGGTGGGAAGAAGCTTCATCAGTCACTCTCAACTCAGAATATACAGCATGATTCTCATGGATTATTGAATTTCAAGCTTTTGAAAAATCAGAAACATGATGCAGTAAATGTAATGGATACGTGGATTTGCCCAAATAACAGTGTAACATTTAATGTTAACATTAAAGAAAGACATAACTACGTAAAACCTGCTGATTTTTTTTTTCCAATCTTAGACTAAAAATCCAAAGAATCTGGACAATGCCAAAGGATAGCCAGTGGATGTCACCAGTGCGCCATGGATTTGTAGAATCAAGTCTGGTTTTTGCTGTTACCTCTCAGAAATAACTGCGGCTGGTGGTCTTATACCTTCGTAACATCCGATATTTTTTTCCTTTCCTTATAAATTATTGACTGATTCTGTACCAATTAGTTCTACCAGTTGGTAGGTTTGTTATCAAGTTAAGCTTCAAGACAAGAACCTGGACTCAAATGATTAAAAATTTAGAGGCAGTTGATTAAATATGCAGATAGTCTGTGAAGCTACTTCTTGAAACCATTATATTGTCTTTTAATACTAATGATTTGTGTAATTAATAAAAAAACAAGCTTGAAAGCATCCAAGAAAGAAGGGAGACATTAAAGGGAATCGGGTTAAATGCCAAGAAGTAAGAATAAAATTTGATCAGGATACATTTACCCTCTAAGTTAGTTGTAGTTCTTTTGTTTTTCTAATAAGGTTCCTTTTCTAGCAAAGACTATGTATAGAATTGTACAAGTGTTTTGGAAATCATGTGTTGGATGCATAAGTGGTCTGAGGGCTAATTAAATACATTTTGCAAATTGTATACTTTTTCTTCCAATTAAAAATCTTAATTACCTCAGTGAATTTTCCGATTTGAAGGTTTGTTGTGAAGTGTACGCAGTGAAGCGTAGATGTCCAGATCAAATCAGGACTGCTGTTGAGATCCCCTGGCTTATAATAAAGCTATTTTTAGTTAATTATAAAATTATGAAATTGCCCTAGCAACTCCGACCCCTAAATTCACGTTTTTTAAAAAATGCATTTTTCTCCAGATCATGGATTCTTCTCAGCTATGAGCACAAATTTGGAATCAGTCCGGGTCTTTCCATTGTGTGATAGCAGAAAAGACATTTAAACTGCATACTTACTGTTTTTTGTTTTTTGGGTTTTTGTTTGTTTGTTTGTTTGTTTGTTTTTAGCTACGTCATAGGGCAAATCAAACCATATCAGGAATAACTATAATTTGGGGGGCTCCGCTAAGTGTCAGGCACCATCACAGGCTCTTTGCATGGTTTGCCTCATTTAATTTTTGAAAAAAACCCATATGGGACTTTATGCTTCTCTGATGTCATAGAAGAGAAAGCAGAAAAGTAAAGTAGGAGCTGGCTTTCAAACCATAGAGTGTCCAACTCAGAAACCTAAGAGCTTTTGCAATAGGGCCATTTTCTGCAGATGCTGCTGCCACCATACTTTCTAAGGCCAGGGGTTGCTCAGGCATTGCACTAAATATGTTGACTTAAATGTGAGGGTCACCAATGCAGAAGTCCAGCGTTCCTGGGCAGAAAGTATCTGCCAAGACTCTTTCGGTACCCTTTGAAGTGCCCCATAAGATCGAATCTAGTTGCTTATCTTTTGGAGATGCTGGATTCAGAGCCATGTAGAGCATTCGTGTTTATTGTTTAACTTTGGTGCATTATCATGAAAGGCCAGAAACTGAAGAAGGGATTTTCAGTCTTAAGTTAAAGATGGAAAAATTATATGAATACAAACAGTAGCCTCAAGACCATTTCAAGAGTCTGCACTTAACCCTGGGATCGATCAGTTCTTCTTCTGGTAGCCCTGGACACCGCCCGCATGAGACTGATTACCAGTCCTCCCTCTGCTGGGGATCGTTTTCTGACGATGACTTGTGTCACTCTAGTTTCCCCTGGATTATGTGCTTGCATATCATTCCAAACTCAGCGGGACAGAATTATATCCATGGGTAAACAATGGAGGTGAATGAAATAGCAACAGTACAATGATTCAAAATAGGTTAAATGGTTCAGAAACTGAGGTTCTGGATTTGTAGACTTATGTATGGTGGTATGGATGGGTAAGTATGTTGGTGATATATTTGTGTTCTGTTTCTTCATACTTCAAGGTTCTTTTGTTTGTTTGTTTCATCCAGGATTTTGATAAAACCATTTCACTCTGCAGTTGCCTTTGTGGCTTGCTTTTCACTTGCTATTTAATGGCTGTATCTATTGATCTCTATCACTCTCTCTCTGTCTCTCTCTTTTTTATACAAGACTAGAATTCCTTTGTGGACAGGATCCCTGTCCCTGGATGTCCAGTTGGGAGAGACCTTTGGGAAGCAGTACATACACGGGGGGGCCTGGGATGGAGAATGAAAAGACGGTATGTTTCTGGCACAGAAAGACCGAAGTTTCAAATCCACTTAACGGCTCTCTGGCTTTGGAACAAATAACATCTCTGTACTTCACTTTCCTTCTACAAAAGGAATTAACAAAATGATTGAGATAAATATGTAAATCATAGGACCTGGCACAAAAAAGCTCAATGAATACCATTTTTTTTTTTTTTTTTTTTTTTTTTTTTTGGTGAGAGAGAGAGAAAATGGGGGAGGGGCAAGAGAGAGGGAGAGAGAATCGTAAGGAGGCTCGACACCCAGTGTGGAGCTGGACAGTGGGCTGGATCTCATAACCCTGAGGTCCTGACCTGATCCAAAATCAAGAGTCAGATGCTTAACCAACTAAGCTACCCAGGCACCCCTCAATGAATATTAAAAAAAAAAAAAAAAAGACTATTTCTAAAATTCTTATTTTCCCCTTTCCTCTATGTGGACATAATAATCATTCAATAAGACTTGGTTAAAAGGGTAAATGGTTGCTACTCTTTGAATCACCTTGAAGCCCATTTCTTGATTATTATTTCATCCCTTATCATAATGTCCTAATGCCCTCCCTTCCCAATTGTTTTAAATGTGGACCTGTTGTCGTCGAAACCTCTCTGGGTTCTACTTTGGCTGATCATGGTCTGTTTGGGGCAGGCTCTCATGACCTCCTTTTCATATCTACTCCCCTAGAAGTAGACTTTTCTTTTCACCCAAAGCCTTCTTCACTTACCCACAATCTTGCTGTACTTCAAAGCACAACTTGAAGTACACCATTTCCATGAACCCTTCCAAGAGAAAAACATTAGATTCTCACAGCACGAAGTTCCCTCAAAATTTTACATTTCTGAGGATATGCTGAAGTGGGCTTTGTAAAATTAGCATGCATTTGAAACAAACTATACAGTCCTCATGAGTAAGGAATGTATTTCATATATTACTGCCTATCATCCTGACACTACCTAGTAAGGTAGGCATTCAAATATTAGCTGATTTGAATAAGAGATACATTTCCAACCAAACCACAGCAGAAAGAAAGAATATAAAATAATCTTAGATTTTAGAAAAAAAAATATATCTTTTTTGTCTTTACCAGTACCTCTTTTTTTAGGAATATGAAAATAATTTTATATCTATTTGTATATAAGGAAATTTCTAGAGGTTTTTGTTTTGGCCGTAATTGTTTTTTCTACCTTTGACTCATCTACTTAACATTAACGGATCACCTCCCATGTTTTAGATACTTTTCTAGATGCTCAGGAAATGAAACATAAAAAAAGGACAAGGTCCTTGACCTCAAAGAACACATGAAAAGTGAGAAGGACAAATCAGTAACAAATAAGTATAAAGGTATGGTTGGTGCAGAGACAGAACTCAGAGGTATTGTGGGAGCACCCCAGGGCAAATTCAACCTGCTTTTGGCTGTCAGTCTTTTCAAAATAGAATATTCTTATCCCACAGCTTGCCCAGGAAGATTTTTAATGGGTCCACACTCTTTCTGTTATTGTCATACCCCTCTTTCTTGTTGCATTGAATACTTTCATTTCCCATGTTGGAAATTACATATTGCATAAGTTTGTGTGGGCATGTATGTGTATACACATATATTTCATTTGTGGGCCTTCTTCATCCCATGCATAAAATTAGGTTTCCTTTTATGACAATATTGATAATATATAATATATTCCTATCACATTTGATTAATACCTTTCAAAATCATCAAGAATTTGGGCAAGATCTATTCTGACTGTTGACATCTGTAAAGATAATATCATAATATATTTCTGTATCATTTGACACTTTTCTTTCTTTTAAAGATTTTATCACAAGTAGGCAGAGAGGCAGGTGGGGTGGGGGGGAAGCAGGATCCCCACTGAGCAGAGAGCCCGATGCGGGGCTTAATCCCAGGACCCTGGGATCATGACCTGAGCCAAAGGCAGAGGCTTTAACCCACTGAGCCACCCAGGTGCTCCTATTTTTCAAAGCATTTTTTTTATGGACATGTGAGCCTTGGGAGGAGTGTGCTCCAGGAAAAATGTGCCATGTTCATAGCAGAGTACAATGGACAGAATATTTGGCAAATGCCACATGTGACAATTCTTTCCATTCAAAGGCAGTCCAAACTGTTTAAGTAATTCTTGTCATGTCAGAGAGTGCAAATGTTCTTCAGGTATGGTTGGTTGATTTTATAAATGAGTTTTTCCACTTTCCAAATTTACGTCAACAGACGTTTCATTAAATTATATTTAAAGATTTGACAAGACAGGTCCTGTGGAAAACACGTTAGCTCTCGTCACACTATGATTGGTCTAAGTGTGGTAGAGCCTGAAAGGGTGGGCTTAATCAGCATGAACATTTGCAGAAAGTAATGAAATTTAATACTAAATAATTCCAAGAGGCCTCGTTAAGCTGGAACATTGTTATCAAACTGAATATACATGTTGACAGCTATGCCAATAAATTTGAGAGCTGTGAACATTTACTACGTAAAATAATGAAGGTCCTTTAAAAGGCTCTGCTGCTCTGGTTCTAGGAAAAGGATTGCTTGCCGACTTTGTTTTCTCTCTTTGTCAAAAATGGAAAACTGAAGGGAAAAACACTCTGGGTTTGCTGTCAGAGACATGCCTGCAAAGAAATGCGGTAGGTCTAAGGGAACCGTAAGAAAGAAAAATTCCTGCAGAAGTTTATCATATTATCTCTACATCAAAATTAAAACTACAGATCTAGCTGACCATAGCAATTTCCTTGAGGTTTTACATCTTATCAAATTGAGATAGTGCTTTTGGATTTGGGTTATGAATAGGAATATAAGAAGATTACTTAATCCCTAGATCTTGATTCTGAATGCAGAATTGAACACAAACTCATTATAGTTGCTGCATTGAACTTAATAATATTATGAGCCAATAATTAAATACTATGCTTGAGGAAGATTATGTTATTTTTGCAACTACCGATAGTTTTTACAAAAGATAAAGGAAATGGACAAGCTCTGTTAGATTTGTTTAGAATTTCTTGTTACAGAACATGGATACATTTTGGCATTAAATTGCCTTGGACATAAAAATATCTAGTATGCAACTTCACATAGAGAACTTTCAGCATAGATGATTACAATTCAGTGCTGGCGAGAAGAGAATCAACCATATTATGGAGGCTATAGTATAATAAATAAATTTGGTAAAGAGACTCATCTTCATGAGATTAATTTTAGGTGTAATTGCACAAACCTCTAGCATCACTGAAGATAATAAAATCTCCTGAAAAGGTTTTTAAAACTCTGCACAAAGTGTTTCTGGAACGTCAACAAATGTTCATATTCTTGTACTGGATCTCATCAACAGAAGTAAAAGAATGAGAATGAATTCCTTTTCTTTGATTATTGTGTTTTCTCGCAAACATGTTAAATCATAGAAGACCTAGCATCTATGTGTCAATTGTAGTCATCAGCAAAATAAAAGATATCTGGCTTGAATTGTCTTGAAAAACAAAAAAGCCCTGAATGTGTGTGTCCTGTGTTTTTGACTCAGGGCATCTGTCACATATGACACCAAAGTCTACACTAAGAGCACTGGGCTAAATCCTCCCCCGCCCCCAATTTCTCTATGTCAACCAAATATTTGAATTTATTAAGAGATACTTTTAGGTAGGGATTGGGAAGTGTGCTTCTCTTTCCAACCTTGCATTGACTGCCCTTCCTGCATGTCCTCTCTACCTCCCAGCCCTAACCATGAATTACACCTTGGTACCTATTCCTAGTGGTCACCAATATTCAATTTCCTCCCAATCCAGGCACGTGAACGACAAATGCCTGGAGTTCCTGGACCCTGTAACCTTTTCTGACTGAAAGGTGGGCTAGTGATGAAAAGTTAATGTGCCTTTGTCATTTGCCATTGAACCTCTAATGGTACCGAAAATGTTACATCTTCCAGATAGTTCAGCTAAGAAATGGTGAAGTCTCTATCGTCAGGCTTCCTGGGTGAAAAAGAACCCTCGGCCAATCTGCTTTGAGTGTGTAACATGAGAAAGAAGCACTTGCCTGTTAAACCAACCACACTTTTGAAATTGTTTTGCAGGTGTTCTCTACTAAGCCAAATGTAGCACAAACTAATTCATAAATGCTTGGACACAGGGTATTGTATTTCTTATTCCCATTCTTCTTGTCAAAACTTTCTGCATCTCAGCTGGTTGTTCTTTAGGTTAGAAAGGTGTTAAAAAATACCATGTGTATGAAAATATTAATAGCTACAACTATCCCTTGACGGTAGGAAAGAAGGCAATGAGAGGACAAGGGCAAGGGTGATCAGAAGTAACAACACTCTTACCCAGGGAAATAACTTGGTAGAATATCAGAGCTCAGTGTCTGTCTGAGAGGGAAGGATAATTCAGAGCCCCTCCTGATTTCTGCCTGCAGTTCTAATAAAACCTGTCATGCTTCCAGGTCACTAAATCTTCCACCAGTTTATGTCTGCATAAGATCAAGAGTCAGTTGCTTCTTAAATGTAGACATTTTAAGTTGTTTAAAGTAAAATATATTCCAATATCAATGTGAAAAATAACCATAACTTAAGTTCAAGTAGGTAAACTTGTGGGAAACGAGATATGACATCAACTCTGTGAGTGTGTAAGAAGCAGAAATATTACCTAGCCCCTCCTCACAGTTTTATTTTTCCATGGCAGACAGCACCCACATCACAAATTAATAAATAATATTTTGTCATATTGACCTCATACTATTTTTTAAAGAAATAAAACATTATAGTTCCTCCCCAAAGGTAGTTACATTCACAAATTTTATGTATATTTCTTATTCTTTTGCTACATATGTAACCATAAACAAGATATGCTATTTTCTGCTTATGTGTTGGAAAAAATTACATAATGCTATCAACCTATGCATATTGTTCCATAACTTGCTTTAAAAAGAACCCAAACATTTTATTTTGAGGTCTATCCATGTTGATTGATCTATCGAGCTATCATTTTATACATCATTCTGTTTAGCTGTGTGTGTGTATATTTCTTTCTTGCTGCTTTTTAAGTTTATACCAAAATTCATCCATACTTCTATATGTTATTTTTTGGGTTGTTTCAAAATTTGCACTATTACAGTTAATGCTGTAAAAGTACTTGAAATTGTATTTCCTTATGAAAGCTTTGCTTATGCTGTTTCCACTGTTGTTAGATATATACTAAAAAACTGAGTTGTAGGATTTTAAATTTTGTATATTTTCTTTATTCCAAGGTATGCCAGAATGCTTTCGTAATTGATCCTAATGATTTATATGCCTACCAACAATTAATGAGTTACCTAAATCCTCACCAATACTTAGTGTTACAGCCTTAATTTTTGTTTTAGGCACTCTGGTGTGAATTGGTATTTTAATAACATTAATATGTGTAAATATCTTCAAGATTAACACACAAGATTGTGTTAATTGGCAATTCAAGTTTTCTCTTTTAGTATTTCTTCACATATTTAGCACATTTTACTATTTGGTTGTGTTTTTATCACATGTGAAAGTTACTTTATTATTATTTTTTTTTTAGTTTTCTTGATTCTAATGCCTTGTATGTCTAATGTCTTCTCCCAGTGTGTGGTTTGTCTATATCCTTTGTTTATGGTGTCATTAGCGCACAAATATATCAATTTTGATCTGGCAAAATTAATTCATCTATTCTTTCATAACTCCTGACTGTTTAACATCTTAAGGCCACAAATATTCCTACTTTTTATATGTAAGTTTTAATTCCCTTGGAATTTATATCTGTGTATATTGTCCAGTTAAGAGCTTGGCTTTATTTTTATTATTATTGTTTAATAAGTAAAGCTAATGTCCAGATGTCATTTCAAGAATAGACTGTTCTTTGATGATGTGTTTTCAATGCCTATTTTACAATTTAACAAGTTCACCTATAGGCACACTTCTGTTTCTGGAATTCTTATTCAGTTCTATTGATCTATCTGCCCTTTTTCTATCCCATAACCACATTGTATGAATTACCATGGCTTTATATAAAAATCTTTATTTCTAGTGGAACAGGACCTGTTTGTTCTTCACTTTTTCTCCCCATCAAGCATGTTTGGCTAGTTTTAGAGCTTTATTCCATCATATGGATTTAAAAATCAGTTTATCGAAGTGTATAAAAAATCCTACTCTGCTTTTGAGTGGAATGGCATTGAATTTATAGATGCCTGTGGCATTTTGACTATGTCTACATAATGCTAATATATGAAAATAACGACTTGGTACCCACCCTAGCCTTTAACGCTGAGCCACAAATAGCATGTATACATCACTTCCAAATCTAATGGGTCTCTCAAGAGATGTGAACCTGCTTTGGAGGTACTTTAGAAAGAAGAGCAGGTGGTGTTTAAAAATGGAAAAGAATTCGGAGAAGATTCAATTTTAAAAACAGAAATAGGGAATGAGCAAAAAAAAAAAAAAATGTAACCATGGCAGGGAATGAAATGACATCTTATCAGCTCTGTGGCCGGGGCGAAGGGGATACTGGGAGGAAATCACATGAGAATGCTAGTTGCAGTGTTTGACTCCTCCATGTCCTGAAATTGGAAACTTTTCGAGTATGTTTCAAAGTGGTAACCCTTTCCCGCAAATAACAAATAAATTAGTTTCAAAAACCACTGCCAAGTTCAAGCTCCAGAATATGCCAGTTTAAATGGTCTGTGCCAATGCATTCTTATACACCCCACTTTCCTCTGCCAGCTTCTCTGCTGATTGGATACTGATGGATGGCAAGGCTCTATTCCACCGCAGCACTTTATAAATAACATAATGCTGTGATCCACAGCACAATGGCAATTCCTATTTTTGCAGCTATTGGACTGGCTGGAAACAAATGATTTCCCTAATAGCAGGCCTTTGGATGGATATTGGGCTCTGGATCCACCTCTAAAAAAAAGTGTCAAGAAGGTATTAAGACAAGATGTATATGTTTTCATGAATGTGAACATTTTAGGCACAAAGCATATTTACTATTTAAATACACTTCTGCTACCACACGTGAAAAAAATAAATAAAATAAATTGATACCAGGGGAAATGTCAAGCACACTGCATATATTTGTTAGACAAATATTACTGTGTGGCATTAACTAATGTTAATAGTTTATGTCCCTAGAGCTTCTCTTTATGATTATTTCTGTAGAGTAATTATATATGTTTTTACAGACTTGTTTAAAAAAAGAGATTCCATGACAATATTGATAATATCTAGGTGAGAAGTTTAATTTAATCCAAAATTTGACCAAAATACACAAATTACAAAAATTTCAAAATTGCCTGTCTACAGGGATACGGGCGCCACTAAACTTGATGACATTAACTGTAAGTTAGGCATTTACATCAGCGGATAAGGAATCCATTGTAATAATGTCAGGTGGCTAACTAGATTAAAAAGGTCCAAGAATAAATTCCACAAGAAATTTAAAATGGATACTATAAGAATTGTAGACTTCGGTAATTATTACAGCATTTTTTCATCCATTTTATTGATGAGAATCAAGTACAAGTTCTTCTCTAATTCAAATACTACACATGAGATCATTTTGATGTCTTGCTGTGTGCTTTAAATAACATTATATTGGATTGAGAGTTTGGACCTGGAATTTCACAGAGCTGGCTTTGAATCCCAGGTGTGTCACTTACTCAAAATGTGAACTTGGCAAATTATTTACCTGTCAGAACTCAGTTTTTCTCATCTGTAAAATGGGGATAATAGAAGTTGCTTCATCATAATGATACTTTATGTTAAGCACATAGTTGCTCAATATAGATTAGCTATTACAACAATTCTTTTTTTAAAATTTAATTTCTTTTCAGTGTAACAGAATTCATTGTTTATGCACCACACCCAGTGCTCCATGCAATACGTGCCCTCCATAATACCCACCATCAGGCTGTTAATAATAATTCTTATCTGTATGTTCTAAGTTTGTTATCCTCATAGTGGTAGAATGCATATTTGGTGCACAAATAAGACTAAGAGACCCCAGATGAAACTGGTTGTATTCTGAGTTTACCAACTAGTGACACACTTGTTTCATCAACTCTGGAGCTTAACCTTCAATACAGAGAAGCATCCCTTCTTTAGCTATGATGTCTTCTGTTTAGGGTCCACTCTGGTAACGCCTTTATCATCTTCCCTTCATTGACCTATCAAGTCAGGCTACCCAGGATATTAAGTAGGGCACAGAGAAGGGATATGTTTTTTTAATGCACTGGTGTTTTCTGAGCTGGAGGAAGGACAGACATTGAGAGAATTGAGTCCTTTAAATAGGTCCCTGAAGCAGAAGGAAGGAGCTATTGTGGAGTGGGGATCTGAGCCACTGAGTTGCTGCATGACCTTCAAGGTATTATTCTACTTTTGCCCTAGAAAAAAGGAAAACAAAAACTACAAAACTCTTGGTTCCCTTCATCCATCACCCCTAGTGTGTCTGTGTGTGTGTCTGTGTGTGCAGAATATGGCCCACGCATCATCTTTGTCAATAAGGTTTGGGAGAACTATCTTAGTGCTACAGTGGGAGGTAGGAGGCATGGTTCTGAAGTTTCTGCCTTTAAAAATATGACCTTTCATTACAAAACTGGAACCTATATAAACAAACAAACATCAAGCAAGAGAAAAAGGAATGACCTCCTCTCAAGAAAATGAAGTTGTTCACAAGAAACCTATTCCAGATCCACTGTCAAAACACAAGGACCCCCTAGTATTCCCAGTATCAGTGTCCCCGTGTACTTCGAAGTTATGGTGGTATGATGGTGAGGTCAGATACCTGGATAAGTGAGGCACCCCTTGTGGAAATTTCTGAGAGGGCTGAATGAAGTCCCGTTAGTTACGGAAAGATTTAGTCACCTAATGTTAGCAGTGAAGTAGAGACACTTAGAAACGTACACGAGTGATCTCTTTTCTGTGTATCAGTCAGAATAATCTTTTAAAATGAGAATACAGCTGATCATGCCGCTCTTTGAACCCCTCCCACAGCTTTCCATTGTCCATTGCATTGTGGAAGTTATTGCTATGACCCACAAGGTCCTCCATGATCCAGACCCTGCTTCTCTTTGCAGTGTCTTCCACTCCTCTTTTAAGTGTGTTCCCAGACCCAGGGGCCTCTTTCAGTTGCTCAGCAGGTGCAGTTTTCCCACATTAGGGCTGACACGTGTGCTGTTGTCTCTGCCCAGAATGCTCTTCCTCCAGATGTATGCAGGAATGCTTTCTTCGCATCTTGGAGTCATCTTTTCAAATGACTTCTCAGAGAGGACTTCCCCACCATCTTCTCTGAGAAAAAAACTCCAAGAGGGACCTTAATCTACCTCATGCATCACTGCAGAACCAGCACATGCTGGCTGTCTAGAACACATTGTCTGGGTAGGCCTTCAGCAGCACTTGTTGAGTGAAGAATGAGGGACTGAATGAGTCAACAGCTCTGCTCTAGCCTCTTAGGGATCTATTAGGTCACTCTGTCACCAAGTGGAGCCCCAGGCCAAGAACTTCATATGTTTATCAGGATCTTTCAACCTCAGACTCACTTTTTTCTCCTTGCTAAGGCGGAGTAGTAAGTGTTGGAAGCCAACTCAGAGAAGGGCTCCAAGTGACAAAGTCTCTGAATTCTGGTGAAGGGTGGGGAGTAATTGAATGTTTAATGTGTATTTGTTTATCTGGGGGATATAGATGTGAGCCAGATGTGATCTCTTTCCTGTCACATTTTACAGTTCAGGGTATGGGAGTGTCCTTTAATAGGTACCTCTAGTGTAAATGTGGTAGTCACATTGGCACAGTGGGCAATTGTACTGCTGTGTGCTGAGTGCTACGTGGAAATATAGGTAATACTTCGCCTTTTACGACAGCGCTTTGAAGGCAGTGATGCTATTGTCTTTCTAATTTAACCTGTTCTGTATAAACAGTGGGCTTTATGTAACTTTGGGTCTACATGCCATTACCAAAGTCTAGAGTAGGGCTGGTAAATCCACCTGTCTGCTCTTCACTTAGTGATTAAGTCAGGAAGTGTTCTTTGATCTGCTACAAAGAACCAGGCACTGTGCTTAGTGTGCTGGCCCAGGGATATTGCTTTGAATAAAAAAGACAAACTCCCTTCTCTCACAAAGCCCTTACATTCATGTGAGAAGGACATTAAATAAGAACTACTATGTCAGATTTTGAAAAGCATAATGATGGAAGGATGGTGATGAGCCGTAGGACCACTGGGGGCTGGGGCTGGGTAGCTTCAGGTCTGCTGATGAAGAGAGGCTTCCCTAAGCATGTGACATTTGACCTGAGGCTGGAGGAATGACCGGGAGCTGCCCCGGGAAGAGCTAGGGGAAGAGCCTTCCATTCAGAGAGGGGCAAGAGTAGGGCTCCAGGTAGGGCAGAGTTGTGTGTGCGAGACTGAGGAAAGCCAGTGTGGCTGGGCCCAGGGAGGGTGAGAGAGAGGGAAGACGATGAAGACAGATCATGTAGGGTCTTATGGGCTGTGCATAAGAGTTTGAATTTTATTCTAAGAAAGAGCAAGGGGAGTCATTGAAGTGTTGTTAAATGCAGGATTGACAGGATCTGATTTATATTTTTAAAGGGTTATTGCTGTAAAAAGAAGAGGTTGTAAGGGGAGCATGAGTAAAATATAGGACTTAATGGTCTTTGAGACCACTAGTAGACATATATTTCCATTTATGATAACACAATTTAACCCAGCAAAAGTATGTTGCATAACCTCCATGTGCCAAGCACTGTGCAGAAATAAAAAGTTAGTGTTGCTGGATTCTTTCAACAATATTACTAGGTTTTTCTATAGGGACACAACTGCCATATTTTTCAAAATTGATTTCTTCATTCATTTTCAATTTCCTTTTCTTGATTAGCTAAATCGAAAGCAAATGTTTGGGGTCCTTTTAACCTGCTCACCTCAAACCCTTGTTCTCTTTTTGAACAGATCTGTAATTTCCCAAAGTAGAGCGTGGCTGTGGCTTATAGTACTTATCCCAAAGAAGCAGGTTCTGCTGGGGGTTCATGCTTGAGTCCATTTTTCTTATCTTTCTTAAATGGCCGAAGTTAACTGATTTGAAAGGGCCTCATTTTAAATTACATTCATTCAGTGAAAACAGAAATTAACACTTAGAGACATCTATATGCTAATGATTGTAGCTCAGGGAATTCACTTCTAACCTTTTCAAAAAGCGCTGGTAAAGAGTCATTTCACTTGAAAGCAACTTAGTAAAACTGGTAGATTAATTAAATACCATAAAATTTCTTTAAAAATCTTTATTTCATTTATCATTTATGCCATTATTTTTTCTTTTTTATGTGGGCCACCTTGGCTCATATCGTGCCTTCTAGGACATACTATTTAGCAGATTACTTGACATGAATAATGCAAAATCCAGAGCAGTAATGTAATGCCAAGAATTTGGAAGAGAGTAAAAGAACAAAAGACAAACAAAGGAAATCTCTTTATCAAGGCCACCCCTAACTCATGTCACAGCTTTGTGCAATTTTTTTTTTTTTTTAAGTTCATTTTGCTTTGTCAGTTAAGCCCCGAGTGAGGACACAAGCCCAGGCTCGGTGAATGAAGTCAGAGTGCAAATCCCCACTTACCTCTTTAGTTGCATGCTCTTGCACAGTGAACAAATTGCACAGCTGTACATGAAATCCTTTAGTGGTGCTAGGTCTCCTGTCTCTATCTTACTTATCTATATTTTCTTAGCTCTACTTATCCTCATCCACATTTTAACCTATCTTTAAATTCTGTTATCAGGAAGAAGCAAGCTCTTCCCTAGTCTACCCCTGCCCTGAAGTGTCAATGCCGCTAAGGATTTGGTAGGAGGATGTATTTTGTTGAACTCTATGAAGAAGAACTCATGAACTTGAGCAGGGCAGCCCCTTCAAGGGGATAGGTTAATTAAGTCAAAGTAACTATTTTATGCTATGTGAAAATGCTATTTTCACACCAGACATATTTGTCTATCTTCTGAATAAGTAGCAGATTTTTAGGGCACGGGGTTTTACAGTCAGACCTGCTTCCGAATCCTGGTTCCACCTACCATTTGTTTTTTGTATGACTGAGCATGTTATTTGACTATTCGGACCCCGGTTTCCTCCTCTGTGAAAAGGGTACAGTAACACTTGCTGGGAGGATTAAATGAGAAAATGCATGTACAGTGCTTGGTAGGATGCAACTAAAGGGTAGTATTTGAAGTGGTGAGGCAAAATTGAAGAAAGAGACAATTGGAAATATTGCTGAAATAATCATTTCAATACATTTGTCCATAATATGTTTACTTTTATTGCCCCTCCATTTTCTAACAACTGTAAAAATAGATGTAGTCTGACATTTATTTATACTTAGAACCTTCACCACCGTCAAAATGATAAGTATATCAATCACTCCCAAGTTTCCTGGTGCACTTTTGTAGTTCCTCCCATTACCCTCCCATCATCTACCCTCACCAAACTTGCTTCCCATCCTTAAACAGCCACTGATCTGCGGTTTGTCACTATAGATTAATTTGTATTTTCCAGAATTTTATATAAACAGGATCAAATAATATGTACTCTTTCTTTTTTGGTGTTGTTTTGATCTGGTTTCTTCCACTAAACATAATTATTTTAAGTCTTATTTTCAAGGTAAGCATTTTGACCCCAACAAAGTCATTTTTTTCCTCCCTGAATAATATCCACACCATTGTACATATCAATAATTTATTCTTTTTTCTTGCTGAGTAAATATTCTTTTTTATAGATATAACACAACTTTTTTATCCATTCACCTGTTGATGAACACTTGGATTATTTCCAGTTTGCACTAATACAAAGACATTTGTTATGAACATGAAAGTATAAGTCTTTGAATGAACAAATGCTTTCATTTCTCTTGGGGAAATAGCTAGGAGTGAAATGGTTAGATCCTATGGTAAGTATATGTTCACCTTTTAAAGTAATTGCCAAGTAGTTTTCTTAAATGGTTGTACCATTTTATAAGATTTTTTTTTATCAGTATAGGAGAGTTTCAGTTGCTCTATTTTCACCAGCACTGGATATGGTCAATCTTTTTTGATTTCAGCCTTTTAAAGAGTGATATCATGGTATCTCATTCTGATTTCAAATTCTCTACTGACTATCATGTACATCTTATAATCTCTTTGGTGAATTGGTTACTTAAATATTTCACTTCCCTTTTTATATCAAATTATTTTCTTCTTATTGAATCTTGAGAATTACTTACATATTTTGGAAACAAACCTTGTATCAAGATGTGATTTGCAAATGTTCCCTCCCTGTCTTTGGCTGTCTTTTCATTCTCTTTATGCTGTCTTAAAGGAAAGTTCTGAATTTTAATGAAGTCCAATTTATCAATTTTATCTTTTATAGATCTTTGCCTAACTCAAGTTTGCAAATTGTTCCCTATGCTTCCTTCTAGAAATTTTATAGGTTTAGGTTCTACACTTAGATCTATGATCCTTTTGAGTAAAAAAATTTATGTGGTGAGAGATTCAAATCAATGTTCATCTTTCTGGATGTGAATATTCAGTTGGCCCAGCACCATTTGTTGAAAACACTATTGTTTTCTTCACTGAACTGCCTTTTTGACTTTGTCAAAAATCAATTGATCATATGTGTATGGATCTATTTCTGGACTCTCCATTCTGCTCCATTGATTTGTTCATGTATTTTTAAAGCCATGGTATATTTTGTAACTTTTTACTCTCTAAGCACTCTGCGCACACCATTCCACCAGTCTCCCTTCTTCCAGGTAGTTCAACTGGACAACTCAGTTTAATTTTCTTTTAGTGAAATTTAGTCAAAATGAATTTAGCCTGTGATCTAAAATAGGTCTAAAGCTTCTCTCGACCCTTTGTTAATTTTGTTTTCCAGTTCTCATTTTTATTTGGTTTGTGGTTTTCAGAGGGGATGTGTGATGAAAATATCTTGACAGACTGTTTTCTATTGCATAAAAACCTATAGAAATTAGCATCAATCATCAAACTGCTCATGGTAGGGTGGGGAGTAACAATGGGAAAATGAAACAAAGAATGCAAAACAAACACCAAACCCTCTCTAAAGGAGTCCTGCTAATGACTGTGTCCATTTCTAAATTATATCTAATTTTTCTCTGTGCTCTGTTGTATACACAGAGGGAAATGGTTCCTTTTTTTTTCCCCCCCTGCTTTAGACCTGACATTAGGGGTTCTCGAAAGCAGAGGCAGGCCAGAAATCCCAGGGCCAGATCCAGTTGAGCCTGCTTGAGAACAGGGCTTTCTCAGGTAGGATTCCACTTGTAAATCTCAGCTGTCAAACTGTGATGAACAGAGCCTGAGAAGAGGGAAGAGTCAAGCCTCGGGGAGGAGTGAGGAGAGCATGTGTGTTGCACACTGTGAGGCAGGGAAGGTGGTTATCAGCCCTTTCAGAGGTCCAAGCTGATTGGTGAGCTCCTTGTTGATGCTAATGAAGCTATTTTTACCCTGATGGCTATATTATTCCCAGCAATTGTCATGGTTACACGGACAAAAGGAGAAGGCGAATGGTAAACTTTCTGAATAAAGGAGACAACATGAAACTGGAATCATTTAATCATTTATTCTAACAACAAAAACAGGTCCTTTCTAGGATAAGTTAATGAACTCTATTTTACCCCCGAGGCTATAATCCTCCACTAACATCAGTCTCCTCATCTGTTAAAATGAGGGGGTGGGACTAGATGATCTCTAAGGTCCCTGCCGGCACTGGAAGTTCTATGATTCTATGATTATTTCATCTATTTGTTTCTCAGTGACTGGAGGTTTTGCATTCACTATGTGTAGAAACAAAGGGGACTTTTCAATTGGGAAGTTTGAAATTTTATTTGTATCACAAGCTGGATTTCAAAAGACAGAGTTTTAATGAAAGGAATTGATCTCTAATTTATTTTGGACCACATACAGTCACCTGCCCATTTGATGACACATTGTGGGGGGTTGGCAGGAAAGTCCTAAAAAAAAAAAAAAAAAAATCTCGCTGGCCCTGTGCAATTTCAAATTCGTGAAGAGTTTGTTCTCCTCTCGAGGAGAATAACCTGATATTTGTACTAACTCCGATCCTCTTTCAAAACGATTCTCAAACACAATTTGGCAGAATGCATCAAGCTAAATGTGGTAGATGTGTCCTCACTTACCACTTGTCAAAGCTGGGCCTGATCGAGCCAGGATGCTCATCTCTGGCCTCGAGCAGACCCTATGGAGACATTAAAAGAATACATTAGGGTTCTTTCAGACAGGAATCCATAGGCAGATTGCTCAAGTTGTTATATATCTGGGCCAAAAACAGTTAGGACTTTATTGAACTCTATAGCCTTTTCATAGCGTAGAATTTATAGAGAATGATCATAATGCTAGAATCAACTACCTGAAAGTGTTAGCTCATTAATCCCCAATCTTCATTCAGAAAATCATCTAAATTTCTTCTAGTCCACATACCAGTAGGAAAAAGGCCCCAAACTTTACAGTTTATGTATACAGTGTTAGTCTCAGCATGGAGAAACTTCAGTAGCCTGGTTCTCAAGGAATTTACAATCTACTCGGAGAGAGAAGGGAAGATCTGGTTAGTGAGTGACAGCCAGTGCCCTTGGTGGAGGGCATGGGGATAGGATATAGGAAATGTTCATGTTTCAGGTGCTTACTGTGTACCAGGTACTGCACAGCATTCTCACTGTGAGATCCTATTATTTATGTTCTATGGATTAAAACACTGAGTCTCAGGGGATTAAAGAAAGATACCGCGGTTGCATATCTAGTAAACTTCCGATCAGAGGTTTGAATCCTGGTTCATCTGACACAAAGCCTGCCTTATTTTCTCAGCACCACGGACAGCAAACAGCTTTCCTTTCACCTGCTGATGCTTAGTAATTGATTGAGTTAATTAAAGTGTTGACTTAGAAAGTTTCTGAAAGGACATCTGCGATCAGAGGGAAGAAGAGTCGTGGTTTATTTGTGGTGCAGAGTGGATTCTCGAAATTTCTCATATTTGCCCTTGCATCTGCTAGGACGCACCTCAATTAATGGAGGAATGAAAAGAAAACTCCACTGAGTGTGCATGTTCAGGGAAAATTTCTTAGAAATCTGGGAGACCAGCCGGCCTTGACAGTTGGGAGGAATTTGGACAAGTGGACAGAGAGCAAACCAGTACTCCAAAAAGAGTTTGAGATGTGAAGCAACAAGAGAGCAGCTCTTTAAAGCAAAGCAGGGGTAATTTTTACGAGCCTGAGACATTTGCCTTCATGCCTGTGTTAACCAAGGGGGCGAAGGAACACAAGCAGATCGTTTAAACTGGTTCAAAGCCTTTTTGCATTTACCCTGCTTGAACAATCTCTCCGTGTTTCATTAGTTGCCAATAAGTTGCCTCTTTGTTTCTGTGTTTGGTTTTATGGATTCTATTGTTGGGCTGATGAGAGCACAGGGAAGCCATGTAATGACAAGGGGAAGCACTGGCTGGGGGAAAGAAAAAACACTTTGAAGTGGTGGGGCTCCCAGGCTGTGTCTGGGCAAAATGCCAGCTTTTCTGCAGCTGAAGAACTTGCCTTGGAAACAGCTGGCAATGGCCACAATTCACCTGTAATAAAGACAAGCAAGACGACCACTCAGCACCCTAATCAATGATTTAATAATTGTGTCAATGAAACAGATTATTTGGTGGACTCTGGGGGATTCAAGTTCCCTCTGCAGTTACATGCTGCCTTTGAGCGTGGTCTGGTCTTCCTCAACAGACTTCCCCATTTCCCTTGCGTATTTTATTTTAAGACTCTTCTGGTTACAACTTTTATAACAAAATATATTGTAACATCATATACTCCTTCGACTCATTGTTTATTGACGTTTGTGGAAGTGTCAGGAAATTCCAGCGAGCCAATAGAGCCTTTCCTCATTCCTTCTATCTAGGTTTGTAGAATCTGTCCCTGGTGGCAATATTGTCCCCTTGGGGGTCATAGAACCTCTTCTTTTCAAACAAGCTGCTGCTTCTCAGGATGTGTCACACTTTGGTCTGACAGAGGGGGTTCTGCCAGAAAGAGGATAATGTTAGGTTCCATTGCATTTTAGATTTTCTCTATCTTTTTCTCTGGGATACTATGAGTTGCTTCAAACTCAGATGAGGTGCTATCCAATCATAAGCTCCTACAGAGGTTTTGGATGACCTTTTCCACCCTACTTAACAGTAGTCAAATGAATAGACGCCATAAAATGTCAGGACACTGATTTTTGGCTTGTCCTGGAACACACAGTGGGCTGACATGTGGCAGTGCAGGATGGCTGGTGGTCATGGCCCCTTGCATGAGCACGTTTCTGCTAGCTCCCCTTCATGGGGTTTTCATATGGTTTTCCACTGTATCTTCTTCATCTCACTCAAAATGATTAAATTGACTATCCTCTAAGCTCTCACATGTCAGTTAGACCTAGTAGGTTTTAGGGAACTGAGCATTAATGATACTGAGTCAGTTAGAATTAGGTCTTCCCTGGTGGTGAACCTAACATGACATTGACTTTTATGAGGAAAAAAAGGGTGGGCTATGTCATTGTATAAGCAGCTCTTAAAGCTTGTTGGTCCGTAGGCAATATCTCAGACAGGGCCTCAGATAGGTTTAAACAAAATTGGGACTTTCCCCCCACCAGCAAGGTAAACAGGCTTAACATTTTATAAAGAATCTGCTCTGGGTCCCCGTCTAAAAGCCAGGTCCCAGTTATTTGTTAAGCATATGCCAAACTCCTGCCGTGCTGGGATCAGACTGCCTGGCCCCGATTGTTGGTGATTCCCTTTATAATTTGAGCTTTTTTTTTTTTTTTTTTTTGGTGTCTGTTATTTTGAACTGTGGACCCCAGTGCCCATTTGGAGGCAAACAGAAAAGCCCCACTCAACATTCTGATATGTTTAATGGCCCCAGGCAAGTTTTCCGTATGTGGAAATACACTTGTGTTGTATTATTTTAAAAAACACCTCTCTGCTGTCACTCTCCTTATCCCTGGTTTATCCCGAGCTCCATTAATTAAGAGCCTAATCTGTGAGAATATTGTGGCCCTTTTAAGAGTATATGCATTTTAATCGATTTGCTTAAGGCCCAAAAAAGATTCAAGACACAAAAGACTGAGTCGATAATGGTGGGATTTCAGGCAGCATGACAAGCATTGAGGGATATACTTATGGCCAGAGGCCCTGCCTGACTCCATTCAAATTTCACAAAACAGACAGTTGTCTCTCCATAAGCAAATGAACAATATTCTTTTCTTCCTTTTTTCCTTTCATAATTTTGACATAAACTATGCAGGGGAAAGCAGGTACTGGCTGGTAGTATCCATTATGTATGGGGGCCAATTTTATTAAGGATCTAGGAAATCCCTCCCTTGGTGGCATATTTAGAAAGTACTATTGGCATCCCGTCCCTCTGTGTTACCAATGAATGACATGTCAATGTCTTGATGCCTGATCTTAATTATTCACTCTCTGCCATTTCCAGAGCCCTGAGATGACTTTCGTCTGTGCTGACACATGGAATACAGCAAAGAGCATTAGTGGATTCCAAATATGACTATGAGAACAGAGAAGAGAAATTTTATGTGTATGTATATGTAGATCTATAATATACACACACACACACATATCTATACACATACATATCAGTATATGGATATATACATATATGCATATATGTGTATCTGTAGATAGATATAGATGTATCAATAGCTATATATAGACATAAAGGTTGATCCACAAAATCAATTTAGTGGCATGCAGCACGTATGATGAAAGCACCATCTCATTCATACATGCAAGAAACCACAGTGACTTTTTTTTCCTGACCATTCCCCGAAGAGCACACTGGAGTATTCAAATGTTACCTATTAATATTTATGCAATGTTTCCTATTATATAATTTGTAGAGTATTCCTGTGAGGATAAAATAAAACAATAGATATGAAAATAGATATGATCTTGAAGATCATAAATTGTAAACTGAAAAATATATTTCATCATAATTACGACAATGCTTCAGCATAAATATGACTATATTTTCATGTTAACAATTTGGTTTCAAGTTCTGGATTATGACTTCCTAGGTGGCACAGCTGACGTTCGTGGATTTTCACAGTGAGTGCCAGACATGGCACAATCATCAAAAAGGTACAAACACAGTGATGCAGAAGGAGCAATGAATGCCAAGGAGATTGAGTTTTATTCCCAGCTTGCTGGGAACAAATCTTAGGCCTTGGGCAAATCATTTAACCTCACCAAGTCTTTGCATCCTTATCTTTAAAACGAAGGGGTAGCTCAGCCAATATCCCATCCAGATTCAATTTTCAGGATCCTTGGTTAACCTTTTAAAAAAAAAAAAAAAAGAAAAAGAAAAAGATAAAAAACAACGCAGGAAACTTCTCAACGGGGAAAGTTACCAAGTGTTTCCTCCTACCACAGTAATTAGCTTTGGTCCAAGTCCCACAACAGGTTAGGTTGTAAGAATTTGGCAAAACTGAAATATTTTCCAGAAATTATCTTAATGCCAAGAGACTATTATCAGCTGTATTGCTGTCAGGACATTATAATGTGTGAGATGATCCAGTTTTCTTAAAAAAAGATAAGAACACAAACAAAAACAAAAGTGTGGGTGAAATCTTGTGCTGATTTGAATTTTTAGTGTCTATCTGATTTGTCTGACTACAAAAAAGTAGTCAAGGAAAATTGTTTTCTTTTACTTTATTCCTACCTTTCCTTCCTTCCTTCAAGAGCCCTGCTCCATACAGAAAAAAACAGGGTCAATAGAATCAATATTTGTAGCTAATTTGGATGGTATGGGCCGTTTCAATGGGTTGTCAATAAGCTTTTGGGAACCTTTCTTAGACATTCTCATCTTTTGAAGAAAAAGGGAGGGGATAGAAAGAAATTACAGCAGGAAACCCATCTTCAGTGATCTCCTGGCAGAAAGCCACAGCATTCCTCCATTAAGTGCCCGTATTCTGCACCCAAACTCTGCCAATGTTTGATTTTCCTCTGATATGGTGACATTCTGTAAACAGTTTGTAGCCTTTGTAATTTCTCCATTTTAATTTTAACTGCATTGATAAATTAACTGGATTAAACTAGTTATGGGAAAACAGATGCAAACATCTCTGAAGGTCTTAATAGTACGGTGATATTTGATCAATAATCTGAAGCCAGTGAAAGAACAAGCTCCCCTTCACTTCTATGTTGGTGAAAAGCAATCCAGGCTGAGGGAGGAGTAAGTGCAAAGGCCTTGGGGCATTTCTTGAGGCCAGAGAGTGCCTGGTTGGAGAAAGAGCAAGAATACCAAAATGCCTGGTCACAGGGAGGGAGCAGAGGGTAGTGGATGACATGAAGGGTGAAGACAGTAGGACTTGGTAGGCCATTGTCCTGAAATCGGGACTCATTGGAAGATGTGGGCAGAGGAATGACTTGAACCAAGTGATGTCGAACAGAGCATCTCTGGCAGTCAACAGCGCTCTTAGGAGGCAATTACAATAATCTAGGTTATGGGTGAGGGTACCTTGGAACAGGTGGTAGTGGAGGAGATGGTGAACAGTAGTCTGGATCAATTCTGACAGGAGAGCTGACATATTCTGTTGATGGATAAAATCAGGGGTAAGAGCGAAAGGGAGAAGTCCCAGATGACTCAGAGGTGATGGCCTGAGAAACAAACTATGGAGTGGCTGTCAACGGAGATGAAAGGATCAGGAATTTGTGGACCAAAGTTTTTGACACCCACACGAGAAAGAAATTTCTGTAAGCCCTTAATCAGTACACTTGTACTGGGTAGCTATTTTCATTCATATTTAAATTCAAGAGAGAAGTTTAGGAGATCGAAAAAAAATCTAGGTTTAGCCCATTCTCTTGGTTTTAATTGTTCAATTTATTTAGATAGCTAGTCGATATGTACTCTAATCTCTTACACATTAGAAGCTAGGTACTAAGTGCTGTGAGAGACAGGAAAATGTTTACATGAGAACTATACTATCAGCATTCATATAACCTAATCGCAAATGGAAGTATGTGTCATTAGCACAAGTAAGGTGTCATGGTGTTTGTGTACACCAAAGTGATTTTGAGGTGTTCACACGTGAGACAGCTTTAAAAAGAGGTTGGCCTTTACATTCCAGAAGGGAAGGTCTTTATATCATCAACTCCAGAAAGACTATTGAAGGGGAAAGGAATTTTCTTATTTGACTTTTGCAAATTTACTGCAGGGAATCTGGGAGAATAATCTTGACCAGTCTTTGGCTTGACCAGTCTTTCTTAAGAGGTTTTGGGAATTAAGCTCTAAGGCTCGTTGTATGTAATTAATTTACTTATCTCACATGCATCTAGAATGCAACTAACTATGTACCACCGGTGGGAGAATTGAGAAAATTTGTTCTGTGGTTGAAAAAAGTCTGATCTAGTCTATATGGGTCCTAAATTCAAAGTTATATTTAACGAGTATAGTATATCTCACCTTCTGGTCAAACTTTCATATCTAACCCAGAAAGCAAATAAGATGAGTGGTACACACCTGATGTCTGCTGAGCTCAACATCAGGTAAGAGGCTGTAGAGATAAGTGAAAATGGCAAAAGAAAGAAAAGAAATTGCTCTTACCCTTGAGGCTCACATAATCTAATTGGGAAGACAAACACAAGGACAAGTACATGAGAACAGCTTTATAGCACAGTCTAAATATTGACCGGTGATATCATAGTCTGAGTGTGGACAAAAGGTAGGGTGGTAATTTGTGTCGAGGAATAATCGAGGTTGGCCGGGTTGAAGCAGAGAGGACATCCTTGAGGGTCTGACTCTTAAGAAAATATTGGCAAGTCATTGATTAGTCAATTAAAAAAACCTGACATTTGAGCATGGATTTTATGAGCTAAGCAACTGAGCCTTTATGGGAATGCTGATATTCAGATGGCTTTCCATGATTTTCAGAATAAATCTTCATGTACGGAAATCTTTGCTTTACTCATATATGTGTTTCTCAAGCCTGTTGCATTTTCCTCTCCCAAAGACTGACATCTGTCTAATACTTAAGTTGTGAAAAACATCCCCTTTGATAGACTCTTCTGTTGACAGCTACAAAATTTCTTTGTGGCGATCACTGGGGGCTGCCTGCTCAAAATGAGCACTCCAATAGACGAAAACTTGGAAGGCGACGCAGGCTCCCACGAAAAGGCAAATTCCTCACCCCAGTGTGTGGATAACTGTGTGATAAAGCTTTTTTGGCTTTTAGGATGTAGGACCTGGACTCAGCAGGGCGTATGATCGTCAGAGAGTTCCATGCCAGTCTAGAAATCTCCGAACACACCGAAGACAGCAAGAAATGACAGTGTACTTTCCCAGGACCCCTCGGTGCAGTATGTTGCCGAAACCAGCATTTTGCAATGACAACATCTTGGGGTTAGGTGTGAGAGGGCAGGTACTGCCGCAGGTGGAGGAGGCAAGGTCGTTAGGCTTTCTGAAGGCATGTCGAGGGAGGCAGCAAGAACGAGACAGCGCCCCGTGCTACCTGCGCACAGCACACTGAAATATCACATAAGCGATGCAGAGCATTTAATGAGTCGGGACTGAAAACTTTAATTAGCTTGTAGGGCTTTTTATTATTTTATTTTTTGTTCATTATATTTTCTGCTCAGTCTCTGTGGATGTTCTGCATTTTCATCATCAAATGACTGGCTGGCTATTTTTGTCAAACAAGAAGCCTGAAACCATCAAGTCTGAGTGCGGAGACGGTCTGCCCGCTCTGTCAACAGGATGAAAGTGAGTCTCGGGCTTTTTTAATTACAAGGATAACATGTTCGCTCATCTAATAATGAAGATGGTTAGCAATTTTAAATTTTAATAATCAATTACTGAAAGTAATTCTCCATTAAACCACAAGAGAGCCATTAAATCTCAAAAGATGGAACATGCTGTATGTAACAGTAGCAAATTTTCTATTTTTAAATATCATTAGGGAATATCTGATTGTTTCATTTCTCTGCATTTCTTTTACCTTTTTCCTCATGCAGACCATCTCATTTTCCGCAGGAAGACAGCACATGATCTTATAAATAATAAAAGAAAACCCTTGCAAGACTTGATCCAGGGGTGTGAAATATGTGCTAAGAATGTAATTTATTTCAGTCTGGGATATTTTGACTGAATAATAAGGAAGGTGACTAATTAATATTATACTATGCTGTGGGCAAGGCAGCACAGTGGGCTAATCCCTGCTCTCTTCACCTCTGGAGACCCACGTTCAAATCTTAGAAGAGTCACCATCGCAGAGCCCGGCACGGGGGATGGGAGGGAATGGTGTCAGCTGTCTTTTCCTGGCTGTGGAGACCCCCGTCCATATTCTAAAACCACCCTGAACATCAGCCTCTGCTCTGAGGAGACAAGGGAAAAGACAAATGATTGCTACTTGGCTGTGACAATTTGGCCAACTTATATGTCAGGGGGAGAGAGCTCCGTGACAGCCTCAGCTGTCCTGGCTCTAGCCTGCTTTAAGCCAGCGTGCTTGAATCCCCCACTTAAACACTTGGAAATAGATGGAGTCAAAAGAAAGGTGTGTGTGTGTGTGTGTGTTTGTGTGTGTGTTAATGTGTGTGTGTGTTCAGGTAAGATATTAGCTAGGGGTGGGGGCACAGTAACGAGATGGCCACAAAATAATGATTAGTTAGAATCAAATTAGCCTAGGTCTCCATTAGAAGCAGCTGATTCCCTTTCGGCAGGATCCGAAGCTCAAAGAGCAGAAAGGTACTGTGCTTTATTTCTAAGGCATCTGATGAACTTTCAGACAATGGGAAGGCCACTTAGAGTCTAACCAGTAGGCACTACATTCTGCACTAGCCCCCACCAAACTCCATGTGGTCTGTGGGAGGCAAGGGAGTGGGCTGACCCGAGCACCAGCAGCCACATGGCTGGAGATGAGCTTCTTAACTACCTAGATGGTGTTTCTGATGGGAGCTGTGCCTGTGCTTTCAAACTGTGCTGGCTTTCCGGGGTGCTGGCAGTCCTGGGCTCCCTTAGAAAGGGATAAAACAGAAACTCTGCCAAGCCAGCAGGTTGGGGGATTTCATGGCATGGGTAATTAAGAGCAGCTCCTGTGTACTTGTTCACTGGACATTTTCTGGATATTGTCTGGATATTGGGGATGGTGGAGAGTGTCTGGATAGTGGGGGGCTCCTGTTGCTCTCTCTCTCTGCTACTTGGACTTTGTCATTAGAACCATGAGCAGGGAGAAGCTGGTTTAGTGGGGAGAGTGGATTGCTGGTTCTCAACCTCAGGAACTCCCCCCGGGTGACATTCACGACTGGCCCCTGCATGCGGAAAGCAAGGAAAGAAGGAGGAAGGGGACAGGCCACTCCAGGTGGTAGAGGGCAGTTTTCGTAAGTAAGGGCGCTTCCATATGAGGAAGCTGTGCAAAAATGAGATTTCTGTACCCACCTTGCAGAATCGTAGTTTATAGAGAGGACTTAATGGGGTTCAGTCATGTACCCAGTTCAGACGGTCTCAGCGACACGTTACTCTCAGTCAGGGCTGTGTCCTTGGAGTGGCTCCTAGTGTGGGAATGGTGGGTGGGGGGTAAGGAGCCTCTGCTCTGATTGCCTGGACACAGTCCAAATGTCGGGGGGGCGGTGCTCAAGTCCTCTCAATGATCTCCTCCAGCAGGAAAATGTAATCCACATTGGAGAATTATATCTGAGAAGTGACTTAGAGGGAAGAATAAAAAATCTGTTAAATGTTTTGGTTCTAATGTGAATCCCAATTATCTAGCTCTGATGACAAATCCATAGTCTACCTATGTACTATTGGTACATGTATACAGGGTGTGAGTGATAATATAATTTTTTAAGATTTCATTTATTTACTTGAGAGACAGAGAGAGTGTGTGAGCACAAATGCGGGGAAGGGCAGAGGGAAAGGGAGAAGCAAACTCCATGCTGAGCAGGGAGCTTAACTCAGGGCTTGATCCCAGGACCCCGAGATCATGCCCAGAGCTGAAGGCAGACACTTAAATGACTGAGCCACCCAGGTGCCCCAATAGTGATAATATTTTATTGAACTTTGACACGTGTTTTTGCTTTCCCAGATCACCAATCATGGGTTATTATGAGTGGACTATTATGAACTATTGTGATTATTAGGAGGGGCCACATCTTATATTTCCTCAGAAAAGCCTAGCACTGTTGCGTGACTGTGGCATCCTATGGAGAACTTCAATCTTTGGTTATAGATCTAAGAGCTCCTGGCTTCACAGCCCCAAAAGCTCTCCTTGAAATGATCCATATATGTTTAAACTGGAGCAGAGAGACCCTTCACCTCTGCATGACATAGGCAGATTTTGAGAACCAGAACTCCTTTTGGCAGTCACATCTGTAACCGCTGTGGAATGAAATCCACTTCAGTGGGTAGTTCTGCTTGATATCCTAGTGCATTCTTACGTATTCTTCCAGATCTCATTTTCTGCAGAATCCAATCTGGTCCTTTAAAAAGGCATAGAATAGACTACTGGGTATTTACCCTAAAGAAGCAAATGTAGTGATCCAAAGGGGCACATGCACCCAAATGTTTATAGTAGCAATGTCCACAATAGCCAAACTATGGAAAGAACCTAGATGTCCATTAACAGAATGGATAAAGAAGATGTGGTGTATATCTACAATGGAATACTATGCAGCCATCAAAAGAAACAAAATCTTGCCATTTGCAACGACATGGATGAAACTAGAGGGTATCATGTTAAGTGAAATAAGTTAATCAGAGAAAGACAATTATCGTATGATCTCTCTGATATGAGGAATTTGAGAGGCAGGGCTGGGTCTCGTGGGTGGTAGGTAAGGAAAAGATGAAAGAAGATGGGATTGGGAGGGAGACAAACCACAAGAGAATCTTAATCTGATGAAACAAACTGAGGGTTGCTGGGGGTTGGGAGGGGTAAGGATAGGATGGCTGGGTTAAGGACATTGGGGAGGGTATGTGCTATGGCAAGTGCTGTGAAGTGTGTAAGCCTGACGATTCACAGACCTGTACCCCTGGGGCAAATAATACATTATATGTTAATAAAATTTTGTTTAAGTTAAAAAAATAAAAGGGCACAGAATAGGAAGCATTTTTAAAAAATTTCAAATCTATATTTAGAGACAAATTACAGCTCCTGATACTGTAGTTTGGCAAAGCTGCTGTCTGGGGGGCATGTGTGTTACTTCTGTGATGGGGGTAAAAATACAATGACCCAAGAGAGAATCTAGCTTCCTGCTGTCTGCTAGCTTTGTGTGGGCTGCTTTAGACTGGTCCCCAGGGTGTATGCAGGTAAGCGAGGAATATACATTGAGTCTTCAGCAGTTTGGTTTGGAGGTCGGGCTGCAGATTCTCTCCCTTAGGAATCTTTACTACTTCACAGTGGGAGAGAGTCAACTCTTAGTGGCTTCCCTAAGGAATCTCTGATACTCCACAGACAGCTGGCGGGAAAGGAAGATGCCGAATCCTGCTTCCCTTCCCAGTGGTGTTTGCGTCGTTCCCTGGAAGGAGGAAAAAGTCATCCCTGGCATCAGTGAAGGCAAGAGTCTCTCCACAGAGAAGACGGCAAAGTCAGCAGAGCGTCACTCCGGGAAATTCTGCTTGCAGAGAAGCAGAGAACAGCATAAGGGCAGAGCCTAATGGAGGCGAATCTAGCACCCAGTGGAGAGATGGGCAATCAGCTCACCTTGCTGGAAGGCTCAAGGCTAGAGTCATAGAAAGTTAGGGGAAACATTTAGGAATACTCTAGATGTGGGCTCCCAGAGGACAGATAAGAATCGGAAAGACTGGTGAAGATCAGAGAGGCCGAGAGCAGCCTTACTTACACCAAAACTGAGGACCTTGGATTCGAAGCCCTCGTCTGCTGCACTGTGAGGTTGTGTCCCATGAGGTGGATGTTCTTCAAACGGGCGAGAGTGTGATGTGGTGGTGATGGTGTGGATTTTGGTGTCAAACAGCGCTGGGTTTGAGTTCCACCTCGGCCACTTACTGGCTGTGTGACTTTTGGCAATTTATTTAACCTCTTTAAGACTCCTTTTCTTTATCTGTCAAAGGGAGTCAGTAGGACAGGGTTTCTCAACTTTGGCCCTATTGACATGCGGGACTGGATAATTCTTTGTTGTGTGGACTGCCCGGCACTGAACGCTGTTGAACAGTATTCCTGGCCTCTACCCACTAGAGGCTAATATCAAAATCCCTCCCCTTCAAGTGCTGGCAGCCCAAACTGACTCCAGACATTGCAAAATGTCCCATGGGGTCAAAATAGTTCTAGCTGAGAACCATGGCAATAGAGTGATAATGGGAATAATGAAATTCTAGTAAAGCCCTTGGCATTGGCATCTGGCATGTAAAAATTGCTCAATAGATATTAGGTATTAATTTTACCCATTGATGAAAATGTGAGCAGTTTTTTTTATTAGATACTAAATAACACCATTATTAGGGGATACTATTTACTCTCTCAGACCATGTGTGACTATTCTAAGTCCAGAGTTTGAACTGGCCTTGCTGTTGTTGCTTTGAATGAGGGAAAGCAGGTTTAAAGAAAGGCATTTTTTTTTTCCTACGTTCACATTCTCAGTTTATGTACGCTGTG
Organism: Neogale vison; assembly: GCF_020171115.1. Lineage (NCBI taxonomy): Eukaryota > Metazoa > Chordata > Mammalia > Carnivora > Mustelidae > Neogale > Neogale vison. The sequence continues at coordinate 61,520,259 of NC_058093.1, read as the reverse complement.
CAGATACTCTCACAGCTCACCTGGTAGAGGCTTTGCAAAACTGTAGCTGCATGATTAATTGATTAAACATTGCAGTGTTCATAGCATGTTCTGAGGGAACAATTACAAGTTCCCCAATGTAATACACATCTCGATCTTGAGTAGCTGACCACTATATTCTTATTTGGAAAGACATTCTGACAGTTATATGCAGGTTTCTATTAAAAATGTGTTTATATTGTTTCTGAACCATGGAATATTCACTTGTTTTGTTGACATAATCTGAAGAAGAAGGATGATATTCATTTCATCCCAGCTTGTTTGGCTATTATTTGATAGCATGTACAACAATATAATCAGTCAAAATGAAATTCTAGCTTCTTCTTGAATTCAGTGATTAAAAACAAACCATATAGGATAAGCCAATGAGTCTTGGTTTCACATCAAACTCCCACAATTTTCTCGGCAAAAGCAAACTTCAGTGGGCTTGTAAGAATAGGCACGCGTAACCAAGGCAATTTCTTCCTGCATTAATCTTAAACTCTTCGAAAGTCATCAAGGTTTTATTTTCTTGGCTCCAGATTGAATTGTTGAATTTTGCAGAAGGCATTACAAGTTACACAAGGGAGATTCCACTGAAACGAAGGACACAGTTGCCATTAAGACATTAAAGAGGGTGGAGAAAAAGCTAAAGAATATATATGCATATATGTATTTATTAAAGAAAACTTGGGGCTAGGAATGACCACCTTTCAACTTGCATTGGAAATATTTGAGTTTGATTTTCTCATTTAATTTGTTTAGAGTGAAACTCATGGAGTAACTTATGGAATAGTGATTTGACAGGTACTTTGGGCAAACACTTTGGACAAAGAGTATCTTAGAATTAGATTTTTGTAAACTATAGGAAACGAACTGAGCGTTGCTGGAGGGGAGGTAGGTGTGGGGATGGGGTAATTGGGTGATAAGCATTATGGAGGGCACGTGATGTGATGAGCACTGGGTGTTATATGCAACTGATAAATTATTGAACACTACATCTGAAAGCAATGAGGTACTATATGTTGGCTAATTGGATTTAAATAAAAAAAGTAAGCACATACACACACGCAAGAATTAGATATTATTTTCTAATGTGTGAAAGTAATGTGAAGAACCAAATCAAAACAAATTGTTTTTTATTTTAATTTAAATCTGTGTTGCATGATCTGAGTCCATCTGTCAAACACCCTCCCTCAACTTTCTGGCTCTTGTTTCTACTATAACTTTATCAGCCTCAAATATACATTCTCATGCTCTCTTATGTTTTCTCTTTGGACATCCATCTTCATTACTTCTTTGGTGTTTTGGATCAAAGCCCATCCTTTCAATTGTCTTTTCTAGTTACACCTGGGTACACTGATACATGCCTTTATTCCACATCTCCTCATTACTTACGTGGATGATTTTTACTATATTATTTTGCACTGGTTTTTATATCGGTTACCTATGTTTCTTATCTTTCCAAGTAGATTGTTGTATCATGGAAAACATAGACCGTCTGTGACTTTTATTTTTCTCAAACTACCATCAAGGTGTTTTGAATATATCATAAGTATGTGTTGGATGAATTAATGAATGCTGTACATTAATGAATGTTGGATGAATTAAAAATGAGTTTTATGGAGGGCCTCTTATTTAAATGCTTAACATTATATGATGAATCTATTTAATAACAAATAACAACATCATAAATACCACTTAATCAGAATGATGTACTAGTTTAATCTAGTCTAATTTTCATTTTACAGATAGAGATACTGAAAGGACAAATGACTCAATTGGTATAAACTCAGTGATCCTGCCAGAAGGATATTCCCACCCACAGCCCCCAGTTTTCACCTCTAAGTGCCATTAGTTAAATATTGCCAGTGGAAAGGCACATTGATCTAAAACAAATATGGGGGGGGGCTCCTGAGGGACATAGTCAGTTAAGTGTCCAACTCTTGATTTCAACTCAGGTCGTGATCTCACGTTCCTGAGATGGAGCCCCATGTTGAGCCTGGCACTCAGAGGGAATTCTGCTTTAGAATTTCTTTCTCTCCCTTCAACGGATGAATGGATAAGGAAGATGTGGTGCATATACACTATGGAGTATTATGCCTCCATCAGAAAGGACGAATACCCAACTTTTGTAGCAACATGGACGGGACTGGAAGAGATTATGCTGGGTGAAATAAGTCAAGCAGAGAGAGTCAATTATCATATGGTTTCACTTATTTGTGGAGCATAACAAATAGCATGGAGGACGTGGGGAGATAGAGAGGAGAAGGGAGTTGGGGGAAATTGGAAGGGGAGGTGGACCATGAGAGACTATGGACTCTGAAAAACACTCTGAGGGGTTTGAAGAGGCGGGGGGTGGGAGGTCGGGGTACCAGGTGGTGGGTATTATAGAGGGCACGGATTGCATGGAGCACTGGGTGTGGTGCAAAAATAATGAATACTGTTATGCTGAAAAAAAAAAAAAAGAGGCCACTTATCACTCCATCTCCTACTCAGGATGGCATATCTAAACAGAGTAAATGAGTGACATTTGTGTAGCGACAATCTGGAATGTTGTCTGGTGGTTCTTATGGTTTAGAAGACAGCCCACCCCAGCCTTGCAGAGCTCTAAAAACTGAGCAGAATGACGGGTCCTAGGATTGGCTGGGACAGAGGAGAAGACAATACAAGCATGGGAATGTTCAGAAAATAGTTATTGGCTCTGGTGCAGGAGCTACGTGCCTGGCCCAGAGGCAGTTATTTGAGTTAGAAACATTGACTTAAGGGCGCCTGGGTGGCTCAGTGAGTAAAGCTTCTGCCTTTGGCTCGGGTCATGATTGGGTCATGATCGCAGGGTCTAGGGATCGAGCCCTGCGTTGGGCTCTCTGCTCAGCGAGGAGCCTGCTTCCCTCTCTCTCTTTGCCTGCCTCACTGCCTACTTGTGATCTCTGTCAAATAAATAAATAAATAACAATCGTTTAAAAAAAAAAAAAAAGAACTTCTTTCCCTCTCTCTATGTGCTCCCCCCGCCTCTTGTACATGTGGTCTCTCTCTCCCTCTCGAATAAATAAATAAACTTAAAAAAAAAGATATATATATTATGTATGTATATATATATAATGGTGTCAGGTTACCTTGCCCTTTGCTAATAGGCAACATAGAGCATGCTGCAGTTAAGCTCATGCTTCAGACAAGCATACAGGTTGTAGATCAAGGACTGACTCTGCCACTCCTTAGCCCAAAGAACTCAGTTGAGAAACGTACACTCCCAAGCTTGATTATTCATCTGTAAAATGGGACTAATAGTCTTATGAATTTCAAAGTACCAAACACATCTGATATAGTTTGCATGGCATATAAAAAGCTATTAGTGATTGTTCCTACAATTGTTAATACTTTAGGGCTATATAATTTAAAAGGAATTTCCAATTATATTCATTTAAGGTGCTTTATAGATTTACATATGGATATCAATCCATATATTTTATAGTACACTTTTAGAAATGTGTATCTTTCTGTGCTACTTTGTTAGTATCTCTGGGAAAATTTTTTCCTAATTAGAGTTTTCTCTAAATTACCTTGAGAAAGAAATTCTTCTGAGTTTTCAGTTTAGGTAATTTTGCCACTATAGGTACTTTTGTTTTCATTTTTAGGAGAACTCTCATGATCTTCACTTTAAAAATAGCTGTCAACATTTTAAAATTGCTTAATAGTTTTAGTCACATATCTCCTTGCAGAGCTAGCTTTTTCTTTCAAAAAGTGAAATGATGTAAAATACTACTGAGATAAATTGCTTGTTTTAGTTTTATATGGCACAATATTCTATAGCTTCTTCTTTTAAAACCATAGGTTGAATATAAAATTCACATGAGGACAAAACTGTACATTTCTTATTTTAATTTCATATCTTACCTGTTTTAATTTCAACCCACACCCCTTTTCTCAAATGATTGGAAAAAAATAACTTTCTGGAAAATGTGTTACATACTATCAATTTTTTAAAGCATTTGCTATTATCTAAAATCAAACTAGCACAAATGTCTTTTCTTGGTCACAAGCAGATTTGAAATATGGCTGTACCAGGGCAAACTCCAAGTACCTACTCTACATAAATTGATCTCCCAAAGGAAAATGCATTATGCTTATAATTGAAGTTATCATTTCTAATACCACCATTAATGCTGATTGAATCTTGAATTTGTGTTGGGATCATTTATTTGAAGACACTATATCTCTTAAAAATTCATGTCAAGTACACCCTATAAAGGTTAATCTACAGTCTTGGAGCTATTTCTTAGGCTTTGGCAACCTGGAGAAGGTCAGATTATGAATCTATGCAAAAATAAGAGCCTATGTTTTTAATGGGTTGAGAGCAATATCTATTTTATAAAATGATAGGGATAGGTAAGTTAGATTAAGGTTTTAGTTTTTTAAATATAAAGATTGGTAGATTTGTTCACAATATCATTCTTTTTAAAATTCATTTTATTTTGTTAAAATTAGAATTTTTACTTTAAAGGCATCTCTCCTACTCTATGTATGGTGAGTTTGGGAATAAGTAAACTCCTCCAACCAGTCCATTTCTTTGTCTCTCTCTTCCTGTTTTGTTTACCCCTTTTCCTAGGTAGGTCAGTGCGCCATCACTATCTACCCAGTTCCTATATTTAGAAACTCTGGGGGAGAGTCGCTCACAATGACTTTTTTTCTCCCCTTTTGCCATATCCAGTCAATCTCTGAATGCTGTATATATCCTCTCAAAAACAGCTACAGAAGGTAAGGAAAGCATTGAAATCTTTTTATTCTCCCTCTCATTGTTTTAGTACAAGTAACAGCTGCCTAACCATTAGGCTGAACCATATGAAATTGATATTTTTGTCAGACCAAAAAACCCATATATATTCATAATTTGTGTATTTCAACCTAAATAATTCCCCTCCACAACTCCTTGGTTTCCACTGCAGTAGAGAACTCTTTCAGAAACATAGATCTGATTATATATCATACTTGTTAATCTCCTTGAATGGGTTTCTATTGTTCCCACGATAATTCCCAAATTCCTTTCCATGACCTACAATGTCCTTCATGAGCCAGTCTCTACTGATTTCTCTTACATCATTTTTTGCAGCTTTCCACCCCTTGCAATTTTGCTCATCTTGTCTCTGTTCTTGTGTACATATTGGTTCCTTATGTGGTCTGTCTTCACTGCCTCTTTAGTTGGCTGAATCCAGTTCATCATTTCAATTTCAAATTATCCACCAGTTTTTTTAACCCCTGGATCTGCATTAGAAGATTTCTGAAGTGTCTTGGTAGCACTCCCACACTGTATTTAATTTCGTATTTGTTTCTTCTTCTTCTTTTCACAACAGCTCTATGAAGGAGAGGGCCATGTTTTTTGGTCGATACCTGGGCTTCTAGTGCTAATGCATTATAAGCATTCAGTATATTCTTGGGGGATGCCTGGGTAGCTCAGTTGGTTAAGCGTCTGCTTTCAGCTCCAGTCAGATCTGAGAGTCCTGGAACCCGGTCCATCCTTGCTCAGTGGGGAGTCTCCTTCTCCCTCTGCCTGCTGCTCCCCTTGTTTGTTCTCTTTCTTTCTCTCCGATAAATAAGTAAGTAAGTAAATAATAATCAAGTAAGTAAGTAAGTAAGTAAATAAATAAATAAAATACCTTCTTGGGCAATTACTCATTCTTTCAAGTTAGCCTCAGTTTGCATGTAGCAAAGATGAGGCTAACTTATAGGAGGGGGTCGTGAGACTGCATGACGATAGTTGCGTAAGAGGACTTTGGGGCAGGCTATTATTTTATTGTATTTCCCTTCTCCATCTACTCCCTTAGTATTTGTTTCCTTTCATTTGAGAGCTTTATTTTCTTGCCGGTAAAGGAGAGATTTGCCGCGGGATGTACAGAGGATAGAAGAAGATGGGAAACGAGATGGAGTCAAATTTCCAGTCCTTCTGCCGACTCACCCACCTGAGACTGGGTTTAGGCAACAATATAGAAAGAAGCAGAAATGGTGGGACTCCTCTGTATTCTTTTTAGGGCACACAGTTTGGAAGGAGGCCCTTTTGCTCTCTTAAATGAGACCCAGTGCTTTGTGACTCTCAGAGGATTGGGGCCTTGAGTTTGCCAGGCTGAGGTTATAGGGATTTATTGTGAGATGACACCTGGCAGTAAGGAAGGCAGCATTTATCTCTGGGGAATAGAGAACAGTAAATGGAACAATAAATGTAAATGTAACATGCCAGCCTTTGCGGAGACTAGAACTAGATTTAGGAATCTCTAAGAACCTTGTCTTATGGGTCTTCGCTTTTGTATTCTTCTATTAATGGCACTCCCAAGCCATTCCCAAGGTTGTTTTTGTTTCTGTTTCCTCTTCTCCCGCCTCCCCTTGCTGCTAGCTGCTTTACTTACTACTCTGTGTGTCCTTTTATCATAGCTTTTATCTATTCAAAACATCTATTCATAGCTGAAATTGTCTTTATTATACTTGGATGATAAGACTACATAAGAAACCAGCTCATTATTTGACTTCAAACTTAATTTCTGATCCAGTGTCTTTGGAAGCATTACTTGTGTTTCCTCCTTTATTCATTCAGTTAATTTGTTCAACAGATATTCAATGAGCATCTCCTGCATGTTAGGCATCTTTTTAGTACTCTTGATAATGCCTAGATACTATAGACATAAACGTCTATAGTATCTCAAGATACTTATATTCTAGCAACATTCAAATGATCACAACTTAATATTAGAATTGGAGAAAAGACTGAGGCTGGGGTAGATTTCCAGGAGTTAGCAGGGAGACAATAGGTTCCAAGTGATCGGTGAAGTAAGGGATGAGGACATGGAAGTCTTGTTTTTAGGGCTCCTTAAGGCAACTACATGCTTTCCTTCTGTCCATTCAGTGCTAAGAGCCTTCTCTTTTGTCTTACCTCTAAGAACACAATACATACCTTGTACTTCTTCTCCCATCAGACTGTCCTCTCGTGTGTCCCACTGTCATGTAGAACCCTGCATTCTCTAGGCCACCGGCAGTTTACAAAGTGAATGTAAGGGCTGTAGAAAGCTCATGAGTTAATGGGTACTCTGTCCAGATATTGTGTTGGAATTTCACAGGGAGTTTCTATCATCTTTACCCCCCTAAAAACCACCTCAAGATAATTCTAAACATATCCGCCCCCACAGGCAGGCAAATGGGGAAGCAACCGGCTGACAGGCAAAACTTTAATTGCATCCCACATCTCACTATCTATGTGGCCCGTTGGTAAATAATCTCTTAAAACCTTTCCCTTGGGAGGCAAAGGGAAACAAGTCAGAGTCATTTCTGTTTTTAATGCCAACTGTTGCACATGTCCTTCCTTCTTTGAGAAAAGAAAACATTGTGAACCTAAAATATGATGGGATTATTTCCACATCATGCTCATTAAAAACTTATATAGGTCTTTCTTGTGTTTGACATTATGAAGAAGGAATCTCAGGTAAGATCTTTAAATGGGATGGGATCAGTGAACAGCTGTTTAAGTACAGAGATGTAACCCAGGTGTAGCGCTACGATATTTACCATCAGGCTAGTACCGTCATTCCTCTTGGCGTTATTTTGCCAAAAATATCAGTGCACGTATTGCCTTGGACCCGAAGATTCACTGCACTGAGTGTTACTGGCTGCTTTAAGAGCAGAGTCGCTTTCCGAAGCGATAGCAGCCTGAGATCTGAGTGTTTCCCAGCTGTCATTCTCCTGTCATACCCTTTCTAAAAGGGTTTGGGGTTCTCCTTTCATTACATATGCATAGCTTCCATTAGTGTTAATCACATGCTCCATTTTAGAACTGTTTTGGCCCCTCCGGTTAAATGGGCGTTTAAGCAGTTTTTAATGCATTATATGTACTTATTTTTTAAACGAGTATTATATGCCCAATTGACTGGAATGAATACAAAGTCCATCAGGTGAATGCAGATTTATAATTGTTTTTAAAGCATGTATTATTTACTCGACCAACCATGACAGCCCTTTTGGAGTCATTCCAGCTGAGAAGGGAAGTACATGTATCTGTCAATACCAAATAAACCTTCACGAAATCTTTCCGTACGGTTCCCTCAGTTGAGCTTAAATCTTCTCTGGCTAGTCCTTTCCCTCTCAGTTTCTCTCTCTCTTCACAAATGCTCAACATACTGTTCACTCGTTTTGGCTTGTATCACCATCATCTATGAACTAGAGGAAAGCTACATAAAGCCCCTTCAATTCAAATAAAGTCAACATATTCAACAAGATGCGTATGTCTGCATAACATTACGTCTTTATACTGAATAAGACAGGATATGCTCAGTTCACAAGTCACATATAACTGACCTACATAAATAGTAGTATTTAATAAATTATTTCATGTTATAAATTATCCAAGCCATCTAGAAGTTCCTATACCCAGCAAATTGAAAAGAAATTAAATATATTCCTCGTCCTCTTCTCAGACGTACAGTTAAACATGACTCTGCTCTTCTGTCATAGCATTCAGCAAGTTTCATGTCTTTTCTTCCTTGCCTGGGTTACTAAGATTATTCCAAAATTGTTTTCCAAAACTTTAACGTATTTTTTATTTTTGTAGTATCTTCACTTTTTACTATAATAGTCAATTGGTTGTATAATAGGACACTGGAACTTATTGTTATCAACTCTTAAAACTTAAAACAGCTATGTCATATAATTTTAGGCAATGTTTTCAGACCCCATGCAGAATGAATGATGGCTGTTCTAGACCATAATGTAAACCACGTACTATGGTGGGTAGAACTGGAACCCATGTTAACTGTGGGAAGAGAATGTATTGCTTATTATCAGAAAAGGGCGGCACATAGAATTTTCTGGCAGTGAAATATAAGAGTTTTAAAATTTCAAAAGTACTAAGGAGGAACCTGCCATTCTTTGTAGTTCAAAAATGTATGCCTGAGAAAGACTTCACTCGCTGAACGAACAGACACGTAATCTTTTCTGTAGTGTCTATCCATGAAGACTGTTCTTGGAGAGAGTGCTGTAGTCTCTGTTTGCAGAAACTGGCCATGTTTGCAGTCCTCCCCCAGACCTGAGGCTGGTCTGAGACTTGCTAGCTGAATCATCGCAGGTAGCAGGACTCAGCTCAGGTGTGTGTGCCTAGCCGCTGCTGCTGTCCAGTGGCTTCTAAGGAGGCCATTTGTTGATGGTTCATTAGCACACCCTTCGGTATTCTTGGGTGGTTATCACAGAAGACAACTTAGTTATGACAGTGTGATTCAGAAACAAGACAGCCATGGGTGGAATGTGGTCTCTTTATTTGAGACAAAAAACATAAACTCACCTTCATAAAATGGGTCCTTGGAGAATTATAAGGAAGTGAGGTGAGTTTACAAACTAAAAAAATCCTTGTTGAAATTCTCAATAATGGATTGTCAGCCCAGCAACCCTATTTATTTATCTGTATGACTTAATTGTAAGATTGATGCTGTTCCATATCTGGTAACAGAGGCTGTTTAACTTATTGCATATTTTATACCATTTTTTTTCTTTTGTGTTTTTCCTCCTCTTTAGCTTTCTTATTCAAGCCTGTCCATCCTTCTTTTATTTTCCTTTTCTATTTTTTATTTTGTTTTTCCCTATTCTCCAATTCCACAAAAACTCATTGCAAATTTGCTACATGAATTTGGCTTTGAATGAAATAGAGTTCAAATCTTCTAGGATGATATTCATTGGGATTCACTCACTGGTGACATGGATATTTTTTATTTGTTTGATATGGATATTTCTACGCTGGTCAACCATTAGCAGTAGCAAGGGTCTCTCTTAAATTGAAGAAAGCCACTTCCCTGCAAGAATCAAAATGTTTCTATTAAGAATTATTTTTTTAAAAGTTCCCCAACATCCCTTTGCATATTTTGGTTAGAAATATGCAATTTCAAGAATATAAAATATGTAGTGGATAAATTCCATACAATAAAAGTATTATAGATAAAAGTAACAGCTTCACCTCAAGTTGGGTAGTATTATCATTGTTATTGTAATATTTTATTAAACAAAATTATAATTTACAAAAGAATAAAATAAAACTTCACATGATATTGTAAAAAGATTGTAAGAAAAATCTGCTTTGCATTTCCTCTCCACTTAAAAAAAAAAAAACCCTTTTAAAATTGTTCATAACTTAGGGGAAATAACTCTAGGGGAGAGGAATCTTTGTTTTTTTCCCGTCATTGGCATATTTTCTATACTATTTTATAAGCAACCAGCTTTCATTTCTATGTCCGTGTTCCAAAGTGCAAAGTCCTTTGTGAATGAGCCACATTCCCCTTACACATACAGGTCCATGCAGCGTGATCACACGGATTAACTGACCTGGATTGTTAATTATTATATTGAAGAACTCTATCAACTTGAGCAGAGAAGTCAGTAGTAATGTGACATTGACCATAGAAGCTGGCATTTTCTTCTTTTGTTGTTTGTTTGCTTGCATTTTAAAATTGTTTTTATCCCCTGGTTATTTCCCACTTGAAAGCAATATTATTGAAATATTTTTTTAAAATAGGTGACTTCCACATTTAGTAATCTCTCAAAATGCCCAGGCATTTCCTTACTTGGAACAAACTCTAGATTTTACTCAATTCTTATTTGTAAGGCAATAAAGTGACAGCCCAAGTGGAATATTTAAGTAAGAAAGCACCAACAACATCAAGGCTCCGCTGCTATTGTATTTCAGAAGAAGAATGAGATGAAATTGTGATATTTTGTTTATTGATATTAATACTTTGAGCTTCTCTTCCCTCTGTTATGCAGATGGTGGCTTCAATGAGAGCTTTGCTGGCAACAGAACAGAACAAAACAAAACAAATAAAACCTAACCAACCAAAAGTATATTTTACAAAAGAACAAAACAAAACTTTGCACAATATATGACTGTAAAAAAAAATATTTCCACTGCATTTTCTCACTACTTTTGTTTTAAAGCCAGGTGTTAAAGTATGCCGATTTCTCTGTTGTTTTTTGAAAACATCTATCCTCTATTCTGAAACATTTCTAAGTGTTTGTTAAAATAGTAAAAGCCTACAGAACTAATTCCAACAAAAAGAAATTAGTTTGGTGTAGCAGAAATATCCTCAAAAAGTCATTTCTCTGAGAAATAGGAAAACACATTCAGGTTTTCAGAGAAGAGAAATAGCACATGAATTTTAAGGAGTTGAGGTATTCTTTCTCTCTGTCTCTTTCAAAGCCCCTGAAATCGACTCTGCGGCTGAGCTGATTTCATGTTAGAAAGCTGTCCTAAATACACACTGACAGAGGGACCGTGTGAACGGACACAGAGCTGTCTGTTCCCACTCACAAGCCACCACACACACTCGCAAGTTCTGAATTGTGCAGAGTCCTGAAACTTATTTTGAAAATGCAGTCTAGCTAAGATGAATATAGACTCATGTGCTTATCTACATGTATGTCTTGAGGCTGTTACCTGATATTTAGGTGAACATGTATTAGAAAATTATATCATCACTGTTAGCATCTTTATGGGTTAAATAAACAGCCGGGTGCATATTGTGATTGATCCAGGAGAAAAAATAGTATAAAGAGAGAGTAGATGCACTTTAACTCAGTATGGTTGGTTGGGAAGGTGCTTTCTCAGTTTCCTTGCATGGTACAACAAAGGCCTGAGAAGAATCCACAGTGATATAAAGAAATAGAATTCCAATATGTCCTTATTGAATGTGACACAATATAATCAAAGAATGCACATAATTAAGTACTCAAGCTCAAAGCATCTTTGAAGCAGGAATTCTGCTGATTTTTTATTTTATGTGATTGCTTACAGATTAGTTCTCTATTTGCTCCTAAAGAATATACTTAAACACTCAATCAATGAATAACCTACAGCAGTTTGTTGTAGATTCAATAATGGGGAATGGTGCATTGTACCAGGATAGTCAGATATACCCATAGGGAGTGTCAGTGGTCAAAATGCTTCCATTGCCAGAAGGTAGTCTGAAAATGGTCTGGAAATTCAATACAGCATTGACCCTACATTGTATACATGATCCACAGTCAGTTTCTCAAGCATACTTGAAGTTTTAAAAAGAACCATTAAAAAAAAAAATCTGGAACTAAAAAAACTATTTTAAATGAGTTTTTTGTAGTTGATCTTAAATGTATTAGTTCAAATGAGCTCAATAGGAAATCTAATCATTTTCATTTTAGGCTAAACATGTCTAAAATTATTCTATTTAAAAATAATTTAATAAAATATTTTAAATGTTTTATAAATTTAAAATATTTTAAAAATTTAAAAATAACTTAAAAATTTAAAGTTACATACTAGGATGCCTATTTGCACGAGTCCTGTTAAGTGGTCTTTCTATTTCATTCTTCTAAAATTTCCTGATTGTCAAATGACAAACAGCCATATGTGAATACACACTTTATGATGTCTGTCTGATTTCCTTATGAAATCATTTTTCCTTTATCAGTGGATTCAGAACAAGTGGCAAGATTTCTAAGTAAACAGACTAGAGTCTTTTACCAAATATACTGATATAGTTGCTTTTTCCTACACCCTGAGAATTGCCATTATACGTTCATTAAAACACATGTCAACTTCATGTTCTCTAATTATTAGGGGCTTTCACTTGTGTAGTTCTCCCAGATTGCTTTGAGTTGTCACCTTCGTCATTCTGAAATCAGAATGAGATTAGGAATTAGGATTCCTACCAATCCTAATTCCTAATCCTAATCCTAAGTGTTTTGGCATACACTTACTTTGGAATATAGAAATTGCTTGTATTTCTCGCTGAGTTCCTTCTCAGAATGTGAATAAATTGAGAATGTGCATTCTTGTGTTAACACACATCCTAGCACCCATTTTGTAAGTTTTAGACTTCTCATTTTCCAAATTAGAATAGCTATATTTTTATTTTAAGAACTGCAAACTTGTAAATATTACATATATGTAAATAATGTCTGTGTACATATAAACATATGCATAGACACATACTTTCAGTATTTCACTGGGGGTTAGTAAACGTACAAAGAAGACATCAATTCCATGTGCTGTAGAAGCTGGTACTAAAATCTTAGTTTGACATTTATGGCTATTTGGTCAAATGGCATGAACAATCAGAGACTCATCCTGCAATGTGCCTGAGAATAAAATTCTTTGACGAACTTTAAACAGCATCTAACTGATTTTTGTCATGCAGATTCTGTAGGTTAGATTTCAATTGTGCTTTGATGGTGGGAACAATAATTCAAATATTCATTTTTCCCTACATTGACAGGTATTACTTCTTCAGTCTGTAAGCTACTTTCTAAGGAACTTGCTTTAAATCATATGGCTCATCAATTAGTACAAATTCTGTTTAAGAAAATTGTTATTTCTCTAATTACTGATGAAGAAATTTTTTTATAATACAATCTGATTATTGCACATACTGAACTAAGAGTTAACTTTAATGATTCCTTGGTTTTTCTATTTAATTTCCTTCTGTTTCAAGAAAAAGACTATACTAGTCTATGAAATGATTTACCTGATCTTAGCCTGTTTAGGAATGATGTGAATGTTGGTGGCAAAAATAGGCAAAGTTCCCGGAATTGGGCTGGGTGCACAGTTCGATGTGTTACAAATGCTAACTTTCTGTATTCTGTTCTGTATTCTGTATTCATCACAAGAATTCTAATGTTTTGTGCCTTTTTGTGAGAGAAGACTATATTTTCTAATTTGGGCAAATCAGCTGGGAAATTATAGTGTACCTTGAAAATAACACAGGCTATAGAACAAAATTTGCATAAGGACTGAGCTTAAGAGGGTTAAGCACTGAAAGTACCAGAAGAACTTCACTCTCACACTGACTCACGATCATAACCTAATAGTAATGATCCCAAAGCTGGCTTTCTAGTTGAAAACCATAGGCTGCCAGAGGACAGGGCTCTGCACTGGTCCCTTCGATGGTGTTTGTTCAACTCCAGGCATACAGTAGGTGCTCAGTAAATATTGTTTATGCAGATGAGCAAAAAGCTACAATTTTTCTTTATTTCCATCTTTATAAGTGTATGTAAATTAATTAAAATTGATTTAATGACCTTGCGATGTTTAAAAAAATAATCAGAACATTCTGTTTCAACACTGGCTCATTCTTCCAATTACTATTTGTCCTAAGATTGAAGCTAGAGCAGTTCCATCCAGATCATAATTCAGCCTTTTTATACTGAGGGATTTCTAATTTTCATTTCTGATTTTCTACCCACCCTGCTAAATGGTATTATACCTAGCACAATAATCCGGCCTCAGCTAAGAAATTTATAAGAGCTTAATGATCTTAGTTTACAGATCATCATGTTTTAAACAACTCCTTTTGTTATCTCAGACCTTTACCATTATGTTTGTGGGTGGGACCATCAAAAAGGCTTTTCTCATACCTAGAAATTAATGCTTGCTGTACTTTCACTGATGCAAATATTTCCTGAGGAGAGAGAGGAAGAAAACAGCAGTCTTCCACCCCTGTTTTTCCCCTGTTCTGAAACCTAAAAGCATTTTGTTTTCCAGAGCTCTATAAAAGTTCAGCCCATAAAAGGTTAGGAGCCTGACTTTTTTCTGTCGTGTATATCTTTGAAAAATTGGTTTATGAAGAGTCATACATCATGTAGCCAGACATATGGGAATAGTTAAAGATTAAGGTAAATAGACAAATTGAACTGCTTTAAATCATTTTCCTGGTTTCGGTTTTATGAAGGAGCTTATGAACAAAAGCTGACGTTAAGCAATCACAATAGGCTCTTCTATATGTTTTAGACAGTGGTAAAGACTTTAGTGTCAGAAAGGGTTGCATCACCGATAGTTATATCAATTTGATTGGTGTCCGGATTTCAAAAATGTTACCTTGTCAAAACATAACCTTTTCCAAGTTTTTCATTTGTCATTGTTTTGTAGATTATATCATTTATTTTACATTACCTGTATCAGAAAGCATGGATCACGGATTATAAGATCTTTTTTATTTTATATTGGTTGTTTTTGTTTTTTAAATAAAATTAATACCACAGGCATTTGTGTTCGAAAGGGACTAATCAAATATTTTGGAAGGAAGTTTGATTTCATGTAACAAACATTACTGTAACTCTGCCTAAGGAGACCTTTGATTCCTTTTTACTAAAAAAAAAAAGGGAAAAAAGATATTTTCAGAACCATTAGGATAACATTTCTAATAAAATTGAATAAATATACTGAACTTTTCCAGGGTAATACACTAATACCCTGTGGAGAGAACCTGGCTGTTGGACTTTAAGGTAGGTCCCAGGAATTTGCCCAGTGACATGGTGACAAGCCCCTACTCTTATGAAAAGTGTTATGGGATCTTTAATGTCCACACAGGAGAGTAAGGATTTAAGATTTTGTGGTCTCATTTGAAAGACCCCTACATAGTAAACTGCATGGAACTCAATTTATCTACCTCAGAAAGGAGAGAAGGCTTTGTAGCCCCTGTACCTACAAGTCTAAGAAATGCTGTGAATATATGCCTTCATATTCATGCAGCACCAATCCCCTTCTTAAAAAATAATAAAAATAACAAGGTCTATGATCATCAGATTGATACAGATAAAAATCTATTAACTTTTCATCATTATCACAGCTCTCGTATCAAAGTGCAGACATTCGTGGGGCTGCCTCACCTCCCCTGGTAGCTGTGCAAAGAGATAGATGAAGATCTTTTACATACTTTGTTGGTTTGCCTTTTATAGCGTATGTGCTCGATTTAGGAACTGCTGATGGTAAAATGTAATTTAAGAAGACTACAAATATTTGCACAGGTATGTGAGCCCAGTTTATAAGACACCCTGCTAACAAGGTTTCTCTTATTTCCGAGTAATATGAATGATAGGAAAAAAGAGTAACTTTTAGAAAATGTTGACCAAGTTTATTTGCTGAGCCTGATGTGACCCTATGTGATAACACATCTGTTTGTGCCCAGCCTGGATACTGATATATATTAGGTATCGCATAAAGATTAGTTGTTTTTTTTCTTCTGAAATGTTCTAATTGTTACTAGAAATATGTATAAGAATTAATCTTGTCGAGTTTGCTGAAGTACCACAGGATGGAAATGTATGAACTGTTTCTTAATAAAAAATTTGGATATAAAGGAGAAAACATCTTTATGTATATTCTGATAAAATTCTAGTATGTTTGTGTTTGGTACTCTTTCCAGAATTGAGTGCTTCTAGCAATTTAGTCTTCAATCTCTCCTTATCATATCTCCAAGCAAGTGCGCACACACACACGCACACACACGCACACACATGCACACACCCAGAGTTTTGATTCATTTAAGAAATGAGATATTCGTGTGTTGGTTTTTTCAGGTCGGGTTAGCTAAGTGACTTGTTTATAAGAATACAGTTTATGCCTGCATAAAATATTTAGTATAAATTCATGAATTCTAATTCCTTCTCTATATATTTAACTTATCAACCCAGAAAGATACATTCATTATTTAAAATTGAATACACACATCTTCCCTGTATCTGCTCTTCACAATCATGAAATTCTATTTCAAAATAGAAACCACTGTTTTGCAGATATCCTTTAATCTTTCCAGCCATCCAATGTACTCATAACTGTAATGGAATTTATTTGCAAAATGAAGGGAGTTACAGCTAAGAGGAAACAAAATGATTATTTAATCATTAATGAGATCTTTATTGCTCACCTTTAAAATTAGTTATTTTTAAAAACAAGCCAGATTCATTTAAAAATTTGGATTCAGAGAAATTGAAAGTTTTTTTTCTTCCCATTGTTACTGGAAACAATGTAAGTTCCATATTTCATTGAACATTTCTGGCATTGAGTGTGAAACAACCCTTCTCTTTAAGGTGTTGTCATTAGTTAAGCGAGTTATCCAAGCAATTTAAACAATTAAAACATATCCCGAAATATCCATAAAACTTGACAATGTATCACTGAAGCAATACTCTAATAAAGTTAATGCACTATTATAACTTAAAAAAATCTTAGATCATTTTAAATTTCTCCGGTATGCTTGATCACAGGATTATATTAAAACATTTTTAAGTTTCAGAGCACATTTAGGTCACTTGTGATGATGGATATACTTTTTAAAGTTTCTTAATAATGGCTATAAAGCAAGTGTCAATGAGCTTAAACTACATGGGAATGGTTTTTCTGCTTTCCACGAGGTGCTTCAAAGCTGTGGGCACTAGAGGGAGCTGTTGTAACTGATACTAACAAGAAGACGCCTGAACTTCCTCTTTGAATCAATCCCATCAGGATCCCAAAATGTTTCTAATGAAATACTCTATCATTAGTTTTTAACATTGGGCTCTGTGAATGTCATCAGCCCAACTTGCAAAGCAAATCACAAAAGCATAATTAAAGCAAAAAGCTCCCTAACTTGACAATTACCTGTTGTTGTTGAAAGGAAATCAAGATTCTCCTCTCCCACACTTTGCAATACTCTCCCAGTCTTTCTTCAGAATGTATAGGTTGGTGATACATTGTTATAAATGGCAAGGAAAACGGGACTGTCAGGCAATTAACATTTTCTTTGGACTTTAAATGCACATAGCCACAAAAGGCTGTTTCTTAAAACAAATGTGTCAAGAGCCTGCAAGTCCAAGTTTTGTCCTGGTGTTTGCAGGAAACTGTGGCCCTACGAGAATGCCTGTACATGAGGCTACACCATCTTTATGTCAGAAAACCTTGCTTTATATGAAAATTGAAGACTCACCTCCCCTTCCTCACCCCCTCCCCGGAGTGATTTACAAAGGCGTCATTGGTAGTTGCCTTTCGTAGACCTTCCCTGCAGGCATGATCAGACTCAAGCAGGCAGCTATTTCTCTTTAATTTTCCCCAGCAAGCCAGTAATGCTTATGATTATTGTGAAGTCAGGAAAAGTTTAGTTTCATCAAGTGACATGTAGTGATACAATTAGTTACTTAAGCACTTCTCATAAAATGTTTCACCATGGAACCCAGTTTGTCAGATGCAGCTACGTATTAGCATCTCATATTAAACACCAGAGTAAAGCTGCCTCGTGGAAAGCACAGCTGACAGCTCTCAACATGAGCTGAATGATCACTCTCAATTGTAATCGATTCTGTAAGTACTGAACACAAACCCCCAGGCAATTGAAGAAAATAGGATGATGAAGGACTGCAAACTAATATGTTACACATCTTCATTGATTAGACATTGATTAACCATTATTTTCCTGAATGACAAACAGCTAGTGGTAAAGTAACTGAGGCTTGTGATTTATTTACATCTTAGACAGAGATGACTTCTTTATTCAGCTGATTGTGAGCTAATGCTAAACCAGGAGACAGGGAGAGTTTAAGAATCCAGGCTGCTGTTTTCTTTCTTTTTTTTTAAAACCCTCTCGGGCAGCCTTAGATTTCTGGCACATTTCTATTAGAAATAAATTTAACTAGACTTAAAAATGGTCGGCTGAATTCCAAAATACAGACCATGTAGCTGTGGAATAACTACATTTAAAGGGAAGATCATTTTATAGACTTGGTATTTACAAGCATATTGATCAGTGTTTATTGAACTTTTAATTTAATTCTCTCTTTTCTTCAGTGCCTTATTGGCAATTATACACAATTTTAGAATGAGCCAACTAAGAGTGTGTAAGGGTATGTGGCTTATTTTTCTTCTGTGAAGCATATTGCTTTGCACCTATGCGGATCTATTGAGATAATGATATATAATACATGCAGGGAGGCAAATATTTCACAGTTTAAAATAATTTTTGGTTCCCATAAAACTGGGATGTTATAGACAACCTTGGATTTATGTAACAAAATCTTGTGGCAGTGCAGTCAAATTTCTTAAATCTATTTCAATAGATCTCAAACAATTTGCCCAATGGAAAAAAATTTGCTCTTGAACTTTCAATCTCTTTTTCCATTATGATGAAGAAAGAAAGGAGGGAAAGATATACATTGGAATGAATTGCATTAGCACTAAGTTAAAACCAAATTATAATGAGACTAGTATTTTTTTTTTTATTCCCTTGCTTTCTAGAGCACTCCTGTGCATTTTGAAGATTTGTGGAAAACATTATTTATAAGCAGAAATAATTAAGATGTTCTGGCATTCTTCATCATAATGGTCGTGATAAAGACTTTTGATGTTCACGAAAGCATAATTTGCTTCTCCATTGGAATTTGATTGTAAATTAACACTAATTAATGTTCACTTAAGTGTTACAGATGTGTGATATATCTAGTTAGTCACCAAAGGGGTAACAGTAGAAAATTTGTTCCGTGAAAGTATATGAATTTAGAGTAATGATTAGAATGTCATTTTTAAAACGGAGAGAAATTCATTACCATTTCCAGTGTTGCAAGTCAATTTTTAGCCTGTATGTACCTTAGGAAAAAAGAAATTAGTAAACCGTACACTTCAGTTAATTAATATAGAGATGCATTCAACACCACCCTTATTAGTTATTAAATTATTAGACATGTAATTGTGAAATGTCATTGTCTTTTGCCCTTTAATGCAATTCTAACTTTAGGGTAATAATTCAAATCTGTTCTTTGTGGACATAGCTGTCTTTATCATAATAAATATATGAATTTGCTTTTCCCCAAGCAACTTTTGGTAGCCTCATCTAAGACACTGGGCCTTTGTGTGTAGTTGTATCAACACAAGTCTTTTAGTTAAAGATTTGTTGCACGGTGTTAGGATTTTAGTATTGGGGCAGAGAGAAAAATCTTGAATTTATTTCTTTATTTTTAATTTTAACAGTTGGAAATCTAGTCGATTTGTTAAAGAAATCCAGCTGTACCCTAGGGAAACAGACTCGTTAAGTGTTAATACAGGAAGACTATCTGGTTGGATGAATGACATGCGGTGTTCAAACTTTTACAAAGGAAACCAAAGATGAGCTTTGACTCCCCCGTTTGCCCTCAGTTTAAAGTACACCAGCGGACCCATGCTAATTATAAATTATCTCCTTAGTAGTATTTTTGAGGGTTAGGTTTGCCTTTGGCTTTATACAGTGCTCAGAACATGGGGCAGGGTAGGTGTTGATTGGCTTGTGGAGCATGAAGACAGAACAAATGGAAAACCCTCCAGCAGCCATATCCCAGAGGGAGCTCAGAACCCCAGAAAGAAGTCTGATAGTGTGTTGTTTCCTGGTCCATGTGCGGGCAGGGGAGAGCACCATGGCAGGGGTCTGCATGCGAAGACAAGAATCAGAAACCAGGAATTCTGCAGAAGCAAGAATGATGTGATATTGGCACAGCAACCCTCGTTTGGGGAAATCAAAGGTGCCTCCTTCAGTGTTGGCGGTCTTCTCTTTTGTGTGCATGGTGTGCGCGTCTGTGTGTGCATGCATGTGTGCACACACGCATACACACCCACACGCAGGGGCTTGTGTGGAGCTGAGTATGCGTCAGTTTCTTCAAGCATATTTAATATCTTTAAAATTTTAAATGAAAATGTAGCTGTCAATTTTAAACTAATTTGGATGGACAGCAATAAAATGCAAACCTCACTTCAAATTAGAATTTTCAGTGAGGATTTCTAATGGAAAGTAATTGCTGACAATAGGAAATGACAAATTACTAATTACTTAGTTCAATTAGACTTTTGTGCCTTTGGTCCTAAGTGGCAAGCATACAGCAAATCTTGCACTTTTATAACAATTAATGACACTAAAACTATTTAAACTGCCAACAGATGTGAGTAAGAAGACATGAATTGAAACTTACTTAATTTACATACTATCCCTATTTTATATCAAGTAAATGGTGTTTAATTTTTATGCTACAATTAAATATTACTAGTACAGTGCAATTTTCACAGAGCTTCATAGAGAGAAATATCACTGCTCAAAAGCTGGTCAGTGTTAATGCTTCCTTTTCTCTTATCACAGCAGTATTTCTCTTTAAAAGATTCTTAGAGTATGAATTTCTATCTACACTGTATTCGTGGCTATACATCAGTGTTAATTAAATAGCAGCATCCCTGCTTTTTGCTTTTCTTCTCTTTATTTTTTCTCTCTTCTGTTCATCTTTAATTTCCTAATGATCTGTTTGGAATCTGTGTAATTTTGCTCTTCTTTCCCCCAAGACTAATTCAGGTGTGGTTTTGTGAGAGGGTTTAGTGTAGAAGTTCAGTTCCGTCACCTGTCTCTGTCCTGTTGACTTCTGGCTGTAGTTTACAGGGAACTTAATTTGGTGTTCTTAATACTATCATTTTTGATAATTTTAATTTTGCAAATATAGGATTTTCTTAATGTTTCCAGTTATAATCAGAAATTTTTTTTCTCTGTAGGTCAGTGGCTCAGTAGACCTATTTTAGATGCATGAGGAGTAAGAGAGGCAGAAAAGTGATCCAATTTTATTTATAATTATCAATTTCCCTATAAAACTTTACATATATTTATTCTGTTCTCAATGCATACAAAACTGTATTTATTTGTGAACTGAAAACAAACATGCTGATCAGTATGGGGGTAAATTCACCTGGCATCTTGTGCCTATAGGGTCAGGGCAGGGATTTTAGGCAACTCAACTCGCCATGAAAATACATAAAAGGCTATTAGAGAAAAAGAAAATATATTACAGCACTGGTGAAATTAAGGACTTCAGCATCACTG
Organism: Neogale vison; assembly: GCF_020171115.1. Taxonomy (NCBI): domain Eukaryota; kingdom Metazoa; phylum Chordata; class Mammalia; order Carnivora; family Mustelidae; genus Neogale; species Neogale vison. Next base: position 61,498,624 of record NC_058093.1, on the reverse strand, counting down.
CATAACTAAGGGAAGGAGTGATTCAAATGTAGAATCCCAAACTGGCCACTCTAGTCCAGAGTTCTTTGGGGATTGCTTTAGTTCATGAGATTCTCTGCATGTGGCTAAGAGCTCAGGCATCTGCGTCTTGACCGCCTTCCTCAGTGTTCCGGATAAGACTGCAAACCTCTCATTCCAATTAAATATATATTCTTTAGCTTACCACTTACAGGTTACGATGGCTTCTATTCTGTGTCATGTAGTACTGAGAAATCATTGCAGTTGGGTGAAGAGAAGATTTTTGGTCCAATTCGCCCATAAACAGGGGGAAAATGTAGCTATAACTTGTTTCATCTTATGCAGGGGCAGGGCAAAATTTGAGGGCCCTAAGACTTGAGAACAAACAGATGACAAATGCTTTTTCCAAGGCTTTGGCTTGATTTTTGTAGGTTTCTTTCTTTCTTTCTTTCTTTCTTTTCTCTCCGATATTCCTGTAATTAAGCTGTTGTCTGGAAGCAACGTTATAAACTGGATTCAAATAACCAAGGGTAGTGTTTGGACAAACCTCTGTTGTTTCACCACAGCTGTAGTTTTCTTTTCTCATGAGCCCTGTGAACTTTAAGGGCTAGAAATATAACAGAGAGTATAGTAGATAATAAAGGAAAAAGGAAAAGCTTAGGCAGGGGGTAGGAGGCCTGGGCAGGGACAGAGGAAAGAAAGACTTTCACAAATCACAAGGAAAATGGCACTGGCATTGTGCCTAAAAAAAGATAACGTGGAAAAGAGGCGATTGCAGCCATGGACTTAGCAAGTATATTTAGAGCAAGAAGGAGAGGAAGAAAAGAGGTGGCCTAATTAGAAAAGAGGGGGAGAGGGAGAGGGAGCAAGAGTGCAAAGCAAGTGTCTGAAAGAAACAGAAAGTAATGAATCTAGAGAAATTAGTAAACATGGTCAGAGCTAAGGATCAATCTCTCCTCGCTCACGCTACAGTGCACCATGAGAATGGAATGTTTCGGGTGATTTAAACATCCAAATGCATCATTTCTTGCCTAGTGTCCATCATCATTCTTGAGACACAAACAACATATAAACGTCACTTTGGTAATCTAGATTTCTTCTATGTAGTTACCTGAGGAATTGAAAGCTATGTGCTATCGACGTATTATGTAGTATCAGTTACGTGAAATGGCCATACATCTATTTCTATATACTTTATAACCGGGGATGATGCTTCGTGTACATGGTTTATGCATATTCTGTGTTCAGAGAACATTTTGAGAATTCTTTTAAGCTCCAAGATTTTTGAACTCAATAATTTTTTTAAAGATTTTACTTATTTATTTAACAGAGAGATCACAAGTAGGCAGAGAGGCAGGCAGAGAGAGAGGAGGAAGCAGGCTCCCTGCCAAGCAGAGAGCCCGATGTGGGACTCGATCTCAGGACCCTGGGATCATTACCTGAGCCGAAGGCAGCGGCTTAACCCACTGAGCCACGCAGGTGCTCCAAACTCAATAATTTTTTAAATGGGAAAGGAAGATGAATTTTTAAAAAGATTTTGAGAGAACTGTGTATTTTTTCTAAACTTGATATTATAATGAGTTTATATAAATAAGCTTACAAGCCGCATTTCCCATGTGAGGACCTTACTTAGATGATTATGCTTTCTAGTTTGTTGTCAATTGCATTTCAGTTTAGATGAATGTGTGAGCTGGATTCTGCTCAGTTGTATAATCTTTCTAGACAGACAGACGGAAGTGTGAGATTTTTGCCAGTCATTTCCTTCTTCCCATGCATCCTTCCCTTTTCTCTGGATATAAAAGGCCTGTTTGGATGGATTTCCCATTGGATGGATTGGATATTATTCTAAATGCGAATTATAATATGAATATGAATTGTAACTTCATGGGCTAGAGGGATAGGGATATGATTTCCTTGAAATAATCTTTGGTGGTGCTCTAGAATGCTGAGTAATTTGTATCATTAAAGCAGATCTAGCCATGTAGTATAGATATCTGTCCCCTTCTATTCAGTATCAGAAGTCTTTGAATCATTTATATAATGTCTTGACAATTTCTGTAATATGCTCCAACTTCACTGGTCTTGAAGGGTTGATTCCCCTTGGGAAGCTGGCTGAAGGCTTAAAACTATTGACTATGTTAGTAGAATGTTACTCAGTAGATAGAGGCCTCTTTTCAATGTACCTCCATCTCTGTCTTTATTTCTCTCTCAGAGGCTGAAGGCTAACATGGCAAGGATTAAGATTCCTACCAAATGGTTAGGTATCTTACCATCTATCATTTTTGTTCCCTTGGAAACTATTCTCTCCTTTCCGGAGAGTTTCCCTTTTCTCAGGTATTCTGTGCACCTGAAGTGAGGAAGAAGCTGAGGGAGATCATGTGACTGTCCTAGACAGTGCACAACATTTATCGATAGGGAGAGTTTATATATTTATCTATCTATCTAAATATATTGATAGGGGGAATTTAGATATATATATATATATACTGATAGGGAGAAATATATATTTCTCCCTATCAGTATATCAGTATCTATCTATCTATCTAAACATATATATGACATATCTATATATCAGTATATCAGTATATATATATATATCTATAGATGTAGATATAGATATAAAATCCATTGCTATATGGTCCTTGCAAAATTACTGAGGCTAATTCACATTTTTCTATATTACTTTCCCAAATAATTATTCATATACCCTGGGAGATTTCAATTTACTGAATGATAATATATACAGATTTTAGGTTTTTGCTTTTATTGTCACTGTCTTTATTTCTACTGTGAGATTAACAAAGAAAATCTATTATTAGTGTGATGCACATACGGGTAGGAAAAAGTGTGGATTTATCATAAGCATAGCAAAAGGAATTTGAAATCATAAGATGTACTTTGAAGAAATATTTTCTCGGTTTCTGCAGGTTTCTAGACTTCAAAAGTCATCCCTCAGAGAAGACTTATTGTGCTAGCAACTTATAGTCATGGCACATTTTTGTGACTTTCTTGCTAATACTGACAGATGTACAGAGAGTAACTGGACTTATTTTATAGTAAAAGAAATAAGATATCAAACTTTTACATAATAAGGAGCAGAGAAAATTTTAGCCAAAAACCCGAATGTGCTTTTTGGAATTTGAATGGTTTTAAATTATGTCAGATTCCTTTAAAGTCAAGAGCAGAAGAGGTCTCCTACCGGATGGGAATTCATACGTGATGACATGATTCTGGATATGAGGGCCAGGGAAAGGCAGATTTGAAGGAAAAAATATTAGTGAGGTAACTGCAATTCAAGTATTAAATACTGTATTCTAAGAATCGATTCTGGTTTTTTAGATATATAGTAAATTATGAATAAATAATACATTCAAGAAATATGAAGCATATTTCCTTTGTTTAACTTAACAAAGCAAGAGCAAATCGACCTTTCCTGCCTTGAAGAAATTAAAAGATAATTAAAAATTATCTAGCCACCAAACAGATTCTGAAATTTAGACATGTCCTCTTGAAATATACTGAGCTGTAGGTTAAAATCAGGAGAAAATTTTACTTCTAAATTTGCCAGGACTTGCCATGTGATCATGAGCAAGTCTTTTAAAACTTTCTGGGCTAGAACACTTGGAGTGAAGATAACATCTATCTCTTCGAGGTTGGGTTTTGTTTTTAGGATAAAGTGAAAAAATATAACTATGTGAAATATTATGTATGATAAAAGTATCAGTAGAAGGACGATTTTTGTGTGTTTGGTAGTCACTGAGGTATTTTGAGATACAGTTGTTACTCATGAAACATTAACACTGTAAGGATTAAATAAATACACCTTTAAAAAATAAAATTCAGTATAAATGCAGATGCTTCTAAATTCCAAATACCTTAAAATCATTAAAAATTTGCACAGAAATACAACTAATTAAACTTAAAATTAAAAAAAAAGTGAAGGGGAGAGAAGAGGAAACAAGGATTAAGCAGCGAAGGAAAAATATCACTAGTAATAACATTTTAGAATGGCAAACTATTTTTGTGTTATTTAAAAGCTAAGCTTATTAATATAAAAAGCATATGAAAATAGATGAAGGCCTTTAGATTGAAAATATATTTTGACTATAAAATGCTTCAGATTACTTGAACACATGTGTTCACTATAGATTTATATTTGACTTTGAATTTAATCTTTAAATTATATCCAAACTGTACTAAATTAGACAGGACAACACAGTATGCTAAAACCTCCAAGACTGCTACAAATTACACAAAAATGCAGAAGAACCAGCAAATGACTTTCTCGGATCAGAGAACGATTTTCTCAGGTTCTAAGGTTTTTTGTAGTCTGACTTCCGGTATATGACTGGGCAATCTCCTACGCAAGGGCCCTTGAGCATGAACCATCTAAGCTCTGTCCAGACATACCGAGTGATGGGAGGCTCACTGTCTCATGTGGCCATGTTTTTGTCACAATATTTGAGATCCACTTTTCATAATCTGGATAGTGGGTATCTATTAAGGACAAGTTTGCTTCATACTCAAGCTTTTGGAAAGTTAGAACATCCTAGACTTTTTGGGAAACATGTTCAGTTACATTTGAAAATCAGTTGTATCACATGGACATGGGGATGTCAAATACAACAAATCACAGACATGGATCTGAATGTCTAGTAGCTCAGAGGTTATAAAGAGCAAGACTCAAAGAGTTACGACATGGTGTAACAAGAACAACAGAAGTATGAACATACTACAGAGGAGGTACAGAAGGAGATTTAATAGGTTAGGAGGAGGTATTTTATAATGGGAGAGGCTTCACTGAGCAATGGATAACTGAAATGAATAGTGAGGAGGAAAGAAATGTAAAGTTGAAGAAAAACCACATGCCTAGTTACTGAGGTCCAAATAACAAAATATGGGGGAAATTGTAAGACAGGGGCCATATTAAATGTTCCTGTCCCTTTTTTTTTTTTATGATTGACTTTCTTAACAGCTTCATTAAGACATATTTGATACACAGAAAAACCCTACAAGTATTCAATGTTTATAATTTAATAAGTTCAGGCATATGCATACATCTAGTAAAACATCACCACAATCATGATAATAAACAGCATCACCTGCAAAATCCTCTCATGTCCCTTGTTTTTTTCACTTTTTTTTGTAGTAAGAACTCTTAACATGAGACCTACTCTTGAATTTTTACGCGCATATCATAGTATTGTTAAGATAGGCATTTTGTTGTCCAGGAGGTTTCTAGAACTTTCTCATCTTATATAACTGAGATTTTCACCATTCTATTGCTTACTTATATGGGTTTGACTATATTAGATACCTCACATCAGTGGAAACATGCAGTATTTGTCCGTTTGTGACTGGCTTGTTTCACTTAGCATAGTGTGTTCCAGCTTCACTTATGCTTTTGCCTGTGAACCTAACTCATCTCTGGTTGTTGAATTCTATCTCTTGGAATGACTTTTTAATCCATTCTTCAAATAGCTATTGGGTGTCATCCGTGTTATAAACACCTTTGTAAGTGCTAAGCAGAGAGGAATGAAGAAAACTGGCACAAATCTCTGCTCTTATGAGACTGACATTCTAGTGGGGGGTGGTATACAATGAATGGGACAAATATATGAGATATATAGAATGTTAATAATTCAATGTTAAGGAAACCATGTAAAGGAAAGGGAGACAGGAAATCTGGGGGAAGAGGAAAGGTGTTATAAAATTAGATAGGGTGGTCAAATAAATCTCACTAAGAAGAAACAGATGCTGAATGATTTGGGCCATTGGGAGAAGAGCTGGGAGGTATGAGAGATTTCTGGAGGCAAAGTATGCCTGGTGTATTTAAGGAGCAAGAAAAAGACAGTGTGGCTGAATGGAATTATCAAGGAGGAGATTAGGATGAGACCAGAGAAAAAATGGTAGCTTTCTGATTCACTGTAACATGCTTGAGCTCTTACTTTGAAAAGCTCCTGGAGGATTTTGAGAAGAGGAATGATATGAATGACTTATTACAGGGTCATTTTGGTTGCTGTATTGAGACTAGACCAAAGCTGGCCATGGACAAGAGGAAAGAGGCCAGGTGTTTTTTTTTTTTTTTTTTTTTTTAATTGTTGTTGTTTTGTTTTGTTTTGAAGGAGGGAAGGTTGCTATTGCAGATATTGGTGGCTCGTACTGGGATGGAAGCAAAGGAAGTGGTGAAAGTCACTTCCCTTCTGGATAATTTTGAAAGTAGAACAGGCAAGATTAGCTGAAGGTTTAAATGCAGACTAGGAGAGAAAATCACAGGTAACTTTAGGACTTTGGGCCTAAGCAACTGAAAAAATGGTTGCCATTTACTTAAATGGGGAAGAGGGACAAGTTAAGGAGAAAATATTAGGAGTAAAAATTTTAGAAACTAAGTGAATATTCAAGAAAAAATGTTACCCAGGCAGTTGGACATATAAGTTTGGAGTTCTGGGAGAAGATATGGGCCAGAAATATAACTTCCAGAGTCAATAGTATATAGGAAATACTATTTAAAACCAATGAACCAGATGAATTATCAAGAGAATGAATGTAGTAGAATATAGAAGAGATCCAAGGATTGAGTCCATTTCGAGTTTGGAGAGGTGTTGTGCAACCAGCAAAGGAGAGTGAGGAGTGGTCAGAGAATGGTGAAAAAGTGGTGTGAGTAGTTTCCTGGAAACTTAGCGGAGCCTGTGTTCAGAAAGGAAGAGAGGACACAATTTTTTCAAATGCTGCTCATGGTACAAGATGAGAACTGATAACCAACCATTAAACTGAACAATATGAAAGTCACTATTGCTCTTGACAAGAGGAGGGTTAGTGGAGTGATGGGAGGGAGAGTTAAATTAGAATGGGCTTGGATGCCATTTGTATGTCTCCTTTGGAGAAGTATCTGTTCATGTCTTCTGCCCATTTTTTGACTTGATTATTTGTTTTTTGGAGATTATGCTGAATGAAATAAGTCAAGCAGAGAAAGTCAATTATATCGTTTCACTTCCTCGTGGAACATAAGGAGTAGCATGGAGGACATTAGGAGAAGGAAGGGGAAATGAAAGGAGGTATTGGTGGGGGGGGAGACAAACCATGAGAGACTGTGGACTCTGAGAAAACAAACTGAGAGTTTTAGAGGAGGGGGATGGTTGGCTCGGTGGTGGATATTAAGGAGGGCACGTATTGTGTGGAGCACTGGGTGTTATATGCAAACAATGAATCTTGGAACACTGCATCAAAAACTAACGATGTACTGTGTGGTGACTAACATAACATTAAAAAAAAAGAATGAGTTTGGGAGACAATAGAAGATCACTTGGGGGCAGTGAATCTAAACAGTTATTTCCCCCCTCCATGAGATCTGCTAGGTAAGAAAGGAGAGAAATGGGGATGGTAAATGAATTGAAAATGAGTAAATTTTTTTTGAAGATGGAAAAAACTTATGTAAATGGGAATGAGCTGAAAGAAAAAGAAAAAAAAAATAGTTCCCTAGGAGAGAAATGTGGAAATTGCCAGAACAACATTTTTAAGTAGGCACAAGGGGATAGACTCAAATGGATAAGGAAGTAGAGGGGGTGGTCATGTTAGGAGACAATTTTCATGTGTCTCCCACATGTCTGTGCATCTTGTTAGCAAAGGCACTTCCTACCTCTTTGTTCTGAACTATCTTTTCAAGTATGTTTGTTTGGCCAATAACCTTGGAAATTAGAGATAAAATCTATCTCCCTCTAGAGAGAAAATGGGTTTGCTTCTGTCTAGTACAATGGACATAATGTCTCATCCCATTATAAAACATTTGGGTTTCCTAAGCTCAGATTTCATTTTCTGTAATGCAACCCACTGTGTGGGCAGATGTCACTTGGTCCTCATAACATTGGTTGTGGGAATTGAGGAGCAGTATTAGTTTGAGTTTTCCAGGAAACAGAACCAAAGAGATTTTGTGTATAGAATGTAAAGATTTACTATAATAAATCAGCTCATGTGGTTGATGGAGGTTGAGAAGTTCAAGATCAGTAGTTAGCAAGCTGGAGACATAGGAGAATTACATATAGTTCTAGCCTGAGTCTGAAGACTTGAAGACCGGAAGAACTGATGGTGTAAGTTCCAGTCTAAGTCTGAGTTTGAAGGTAGAAGACCAATGTCTACTCTCATAGTTAGGCAGAGAGAGAAAATTCTTTATTACTCAGCCCTTTTATTCTATTCAGGTCTTCAATGGATTGGATGAAGCCCACTCACTTTGGGGAGGGCATTCTTCCCCTGGGGTGGGGGAAGGGCATTCTACCTTAGTAATTTATGAATTTAAATGTTAATCTCATAGAGGAATGCTCTCACAGACTAACCCAGAAATAATATATAACTAAATACCTGGTGCCAGTTCAGGCTGCTATAACAGAATACCACAGACTGTCTGGCTTAAACAGCAACCATTAATTTCTGACAGTTCTTGAGGCTGAAAGTCTAAGATTAGTGTGCAAGGATAATCAAATTCTTGAAGGGCCCTCTTCTTGGTTTTGTCTGCACATGGCTTTCCTTGATAGGTTAGAGAGGGGTGTGTGTGTGTTTGTGTGTGTGTTGGTGGTGGGGAGATCCTGTATCTCCTTGTCTTTTTATGAGTGCATTAATTCTATCATGAGGACCTCCCTACTAATGATCTAATCTAACACTGATTACCTCCCAAAGACCTCACATATAAATACCATTACATTGGGACTTAGGATTTCTACAAATGCATTTTGGGGGTACACAAGCATACATCCATAACACCTGGACAACCCATGGCTCATCCAGGTTGATGCATAAAATCATGTCACAGGAAACATTACAGAAAAAGGAACATACTCTTACTACTGTGATTTCGATGAGCAATAAATAATCCTTTGTGTCCAACCCAGGACTCTCATAACTTTTGGTATCACTCATGAAACTGTGGCATACTAACTTCTCAGGTTGCAGGTAGAGTATAATCTCACACCTTTTGTAAATCTTGATAGGCTACAGCTAGAACTTGAGCCATTCTCCACGTTAACAGAAGGGTAGATAGAATTGATGGGCTTGGACACATGTAGGTGGCTGGGAAGCCTCAATGAAATTGAAAGGAAAGTCCTAGTGAGGATGGAAGAGAAAACATTGATTTATGAAAAGAGAAAACACTGTAAAATAGTTGTTGAGAGTGGAGAATAGGAAATGACAAGGGAAATATAATCCTGGGTGGTATTAAGGACTACTTGCTCATGAATTTAAAGCGAGACTAGAATAGCATGGCCGAGACTAGTTTAGCTGCTGTCACATTTCAATTCAGGCATAGGTTTATGTGTAGAGGGTGGAAGTTAGTCAAGAAAGCCAGGGAGAGGCAAGAGAGCAAAGTTTATGCCAAAGAATGGTTGTAATGACTGAGTCATGGAATTTAAACTAGCTAAGGAAAGTAGTGAGGGCACCAGGGGAGGAAGGGGCAGGGGAAGGTGGTAGGATCGATGGATTATAGATCTCATTCTCAGAGCCATCAAAAGACTCTGGATTTGTGATACTCGAGAAAGTGAGCTGAAAGATTATTCTGGTTATCATATTAGCTTTCCTCCTAGCCTGTATCATCTAAATTCTATTGTTTTATTCACATCTTGATTTTTTTCTAAGTACTTTGCTCAAGTCAAGATAGTTTTTACTCCATACTCTTAATGTCAGAGTGGCATTATTAAACAGACAAATCAAGTCAGTTGTGCTAGTTATTTTTACAGAAGTCATTCTTGGTTCCTAATGATCACTACATGCTTTTCATTATATTTACATTTCTTTTCAAATGTTGACAAAATATCTCTTTTAGAATGTTCCTGATTATTGACATTAGCCTTACAGATCTATTATTTATAGAATTTATATCCTTCAGATTGATGGCTTCCAAATGTTTTTGATAGTGCACCCCTTGCAGTAAAATATTTTTATGACTCTGAATCCAAATAAATGTTTAATTGTGCATAAATTATGTTCTTATGTTAAAATATAAATATAGTCAAATGCAAATATAACTATATTACAAAACTTGGCCAATTTTAGGGCTTGATAAAGAATGAAGTAAGGGTGCCTGCTTGGCTCAATGGGTTAAAGCCTCTGCCTTTGACTCAGGTCATGATTACAGGGTCCTGGGATCGAGCCCCCCATCAGGCTCTCTGCTCAGCAGGGAGCCTGCCTCCCCCTCTCTCTCTGCCTGCTGTTCTCCCTACTTGTGATCTCTGTCTACCAAATAAATAAATAAAATCTTTTAAAAAAGAAAGAAAAAGAATGAAATTGAATGCAATTTTTATTTATTTATTTATTTATTTATTATTTCCTTTTTCTTTCAGTGTGAAAATTTTTTCTCATTTAGTTTTAATAATTATATTATAGCCAACCTTAATACTGTTAATTATAATAGTTTAGTGATAGTAACCTGATTGTGTTAGATCTGAGGGGATTATCGTTGACTTTTAACACATAAATGGCTGATAAGAAATATGCCCAAGGGGGAGAAGAAAACTTAGTATTGCCATTTTTTAATTGTTTAGTTGTGTTAGTAGAACTGCCTTTGATCTGTAGCTCCTTTGCAAGAGTCTTTCTGAATTTCTTGTTCATTTTGTGAGGTGAAGTTTCACTTCATTTTGTGAGAGTGAATTTCATTAAAACTGATCAATCTGTAATCTGTAAATCTGCTTAACTATTGCAATTAAACTGCAATAGTTCAACTCTGAGCAAAGGCCACCTGTCTTATTGACCTCCCACTGTTTCATCAGGATATCTTGATAAACCATACGGTGCATATGATGGTCTCACATTTGAGCTTAGTGAGGATGGTCTTACCAATCTGTATGTTAAACAATAGTACAGCTTCATAGCTATCTTATTTCTAGGTTAAAGAAATAAAGAAAACTCCAATATTTTATTTTCACTTAAATGAATTGTCTTAATTTTTCTCTTTTGAAGAGTCTACTGTCTTAGTCTGTCAGATCCATGAGAGAATAGACTATTTCTTTTCTACTGTTCCATTTGCTGCAGCTATCATAAAAACTAGTATGTATTATAGGGATTCACAAATGAATAAATCTATAAACTTCCCTGGTTACAAAATTAGGAACCTCCTTATTTCTAATATTTTGACACATCTTTGTATTTTATGATATTTTAAAATATATTTCTCACAGTAGTTTTAAAGTCACATTTTCTTGTCATCTTTCTGAGATAGATTATGGTTAATCTCAACCTAGATAGCACTCACTTTGAAAATTAATGTTCAAACTTATATTTAAATGATCTCCTCTTATGTGTGATGGCTGACCACCCTTGTGCTGTTTTTTTTCCTTTTCCCATATGATTCTAACAATTTTTTTCAATGTTTTTAAAGCTATATGTAAATATGTATGTATTTATATATAGCATATATATATGAAATAATTTAACATAGTGTGTGCTAAAAATCAAGTTCCATAGCTTTAAGTCCGTGTCAGTTTGCGCATATTGACTTTCAGAAACAAGGTTAGGTATGTGGTTTTGTTTTTGTTTTTGTTTTTACTGATTTCCCTAATTATGACCCCACCCTGAAACTCTAGAACTATCTGAAATGTGAACAGCCAGGAACTGACATCCTCCTGGCACTACTTTTACACATAAGAAAGAATTTAGTTGACATAAAGAACATATGATGAATACTTATTCAGTAAATGGTATATGGATATTGTTATATAATGTCTCTGTGTTCCCTGTTGATGACAACTAGAGGCTTGTCTGTCAACATATATAAGCAAATGTTCCAGTATCTTTCCATAATACTTTTACTATGTTTAAAGAAAAAATAAATTTCCCATTAGTTTGTCAGAAACTCTTTTATTCTGACAAAAGTACAACTTAGATTTCATAGGAATTTATAATTCAACACCTCGAGTCATCTCACATTTCTTCTTTCATACAGCTATTCAGTGATGGTGGGAGAACTTGGAGACAGGCTTTTTGGTTGGATCTATTTGAGAATTCCTGCAGTTTATGTTCACATGTGGTCATTCAAATCTCTGAAGGTCCTTTAGTTTCAAATGTTTTTAAACTATTTCTCTACTCTCAACCAAGTATACTTGTTTAACAAATTATACATCTTTTCACTGAAATTTACAAAAAAAGGGGGGGGAATGAGGATGAAGTTTTAAAAACTTGTGTTTTCATTTTAATTTATTGAGGTGTTAGGATTACCAAATCTAAATCCAAAAGGAATTAATTTGTTTAAGTAACAAGAGGTTAGTTTGGACTATTACTTTTAAAATATAAAATTCAGTGTTTAATTTTTGATTACAGTAGTAATGCATGATGGCTGTATTTGGGAAATATAGAAAAGAAGAGGAAGATCTCCACTTATCGCTAGATAGTCCTGATAGAATTTTTCTATGTTTTTAAAAAGTTTATATAGTATGAGAAAGTTGAGTTTAATTTTTCACATCTTTTCTCATTTTTTTAAAAAAAGATTTTCTTTATTTATTTGAGAGAGAGAGAGAGGAGATGGTGGGGAGAGGACAGATGCAGAGGGGAAGAGGCAGAGGGAGAAGCAGACTCTCTGCTGAGCAGGGAGATAGGAAGCAGAGCTCAGTCCCAGGACCCCAGGATCTTGGGATCATGACCTGAGCTGAAGGCAGAAACTTAATCAACTGAGCCACCCAGGTGCCCAACACCTTTTCTCATTTCTTTAGAGGTTACAGGTTTGTTTAGGTTTGTGTTCTTAGATAGATTTTAGTAGTTTTTAAAATCTTCTTAGGAACTCATCCTTCTTATTGAAAATGTCATATTTTTATTTGTTGTTATAACTGTAGCTAATTTATTTTGATTTTTACTTGGAATATTTTTCTTTTATTTGCATATTCATTTGTGTATGCAAGGTATTATATGTCAAGTTTTTTTTTCAAATGTAGTAGTTTCTGCTTTATTATATGACCTTCTTTTGTTTATTGTTAAATTAAGTTTATTTTGTTCCTCAACCTCCCACCCCAAATTATTGAATTAAATGGTAAGCTCATTGAGATTTATTCTTCCTTATTAAATGATAAGAACATTTTAGGGTCATTTATTCTAACCACAGATTTGACCGCTTCCTCTAAGTTTTGTAATGTAGTATTTCTCATGATGTTATTTTGTGTATAGTCTGGAATAGCAGTGGTGTTTTCTTCTCTCTGGATGTCAGACCAGATTTCTATAAGGATACTGGTGTGGGAAGTGCTTCCTAATCACCAAGGTGCTAATCTCTTAGAAGCCATCATACCACTGACTGAAGTAATCAGAGCTACACCACCATTTCCCTGTAAGGGCGGCCATCTTCCTCAATGACTGTGATTCCCATAATTCTTCACAGCATAGGAAACACAGACAATAATAATATAAAGATACAGCTCAATAGGGTAAACAGTTGAGGCTGCTTCTAGTTGTAATGTCTAGTTTAGGAGCTTTGGAGCACAGGTCCTTCTCTGTTGCCCTCAGAGCAGCTAAGAGAGTAGGGTTCCTGGTATACCTGAAGCCTATTCTTGGTACATCAGTTGGGAATTTCTGCTCTGAGAGATTGTCAAAGCCACTTTCATCATGCTTTCTGCAATTGTTTACCTCAGATAATGTCAGAAGTCCAAGCCTCCACACCTGTTATCAACTAATGTTTTAAGGTTATTGAACTATAATTTACATACAGTAAAATTCTTCCATTTTAGTGTACGGTTTCATGAGATTTGACAAACACCTACAGTCATGTAGCTACCAATGCAATCAAAATTTGGGAGAATTTTATCACTCCAAAGAATTCCCTTGGACCCTTTGTCATCTGTCCTCCCTTACTCCAGACCTTAAGCAACTACTGGTCTGTTTTCTGTATCCTGTAATTTTGCCTTTCCAGAATATCAGATACATGGAATCAGACATTGTGAATCTTTTGCATCTGGCTTCTTCCACTTTGCATAATGTGTTTGAGATACATCCACATTGTGACATGTATCAATCAGTACTTTGGTCCCTTCTTATGGTTAGGTAGTATTCCATTATATGGATATATCATTATATGGATATATCTCACACAATGGCTAGCTAAAGGACCATGAGTTGTATCTGAGTTTCAGTAATTAAAAATAAGGCTGCTGTAAAGATTTGTGTACAACTTTTCATGTGAACACAGTTTTCATTTCTCTTTGATAAATGCACAGAAAGGAGTGGTGCTACCTAATTAACAATGATTCATATATAGCCATGAATATTGTATGAACACAAATTCATTATTAAATGGACTTCCACTATACACGGAAACCTTACTATGATGTTCTAGAAGCTTACTTTCCAAATCTTTAAGCCTCTCAATTTCCCTGGAATAAATTTCCAAAGAAGACCTTACTTCATTTCTCATTGAAAAATAAATAGAAACCCACAGATGCAAAATCCATCATGTTCTCACCACAGTCTAAAGCACCGAGTCCATTTCCTCTTATTTTTCTCCCGTTAAAAAAGGAAGCAGTTCCCTCTATCTATCTTATAAAAGGGTTTATTACAAGGCTGTTTTTATTTCTCTAACAGATATTTACAGCACCCTCCCCCCGCCTTAAATTTGGTTTTCCCTCCTGCTACCCAATTGAAACTACTTTTGGCAAAGCCACCAATGTCCTTCATGTTGCTAAATTCAATGAATTATTATTCTGTCCTCATTTGACTCTAGTCTCTTGTGTATTTGTCATTGATTGCCACTTTCTCTTGTTTTATTTTAAAGTCATTTGTTGCTAAAGCTGAAATATTAAATAGGGTCAAATTTAATTATTTCAAGGCATGTGGAACAGTCCTAGAGTATAATGCAGTGTTTTCCATTTTTCAGTTTCAGTTTCTGTTATGGTCTTCTACCCCAAACTTTAATTTTTAAAACTTTCAAACCTATAGGAAAGTTTCAAGAAGAGTGAAAAGAAGACCCACATACCCTTCACTCTGATTATTTAGTTGTTAACAATTTGCCAAATTTGATTTTTCCCTCTCTAATTGTGTCTCTATAGAGGTCAATATCATTCTATATTTCTATACAGGCTTAAGCCACATATTTTCTCTACATTATATCTTAGAATATTAATAATTTAAGCTTGTATGTTTAGGGCTAGGATCAATTTCAAGTTAACTTTGTGTGAGCTGTGAGGTAAGGGTTGAGTTTCTTGTTTTTTTCTAAGATTTTTTTTAATAGACTTTTTTTTTTTAAGGGCAGTTTTAGGTTCACAGCAAAATGGAGAGGAAGGTATGAGTTTCCCATATATACCATGCCCTCATATATGCATAGCCTGCCCTATTACTAATATCTTCCACCAGAGTGGTATAATAAATCTATACTGATACATCATTATCACCCAAAGACCATAATTTACATTAGAGTTTACTCTTGGTATTTTTATTTTATGGATTTGGGCAAATGTGTAATGAAATATATCAACCATTATGATATCATACAGAGGGTTTCACTGCCCTAAAAATCCTCTGTGATCTGCCTATTAATCCTTTCCTCCCCCCAACCCCTGACAATCACTAATTTTTTTACTGTCTTAGCTTTTTCCAGAATGTCATATATTTGGAATCATATAAGATGTGGCCTTTTCAGATTGGCTTCTTTCATTTAGTAATGTATATTTAAGTTTTCTCCATGTCTGTTTATAGCTAGCTTGATAGCTCATTTCTTTTTAACACTGAATAATATTCCATTGTCTAAATATACCAGAATTTATTTATTCAGTCACTTGCTGAAAGACATCTTGGTTGCTTCCAAGATTTGGCAATTATGAATAAAGCTGTTATAAACATCCATGTGCAGATTTCTGTGTGGACATACATTTTCTATTCCTTTGGGTAAATACTAAGGAGTGCGATTGCTGGTTTGTATGCTAAGAGTATGTTTAGTTTTGCAAGAAACTACCAAACTGTCTTCCAAAGTAGCTGTATGTTTTTGCATTCCAATCAGTAATGAATGAGAATTCTTGTTGCTTCACATGCTTAATAGCATTTGGTGATGTCAATGTTCTGGATTTTGGCCATTCTAATAGGTGAATAGTGTTTGTTTTAGTTTGCATTTCATTATTGGTAACACATGAAGTGGAGCATTTTTTCATATGCTCATTTGCCATCTGTATATGTTCTTTGGTGAAGTACCTGTTAAGGTCCTTTTGTCCATTTTTAAATTTGGTCACTTGTTTTATTTTTGTTGAATTTTAAGAGTTCTTGATACACTTTGGATAATAGTCCTTTATCAGACATGTCTTTCGCATATATTTTCTTCTAGTTTATGGATTGTCTTTTCAAGGTCTCTTGATACTGTCTTTTGTATAGCAGAAAATTTTAATTTAATAAAATCCAGTTTATCGAGTTTTTCTTTCATGAACTGTGCCTTTGATATCCTATCTAAAAGTGATAGCCAAACCCAAGGTCACCTATATTTTCTCCTATGTTTTTTTCCTAAGAATTTTACAGTTTAATGTTTTACATTTAAATATGTGATCCATTTTGAATTAATATTTGTGAGGGGTGTAAAACCTATGTCTATATTCATTTTTTTTTTGCATGTGGCTATTCTTTTGTTCCAGCACCATTTGTTGAAAAGGCTACCTTTTCTTTATTATGCTGCCTATAGTCAAAGATCAATTGGCTACATATATGTGTATGTATTTATGGGCTCGTCATTCAGTCCCATCGATCTGTTTATTTATTCTCTCACCAGTACTTATTGTTTTGATTATGATAGCTTCATATTACATTTGACATTGGGTGGTGTCAGTCTCTAAATTTGTTCTTCTCCTTTAATATAGTCTTGGCTATTCTGTATAATTTGCCTCTCCATATAAACTTTAAAATCAATGTGTTGATATCCAAAAAATAACTTGTTGGGTTTTAGGTTGGGATTTCATTGAATACGTAGATCAATTGGAAAGAGCTAATATCTTGACAGTATTGTCTTCCTATCCGTGAATATATAATATCTCCTCATTTATTAGTTATTCTATGATTTCATTCATCAGAGTTTTGCATTTGGACCTTAGTTGTACCTGTATAGCAAAGCGACTGATTTTTATATATTAATTTTGTGTTCTGCACCCTTGCTATAATCACATATTAGTCCCAGAATTTTTCTTTTTTTGATTCCTTTGGATTTTCTACATAGATAATCACATTATCTGTGAACAAAGAATTTTATTTTTTATTTCCTAACTAGTATACCTTTCATTTCCTTATCTTATCTTATTGCATTATGTAGGATTTTCAGAACAATGTTGTAAAGCAGGGCTGAGAGGGGACACCTTTGCCTTGTTCCGAAACTTAATAGGAAAGTTTTAAATTTTCTCACTATTAAATATGATGTTAGCTATAGGAGACATGGCTACTAATGTAATGTGATGTCCTGGGCTAGATCCTATAATATAAAAAAATTATTAAGGGAAACTGAGAAATTTATTCTCAGTTTCTCCCTAAAATAGAAACATTATTTAATAATAAGGTTTCAATATCATTTTATTAATTACAACAAATATACCATGTTAATGTCTGATGTTAATAATGGAGGAAACTGAGTATGAAATATAAAGGATGTCTCTATACTATGTTCTCAATAATTTTGTAAATCTAAAACCACATTAAAATAAAAAGCTTATTTCAAAAAAGAGCAAGATTTGAGAGTTTAGAGCATGTGAACTGAAGTTAATGTGAGCTATAAATCTATATTAACCAACACAGTCTTAATTGGCATTAAGATAGACACATAAAACAAAGAAACAAAATAGAGTATCCAGAAATATACTCAGACCAATATGGTCAAGTTATTTTCAACACTGGTGGTAAGGAAGAAAAAAATAATTTTTTAACTAACAGTGATGGAAAATTGAATATCCAAATGTACAGAAATGAACTTTGAAAACATGGATCAGAGGAGAAATATCAAGACAAATTTAAAAAATATTTTGAATAAATGAAAATGGAAACACACTTGTCAGAATTTTGGGGATACAACGAGAGCAGTTCCTATAGGGAAATATATGGCAGTGAAAGCTTTCATTACAACAGAAGAAAAATCTAAAATCAATCATTTAAACTTCCACCTTCGAAAACCAGAAAGAGAAGAGCAGAGTAAAGCTAAATAAACAGAAGATATAATAAAAATTAGAGCAGATTAATGAGATTGAAAACAAAAAAATCAATAGAGAAAAATCAATGAGGTTAAAGCTGATTCTTTATTAATGAAATTTATAAACCTCTAGCTAGGATAACTAAGAAAAAAAGAAAGAAGACAAAAATTACTAACATCACAAATGAAAGGTGGGACATCATTACAGATACCATGAACCTTAAAGAGATAATAGAAGAATACTATGAGCAACTCTATGCCCACAAATTTAATAATTTAAATGAAATGTACCAATTCCTTGAAACCCACATTCTGCCAAAACTCACACAAGAAGAAATACATAATCTGAATAGGCCTATATCAATTAAGTAAACTGAATCAATAATTGATAATCTCCCAAACAGAAAGCACCAGGCCCAGAAGGATTTACTGATGAGTTCTATGAAACATTTAAGGGAGAAGTTTTACTACTTATCTTCAATCTCTTTTAGAATATAGAAGCAGAAAGAATACTCCTAAATCACTCTATGAGGTTCACATTACATTAATACCAAATCAGACAAGGACATTGCAAGAAAATAAATGTACAGACCAATATCTCTTATGAACGTGGATGCAAGAATCCTCAACATAATATTAGCAAATCAAATCCAAAAATGCATAAAACAAATTATACATCACAGGCAAGTGGGATTTATCCCAGGTATGTCCCAGTATTCCTGTGAAAAAGGCCAACTTACTTAGCCTGAGCAACAGCCTAAGGGAGAGACTTCAGATTTCCCACACATCAGAGACTAAGGAAGTGTTCCCAGGCAACATGAACAGTGAGAGACCATCTTTACATAACCTTTTGTCCTCATTGAAGCTTGATGGAACTTCTCAGAAAGGAGCTTATATACTGACCTGGAGCCCCAATTTTTGCAACTATGAACCTGAAAGTATTTTCAGATCTCCTGGTCTGGAGGCTAACAGGGATTATAATTATGGCCCCATAGGACTGTATATACTGATGTATTTTAAAATCTGTTGCCTAAGGGTCTGGCTTCCAGTCAGCATGAAACTAGGTGCTAAATGAGATTCCTCCCTTCAGAACACTGACAGGTCTTAGCACGCCCTAAAACAATGGGGGCATAACAAGAATAAATCAAGCAGTTTAGACAATCACAAAGGTTTGAATGACAAAATATAGGGCAGGGTTGAATAAAATGGATATGACCGTGATTCACAGGCCTGAACGCCTGGGGCTAATAATACATTATATGTTTATTAAAAAAAAAGAATATGACCTACACCAGGGCACTTCTTCAAGCCAGAGAAAGGTAACTGTTGTATCTGGTACACAGAAACAAACACAGAATGTTAAGCAAAATGAGGAACCAGAAATATTAAAAAAAAAAAAAAAAAGAATAAGACAAAAGCTCAGGAACAGATATTGATGATATGGAGATAATAATCTACCTGATAAAGAACTCAAAGTAATGGTCAGAAAGATGTTCACCAAACTCAGTAGAAAAATGGGTGAACACAGCGAGAACTTCAACACAGATATAGAAAACATAAGAAAATACCCAATAGAAGGACTGGAAGAGATTATGCTGAGTGAAATAAGTCAAGCAGAGAGAGTCAATTACCATATGGTTTCACTTATTTGTGGAGCATAACAAATAGCATGGAGGACATGGGGAGATAGAGAGGAGAAGGGAGTTGGGGGAAATTGGAAGGGGAGGTGAACCATGAAAGACTATGGACTCTGAAAAACAATCTGAGGGTTTTGAAGGGGCGGGGGGTGGGAGGTTGGGGGTACCAGGTGGTGGGTATTATAGAGGGCACGGATTGCATGGAGCACTGGGTGTGGTGCAAAAAATAATGAATACTGTTATGCTGAAAATAAAAAATAAATTAAAAATAAATAAATAAATGCAAAAAAAAGAAGTCAAAAGCTAAAGATTACAATAACTGAACTATAAAATATACTATAGGGTCTAACAGCACAATGAATGCAGTGGAAGAATGAATTAGTAAGCTGGGACAGAGACAGAGCAATGGAATTCACCCAGACAGTACATTAAAAAGAAAAAAAAAAGAATAAAAGAAAAAAAGGTAAGAGACTTCTAAAACAACATAAAATGGGATAATTTTCACATAATAGGTGTCCCAGAAGGAGAAAAGAGAGACAAAGGGGAAGAACAATTATGAAGAAATAATGGCTGAGAATTTCTCTAACCTGGGAATAGAAACAGACATATAGGTCATAAGTGTTCCAAATAAAATGAACATGAAAGAACCACACCAAGGCACAAAATAAATAAGATGTCAAAACTTGAAAAGACAGGATCTTAAAAGCAGCAAGAGAAAAACAACTGGTTATGTACAAGGGAAACCCCAGAAGGCTATCAACAGATTTCTCAGCAGAAACTTTGCAAACTAGAAGAAAGTGGCATGATATATACAAAGTACTTAAAGAAAAAAAAAAAAAAAAACCTTTTAAACAAGAACACCCTACTTGGCAAGGTTGTCATTCATATTTGATGGAGAGGTAAAGAGTTTTCCATATAAGAAAAGCTAAAGGAGTTTGTCATTACTAAACTGACCTTATAAAAAAATATTAAGGGACTATTTTATCCTCAAACTCTTCCAAAAAGTTGAAAGGAGGGAAGGCTTTAAAACTCATCTATGAATCCAGCATTACCCTGATACAAAAACCAGACAAGAACACCACACACACATTACAGGTTAATATCCCTGATGAACATAGATGCAAAAATCCTCAGCAAAATAATAGCAAATTAAGTTCCATGATACACAAGTATGATCATCCACATGATCAAGTATGATTTATTCCAGGGATGAGAGGATTGTTCAACATCAACAAATCAGTTGTGGCACCACTTTATCAAAATGAAACATAAAATTCATATGATTATCTGAATAGATGTAGAAAAAGTACTTGACAACATTCAACTTTTAATAAGATAAAAACTCACAACAAAGTGGATATAGAAGGAATGGAACCCAACATAATAAAGGGTATATACAAGAGACCCACAACTAATATTACACTCAATGGTGAAAAGCTGAAAGCTTTTCCTCTAAGATCAAGAACAAGATAAGTATATCCACTATCCCAGCTTTTATTGAATATAATATTGGAAGACCTAGCCATAGCAATTAGCCAAGAAAAAGAAATAAAAGACATACAAATTGAAAAGAAAAAATCAAACTGTCACTATTTGTGGATGACATGATAATATATACAAAAATCCCTAAAGCTTCACCAAAATACTACTAGAACTAATAAATAAATTTAGTAAAGTTGCAGGATTCAAAATTAATATATAAAATTTCTTGTGTTTCTATACAGTAATAACAAATTATCAGAAAGAGAAATCAAGAAAATAATACCATTTACAATCATTTACACACATCAAAAGAATAAAATAACTAGAAATAAATTTAACTAAAGAGATGAAATTTGTTATTTTGAAAAAAACTAAAAAAGTCACAAACTAATGGAATGATATTCCATTCTCATGGATTAGAATAATTAATATTGTTAAAATGTTTATGAAGTATCATATATATATATATACAATATATAAGGAACTCATACAACTCAATAATAATTTAAAATAGTGCATTTAAAAAATGGGTGGAGGATCTGAATAGATGTTTTTTTGAAGAAGACATGCAGATAACCAATGAGCATATGAAAAGATGTTCATCATTAGTCAGAAGGGAAATCAACACCACAATGAGATATTGCCTTACACCTGTCAGAAGGTATATTATAAACAAAAACAGGAAATAACAAGGGTTGGTGAAGATATGGAAAAGGGAAATTTTTGGCACTGTTGTGGGAATGTAAATTGGTATAGCTACTATGGACAACAGTATGGAGTTTCCTTAAAAATCATAAATAGAGCTACCATACGATCCAGCAATTCCACTACTGGGTATCTATCAAAAAGAAAATTATATATATGTACACACACACACACACTACTAGTCAGCCATAAAAAAGTATGAAATTTTGCCATTTGTGACAACATAAATGGGTATTTGTGGGTATTATGCCAAGTGAGTTCAGAGAGAGAAAGACAAATACTATATGATTTCACTTATATGTGGAATCTAAAAAATAAAACAAACAAAACAAAACTCAGACTCATAGGTACAGAGAACAGAACAGTGGTTTCCAGAGTTGGGGGGTTTTGAGGAGGTAGAAATGGGTGAATGGCATTAAGAAGTATAAGCTTTCAGTTATAAAATAAATAAGTCATGATGATGTATGTAGAACATGGAGAATATAGTCAATAATGTTGTATTAACTTTGTAAGGTGGCCAAAATTATTGTGGTGACCATTTCGCAAAGTATACAGATGTCAGATTGCTATGTTATATACCAAAAACTAATATAATATTGAATGTCAGTACTTCAATAAAAAAGAGAAAAGAAAATCTGCAAAAACCTTATAGCTTCTAATACATAAGCATGGAGCATCATTCAATTTTTTAAAGATATTTTATTCCTTTCATTGGTGTTTTGTGGTTTTCCACGTACCAACCCTGCATGTCATTTATCATTTGTCCTTATTTCATTTTTTGATACTATTATAAATATTGTTTTTTAACTTCTAATTCCAATTGCTCATTGTTGGTTATAGGAAAGTAATTGCTCCGTATATTGACCTTGTATCCTATGAACTTTGTGTACTTGCTTCTTAGAGTCAAGAACTCATTTATTTATTTATTTAGCAGACTTTTGGGGTTTTCTACAAAGAAATTGTGTCATCAGTTTATTTCTTTCCAACCTATACACCTTTCATTTCTTTTTCTTGTTTGATTGCACTAGTTAGAATTTTTAGTTTAATGTTGAATAGGAGTAATAAGAGAGGACATTATTGTTTTGTTCCCCATCTTGGGAGAAAAATGTCTAGTCTTTCACCATTATGTATGTGGCTAGTTGTGGGCTTTTTGTAAATGTTAGATATTGAATTGGAGAGGTTTACTGAATTGAAATGGCAGAGGGTCACCTCTGCTGAATTCCAATCAGTCAAAGCAATAGTAGACTCACTTAATTCAAAGAGAAGAATGATGGGCCAGTTTTCAATGAGAAGCATTTCAAAGAATATGCAGTCATTTTTAGTCCAACCACAATCTACTCTGAACCACAAATTCTATTTCTTCCCCATGGAAAATAAACTCACTTTCTCCAAATCCCACACACTCTTATTCTATTTCAGTATTATCTCAAAGTCCAAGATCTTATCTCTCTAAATCAAATCCAGGTGTACATTAGGCTCCTTGGGTGTAGTATTTCATGTATGGTTTCTCTTGATCTTAATCTGGGGACAAAAGTGATTTTATATGTGTTCCCCATACCCAATTTACAACAGTGAGGTAGGGATAGGATACCGGCAACAGATCCTGTCAAAAGGGGAGAAAACATGAGGTTATAGCAATCTCCAGTCCATAGGAATTCTGAAATTCAATCAGGTATATGTTACCATTTTTTAAAAAAATTAGAGCCCATTACTGTTCCATAGAAATGATTCCCTATGCCTGTGGGCTTTGTCCTCTCAGCTTTTTGTCCAATGTTGGATTCACCCTTCCTTCTATAAGAAATAGCCCATGTTTGTAGCTAAGTAGTTTTCTCATACTTTTTTTTGTCTGTAGGAAATTGGGGATCCTGATGCCTGTTTTCATTCTGTAATATCACTCTCTTTTTCAGTTTAGGTGATACAATCCTTTTATGTTTTGTAGACTTCACATATATCAGTCTACAATCCATTCCAACAGACAACACCATATCTTTAAATATCTCCAAAATAGGCTCTTCTCTACCTGAGCTCTCAAGACTCTCAGAACCCCAATATTTAAAAGGAGAATGTCTACAGGTCTTGCCAAAGAAGGATTTTTGTCCTTAGAAGTCATTTTGTCTAGCTGCAAGATGCTCTATACAACACCATCTTAAGTCTCTCTGGGGTCTGAAAAAAAAAAAAAGATTTTACAATTTCACCTTTGACCTTACTTCTCTAAATAGGAACCTGAATTGGATCCTGTCTCTGAGGTTATTTCCTACTTTTAGCAGTTTTTGTTGATTTTTTGGTTTGGAAATACTGCCCTGAGTTCTTTATTATTTCTTTCATATTATGCTAGAAAACTCAAGAAAATTTTCCTAAGTTTGTCTCTCATTTTTCATTTTGTTGTGGGTAGCTAGAAGAATCTGTGCCTGCAAATCTCTGTAGCAAGATTTCTGAGATCATTAGGTTGCTATTCTATTTTCCATATTGCTGGAGGCAACAGTTTGCTAACTGTTCTGTCTGTATATAACTCAGCTGCCCTTTTCACTGGCCTTCAATAACATTTCCCTCATTGTCCTTGAAGCCCTAATAGTCTCCCTAAGGCCAGTCTTGGTTGTTTCACCAAGAGTTCCTTCCAGCTCCTGCCCACCACCCAGTTCCAGCCAATCTTAAATTTTGTATGTTTTGTTCATATGTTATCATAACATCTCACTTTTAGGTACCAAATTCTGTCCCAGTTATCCATTACTTAGAACAAATTACCCCAAAACTTGGAGGCTTAAAACAAGAAATGATTTATTATATCTCATGATTTTGTGAGCCAGTAATGTGGATAGGGCTCAGTTGGTTCATGCTTCTGCTTTCTATAATATTCAGTGATGCCACTTGGTGGTATTCAGCTGCTGGACGGGATGGTCTGGAGAGTCAGGTTGGCTTTGCACACATTTCTGATGCCTAAACAGGGATGGGTGGATGACTGAGTTCATCTTGGATTTTTGAACACATTACCTATATCTGGCCACTTTAGCATGGATGTCTCAAGATAGATGGATTGTTTTACATAGCAGCAGCCCAAGGCTCACAGAGAGAGAATGTTCTAAGAGACAAGTTCAAGATGGTGTATTTTAAGACCCCTGATTAGAAACTGACTCAAGTATATTTCAACTGTATTCTAGTAGTCAAAGCAGCTACAGAACTCTCTCTGGTTATAGATACATTCAGAGTCACTTCTCTATGGGAATAGTCTCAAGGAAGTTTCAGTCATCTTTAATTTGCTACACCTCCTATTTCTATTTTCCGTGAACTATAATAAACCAAGACTCTTGAGGTATGGGAAAACTTTTTTTCAACATATATTTGGAAAACTTGAAGTCTTGAAACTTGTTATCAGTTAGCCATTATTCTATTAGGAAAAAAAACCTCCTTTTTAAAGAATTAAAGTATACACTAAAAATGATCTAGTCCTGTTTAGACCATGTCTTTAACATTAAAGAAGCAGAAGCTTCCCATTAAATCTCAGTTCTACCCCTTATTAGTTTTATTATCCCAACTGAGTGTCTTGATTTTCTAAATTGTAAAATAGGGTATAGGGAGCTATATCTATGGTATACATACAATTTTGTCTAAACTAGTGGCACTTTGGGCAGTACTAAAAATGAAGAGGCCATGTTCTTGGCAAAAAGCTCAAATCTGAGGCTATCTTGGGTAAATGAGAACCCATTTGCCTTTCTGTTTCTCAAGGTTCTTGTGATGATCAAAGGAAACTGTATATTAGCAAGCATTCAAATTATAAAATGTGAAATGGAAGTAAGATAATGGTATTACTTCAAGTGCTTTGGGGGTTATTAGTGAAATCTTCTATTTAGACTTCTAAAATTGTTTCTAAATCTGTTTGAATCACATCCAGTATTTAACAACACTGAATGTATGCGGCTTTGCCCTAATTGCGGAACCGGCATGATATATTTTAAAAGAACTTCTTTTTATTCTATTCCCAGGGAATTCTGAAGAGAGTTGATCACTACCCAGCTTTGAACAGGAACCTTCCCCACCTATTACAGCTACTTCTGTATCCTTTTAGTTGGACATTTTTCAGACTAAGTAATACAAGGTCCTTTATGTCCTATGTTTCATCTTGTTAACATAGTTTGATATTCATTATAGTTGCTCCTTCATGGTTTTAAATTATAAATTTTAGGATAGTTTTCAAGCTGATCACCTATTAAATAAAGTTATCTTTTTACTTAAATATAATGAAAATCTTTTGGTATAGCACATACACATTGAAATCATTCTAAAATACACTAGTTTAGAATGGTTTGTCTTAGACAATTTCAATATTCACCCTGAGCTTCCAGGCCCACAATATTATGTTTAACACTTTGGGTTTATGTCTTATGAATTCTTACCTAACACTAGGTATAGTTACAGGTTGCTGGTTTTGTTATACTTGATAATTCAGGGTAATAGGAATCTGGAAGATAAACTCTGAGTAACATCCAAAATAGAATTTTCTCCAAAATAAAACTGGTCTTCAAAGACAGGGAATTTTTTTTCCTTGTGAAAGCTGAGGTAACAGATAGAAGCATAATCACTGGCTAGAACTCAGTTATAGGAGAACTAAGGAACAAGATTAGATCATTCTTAGCAGCAGCTTTGACTCAATCAGCCATTCAGGGAGTTAACCCATGAATCTTTATATTCTCATCCCATAAGTCCAAGATCAGACTTTGGTTTGGATTTGTAAAGAGCCTTATCACATGAAAGAAAGAGTTGCAATCTCTTCGTTCAAAAACAATGAAATAGGGGTGCCTGGGTGGCTCAGTTGTTAAGCATCTGCTTTTGGCTCAGATCATGATCCCAAGGTTCAGGGATCCATCTGCTTTTGGCTCAGATCATGGTCCTAGGGTCCAGGGATCAAGCCCTGCATGGGACTCCCTGCTCTACAGGAAGACTACTTCTCCATCTCCCACATCCCCTGCTTGTATTACCTCTCTCGCTGTCTCTCTCTCTCTGTCAAATTAATAAATAAAATCTTAAGAAAAAACAAACAAAACAAAAACACAATGAAATACAATTTGAAGTGTGGTCAAACTTGCCAGTTGTGCAGTAGAAAGAAATGAATACTTACAAAATTAAATAAGAACAGCGATGAGAAAGGGTGAGTTAGCCTGTTGGAGTTATGTCCACGTCCAGAGCAGGTAACATGTCTATCAGAGTGTTTAGTTAGTGTGTGTACATGGATGGAAGGGTCCCAGTGAAGTAGCAGATTAATGAAGTTCAGGAAATGCTATTATATTTACGCCTGAAATATATACATAGGTGATACTAGAAAACTGCTTCAAGATGATATTTTAAAATCATAACATAAACCCTATTCTTTCAGGGTTTGATACATCCATGTCATTTTAAATTTAATGCCATATTAGTTGAACATTCTCTGGATTTTGCTTAGAAATGTTATTTAATTTATTGCATATTTCCTCTACTTCTATAGTAGGCTTTTATCTTGCTGTACATCTCAAATATTTTCTTGCACATTATGACAAAGCACCAGTGGTGCTTGATTAAGTGACATCAATCTAAATGGAAGAAGTGCCAACCTTGCACATAGTGTCAACAATAGACTTAATAATGCTATGAAATGTGAGTTCCACTATTGTGTTAAGAAAGAGAATTATGAGCACTCTCTTTTCCTCTTTTTTAAAGTATGTCATTACATTTTTTAAAAAGAAACAATAATTAAAGAAACACTCCACAGTGCATGGTTTCATGGCTATATTCGGTAAAGAGTCACTTGTTTTGATAAATTCTTTACCAGTAACTCTGATTATGAGAATCACTTATTTAAAAGTGATTGTAATAGTCATAAGACAGAGTTCATTGTTTTCATTTTGTAGAGGTTGCATTATAGGAAATAAAATAGACTTTCTCTTTCTGCATTTCCTTGTCATTAGATTATTTTATGTCTGCAGTAAATTTGTATATCGCTACATTATTTTATTATGTAGACTATTCAAAGATGATAAAATGAAAATTCAAAGTCTTCAAAAGTTTTTAAAATAATACTTTAAAAATTCTAGCTGGTAATCTTTGACATTAAGAACATGATTCAAAACAATAGTATTTGTTGAGTTGAATTAAATATATTTTCTTCTTTAAATATAATGTCATTTAACATTTAGTTCGGAGATAATAAAGTCAATGTTATTGCAGCAACAATGCTTCCTTCATTAAAATTATACATTATACTTGAGTTAGTGCCAATTATAAAAGGCTTTTTGCTTATTGCACATTTTATATTATTAAGGACAATAACTATTATTTTTATTTTTTTAAATTTTATTTTATTTTTTTAGTGTTCCAAAGTTCATTGTGCACCACACCCAGTGCTCCATGCAATATGTGCCCTCCTTAATACCCACCACCAGGCTTATCCATCCCCCCACCCGCCTCCCTTCCAAAATCCTCAGTTTGATTCTCAGAGTCCATGGTCTCTGATGGTTCATACCCCCACTCTGATTTGCTCCAATTCACTTTTCCTTCCCTTCTCCTAATGTCTTCCATGTTATTCCTTATGCTCCACAAGTAAATGAAGCCGAATGATAATTGGATCTCTCTGCTGGACGTATTTCACTCAGCATAGTCTCTTCCAGTCTTGTCCATGTTGATACAAAAGTTGGGTATTCATCCTTTCTGATGGCTGCATAATTTTCCATCATATCTATGGACCATATCCTTCTTACCATTTGTCTGTTGAAGGACATCTTGACTCTTTCCACAGTTTGGCTATTGTGGACATTGCTGCTATGAACATTGGGGTAGAGATGGCCCTTCTTTTCACTGCCTCTGTATCTTTGAGGTAAATACCCCATAGTGCAATTGCAGGGTCATGGGGTAGTTCTATTTTTAATTTCTTAAGGAATCTTCACACTGTTTTCCAAAGTGGCTGCACCAACTTGTATTTTTCACCAACAGTGTAAGAGGGTTCCCCTTTCTCCACATCACCTCCAACTTGTTGTTTACTTGTTGTTTACTGTCTTGTTAATTTTGGCCATTCTAACAGGTGTAAGGTGGTATCTCAATATGGTTTTGATTTGAATCTCCCTGATTGCTAATGATGATGAACATTTTTTCATTTGCCTGTTAGCCATTTGTATGTCTTCTTTGGAAAAGTGTCTGTTCATGTCTTCTGCCCTTTTTTTGATGTGATTATCTGTTTTGTGTGTGTTGAGTTTGAGGAGTTCTTTATACATCTTGGATATCAGCCCTTTGTCTGTAGTGTCATTTGCAAATATCTTCTCCCACTCCTTGGGTTGCCTCATTATTTTGTTGACTGTTTCCTTTGCTGTGCAGAAGCTTTTTATCTTGATGAACAGACACGTAGACCAGTGGAACAGAGAAGAGAGTCTACATGTGGACCTGTAACTCTATGGTCAAATAATCTTCGACAAAGCAGGAAAAAATACCCAGTGGAAAAAAGACAGTCTTTTCAATAAATGGTGCTGGGAATATTGGACAGCTATATGTAGAAGAATGAAACTCGACCATTCTCTTACACCGTACACAAAGATAAACTCAAAATGGATAAAAGACCTCAATATGAGGCAGGAATCTATCAAAATCCTAAAGGAGAACATAGGCAGTAACCTCTTTGACATCGGCCACGGCAACTTATTTCAAGACCTGTCTCCAAAGGTAAAGAAAACAAAAGCGAAAATGAATTTTTGGGATTTCATCAAGATAAAACTATTATTTTAAAGCTATATTTGGATTGACTATACTATAAGCTGACTGAGTAGTCTTCTAACCATCTTCCAACCCTCTTATCTTTCCTTGAAAACTATCTTACTATGCCTCAAGATAAAAAAGTCCTAAATTTTTAGTTTTTTAGATATTTATATCATGAGTTAAAATGCTTTACATTTGAAGTATTGAGTTACTAACTACATCAATTTTAACTAAAGTTGTTAGTTATCATACACTTCAGTATGCTTTAGATCAAATTCTTGTTTTCTTGACCACACTGTTGAATTTTATCCACCCTTTGCTTTTCTCTTAATGAACTTCATAGTCCATATTCATCTATAATATTTGTACTTTTTATTTAACCAGTTTTTATTTTAAAATTGTCTCCATTATTATGGACATTATTATTTCTCCATTAATGTATGTCTAGATAAAATGGCTTTTATTTGACCAATTTTAATTTTACCCATTATATCAGTTACAATGCAGAGTTAATGCTACTATTTTACAAATTTGTTAAAATACTCCTCTGTAAAACTAAGATGTCCATTGGGATAGAGTGGTCAGAGCATAGAATAGTAAAAGGACACAAGAGTAAAAGGACCATTTTCCTTCTCTACTACTAATATTATCTGTGGGACTTTGGGCATTTTATTTAATATGTCTGAGGTTTGGTGGATATATTTGTAGAATGAGGAAACTAATATTTATCTGCTTGAAAGAAAGAAATTCTCTTGAGGTACATTCCCCCCCCCTTCCACCCACTCAAGCCATATTCTTAATCCAAGATCTCAGATTCCATGATTATTGATTTCCTTCTTGGTTTGGAGCATTTGGATTTTTAGTGCTTATTGGTAGACTCAAGATTATGCCTATAAATAAGCCTTTTGGTAGCTAATCTTTATCTCAAAAAGTTTGGTCATTGGTCTCTATTGTTTCTAGTGCTGTTTGTGTTTATGGCATGTTTATATTACACTTGAGGTAAAATTGTTGGGATGTGGTCAGGAATCATTGCAAAAAAAGAAGAGAAAACAAAGAAACCATGTATGAGCAGAGGGTTAAAACAATACAAAGAGAAGAACCTATGAGGCACATATTAAATGAGGAGGTTTGAAAGTATGTTAGATCTATGACACTATCAGAAAAAAATTTCTTTAAATTGGAATCAACTCTCTCAACCCTTAGCCTGCTTCCTTGAATTATTTGGTGGGAAAGAGGGGGAGGTACAGAAGGTAATAACACTTGATCTAAGGAATGGATATGAATCTTGTCCAGAATATTAAAGATTATCTTTTATTCCATTGTACAGATAATATTTTAAAATAATTGATAAATTAATGATTAGTGCTGACCACTGTAGAACATAGTGCCCTAAACTGTTGGTTCACAGGGAACCACTGATGGTGTCTCTGTGACTTCCTATCAACTATATTTTATACATGTGCAATTCTTAAGAGTCTAATGGATATCCATGTAATCATCACTTTTTTAAAAAAATTAGGTCTTTTGTGTTTGTGTGTACTCAATGTTACTTAAGGAAAGGGTATTGGGTATTATAAATAGATCTTAGCACTTAATATTTTGCATGAATACATCAATTGAAATTTGTGTTATGTTTACATGTAACATTATGCCTAAATAGTACTTTTTAGCAATGTGTATTGTTGAATAGAACTACATTCAATAACATTTTACCATACTTCAAGTAGTCTCAAGAGTCTTGTAGAGACACAGAACCCTAGAATGCCTGGGGACAAGACAGGGAACATATAATATTAAAAAAAAATGTTGTGAATGAGTGAGGCCTTACCAGGAAAATAATGAAATGATATTCTAAGGAAGGAAGAATTACTTGAGCAAAGGCTGGGAAATGAGGGCAGAGCGCGGTCATGGTATGTCATACTAAAAAGTTGGAGAATGGGAGAGAGACAGATCATGGGGCTGGAAATTGAGTGTCAAGTATTTAGCAACATTATCTAGGAAATGTCAATAATCCATCAGTGGCAAATGTCTTAGGAAAGATATAAAAAAAATAGTGTAACTTTCCTCAATATAATCTTACACTTAGATATCATATATTTTACATTTAGATACCTTATCTAAAATATAACTCATACTCAAAAAATAAAATAGAATATATACTCAATGGATTAATAGCACATTTAATAATAATTACATTTTCTATGCTGGACTTTTTTTTTAAAATGTGAATCTGCTATTTATACAACCAAGACTTGAAAGAATTTGTTTTTTTTTATATATAAGTCAAAGGAATTTTTTTACATAATATGGGAATTTTTAATATCTCTTTAGTATTTTACTCTCAGAGCAAACTCATTAATAGAAACTATGGATAATCCATTAAATGAGAGCAAAACTATGTACTATTTTAATATATTGGTTTTAATGCAATTAAAATATCATTACTTCCACCTTTCACAATTTTTTTACATATGAATTTGTCTGGTGCCTAATGGAAAAAGTAATCATGTTAAGCTAATTTGGTGCTCAAAATTTTTTCAATGTACTTCGAAACAGTAGGTATTGTACTTTGTCTTAAATAGTCCAAATGTAAATAATTAATATTCAACAATTTCTCTCAATAAAAAAATTTTAAGTGACATATTTTAGTTCATATTCATATTATATTACTTGATATGTCATAATTCTTGTAAGTTAATAGCTGCATTCAGAAATGATATCTCTCCAAACAGCTTCCAAAACCATGCAGATAAACAAAAATAACATTACCTGTAGCCTATGCCTAGTAATAACTAGTAGACAAAGATTCCACAAACTACAATTCACACTGAATGAGGAAATAAATGTTTAAAAAAAGCAGAAGCAGACTCTTGACCTTTCAAGAAAATAAGAAATCAATAACGATGGAAGAGAAGAAAGATGAGAAGGGATCTTCGAGGGGACAATACTCTGATCACATCAAGTAGGGTCTAACCTTTGTAGAAGAGAGGGAAATGTGAAGAAGTCTGGTTACTGGTAGATTAAATTAAAGGGAGGCACTGGGAAAGCATATGCCAGAGGAAACAGCAATCTTAGGAAGATACTACATCCAAGAGCAAGGGCAGCAGTATAGATGTGGGAAGTATCCATTTGATGCTTGGTTGTAAAAGAAGAAAAAGCTTTTGAAGATAAAGAGCCAAGGAAACAAGGAAATGTTCTAGTATGAATTAGAATAATTGCAAATATAAAAGGCAATGAAATTTGAAATAGAAACATCAGAATCTTAAGAGTGCTGACTGAACTAAAAAAAAAATTGAAGAAGAAGACAGTCATATAAGTAGTAAGGTGGTAAATTAATTACAAGATGCCCATGGGAAATTATACATATTGTTAATAATAAAAGATACAGAAAGTAATAATAAAAAAAGCCATAAGAATAAAGCAATAAATACAGGGTAAGATTAGAGGAAAAAGTATTAATACAATTGGAGTCCAAGAAAAACAAAAACAAGACAACAGAACAGAACTGATATTTAAAATGACAATCTAAGAAAACTTTCCTGAAATAAAGGAAGACTTGATTTTATATAGAGAAAAAGTTCTCCATCTACTGGCAAAAATTTACTTTGAAATATATTCTCGTAAAAATACTGGACTTTAATGATAAAAAAAAAAAAAAAAAATCCTCCAGGCTTTAAGATTGAAAAAAAGAAGAAGCAAGCTACTTAAAAAAGAAAGGAAACTAACTTGGCATTGGAATTCTTGATGGCAACGTATAAATCAAGAATAGTGGAGAAATGTTTTTAAGAAACTCAAGGATAGAATGACAAGGACTTTAAATCCAGTAAACTGTTCTTCTAAAAATTAGGCTACAGCAAAAACAGTTTAACACTGTAAGAACTCAAAAACTCTATACCTTCAAGCTCTCCTCCAAAAAACTACTGTGGAACAAATTTCATCTCACCTCTTGGTGCTAGGGGAATTTTTGACAGATAGACTGATAATGAAAATTGAAAATATTTAGGTAGATTTAAGTATGGAATAAGAGCATGTGATTTTTATATGTTTGTGACAAAGCTGAAACAATGCAACTATAAAGAAAAGAAGGGAGAAAGTGTCATAAAGGAAAAGCCAATGAAATGTCATGTAATTATCATTTTGGACTAAAAAAATATTATTTTAAGCTGAGAAAATGAATCAGAGACACTTAAATGAGGAAAAGGAGGGCTAAGGAGAATATACAAAAGTATTAGTATAAAAGTAATCATTAGGAAAATTATATATCTTACTATCAAAACAGTGGAAAAACGAGCAAGGAAAATAGGAAACATGGTGAAAAACACCATAATTATAATGTAATTAATTATACATATGTCTGTATATCAATCTATCCGACAGAGCTAAGACCAAATATATCAGTCATATCAACATATCTAAACAAGATTAATTGCTTACTGAAAAAGAAGCCTTTTAAAAACTGGCTTGCAAAGAAAAACCCAACTAACACTATGTGCAAGTTAATACATGAAACAGGTGACTCAGAAAGACTAAAAATAAATAGTGTTGGTGAAGCTATACCATGTGTATTCCACACTCTGTGCACTGTTCTAATTTTTAAGTTCTCTTCTGACTTCAGACACTGCTGTGGCTACTGGTTCCAAGTAGACTTTGCAATTGTATGAACTTGACAGTGCCTCAACTTGAACCTATGCCATCTACCTCACTTCTAGCAGGAGGGCTAATATGTGATGCCATGGCAGTGATGACTCAAGGAAACCTGCTCAGCAGTCATGGACAACCAAGAAATGTAAAAAAATAAAAAAAATAGTACCCATGGAGCTACCCTTGAATAAAGAAGAGTGGGTGCCTGTGACTAAATGATTCTGCCTTTCATCCCTTGGATCAGTGAATGGTTATGAGATGCATTTCATAGGGCTGCACAGATAGTGCTGCAGGGCTCAGACTCAGGTGTTTGTGACTACAGCCAGTCTGGTAAGCCCCTGTAATTTGATTTTATTGGCTTTATTTCCCTCCTTCCTTATTTCACCCACCCCTGGCTTCAGCTCTTTGGGAGTGGTCCCCTAGGCTAGGGTTGTGGTCTAAGCCACCCGTCAAATACAAACAAAAAGAGAGCAAAGCAGGGATTCCAGTTTTTGTATCTGACAAGCTTGAGCTCAAGATTCAAAGTAATAAATGAGGCATGACAGGCTTTTTATAGAACTAGAAGCTACATAATACATATAGGGAACACAGGAGCTTTCATAATACATAGGTAACCATTATAGATATATGTGTGCCAAATGAGACAGGCACTTACAGAATGTGCAGAGAGACACTGTACCAGTATCTGTTTTTATAGGCGCCACTCGTAGCCCATTTAAGTGTAAAAAAATACATAAACCTACAGAAGACTTAAAGTACGAAATTAGTATGGCAATGAACTTTTAAAATTAATTTAATTTTAAGAATATATGTTAAAGTTGGGAACCTGGAAATTGAGAAAACACCATCTTTTTAAGTGCACAAGAATCTCGACTATATACCAACTCTGACTACATACCAAAGAAAGAAAAACCATTCACTAAATGCCACAAAGAAAAAGAATATGTGGTCAAATGCAGTAAATACAGGCATTTAATGACAAAAGTTTTTAAAAGGTCCATCTTATCCAGAAATTTATAAACTCCCTATTAAACAAGTCTTGGGTCAAAGGGGAGAGCATAAACACCCCAAAACAATAATAGCAGAAACACTACATAACAGATTCCCAGATTCTCTGGGATATCACTAAAGGAATGATCAGAGGAATTAAATAATTAGGTCAATAAAAATGAAAGCCAAGGGCTGTGGTTTCCCATTGACATAGGAGTTTGAAAGTTGCTTCTCTGTTCTCACAAGTAAAAAGCTGCACAGTTTGAAAAATCACCATCTCTTGTATCAGTAAGAGAGGAGAGGTAGCAGGAAACACTGCTCCCCGCCCCTGCCCCTGCCCCAGTTGGAGAGATAGGTAGTTGATCCCACCCCACCCGGCCACCGCTTCCACTCAAGAGTAGAAAGACCTGTAGAGACTAGTGCCTGGCCAGGAAAACCTGGCTGGTAATGGGTGAACTGCTGAGGGCTCAGCATGGAGAATTCTGAGGCTTACAAACTCCAGGAAGACCTAGTTGTGGGGTGGAGGAGGAGAGGCACGTTATTGTGACATTTACCTCTGGGAGCTGATCAAGTTTGCCTGGTAAATATGAGAGACAAATCCCCTCAGGCTGCCCTCAGGGGGAAGGAAAAGGAGCCATTTGGAAATGCACCAGAGCACTCCCTCCTTCTGAACAAGGCCTGCCCTCAGGGGAAACTAGTTAACCAAAGCCTGACCTGCTAGGGTATCTGACCTGGGAGAAGGGAAATAACCATCTCCAGCCTGTCCTGGCTACCCCGTAACATCAAAAGGTAGGCGACCACATGCAGGGAGGAACTGAGAAGCACTTAGGAGGAAACTGAGGCGTGAGGCCCGCTGGGGAAAAATGTGGCTATTTGTGTAAAGAAGCCTGAACAGCACAGACGGTAGCAAGAGGTCGTGCATCGGCAGGAGGACGTTTTAAGGAAGGAAGTGCCTGTGGAAGGAATAGTTCCCTCCATCCCAGTTTGTCACACTGTTCAGAAGTCTGCAGAGGTTTGTAATTGAAAGTGTATAATAAGAGTAATAATAATAATAATAATGATTGAGTTAACCTTTATTAAGCCCTACTGTATACTAAACATTTTGAGAAGTAAGAAATGCTAGGCTCAGCACCTCTAGCGTGATTCTCTGTGGCACAGTCCCTTCTCTCAAAATTCATCTGGGCTCTGCTGTAATAGAAGCCCAAGCAGAGAGCTCTCGGGGGGCTGTGATCTCCCTCCTGGTCAGTGATAAGTGGGGGGCACCCTGTGGCCCACCTCCCATCTGTGTCCGAAGTACGAAGAGGAGCGAAGAGCTCAGGAGGTATATTGTACATGCCCTTTTCATTAGCATTCAGTTTTGGTCTGTTGCTTATGATGAGATAGGACAAGCATTTTCAGGGTGCTCCATTAAATTTCTTCCTAACGCCTGAATCTCTTTATGATAGTGGGAAGATAAGATGCCCTTGTCCTCCATGTCCTTTTATTATTCACTCTAACCTGGTTCTCGAGTGTCTCCATTCACCCATTCTGAAGCCTTCTTTTCCTAATCTTTGTAGATTATTTCTCCATTTTTTGAAGACCGGGCAGTTGGCTCTTAAATGTTTCCTGCGGTCCTTTCATTTCACTGAATTTTAAATATTTCAGCCAATTTGAAGAGTTCATAATGATGAATAAGATTAAGCTTGGAGCTTAACCTTTTGAAACTGGGTGACGCGTTAACTCGGCTGGAACGCTGGTTAATTTAACAGCAGGAGTTGAATTAACTTGTCACAGCTCTGCCATTGTTAAATTTCCTGCTCCTGATCCTTGTCCCCATCTCACAGAGCTTGGTTGTCCTGGGACCAGGGGATGAGCCGGGGTGAAGAATAAAGATGGGAGCGGGAAAAGAAAGGTGACATGCGTTGTGGGGACGGTAGCAGGGTGACCAGAAATGTCCAGGTGAGGAATTCATTTCTGTTGGAGAAGACCAGAAGAAAACAGCACAGATGGGAGCTTAAGAAAATACAGGGCAGGGGAAGGGAGGTGGGGAGGGTGCGCAGGGAGGAACGGAGGGAGCATGAGAAGGATGTTAAGAGGAGGCAATGCGTGATGAGGTTTGGCTCTCTTGGAAATGCCTTGTGTCTGGAGCATCAGAAGCTCTTAATAGTGGCAGTCTGGCAACAAGAATGAAATGACCTGCTTAAAAGTACCCCTCGTGTGAGGCAGGAATGAAAATGTTGAACCACAGGAATAATTACAGAGACGATCTCAGCGCTCAGAGAGAAATTCTCCTAAATTTGGCTCAGCAAAATCTTGATTTGGCATATTTGTAGATCACTGTCAAACATTTTGGCGGGGGTAGAAATGAAAACAGCACAGCTGCGGTTCCCTCAAACACCCAGGCATTGCTGGGCTGGAAGGCTCTGTGCATGTACAGCGCGCTTACCCCGTGATTAACCCTCAGATATGCATTATCTCAGGTTTGCGATTTTTCCTTGGACATGAAGCTTTGTGCGCGATAGAGTAAACTGCTCAGCCTTCCGGGCAGAGGCCTAATGACACCTGAAACACAGGCAAAATAACCAGTCTGCTTCTAAGCACCAGCCACTTTGAGGCCCATCAATAGGGATCACCAGGAGCCGGTCTTCCTTCCAATTGTTTCAGGAGTGCCTTAACGTAACACCGAAAGGACATTTTCTTTTCTATTTGTATGATTTTTGTTTCAGGGCTGACGTTATTCTATGGGTGCTCTAAGAGGTTTTCAATTTCCAAGGTAGTTGCCTGAAAAGGCTGTTGGCCGTTCAGGAGCCTAACCAGCGCTCAGTAGCCGGATCTGAAGCGGATTACTAAGGATTCCAAGGCCTTTTGCTTCTGTCCAAAATTACTTTAAAGTCTAGCTAACAGATGGCGGGGCTGTGTCTGATGGATCAAGAGAGTGAGGCAAGTGGAGAAAAGGTGAAAGGGATAAGTAGGAGATAGAGGACAAAAGGAAGGTAAAAAAAAAAAAAGGTGTGATAAGAGAGGAAAAGAATGAAGGATTTCTTGTTTAGTTTCAGTAGAGAAACCACACTCTGAAGGCATTTTAAATTCACCAATTGCTGTTAAAAGACGCAGAGAAAGTTTTAAATCCAGGTGGCTGGAAAGCAATGCATTAAAAAGTAAACATAATCAGAGATTTGGTCTATCAGTGGGTGTGGTGAAACTTTGCTCCTATCGTGAGCAGTGCGCCGAATGCATGCTTTTTGCTTCAGAGGGTCTGAGCAGAGGTACCATTTCTGGTGAAGACTGGACACAATTTGGGGATATACATTTTGGTAATAGCTTGTCCTGCTATAGTGGTAGCTGCATGTTTCCTTTCTCTATGGAAGTCAAATCAAAAAAAATTTTTTCCAGCATCCAGTATGTTTCATAATAAAATAAAGTCTAACATGAAGTGGATTTGTCTTGGTTTCTCCAGCATAAGAATTTAGTTCTAAGGCATCCTCGAGTTATTTGGTGTCTAGATAATGAACTCCAGGGGCCGCGCTTTGTAGAAACAATAATGCCATTCTTGAACATCATGCTTCTTAATATTACTTGGCACACCTGAGTTGGATTGGACGAGCATTTCTGTTAGAAAATGACAATGAAGTAAAAAAAATTCAAATAAAAATGAATGACACGAAAATTTCCACTGTCTTCAATGAATAAAACAATGATTTCCAAATTGCGTTTCATGGAATATTGGGTGGAATGAAACTCCATGAAAAAGGTATTTCATGACCTTATTACTGTATGTCTCCAGGTGGGAGAGTGTCCCAAGGGAGTTTCCCAAATGTATTGACCTTGGAATCATTTTCTTCTCAGAATACCAATCATTACATTTTAGAACAGAACTCTTCTGCCTAAGAGTATCATAGTCATTCCTTCCCTGAGTTTTCATGGACACGTTCAGAAACAGCCTACCTGTAGCTCTATTCAGAGACAGCTGAGAATTTGGCATTCCCAGTGATGATTTAATGTTATTGGTTTGACCTAAGAAATACTGAGCTATCTATAGCATGCTAGCTTGGTTAGTGCTTTTAGTTTGTTGTGACTTCTGTTTGCAGTAGATGGTGCCCCAGGAACTTGGGGTATACAAATAAAAGAGGTGCCAAGAAGTCAACACCAGGGAAACCAACTCTCCAAGTTTCAAGGTTTCCGCATGCCGAGATTGTACATTTTGTAGCCTAAGAGAGGGGGGGACGCGGGCTGCTCTGCTGTGTCCTAACGGGATATCTGTACTCCTAGTCAGATGGCCATCCAGGCACCTCAGTGCTTCCTTATGGGCCTGTAATTTCTATTATGGCTTTCGACTCTCATCTTTCAGCATATTTTCATTTATTGTTTTTAGCTACAATCAGGCCAGTAATAGGAGAGCAATTCTAGGGAGTGAATGCGCAGATAAAATATGTAGACCCTGGCCATAGTGAGTTCTACTTAGCCACACCTCATATTTCAGTTCACAGAAATGTGTGTGGGGGTTGACATAAGTACTCCCTGTTGTGTTATTGCTTATGGCTCAGTAGCCCTTTGAGAAGACCGGAGAAAAAAGGACTGCCGTGAGCGGGTGTTGTCGAAATGGCAAACTAGAGAGGGTGCCTACAAGCACCCGAGAGAGTTTTATGTTTCTTAACAAATGTTTTCTTGATGTTACCCTCAAATCCCACCTGTGTTTCCTTCTCTCGCCATCCACATCAGTCGCCTCTTTGCTTTTCAGACTTCCTTTTGAGGCATCAATGAACCTAAAGGAAACCAGCATGGTGGGAATTTCACGACAACTTGCAGCATATCGCTTTCTTGGCAGCAAGGCGACTAAATGGCATTCAGACTCTCACTGCAGGGCCACAGCTGATCAATAATTTCCAGGAGCCCCTTCTGACTGTGTCAGAAGCAAAACCAAGGAATGTGACTAGGCCAGTTAGAAATAGCACCCTGACAGGAAAATTCCAGAGCAGTCAAAAGATAAATTGTAACATTTGGTTATATTACTATGTGTGTTAAGGCTCTTTCTTGACAGGAGACATTTGGTTCCCATTTTAAGGCTGCAGAGGGCTTTAACTAAGCATAGAGATATGAGTGTTACAAAAGAGTGTTTCAAACAGCTACATTAAGAAATTGAGGTTGTCAAACCTCCCCTTGTGATTTTAAGATGAGAAATGATCATCCAGGTATATACTAAAAGGTTCCATTAGAAGACTATTTTAAATGCCGTTACCCTGGTAAAGCCTCCCCTAATGAAATGGAAATAATGTTATGATTTTGAAGCTATTTTTTCTTACTTTTCTGTCAGGAAACTCTCTCATCTGGCAATATAGTACATATATTTTTCTCAGCTTATTATTTTTCCTTTGTGGTAGTAGTACGTATAGCTACATAGATAGCTGCTGCGTGATAAACTAGGAATTTCAACTTTTAAAAATATTAAATATACAATGCCTGCTCAGAATAGTGCTAAATATTAGATTATTTGATAGGTGTTCTTCAGTGATGAAGAAAACAAAAAATTCACTCTTTTCTTTTGTATTGTGCATGTAGAGGGTAGAAGACCCAGGCTATTATGAATGTCATTGCCATCACCGCTTTTTATTGATGGTGGCATGTAGAATACAAAGTGCCTGGGGATAAGAAAAAGGCAACTCAATTCTTGGACTCCTTAACCACTTTTTATAAATTAGTCAACTGAAGGTCAGACTCGTTGAGTAGTCCTGTAGGTCGTTAATGGTCAATGTGGTATTTGGAAGATCTCCCAGACTCTAAGGCTTTTCCTCATTATTTAATACAGGACTGCATCCTGGTCAATGACAAAAGGTTGGTGTTCATGGGTATTTATGCGGCTTTCAGCTTCAATTATTCCATCTGTAAAATGGCAATAATGTTATATTTATTGCATACATTTCAAATCTCTTGTAAAGAAAAGATATAACTGATATACAGAAATTAATATAGGCTCTTAGTTAATGCATTAAAGATAGTTAATGGTTTTCAGCATCGTCGTCATCATCATCATCATCATCTTCATCATCCAATTGCAAAGTGACTTGCAGAGTTAGGGAGGATAATCATCTTTCTTAGGGGGCTGAGGTTAATATCGATCAGCATTTTGAAAGGGCCAGACCTGGAAGAGAAGGGAAAAAACTCTTCAAGTTTGGAGGCAATATTTGTGCCATAAGTTGGAGGCAGTAATATTTTAATTCAATTTTGTGGAAGATCTCCTTTTTTCTTTCCTTAAGTTTTTATTTAAGTTCCAGTCAGTTAACATACAATGTAATATTAGTTTCAGATGTGAAATTTAGTGATTCATCACTCCCATACAACATCGAGCGAGTAGGACTCAAATGGATAGAGTCGAGAGGAGGAGTGGGGTATGCGAGGCAGGGCAATGGTGGTGATGGCAACAAGAGAGTATTCAGTTATTCAAGAAAACATTAATGACTGTTGTTTTATGCCAATCAAAATACCATATACTAGACTTATAAGCTATATAAACAATGATGTCTGAATTCAAGGAGCTTGTACTTTAATGAGGCATCAAAAAATAAACCACTACTCACATTCATTTCAAAAAATGAACATGGCAAGTGTTGTAAAAAAGAGATGTGTACAAGGTATAGTGATGGCAATGAGCAAGAAAAAGCTAACTTTCGTGAGAAGACCGAGAAAGTCTTTTCTAAAGGATGCTGCTTAAAACTATGCTTTCTTTTGGGACTATAGTTTGAATTTCCGCAGGTGTATTGCTTCAAGAGCTGACCAGAGTAGTGAAAGGGCTCAATCAAAATCCTTGACAAAAAAACATTCCTTTACCTATAGAGAGTGTGAGGAGGCAGAAATATCTGAAAAAATGCTGTTTTATATTACATAGGTAAAGGATAGAGTCTGACCATGGATGGATTTGGAAGAATTAATGGATCATGGACTCAGTGTCAGAGGCAAAAGAAGAGACTGGAAAACACGAGATTATATTTACAAGCTTGAACGTTGTCAGAGATAATCGTGCCTTTGATATACACACAGAAAGATGAAGAGCCATACAAAATGTCAGCTTGAGTGGGAGTTAATTATCTAGCATGGAGAGAATTTCAAGAAGGTGTCAACCAATGGAGCTACTGGGAAAATTGAATAGCATATAAGCATTTTCTGAATGAGGTCTATTTCATTTTGTACAGTGGCCACAAACCACAAAGATACAATGGATAAATCTCCTTTTTGAGCTTGTCAAGAGCAGAGAAATAAAAATAAAAAGAATTTCATAACAACATCCCTATATTTTCATATATATATATATATATATATATATATAT
This sequence comes from Neogale vison, assembly GCF_020171115.1. Classification (NCBI taxonomy): domain Eukaryota; kingdom Metazoa; phylum Chordata; class Mammalia; order Carnivora; family Mustelidae; genus Neogale; species Neogale vison. Next base: position 61,456,067 of record NC_058093.1, on the reverse strand, counting down.
ATATGTTAAACAGCTTAACAATAACCCACAACCCTTGGACCAACTTAAAAAATATATATATATATACACACACACACACACACACACACACACACAACTTATTTCAGAGCCCAGAGTGATTTTGGGATTATGCCCTGCTTCATTCTCCTTGATTAGCATCAGTAAGTGAACTCATTCTTTTTGTCAGTAAATCTTCAAAATAACACTTTTTTTTTTTGTTTCTTTAAGTAAGAATGTTTGAAAACAGGAAAGTAGTTTTAATTGTATGGAAAATAATGTATCTTCACCACAGTTATGGTGATTGTTACTCTCGTCCTGACAGTATAGATTTCATAGCTGTGGTCTGATATGTGCTTCTCTGCTATGTTCCATTCTGACTTTTGAATAAAGAAAAGCATGTCACATTTGCTTTTCTGTGTTGTGCAAATTTTCTGGTTTTCCTAGGTGTTACATATGATAATTATTAATATATCATTTTTTTTTATCCCCTGTTACTTGGAAGGAAAAACCTTCCAGAAATAACACGAAGTGAAAACCCAGGTGAGTAAACAAAGATCTGAGAAATCTTTGTTTTAAAATCTACATTTTTTTTTTCAGTGAAGGGGGATGGTATGCACAATAGATTTTACCTTTCATGTAACTGAGTGTTAGTCTTTACCAGACTTGCCTTAATGACAGAGATCAAAATTTAAAATTGTTGAGATGAATTTTTATAGGAAATTTGGAAGACATAGGCCAAGTGGACATTACTTGAGGGCAGAGATGAGTAACAAAATTGAGGGTCAAAGTTGTGGAAGAGAATCCTGGGAAATTCGCGTTTGTTACTTGCACATTGAGATGACTCCAAATTCCAAGAGGATAGGTAGGAATAGTATAGTTTACTGATTAAGAACATGGACTTACCATCAAACAGAACTGAATTCAAATCCTGTCTCCCAACGAGTTTTGGAATTGTGTACAGTTATTTATCTTCACTGAGTTTCAGTTCCCTCCTCTAGGACGGGGATGAGGACGAAGTGAAGATAAACACATTATGTCGCAAAGGCTCAGCATGGTGCCTGAGATAGTAATTGATCAAAAATGATGCTGGCATTAGAACTGTATGTTTCTTTCTCCAGAGATAACTTTGGGAGTTCAAGGCAAAAGAAACATGTTAGGTATTCGTGGGCAAAGAATTTATTGCTCCTCAGTTCTCCTCTTGTATACTACTAGAGAAGTACACAGGCCTGGACATTGCCTTTGGCCAACTCATAGCAGTGTTCTGCCCACTCCCTTCTAGACTCCAGATGACTGTCTCCCTACAAGCTGGTCCTGACTACTCAGACACCCAGGACTTCTCCTTGAGGGCGGGACTTCCTGTCCTGGGCATTTTTTGGGTAGTTATTGAGCAGTCTGGCCTGAGACTCTGTCCCGGTAGCTCTTTCATGTGGGGCTTTGTCTGCCCCATTAGCCTTCAGTTTTGTTTTGTTTTGTTTTTCCTCTCTTCTATCTTAGCTCCTTGAGAAATGGAGAGCAAGAGTCAACTTAGAACTGATATGGGGCACGTGACTATGCCTCCCCTTGAGTGGACTGAAGAGTTTACTTAACTGAGCAGAAGTTCCAAATAGTGCCTGTCAATTTTTTATTTTTATTTCTTTTAAATCTCCAGGGTACTCATTTTGGGGGATGTAGTAGATTCCTCTTAGACTTAGGGCAATTGTTAAACAAACAGATTTCTTGTCCCACCTTATAATTCCAGCCATGCAGGAGGAGAATTCTTTTTCTCTTAGCATAGGCCTTAGGTGCCACCATTACCTGAGGCCATTACTTGAGGTCATGACCTAATGCCAATAAGCAACTCCTGTCGGAGCAATTGACGTTAGTGACTGCCCCCTCAACGCTCCTGAGAGCATTGCATCTGGTGACTTCGTCTCTCTCCATTTGAACTAGATAGGGATCAGATATGTTGGTGTAATACAGGGTCACCTTAGTCACCTTAGAACCCTTTCCAGAGTACTCTAAACATGGAACATATCTCTTATAAAGAAACTCCAAAGAAGTACCAGGTTGCCAAGACCTGATTTGAAAAGAACTAAATTTTCAGAAACTTGGAACAAGCTTCTAGAACTGGTTTTTCAGGGATATTCAGGGTCAATTCAGAGTCTTCAAGTGATTTACACCGAAGAGCAGAAAATAGCAGTCTCTTCTATTTGGAATTTGTCATTTTGTCACTTGTATTAGTTAGAGTACTAAAGGGAATCAAACTCAAAAAATGTTATCATCATGACAAAATGAATTAATGTTTGTTTTAGAGCTAGTGAGCCACTTAACGCCTTTTCAGATTTGGCTTGTTAAGAAAGAAAAAACACATCTTGTTTTATAATAATTTTCTAGATTTTACATTTCTTTTCTCCTTTGAGGAATAGAGAATGTAATACTGATATGGCAGTCATTTGAAATTAATTTCAAAAGCCTACTCAGTTTACTACATAAGATCAAAGTCTACATTTTTCTGACATTTTTTTAATACTAATTACCACTGTAGCTTAATTGACTTCCATCTGGGAAAGGATATATATATATATATATATATATACACACACACATACACATGTATATATCATATGTGTGTGCATGATATACACACACATATGACATATATACCTATATACACACCTGCACATGCACACATAAGCATGTAATGCTGTTTTCTACACACATGTATGTATTTGTGTGTGTGTACATATATACACACATACATACACATGTATATCCATAATAGGCTAAAATAAAGGCAATGAAATAAATGGGTTTTAAAATTCTTAATTGACTTATTAGGATATATTAAAGGTGTTTTACAAAATAAAACAGTAAAAAAATAAATAAAATAAAAAATACAACACTATAGAAACCAAGCAGGAAGGCAATTTAAAGATTTTGTGGAACAAATGTTATTCGAGACACCTGGCCACTCTGTAAGACCATTCTGAAATGTGGAAGCAGAAACAAGCCATTTTCCCAGCTTTCTTGCTCTCTCTTTTTCTTCACGTTTTATAAAACTGCAGTTTTATTGCTAGATAATATGGTAAAAAAGATTCATTGTAAGGGTTACCTAACAACGTTGGTGGTGTTGATGAATAGTTGCAATTAATACATTCCCTTAATTAGTCTGATACCCAGAAGATGCACCTGGCAGGTCATTTTAATACTACAATTGATTTATAGCTGCTAGAAATGATTTTACCAGCTATCTTCAGAGAGTACAATTAGAGTGGATTTCATTTTTTTATGCATTTTCACTGAGGAATAAACATAAAAGGTCTATGTAATTCAGAACAAAGCAGCCATAATGTACTAATGGTTTATGGATTTTATTAATATTCAGCTAACATTAGAGGCAATTTTAGGGGAGAGCAACCTATTTTCTTTATGAAGTATTCAGTTTTTTAGTATCTGAGTGCTTTGTTTAAAAAATAAACCTTGATATTTTCTGATGAGTTGCTTTTATTTCTTATAGGAAAAATGTATGTTATACCATGGAAAAAGAAAATAAAAATTTTAAGTGCTATTTATTAATTGCATGCAGATGCATTTCTATACTGTATATTTACTTTTTAAATACATGTAAATTTAAAAATAAGTCATTAGGCATTCATGTGATTTAAATAGTGCTTCCATTAATATAATTGTTGAGCTAATGGATGAACTCTATTAGTAATGAAGGGAGTTGCACTTCGTGGTTGAACAGGTAACAGAATATTTTAAGAACCTGATTACATATCTGGCTTTTAATTCCCTGTTTATCTGGGATATTAATTTTGCTAATCGGAAATCTTTGTCTTTCCCTCTCATCATCCATAACAGGGGACCACTTTCCTTGTTTAGTTTAAGACAGCAGGACAATGAGAAATCAGTTCCACAGATAAAGCCAATAGTCCTATGAAAAGTATTAATATTTAAATACACTGTTCCTACGTCTAAAAGGAGCTCTACCTTAAAAAAAAAATGCTTTTATCAAAGGGTCAGGGAACCTTTGTTAGCTCTAGGAAAATTTATGTTTAAAAATCCATATTTATTTAAAATTTGTCCTATGACTCTTTCGTGAGGGCCTACTACGGGCAAGACACGAAGCTTAGGAGAGCTGTGGATTCAAGAGGAAAAAAACAAAATGTTTCTGCCAACATGTTATTGCAGTCCAGTGGAGAAGAGCAGGAAGATGCATCAACCGTTCCACGACTGCAAAGTCTACCGTATCGTAAGCCATTGAATCCCACGAAGGAGGACTGTGGAGCCTGCGTGAGGATATTCTGGTGAGGCCCGGCAGCTGCTGCATTTCTGCCTTACAGATTCTAAACCTGACATTGACAGACTGGTCCAAACCACAGAGGAATGCATCCCAGAACCCAGAATGCCCCCTAATAACATCTCTCCTCCATCAACAGTAAGACCTCCGTCTTCTGAACCCCCATCAGTAGCTGGATTTGACTTTTTTGTTTGGTGTTGTTTTTAGTAGTTGGTAATAGATTGTAGTCATCCAGTCTCTGGTCCAGGTTTCCCTTCCACTAACGCCACACGTGACAAAGACAGCCCGTTAGGCTTAGCAGCAGAGTTTAGGGGCAGATATTCTAATTCTTTGGAAGCTGATCATCCACACAGAGTATAACTTATCAAATCTAATACATGTATTTTTAAAATAAAACTTTCCCAGTCACACCATTCTGGGTAACTGAGGATTACTCCAAATCAGTATTAATTAACTAGTCTAAGAATCATTAAGGCAACATGGTCTCTCAAGACACTCTAAGGCCTTTGATTCTGTACCTTTCTCTGTGAAACTACAAGTTTTTGTTTTTTTTTTTTTTTAAATCTATGCTTATTTACCAAACAGCACAGCTACCCATAAAGGTCCTGGGACTCCCTGGAGAATGTCCCAAAGCCAGTAGGAAATGACATGATGGCTTCCTCTGGGATTAGAGGGCCACAGGATCTGGAAGTTTCCAGGTATTGGCAGCAGAGACATTTTCTCTGTGAAGATTCTGGCATGGCCGACAGAGGGTTAAATTATGAAGCCTGTTGGCTCCTGGTGCCTGCTAAGCCCTTTACCACTACTTCTGTGGCTATACTGAAGGAGTCAGTTAGCATTCCTAAATTATAGGATTGGGACTTCAAGAGGTCATTTTGCCCATCCCCCTGCTTCTGGGCAGGACAGTACTTAATTATCTTGGCTCACAGAGCTCTCTCTGAAACCAATTGATGCATAGATGCAATCATTTGCCTCAGGGGAACACGATGCTATGCAGATAGATTGTTTTTGTTTATTTCTGTTTTTGGCGAATGAACATTTAAAAGGGAAATTCTCTCCCACTTGATTTTGTTCGCAATGTGGTCTAAATTATATTCTGCTCTGGTTCTCATGCTGCAGGAGGTTTTTAATGCCGAACAGGATCACTGACAGCCATCTGTGCCTGGCCCCAGGCATGGGCTCTCCTAGGATATGTCTACACTCACCTGTCGGCACCACCGGTTTAGGCTGCTAATATCATTTGAACACTTTGCATTGAAAGAAATAGGAATAAAAAGGTAGTTTTGTGTCCTGTGGGAGAGTCATTATTCTTACAATTTGCTAGGCAGCTCCTCCTTGCCAACTTCTTCACTGCTGACTGTTGAAGCAACTCATGTGACATTACAGTCTTTCTTTCCTTTAAAAAATTCTTTTTAATGTAATCTGAAACTAACTTCTGATTTCAGTGCTTAGAATTAGTTGTCCCTGATGCGTTTTCTCCTAATTTCCCCACTAATATGCCTATGAAGACACAAGAAGTAATGAGAATCCAGATGTCTGTGAAGTCAATCTTGTAAATAGTTTTAAAATAAGTAGACCCGTCTCAATGACCTGAAAGGAGGCACGTGGATTCTTCTTTCAAAGTGCTCCCTGACTCCGTCAGAAGCCCAGGGTCGGCATCCACAGAAGACTGGGGGCGTCTCACCTCTGCGTCCTTCCGTAGGTTGTGGGACCTGGAGAGAGACCAGCAGCATCTCCGTCCCCTGGGAGCTTGTGGGAAATGAAGGATATCAGGTCCTGTCCAGACCTACTTGAACAAGATCTACAGGTGATTCGTGTATTCGTGAGAGTTTGGGAAGCAATGCTTAAACCTTTGAGACCATCTTCTCATAGGCAGCATTAAGAAGTAAACATTATAGATATAGGTGTTGAGGATGAGAATTTTCATTAAACTTAATGGTATTCCTTTGAGCTCATGCTAACAACTTTGAAGTTAAAAAAAGACCTAGTGAAAGGTGTCTTTTTTCCTCCTTATCCATAGCAGAGTTGCACAGAACAATAAAATGGCCTTTTTTGCTATTTTCAATTTCCAGAGTGCTTGAGTAATTAATTTCTGCATACTGAAACTGGTATTAAGTGACCTGAGATAGGACATTTGCTTTACTGTGACGGGGACTCTCCAGTGTTAGGGATCATTCACACCCCATCTTAACTTCCTTTCCAGCTAAGATCTCCACCCAAATGGCTCTGTGTTAAGTACACTAAAAATTGGAACATACAAAATAATTTCAACTATTTAAAAAATGCACAGGAGATGTTATAGTAAGAAAATATGCCAATTGCTAATGACGATTTTCACCTAGAATTCTAGATGAGTTCTTTTCCTCACTTTAATTTTCTGTGTATCCCAATATTGCTATAATAGGTATGTCCTAATTTTAGAGTCATAAAATAATGTTACTTAAAACTTAATTTATACAAGTTTGTTCATGGAATAAGAAGAAGCTATGGAAAAACTGCAGAAAGTCTGGAAGTACATCAAAATATTTTCTATATTTTTTGGTATTTTTAGCTTCCATATCAAAAAAACTTCCTTCTTTGAGGATGCCACATGAGTTTCAATAATGTCTCATTAACTATTTTTTGAATGAATGAATGCATGGGTGTAGAGTTTGTAGAATTTACTCCTCCCCAACTAGTGTTAACTGTGAGGTATTTGCGTTATAAATTTTGAGATAGTATCATCCATTAAAATGGAATTATATATTGGTTAATTTGTATGTACATAGTCAAGTCAGATTAGTGATAGAAAAGTACAGTCTTCAGTGCCCTTTTCCTATTTTTCTTCATGACTTTTTAAACATTTAATGTATTATTAGCCCCAGGGGTACACATCTGTGAATCGCCAGGTTTACACACTTCACATCACTCACCACAGCACATACCCTCCCCAATGTCCATAACCCCACCACACTCTCCCTACCCTCCTCCCCACCCCAGCAACCCTCAGTTTGTTTTGTGACATTAGGAGTCTCTTATGGTTTGTCTCCCTCCTGATCCCATCTTGTTTCATTTATTCTTTTCCTACCCCCCGAACCCCCTACGTTGCATCTCCACTTCCTCACATCAGGGAGATCATATAATAGTTGTCTTTCTCCGATTGACTTATTTCACTAAGCATAATACCCTCTATTATGAACTACTGGGACTTCATCAGTAGTTGTTGTTTTGTGTTGTTGCAAATGGCAAGATTTCATTTCTTTTGAAGGCTGCATAGTATTCCATTATATATATATACCACATCTTTATCCATTCATCTGTTGATGGACATCTAGATTCTTTCCATAATTTGGCTATTGTAGACATTCAGGTGCACATGCCCCTTTGGATCACTACATTTGTATCTTTAGGGTAAATACCCAGTAGTGCAATTTCTGGATTATAGGGTACATCTATTTTCAACTTTTTGAGGAACCTCCATGCTGTTTTCCAGAGTGGTTGCACCAGCCTGCATTCCTACCAACAGTGTAGGAGGGTTCCCCTTTCTCCACATCCTCGCCAGAATCTGTCATTTCCTGACTTGTTAATTTTAGCTATTCTGACTAGTGTGAGGTGGTAACTCATTGTGGTTTTGATTTGTATTTCCCTGGTGCCGAGTGATGTGGAGCACTTTTTCATATGTCTGTTGGCCATCAGGATATCTTCTTTGCAGAAATGTCTGCTCATGTTCTCTGCCCATTTCTTCATTGGGTTGTTTGTTCTTTGGGTGTTGAGTTTGATAAGTTCTTTATAGATTTTGGATACTAGCCCTTTATCTGATTTTTTGTTTGCAAATATCTCCTCCCATTCTGTCAGTTGTCTTTTGGTTTTGTTGACTGTTTCCTTTGCTGTGCAAAAGCTTTTGATCTTGATGAAGTCCCAGTAGTTCATTTTTGCCCTTGCCTCCCTTGCCTTTGGCAGTGTTCCTAGGAAGAAGTTGCTGCAGTTGAGGTCGAAGAGGTTGCTGTTGAGGTTGAAGAGGTTGCTGTGTTCTCCTCAAGGATATTGATGGATTCCTTTCTCACATTGAAGTCCTTCATCTATTTTGAGTCTATTTTCATAGTGTAAGGAAATGGCCCAATTTCATTTTTTTGCATGTGGCTGTCCAATTTTCCCAACACCATTTGTTGAAGAGGCTGTCTTTTTTCCATTGGACATTCTTTCCTGTTTTGTCGAAGATTAGTTGACCATAGAGTTGAGGGTCTATTTCAGGGCTCTATTCTGTTCCATTGAGCTACGTGTCTGTTTTTGTGCCAGTACCATACTGTCTTGATGATGACAGCTTTGTAATAGAGCTTGAAGTCTGGAATTGTGATGCCACCAACTTTGGCTTTGTTTTTCAATATCCCTTTGGCTATACGAGGTCTTTTCTGGTTCCATATAACTTTTAGGATTATTTGTTCCATTTCTTTGAAAAAAATGGATGGGGTTTTGATAGGAATTACATTAAATGTGTAGATTGCTTTAGGTAGCATAGACATTTTCACAATATTTTGTTCTTCCAGTCCATGAGCATGAAACATTTTTCCATTTCTTTGTGTCTTTCTCAATTTCTTTCATGAGTACTTTATATTTTCTGAGTATAGATTCTTTGCGTCTTTAATTAGGTGGCTTTTTATTTTTTAATGGTTTAACTAAACTTTCCCGAAACTTAGAAACATACTGTTTGGTATACAGTTCCTTAAAAAGGAATTTACATTTAAATTAATTAGCATCTCCAAATCTCTTTACCATTTGTTATAAGTGGTAATGTTAATGGGATAGTTTAATTTTAGCTGGAAGGTACAGACCACTGAACTCAGATATTTTAAATATTTTAGTTCTAGAATCCTTTCTTTCCCCCATTGTATTCCTAGTGGGAGCATGAAAATTAAGCAGAAACAAGTTCTCTGGTTTTTTTTTTTTTTTTTTTTTTTGAGGGTGGAGGGAGGTCAGGTTCTTGTTTGACTCTTAATGAGGGTTCCTAGAAGCCTGGATTTAGGAAATGCAGTCTAAAACCATAGACTCAAAAAGCATTTGGATCCCTGGGGTAAGGTAGAATTTTTTCTCCCAGCGTACAAAATGGCCACTAAAATATCATGCTTATTCAGCATATGTATATTAATCATCTTTTGTGATCTCTGTAGCAATGAAAGTCAGTTTCTCATATTGCTAGTGAAGAAGAGAGTTAGAGACATCAATGTTTCTAACATGAGGTCCATGAGACATCACCACTGAAAGTCAAAGCCAGGCTTTCAGCCCAAGTTAAAAGAATGCAAACCTCAACATTTTCAATGCAAGACCCTGGCATATACATTAACATAAGCAGTTGACAAATCAGTACTTATGTTTAGCTAGAGAGGCAATAATATGTGGCACTTAAGAGTTCAAGCTCTTAAGTCAGACTGCCGGGGTTCAAATCTCCTCTACTGTTCACTAGGTCTCCGACTTCATGCAAGTTTCTGAATGTCTTTGTTCTCTTGTTTCCTTATTTATAAAACATGTTTGTTATGATGTCCACCTTATAGAGAAGGGTGGAGTTTAAATGATTAATATAAGAAAAATACTTAAAACAAGGCCTGGAAATAGTAAATGTTCAATGAATTTTAGCTATTTAGGGTACTTAGAGCAAGCCAGGAGCAACACTAAGCATTTTTTAAAATACTATTTATATTAAATTCATGCCACAAAGCAATTTTGGGGGGGCAGAGGGATAGGGAGAGAGAGAATCTTTTTTCCCTCCCAGTGGCAGCTTTAATGCAAGCTGCTTTATTTAATTAATTTAATTTAATTAATTTTCCCGTGTTCCAAGATTCATTGTTTATGCACCACACCCAGTGCTCCATGCAATACAGGCCCTCCTTAATATCCACTACCAGCTAACCACTCTCCTCCAAAACACTCAGTTTGTTTCTCAGAGTCCAAGAGAGAGAATCTTAAGCAGGCTCCACAACCAGCACAGAGCCTAATGTGGGGCTTGATCTCACTACCCTGAGATCATGACCTGAGCTGAAATCAACAGACCCTTAACATGAGCCAGCTACCCAGGTGTCCCAGAGGGGATGTATTTTTTAAAATTTCAATTTTATGGAAGAAGAAACTGAAACTCAGTAATTAAAAGTACTCTATGGGCACCTGGGTGGCTCAGTGGGTTAAGCCTCTGCCTTTGGCTCAGGCCATGATCCCAGGGTCCTGGGATCGAGCCCCGCATTGGGCTCTCTGCTCAGTGGGGATCCTGCTTCCTCCTCTCCCTCTGCCAGCCTCCCTGCCTACTTGTAATCTCTGTTTGTCAAATAAATAAATAAAATCTTTAAAATAAAATAAAATAAAATAAAAGTACTCTATAAGAATAAGTCACAAATCTGGAATTTTAACTCAAGTCTCTAACTCCAAAGCCAATGCTCCTAATTACTATATTTTTTTAAATCATGAAAACATGTTTTTAAACACAACAAAGTTTCATTGAATTATTTTGTGAAGTTAGTGGTGAATAACAGTAATTTTAAAATTTATTTACTCTTATTTTTCTGATGATTTTAAAGCATATACTTTCATTTGTTTTTATAATAGCCCCATAAAATATACAGTAGACAAATACTGGGGTTCCCTATAATACAAAAGTTATTAACAACATGTGTATATAGAAAATATAAGTAGTAATACCCATATTAATGCCGACCAAAATATGCGAACTCCAAAGTGGAATATGTTCTCTCTCCCTGGCAATCAGTTCTATTCTGTATTTAATACCCTTGGATTTTTATATTTCAGTCACTTCTTTCTTTCCTGGTGTATTACATAAAATATTTAGAATAACCATCTCGTATATTGGTATTTCACAGTACATCATTGAAATTGATTATTTCCTTTTGATGACAAATATATCAGAATACCCCTTACAGAGTTCACTTCTGCAAAGTGTTAATTTCCCATCAATTTTTATTTAAACAGGGAAGGAAGAAATAGAGTTCAGAAGGTAGTATGTATTCTTTTGACCAGCAATTAGGAAATTGAAATAAAATTTTAAAAGCTTAATGGGGTTGGAAATGGCAAACTGCGCCCTACTAAATTATCAATTTGTCAACTTTGAAATAATTCAGTTGACTCTCCCATGAGTGACTGTTAGATGATCTATCAGTAAATAAGTCAATGAACTGAGTTTAGTTTCAATTGACTAATCACAGTCTTAAAAAACAAAACAAAACACAAAAACAACAAAACCTGGATATTATTTCCATCTCCTCTCGAAACTTGCTACCACTTAGCAAAGTGGACCAAACTTTAATGGAGAAAACAACTGGTCTACTCTTTCACCAAAGAAGTTGTCCTTTTCATTTGGGATTGAGGCATGTTTCCTTTATTGCAAAGGGCAGTTCATATTGAGGCTGTCATTTATATTGATGTTCTTTTTTCAAAATGACACCTCCACGTAATTTTTTTCTGCAGAAAAATTGGACTTCAGTGTTCAGGGTCATTGGTAAGAGATCTTTCACTGATTCAAAATTCATTTAAAATTTTTAGGAAGAAGAGGAAAAAACAGAACAAAAACTCCCCAAGAGAGTTAATATGTACCTTACTTGGAAAAGCTAGTGAATTCTAAATGGACTCACCAGATAGAAGACAAGTTTTTTTTCCTTTGCCAATTTAATAAAAACACATGAGAATTTTTTTCCTCTAGAATTTTGTGAAAACTTACAATTACCATAGGACTGAGTGCAGTTTGTTTGCTCCCCACAAAAGCAGAGATGATTTTTATTGACCAGTCTTTGATCCGAGAGATTAAAGAAAGTACTGCATGAGCAGTGAGAAGGATAACACTACGGGGGTCAATAGGCTTTACTGCTATTGGAAATGAAAGTGAATCATCCCATTGGGAGATGGGGTAATTTAGCATTCTTACTGGGAACTCAAGACTTTCTTTTTTCTCCTTTTTGGAAAAAAAATTTCAACTTATGAATAGGTTTCTCCATGACTTAATACCATGGCCACACATGAGGTCATTTGGAGGGCACTAGATTCACCAACATAATTCTGTACAATGCTTTTTAGCTCAAATGGCCTGGCTGCCACATTCTCACACCCTTGATTGATATGTCCCTAGCAGACTTTTGGAATGCAGTCTGAAGGCTTAGTGACTCAATATTTTCGCAGTGAATACATTTCCAATCTCATAGAAAGTTGCCACTAACTATTGCTGATGTTATACCTCTTTCAGTTTTCCTCTGAAATACTGTGAATAGAGCAAAATTCAAGTTTAGCTGAGTTTCAAGAAAACAGGATATCATAAATTCACACTGCTATTATTTGCCATTATAATTATGGTTCTGCTCAAGTCAAAACTATCCAGCCTACCATCTTTGAATTGATAGTCAATAAAATACCTACCTTTTATTCCTATTGTCATATATAGAAGGATAATGTTTTCCTTTTCTTTTTCCTATAAACCAGAGAGTAAGGGTTGAAAATATAACATCTAGTATGATCGTGACTGGGGATAATACTGAAATAGCATTGTTTATAGAATAGTCACTATGACTCCTGAGGCCTGACAAAATGTTCATGTTATGATTTTTCATTTCTTTGAGAGATTGCCAAAGAAACTTCATTGAATTGTCCAGTTGTAGCTCTCTTCCAGTTTGGTGAAGACATATTTAAAGATTAGAGCAATTTATTTTAAACTTTGGACTGATTATTTTTAACAGAGTTTTTATTTGAAAATTTAAAATGTCCTTGTTCTTCTCTTTATAAAAGTCTTCAGATATAAGACAGGTCTCTTATAGTAGTGATTCTCAATAACACTGCACCTAGAGCTATCCAGTTCTGGTCCCGTTAGTTTCTAAAGCTGATTTAATATTGGAATTTACATAGAAAACTTAAAAGTTTTGATCAAAACTATTGTTTTCTCTTATCTCAGGGAAACTTTCCATGTTGGTTTCCCTAGCAAGAGTATACAACTAGATTCTACACATTATGCCTGGCCTTTGTTGGCTTATTCCATTCCAATTTAAAATTGTGATTAATCCGGAGCCCAACCCTCTTCTCCTTGGGGGTATATTTGTTAATATTTATTTAATAAATTTAGCAATGTATTAAGTATATTAAATACATTAATACAGCTTTACATTTATTTACCTAGATTTCCCTGATACTATTCAATAAATTGCTCTTGGCCATCACAAATGGTGTCCAAGTGGCTAGAAATAGCGCATTCTTCTTTTCAGAAGGTTCACCTTGATTTTTAGTAAGAATCTATACAGTGACAAAGTCTGGTTCACTAAGTGTATTAATTTATTAAATTTTGACCAATGCCACAATTACAATTAATAGAAAATAAAAAATGATTCAGGATGCTGAAGCTCTTTTCTGAATAAGCATTGACTTATCTTTTTGACCTGAGGCAAATCAGTTAATTTGAACCAGGTAAATATCACTTAGGAAGAATGTTTTGTTTTGAAGAGACACCTGAGTCTCTGATATTTTACCAAAAGTCACACAAGATTTCTCGTTATTAGACTGGACAACTTCTGGTTACTGTGCACCATTGAGGTAGAAGAATTGATCATAAGCTTGATCTGAATGCCAAAGGGAAGCATGAAGTTAATCTTAGTGCTATAGATCCTGTCAAATTCCTGTTACGCTAACATACAGTACATATAATAATTAAAATTACAGCAGTGATAATAGCTAATATTTATTGAGTCCTTACTGTATATCAGAGATTGTCCCTTACCCACATCATGTCATTTGATCCTTAAGATAAACATCGGAGATAGTTATTTTTATAGGCAGAATGTGTGTGTCCCCCAAAATTCTTTTTTTGAAATATAATACCTAATGTGATAGTATTTGGAGGTGGGGCTCTTGGGAGATAATTAGGTCATGAGGGTAGAGACCTCATGAATGGCTTTAGCCCCCTTCTATGAAGAGACCAAACAGCTGACTTACCGTCTTACCACCATGTGAGGATAAAAGGAAGAATCTTCAGCCTGCAACCCAGAAGGCCCTTACCAGAACCTGGTCATGCTGGTACTCTGATGTGGGCTGCCAGCCTCCAAAATGGTAAGAAATAAATATTTGTTGTATAAGCCATCCAGTTTGTTAGAGCAGCCCAAATGGACTAAGATGGGGATTGATATGACCCCTATGTTGTGGTTGAGGAAACCATACAATCCAAAGCACGCCTAGAAGTAGCATTCAAATTCTGGTCTATTTGTATCTATATTCTGCTTTAAAAACCTTTCTGCCATATTTCCCCCCTGAAATTTTATATATTTACAATCTGCAATTATGCGTGATCCACATCAACTTCTCAAAGTAACCAAATTCCTTCATGGTGTTGTTTGCCAGTGAATTGTTCTTTTTTGGAGCTTTGCCACTCTGGGCGAATGTTTGAGCACCTGATGACAATTTTATTGAATTTTGCCTATTAATATATTAAAGTGAGTGTAGAGAAGAAAATGAATATGCTTATGCTAGGTAGATACATGACGTGTAGACTATTAGAAAACAATTGTGAGAAAGATAGAAATAATTAAGCACTTCAGAGAGTGAATCTCAGTCTCATTTGGAAGCTCAGTAGATTTAAGCTGGCTGACCATGAGTTTAATTGTTAAGAAAACATATATAATTATAGAATACGTGTGAAATGTTGGAAACAGTATGAAAGTCTACTTCTGAAAATGTGTGTATTTGTAGTTTGTAAATTTTTAAATTTTGTTATATTTAAGTGATTTGATGTTCATACACTATATATTTCACATTTTTTTCAGGTACTCACTGTGTATAAAAGAAAGAAACTGGGTGTAGTTTAAATTAACTTTACTTAAGAATACCTTATAGTCCAAAAAAGCCAAATGTACTGACGTTAAAGACTCCAAAGCAAGACCTGATTGTTTAATCAGACTTAGCCAGGTCCAGAAGCTTAACGGAATACCTTCTAGAAACAGATTGCTGACGGTCTATTTTCCACTATTTTTCCCTTGCAGGGCCATTCTTTTCAGCATCTCTTAGTAGACAAGATTTGAGGCTTTAGAACACACGGATGTAGGTTCAAATCTTTGTTCTACTACCAACTAGCTATTAAGCCATCAACACCAAGCAATTTTGTGCAAGCTACAATCTCTTTCTTCAATTACTTTGGTTTGAAATAGAATTAATGCTACTTGCCAGATAGAGTTACTATTAAGTGAAATTATATGTATATATGACATATATATGTCATATATATATGCACAAATATGTACTTACCATACAGTTTTGACACTTAATAAATATCAATTGTTTTAATTGTTATTGTTATGAAATCTGGAGATAAGATAAGGTCTTTGGCATAGTAATGAGATTATGTAGTCAGTGGGCATACTTTGCACTTCTGAAGACTCACAGAAGTTGTTAAGTGAAAGAAGCAATAACTCTTCCCTGGCCACTGAAACTGGTAGGGGAGAAGTTCTGCTTTGGTACCGTTTTTATAATAGAGAGCCAGCCTGTACCTTGCTGGTAATTAGAAGGTGCTCTCTGTTTCAGAAGACACGGACTGGCTCAATTCCAATTGTTTGCTTTCTTCACATCCCATAGATAAATGCTATAATAGTTTATAGAGGACCTAGGATGTTTTGAAAATTTGCTCATTCTCTACCCATTTTTACTCTATTAAAAATAAACACTCCACATCATTAAATGAGAAGTGGCGATTATATTACTTGATCCATTTCCCTTAGGGGTTCTTCTAAGGATCAAAAACTTCAGCTTTGATCTTAGTATGCATATCTACCATCTCTGCCGTGTTATAGTTTAATTCCACAATTAGGTTTTGAGCTAGATATTTCTCAACTTTGGTATTTCACAAAGCAAAAGTAAAAATAAATTGAGGTTTTTTTTTTTTTTTTCGAAAGGTTCCATTGTGGCATTTTCAAGAAAAGCAGGAACTTTTTGATATGAACATGAAAACTTTCTCTCTTCAGAAGATTCAGGCCAATTCCTGAATTTACCATATCAAGGAAATATTTATAGTTACTTCCCTGAAATAAGCAACATGAAAAATACAAAACAGTTTCATGGTCAATTGATGTCTTTTTAAAGCTTCTCTTCTTTTCTTCTTCTCTCTACTTCAAACTATTTGATCTTACAATTATTGTTTGAGTACAGAAGATATGGAAATCAATCTTAAATTTTTGTATTACAATATAAAAAAAAGCAACAAGAGTATATTGCATATAGCTTCCGATTCCCTTCAATCTTGTCTACAGTTCAGCACAAGTAGGAGTCATGTAGGTGATATTATTCCTCAACTTCTACAACTACTGAGAAGAAATTACTTTTCAGGCCAAATTTCTGCTTCCATAGAATAAGGGCCCAGGACATATAGAGCCTCTGTAGAGTTAGGACTTCTATAGCAGAATTTCATTTGTAAAAGCTCAGGAGTGTATTCTACTTATCTGCTTCTGAATAATGAAAGACTAAGTTAAATCTGCTCATGGTTAAACTCCAGTTAATGGATATAATACTATCCTGTTAGTGATGGAACTCTGTGTGGTGCTAAGGTTTGACTGATTAACATCTGGAAAATGGGAGTATTATTAAATAAAATTCTCACAGGCATATGTTGTAAGAAAACTTGCTCTAAGCTCACGGACAATCAAGATTTTCCGTATTGAGTGCAACGCAATTCTCTCACCAACTACCTGGGGTTAGTGCAGACTTCCCCTCGCTTCAGACACCAGCCGCAAGCTCTGGGGCGTCCAGGTTACCTGACAAATTTCTACTGCCTCTCAGGTTCAGTTACTCAGTAGAATGTCTCAAAGAACTCAGGAAGGTGCTGTACTTCTGGTTACATTTTTATTATAAAGGATACAGATCAGGAGCAGCCCAATGAAGAGACATATTGGGTGATGTCTGGAAGGGTCTCAAGTATGAAGCCTCTGTGTTCTCAAGACCCATCACCCTCCCAGTAGATCTATGTGTATCACTAGCTAGAATGATCAATGTGTAGAGGTTTTGTTTGTTTGTTTGTTTGTTTGTTTTAACATGATTTTATTTATTTACTTTAGAAAGAAACAGAAAATGGGTAGGAGCCGAAGGAGGAGAGAGAGAATCTCCAGCAGACCCCCCCGCTGAACAAGAAGCCCCCAATGCAGAGCTTGATCCCACAACCAATGAGATCATGACCTGAACTGAAACCAAGAGTCAGAGGCTTACCCAAGTGAGCCACCCAGGTGCCCCTAGCATAGAGTTTTTATTAGAATTTTATTATGTAGGCATAACTGCTTTAGTCTTTGGCCATGTGGTTGAACTTGATCTCCTGCCCCTCTCCCCTCTCTGAAGTTGAGCTGATATCCTGTGACTCAAAGGCTGAACCCCCTAATCACTTGGTTGGTCTTTTTTGTAAGGCCAGCCCCCATTTTGAAACAATCTAGGTACCCTCTGTAAGTCACCTCATTAGCATACAGTCCAGTGTGGTCTGAGAGGCCCATCATGAATAACAGCGACTATTTTATCACATAGGAAATTCCAAATTTAGACTCTCTCAGGTACAAGGGGACAAAGAGGAGACAAATTGTTTAACATGCAACATTTAAGTTTTAGAGATTGTGGGGATTTTTTGTGTACATACTATGCAATATATAAAATAAAAATAAACATAGAGTGTCCTACTCATGGGACCAGTGTAAGTCATCTTACTGGATGGAGCACATCAAGTGTGCCTGCTTAATTCCAGTTCATGCTCTCCCTACCATGCCTTCATGAAGCTGGATCCCATCACTTCCTCAATAACCTCACGGTACACTTCTTCCAAGGAAACTTTCTGTTTTGTGCACTTTGGGCCAGTGGTTTTCTTTTTTAACAATCCCAACTTTATGAAGATATATATCAATGTATGCATATTATTATCATTTAACTGCTGAGTTTTTCCTATGGACATTTGGGTTTCTGACAGCTCAGACTGGACAAGAAATTGGGATACAAAGAATTAAAGTGGGTTGGGATAGGGATGCCCGGGTGACCCAAGTCAGTTGAGTGTTCATCTCTTAATTTCAGCTCAGGTCATGATCTTGGGAGTCACAGGATAGAGCCTGAGTTGGGCTCTGTGCTCAGAGGAGTCTGCCTCTCTCCCTCTCTCTCTTTCCTTCTGCCCCTCCCCCTGCTTATGCTCTCTTTCTCTCTTCTTTCTCGAATAAATAAATCTTTCATTTTATTTTTATTTTTTACTTTTTATTTTTAAAGATTTTATTTATTCACTTGAGAGAGGGAGAGACGGAGACAGAACACAAGCAGGGAGAGCAGCACAGGGAAAGGGAGAAGCAGACTTCCCACTGACCAGAGAGCCCGAGGTGGGGATTAGCCCTAAGACCTAGAGATCATGACCTCAGCTGAAGGCAGCTGCTTTTTGAGCCAACCAGGTGCCCCTAAATAAACCTTTTAAAGTGGAGTGGGGTGAAGGAAAATTCTAGCTACAGGGTGATTTTGATACATCGGGAGTACCTAATAATCAGTTTTTATCCAAATTCTAGAACAGTGAGGTCCTGCTTCATGTCCAGCACTGGTCTTGGATACAGTGATATTCAAGATAAGTGAACTCCCAGAGCCGATGCATTTCAGAGTGAGGAGAGAGCATGGCCATGTGGTTGAACTTGATCTCCTGCCCCATGCATAAGATAATTTTAGACGGTGCTGAGTGAGGTAAAGACAAAGTGAGGACAAATGTGTGGGCTAGGGCGGTGGCTTCAGTTGGAGGTCTTCTCTGAGGATGTGATACATGGAACAGAGTGGTATGAAAGAGCTGGTCACACAATGATCTGGGGGAAGGCAGAGCACTCCAGGCAGAGGGAACAGGGGCTGCAAAGGCTCCAAGAGCAAACTGTGTTTGGTCTGTTTGACAAGACACAAAAAGCAGAGTATCTTGTGATCAGAGAGTGAGGGAGAGAGAAGTATGAAATGAAGTCACAGGAGGCAGAAACCAGGGCCATGATAAGGAACAGATTTTATTCTGGGTATCCTAAAGTATATAAAATACAGAAACATAAGAAAAAATTAACCAAGAGTCCAATAGTAAACACTAACTATAAGCAAAAATATCAACTCATTTTACTTCAGTACTTTTTACTGCCTGTAAAGAATTACATATAAAAAATAAGATTGGGAGTGTAGATGTAGTTTTGTGACTTGCCTTTTTTTTTTTTTACACCATGAGCGTTTTTCCATGTCAATACATATTGTTTTATGACACGATGTTAATGGAAGCAAAATATTCCTTTATATAGGTGTGCCCATATTTATTCACACTGTGTTTAAATACGCATTTTAAAAATATTTTTTGTCTCAATAATTATTCTTGTGTTTAAAACATTGTACACATTTCAGTGACTCTTTCTGATTAAATTCTTAAAATGGAATTACTAGGTAAAATAATATAAACACTTGTAGGGCTTTCGATGCATAAATTTCCTTGCAGAAATACATCAATTTGCCTCCCCAGACAATGATTAAAGTTTCTGATTCACTACACCCTCGTTTTACAAAGCACTGCAACTTTAACAGGTAAAAATCATATCTTAGAGCTTTTTACTTTCTATATTTAATGCCATCAGTATATTTTCCACGAACTTATTGGCCTTTGTATTTTGGGGTGAATTGAATGAGTATGTTTTTCATGAAGCTTTTCTTGATTCACTAGGTAAAAATTTCACATCCTCTTCTGAACGTCCAGAGCTTTTTGTCTTTGCTTTATGAAGTTATTTTCTCCCTGGTATTGTAGCATCGCACGGAAACGTCCTACTTCCCCTCATAGATGTGAGGTTCAGATCTTTGTCTCTGTTCTTGGGTTTGAGCACAGTTTAACACATAAAGCATGTGCTTCGCATGTATTTGTTGCAGCAATAACTGATCCTCACATTTATTTCAGCAGATGCCAGTGTAGAGAAACTGATCTTTGTATTTGGGTGTGATTTTTATTCATGTCCTTAAGGATATTTTTCAAATCAACTCTCAGTTTTTGAAGCGGTCCTGTTTTGATCAGTGCAATATGCCAAAATCCAGTTTATGGCATCACGAACTACTTCTTCCTTATCATATTTCTTCCTCATTTCCCGTTATCATTGTGCACATCCTTGATTCTACTCCTGTTACAGACTTTTTGTCAAATCCTACGGTACTTGAGCAGTTTAGTTTATTCAAACAGTTCAGACTTTACACTGTATCAAAATCACTGGGAGGTCTAGTTAAAACAGATTAATGGTGTCTACCCTCAGAGTTTCTGATTCTGTAGGCCTGAGGTGGGGTCCAAAAATTTGCATTTCTAACATGTTCCCAGGTGCTGCTGGTGCTGGTCTACACTTTGCATTTTGAGAACCACTGGTCTAAATGATATTCAGTATGCTTAGTA
Organism: Neogale vison; assembly: GCF_020171115.1. NCBI lineage: Eukaryota > Metazoa > Chordata > Mammalia > Carnivora > Mustelidae > Neogale > Neogale vison. The sequence continues at coordinate 61,435,410 of NC_058093.1, read as the reverse complement.
TTCCCTCAGAAAGAAACAGCTGCACCTTCTTTGCATAATTTTCTTTATGAAGTATGTGCTGGTAAGCTCGAGAAGAGAATTTTGTCTAGCGCTTTGGTAAGCGGGCTGCCGGAATGCCTCGCGTTTCCTCTTGCTGGGAAATTCTCCTGTTGAGAGGGCCACCACAGTTAGCATTTTAGAACTTGTTCTACTTTAAAGCACCAGGTGAGTTCAGAAGAGAGAAGAGAGAACAATGAGGCAGGACACCTGTGATGGACACGGGAGGGGGGTGCAGGTGTGATCAAATGAGTTCCATCAAATCACCAACTCTCCCAACCCCCAGATCCAGAAGTTGGCATATTGGCTCTACCTAAGGCTGTCTCAGAAGGGAAATGTCATGAAAGTATAAACTGCTGCTTAGGGCAGCACAAGTCCCATGGGGGCGTCAACTTAAACAAAATAAAAAAAAAAAAAAAAAGCATGCCAGCTTCAAGTTGGCAATTGCGAGTTCACTTCACTCTAGTCAATGACGCACCTTCACACAGTAAGCGCAATAGAGACAAAGAGGTGCCTTGAGCTGCCAGAGAGAGAAAAGAGTCCTCTGAGATGAAATGTTAACATAAGAAGTGGAAATGGTTTGTCATAGTTGCAAGCTGGCTCTTTGGGGTTCACTTTCCTATAGTGAGTGAACTGTAGTGTGGTACCCTAGCAAAAGAGTCTCAATAAAATTAGAACGATCATTTAAAAAGGGCAGAGGGAGAGAGAGGCGTAGAGAGAGAAGGAGAGAGGGTTCTTTCTTTTGTGTGTGTGTGATAAGAAGCTTAACAAAAGTGGAAAAACGCTTTATATGGATGTGAGTTTTCATGGCAGTCTCAAGCCGGCGCTCGGTTGCCTTTATTACAGACTAAGCTACTTTAGCAAGCAAAGGATAGTGGAGAGACAGAGAATGCTGGAGACAACAGTCAGGTGGGGAGGGGGGAGAGACCTTTTGACAGGGAATGTTCTGTCACTAAAGCAACAATATACATTTTCTTTGTGTTTTTCACACACTCTACTCCTTAGAAGAAAAGAAGAGTATGTTTCTGCTTGCACTGAATTTTTGAAGTTCTTTTGAAACGCGATTTAATAAAAATACTAATTTCTACTTGTAAAAAAAAATGTTGTATTTTATGTTTAGGGCCAGGAAAAGCCTGCTACATAGGAGAAAAATCACAGCTGGAGAATGTGGAAATATGAATCACTTTTAAAAGTTTGTTTCCAACATATGGCAGTGGGAAAATAAGGGAAGCTTGTTTATTGGCAAATAAAACACTCAGCTAGGCTCCTTGTCTTTTTCTTTCTGAAATATACATAGGGCTCAAACTAGTCCAGAATTGGGGAGAGAAATTGAGGGATAAATAACTTGCCACCTTAATTCCATTGTCAGCTTGAATTTTACTCAAACTTGTAGGTTTGTTTTTTGTTTTTGTTTTTGTTTTCTATTTACACGAGACTCGAAAGTGAGATTCAGAAGAGACATTACATATGACCTTTTGATGGGTGTTTGAATTTACTGGACAGTCTCTCCAACATGCTGCACTCCAGCCTCTTCTCCTTCTTCTTTTTTTTTTTTTTTTTCTTAAGATTTTATTTATTTATTTGAGAGAGAGCAGAGCAGGGGTAGGGAGAGGAAGAAGCCGACTCCCCGCTTAGCAGGGTATTCCATACGGGGCTCGATCCCAGCACCCCAGGATCATGACCTGAGCTGAAGGCAGAGGTGTAACCGACTGAGCCGCTCAAGCACGCCACTCCAGACACTTCTTGAATGATGGTGCCCTTGTCAAGACAATCACTTCCATGTTTAAATGTCAAAAACTGAGGCGGCCAAAAGCAAAGCTTCTTGCACCATTTTAGATGCCATTAAGAGCATTTGGGATTTATGGGAAGAGGTAAAAATATCAACATTAGCAGGAGTTTGAAAGAAGGTGATTCCAACTTTCATAGATGACTCTGAGGGTTCCAGACAGTGGAGGAAGTAATTGCAGGTGTAGAAATAGCAAGGATCTAGAGTTAGATGTAGAGCCTGAAGATGGGACTGAATTGTTATGGTCTCATGATAAAACTTGAACAGATGAGGGGTTACTTCTTATGGAGGAGTAAAGAAAGTGGTTTCTTTGGATGGAATCTACTGGTAAAGATGCTGTAAAGATTGTTGAAATGACCACAAAGGATTTAGAGTTTTATATGAACCTCGTTGGTAAAGCAGCGGCACATTTTGGGAGGATTGACTCCAATTTAAAAAGAAGTTCTATTGTGGGTAAAATGCTATAAGACAGCCTTTCCTGCTACAGAGAAATTGTTCATGAAAGGAAGAGTTGGTTGATGTGGTAAACTTCATGATTGTCTTGTTTTAAGAAGTTACCCACAGCTACCCCAAACTTCAGCAACTACCATCCTGATCAGTGTGTAGCCATCAATATTGAGACAAGGTTCTTCTCCAAAAAGATTACAACTTGCTGAAAGTTCAGATGATGCCTAGCATTTTTTAGCAATAAAGTAGTAGGATTTTTTTGTTTGTTTGTTTTGTTTGTTTGTCTTTTGAGAGAGAACACAAGCTGGTGGGTGGGTAGGGGCAGAGGTGGAGGGAGAGAGAGAATCTCAAGCAGGATCCATGCTCAGCATGGAGCCCCAATGTGGGGTTCCATCTCACGACTCTGAGATCATGCCCTGAGCTGCAATCAAGTATCAGACACTTAACTGACTAGGCCACATGGGAGCCCCTCAAGTAGTTTCTAATTAAGGTATGTACCTTGTCTTTTTAGACACAATACTATTGTGCACTTAATAGACTACTCCTGTACAGTGTAAACATGACTTTTATATGCATGGGGAAACCAAAAATTACATTTGACTTGCATTATTATGATACTTGCTTTATTGTAGTTGCCTGAAACAAGCCCTCAATGTCTCCAAAGTATGTCTGTAATTGAGACAAAAATGATGAGCCTTATTTCCAAAATACTCAGAAGCATGAATTGGAGAAACATTCTATTTTCTATCCTTAGGCTGCTTCTCAACAAGCTAGCTTGGAAATGGATGGTAATCGTGATAATGGAGACTCATTATCAGTATGTATAGCTCAGGGCAAACTGAAGTTTATTAAGTAATATCAACTTTATTTAGAAATGAAAACCCATTAATTTTTTTGTTGTTAATGATAATAGATCACAGATTGAAAATAGACTGTAGAGATGGAAAGGATCTGGTCCACCTCACTAATTTTATAGTTGAAGAAACTAAAGCCCAGAGTGACTGAATCATTTGTAATTCATTATTGTCTATGACTAGAAGCCACAGTTCCTGACTCCAGTTCTGTCTCCCTAATCATGTCGCCTTCCTATTATTAAGCTCTGTATAAAATTATGTAAAGTTTCCATTTCATACATTTAGCTTGTTCTTTAATATAATGTTATGAAACTATTGAATTTACATTGGATATGATGTCAATGAATATAACATATTGACTTTTTTTTTTTGCTTTATTTGTTACATTTAAAATAATTCAATGGAAACTTTGATGGTAGCCTCAGAACACCATAAAGTGGAGAAAATGTAGTTTATTTCTCCCTATCCAGGCAAAACTATTTGGAAGAAAATTACCTTTACCCAGCTACAGGATATAAAGGATTGGCTAAGATATATTATATTTTTCAAGTCCTTTGTCAAGATAGATGCCTTATGTCACATAATTTGTTTTTATTCCTCATACTGTCTTATGTACTTCTCTAGTAAGAAACCAATGCCCTATCTATTGAAATTTCTTACTTTTGATTCTGGGAAGTCATTCCTACTTGATATTATCTCTATTCCTAATATCTATCCATTTACAATAGCTAATCATTCTTTATAGTAGAGCTCATATTTGAGCTGAGATTTAAAGAAGGAATGAATAAATAAATGACTGAATAGTGATCTCCACTACCTTTATTAGAGTGAAGGACACCTCTATTTCATGGTATGTTTTCATGGTTTCTGTGGAATAGAGACTCTTACTATTAAAACAAATCCAGTTTTCTGCCTGCAAAGGTTAAACATTCATTTCTCGCCAAGCTATTAAACTGGCAATTATGTTTTTAAAGTGTTTCTGCATCATGTTATCTTCCTTCCTTCGTATGATGTCCAACCTGAATTAACATGACTGGAACAGATGCTAAATGACTGTACCCAAGTCACTTGTGTCCTATTTGACACTTCACTTCATGAACTGTGCTAGACCAGGAGAACATTCCCTCTCCAGCTCCAAGTTACACCATATGTCTTCACATTCATGGGATATAGGCTTTTGGTCAATTTACTACCCATCTGATCTCACTGTTACTTTCTTAAAATTTAAGTGGAAGGGAACTTACATAGCAATAAAAGTTTAAGTTACAAGTATATGTGTTTTTATACTTAAGTTTTTAATAGAATTAATTTTTTATTAGTGTAGGCCAGGGAACAAGTGGTCATTTTTACTGGCTGAAGTATGAAAGTGCAGAATATTGGTCACTTGATTTTGTTTAATGGCCTGAAGTTAAAGTGTTTCTATATAGAGAGTTGATGAAATTCAGACTGGGTTAAAGTTATTGTTTTTATAAAAGTATTAATAAGCCTTTATTAGGTGTTTAATAAAGGTGTTATTTTGAAATGAAAACATGCCAGACTACTGGGGTTACAGCAGGAACTCTATTAAAATTGAAAGTAGTGGATGCCTACTGCTCTGTGAGGGGTGATGGGTAAGGAGGCAGTTTTCCATGGTTGAGTCCTTCTACAAAGAAGTGGTCAATAAATCCTGCAGATACTTCAGTTTGCAGTGGTCTTCTGAAGGCATTTCTATTTGCCTTCCTAAATGGGACTTCCTTTGGAAAAGTGCAGCATCTTTGATGACACAAGTCAAGCAGGGGTGGATCCTATTTACACATAACACCAACTGAGACTTAGAAACGAAGTTGCAAGTTCAACTTCAGAATATGTCCCTGGTTCTAGAACATTCCATTTAACCTCCTTTGAGCATCCTGAAGTCTAAAACAGAGATAAATGTTTTTTTATGCAAATGTGCTTTTGCATAAAAACAGAGATATGCATAAAAACAGAGAGTGTTTTTCCTGAAGACTATTTTGAATGAAATATTCTACCTATAATAACGAGGAAATAGTCAGCATGCTTCAGAAAAAAAGAAAACAAAGAAAAAGACAAATCCATAAAAATGATCACAAAATCATCAGAAACTTCTTCTTTTTTTTTTTTTCCCCATTTGCAGAGTATTAAGGAGGGTGAGACTCATTTCTTCCTCACTATGAAGAAAGGATTGGGATCCCAACCTAGTCATTGAGCTTGCAAATATTTTCTGTGATCCCAAACCAGCACTGTACTAGTCACTGGGGATAATGAGCAGAGGTATTTTTCTGGTGATGACAGTCTCCCCTTGGTCGTCTTGCTCCATGCTCAAGAAGTACTGGTAGGAGCCCTCAAATTGGATAGATTATAAAAGAAACTCCAGGTTAACTCCAGGTTAAGTAAATGCAAGAAGGAGGTGTAGAAGGAGGTGTGATTTGGTGGTGATAGGATGATCAAACAGTTCCAAGAGAAGCCTGGGAGACTGTGGGGAGCAACGGTATAGCCTCATAAAGCAGTCCTTTTCCCTCATCTCTTTTCCAAGGGAGGTGGTAATGAAAAAGGATAAAACAACACAAATGTTCAGCTCATCGCCCCCATTTGCAGGAGTTTAGAATTTGCTCCAGATAAGAGAGGACATCAGTTGGAACTCCTAGACATGACATTCTATCTTCAAATATTTCAAATTGTTAAATTGCGTATTTATTTTCCAATTAATCCAAAAATTCCTTTCCCTATAACATTTTTCTATTAGTGACCAAATACTAACATTCAATTTTTTAAAAAAGGGAAAGAAGCCAACACTATTTATGTATTTATGTATTTATTTATTATGTGGGTAATTTACCCCACCAAACACACATATTATTTGACTAGTTTGCTTTGAAATATTCTAGGAAAAGTTACGCCAACTATTGTACAGAATTTGCCTTGCTTTCTTTTGTACTCTGCCAGAATTTTCTTTTTTATTTAATTGCCTTATTTTTAATTTTCCCTTCTTGCTCTAGGCTTTATATGGACTTTCAGTGCTCAATGTTTACACCCATTAGGTATTTGTAGACAATTCTCATGTTTCCCTTAGTTAGCCAACTGCATGTATATTATTTATTCTTTTAATATTTCCTCTAGAGTAAATACCTCTGGTTCCTTAATTATTCCTGTTGATTTCTTCTGAACTTCCTGCAGTCTGTCTCTCTTTTTCTTATAATGAGATCCCCAAACTGAATGCATATTCCTGCTTCAGTCTCTCCTGAATCACAAAGAGGGGACTCTTCCTCTGTTCCATAACAATTTTCTTCTTTTGCATATGCAGTCCAGAATAACAATGACCTTCTTCTCTTAACAAGTTTCAGTATGAACCTGCTCATAATTACCTTCCGATACTATTTAAAATATTTCAGAAATACCAACTCAATTCCCGTCTTGTGACTGCATTCATTTGGTAGATTTGGGAAAGCGTGATCCCTAGTTTTTTGAGGTGGGGGCTTTCAAATTACCCTGTCATTCTGTTTCACGATGATCCTGCATCCCATAATCAGGTACAGCTGTAAGTCCACTTACAGTTTTTCCAGGCTTCCATTGCTTCATAATTGATGAAGTGCCGGGGAAGGAAGAGGACTGGCAAAATGAGTTCTTTCGGAAGAGGGATGGGGATTTCTCAAACGTGAAAGAAAAGTGTCCATTCTTTGGTTTATTCTTTAAAGAGATTTAATGTAAGTTATTTCCATGACTCCTTCCTTTAGTCATTTACAACACTGCCTTAATTAATTTTCCTAAGTAGCCTTTTAGAATGTTGCTCTTAAACACTTCTATGGCTTCCCATTGTTTATGTGACAAAATCCACTCTTTAGCTTAGCATATAAAGATCTCTCTAAATGAGTTCAGCCTTGCACCCACTTTCCCCCTTTAAAAAAATCTGATTGTGTGTACATGTGTGTCTATGCTTGTATAAGTCACGACTTTTATGTTTTTGTGCATAAATTTCTGCTCAGGGTACAACTTTTTTTGTATAGCTTAAACATCCTTCTAGACCTCCATTATTTCTTGTCCTTAGCAATATTCATTCGACCACATCACTTGCTGTCTTAGATTATTAGACATCTCTTTGTATATCTTCAGTGTATCTCCCTTCCAAAATTGTAAGCTGTCTTAACAAATAGCAAGTATTAGTAAGTGTTAAGCACTCAGCTGTGAACCCGTACATATACCTCACAACATGACCTTACTTGGGAATAGGGTCATTGCCGATGTGAATAGCTTACTGGAGTAGGTTGGGCCACTAAACCAGTATGACCGACGTCTTTACACAAAGGGAAATTTTGGACGGAGAAACACAGATGCTAAGACAGAGGCTGAAACAGGTCCCTTCCCTAGCATCTTTGGAGGGAACATGGTCCTGAGACACCTTGATCTTGGACCTCAAGTCTCCAGAACTGTGAGATAATCAATTTCTGCTGTTTATGCTACTCAGTTTGTGGTACTTTGTTACCCAGTAATCTAATACAAAAAGAAACTAATAATACTCTAGGGAAACAATGATGCCTAATTAGTAGGGCTACCATACATAGTTATATATTTTTCTTTCTTAAAAAATTCATTTATATTGACTGAGAGACAACTATGTTAAGTTAAAGACTAGTCTTTAACATGGCTTTGGATACGGAGTGTTGTGACTTCTATTCTGAAAGACAAGCCCTCTCATTATGCCCACAACAGACAATTTCCTAAGTATATCTTCTGCTTTCATGGCCTTGACTTGTACATTCTTTCCCTCTGAGATTTCCCACTCACGTTGACAGAGATTTGCTGTGTGTGATGAAGTGACAAAATCAATGGAAAAGACATGTGACTCTTCTGCTATAAAAGGACTTTATTTTTTGTTGTTTATTGTGTAGTGTAAGCCCACCAAACTGTGTTTATGAAGAAGTGGTTATTTCTTTGATCCATTATATTCCGTCTGCAGCTTAGAGACTTTTCTTGGAAATACCACATGGTACATTTCCAAAAATTTTAGTTTCATAAAAATAAACTTACGTGGCTCTAAAATGACAAACTTCCTGCCTTAATGACTCTAACCAATACAGTGCTTAAGTCAGAAATTCAATTTGAGGGGTGGCGTTGTCGGTTAAGTATCTGCCTTTGGCTCAGGTCATGATCCCAGGGTCCCAGGATCCAGCCTTATGTGGGTTCCCTGCTCAGCGGGGAGTCTACTTCTCCCTTTGCCTCTGCCCCCTGCTCATGTACTCTCTCTCTCTCTCAAAAAATAAATAAAATCTTTAAAATAAAGAAATTCAGTTTGAAAGTCATATATTATTCTTCTTTTCCCTCTCTTCTTTTCATGAAAAAATCCCATTTTCATTCAGAGTGCCAAAGGATATCTTCCCCCCACCCCCACCACATTCCTCACACCTATCTGAAATGAATAACATGAAAGCTGAAACTTGTGGTTCTAAAGTTATCTATATAAACACAACACTGCTGAAATTCTAAATATATACATAAATCACAAACTTAAAATCAGATTTTAAAACTAGACAGTCATGTTATCAGCTGTGTCTTTTAAAAATGTGAGTGTCCTGTGGAAGGAAAGTCCTAGGGTGGTGGCATTACCCGGGTAGGAAAGGATGAGGCTCAGATTAAGGTGTAACTGTTTGGGGGCACCTGGGTGGTTTGGTTGGTTAAGAGTCTGCCTTTGGCTCAGTTCATGATCCCAGGGTCCTGGGATCCAGCCCCAGGTGGGGCCCTCCCTGCTCAGCGGGGAGTCTGCTTCTCCCTCACCCTCTGCCCTACTTACATTCCTCTGTCTCTGTCACTCTTTCAAATAAACAAATAAAATCTTAAAAAAAAAAAAAAGGTGTAGCTGTTTGGGTGGTGAGGAGGAGGTAAAAGTGGTCAAATTGATATTAATTTGTTTTCATTTAACTTGGAAGTTGAGAAAGAAAGAGAACTGGTTGATGATCCCAAATTCATTTTTAGTAGTTTAAATTGTAAAGCTTTTAGCAGAAAAATCCAGTAAGAACTATGGAAGATATTGTTGCTATTGGTTTCATTATTATTTACCAGTCCAGGGATGGATAAAAAGAAAAGTTACCTTTTTATTATCAAGTGAATTTAAATAAATAGAATAGAAGAAGCTCAATATGAGTAGATTTCCTAAAATTTTATTATTATTGGCTATGTAATTTGAGAGAAAAATTTATCCAAATATGGCCATACATAAAAATACAGGGAAAATAATATTTTCAGTACAAAGAAATCAAAACATTAACAATTAGTTAATTTATAGTAAGGTAGAATGAAGATTGCCGGTACATTAGGAGAAATAATTTACACTGTTAATACATTGCTAATACTCCTGTGAGTTGACTGCATTTTGAGAGGTCTTGTCTTAAATATTTTAAGAGTTCTTGAACTACACTTCATTACTGAATCTCAAAATTAAAAATCTGGCTTTAGTCAACTATGTCTTATAGTTGACATGATCCCTATAACATTGCATGTCAACTATACTCAAAAAGTTTTTTTAAAGAATACAAAATATAATAACTTATTTATTTATTTCATTTGTTTTTATTTAAAATTAATATTTACTTTATTAGTTATAATTTTTAATTTTTTAAAAAAAATTTTTGTTATTTATTTTACAGACAGAGATCACAAGTAGGCAGAGAGGTAGGCAGAGAGAGAGAGTAGGAAGAGGCTCCCAGCTAAGCAGAAAGCCTGACGTGGGGCTCGATCCCAGGACCCCGGGATCATGACCGGAGCTGAAGGCAGAGGCTTCAACCCACTGAGCCACCCAGGTGCCCCTAGTTATAATTTTTAAAACATAGTTTTTCTTGTGCTTTTATGTTCGACTTATATGTCTTATTCTATTTATAGATGTAGTAAAATTTTAAAAAATCACCTGTTAAAGTCAAGGTTTTGAAATAATGTTCTGTTCCATTTACAAATGAGGTTAACTGTATAATTTTCAACTTTTAAAATTGCATTTATGCAGTAAAATATTTGGTTTTCTTTTTGAGAATTTTATTTTATTTTTTTGTATGTAATGTTTGGAGACAAGCCATAAGAGACTCCTAATGATAGAGAACAAGCTGAGAGTTGATGGAAGGAGGTGGGTGGGGGACAGGTTAGATGGGTGATAAGGATTAAGGAGGGGACTTGTTATAATGAGTACCGGGTATTGTATATAAGTGAAGAATCACTGAATTTTACTTCAGAAACCAATATTGCACTGTATGTTAACTACCTAAAATTTAAACAAGAACTTATTTAAAGAATGAAAGTAACACATAGAAATCAAAAATTACAAATTATTTAAAATGGCAGTTTATACAAGTGAGTATAGGAAGAAAACAAAATGAATATTTCTTAAATTCTGTACCAGACATACTATGTAATGAATTTGTTAGATAAAACATTCAAATGAGTTAGGTACCATTATACCTACTTCAAAGATAGAGAACAGAGGTTTGGAGAAGTTAGCCTGTTTACCCAAGTTTACACAGCTAATAAAAATACCACTGCTTCTGAATTCTATTCTTTTTCTTTTATAGCCTATGTATTTTTTTTCAAAATACAGCATGACACAGTTTTACAAACACACAAATACATAGAACTGCATTAACTGCATAAAATTCTTTACTTTCTTTTGTCCTTCTGCAAAAAAATCCCACTGAAGTTTAGAAATGAGTTTTTGCTTCACTGGAGTTGATTTGTGTACTTGTAAATCAGCATCTTTCTAAGATTGAGCTTGAGAGATAGAAACAGCTCAAGATCTACTCAGCACGTTTTATTTTTAGCTTTGTCAAAGTTGAAAAGAATGCTATGTTTGAATCTATGTCTGTATGTGCATATTATATATACCTATACACACATAATTAGAAAAGATAACATAATAGTTTATAGGGGTTTTTTTTATACTCTTAATACTAATTCTTATCTGGTGTGTGTTAGAGAATTTTACCCAGTCTTTGACTTGTCTTTCAACTCTGTTTACGGTGCCTGTCCAGAGGTATAAAAATAATCTACATTCTAGTGTGTAATAGAATTTTCATTTTCTTCTAATGATTTCTAAATTCGTTTTTTTAAATTAATTAATTAATTATTTTTATATCTTTTCAGCATAACAGTATTCATTGTTTTTGCACCACACCCAGTTCTCCATGCAATCTGTGCCCTCTATAATACCCACCACCTGGTACCCCAACCTCCCACCCCCCACCGCTTCAAAATCCTCAGGTTGTTTTTCAGAGTCCATAGTCTCTCATGGTTCACCTTCCCTTCCAATTTCCCCCAACTCCCTTCTCCTCTCTATCTCCCCATGTCCTCCATGCTATTTGTTATGCTCCACAAATAAGTGAAACCATATGGTAATTGACTCTCTCTGCTTGACTTATTTCACTCAGCATAATCTCTTCCAGTCCTGTCCATGTTGCTACAATAGTTGGGTATTCATCCTTTCTGATGAAGGCATAATTCTCCATAGTGTATATGCACCACATATACACTATTCATTCACTTCCTTATCCATTCGTCCGTTGAAGGGCATCTTGGTTCTTTCCACAGTTTGGTGACCGTGGCCATTGCTGCTATCAACATTGGGGTACAGATGGCCCTTCTTTTCACGACATCTGTATTTTTGGGGTAAATACCCAGTAGTGCAAATGCAAGGTCATAGGGAAACTCTATTTTTAATTTCTTGAGGAATCTCCACACTGTTCTCTGAAGTGGTTGCACCAACTTGCCTTCCCACCAACAGTGTAAGAGGGTTGCCCTTTTTCCACATCCTCTCCAACACACATTGTTTCCTGTCTTGCTAATTTTGGCCATTCTAACTGGTGTAAGGTGGTATCTCAATGTAGTTTTAATCTGAATCTCCCTGATTAGTGATGATGAACATTTTTTCATGTGCCTGATAGCCATTTGTATGTCTTCATTGGAGAAGTGTCTGTTCATATCTTCTGCCCATTTTTTGATATGATTATCTGTTTTGTGTGTGTTGAGTTTGAGAAGTTCTTTATAGATCCTGGATAGTTCTTTTGCTGCCCTGTGATTACAAGGATCCTGGATATCAACCTATTGTCTATACTGTCATTTGCAAATATCTTCTCCCACTCCGTGGGTTGCCTCTTTGTTTTGTTGACTGTTTCCTTTGCTGTGCAGAAGCTTTTGATCTTGATGAAGTCCCAAAAGTTCATTTTCACTTTTGTTTCCTTTGCCTTTGGAGACATATCTTGAAAGATGTTGCTGTGGCTGATATCAAAGAGGTTACTGCCTATGTTTTCCTCTAGGATTTTGATGGATTCCTCTCTCACGTTGAGGTCTTTTATCCATTTTGAGTTTATCTTTGTGTATGGTGTTAGAAAATGGTCGAGTTTCATTCTTCTACATACAGCTGTCCAATTTTCCCAGCACCATTTATTGAAGAGACTATCTTTTTTCCACTGTATATTTTTTCCTGCTTTGTCGAAGATGATTTGACCATAGAGTTGAGGGTCCATATCTGGACTCTCTACTCTGTTTCACTGGTCTATGTGTCTGTTTTTATGCCAGTACCATGCTGTTTTGGGGATCACAGTTTTGTAGTAAAGTTTTTTAAAAATATTTGTTTCTAATTCATCTTGTATTCTTTTTCTGAATGATGTAAAGTAGGTATTTACTTGTTTTTAATATAGTTTGAAAACATGGCCTTATGTCGAATGCCATCTTTTGCAATGAAAAATGCCTCACCATAATGGCATAATGATTTTGGCCAAATAAGACAATAACTAAATCAAAGTTTATTTGTCTCATATAGTAGAACATCTGTGGGCAAGAAGCTGCTCATTGTGGGTTTAGTGGTGTCACAATGTCAGGATGAATGTGAAAATTTCCTCATCCTTTTCTTCATTTTTGCTGCCCTGTGATTACAAGGATGTCACTATAGCTCCAGCTACCATTTCTCTGGTCCAGCCAAAAGAAGGAAGAAGAGGAAGGGGCAATTGCACATTCTTGCTGCACTGTCCTTTATTTTATTTTATTTTTTTATTTTCAATTTATTTATTTTCAGAAAAACATTATTCATTATTTTTTCACCACACCCAGTGCTCCATGCAAGCTGTGCCCTCTATAATACCCACCACCTGGTACCCCAACCTCCCACCCCACCGCCACTTCAAACCCCTCAGATTGTTTTTCAGAGTCCATAGTCTCTCATGGTTCACTGCCCCTTCCAATTTACCCAAATTCCCTACTCCTCTCTAACGCCCCTTGTCCTCCATGCTATTTGTTATGCTCCACAAATAAGTGAAACCATATGATAATTGACTCTCTCTGCTTGATTTATTTCACTCAGCATAATCTCTTCCAGTCCCATCCATGTTGCTACAAAAGTTGGGTATTCATCCTTTCTGAGGGAGGCATAATACTCCATAGTGTATATGGACCACATCTTCCTTATCCATTCATCCGTTGAAGGGCATCTTGGTTCTTTCCATAGTTTGGCGACTGTGGCCATTGCTGCTATAAACATTGGGGTACAGATGGCCCTTCTTTTCACGACATCTGTGTCTTTGGGGTAAATACAAAAGGTTGATATCCAGGATCTATAATGAACTCCTCAAACTCAACCCACACGAAACAGATAAACACATCAAAAAATGGGCAGAAGATATGAACAGACACTTCTCCAATCAAGACATACAAATGGCTATCAGACACATGAAAAAATGCTCATCATCATTAGCCCTCAGGGAGATTCAAATTAAAACCACATTGAGATATCACCTTACACCAGTTAGAATGGCCAAAATTAACAAAACAGGAAACAACATGTGTTGGAGAGGATGTGGAGAAAGGGGAACCCTCTTACACTGTTGGTGGGAATGCAAGTTGGTGCAGCCTCTTTGGAGAACAGTGTGGAGATTCCTCAAGAAATTAAAAATAGAGCTTCCCTATGACCCTGCAATTGCACTCCTGGGTATTTACCCCAAAGACACAGATGTCGTGAAAAGAAGGGCCATCTGTACCCCAATGTTTATAGCAGCAATGGACTTTATTTTAAAATCAGGATAAGAAAAATTTTCCTGGAAGCTTCCTTCAACAGATTTGTGCTTATATCATTGTTCAGAACTGGCTATATGGCTCTTATAGACAACTGATGACCAAATGGATGAAGTGTGACATAACCATTTTAGACTAAGCTCAATAGCTGGATTAGAACCCTGTCCTCCCTGGGGCACTTGGGTGGCTCAGTGGTTTAAAGCCTCTGTCTTCCACTTGGGTTTTGATCCCAGGGTCCTGAGATCGAGCCCCACATCGGACTCTCTGTTCAGCAGGGAGTCTGCTTCCCCCTCTGTCTCTCTGCCTGCCTCTCTGCCTACTTGTGATCTCTGTCTGTCAAATAAATAAATAAAATCTTTAAAAAAAAAAAGGACCCTGTCCTTCCTTAGATAAAGGGATCTCTCTTGCCTAAACAAAGTCATATAAGGAAAAGAATGGTGTTTGCTACAGTTTACATTTAAACTTCTATTACTTGATTTATCATTTTTAAAAGTAATCTCAGCATTTATTTATTTATTTATTTTTGTTTCAGGTTTTTATTTAAATTCAGGTTAGTTAACATATAGTATAATATTAGGTGCAGGAGTAGAATTCAGTGATTCATCACTTACATACAGTACCCACTGCTCATCACAAGTGAGCTCTTCAATCCCCATCACCCATTTAACCCATATCCCCACTGACCTCCCTCTAGTAACCCTGTTTGTTCTCTGTTAAGAGTCTGTTTATGGTTTGCCTCTCTCTCTTTTTATTTTCCTCAATGTTCTTCTCTTTCATTTCTTAGATTCTGCACATGAGTGAAATTATATGGTGTTTTTCTTTCTCTGACTAGGTTGTGTCAGTTAGTATAATATACTCTAACTCCATCCCCATCACTCCAATTTGCAAGATTTCATTCTTTATGATGGCTGAGTGATATTCCATTGTATATATATATATATGTATATACATATATATATATATATGCCCCAACTTTTTTTTTAAAATTATTTTTATTAACACATAATGTTTTATTTGCACCATGGGTACAGGTCTGTGAATCATCAGGCTTACATACTTCACAGCACTCACCGTATCACATATCCTCACCAATGTCTATAAACCAACTACCCTCTCCATACTCCCACTTCCCCAACAACCCTCAGTCTGTTTTGTAAGATTAAGAGTCTCTTATGATGATAATTGTCTTTCTCTGATTGACTTATTTCACTCAGCGTAATACCCTCTAGTTCCATCCACATCATTGCAAATGGCAAGATTTCATTTCTTTTGATGACTGCATAGTATCCTATTATATATATATACCACATCTTTATCCATTCATCAGTTGATGGACATCTAGATTCTTTCAATTCTTTCAATGTCCACAATTCTTGTGGACATTGCTGCTCTAAACATTTGGGTGCACGTGCCCCTTCAGATCACTACATTTGTATCTTTAGGGTAAATACCTGGTAGTGCAATTGCTGGGTCATAGGGTAGCTCTATATTCAACTTTTTGAGGAACCTCCATACTGTTTTCCAGAGTGATAGCACCAGTTTGGATTCCCACCAACAGTGTAGGAGGGTTCCCCTTTCTCCACATCCTCACCAGCGTCTGTCATTTCTTAACTTGTTAATTTTAGCCATTCTGACCAGCGTGAGGTGGTATCTCATTGTGGTTTTGATTTGTATGTCCCTGATGTTGAGTGATGTGGAGCACCTTTTCATGTATCTGTTGGCCATCTGGATGTCCTCTTTGCAGAAATGTCTGTTCATGTTCTCTGCCCATATCTTCATTGTGTTGTTTGTTCTTTGGGTGTTGAGTTTGAGAAGTTCTTTATAGATTTTGGATACAAGCCCTTTATCTGATATGTCATTTGTAAATATCTTCTCCCATTCTGTTGATTGTCTTTTGGTTTTGTTGACTGTTTCCTTTGCTGTGCAAAAGCTTTTGATCTTGATGAACTCCCAATAGTTCATTTTTGCCCTTGCTTTTCTTGCCTTTGGCGATGTTTCTAGAAGAAGTTGCTGTGGCTGAGGTTGAAGAGGTTGCTGCCTATGTTCTCCTCAAGGATTTTGATGGATTCCTGTCTCACACTGAGGCCTTTCAACCATTTTGAGCCTATTTTCCTATGTGGTTTAAGGACATGTTTCATTCTTCTGCATGTGGCTGTCCAATTTTCCCAACACCATTTGTTGAAGAGGCTGTCTTTTTTCCATTGGACATTCTTTCCTGTTTTGTCGAAGATTAGTTGACCGTAGAGTTGAGGGTTTATGTCTGGGCTCTCTATTCTGTTCCATTGATCTACATGTCTGTTTTGTGCCAGTACCATACTATCTTTGTATTAGAGCTTGAAGTCTGGAATTGTGATGTCACCAACTTTGGCTTTCTTTTTCAACATTCCTCTGGCTAAGACCTTGGGGTCTTTTCTGGTTCTGTATAAATTTTAGGATTATTTGTTCCATTTCTTTGAAAAAAAAAAGTTGATGGTATTTTAATAGGGATTGTGTTAAATGTGTAGATTGCTTTAGGTAGCATAGACAGTTTTGCAGTATTTTTCTTCCAATCCATGAGCATGAAACGTTATCCATTTCTTTGTATCTTCCTAAATTTCTTTCATGAGTACTTTATAGTTTTCTGAGTGCAGATTCTTTGCCTCTTTGGTTAGGTTTATTCCTAGGTATCTTATGGTTTTGGGTGCAATTGTAAATAAGATCGATTCCTTAATTTCTCTGTCTTCTGTCTTGCTGTTGGTGTATAGAAATGCAACTGATTTCTGTGCATTGGTTTTATATCCTGATGCTTTACTGAATTCCTGTATGAGTTCTAGAGGTTTTGGAGTGGAGCCTTTTGGGTTTTCCACATAAACTATCATATCATCTGCAAAGAGTGAGAGTTTGCCTTCTTCTTTGGCAATTCAGATGCCTTTTATTTCTTTTTCTTATCTGATTGCTGAGGCTAGGACTTTTAGTACTTTGTTGAATAGTAGGGATGATAGTGGACATTGCTGCCATGTTTCTGATCTTAGTGGAAAAGCTCTAAGATTTTCCCCATTGAGAATGATATTTCCTGTGGGTTTTTCATAGGTGGCTTTGATGATATTGAGGTATGTATCCTCTGTCCCTGTATTTTGAAGAGTTTTGACCACAAAAGGATGCTGTACTTTGTCAAATGTTTTTCAGCATCTATTGAGAGTATCATATGTCTCTTATTCTTTCTTTTATTAATATATTGTATCACATTGTTTGACTTGCAGATGTTGAACCAAACTTGCAGCCCAGGAATAAATCCCACCTGGTCGTGCTGAATAATCCTTTTAAATTACTGTTAGACCCTATTGGCTAGTATTTTGGTGAGAATTTTTGCATCCTTGTTCATCAAGGATATTGGTCTTTAATTCTCCTTTTTGGTGGGGTCTTTGTCTGGTTTTGGGATCAAGGTATGCTGGCCTCATAAAATGAGTTTGGAAGTTTTCCTTCCATTTCTATTTTTTGGAACAGTTTCAAGAGAATAGGTATTAATTCTTCTTTAAATGTTTGGTAGAATCCCCCTGGGATGTTGTCTGGCCCTGGGCTCTTGTTTGTTGAGAGATTTTTGATGACTTCTTCAATATCTTTACTGGTTATGGGTCTGTTCAGGTTTTCTATTTCTTCCTGGTCCAGTTTTGGTAGATTATACAATTTTAGGAACCCATCCATTCCTTCCAGATTGTCAAATTTGCTGGCATATAGTTGCTCACTATATGTTCTTATAATTGTATTTCTTTGGTGTTGGTTGTGATCTCTCCTCTTTCATACATGATTTTATTAATTTGGGTCCTTTCTCTTTTCTTTGTGATAAGCCTGGCCAGGGTTTTATCAATCTTATTAATTCTTTCAAAGAACCATCTCCTAGTTTCGTTGATCTGTTCTACTGTTCTTTTGGTTTCTATTTCATTGATTTCTGCTCTGATCTTTATTATTTCTCTTCTCCTGCTGGGTTTAGGCTGGCTTTCTTTGCTGTTCTAACTCCAGCTCCCTTAGGTGTAGTGTTATATTGTGTACTTGAAACCTTTCTTGTGTCTTGAGAAAGGCTTGTACTGCTATATACTTTCCTCTCAGGACTGCCTTTGTTGTGTCCAAAGATTTTGAACAGTTGTGTTTTCATTTTCATTTGTTTCCATGAATTTTTTCAATTCTTCTTTAATGTTCTGGTTGACCCATTCTTCAGTAGGATGTTTTTTGTCCTCCATGTATTTGAGTTCTTACCAACTTTCCTCTTATGATTGAGTTCTAGTTTCAAGCATCGTGGTCTGAAAATACATAGGGAATGATCCCAATCTTTTGGTATCAGTTGAGACTTGATTTGTGACCCAGGATGTGATCTATTCTAAAGAATGTTCCATGTGAACTAAAGAAGAATGTGTATTCTGTTGCTTTGGGATGGAATGTTCTGAATATATCTGTGATGTCCATATAGTCCAGTTTGTCATTTAAAGCCTTTATTTCCTTGTTGATCTTTCTCTTGGACGATCATCCATTTCAGTGAGAGAGGTGTTAAAGTCCCCTATTATTATTGTATTATTGTCAATGTGTTTATTTTATTTTATTATTAATTGGTTTATATAATTAGCTGCTTCCACGTTAGGGGCATAGATATTTAAAATTATTAGATCTTCTTGTTGGGCAGACCCTTAAAGTATGATATAGTGTCTTTCCTCAACTCTTATTATAGTCTTTGATTTAAAATCTAATTTATCTGATATAGGGATTGCCACCCCAGTTTTCTTTTGATGTCCATTAGCATGGTAAATTGTTATCCACCCCCTCACTTTAAATCTGGAGGTGTCTTCAGGTCTAAAATGAGTTTCTTGTAGGCAACATATAGATGGGTTTTGTTTTTTTATCCATTCTGATACCCTGTGTTTTTTGATTAGGGCATTTGGCCCATTTACATTCAGGGTAACTATTGAGAGATATGAATTTAGTGCCATTGTATTGCCTGTAAGGTGACTGTTACTGTATATTGTCTCTGTTCCTTTTTGCTCTACTACTTTTAGGCCTTCTCTTTGCTTAACAGAACACTTTCAATATTTCCTGTAAAGGTGGTTTAGTGTTTGCAAATTATTTTAATTTTTTCTTGTCCTAGAAGCTTTTTATCTCTCCTTCTATTTTCAGTGATAGCATAGCTGGATATAGTATTCTTGGCTGCATATTTTTCTCATATGGTGCTCTGAATTTATCATGCCAGTTCTTTCTGGCCTGCAAGGTCTCTGTGGATAAGTCTGCTGCCAGTCTAACATTTTTATCATAGTATATTACATACTTCTTGTCCCAAGCTGCTTTCAGGATTTTCTCTTTATCATTAAGACTTGTAACTTTTACTATTGGATAATGGGGTATGGACCTACTTTTATTGATTTTGAGGGAAGTTCTCTGTGCCTCCTGGATTTTGATGTTTGATCCCTTTTTCATATTAGGGAAAGTCTCTACTATAATTCACTCCAATATGCTTTCTGCTCCTCTCTCCATCTCTTGTTCTTCTGGAATCCCAATTATTCTAATATTGTTTCATCTTATGGTATCATTTATCTCTTGAATTCTTCCTTCATGGTCCAATAGTTGTTTGATCCTTTTTTGCTCAGCTTCTTTATTCTCCATCATTTGGTCTTCTATATCACTAATTCTCTCTTCTGCCTCACTTATCCTAGCAGTAAGAGCCTCTTTTATTGATTGCATCTCATTAATAGCCTTTTAAATTTCAATTTGGTTAATTCAGTTTTTTTATTTCAGAAAGGGATTTTATTATCCACAAAGTGTTTCTCTAATATTGTCCATGACTTTTTTGAGCCCAGCTAGCACCTTGAGAATTGTTATTCTGAACTATAGTTCTGACATATTACCAACATCCATATTGATTATGTCCCTAGCTGTCAGTACTGCCTCTTCTTCTTTATTTTATGATGAGTTTTTCTGCCTTGTCATTTTATCCAGATAATGATATATGAACAAAAGAATCAAATACTAAAAGGGTTGCAAAGGCCCCAGAAAAATGTACACCAGCCAAATCAGAAGAGATCTAAAACTGGGGGAGAAGAAAGGGGAAAAAAAATAAAATATATATATAAGTAAATTAACTAGACTGGTGAATAGAACAGAGCCACCCACTTGATTTTGGGTATATTTTGGTTTCTTTGAAGAAATTATCTCCCAAAATTTTAAAGAATGAGTAACTTATATATTTACATTTACAAAAATAAGGGTAAACATGATGAAGGGATGGAATATGACTCTAAAGGTGAAAATTAAAAAAAAAAGTGTAAAAAAAGAATTGATAGGATAAGTTGGTTGGAAATGAGAAAAAAAAAGAAAAAAAAAGAGGAGGGAATGTGCTCAGGATGAAGACTAGAGCAAAGCCATGTGCTAGATTAGGGTATATTTTGATCTATTATAAGAAATTGTATCCCAATATTTTTTAGAAAACAAAATCCTATATGCATACAAAAAATAAGGTTAAATACATTGAAGGGATAAAATATGACTATAACAATGAAGGTTTAAAAAGATTTCTTTTTTTGGGGTGCCTGGGTGGCTCAGTGGTTTAAGCCTCTGCCTTCAGCTCAGGTCATGATCTCAGGGTCCTGGGATCAAGCCCCACATCGGGCTCTCTGCTTAGCAGGGAGCCTGCTCCCCCCTCTCTCTCTGCCTGCCTCTCTGCCTACTTGTGATCTCTCTCTGTCTATCAAATAAATAAATAAAAATCTTAAAAAAAAAAAAAGATTTCTTTTTTTTAAAGAAAGGTATTGTTAAGATAAACTAAAAACATTAGAAGATGAAAGAGGAAAAATTAAAAACATAGAATAAGAAAAAAAATATTAACTTTGCAAGACCAAAGGATCATGGGGGAAAAGCCCTGAATTCTATGCATTGCTTTCCCCTAGCTCTGGTGTTCAGCTGTTCTTGATCAGTGAGCTTGGTCTTGGCTGGATGTTCTTGCTGATCTTCTGTGGGAGGGGCCTGTTGCCATGATTCTCAAATGTCTGCCAGATGTGGAAGTGCACTGCCCTTGCCAGGGACCGGGCTAAGTAATCTGCTTAGGTTCGTGCTGGGATCATTTGTTCCCTGAACATTTTCTGTAGAGGTTTGGAGAAGAGAAATGAAAATGGAGGCCTCCCAACTCTGGCCTGGAGGAGCCGAGATCTTGGGGCCCCACTCGTCAGTGTGCCCTCAGAGAAAAGCAGTCAATCCTTCCCATCTCCCTGATCTCCAGCAATGCTCCAAGCTCACCCAGCCTGTGACTGAGCGTTTCTATCTCTGGCACTCGGACCCATTTGGAGTCTCCAAACTCAGCAGATTCCTGTTGCACTGCTCCTCCTTGTGCAGGAAGGTGAATCTCCCCGGATCTGTCATTTGTGGGGTCCCTGCTCAATGAGCAGTGGTCCGACTGTGCCTTGGATCATGGTTTAAGTAAACCTGATCTGAAAGCTCATCTTTGGCTCCATCTCTGCAGCGGGCTTCCCTACTCTGATACCTGACAGCTCTGCCTCTCTCAGACACCCCTGATCTTTCTGTGACCCCGTGGGACTGAGGCCACACTGTCCCTGTGAGGTCTCCACTCCTGCTTAGCCTCTGGAGTGATGTCCCTCAGTGGAGCAGACTTCTAAAAGTTCTTATTTTGTGCTCTGCTGCTCTGCCACTTGCAGAAGCCATCCCCTCCCCCCGTGGTCTATCTTTCCGTTGCTTCAGATCATTTCTCTGCACATCCTACCTTTCAGAAAGTGGTCGATTTTCTGTTCCTAGAATTGCTGCTCTTCTTCTCTTCTATGTCCTGTTGAATATGTAGGTGTTCAGAATGGTTGATACCTACCTAGCTGAACTCCTGGGATCTGATGTTGTTTCAGTCTGTTACTCCTCCACCATCTTGCCTCTCTAATACCCCAACTTCTTTATCATTCAACAAACAAGCCAGTTAAGAAATGGGCAGAAGACATGAATAAACATTTTTTTCAAAGAAGAAATCCAGATAGCTAACAGAAAAGATGTTCAACATCATTCATTTTTGGGGAAATACAAATCAAAACTACAATGAGATACCACCTCACACCTGTCAGAATGGCTAAAATTAACAACACAGGACACAACAGATGTTAGTGAGGATATAGATAAAGGGGAAGCCCTCTTACACTGTTGGTGGGAATTCAAACTGGTGCAGCCACTGTGAAAAACAGTATGGAGCTTCCTCAGAAAGTTAAAAATAGAACTACCCTGAAAGCCAGAAATTGAACTGCAAGTTACTTATCCAAAGGATTAAAAAACACTGATTCAAATGGACACATGCACCCCAATGTTTATAGCAGCGTTATCAACAATAACCAAATTATGGAAAGAGCCCAAATGTCCTTCGACTAATCTAAGCTTTTAAAGAGATTGAAGAGATAAAGAGATTGGCATACATACCTACAATTTACAGTCTTTTCCTCAGTGATATTAGTTTATATTTCAGACTGTTCTGAAGGAAGAAGCCCTATTTTTAAAAGTCTTAATCTTACATTTAAATGTATTTGATGCTTGGCCCCACTCCTTTTTCCTGTATTTGCATTGATGTAAAGGATTTTATATTCATTTATATATGAAAAGCCCAAGACAACTATAATACCATAATTTTTGCACGTTTAAAACTTGTCATTTTTCACCTTTATACTTGTACCACACCTTGGCTAGCCATAGCATTTATGTGATCACCCCTTTTCTTGAGAGTTTTGTAGATGTTCACTCATTTCTAGCACTATTTCTATGAGAAAGTCTGAAGCCAGTTTGCTTTCCCCTCTATCATTTTTTAACTTATTTTTAACCTTGATTTCTAAGTAACTCTCCCTCTCTCTATATATATTCAACATTCAATAACTTGAACAAGATATATCTTGGCATTGATTTCCCTTCACATTTGTCTTAGAATAATGGTGAGTGATTTCAATCAGTAGGTTCAATCTTTTCTTATATTTGAAAAGTGTTCTTTTTTTTTTCTTTCCTTTTTAAAAATTCATTTATTTTATTTAAGAGAGAGGGCACATGAGTGTGTGAGTAGGGTGAGGGGAGAGGGAGAGAGAGAGAATCCTCAAGCAGACTCCCCTCTGAGCACAGAGCCTGATGTGGGTCTTGATCCCTGGACCCTGAAATCATGACCTGAGCCAAAACCAAGAATCAGCCACTTAATTGACTGAGTCACCCAGGCATCCCTGGAAAGTATTCTTAATTTATATATATTTAAAATCGAATAGTTTTGATTGTCCTTTTCAGGGATACCAATTAAATATGCTTAGGATATCCATTGTCTGCTCTCCATAGCTATCATTTTCTTTCCTCTCTTTCCTTTCTTTCTTTTTTTTAAAGATATATTAATTTATTTTAGGAGAGAGTGAGAGAGAGAGAGAGAGAGAGAGAGCACAGGTAGGGAGGGTCAGAGGGAGAAAGAGTCTTAAGCAGACTCCCCGTTGAGTGCTGAGCCCAACATGGGGCTCAACCTCATGACCCTGAGATCATGACCTGAACTGAAATCAAGAGCCCAACACTTAACTGACTGAGCCACCCTGGCATCCCCATAGCTATCATTTTCACTTTCACTCTTTTACAGCAAGAAAATATTCTAAATTGATCTCAGATTGATGGAAAAAACAGACATAGACATCATTTGGATAAATCAAGCATGATTTGATTTTTAAAGGATATGGAATACTTAAGTGAATAATGATATCTTACAGATAATTCAGCAACAATATGAACAGGAAGAGATGTATCCTTTTGATTCTCATCCATCCACCTAAGAGTACAACTTATCATCAGTTGGCACTTAGTATCAAGGTCATTTTCAGTGAGTGAGGTTGAGTAATATTAGTCCTTTAATTAGTTCATCTGGCCCTTTCAAACCCTGACTTATAGACACAATGCTATGTATAAAATAGTTTGGCTTTATACTAGCAACTATCTCATCTAAACCAGGCACACCTTACTAATCTTAGGATTATAGGATATATGATAAGATGAGAGTGTGACAGAGCATACTTAGGCATGAATTCAATTATCACCCATCTCTCTTCACTCCTCAGGCATCAAGTCCTGGTGAAATGAATTTCTGAACTTGCAGCTTTATATCTAGAACAAATGGCAATGACCCAGACATCTAGGAGTTATGTTAAAAGGGTCCTTAGTTAAACAGCCAATTACAAAAACTCTTTTCATACCCATTTTATTTTTCTCGGCCTTAACTTTAATGAACCTTACTGCTTTCTCAGGTATGTTTATTTCTTTTATTGTGCTTCTATGTGACTTTCTATTTATGTCACTTTAATTTGTTTCCGGAGGTATGCATATATATTTTTTACCTCTTCCATTGCTTAGCTGTATTTTCCTGTCATTTTTGTACTGCTTCTAGGATTTTTCTGTTTTATTAAAAGGTGATCTTTCATTAAGTGTCAAATATTCATAATAATGTCTTTTTGATAGGTGAGAATAATAGAAAAACAGTATTTGAAAGATGGTTTCAGATAATTTTCTAAAACTGAAGAAGAACATTTTGTCTTCAGATCCAAGCCAAGAACAAAGAACTAAGAATGAAGAGTAAAATTAAACAAAACTCACTTTTAGATTCTCTAAAATAATAGGTACAAATAAAAATACTAGTGAAAGTTCTAGTAACTAAAAAAAAAAATAGCACCAAAAAATGCATAATCCAAATAGCTTGCCAACATAAAATGTGAAAAAACAAGAGACTGAACTTGGAGAACAGTTAATTATCACAGTCTTCATGTAACTTCAAGAATAATACTCTTGACAGCAAATCCACCCTCACACGGCTGTTTTTGGTAATGACCCTAGTGGAATCTAAGAGCATTTGAATTCCACACTGGGACTTTTTGTTTCAGTGGAACTATAAGTAGCATGTTGCATTATACAAATGGGTTCTGGAGACAGAACAGCCAGGTTAGATGCCTTGACCCACCAGTTACTAGCTTTGCAACCTAAGAAAATCGGTCCTTTCTAAGTCTCCTCTGCAAAACAGAGCCAATAGTGATATCATACAATCCATGTAGACGATACAGCATAGCTTTTAATTCAGAAATTAGCAATCAGTAAATATTATAATTTATTGTTATTATCATTGTTGTTAGAACAGAAAATGGAAATATATGGTTGGGTTACAGGAATAAAAATCTTGTCTATTTCCTCCACGACTTAGAAGGATTTGCCTGACTTTATGTTTATTGATCAGATAGAAAGTGGCAGTCCTAGCAAGGAGGTTGCAATTTATACAAGAGAGAGAAGAAGAGGGGGAGGAGGAAGGGAGAATATGCACTATGCACGGGTATTTTCGTGTGCACATATATACTGTATGTGGGGCACTCATTGGAAATGTTCTATTTTCAGTGAAGGAAGACCCTCTGTAGGGTCAGATGTGTGCCATCACAGACCTTGACACAATGTTTGACACACAGGCATTAAATCAGTTTCTTTGAGTGGAGTTGAAGTAGTAAGCAATATTCAAATTGTTAATTTTGTATCAAAGATAGAATGTATAGGTAAACTAACAAGAAGCAAACTTGAAAAAAAAATAGACATAATTTTCAGAAACTAGTAACCCAGAGCCATAAAATAGCAGATAGATGAAATTTCTCCTTTTCAAGAAAGTGAGCTAGAGACGTGAGCTATGCTATTTTTAACATTTTATAAAAATTTTATTTTATGTTTTCCTCCCTCATTTCCCCTTTTCATATGTCTTTATATGCATATATATAGGGTTCTTATTTTTGTAGAAGCAGAGGAAAAAAAATACCCTACAATTGATCAGAATGTTCATTTCAACCTTTATAAGATTTGTTGTCTTTAATTAGTTGAAAATAGTGAGAGGGCCTTCATATGACATTAGTGGGAGTGTCTGAGGGCAAGATTTGGCCCTAAGATTTCTTCAACAAGTATTGCTGTATTTTAAAAATGTCATGTATTCTATATCTGGTGACTGGGTTTTAATTTAATGTTCTTTTGAATTTTAAGAGTAAAGATAGAATTATTTAAAGGAGCAAGTCTTGGTTGAGTCTGCAGGTGTTGGCAAGTGGTAGGTATGAAATCAGCCATCTGTGTTAATGAAGAGTTCCCTGTCTGCCACCCGTCAGGCATCCCTAGCTAGGTAAGAGGCAGGATTTGGGGCCATTATGATATAATCTGGTATTAAAAGAAGTGTCAGCTAATACAGAGCTAAAAAAAGAGAAAGAGTGAATTTTCTGTAATCTTCATTTTCAAAACTTGCTACTACCAAAACGTAATCACAAAACATTATTTTAAAAAAGAAAAGACTGAGTATTTATCAGTTTTTATTTATAAAGATGATAAAGTGACCTTGCTCTCGGAGCTTCTTAAACTTTAGTTGGCATTAGAATACTCTTGGGATAACTGGTGAACAGATTCTTATATACCAGGTTCAGCATTTAGGCACAAGAATAGGGCTTGGAAATCTATATTTTAACATATAGATCATTCTAGAAAAACTCATTGTGTTAGTTTGCTAGAGATATAATAACAATACCATAGGCTGGGAGGCTTAAATGACAGAAGTGTGTTTGTTCACCATTCTGGAGGCTTAAAGTCTGAGATGGAGGTGTGAGCAGGGCTGACACCAGTCCAATTGGAATAAGACCTACCCTAAGGGCCTCATTGTAACTTAATTACCTCTTTAAAAGCCCTGTTTCCAAATACAGCCACATTCTGAGGTACTGGGGGTTAGATTTGGGGATGCAATTCATCCTACAACATTTGGTGTATGTAAAAATGCTCTAGGAAACCATCTCTTGATAACAATCTGTTTTGACATCTGAGATAACTCAAGCAATATATTGAGAATTCATCCCCTCCCAAAGTGTTTTCTGAAAAGTAGCTGACCCTGATTAACTCTTTTGCAAACTTGCAAGAGAAATAGAAATTGGGCTCTCCCATTAGTGCTTAAAATGTAAGATTTTTCTAGCCTTCTTCTAAAAGGACTCCTTAAAAGCTACCATCGAAGAGCCTGGATGTATGGGTGAAACAAAAATGCTCCTAGAAACCCTGGGAAGCCAGGTGAAAAGTGGAGCCCTGACCCAGACTATTAAAATGTGGGTGAAAGCTTTCCGTACTTCCCTGTACAAATAACACGGGAAGGGGAAACCCAATATACTTTGGACAAGAGGTATGTTTCTAGAAGATTTTATGTAAAGAAAACTTTGAGAAGTGTTTAGACCACTGACATTATCATGGTCATAACTTATTTGGACCCTATAAACTACATTTATGGGTTCGACCACAACTTTCACGTGACAATCTGTCTGTGTGCTGTCATGTCAATATGGAGTATGAGAATAGACTTTACAATTATGTAACAGAAAATAATTTCTGCCTGTCGTTGAAATAGGGTAGCTGTAAGTTCTTGCCATACCCTGTTAGAAAAGCCTTCCAGAACAGATCTTATCACCAGCAGGGGACCAACAGAGAGACATACACACTAAAGGAATCTCTTACATGGGGAGCATAAAGGACTTCACAGAGCAAACATTTCTTGTCATGTGAAAAAGTCATAGAGGTTTGTAATTTCTGAAATTCTTATATTTCAGAGTAAATTGTGATTTACGTGGTAATAACCATTACATATATAAGTTCATAATTGAAACTAATTTGCTCAACAAAAAGGTATAGGCACCAATGACATCTATATTAATACACTGTTCATTGAAGCATTTCCTCTGACATTGTATCAAGCTTCTATACTTGGCTTAACTGTCAAATGCTTCTGTGAGCACCATATTAACAAAATGAAGAGTAAAGTCATGTCTAAATAATTCAGAACATGAAATGAACAAATAATTTAAGCAGAATTCATGTTTCCCTCATCCACTATGAGCATCACTATATATATGTATATATATACATATATATATATATTTAAATTGTAAAGCAAATGTATATTTTGTATAAAGGACTCTGACAGCTTTTTATTTTTTAAAGATTTTATTTATTTATTTGAACAGACAGACATCACAAGTAGGCAAAGAGGCAGGCAGAGAGAGAGGAGGAAGCAGGCTCCCCGCTGAGCAGAGAGCCTGATGTGGGGCTTGATCCCAGGACCCTGAGATCATGACCTGAGCTGAAGGCAGAAGCTTTAACCCATTGAGCCACCCAGGCACCCCTCTGACAGCTTTTGAAAAGTATCCATTCACAAGGATCATTATTACCATTTTTGTATATGTTTGTCAGTACTTTCTTGTGGATGAGTTTCCCTCCTCTTCCCTTCCCTTCCCTCCCCTCCCCTTCTCTTCCCTCCCCCCCTTCCCTTTCCTCCCCTTCCCTTCCCTTCCCCTCCCTTCTTCCCTATACTTCTTTTATTTTTTAATAAACTCACTATAAAATCACCTTCTTAACATACTTGTACATCTTGGTACATAGTTGATAATTGAGAATGACAATAATTGAAATCAGACAAGAGTGTTTTATTCTACACCAGGAAAAAAAAAAGAATAGAATTATTTGATTTGATGATGATTAAAATGATCTTAATGAGATCCATGGATATCTAGTCACCCCTTCCCTCTCCCATGCTTTCTGCCTTTTTTTTTTTTTGTAGTGACTGCTTTCCTTCCACTTTTTTCTCTATTACTCTCTTCTTTCTTCAGTTTTCTGCTTCTGTACTTAAAAAACAAAACAACAACAACAAAAACAAAACAAAACAAAACAACAAAACTGCTTTCTTATTCCTCTGGTACTCCCAAAACGTGGGTTTTGTGCCTGGAATATAGTGGATGCTCAGTCATTTTGTTTCCCTTAACTATCTTCTCTAGCTAAAGAAGTAGCATCAGAATATTTTATCTGGCACCTAGATTATAATAGGAATTTAGATGCACATATATAGTACTAGATCTGGGTGAAAATCTAAGAATTACTAAGACCAGGAATAAAAAATAGGTTTCTTTCCTAGAGGACTCTATGATTGATTTTGGGGGGCCTTGTTTACTACTTTGTATTTTCTACTTACTCTATATTCTGTAGCCCTGGAAATACATCAACCTCACTGTTTTAAAAGCCAGCAATTTCAACTGTCTCTTCTATTTTGCTAGTTTCTTGGTATCTTAACACTAATGTTTAAACTGATGTGTTGATCCCAGTCTCCATCACTAATTACCTACCTCCATACACATTGCCTCACATTCTTTATTTCAGAAAATACCATCACAGTTCACCTTGCTGCTGAAGGTAGAAATCTGAGAGTAACCCTTAACACCTTTCTTTCTCCTAATCCTTCACAACCAAGCTGTCAGAAAGTCCTTTGTTTGTTTTTATGAAAGACTATTTCTTAGAGTAGTTTTAGGTTTACAGAAAAATTAAGAAGAAACTATGAAAATTTCTTATATGCCCTCACAATTGTATAGAATTACCCATTATCAACATCCTCCATCAGAATGTACAATTGTTACAATGATGACCTACAGTGACCCACTATGATCATCCAAAGTATTGTACATTTTTTGGGTTTGGCAAATGTACCATGACATATATATCCAAATTATAGTATCACAGAGAGAGATTTCACTGCCTTAAAATGCTCTGTGTTCCACTCAGGGACTTGTCCCTCCCTATCTCCCAAGCCCTGGCAAAAATGGATCTTTTTACTCTTTCTATAATTTTACCTCTTCCAAAATGTTGTATATTTGGAATCATGAATTAGTAATCTTTCAGACTGGTTTCTTTCACTTGATAATATGCATTCAAGGTTTCTCCATGTCTTTCCATAGCTTGCTAGCTTTTTTTTTTTTTTTTTAAGTACTGAATAATATTCCATTGTCTGGATGTACCACAATTCCACAATTTATTTATTCATTCTCCTACTGAAAGACATTTTGGTTGCTTCTAAGGTTTGGCAATTAGTGTAACTGCTACAGACATCCATGTGCAGTTTTTTTGTTGTTTTTCTTTTTGTTTTGTTTTGCTTTTTTTTTTTTTTGTGAACATAAATTTTCAACTCTTTTGGGTAAATACCAAGGAATATGGTTGCTGGATCATTTGGGAAGTGTGTTTACCTTTCTAAGAAACCACTGAACTGTCTTCCAAATGGCTGTACCATTTTGTTTTCCTACTAATAATGAATGAGGGTACCTGATGCTTCACAGCCTCATCAGGATTTTGTATTGTCAGTGTTTTGGATTTTCCATTCTAATAGGTGTATAGTCGACATTTTGTTGTTTTAATTTGCATTTCTCTGATGACATATGGTGTGGAGCATCTTTTCATATGCTTATTTGCCATCTGTATATCTTCTTCGTGGGGTGTCTGTTAATGTCTTTGGCCCATTTTTTAATCATTTGTTTTCTTATTGTTGAATTTTAAGAGTCCTTTGTATATTTTCGATAATAGTCTTTTATCAGATGTATCTTTTGCCCATACTTTTTTCTAGTCCATGGCTCATCTTTTTATTCCCTTGTAAGTGTCTTTCACAGAGCAGAAATTCTTAATTTTAAAGTAGTCCAACTTATTATCTTTTTTCACGGATACTGTCTTTGGTGTTATAGCTAAAAAGTCATTACCATATTCGGTCCATTCATATTTTTCTTATCTTCAAGAGGTTTTATAGCTATGTGTTTATATTTACATCTGTGATTCATTTGAGTCAATTTTTGTGAAGGGTGTAAAGATTATGTCCAGATTTAGTCCTTTGCATGTGGAATCTGTTTGTGTCAGTACCATTTGCTGAAAGGAAAATCTTTTCTCCACTGTAATATCTTCATTCCTTTCTCAAAGATCAGTTGACTGTATTTATGAGGGTCTATTTCTGGACTCTAATATCTGCTTTATTGATCAATGGCTTTATTTTTTCACTAATATCACACTGTCTTGATTAATTTAGCTTTATAGTATTTCCTGAAGTTGAGTAGTGTCAGTCCTCCAACTTTGTTCTTCTTTCAATATCACATTAGCTATTCTGGGTCTTTTGTCTCACCATACACACTTAAGAATCATGCTTTTGATATTCATAAAATAACTTGCAGGTATTTTTATTGGAATTTGATTGAATCTATAGATCAAGTTGGGAAGAAATGACAGCTTGATAATATTGAATCTCTTATTTATGAACATGGAATATCTATCCTTTTATTTAGTTCTTTGATTTTGTTCACCAGGGTTTTATAGTTTTCTTTATATAGGTCTTGTATATTTTTTTAGATTTATACTTAAATATTTCATTTCTTTGGGTGCTAATGTAAATGGTACAGTGTTTTCAATGTCAGAGTCCACTTATTCATTGCTGGTATAGAGGAAAGTTTTTATTTTTGTATGTTAACCTTGTATCCTGCAACCTTGCTATAATTGCTTATTAATTTTGCAAGTTTTTTGTTGATTCTTTCAGATTTTTTACCTAGATGATTATGTCATCTCCTGCAACATAGCTATAATTACATATTAGTCCTGGGAGTTTCTTTGTGGATTCCTTCAGATTTTCTACATTGGCAGTCATGTTGTCTGTGAACAGAGATTCATTTTTCTTTCCAATCTATATACCTTTAATTTCCTTTTCTTGTTTTTTTAAGATCAGCTAAAATTTCTCATATGATGTTGAAAAGGAGTGGTGAGAGGAGATATCTCTTTGTTTCTGATCTTAGTGGAATTCTTTGAGTTTCTTACTATTAAGTGTGGTGCTAGCTGCTTTTTTTTTTTTTTCGATAGGTGATTTTTATCAAGTTGAGAAATTTCTTCTTTACTTCAAATTTACAAACAATTCTCATCATGAATGGGTATTGGGTTTTGTCAAATACTTTTTCTGCATCTACTGATATGATCATGTGATTTTTCCTTTTTCAGTCTGTTGATTTGGTGGATTATATTAATTGATTTTTGAATTCAGAACCAGTCTTACATATTGGGGATAAATCCCACTTGGTTATGGGGTATAATTCTTTTTTATACATTGTTGGATTCAATTTGTTAATATTTTGGAAGGCAGCTATGCTCACCACTATACCACCAACGCCCGCTAATTTGTTAATATTTTGTTGTAAATTTTTTCATCTATGTTCATGAGAGATGTTGGTCTGTAGTTTTGTTTTTGATAATGTCTTCATCTGGTTCATGTATAAGGGCAATGTCTTCTTCATAAAATGAGGTAGGTTGCTTTTGTCCTCTGAAAGTGATTATAGAGAATAATTATAATTTCATCCTTAGATGTGTGGTAGAATCCATCAGTGAACCCATCTAGGCATGCTTATTAACTATGGATTCAATTTCTTTATTAGATATAGGACCAGTCAGATGTGCATTTCTTCCTGTGTGAATTTTGGCATATTGTGTCTTTCAAGGATTTGATTCTTTTTTATCTAACTTATCAAATTTGTAGGCATAGAGCTGTTCATATCCTTTTATTGTCTTTTAGTGTCTATGGTATATATGGAGGTGTTCTCTCTTTCCCTTATGGTCTTAGTAATTTGTGTTCCTTCTCTTTTTTTCCTTAGATACTCTGATAGAGCCATGTCAATTTTATTGATCTTTTCAAAGAGCAAACTTTTGGTTTTCATTGATTTTCTCAATTGATTTCCCATTTTCAATTTCATTGATTTCTGTTCTACTTATTATCATCTTTTCTCCATACTTTAAATTTAATTTCTTCTCTTTCTGATTTCCTAAGGTGAAACTTAAAGGATTGACTTTTGATTTTTCTTCTTTCCTAATGCATACAGTAAATGCTATAAATTTCCCCCAAAGCACTGCTTTCACTGCATGCCAAAAATTTTGGTTAGTTGGTTTTTAAAATTCTCATTTAATTTATAGTATTTTAAAATTTCTCTTGAGGTTTATTCTTTGGCCCATGTTATTTAGAAGCACGTTTTTTAGTCTCCACATATTTTGAGATTTTTCCAGTTATCTATCTGTTATTGATTTCAAGTTTAATGTGATCTGTGGGAAGACATTGTAGGATTTCTATTTTTAAAATTCCTTAAGGTGTGTTTTATAGCCTATAATGTGTTCTGTCTTGGTGAATGTTCTATGTGGTTGAGAAGAATGAATATTCTGCTTTTGAATGAAGTAATCTATAGATTTCAACTTTATCCAGTTGATTGTTGATGCTGTTAAGTTCAACTATTTCTTTACTGATTTTCCGCCTGCTGGATCTGCCCATGTCTGATAAAGGAGTGTTGTAGGTTTTAACTGTGATAGTGAATTTATCTATTTTTATTAGCAGTTCTATCAGTGTTTTGCTCATATTGCTTGATGCTCTGTTGTTAGGTTCATATATGTTAAAAAGTATTATGTTCTCTTGGAGAATTGACCACTTTATCATTATGTAATATCTTTCTTTATCCATGATAATTTTCCTTGCTTTGAGGTCTTTTCTGTCTGAAATTAATACAGTAACTCTTATTGTCTTTTGATAAGTGCTCCATCTATTTACTCTTAATTTCCAGACTTAAAATTTTGGAAAAAAAATTTTACTATATATTTCTTGTAGACAACATATACTTGAGTGCTGTGTTTTTTGTTTTTTTGTTTTTCATCATCCTTGGCTATGTGTTTTAATTGATGCATTTAGATGATTGATGTTCAAAGTGCTTTTGGTATAGTTGGATTATTATCTACCATATTCATTACTGTTTTCTACTTATTGCCCTTGTCTTTGTTCTTCTCTTTGTCTTCTATTCTTTTTCTTCCCTTTATGGTTTTAATTGAACATTTTTATATGATTGTTTTTCTCCTTTCTTAGAATATGTTATGCTTCTTAAAAAGTGGTTTTCCTAGAGTTTATAATATACATTCACCACTAATGTAAGTCTACTTTCAAATAACACAATACCGCTTAATGGGTATTTTGAATACATTATAATAACTGTTCCTTCCTCCCATCCCTTGTGTATCATTGCTGTCATTCATTTTACTTGGATATAACCATCCTAAACATTATATGTATGTGTGTATATACACACACATATATATTCAAATATGTTGTTGCTATTATTATTTTGAGTTCTTTCAGGATTTTTCTTTATCTTTGATTTTTAGTAGTTTTTTTTTTTTTTTTTTTTTTTTTTTTTAGGATTTTATTTATTTGACACAGAGAGAGAAACCACAATTAGGCAGAGAGGGAGGCAGAGAGAGAGGGGGGAGGAAGCAGGCTCCCTGCGGAGCAGAGAGCCCGATGCGGGGCTCGATCCCAGGACCTGGGATCATGACCTGAGCCGAAGGCAGAGGCTTTAACCCACTGAGCTACCCAGGTGCCCCGATTTTTAGTAGTTTTAAAATGATATACCTGGATGTAGTTTTTTGGGCATTTATCTTGACTGATATTCTCTGAGTTTCCTGGATCTGTGGTATGGTGTCTGAAATGAATTTGGGGGATTTCCCAGTTGTTACTATGTCAAATATTTCTTCTGTCTCTTTTTCTCTTTCTCATTCTTCTGGCATTCCTACTATGCATATGTTACACTTTTTGTAGTTTTCTCACAGTCCTCGGATGTTCTATTCTGTTTTCTCTGTCTTTGTTCTCTTTACTTTTCAGTTTCCAGTGTTTCTATTTATATATCCTCAAGTGCAGAGATTCTTTCCTCACTCATGTCCAGTGTACTAGTAAGCCCATCAAAGGCATTCCTCATTTCTGTTACAGTGTTTTTGATCTATAGCATTTCTTTTTGGTTATAGCATTTCTTTATTAGTACTTACATTTCTCTGCTTGCATTGCCCATCTGTTCTTTCATGCTGTCTACTTTATTTATTAGAGCACTTAGCATATTAATCATAATCATTTTAAATTCTTAATCTGATAATAATTCCTGCCTCCTCTGATTCTGATGCTTACTCTTCTCTTCACACTGTATTTTTTTGCCTTTTGGTAGGCCTTGCAATTTTTTCACAAGCTAAACATAATGTACCAGGTAAAAGGAAATACTTTATAGTCCTTTAGTAATATGTTGGTAAGGTGTTGGAAGAGGGGACACATTTTGTTGTTTTATGGTTGAGTCCCAGCCTTTTAGTGAGTCTATGCCTTTGAACTGTAAAATTCACAAATATTTCTCAGTCCCTCTCCTCCCACCCCCCGGCCTGGGTGACATGAAATGGCTAGAGTGGGCTGGAGTTGGGTATTTCCCTTTTCTCAGGTCAGTTAGGCTCTAATAATCCCCCAGAAAGTTAGGCTATGGTTAATTGGTTTCTTTCGAGTGCTGGCCTTGTAAGGAAAGAGTGCTCTGGTGTAAATCAAAATGGCTCCTTTCCCTTTCCCCTACAGGCAACATGGAGGGATGTTTCTCCAATATTTACTGTGTGAACTTAAAGTCTAGCTCCTAGAAGTACATCCCACAATAATGTAGAGACTCTGTCAATGGGGGTCCCCTGAAGATTTTAACTCTCAGAATTGTCCACTCTAAACCTCCAGCTGCTTATCAATTGTAGTTCAGGTTTTCCTGTCCCTGTACTAGTTTCTGCAGAGGTTTCCGCTCATGAGTCTCTGCTCCAGTAAGCCATGACTTCCTCTGTTTTCCTGTCTCCATCTTGAATCTTAAGAGCAGAGGTTTTCACTATGCTCGCTTCTCCCTTACAGATACAGGAAGAGTTGATGATTTTTCAGTCTGTTCAGCTTTTTATTTATTGGTAGGAAGGAGTTGTGATTTCCAATCTCCAAACATGTGGAAGTAAAAACAGGCCCTTGATAATCTGTTTAAAAGGCAATTACCAGTCTCATTGTTTTATATCCAAAAATGCATCCAGAAGCAATTTACTTATTTTTCCTTCTCTACTGTTGTGAATTTGGATGAAGCCACCAGCATCTACTTCCTGAACTAATACTGTGGCTTCTTAATTAGTACCTCCATTTCTGTTGTCCTCACTTTAATCAGTTTTTCACACTGTAGCAAGAATAAATCTAACATGAGGAGATCATTTCACTACAAATACTTAACGCTTTTTGATGGCTCTTTTAGGCACATGGCACACAGAGTAACACTGTTTAACATGCATGGCCTAATAGACCTGCTCAGACTGCTGCCCACTATTCTAAACCCATTCGGAACTACTGCTGCTCTTGCTCTAGTCACAAATTAGACAAATAATTGAATCCAGCTTTTTTCTATCTCTGAGCCTTCTTACACACTATTCCCTCACACTCTAAATCTTGTTAATTCTTTTTTAAAAAGATTTTATTAATTTATTTGAGAGAGAGAGAGAAAGTAAGAGAGAGCACGAGTGGGTGGTGGAGAGGTGAGGTCTGAGGAGAGGGAGAAGCAGGCTTCCTGCTGAATAGGGAGCCTAATGTGGGGCTTGATCCCAGGACCCCGGGATCATGACCTGAGTGACACTTTACCAACTGAGTCACTAAGGTGCCCCAGTCTTCTTAATTCTTCAGGTCTTAGTTTTTTAATTTCTGCCCCCCAAAAGCTTTCCCTGCTCACCAATCTAAATTATCGTTTGTTATTCTTCCTCATAGTACTCTATTCCTTACTTTTATAGCACTTGTCACTATTTTAAATTAACACATTAATGTGTGTACCTTTTAAGATCTATGTTCTTTTGTTAGGCTAATCATGAGTTTAGAGGTCATATTTATTTATGTTTAACTGAATAATATCCATGGACTTCTAACTTCAGTTCCAATATGAAAAGAGTTTGGAAAGCATTGCTCCCATCCTTACCAGGAAAAAAAAAAAAAAGCTGAAAAAACTGAAAACCATTTATTTTCTTGGATCCACTAAAGAACTAAGTTTGCAGGTCAAATTACCACCTCAAAATCTGAAGGGACAAGGGAATCTGTAGAGTCACAGCTAAGGTCTGTTTACCTGAAGGAGAATATACTGGAGCCATAACTGTTAGAAACACTTAAATGGTATGAATAAATGACAAGTTGCTGGAAGATGAGTATGAATAAGCATGAGAGTGAGCAACACCTTGGGGCTACAGTCTTGGGGGCAGGGGAGCACAGTTTCAAGAGTTATTACCTCTAAAAACTCCTCCTGGATCTAAGGCTAAAGAGCTGAGAAATGTTCCTTTGGGTCTATGGTAGGGGCAAGGGAATTTTAATCGTTGTGAAATGCAACCAAAACAAAGTCCCACTTTCATGGGAAAAAGACTTTATAAGAAGCTTACTCCAGCTAGGAAAGGGCATTTCTCCAGTTCCCTTTAGCCTTCCTGTCTCACCTATATGGAAAGGAAAAACAAAAACAAAAACAAAAACAAAAACAAAACAGTATCTCTGGAGAAGCACTTGTGAAGTCCCATTAAAACACAGTCCCATTAAAACAGAAATTTAATCACAAGATTATAGAATGTTTCACTTCCCTATACCTTATCACCTCATCAACAAGACTATAGTATAATAACAATGGATTATAGCTGAAAGAACTGAAAAGACTGGAAGAATAATCATTGCAAAATATATCCTGAGGGTCCTCCATGCGAAAGGCCAAATCTCCAAGGAAAGAAAATTTCACTGGATTATTATTACAGGTGGGGGAAAAGCATTTCTCACACTTCACTCCATTATTATCTTCCTTTTCTTGACTAAGGGAGAAAGCAAAACAAAATAAAAAACATAGCCAATAGATGCCAGGACTATAAGGAAATAGACTGGGAATGAATGATACAGTCAGGAAAAAGAAGTCCTGGGGAAACACTTGTGAAGGTCGCAGTCCTAAGGCACAGGTCTCTAAGAAACTGAGTTTTAACCAGAGCATTATGGTATATCCCTCCTTTCCTCATATCTTACCACAATGCTAACAAGTTTCCAGTGTAATAACAGTGTATTACAGTTAAAAGTGCTGTACAGAACAGATGTTCTCTGAAGAGTACTTAGGGAAGCCCGAAGTCAAGAAAAGAGACAGAAAGCAAAGATAATAGAGGAATTTAGAGTCACTGGCACCTAGAAATACACCAACATTTTGATCAGACAAGATATTTAAAATAATTATTATCACATTAAGGTGGTTAATGGAAAAACAAACATACAAGAACAGTGGAGTAATGAAAGCAGAGATGAAAGTGAGATAGAAGCTCTAAAAAAGATTTAAAAAATGCTAAAAACAAAAACTCTTAGAAATGAAGAATGCCTTTCTCTGATGGACTTATCAGTAGACTAGACACAATGAAGCAAAGAAAGGCTACTTAAAGATAGGTCAATAGAAACTTTTCAATCTGAAATGCAGAAGGAAAATAGAATGGCAGAAGAAAAAGAACAGAACTTCCAAGAATTGTAGAATAATATTAAAAAGTATAACATATGTGTAATTTAAATACACAAGAAAACAAGAGCAAAAAAGAAATATTTAAAGGAATAATGACCAAAACTTTTCAAAAATTAATAATAAACATGAAATTATAGATCCTGGAAGCTCAGAGGACAGGTTAAAGGACAACAAACCAAAACAAAACAAATAAACAACTACAGCAACACATCTGGACATATTATTTTCAAACTGCAGAAAACCAAAACCAGAAAATATTGAAAGAAGTCAGAGCAAAACAAAGAAGTAGAAGAACAAATATAATAATTATAGGGGATTTCTTAACCACAAAAACAGTAAACTGAAATATTTAAAGTGTTGAATGAAAAAGCCCACTAACCTAGAACTTCATATTCAATAAAATAAAACTTCAAAAGTAAAATAGATATGAGGCTTTTTGAGATGAACAAAAACAGATAGAATTCATTACCAGCAGACCAGCTCTGCAAGAAATGTTGTAAGAAATTCTTTATGCAGAAAGAAATTTATGTAAGTCAGAAATTCAGATTCATACAAAGAAAGGAATGTCTCAGAGAAGGAATAAAAAAAGTAGTAAAAAAATTTAGTTTTCTTAGTCTTAGTCAGTCTAATATGTAATTACTTACTTAGTAATATAATAGTTTTAATATATTGGGTTATATAGCATAGAGAAAAATGAAATAATTGACAGGAATGTTATACTGAATGAGAGGCAGAATGAGAAACGCTGTGTTATAAGGGACCTGTATTACACATACTGTGTGACAAGGTACCCATACTACACATGAATTGTACAGTTTTATCTGAAGATAGATTTAAATTATTTAAAAATGTGTATTGGAATTTGAGGGCAATCACTAAAAGAATTAAGGAAATAATAATTGATATTTTGAGAAAATATCCACAGTTTCAGGCTTCCACTTGTGGTCTTGAACATATTCCCTGTGGGTTAGGGTGACATATTGTAGACATAATTTACCAATATCATAAATGACAATGATGT
The DNA here is from genome assembly GCF_020171115.1 of Neogale vison. Classification (NCBI taxonomy): domain Eukaryota; kingdom Metazoa; phylum Chordata; class Mammalia; order Carnivora; family Mustelidae; genus Neogale; species Neogale vison. The sequence continues at coordinate 61,396,056 of NC_058093.1, read as the reverse complement.
AATCACTATGAATCCCATGAACATTAAAGAATAATAAAGGAATAATATGAATAATTCTATGCTCACCAAATTGATTTAATTGATGAAATGGAACAATGCTTAAGGAATAAACTACCAAATATCAAACAAGAAAAAAATAGATGATCTAAATACGACTATTCAATATTTAATTATATTTTTCCAAAAGAGAAAGCACCAGGCCAGGATCACTTTACTGGGATATCTAGCAAATATTTAAGCAAGAAATTATATCAATTCATTATAATCTTCCAGGAAAATAGAAGCAGAGGGAGTACATCCTAATTTATTCCAGTAGACTAACATTATACCAGAACTAGAGAAAGATATTCCAAGAAAGTAAAAGTACAGAACAATATATATCATGACCACAGATACAAAAATTATCAGCAAGATAAGAGCAAATCAAATCCAATATTGTATAATGAAGATACTCATTATCAGGAAACTATAACCAAGCAGAATTTATTCCTGATATTCAAGGCTAGTTCAACATTTGACTCAATCAATCTGTGTAATTGACACTTTCAATAAGCTAAGGGAAAAAATAATGTTATCATATCAATTGATGAAAAAAAAGAAGTTGACAAAATTCATCACCCATTCACAATTAAAAAAAAGTCTCAGCAAATGAAGTGAAGGGAATTTCCTCAATGTGATAAAGAAAAACCCACTGCTAACATCACGCTTAATGGTGAAAACCAGTAGTTTCCTCCTAAGCGTTGTAATAAGGAAAGGATGTCTTCTTTAATATTCCTACTTAACATCATACTAGAAATCCTACTAGTGAAGTAAGACAAGAAAAGGAAATAAATTTTATATGAATCTCTAAGGAATTAATCAAACTGTCTTAATTTGCAGATGATATTATTGTCTATCTAGAACATCCCAAAAAACCTCCAGGAATGAATATGCCAGTATATTGGGGCCACAGGATTAATATATAAAAGTTAATACATAAAATTCAATTACTTTAAAATATTCCATAAATGAAGTATTAAAATTTGAAATTTTAAAAAGAACATTAACAATAGCACCAATGCTTCCATGAATATTTAAAAATAAACCTAACAAAATATACACAAACCTATATGTCAAGCAACAGAACTTTAAAATAAAGAAATCAAAAGGACTAAGAAAAGGAAAGATAGTGTGTGATCATGGATCATAAGAATCAATATTATTAAGATGCAATTCTTCCCTACTGATTTACAGACCACACAATTTTAATCAAAATCTCAGCAAGCTGTTTTCCATATATTGAGAAAAATGATCCTAAAATTTACATGGAAGAGCAAATGATCTAGAATAGCCAGCACAATACCAAAGACAAAGGAGAACAAAGTTGGAGGATTCACAGGACCAAAATTCAAAACTTACTCTAAAGGTACAGGAATCAACACAGCATGGTATTAGCAAAAGAACAGACATGTGGATCCAAGAAACAGAATAGACAGCTCAGAAGAAGATCCACACAATTCTACTCACCTGATATTTGAATAAGAACAAAGGCAATTCAATGGAAAAATCATAGTCTTTCCCAATAAATGATGCTAGAAGAGTTTGATGTCTACATAGCGATAAAATTAGATGCATACTTTAGATGTTTCACATAAATCAACTCAAAATGTGTATGAAATTAAAAATAAAATACAAAACTATAAAAGTACTTGAAAAATATTAGATCTTCATGAATTTGAATTTCTTTTAAAAGGTTTTATTTATTTATGTCACAGAGAGAGAGAGAGAGATCACAAGTAGGCAGAGAGGCAGGCAGGAGGTGGGGGAAGCACCCACTTCTTGCTTTCTAATGTGTATCTCCAATATAAGAACCTAGGGATTTTTGAGAAATAGCTGAGTCTAGGACTAGGACAGAAAATATAAATATCGAGCCTTGATTATATTGTAGTAAAAGAAAGTAAGAAACTACTCTAAAACAATACCAGAAACAATAACAAAGGACCCATTTGATGAGTGTATGTTCAAGGGTATACCCTGTAGGGAACAGCTGGAAGAGTCTCCAAAGGTAAATTTGGTGCCATTTCAGCAACAAAGTTAAGTAGGAATGAATTATAACCTGCAAAATAAAATAAATGTCCATGAGTCTATATGACACAAATGATTGGGTTAATAAATAAATGGAGGAGAATAACCAAAATTCCTAAGCGGAAGAATTTCAAATAATTTATGTACCTACTCTGCCCTCAAAAAAGTAGAACCCAATTGCCCACTTTTAAATGTGTCCTGTGCAGAGTGACTTCTTTTCAAAGTATAGACTATATGAAGGGAAAAGAGGAAGAATTTTACAGTGGAGAAACCTGACAAACACTACCTCAGCTAGGTAATCAAGATAAATATCAACAGCAATAAATCATGCTGATAGTATGTACTCTTGATATGACGTTATGAAAATGGCACTTTACCTCTGTGTTCTTTCTCCCTCAAACACAAAATTCCTGTGTAATCATGAGGAAAAGATCAGACAAATCCTAACTTAGGGGTTGTTCTACAAAATAACTGGCCAGTAGTTTTCAAAATGTCAAGGTCATCATAAACAAGTAAGGTTTGAGGAAGCTAAGAAGACCTATCTTCTAAGTGTAATTTAGTATCCTGGAAGGGTTCCTGGATGTTAGGTAAAATATAAGGAATTAAGCTTTGGTTAATACTGTACCAATTTTGGTTCATTAATTGTAACAAGTGTGTCATACTAATGTACTATGCTAATAATAGGGAAAATAGGATGTGGGTTGTATGGGAACTCTGTGTACTGTCTTTGCAATTTTTCTGTAAATCTTAAACAGTTTTAAAATAAAACATTTATATATCATAAAAGAATCCCAGAGATTTTCACTTAGTAAATCTTTATTGAGATAATGATTAGAGGCAGCCTAGTAGACTGAGCTGACAGGTATTGTGAGATCCAGCTGAAGATCAGCAAAGTGTCTCTAGAGATTAAAACTTAATATTTTTGGTGGGATGTGAGGTATAAAGAGAATTAGTGAGGAATGCCATGCATTTACATTTGATAATAAATTCCCCTCAATTCATATATGAAGTAATTGAGACCCATAGAAGCCATAGGCACCAAAATGAAGAGAATTCCTAATATTGGTCAGATGTATCACAGTTGCAGATTTTGTCCTAGGTTGTACCCTCACTCCAGTTTACTGGTTGAGTGACCTTGCACAAGGTCTCTACAAGAGTTGGCCCTTGCTATACAGTAATAATGTAGTAGGCACTGATTCCGGGCCCTGTTCTAAATACTCATTATGTATTGACTCATTTTATGCATACACACAGATGCACCTGCACACACACACACACACACACACACACATGGAAAATTTATGAGGCCAGTTCTACTATTTCCCCTATTTTACAAAAAGGATAAGTAACTTGCCTTAGATCACTGAGTGAGCAAATGTCAGAGCCAATAGTCAAGTCTTAGTTGTCTTTACCCTTTACCCATATTTTTTGTCTTTATCCTATATGAAGACAAAACAGCATAATCATCAGTCTCTGGCTGTTTGAATAGAACTGAAACCCTTCTTTTTTTCTTCCAGTTCTATTGAGATATAGTCAACATAATATTGTTTAAGGTGTACAATGCAACACATTTGACTTGATACACATTTATTGCACTGTGATTACCACTGTAGTGTTAGCTAACATTTCTATCATGTCACATGATTATCACTTTTTTTTGAGGGTGAGAAAAATTTAATATTTACTCTCTTAGCAACTTTCAAGTAAACAGTTCAGTATTATTATCTATAATCAGAATGCTGTACACTAGATGCTCAGAACTTATCCATCTTCTAACTGGAAGTTTGTATTCTTTGACCAACATCTTTCCATTTCTTGCACCCCTCAGCCCCTGGTAACCACCATAGTACTCTCTATGAGTTTAAGTATTTCAGATTCCACATATAGATGAGTTCATACAGTAGATATCTTTCTCTGTTTGACTTATTTCACTTAGCATAATGTCCTCGAGGTCCACTGCCTCACACCCGTCAGAATGGTTATTACCAAAAATACAATAAAAAGTGTTGGCAAGGATGTGGAGAAAAGGGAATGCCTATGTACTGTTGGCGGAAATGTAAACTAGTGCAGCCACTATGGAAAAAAGTAGGGAAGTTCTTCAAAAAATTAAAAATTAGAACTACCATATGATCCAGCAATCTCACTTCTGGGTGTTTATCCAAAGGAAATGAAAACAAAACACCAAAGCGATATCTGTACTCTTATGTTTACTACAGCATTATTCACAGTAGCCAAGGTATGAAAACACCCAAGTGTCCATCAGTGTATGACTGGAAAACGAAGATGTGAGATAGATATATATTTACTGGCATTGGACCCCTATGCTCTATACTTATCCCCAAGTCTTAATGAAGGTTTCAGCCTGAAACCTTTTACTCTGTAGTAAAAGAATGGGCCCAAATTCACACTGCTAATATGTCAGACAGCAACAGCTTAAACTAATGTCTGCTTAATCATATGGGCCAGGATCTTAACTACTATTCTGTAGGAAGGTGACATTTCCCCAGTATTCAACCCTTATAAATGACCCATGTGGTTTTGTTTATTAAAGACATGACAGAGATGCAATTTTTTGCATAAAACACAATTTCTGGACTTGAGTCTTTTAGGTTCTCTGCAGTTACTTCCAAGAAAACTTGTTACTCCGCCTTCATTTTCTTATTTGGGAATTCGTTTTTCTGGATAGTGTTAAAAATTGCTCCCGTAATAATAGTTTGGATTTGCTATTCATAGTGTGTTCAAGTATTAACTTATCTACACAAATATCTACTGTTTACAAAACATATGGATGCCAACATTTTTTATATTATCACAGAAAACAAACAAAGGTACTTGAGCAGTCTTTATTTTATGTTGGGGTTAGCCATTCAGTGCTCAACAATACTGTTTGCTTCTGTTAAAATGATTTACTTATCAATATATTATAAAACAGAAGCCTTTACCATTGTCTCTAGTTGCAATATTATTGAATACTCATGTTTACTTTCTGAAGCATTTTTCTTAGAATAGAAATACAAAACATCAGTGCAGCCTTTGTTAAATTTACCACTTCTCTGATACATGAAAAGTACTTGAGTTGAGCACAGCATTTCAATGGTACTGAAAAACCTCAGAGGCTCTTCAAGCAAATAAAGACTTTTTGTCACTCTCATCTGCATTAGACTAGCAAATTGAATCAAAACTCTTTGACAGTGCTAAATTTTCAGGTTTCTCCCCAAGACTACCTTTGCCTTCCCAGCTAAGGCAACTTGAATGTAAGGGTCAAATTTATGTTTTTTTTTTTTTTAATATAAAAGGCATGTATTTGCATTTATATACATGTAATTGTAGGCACATACACCTTTACTCTGTAGTATACATACTATGTGCAGCTTTATATTATGATGAGGACAAACATGCCAGCGAACAGAGGTAAAGGAGACAACAAAATCATTATGCCCCAGTAACCAAACCAATTAGCCATACGTGTCTGAACAAAAAAGAAAATCCTGTTTGAGAGGGGGCTTGCTGAAACTTGCTTGAGAAATGTTTAACTTTTTTTTACATTTTATAAATTTGTGTTTGATTTTGAATTTTTTTTTCTTCACATATAAAAACCTCCTTCCTTGTGCCCCTTCAGTTAAAACATGCCGTAATAATAGTCCAGGCTTATCATTTTTCCTCTTCTACTTTCCATTATTGCTAGCAGCGTGACAGCTCTCCTATCACCCAGGGTTACAACCTTGAGTCCATCTTTGATTATCTCTCTTTCTACCTTGTGTCTAGGACCTTTCTGTGTCCTGCCATTTCTTTCTTTTATAATGTTTGAAAAGCTAGTTTCTTCTTTTTTGGTTTCCACCACCAAGACCCCAATCTACTTTCTTTTATTTTCTTTTATTTCTGCTCCAACTATTGCAATCTTCCACATTCTTGCTTCCATATCTTTCTTCTTCCATCTCAACTACTAGGTTGCTGTAAAGTCCATGTATCTATTGGCACGTCTAAACCAGAGGAAAGAAAATGGCTTAACTTCAAAATGAATGTATTGAAAAGCAGAAGCCACTGTTTGTTAAAGGTACAAACGATTATCAACATTTCAAAAAGTGCATCCCATAGAACTTTTAAACTTTCAAGATCTTACACACACATACACACACACATACGCATGTGGGCACACACACACCTGTGCTCAAATAATCTTGGGAAATGCTGCATATGGGGTCTTCTCTTAAGGACTCAAATTCACACCACCTTACTCAAAGTTATGGGAAGTCCTGTGGGAACATGAATCTTTTTTAACATTTTTAAGACAGTATTTCTTAAACTTTTTTTGACCATATAATTACTCCTACCCTTTTTAATTTTTTAAATTTCTTTTATAACATGAAGGACACATTTCGGGAAGTGACTCTATGTTATCACCTTCCTCTATTTACATTTTCTCTTAAAAAGAAGAGCGAAGTCTGGGACGGGATTGCCTTAATTCAAAAAAGGTAGAGGTTCCAGCAGACCATAACCAACCATGCCAGAAACCCAAAGAAAGCGTCGCCTCCTGAGAACAGTTTTGTCAGTGACTTATGTCTCCTGTTTGGAAGATTTACACAGATGATTCACACCAGAAGTGGCTAATTTGGAAGCATTTTCACTGTCTTCATCGAAACATTTCTCAGTTGTGCTGAATCAAGAAGGAATATCTCCCATCTTCAGGCTTCGCTGTCAAGCTTTCTTACATTGTCCTGCAGACTATATGAAGAAATGAGGCAACAGACAACAAAAAGGGTTTTATATACCAAAAGCTTAATGTCTTGTATCTTTTAATGTAAATTCATGTCAGTCTGGGATGGTGTTTAATACGCACCCTACAGCTCGCTGTTTGCTGTATAAGCTTAATGAATTGCCACTGATCAATCAGTGTATCACAAACCCTTTACGGGGCTTACAGTGCGGGAAGTGTCGCTCTCAGCCACATTATCTGACAAAAGTGTCTGTATAAGCAGTCATCCTGTAGTGCTGATTCTGTTATTTGATTTGGGATTAAACAGTCTGTTGCAAGCCATCTGCTTTCCTAGGCACGCGTCCTTGAGAGGTTAGATTGCTACTGATACTGCCCCATAATTTTAACTGGTATTCGAAAGATCAGAATTCGTTTAGACATATGCCACTGAAACTGCTGGCCTTGTCCTACAGGACTGCCCAGATTTTGACGTGGGGGCCCAAATCGGGAAAAAGTGTACTTTTCTCACATTGTTGCTGAGTCAGAATCCTGCTGCACTTGGCCACGTGCCATGAGACTGGAGAGTACCTGCCTGACAAAGTTTTACAACAGTTCATGCTCCTGAGTGTATGAAAGTGTGTGCTGGCTGTTCTAACCATGTCTCCTGATGACTCTCAGAGAATGCACTCTTCTGGCGTCTGTCTGATTACTCTGCAGAAACTCCCGTGGTTTCTGCTATCTCAGCAACTTCTGGAAATACCCCACTGAAAACGTGCATATGTAGTGAGTACAAGTCTCTGCTTCCGTATTTGAGATAAAATGGTTGTGGTCCAATTCTAGGCCACCCAATCAAATAAAAACCCACTTCATTAACAATCTAGCTATTCTTGAAGTAAATTTCGCGTGGACCTCTATGCATAGAAATAACTTTATTTATCTTTGGGTGTGTATGTCTGAATGAATGCTGCAGTGGATACTTCTGTAAGTTCCCAGATGTGAACCCCATTAATACTGCTTTGGTTTGGGATGTGGACCATACCTCTTTTTTTTTTTTTAATTTTTTAAGATTTATTATTATTTTTTTAAAGATTTTATTTATTAGACAGAGATCTCAAGTAGGCAGAGAGGCAGGCAGAGAGAGGAGGAAGCAGGCTTCCTGCTGAGCAGAGAGTCCAGTGCGGGGCTCAATCCCAGGACCCTGGTACCATGACCTGAGCCGAAGGCAGAGGCTTTAACCCACTGAGCCACCCAGGTGCCCCCTGGACTACACCTCTTATCAACTCCAATCAAATGTAAGAAATGGCCAGAAGGCAAAAGGTGAAGGAAGAGACAACGTGGGCCACAAAATAACTTGGTTGTTTAGTCACTTACTTATTTGTTCATTTATTTTACTGTTTTTATTTCTCTTTATTACCACTGTACTGATTTCCCTCCAGAACCAGTAGAAACTGAAAAAAAAAAAAAAAAAAGAAATAGAGAATATAGTCTCATGAGAATATATGAATGGATGAAACAATGAACCAATGAATATTTGAGCACAAATTTAGTGACTGGTGCTGTATTAGGTACTGACATGAAAGATGACAATCTGAGTATGATCTGAGATTGGGGCAAATGCCCACAAATACATTGGGAATTACAGTGTGGAAAATGTTATGATTAGGAAGATATAACTTTCTATGGAAACTCACAGGAGAGATCCTTAACTCATTCCAGGAAAATTCTGTAATATGTAGATGGTTTTCAAGTAGGGGAATGGGAAAAACCTTGTAAGGGGAAAATGAAATATTTGTAATCACAGTGACCTTAGTTATAGGATTAAATCTACAAAAGAAGCATTTTGCCGAACAGTCTTTCTGTAGCTTTCAAAAAACTGCAGTTGTAAGTATTGTTAGGTTGCTTGATGATTTAGGTAAGAAGAACCATGAGATAGAGTCCACTTGAATTTAATTTTAGAATAAAGTTTGTTTCTGTAGGTTTTCAGTCTTCCTGTGTTCCTAAAATAGAATCTATCCAACAGTGTCTATTTTCTAGGTTGTATCAATGGCTAAAAATCTTTAAGGCAAATTTGTTGCTTAATGAAGGAACTATTTTTAATTTTAGTGCCTGAATGCCTTACTTCATCTAAGTTGAGTCAGTTTTTGTGTTGTCTGTTTGTATTACTTGTTTAATCTAATTGCACATTTGCTTGCACCATGAGAACATATACATTCATGGGAACGATCTCTGAGATAGCAGTAGGATGGATATGAAATTTAGAAATAGGGTTCATTTATTTTTACCGGGAGATTTGAAATTTATTTTTATATCTGTTCTTGTCTCTGCTACATAAGCTGAAAAACTGATCTATTTTATATGTGTATTTTATTGTGAAGACCCAGGATACTAAGGAACATTTTATTTATTTATTTATTTTGGAATATTTTATTTTTAAAGAACTATTTAATCAAAACATTTCAAACATTTGAAAAAGTAAACAAAATAATAATTTTCATGTCCATGGGCACTTCATTAAAATTCTAAAGTTTTTCTTGATTGGCTAAATTTGCTTGAGGTGACTTCTCATTCCAAAAAATAAATAATGAAGATTTGTAGACACAGTTGAATCCCAACCTTCATTTCTGACCTTATTCCTTCCCACATTCAGTCAGTTGTCTTCAGTTGGTGTGTACTCAATTCTATACTTTTACAACACATATATGTATTTTTAGTCAATATGAAGAACTGTTTTGGCTGTTTGAAAACCATGAATAAATAATGTCATATGGTCCTAATGCTTTGGAACTTTTTTTCCTTTCATTTATGGTGTTGTATTTTGAGATTTCATCCAATTTGATGCAATGATGTGCTTTGGGGCAGTTTTGAAATTTTCAACTATTGTATTCTATTTATTTATCTATTGTTTATCTACTTCTTTATTGATAGGCAGTTAGAGTATTCCAAATTTCAAAGTATTCTGTGCTTCCTTAGGCGTGCCTTAAGATTTCTCTAGGATGGGTAACAGGGTGGAATTATTTTCCTAGGGGATGTGCACCTATAGATTACTTTTGTGTTTTCACGTCGCTTTCCCAAGTAATTGTACCAATTACTCTCCATCAGCCCTATATATGTTTTCCTGTTTCTCTACATCTGCACCAGCCCCTTAGTGTTACCAGAGTTTTAAAAATAAATGCCAATCTGAAAGTTGTGCAATGGTATTTCAAAGCAGGTTTAATCTACATTTCTCTGATAATTACAGAAGCTTCTCAACTTTTGCTTGTTGGCATTTGAGTTATATCTTAATACATCACCTGTTCATGTACTTTGCTCATTTTCCCATGAGGGTATTTGTCTGTTCCTTTTTTGATTTGTAGGACTTCTATATATTGCCTATTGTATATATTGTAATAATATCTCCCAGCCTGTGGTTTAGTTTTTAATGTGGTAATGGTGTCCTTTTACACACACAAGTATTTGGTAATATTCTAATTGCAAAAGTACCTTAAAAATACAACCAAGTACATGTTGCTTAAAAGGCACAAAATTAAAATCTAAGGTTAAAGAAAGGTGGGAAATAAAGTATAAGAAAAGAGGTATTAAATACACACTAACCTAAGATGCTGCTGTAGCTATATTAAACAATGCAATCTTTAAGACAGGAAATATTACTAAAGATAAAAAGAAACATTTTGATAATGATGACAGGATCAATCAACAACATGATATAAATTTTTAAATGCATGGGTCTAACAAAAAAGCCTTAAAACATATGCAATAAAAACTATATAGAAATAAAAGGAGAAAAATTCAGATCCATATTTAGAGTGGGAGAATTTAACACATGGCTGAGCTGGATCTTTTCAGGGACACATCTACCTCCCGCTCTAGATCATGGGTGGAAACACGATTTTTCTTATTCAGTTAATAGAATTTTCCCTCTGGTTCTTTTGTAAATGGTACATCCTTATAGGGATTCTGGATTAGGGCAGAAATCTCAAATCCTTTTGCCCTCCTCCTTACATTTTGCCTCCTCCTTTTGCCCTCCTCCTCCCTCTCTTCCCTCCCTGTGAAGATATTAAATCTCAGCCCCTCAGTTTTTATTGGGGCTAACAAACTATTCCTGGATCCCTTCTCCCATCTTCGAAGTAGTAGCAGCAATAGCTCACATTTTTGTGTTCTGAATTTCATTTCTGACATCTGAGAGTTTCACTTTCATTTTGGAAGCTCAGCTATCAACGATATTTTATTCTATTTTTCTAGCATTTGCATATGTAACGAATGGATGATGGTTACTAATTTTGGTCACCAAATTATCCATTTTAAGGCACAAAGTAGGATTATCTTGGCTGAATGCCCTGAGATTGGGAGAAGTCAAGAGACAAGTTCTGAACAGTGAGTTCTGAGCAGATGTGACGTATGTTGCTTTTTGGACCAAACACTGAATTGTTAATGGGTGTTTCACTAGAATTCTTTATTCTGTCTGGCACATCAATTAGCTGTGTTCAAGATGGCAGCTGCTCTGTCAGCCTGGGTCTCTTATTAAATACAGTGAGCAGAGACTCCCTGCTGACTTGAGAGGGACATGCAGCACAACTAGAAAATACATCTTTGTTATTTTAAGTCACTAAAATTTTGGCATTTCATTCATTTGTTATTACAGCATGATTTAGCTCACCCTGTTGGTGGTAGGCAGAATAATGGCTCCACCAATATGTCCACATCCTAAATACTGGAAACTGTGAATTTATTGGGTTAAATGCAAGTGAGAATTAAGTTGCAGAGGAATTAAAGTTCTAATCAGCTGACCTTAAGATAGGGAGATTTTCCTGATTTATGAGGTTACAATGTCATGGGACTCCTTAAAAATGAAGGAGAGAAGCAGTGAAGATCAGAGAAAAATGTAATGTCAGAAGAAGGGTTAGAGAGATGCTGTGCTGCTGATTGTGGAGATGCAGGAGGGGGCCAAGGGCCGAGGAGTACAGGCAGTCTCTAGAAAGTAGAAAAAGCAAGGAAAAGGTTTTCCGCCTAGGGCCTCCTGGAGGAAAGCTTCTTTAGCAATGCTTGATTTTAGCCCAGTGATATCAGTCAGTGGGAGACTTCATAACTATACAACTGTGATTTGTACTGCCTTTAGCTATCATGTTTATGATAATTTGTTACAGCAGCTATTAAAGACTAATACAATGATCCACAAACGTAATTATGTAATTTTGCCCTTAGACACAGGAAAGAATGTTATTCTTTAGTGGGATCAATAGAACATGGAGACACACAGATACTTTATTCATGAATATACCAACAGCTCTGTCACTTGAAATTTGGAGTCAGCCCTCGTGCAATGCATGTGTAACAGTAAGTGACTTCACTTTGACCACTAAAAAGGTATGGGGTGCTAGAATTTCAAAAAATTTTATTTAAAAATATTTAATACATTTTTAGTATATTTTCAAAATATGACTTAAAGTTTCAGTTTTACTTAGATAATTTAGGAATAAAATTATAAGGTAAGTAACAGTTTTATTTTAAATAAATTAGTTTTATTTTAAATAAATAAAGTTTTATTTTAAATACTTTATACATTGTAGAAGAAAAATAGTGATTTTTGAAAACAAATGAAAATAATACATACTTTATAGTTTTTGACAAGGATGAATTCAAATTCTGTACATTTTAAGATTATTGCATTTTATTTTTAATTCTTTAAGCCATTATTGTAACTAGAACATGAATGATGTATCTTATTCATAACCATGTAATTAGTAATTTTGAAGAAATGAAGGCAAGCACATTTTATGGTGTCAATATACAAAAATTTGTAAGATATATATGTAATCATTTTATTATTCATGAAAACATCATTGCTCCATGAGAAAATCCAGAGAAATTTAATAAAATTTTAATTATGTCATCTTTCATATTTTAATATGTAACTTTTAAACATTTGAATATATGGTTTATGGAACTACATTTTTACTCCTGACCCAAGCTTACAAATATTAGAGATGATCTTGACATCAATGCCAATTTTTTTTTTTTTTTTAAGATTTTATTTATTTGTTTGACAGACAGAGATCTCAAGTTGGGGGAGAGGCAGGCAGAGAGAGAGAGAGAGAGAGAGAGAGAGAGAGGAGGAGGAAGCAGGCTGCCTGCCGAGCAGAGAGCCCAATGCGGGGCTGGATCCCAGGACCCTGGGATCATGACCTGAGCCGAAGGCAGCGGCTTGAACCTACTGAGCCACCCAGGTGCTCCGACATCATGCCACTTTTAAAGATAATTTCTAAATAGATGAAAAATTAAGATATATTTGTACATTATTTTAAACTTTTAAATTATTTTTAACTGCTTTATTAAGATTCAATGCACATACTATACAAATCTACAACTTCAAGTGTACAATTTAATTTTTAGTATATTCTCAGGATTGTATATCACCCCCACAATCCAATTTTAGAACATTTTTGTCTCCTAAAAAGATACCAGTACATATTAGCAGTCACTCTTCATTCCCTTCTCCTACCAAAACTAGGCAGACACTAATAATTTTTCTGACTATGTGAACATTTCATATAAATGGAAACATATCTTATGTGATATTTTGTGATTAATAGGCCTTTTTCTCTATATATAATATTTTGAAGGTTTATCTATGTTGTGGCATATATTCAAATTTTATTCCTTTTTATCATGAAATGATACTTCTTTTTATGGATATGCCATGTCTTATTTATTCATTAGTTGAAGATATTTGGGTCATCCCCGATTTTGGTTATTGTAAACATTATGAACACTTATGCATATGGTCTTGTGTGGACATCTGTTTTTATTTTGGGGGTGATTATATACCTAGGAGTGTGATTGCTGGGTCCTTTATGGTAACTCTAATGTTTAACATTTTGAGGAACTGCCAAACTGTTTTCCAAAATGACTTTATCATTTTGTATGCTCTAGCTTCCCAGCAAGTTTTAAAATCAAGAAGTGTAAGTGCCCCAACTTTGTTATTCTTGTCAACTTTGTTTTGGCTGTTCTTTGTTATTTGCATTTCCATATGAACTATAAGATTAACTTTTCAAATTCTGTAAAAAAAAAAAAATTCACCCATGAGTTTGTTAGGATTGTGTTAAATCTATTGATGAGTTTGAAGAACGTTACTACTTTAACAATATTGTCTTCCAATCTGTGATAAGAAAGTGACTCTCTACTTACATAAATTTTTAATTTCTTTCAGCAATGTTTTATAATTTTTGGTATATAAATCTTGCAATTCTATTGTTCAGTATATTATGAAATTATTATACTTTTTGACTGTTGTGAATTGCATATTTAATTTCATATTTGTATTGCTCATTGTTAATATTTAGAAGTTGAGTTGATTTTTTTTTATATTACATCCTGAAACTTTGCTTCATGACTTTATTAGCTTTAATTGTTTTATAGTGGGTATCTTAGAATTGTCTAAATATGAGATTATGTCATCTGATGCTACTTTCTTTGAGTCTCTTAGAATTTGTTTCTCTCTCTCTCTCTTTTTTTCCCCCTTCCTACATGTTCATTTGTTTCATTTCTTAAATTCCACGAAATCATATGGTATCAGTCTGTCTCTGACTTACCTTTATTTTTAAAAGATAGCTTTGCTGAATATAAGAATCTTGTTTGACAATTAACTCTACCTACTCCGGCTATATCATTACCTTATGGCTTCATTGTTTCTGATTAGAAGTTCTCTCTTTATTGAGGTTTCCTTGTATTTAACGATTCCTTTCTCTCTTGCTACTTTCAAGGTCTTTCCATCTTTTTCCTCTAACAGTTTGGCAATAGAGTGTCTGGGTGTGTATCTCTAAATGTTTATCCTGCATGGATTTGTTGAACTTACTGAATGTGTTGATAGATCATTACATTTGGTACATTTTCAGCCATCATTTCTTTAAGTGCTTTTCTGTTCATTTTTCTCCTTTCTTTCTGGTTTCCCTTTTTCATTGCATGTTTGTTTATGCAATCACAGTGTCCCGCATTTTCCGAGATCCTGTTTATTTTTATTCATCCTTCTTCTCTCTCTTCTTCACATTGTACAATTTCTACTAATCTATCCTTGAGTTTTCAAATTCTTTCTCTGGCCAGCTCCTGTCTTCTGGTGAGTCTAGTAGTAAATTTCAAATTTTGCTTATTACACTTTCAATTTTAGAAATTCCAATCAGATCTTTATGTTTTTTAATCTCTACCACTTTATTAATATGTTCCATTTGCTGAGACATTTTATTTCTCTTCTTGTAGGTTGGTTTTCCTCAGTCCTTTGAATTATTTACAATGGCTGCTTTGAAGTTTTTATCTAACATGTCTGTTTTCCATGTCCCCTGTTTCTTGTAGGTATCACACTTTCCTGTTTGTATCCAAGTCTCACAATTTTCTGTTGTTGTGTATAAAACAGTGTCCGATGATATGCTGTAGAAACTCTGGATATTGATCTCCTACGCAGAAGTTGTTATTACTATTTGCTCGGCTATTCATTTGTTTGTTTATTTGGCTGATCTAATTTTACAGTGTATTTTCTCTGCCACGTACAGCCTCTGATGGCTCTACTCATATTTTTCTTCTTGTTTTTATTTTTCTGTGGAATGCAATGTCTGATGTTCCTGCTCATATTTCCTATCCCCCCCTTACTTCTCTTTTATCCTGGCTACTTAGCGGGGTTTTCCCTGGGTTGCAGTAGGCACTTATTAATCAAAGATCGTGCTTAATTCCAGTTAGCCAGCTAGATTTTACTGCTTACTCTTAATGTGTATGTGGCTGAAAGGCTGCTGTCACCACAGTTCAAGAAGTTCAGGTTCTTATGTCCCATGTTCATCTTGCAGTTAATAGCATGGTGTTTCCCTCTCTGTTTTCTTCTGAGAGTGTATATAGCCTTGGACATGTACGCAGTCTTCCAGAATGCTAGGGATGAGTGTGATTTTATTCTTAATACTAATTTTCCAAGAATCATTCTGGGTCATAGCTTATTGTTCAGTCAGTGTTGGTCAGAAGTTGTGCTTAAGCCCCTGTGCCAGTGAGGCTTCTGATGTCTATGTGTGTGCACGCACACCCGCACAGCTTGGGAAGGGGTTTCAGATCTATCTGTCCCACGTCCTTCTCAGATTGTTTATGGGTATGTGGGCCCTAGTGCATGGGCACAGCCTTCCCAACCTCTCAGAGCTGATTGCGATCTCAGGAAAGTTCTTCCTGGCTTTCTCTTTTTCTAGTTCTCACTATTAAACATCAGGCTGCTCTGTCTTTTAGCTTGTATCATGGAGCTCCAGTCCGCTATTAATTGCTCTCCAGAAAGATCTCCATTGTTTTCAACAATGCCTTTAGCCATAGATCTCTCTATGGCATTTTGTATAAAGTTAGTGTCTTTGGGCAGAACTGCAGAACCCTTTCTTCTTAAGGCCTGCTGGAACCTTAAGCAAAAACCCTGTACCGCTGCATCAGACAGAACTGGATATAAGGATGTATTTTTTTTTTTTTTCTTCCTTGAGTGACATTCCAGCTCTGAGTGGGTCCTGAGGAAACATTGCAGCTGTTGGTCCCCCTCCAGCTTGGAACCTCTGCTGAAAGAGTGAACTGAAGAGAGGTGATATAGGTCCTCCTATTTTCAGATTACTGTCTATGGGGTAAAGCTTCTGCCCCACAAATGAGGGCTGAAAAATGAAAGAAATATAGAGAGCTGTTCCCTCTGGGATAAAACCATAACCTTAGCCTAGGAGCTTAGGGAAAAGCAAGCTCCTACCTTCCTGGTCAAACCTGCCCTGACTAGAGTGCCAGGGAAGAGTTTCCATACATGGTGCTGTGGGGGGGGGTAAGGAAATGAGTCACAAGTCAGATGTTACAGACTCTGCTTGTTCTTACTGAGATTTAATAGATTTTCCCAAATGAATGTTTCTCCATCACTATATGCCTTGAGCACTTTTCAGAGAATAAATATTTGTATGCTTTCCACCAGTTAAATTATTGTTTTGCTGGGGAAAGTATGTGCCAAGCTCCTTACTCTGCCCTTCTGGAATACTCCTGTGCATTGATTTTTTTTTTTTTTAACATAGAACAATGCAACTTTTAAAATATGCCTTTGTTTTATTCAATGATTATTTAATCAGTAACCTTTTTTTTTTAAGATTTTTTTTTTTTTTTAATTTGACAAAGAGAGATAACGAAAGAGGGGTCAGGATCAGGGGGAGTGGGAGAAGGAAAAGCAGGCTTCCCACTGAGCAGGGAGCCCAATGCAGGGCTCGTTCAATACCAGAACCCTTGGGTCATGACCTGAGCAGAACGCAGAAGCTTAATGACTGAGCCACCCAGGTGCCTCAAAGGGTAAACTCTTTTGCCCATTTAGAATATTTAGTTTAATTTGTATATAATTTTATATACAAATTTTATAAATAATTTACATTGTTTATATCCAGTGAGTTGTTTCTCCCCACATTTTTATATCATTTGAATTGGTTTTGGTTTTAAATTAAGTGATATTTATCTATCTAACAAGATAAACTATTAAAATTAGAGTTCTGTTTTGACTAAATTATGCATAAACAAAATCAAGATATGTGACATTTCCACCACTCCAAAATGCTCCCCCATGTTCTTTTCCAGTCCAAACCACCTCCCACTAGGTCTCCACTGACCACCTATCTGTTTGCTATCAATATACATTAGATTTGTTTCTTCAAGAATTTTATATAAATGAAACAATGTACTTTTTGACTTTTATTCCTTTTAGGACTTGAAAATGTCATTTTATTAATCTTCTAGTTTTCATTGTTTCAGGAAATACTTCAATTATAATTATTTAATGTCTTGTATGGAATATGTCCTTTTCCCCTGGATGCTTTTATGATTTTCTCTTTATACCTGGTTATCAACAATTTATTGTGATGTGTTTTGTTGTTTTTGTAGTTTCTTTGTGTTTATCTTTCTTTGGATTAATTAAATCTCTTCAATCTGTAGATTTATTGTTCTAATCAAATTTGAAACATTTTGTCATATTATTTCAAGCCATTTTTCTACCACCCTCTTCCTGGAATTCTAATTGGGCATATGATAGTATGTTTGGCTTTATTTCACAACTTGCTATGATTCTATTTATATTTTTTGATCTTTTGCTTTTTCTTCCTGTGTCTCATTCACTTGATTTCTATATTATGACTTCTAGTTCCTGGGTCTGTTATTTTATGGGGTTTAATTTGTTTATTCCATGCAGTATATTTTTCATTTCCTATATGTAAAGTTCTAGAAATTCCATTTGCTTTTATGTAAAAGCTTCCAGATCTCCACTTATGTTCATCATTTCCTTTAAAACTGCAAAACATAATTATGAATCTGTTTCTTTAATTACTTCCTTCCCCATTTAGGTGAATATTTTACTGCTTCTTTGCATATCTAGTAATTTTTCATTGGATGTTGTGCCTTGGGACTTACCTTGTTGAGATGCTTTAATGTGTGCTTACTTTTGTTTTGGCAGTTAGTTATATCATTTTAAATTAGCTTTAGATCAGCTGACTATGACTTAGGTGAGTCTTTTTTTTTTTTTTTAAGTTTCTTTAGAAGTCTGGAATAGTCTTTACTCTAGGACCATTCTAGTCCTACGATTATGGTGTAACTCTCCTGAGGTCTACAGTGAATGTCTGGAGTATTTAACAATGTCTCTCCACTTTTGCTAGTTGAAAGTCTTCCAATCTTGTGTGATCTCCGGGAATTATGCAATTGTAACTCCAAGTTTCCCTAGATCTTCTTTGTGAGTCCTCTTGGATTAGCATTAATTAATAAATACTAATTAATTAATACTAATTAACTAACTAATTAATTAATTAGTATTAGATAAGTATTAGCTTAGTATTCAGCCAAAGTCTTATGAGTAACCCCATATACATTTCTGGAGCTCTTCCTCTGAATAACTCCCTCTTCTCCAGTACTCTTGCCCTGAAAATTGCAGGTTCTTCTTGTTTCCTAAGCACAATCTGTCTTTACATTTTAATGAAATTGTTCTATTCTTCTTGGGTTTTCCCTCCCTGCACCATGTCTTAAGCTTAATGTTTGAACAATTATAGAGATGCTCTCATTTGTTTCCCTTTTTTTCTGGGATCACAGTCCTTAATTTCCTCTTATCCAATATTTAAAAATAGCTGGTTCATATATTTTCATCAGTGGGAGGACAGATTTTGGTTTTGGAACTAGATACCTTATAATCTAGAAAGGCAGTATGTCTTCAGCAAGACTAATGAGTAATTATAGGATGTGACTATAAAGTAGTGTTAAAGATGTTATCTCTGACATTTCATTGGTATGAAATGTTTTATATGAATAAGACATATGGAAGATTATGAATCAAAAAGTCTCATAAAATTTAGAAAATTTATTAAAAATAATTGTTTTGTAACCACATGATAAACACATACTATGTTCAAACATTATACATTTTGTAAATTTTATTTCATATAATAGTTTTAGCACTCTTTCAAAAAAGAGGTTATTAAAAATTTTAGCAGTAAAGAGCTTTAGGCCCAGAAATAAACTAATATAGCTAAAAGTATACAAGACTATTTAGAATGAGGATTAATTATGAATCCATGCAGGTTCATGGTCTTTCTGATCCGACTTCCATAATATTTTAAGCCCTTCTCATCCCACACTTAAAGTACATCTATTCTTGATTACGCCATGTTTGATTGATGGGTAATACCACATACATATGCCAGTTATAAATGGAACTTAGAGTAATAAGGAGAAATAAATAGTCACAATGCTCTGGCTAAACAACTAGAAGAGGCTAATCCTGTGATGATCACAGAGGAGAGGAGTAGTGGATATAGAAATGAAGCTGCTTCTGACACCTTTTGGTAAACTTTGAGCTAATGAATGATACATGCTCTTCACCAATTAAGCAGTTAGTTACCTTAAGAGAATCTTGAAATAAAAACCCTGGGCTAAACATGACAAGGTATAGTTAGTATTATAATGACAGGCCCAAAGTAGAAGACAGTTATTTAAAGGTCTGATTAAACTATCAGTCTTAACTCATATAATAAAAATAATAAAAACAACCTTTTGGTCTTAGGGATATCGGAAATATATTCTGCTCTCCTAATTTTACAGGGGAGACCTCTGATTCCCGGCGGTTAATGCCTTATATAAGGCTGAACAGCTAGTTCTTGGCTTAGCTGGGACAAGAACCAGGACGTAGAACTCACATCAATGATATATGACCAATGGACTGAGACAGATTCAACGACAAAAACACAGAAGATAGATACTTAATTGATTATATCTCAGAGAAATCTACCAGGAAAACAAAACTGAACTGCTGCTTCATGGTAAGAGTTCTCTTTTTGCTTTTAGTATAGATGAAATTCATGTATATTAACTAATGAGTGACTGTTTAACATCATGTATCATTCAATTTCTGAGGAAAATAATGTCCGAGAATATTATATCGATTTCATTTAAGATTCATTCATGGATGGTGAAATTGCTTTGGGAAGTGAGATTGCATTTAGCGTTGAAAGCTGCAGCTGATTTAAAGCTGGCATCTCTAAGAAGAAGAAAACAAGAGGATGCATTTATGATGATGGCTCTTCTGAGAAGGGCCTAATACGAAGGCCTGATGCTAAGATTCAACACGAGTGGGAGGGTTAGGCAGGGGAGTTTTGGGATAACAGATACCTACATGAAGTGTGGTGATGCTAAATGTGGTATATATTTCTTAGAAGATTGCTTCCTTTCTTTTTGACACTTGCTACAAGAAACTAGAGGCTCGTTTTGTATTTTCATTTCATTGCCATAGCCTCATAATCGAACATTTCTTTAAGGAATATTTGTCACATTTTATTGTAGAACAGGATGCAGAAACCAAGATCGGGGTTCTCACGACTACTGGGCTGTCATTGCTTTTAGACCCTGTCAGTATATAGAGGTAGAAACAATATGCTAACTTATGTGTACATAAATATCTGCATGCATTTTTTGTGTCTAACTATCTCTATATATTTAAAGATGAATATATGTTTGTGTTGATATCACTGACTATTCTAGAACTTCAGGTTTCAAGCTAACATTACCTCTGGTTTATTTATAATGTCTTTCGCTGACAGTGAGAAACCTGGCTCACATTATACACAGTCTATTTACATATTTACTCAACACTACTGCATATGTAAATTAATTTTAGAATTGCTAACCATACTTCCGTGAAGTTCAAATTTACTAATTAGAGTGCAGTGTTCACGTAAAATTCTTTTTGTCTCCATACTTAACAGTTTGTGTTCAAACACCACTTTCTGGAAGTTACTTAAGTCATGTCCCTTTTTCTCCACCTTCTTCACTGGGGTTATTTCATAAATTGTAATACAGTTAGTTTCATTTGGTACGGGGATCCACTCAAAATCCTTGTTTATTTTATTTTAAACTTGTATATAGTAAAGATCACACTCCTGTTGGTTTTGGCAAATGCGTAATAATGCGTTCTCCTACTCAGTACCATACAAAAAAAGAACCCATCACACTAAAAATTACAAGGTAAGATCCCTTTGTATTCAACACCTCCTTGATCCTCACCTCCTGCAATTGCTAATCTTTTTCCATCTTTATAATTTTATCTTTTTTTTAAATAATTTTGTATAAATGGAGTTATTTAACCTGCAACCTTCTGGGCTTGGCTTCATTTAGAATAATACATGGACGGTTCATCTATGTTGTTGCAGGATTTAGTAGAGCTTGTTCCTTTTTTCTTTTTTATTCAATCATTGCTGAATATCAATATACCACAATTTATTTACCTAGTCACATATTGAAACATATTTTTCTTATGTCCAATGACTTAGTACATTCAGGCTGCTGTAACAAGTACTACAGATTAGGTAATTAATGAACAGTAGAATTTGTTTTTTATGGTTCTGGGCTGGAAGTCTGTAATCAGGAAGCCAGCATGGCTAAGTAAGACCCCTTTCCAGTTCCCAGCTTCTTGTTGTACACTCACATGGTGGAAAGGATGAGGGGTCTTTCTAGGGTCTCTTTTATAAGGGCACTAATTTTATTCATGAAGGCTCCACTCTCATCACCTGATCACTTGTAAAGGTCCCACTTCCTAATAGCATCACGATGGGCATTAGGATTTCAAAATATAAATAAACTTTCATACATACCATAGGATTAAGATTTTGTTGATTATAAATAAAGTTACCATAAACATGCCCATACGGATTTTTGTTTGAACCTAGGCTTCCATTCCCTTGGGCTATTATCTGGAAGTGTGGCCTTTATACCTGGGCCATGTGGTAAATGGTGGGTTTCATGTTTAACTTTATAAAATGTTGCCACACTCTCATCTAATGTGGTCATACCATGTTACATTCCCATCAATAATGAAAGAAAATTCCTGTTTTTCTGTATCCTTGCAAAGATTTGGTATAGTTTGTTTCAATTTGTTTGCCATTCTAGTGGGTATTTCATTGGAGTTTTAGTTTGCATTTTTCAAATGACAAATGATGCTGAACATTTTTTCTTTTACCATGTATCTTTGGCAACATATCTGTTCAAATCTTTTTTGAAAGAGGGTAAAAGCTTTATGGAAATGTAATTCACATACCATAATATCCACCCATGTAAGATGTATAATTCAATATTTTTGGTTATGTCTCCAGAATTATGAAACTACACAATCAATTTTAGAACATTATCACCATGCCAGAAATTCCATACCCTCTAATGGTCACCCTTCCCCACCATTTCTACTGAACTTCGTAGCCCTAGACAACCTCTAACTTACTTTTTGTCTCTGTATTTTTGCCTACTCTGGACATTTCATATAAATCATATGATATATGGTCTTTTGTGACTGGTTTCTTTCACTTGTAATTCTTTTAAGGTTCATCTATGCTGTAGCACACTATCAGTAATGCTTTCTTTTTATTGTCAAATAACATTCCATTATACTGATTTACATTTTCCAGATGGCAAATGAGGTTGAGCATCCTTTCATGTGCCCTATTAGCCAATGACATATCCTCTATGGATGGATGTCTATCTAGGTTCTTCATGCATTTTTAACTTTGGGCTATCTTTCTTTTTGTTATTGAGTTGTAAACATTTTTTATTTATTTTATATAGAAGTCCCTTATTAGATATATGATTTGCAAATATTTTCTCCTATTCATTGGGCAGTCTTTTTAGTTTCTTCATGGTGTCTATTGAAGCCAAAAAGTTTTAAATTTTGATGAACTCCAACTTATCTTTTTTACTTTGGTTGTTCGTCCTCATGGTATCATGTTAAGAAACTATTGCCTCCTCCAATTTCATGATAATTTAAGCCTATGCTTGGTACTACATATTTTATAATTTTGCATTTATGTCTATGATCCATTTGAAGTATTTTTTTATTTCAAGATTTTATTTAAATTCTAGTTAGCTAGCATATATGGTAAAATTGGTTTCAGATAGAAAATTTAGTGACATATATGTGTTTATATATACTTACATTTATATACGAATATATATTTTATATTATATTATACATATAAATATATATAAGTATTGTATATTATATATTATAAATGTATTTATAATTATATATAAATATATATTTACATATTTAAAAGCCAGTGCTCATCCCAACAAGTGGTTTTCTTAATTCTCATCACCCACTTAGCCCATCCCCCGCTCTCCTCCCTCCATCAACCCTCAGTTTGTTCTCTGTAGGTAAGAGTCTTTCTTATGGTTTGCTTCCCTCCCTCTTTTCCCCCCCTTTTCCTATGTTCATCTGTTTTGTTTCTTAAATTCCATATGAGTGAAATCATATGGCATTTTTTCTTTCTCTGACTGACTTATGCTGCTTAGCATGATACACTGTAGATCCATCCACATCATTGTAAATGGCAAGATTTCTTTCTTGTTGATGGCTGAGTAATATTTCATTATAAGTATATTTCTATATATACCACTTCTTCTTAATTCATCTGTTGATGGACATTTGGGTTCTTTCCATAATTTGACTATTGCTAATAATAATAATATTGGCTATTGCTAATAATACTGCTATAAAAATTTATATAAATATAAATATAAATATTGCCCCCTTGAATCAGTGTTTTTGTATCCTTTGGGTAAATACCTGGTAGTGCAATTGCTGGGTGAAGTTATTTTTCTATATAATGTGAAGTAGGGGTTTGTAGTCATTCTTTTGCCTTGTGTCCTAGTAGCTTAGTGATATTTCCCTCACACTATGAAGCTCCCAATGTCAGTCCTTAGGCATGTGGATAGTGCCCTGGGATGACAGTGGCTTTAGCAGGACTCTCTCAATTGTTCTTTTCCCTAATCACTCAGTTGAACTGTTGTCTTTGTTAGTATTTTACCCTGCTATTAGGCTTCATTAATTGCAGTTGATTTCTCTATTGTTTTCAGCTACATCCTAGGATACCCATTGCTCCATAATTTGACCCAAATATTTTCAGGATTAGTCTTTAAAGGCAATCTGAGGTCTGTTCTGACTTCAAGAGCACTCTTCTTAGCTGTCTCTTTCTTCACTTCTTTGGGCCTTTGGTTATGAAGCTACAGCTTCTTCTTCTTCTTCTTCTTCTTCTTCTTCTTCTTCTTCTAATGTTTTATTTATTTATTTGACAGAGAGAGAGAGATCCCAGGTAGGCAGAGAGGTAGGCAGAGTGAGAGGTGGAAGCAGGTTCCCTGCTGAGCAAAGAGTCTGATGCGGGGCTTGATCCCAGGACCCTGAGATCATGACCTGAGCGGAAGTCAGAAGCTTAACCTACTGAGCCACCCAGGGGCCCCACTATAGCTTCCTCTTAATTGCTTACCACCAAAATATTCATTGTTTTTAAAAGTTTGAATTTTCCAACACTTTGTTTTAAATAAGGTCAATTCCTTAGAGGAGAGCTTTGGAGCTTTCATTTTTGGCCTGCTTCTCCCCCAGGGGAAAATCTCAGAACCACCACTCTGTGTTAGAGGGCAAGGACAGAGGGAAGCTTCTCTTGGTGTGACATCCCTGTTTTAAGACCAACTGTCTGGGTGGAGATAGTAGCCTCTGTTCTCTTGGTTGTCCTCTCCCTTTATGGCTTCTTCATCCTAATGAGTGAGCTGGGATGGTGTTCAGGTCCCTAGTATTTTTGGCCTCTCATGCCTGAGGTAAGCTATCACTCTATAAATGTAGCCTGGATGGAAGAAGGGAACTCCTGACCTCTTGGCTGCACCCATCCCGAGTTTAGCCTCTGCCATATGTAACGAGGGTGGGTAAGAAATGCCTATGTGCTGTACCTCCTCGGTGACGTTTGGTTCTTGACTGGGACCTGTGGGAGGGGATCCCTGCATTCATAGATGAACATTCCTGAAGTGGAGGAAGTGGGTCATGGTTCCAATACCACAGACTCATTCTTACCAAGTTTGAGTAGAGTTGCTTGTGTAAACATTTATTCATTTGCTTTATGCCCCTAGAACAATTTCCAGAGACATTAAATGATTGTTTCTTTAAATAATTTTCACAAGGTATGCTTGTTTGACTGGGGAATGAATCCACAGAGCTTCTCACACTATTTAAGTGTGTGTTTCTGTTCAGATTTTTTGCCCAGTATTTTAATTGGGTGTTTGTTTGATTATTATTGAGCTTTAATAGTTCTTTGTATATTATGGATATAAATCTTTTATTATATATGTTATTTGAAAATATTTTTTCCCATCTATGACTTGTCTTTTCATTCCTTTAATAGAGTATGGGTTTCTAATAAGATAATGTCTAATATATCAAATATTTTCATGAATCACGATTATTTCTTAATCTGAAAATTCATAAAACAATCCAAGATCATGCAGATTCTCTCCAATGTGTTCTTTTTAGAAATTTCATAGTTTTATACTGAGTGGAATTTTGAATGAGTTGTGAGGACCCATCAGTTTATTCTATTTTATTTTTGTAGACCTAATTGTTTCAGCACCATCTGTTGAAAAGACAAAACTTTTGCCCTCCGTTGTATTACCTTTGTACTTTTTCAAATATCAGTTAAATGTCAGTGTGGGTCTATTTATATCTGAGCTTTCTATTCCATTGATGTATTTTTCTATCCTTTTTAAATATTATGCCGTTTTTAATAAATCTTGAAAGTGGGTACAGACCCTGCACATACTTGGCTAGTGCTTAATTTTTTGGTGTTGTTATATGTGGTATTGTTTTATTTCAAACTCTCAATGTTCATTGCTGATATACAGGAATATGATTAAGTTTTGTGTACTTGTCTTCTTTTTTTTTTTTTTTTTAAAGATTTTATTTATTTATCAGAGAGAGAGAGGGAGAGAGACCGAGCACAGGCAGACAGAATGGCAGGCAGAGGCAGAGGGGGAAGCAGGCTCCCTGCTGAGCAAGGAGCCGGATGTGGGACTTGATCCCAGGACCCTGGGACCATGACCTGAGCTGAAGGCAGCTGCTTAACCAACTGAGCCATCCAGGCGTCCCTGGTGTACTTGTATTCTGAGACCTTTGCCGAGACTTAACCATTTTACAACATACACTTATAATTCTAGGAGACTTTTTCTGATAGCTTTTACTTGAATTTCCCGTGAAATTTCTAGGTTGTGTGATTGGTGGCATTGGTAGATAGGAAATAAAGGGAAAAAAAAAAGTTTTGCTTTTAAATCATAAGAGTAAAAATAAGGGTTTATTGAGTGCGAGGTGCTCTTTGAGATGCTTATGTAGACATTTTCAATATACATTGGAGATCCTGGCCTAGAAGTCATTAAGGACCTCTGATTTGTAGATACAAACTTGGGGGTTTATCAGCATGGAGTTGTTAACTAAAGACATGAACATGAAAGAGATCAATATAGAGTGTGTAAAAGAATAAAAGAGTGATTTCTGAAAAGAGGTAATAATTTGCTCTCATTTTGTCCTTTATAACATCTGTCAATAATCATTTGCATAACTGCTTTAAGTTTGAAGACAAACAGTGGAACAGAATTATTCTCCATTGTCTTCTAGTATCTGTTCCTGTTCATAAGGAGTACAGAAAAGAGCATTGCCGGTCTGAGACTCCTATGCCTAGAAAGGCCTACTTGAAAGATTAATGTGCCTGGTGTCTGGAAACTCGGTATGGGAGGGTTTCCAGCATCTCTTGATAAGAATGGCTAAGTGTACCTAAACTGTTCAAGCAATGTACTTTATGCTGAATATTTGCTTTCATTCTGGGAATCTGGGATTTTGGCTCATGTCAGGCAGAGGTTGCTTCCCTAACTGCCACGCAGATCTTGGGCACTGAGTCTCTAATGAGCTTACCTGGTAGATGACATTTCCTGTATGTTATCACAACTTTCATTAAAGAGGAATTAAGAGCCTCCTCTGCGACTCTAGTGGGACAGGACTTTTGGAAGCTTGCTCCTGATTTCCTTTGGACTTTTTCTCATATGCCCTTCCCATTGCCTTTCTTATTTTACTTCTCCTCTTTTGATGTAATAAATCATAACCACAAGTATGACTGTATGGGAAGTGATGTGAGTCCTCCTGGTGAGTTACAGACCTTGTGGGGAGGAGGTTTGAGGATCCCTGATAAAGAAAGCTTGTATCAACTAATTACCATGATTTTTTACATGCTATATATATTTAGTAGCTTTTAGAATTTTTCCTTATGTTTGAGGTCTACAGTTTTGTTATACTGTTCCTGCATATGATTTTTTCTTAATTGATGCTACCACTTGATGTACCTTCTCAATTGGAGAGTCTGTGGCCTTCTTCTTTGCTTGTTATTTTTCTACCAATATTTCTTTAAAGGTTGCTTCTCTGCTATGCCATTAGTGGATTCTGGAACTTCTATGCGATTTCCATGTTTCCTATTTCCTGTCTCATATTCCCGTGTCTTTTTACCTTGTGAGCTGAATTCTGAAAGATAGCCTTGTTCTTTTCCCCGATTTTCTAATTCTTTATTTGTGTCTCAATCACTAAAAGATCATATTTATTGATTTTTTTAAATATCAGTGACTATATTTTTATTTAGTAGATCTCTTGCCTTCTTTTTCCTTTTTTTCCTATCTCCTTACTTTTTTTGTACAATTTTCTATTCCTTGTACAAGAGGGTTATTTCTCACTCTATCTATTTGAGGATTACCATGATTATTTTAAAGTTCAGATGCATTTATTAAATCATCTCTTCAGGTAAAAATTCTCCTCTTTGGAAATGGCATTCCTCATGTTCTGTAATCGCTTTCTGTGAGTTTATCTTCTTTGTAAATCTCTAAAAATGGAAGGTTTTTCATACTGAGAAGTAGAGGCCTTTCTGAATAGTGTTTTGCTTGTTGCTTCTCCTTGGGCTCTGTCGACTTACTCTGCTAAGTGGGTTTGTATTAGATGGATACCATGAATTCAAGCTCAACATCTTAAAATGAAGACTAGGGTTTCAGGCTTGTGGGATTTCCCTCTACATAGTCAAAGTTAATGGCTTGTTCTGGGAGTGGTTTCTTGCCCAAGTTTTCAAGCATCCTTATGTATACCACAGTCCTGCCGCCCTGATGTGCAAGGGGCCTGTGGTTTTGACTTCTTTTTTTTTTTTTTTTTAAAGATTTTATTTATTTATTTGACAGAGAGAGATCACAAGTAGGCAGAGAGGCAGGCAGAGAGAGAGGAGGAAGCAGGCTCCCCGCTGAGCAGAGAGCCCGATGCGGGACTCGATCCCAGGACCCCGAGATCATGACCTGAGCCGAAGGCAGCGGCTTAACCCACTGAGCCACCCAGGCGCCCGGTTTTGACTTCTTCTTTGTAATTCTTCTCTGTAATTTTGGCTTCTTCATAATTCTTCTTTGTAATTTTGGCTTTTTCTCAGGAAACCTGAAATGCTGTAGTCTCTTTCTAGTCCTTTCACTCCATAGTTAATCAGATTACCTTGTTAATTCTGTGAATTCTCTCTCAAATTCCATCACCTGAAAATGCATTTCCCTTACTTAATTTATTTAGATTATCAAATATTACAATTAGTTTTGGTTCATAAGGGGAATTACAGTGTGTCCTCCACACTCAGTCAACAATCTGGACTCTGAAGTTCAGACTGTATGTACTTATGATGTAGATCACATAGAGAACTATTTGTTGTCTTAAAACATAGTATTTGGTACAAACTTATCAAAACACAGAATTAATCTTTTAAACATTAACTAAGATATTCCAGATAAAGTTCATTCTAACTTCTTGTCCAACTCTTCCACCCATCCTACCCTAAATAATACTAGAATATTGACAATATTGGGTTGTCACTGGAAATTGTTTTTTGTATGTGGTTATTTACTTTGGTTGCAGCAGTCTGAGACTTTGGAGATGTTTATAGCTTTAAACGACTTCTACACCTTTTGTTCATCTTCCCTCTAGGTGGCTGTACACGAAGGGCGTTTGCTGGAACATTTTTCTCCTAGGACCATCATTTTTCATGGCCTTGTGCCACTTGGCACATAACAAAGGAACTAGTGAATGACCCAATGTTTTAACTGTCAGTCACCATGAACTACTTTACGAAACAGGCTTAACAGCTCATAAACTGAAAGCAATCCTGTTTACTGCCACCTCTAGATACATAGATTGTTTGCAGCCTGTTACTGTTCTAGCAACACTCAGGGGCCAAGCACCTAAAGTACTTTATGTATTTCTTGATGTCTCTTAAGAAGGGCTGGTCTTGTGAGCATCCTTGTATTTTTTCATCTAATATAATAGGATTAGACCTTGAGGTGACTATATCAGAACTACTGACAGCTTTCTACATCATGCTATGCATGAATATGTCTACCACATCTAGAAACTTAGAAGAGGAGAAATAGTACCACAGAAACAGTTTTGAAGATGAGTAAATTGATTCGCTTTTTTTTTTAAGTGTCTATCAAAGTAGGTTAATTGACGCTTTCTTTTCTTTGTCTTATTGGCCCGTCAGCACTTTTTTTCCCCTCTTACTCTTGAATTGCTTTACTCTCCGCTGAAGGTAGATGTATATTCTGAAAGTAAAGTTGAATCTATTAAAGTGGCTAACATATAGTGATGTCCCTGTTTTGTAAATTGAGTTCAGATATAGGCTATCTATCTGTTTGGCAGCAAGAGAAGTAGCTTTTGGTCTGAATTTTACTGTTTGAGACGTTAGAGTTGCCTTCAAAGGTGGATAGGGGTCACGGTAGTATCAGATTCACACATTACTGTCTTTACTGAATTTATATGAA
Source organism: Neogale vison (assembly GCF_020171115.1). Taxonomy (NCBI): domain Eukaryota; kingdom Metazoa; phylum Chordata; class Mammalia; order Carnivora; family Mustelidae; genus Neogale; species Neogale vison. The sequence goes on along the minus strand of NC_058093.1, from coordinate 61,366,130 downwards.
TGACCTCCTTTGAAGATTGAAGAATCCAACACAAGTATGCACAAGCTCCTTTCAACAGAGAATACTATTTTCACCCCTTTTTATTGTTAGAGATTTTTTTTTTGACATCAACTGATTTTTTAAAAGTTTTAAGAAAAGCTATAAAACTGTAGGAGAGTATTGACAATCACAATGTGTAAGAAGGGAGAGTAGTTTCAAAATTTGCAAGATGAAAAATCCGTGATTTTCTCCTTGATGTGTAAGATCATTTGGTTAGGTCCTCATAAAATTCTGCCTGTGGAAATCACCAGCATTAGTATTTAATGTTACAGCACCCCTGTGAGGAAGATAAGTATTATTGTCCCTTTCTTATGGAAACAAAGAAGGAAATGACTCCCGTGGCAACACTAACATTGGTAGACATGAGTGTTAACATTGAGAAATGTCCAACTTCTATTCCTAAACTATAATTACTACCATATAGGTAAAGCAGAAACTAGCTAAGCAACTAAATGCCCCAAGGGACCCACGCATATAAAATGTGTCAAAAACCAGACTTTGCATACTGAATAAAACAAAGCAGAAATTAGGTTTATTGCAGGGCTTTCAACCTGCAAGTGGGAAGACTCAAGGTTATAGATGCCACGAGCTCCTAGCTGCTCACAGACTAAAAGATTGCAATGGGATAAAAGATTGGCTGGTGGCTTCTACTAATTTCTGAGAAGAACAGTAAATTCCTGTAAGATTAGGTTACATTTCCTTTATGAGCTTACGTTGACCTCTCCATTTTTGTCTTTGATATGATAACTCCATTTTGGTTTGATTCTACAAATATAAATGTTAAATATATATATTTTTCATTTTTATTTAATTTCAAGGTTAGCCAAGAATTTCAGTCTTTTGAAATTCAAAAACTATTTAGAGTTAATATATTTTTCATATACTTACATCAACAAAGAAAATTTTCTTCTTATAAACAGTGCTGTTATGATAAAAGTCAACTTTTTTCTCATATAAGGTGCTAACCACTCCATGAGTTTATCCCATAGCAGCTGGACATTTTAAAGGATTAATAGGACTTAAAACTCAGTATTCAATTGATTTCAATTTCCTGTAATTATCCTGTCGACTTTATCTCTAATGAATTCTGTGCCTCAAACATCTTAAGTAAAGTGGTTAACATATGGTGTAGTCAGTAAGCCGATCATTGAAGGCACAGATCCAACTTGGCATAAGCATGTTTCCATCTTCCTTCCTTCCTTCCTTCCTTCCCTCCCTCCTTGCTTCCTTCCTTCCCTCCTTGCTTCCTTCCTTCCTTCCTTGCTTCCTTCCTTCTTTCCCTCCTTCCTCCCTCCTGCCCCTCTGTTCCTTCCCTTTTCCTTCTTCTTGTCTTCAAATTTTTAAAATTTAAATTTATATATTAGCTGGAAAATTCTCATCACTCTTTATTTATTTATTTATTTTTATTTTATTTTTTTTCAGTGTTCCAAGATTCATTGTTTATGCACCACACCCAGTGTCCATTACACTTTATCAGAGAGATTGACTCTTACCATTGATACATGGGATGATATGTGTGAGTAAAATGTGTGAACTTTGTAATACTATTGTGTGAGTACGCACACATATAAACGTATATTTACTTAAAACTGCCTTGATAAATCTGTGCATAAAGAGCCCTAATACTATATTGAGAAGCTTTAGAACAATAAGATATTGGTTTCTCTAAAGCATTTGTCTCGTTATCTACAAAAGCAGCTCTTAAATGTTTATCAGTTTCTACTTCACCAGTCACAAACAATTACTTCTTCCTGAGATTAAAATCCAGACATATAGTAACATGATAGAAGAGAAAGAACAAATGGCTTTTCCCCCTAAGCTGGACCACTTAGGCTAATCTTCCTCATGGATGCCATTTTGCATGACATATCACTATATTTTAGATTTCCCCGATTAAAGGCAGACCCTTAATCACCTTTTGTTTGTCTTTGCATTTGTGCTGATGTGTAGTGTTTGTATGTATGCAATTCTACAGGTATTTTTTCCCTATATGTGTTTCTGTTGTTGAATGGCAAGGTTTTGGTGTTAAGCAGTGGTAGGATTTTGGCCCTTTTGTCATAATTTGCATACAGGAATCTTCAACTCCGTTGGTGCTCAGTTGATTTTTTTCCAATTAAATTCATCATTGTTCTTCAGTAGTGCTCTCATTTTCAATGTCAGCATCATTATGTAGCTAACACTCATGTGCTGCTGTGCTGTGAAGGTTTCTCAGGAGTTGTGCGTGCATTATCTCATTTAATTTTCAAAGCAACCTGGTGAACTAAGCATTTCAAGGATTAATACATTTGGCTGTGTTTCACTGGCTAATCTGGAATGCTGTGTTCATGTAACATCTGTGAATGGAGTGAAAACCATTCTGCTAAATCAACCAGATCACTGATGTTTTTACGTTTTAATTTTATAATGTACTGTAATGAGGAAAGTGAAATACACAATTGCTGTTGAAAACAGGGAGAATAAAGAATACTATGTAATATAGAGAATTTTAAAAGAAAAATATTTTAAATTTAATGCTAATATTTATAATAAGTCTATAAAATAATCTCATAGACCTAAATGTTCTAAATTTCATAACAGGACCTTTAAATACTAAGTAAAACCTGTTTTGTTTAACCATAGCAAACCATAATTTACACATAATAATCATAGTTTTTAGCTTTTAGGCCAAATTATATATAGGTACATATATATAATTAATTTGTTTCCCCAAATTTCTGAATAATATGACTGTTTAAATAGAAGGCTATATGTTACCCATTCTTTGTTTTGTTAATGATTTGGATTCATCCCTGTTGTTAGCTTGGATACATCCTCTAAACAAATGAAAAATATCTGGAAAAAAAATACATTAAATTTGAATAATAAAAATAATTTTACTGCTAATTTTTTCAAAAAAGGATTATTTGCTAGTTTCATTAGGCATTCAGTTATTTTAACCATTTTGCTCTATTATTAGCCATATATTAACTGTATGTTATATTATTATAACATATATAAGTATATTAACTATATATTATATGTATATTATATAATATATGTATATTATATGTATATTAACTATATGAACAAACTATACGTGTTCATAGTACATAGCATTTTATTTTCTAGGGGTCCCCTCTGCTCTTTTTACTGTTTTCATAGTATTTTCTGTTAATATTTTTTTATAAAACACTTTTATGAACATATTCCATGTCATTAAATTTTTCAAATACATAGTTTCATAAAATTATATGTCATTTTCAGGGATTCAAAAACCATATAATGATAATTAGCAAATCAAATTCAACAATCTATTGAAAGAGAAATATATGAGACCTAGTTGAGTAAACTCCAAGAGAGAAATATGGTTAGCATCAGGAAATCAATCAATGCAAGCCACATATTAATAGGTTAAAGAAGAAAAAAAAGTCATCATATTCATAGGAGAAGCAGGAGCTAGAAAGTAAAACCTATCATTCAGTTATAATGCAAACATGTAGAAATTTAAAAAAAATAGAAAATAGCTTCAACCTGAGAAGGAAGCATACTGCATAAACATATAGAAACTCAAATTTGATTGTGAAAAATTGAATATTTCTTGAGATGTTTAAAAAGATGCCCATTAACTCCACTTCTATTCATCATTAGAGAGGACCTAATTAGTACATTAAGGCAAGAAAACAAATACATTAACATTAGAAAGATAGAATCAATTTTTTCTTTAGAGCAATTATGCAATTTTAATATCAATAAAACAAAATTATTAATTCATGTATAGATTATTAAAATTTATGAGAAAAAATATAAAGTTTTTTGAGTAAATCAATATATAAAAATCAGTTTTGTAAATGAAGGATTGCATATATATGACTTTAGGGTGAGGAAGACCTTAAAAAATTCCCCCAAAGCAAACTCTATGGAGCACGAGAAATATATTCAAACACACCTATGTTTTGTAGATTTTTTTGGTTAGTAAAAAATACCATAAAAATGCTAAAAAATTGGGGGTGCCTGGGTGGCTCAGTGGGTTAAAGCCTCTGCCTTCACCTCAGGTCATGATCCCAGTGTCCTGGGATCGAGCCCCGCATTGGGCTCTCTGCTCAGCAGGGAGCCTGCTTCTCCCTCTCTCTCTACCTGCCTCTCTGCCTGTATGTGATCTGTCTGTCAAATAAATAAATAAAATCTTTTTAAAAATGCTAAGAAATTATTTAAAATTAGGAGAAAATATTTTCAATGTCTAACTGATATGGATAAATATTAGGGGATACAATGATTGCTTGTTAGTCAATATGAAAAGAATAGGAAACCAATACAAAAATGAGCAAAAAATATGAAAATCAAGTTCACAAAATTTTAAGCACAAATATTTATCACATGTGTGAAGAACTGGTTATACCTGCCATTAATAATTAAAAAAAATTAAAACTCTAATGAACTTGCATATTATCTCCACTTTTCAAAAATTAGAAAGTTGAGTAATATCTATTGCTGGTGATTATGCAAGGAAATACACGACTTCTAGTAATATAAATGAATGAAGATATTTTGGAGCATGGTCTGCAATATATGGGGAAATGAAATACTTGTATAATCTTTAATACAGAATTCAGTTTCTGAGCATATACTCCAAAGAAATTCTTCCAATCCTTCATAAAGTTGTGCAGGTAAATTCCTCCCCTACTTCTGTGTAAACTAAGTAAGTGGAGTGCCTTACTGGTACATAAATCAAGGAAAAGAAGGATAAAATGCTGTATATGAGATTAATAGAAAGATATAAAGTGGAGACATATGAAATAAAAATACAAACAGTATTTTACAAGTACAAAGTGAAAATACAATGATTTTATAGCACAATATCCATATCTGTCTATCCATTTATCATCTATTACTTATCTTGCCCACTTTGCTACCTATTATCTATCTATCACTATATACAACTACGTGGTTAACTTAATTAATATTACATTAGAAAATTAATTTCTCTTTATTAGGCCATAAAATTAATATATGTACCACTATAGTTTAATAAATTTCTAATACAGTATTTATTTTTCTGTTTATTTGATATACAAAAGAACTGTTTTAAACAATCCTTTAAACAAATCCTTTAAACAGGACTTTGGTCTGGCCAAATTTTTCTGTATTTCTATGTTTCCATGTTACATTAGTCAGCTCATATGTTCTCACGAATGTTATACATTCATTTTGGAAATAAATCTTTATCCACAAAAAGTTATTATTCTCATTCCTATTTAATGACCTTCTGGAATTTTGGGGGCAATAGTGTTTGACCTTTTATTCTTGATTTCTTTCTTTCTTTCTTTCTTTTTTTCTTTTCCCCTTTCTTCTTTACCAACTTTTACTCACCACTCCCTCCTTCCCTCGTTCCCTCCTTCCATCCTCCATCTTTCCTCCTTCCTTATCTCCTACATATTTTGCATTAAATTTGACCCTGAGTTACTGTCTAAAAGATAAATACTCTCTTAACAATGTACTCCATGAACACATTCATTAAGAATTTTGTCACATTCTGGGGCGCCTGGGTGGCTCAGTGGGTTAAAGCCTCCTTTTGGCTCAGGTCATGATCCAGGGTCCTGGGATCGAGCCTCGCATCGGGCTCTCTGCTCAGCAGGGAGCCTGTTTCCCCCTCTCTCTCTGCCTGCCTCTCTGCCTACTTGTGATCTCTGTCTGTCAAATAAATAAATAAAATCTTTAAAAAAAAAAAGAATTTTGTCACATTTCTTCAATGATTGACTTTCATTACCAATAAATTTCAGAAAAAGTAGTTTAATTTCAAACAAAATTGGAATCATATAACAGATGTGTCTGTGTGGCACATTAGAAAAGCTTTATGTTTTATTTGTGTACTTGCATATTAATGGTGATTATAATCCGCTTTTTAGGGAAGAAAAAAGGTAGTACAGTAAAATTCAAGTCCTCCAAACTCTTATAATTTTTAAAAACTGGGCAAATGAAGATACACAGAATAAAAGTCATAGTTAATAGTTAAAAATGATCGTTATTTCTGCAATTGTACAGAGAATATATAATACACTCCTTCCTCCTCCAATTATTTTTTCTTGGAGTTATACAGCAGGGTTGGAGAAGGCTGAACACTAATTGTTTTAAACATTTATTCTTCTTGTCATGTGCCCCTCCAAAAAAAGGGCCGTAAGTCAAATTAAAAAAAAAAAAAAAATTAAGGTCATTTTCTTCAAATAAATTATTTCCTCTGCTTGAGGTACCATGAACATAGCCTATTTTGGCTGAAAAACCTTTGGTATATAAGAATTTTAACAGTTCTGAAACAAACAAAAAGTTTCACTTATTCCAGAAACCCTGATGGGTTTTAAACTGTGTAGCTCAGTTCTTTGTTCTATGTAACAAAAGAAGCTTCTTTGGCTTTCTGACTGCACCATTCTGGTTTGTGCCAGGTTACTACTGCCTTTTACAAGACAGAAAAACATTCAGCACTTCTGACTCCGAGGGCTTATTCAAAGACCAGAAACTTGAAAAGCATTGAGATGGCCTTAGAGGTAAATTTACATTATTTTTATGGTTGTGAGAATCTAATTTTTGGTACATCAGTGTTTACAACATTTGATAAAGGGTAGTATTAGTGATAGAGGGAGGAAGCTTTAGAGTATCGTCTGTACTGTGTAAATTGGTTAGCTAGTCATCAATGCCTTCCATATTCTTGGCCACTTACGACATGAAGAGATTTCCACTAAGCCAATAAAATTTCCAAGTGCTTTGAGAGTACATAAAGAACACAGTCAAAATTCTAACTTTCTGTTTTATTGGCAAAGAATGTAAGGAGAGCTGGAAAAGATAAATTCTTCCATTTCTTCCTCTTTTTCTCTGCCCCCCCCAGTCTTGCCCTCCTTCCTTTCTTCTTTCCTTTCCTTCCCTTTTTTCTCCCTTCCTTTGTCCCTTTCTATTTACATTATAAAGAGTTGAGTATGAGCCATGAAAAATGAAGTTGAGTGATGTCTGTTGTTTAAAATAGCAATGGGGGAGGGGGTGAGGGGCGTCTGGGTGGCTCAGTGGGTTAAGCCTCTGCCTTAGGCTCAGGTCATGATCCCAGGATCCTAGGATCGAGCCCCGCATTGGGCTTTCTGCTCAGCAGGTAGCCTGCTTTCTCCTCTCTCTCTGCCTGCCTCTCTGCCTACTTGTGATCTCTGTCTGTCAAATAAATAAATAAAATCTTTAAAAAAAAATAGCAATGGGTGTCATATATGTCTCATAAAATATACAACCTAACACATATTACATAATATATTCTAATATAAGTAATAAAGTTAATCCTATTTTGAGGCATTTAAGTATTTTCTAGTTTTTTGTATCATAAAAAATATGAAATAACTTATACAGAGATCTTTGCCAAATTTGTTTCCTTCAATTAAATTTTTAAAAATACCTTTACTAAGATAAAAAATATGAATAACAAAAAAAGTATGAGCAGATTTTAAAAGATATGTTTATTGCTATTACAGAAAAATCTATTGATTTATAATACTTATTTTGAACTGCCTTCTTTATGATACTGCAGTCATTCCAAGTAGGTTTTCTTTTCAATTGTTTCTCTTATTGAAATGCCTAGTTTCTTCCCCAGCTTGGATCCCTGATACTGACAGGCAGGTTTATAACTCTCCATCCATGATGTAGACTGATTCTATTCTGGGAAATCTGAGTAACCAAAGAGAAAATCCTAAAGTCATCCATATCCAAGTTTCCTTAATGAAATAGCCCTGCCTGCTGACTTACAGTTGTACTCTCAGTTGACAGCGACCATTCACCAGTGTAGAGATTTGAGTCCGCTTGTAGATGTTCCATCTTTAAATATCAATGGCCAAAAATTATTAGACACAAAAATCAGACCAAACAGACATATAGGAAAAATTACTTTCAGTATCAGACTAGAAAGTCTGAAAAACAAATAGCAGGTGTATCAGAAAGGGAGATCAGAGAAAGTTAAATGAATAAAATGATCAAAGAAGTGATACAGAATTTCATGGAATTGAAGGACGTGAGTTTCTATACTCAAAAGTAAGCATATTCAGTGAAAGAAACTGATCCACATTAAAGCCTGTCATCATGATATATCAAAACACTGATGTAAATTGAATAAGTGCAAAAGGTTATTAAAAAAAACAAGTAAACAATTTAAAGGTCACATACAAAGAATCAGTAGTCCAAATGTTCATGGATTTTTCTATCATGATATCAGAAACTAAAAGACAATGGAGCAAGACATTCAAATATTGAAAGAAAATACACCTGGCCTAGAATTTTATATACAATTAATTATGTGTAGAGTAGACAGGAATATTTTTTGATAGAGGAATTTGTGAAAAAAATAACCATTTATATATCCTTTCTCAGGAACTGAAGGAGTGGGTAAACCAAGAAAGAAGAAATAATAGGATCCAGGAAATAATGGCTCTAACTCAAGAAAAAGATACAGCCTTAGGATCATGGTGAAAGGGGATGTCAGGGGAGAGCTGTGCTCCAGACATAGAAAGAAGGTCAAACATCTCCAGTGGATCTGTCTTCAAGATGAGGGAATTGATAGGACCTGTGAGGTATTTGAACATATTGAGAAAATGTAGACACCTAGGGGAAGGGTTGGGGCTGAATTAGTAGGAAAGAAAACACAAAGGTATAAGCAAGGTAAATATTACCTTCAATGTAAACAATTGTCCCCCTCTGAAAAAGCAATCTCTACCTGGTACATAGTTCACCTAAGAATACTGTTCACATAATAATAATAATTTAAGCATTGAATATTGATCTAAAAATGTATGATATAAAAATGGAGAGGATGAGTAAACAAATATATTTCAGGGGAGAAATAATTTTGGAGATATATAATTTGTTTATGTTTGAGAGGCAAGTGATGTTTGACAGACGACTATATTCTCACCTTCCATACTGGAAAATCAATTAATAACTTCTATGACTGAAGAAATTTAAGAATTAGATTACTGACTTTAACCAGGTCAAAGAGTTAAAAGCTGTTGCTTCCGGGAAATGGACCCAGAGATAGGGGTTGAAAGGCCATTATTGCAAAATAAGTCTTATGGAACTATTTAATATTTTAATCAAAGTGAGAGAATTTCTTTGCTGAAATCAGTAAGTTTAAAAAACAATCTACATGAAAAAATATTTGATCACCAAAATTCTAAATTTTATGTAGGGTAAAACTGTGGTAAGATATTTACTGCCCAGATAACACATGCAAAAGCAAAACAAAAGAAAACAAACAAAAAAACCCCCATGAAATTAAGTGATAAAATAAACAGTTTGTTCTACAAAATTACTGTGCTTTATACTAGCTGCTAAGTTGTATTGACCCCATTATACTGGATGTCTTACCAAGCAGTCATATGTTTTTGAATAATTAATTATTGCTTACTGTGGTGATACATCATTAGTATAAGATAATGGCACTTTCAGATAGCCAAAGTCTCCTTAGGTCTTTGGCTGTGTGCATACAGACTCCAGTACAAAACAGAATTACGAATATTTTTAGGGAAATTTATAGATCTTAAGAATTAGATAGTAGGTTCTTTTGTTTCAACCTGAAGGAACAATTTGTTAATGACACATCCCATGATCAGATTTTCTATCCATGGATTTATTGGCTGAAATAGTTATTAATATGACAAATGTATTAGCCTGCGATGAAGAATGCCAACATTGAAGCACAGATGGTCTCCTCCAACAAGTGACAATTTGAAGCATCAGATTTATCATAAAACACATGAAACTGTTTGGAACCATGGTATTCTGGCTTATGAAGGAAAGAACAATAGGAATAGTAACAATTAATTAACAATAGTAGCTTTATACTTTAGTCTGCATTTTAGGACATCTTGTATGTCCTAAATATGAAACAAAAAATAATTTTTTAAAGAGTTTTTTAAGTGCCATATCAAGAATGCTATTTCCTTGTTGAACTGCAAACTGAAGCAGTTGTTGTGGTTTGTACATTTGAATTGCCTTCTTATTTTTTGCAGAAATTTAGCAACGTGCACGTGTGTGTGTGTGTGTGTGTGTGTGTTTTAAAACAAAGCTCATTTCTGAACACCCATCTAAGAAAATCCCAGCAGGAAAGTCTGACAACACCTGCCGGAAATAGCAAAAAGAGCATTGTGGGTGATAGGTCTTGTAGGGGTTGGTGGTTGGTGGTAAAATCAATTACATTCTTTATAAATAAACCTGAAGGGTGGGTGGATGCAAGATGGCAAGTACAAACACTGTGTTAGTGTCTTTAAATATAAATCATTCATAGAGTAAGTAGCACCAGCCATGACCCATTGTGGACCACAACTGAAAGCTAAAAGAAAAGGTTGAACGCACAGTTAATAACCCTGGTGCAAGTGATCACAATTAGCTTAAATGTAATTGTGCCAAAACTGAGCCCCTTCATAAACCATTGCTTATTCCTTTCTGATGCCCATATTAATTGCCAGAAATCTGTTCCAGGGCAGACGTTGACCTCAATAAGACTTGCAAAACTGGTTTAAGAGATGTCAGCTGTTATTTTTATTTTTATTTTTTTTAAAGATTTTATTTATTTAGAGAGAGCAAGAGAGCACAAGCAGGGAGACTGGTAGAGGGAGAGGGAATAGGGGCTCCATCCCAGGACCCTGAGATCATGACCTGAGCCAAAGGCAGACGCTTAACTGACTGAGCCACCCAGATGCTCCAAGAGATGTCAGGTTTTAGTGTCAGTAGGAAAGAACTACAATTCTAGCAGAAGGGGTTTATTTTTGTGTGTCACTCTTGACTTCCAATATTATTCAAATGTTATTCTACCCTGCCAAAGGAATTCAAAAGAAAATTCAAAAGAGAAAATAGTTTTATATATTAACCGCAAAAGCAGTCCCAGTTAAGTAGGAAGGCAAAAATCTACTTTGATCTTGTGTGTATGAATGTGCTGATGGCCTGCCTGAAAAGTGGCCTGACTCCTGTGTGATGAAAACACTGTTCACATATTCTAAGTTGAATAATTGCTGTAATTTAATGAATATCTGTCTGTGTATCTATGTATTTGTCATCTATCTATAAATGTACCTCTGTATTTATCATCTATAGATATATTAACATCCTAAAAAACACTATAACATTCTTATATTGTATTCATTTTGAAGATAGGGTAAAGAAATGAAGAATTTGTGCTTTCCTTTGAAAATATCCTTGTGACTCCTCTCAAATTGGAAAAAGAAAAGAAGAGAGAGAGAGAGCCAGAAAGAAGTCTCTGACTATAGCCAGATAAAGCATGCCGGGTCTTGGGGAGATGACAGGCAGACTGGAAGGAAAGTGGGCAGATAGTATATATTTTATAGATAGAAATACATTTGGGATTTTTATAATATAAATGACCATATGTTACATAACATGCATACATATATACATATATCTGTATGTGTGTGTATATATATATATATATATATATATATATACACTTTTTTTTTTTTAAGTTGAAATGTTTCTCTCTTACTGCCATGGTTCAAAATTCCTGCTACTTTCTTTTCCTGAGCATTGCAGGTACTAGGTTTTTTGTAATACTAGAGTGATGGAAATATCCAAGTGATTGTTGGTAGCAGAGTTCTTTTGCTTCTATGACACCTGCTTCTTATGACTTGCCTTGCTTAAGAAACAAGTGTTGGTGAGGTTGTGGAGAAAAGGAAGGCTTTTGCACTGTTGGTGGGAATGCAAACTGGTGTAGCCACTATAGAAAACAGTATGAGAGTTCCTCAAAAAGTTTAAAAAAAAGAACTGCCCTATGATCCAGCAATTGTACTATTGGGTATTTACCCCCCAAAATGTAAAAACACTAATTCAGAAGGATTCATACATCCTTGTGTTGAAAGCAGCATTATTTCTAATAGCCAAATTTTGGAAGCAGCCCAAGTGGTGTCCATCAATGGATAAATGGAGAAAGAAGATGTGACACACACACACACACACACACACACGTATAGATATGTTATGAATGGACTATTATTCAGCCATAAAAAAGAATGAAATCTTGCCATTTGCAGCTACATGGATGGAGCTAGAGAGTATAATGCAAAGTGAATTAAGTCAGTCAGAGAAAGACAAATGCCATATGATTTCACTTATATGTGGAATTTTAAAAGCAAAACAAATGAACAAGGGAAAAAAGAGAAGGAAAGACATTGCTAAGAAACTGACAGAGAACTACAGAGAAGCTACAGAGAACAAAATGGTGGATACAGAGGGGAGGAAGGTGGGAAGGGTCAAATAGGTGCTGAGGATTAAGGAGTGCATTGGTGATGAGCACTGTGTGATGTATGGAATTATGAAATCACTATAGTTTACACCGAAAGTAATATAACCCTGTATATTAATTACACTGGAATAAAAATAAAAAATAATAAACAATAAGCTGCCTTGCTTAGTAAAATATCAGTTTTTCTGTATATGCTGACAGAGTTTTATAAAAGATATTTTTCTTTATAAGTCCCCACTTATCATACTTGTCCATTTTGTGTTGACACTATAATAACTTTCGATTATATTTGGCAACTTAATAGAAGTTTAAATTGAAGATATATTTTTTAACTTTGAATTGCATTTTAAGTCAAATAAACTGAAAATATGTAGTGTTTAATTAAATTAGATTTTTTTAAGTTTCTCATTTTAATTGCAGTGTAGTTAACATAAAATTTTCTAATAGCTTCAGATGTACAATACAGTGATTCAACAATTCTTCACATTACTCAGTGTTCATGGTAAGTGGTTTCAGTGTATTTATGCATCTGTGAGATGATTACAAATATCAAGATAATAAACATTTTCATCATCCCCCAAAGTCTTCTTGTGTTCCTTTATAATCTATCCCTCCCCCACCCTTATCCTCAAGTAACCAGTAAACTTACCTGTTATGGCTTAGTTTGCATTTTTTAGAACTTTATGTTAATGCACATACCATTTTATTTATTTTTTTGCTTGGCTTCTTTCCCTCAACATGATTGTTTTGCGATTCATCTGTGTTGTTATATGTGCCATCAGTTTATTTTATTGACTAAAGTTCAGTTTAGCAAATATGCCCCAAATTGTTTATTCACTTCTTTGTTGATGAGCATACGAGTTGTTTTCAGTTTGGAACTATAACAAAGTATCAGTGAATATTCATATGCAAGTCTCTGTGCAGACATATATTTTCAATTCATTGTGGTCAATAAAGTTTCAATGAATATTCATATACAAGTTTTTGCTCAGACATGTTTTCAATTTGTAGTCAATGCTGAGAAATAATATGACTGAGTCCTAAATAGGTCGATGTTTAACTTTGTTAAGAATGATCAAACTCTTTTCCAAAGTGGTTATACCATTTTACATTCTTATCAGCACCATATGAGAGTTCCAGTTGCTCTAAATCCTCACTGAGATTGTTTATTTTGATAAATTCTTGTGCTTATGTAATGGTGTCTCATTTTAATTTCAATTTGCATTTATTTGGTGAATAATAATGTAAAATGTCTTTTCATGTATTTATTGGGCATTCATATATATTATTTTTTATTAATTCTTATTGGATTGTTTCCTTACTATTGGGTTATAAGAATTTGTAGTATTCTTTATATAAAAAATTTGTCTTATATGTGTTTTGAATGTTTTCCCCCAGTCTTTGTGGGACTGTTGGGACTGTGTGGTTTGTTGTTTCATTTTTTAACTGACGTTTTTCAAAGAACAATATTTGTTATATTGATGAGGTCCAGGTATTAATTTTCTCAACTTGGCTCAAGTTCTCTATGTTCAATGTAAGAAACTTTCACTTTGCCAAAGTCACCAAGATCTTCTCCTATGCTTCTTTTCTAGATATTTTATTATTTAAGGTTTTATATTATGTCCATAATCCATTTTTAGGCAATTTTTACTTGCTGTGAGGTCGATGTTCACTCTTATGTACAGATAGCCAGTTATTACAGAACAATTTGTAGAAAAAAACTTTCTTCTCTCCATTGAATTGCCTTGTTACTGTCATGGAAAATCAACTGACCATATTATGTATGCCCATATCTAGAGTATTCTACTCCACTGATCTATATTTTCATGTTTTTTGTTGTTGTTTGGTTTTGGAAATACTAAGTTGTCCTGATTACTTTAGCTTTTTAATAAAACTTAAAATCAAATAGGGTTCTTGTATTTTGTTGTTTTTTAATTGATTTTGTTAAGTTAGGTCCTTTGCATTACCAAGCAAATTTTATTTATTTATTTATTTATTTAAAAGATTTATTTATTTCAGTGTGAGAGAGAGTGCATAGAGGAGATGCAGAGCAGAGGGAGAGAGAAACTTAAGCAGACTTCCTGATGAGCATGGAGCCTGACATGGGGCTCAATCTCACAACTCTGAGATCAGACATGAGTGGAAACCAAGAGCCCAACACTTAACATACTATGCCTCCCAGGCACTCCCAAACAAATTTTAGAGTTGAATTGTCAAATTATTAATAGAAGAGATGTGAAATTTTTACTGGAATGCTCTTGAATCCATAGACCAATTGTCATTTTAATAATATTGAGTATTTAAATTCAGGATCATAGTAAAAGTCTTCTTTAATTTCCCTCAGCATTTTTTTGTAGTACTGAGTGTAGATATCTTAAACATCTTTTAGTAGATATTTCATAATTTTTTGTGCTGCTGTAAAAGTGATTTTAAAATTTTATTTCCACTAATTTTCTACTAGAGTATAAGAAATTATTTTAAGATGGATTTTGTGTTATGTATCTCTGCTAAATTCATACATTATTTTTAGTAGTTACTTTGTACATTTCCTGATATTTTCTATATAGAATTTTATACCTAGTAATATGGACATTTTCACTTGTTCATTTTAGATATTCATGCCTTTTTTTTTTTTCTCCTGGTTGTTGTATTGCAATTGCTAGGGCATTCTGTGAAATAATGATTTGAAGATGTTAAAGTAAGCATCCTCACTTTGTTTCCAATCTCATGAGAAATCAATTTAGTTTTTCACCATTAAGTATATTTTTAAAAAAACCATTGTTCAATTTAAGGAAATTCCTCACTATTCTTATTTTGCTGTGAATTTTTATTGTGAAAGGGTGTTGAATTTTATAAAATCATATAATTTTTCCCCTTTATTGAGTTAATATGATAAATTAAGTTGACTGGTTTCAGGATGTTAAACCAACTTTCTATTCTAGGAATAAAAGACATTTATGTGATCATGTGTACTGTCACCTTTTCTATGTTGTTTTATTCAATTTGCTAATATATTAAGGGACTTGTAGTTTATACTCATGAAAAGTGGTCTATAATTTGTTCCATACATTTTCTCAGGTTTGGGATTTGGTTTATGCTGGAATCATAAAATGAATTGAGCAATGAAACATTCTCCTCTATTTTCTGGTAAATTCCCTCTATGCTATATTATTTGCATTATCAGACAAATGAGCTGTTATTTAATTGATCTTTACAAGAGAGCAATCTGAAAAAAATTATTATAGTCACTCTCTCCAATATTTTCTCTCCCTTTCTCTGTTGAATCTATTCAAATCTTGTTTTGTTCTCTCCTTTGTACCAAATCCGTTCTTACCAAAGTCAGCAAAGACTTCCACATTGCTAAATCTGTTAGTCTTTTTTTTTAGTCTTTATTTTTATTGAACTAAAGCAACATTTTAAATAATTGATCCTTCTCTCTAAAGTCTTTCTTCACCTGGCTTCCAAGGCAACACACTAGTATGATTAATCTCCAGCCTATTTTGTGATTTCTTATTAATATAATATGCAGTTTCTTTCTTAGCTTTCTCTCCCTTATAAAAATGGAATAGCCTAGAACTTTTCCTTGGTCTTCTTATCTTACCATTCATACTGTCATTCCAAGTGATTACATCTAGTCTCAAGGCTTTAAATACCGAGAATATGCAGATGACTCTGGAATTATTATCTCTGTCCTAGACTACTCTTCTGAACCTCACACTCATATTCTACTGAAAGTCTCCAGTTAGATACTTAAGAAGCATCATCTCGGGGTGCCTGGGTGACTCAGTGGGTTAAGCCTCTGCCTTTGGCTCAGGTCATGATGGATAGAGCCCCACATTGGGCTCTCTGCTCAGCAGGGAGCCGCTTTCCCCTCTCTCTCTGCCTGCCTCTCTGCCTACTTGTGATCTCTGTCAAATAAATAAATAAAATCTTTTAAGGAAAAAAAAAAAAAAGGAAGCATCACCTAATCTCCCTACTTCTTTCATCATGGTCCTCTTTCAAGTGATTAATTCAGTCTTGAGAAGGCAGTAAAAAGAAGAAAAAAGAGGCAAAGAAAATGACAAATGGAAAACAAAAAACAAGATGTTTGATTTAAGTCTAACTATATTAATAAATTGAATTGTCAATGGTTTACATATATCAATTAAAAGGCAAATATTGTTAGATTGGACAAAAATATAAGAACTAACTATCTGCTGAGTACAAAAAATGTACTGTTAATATAAACATGCAAATAGGTTAAAGTAAAAAAAGGAAAATCAATATACAATGATAGTATCAAAATAAATCTGAGAAACTATAATAATATTGGACAAGCTAGATTTCAGAGCCAAAAATATTACAAAAGATAAAGAAGGTTATTTCATAATGATAAAAGGATCAGTTTATTAAGATGGCAGAACCCCAAAACACATGAAACAAAAACAGAGAATTGCTTGGAGAAATTGATAAATTTATAGTCATAGCTGAGGACTTCAACATCTCTCTCTCTCTCTTAATAACCCATGGAAATAGAAAATTGGTAAGAGTATAGAAAACCTGAACACTACAACCAATTCATTTAAGGTAACTGGTCTTTATAAAACATTAAGGGCAAAATAGCTAAATATACATTTAAGAGCATATTAATATTTAAAAAGATAGACTATAGTTTGAGTCATAAATAAGACAAGTCTCAACCAATATACGAGTTTCTAAGTCATGGAATATGTATTCTCTGACTACTGTGCAAGTAACTCAGAAATCAATAAAAGAAAGGTATCTGGAAAGTAGCCAAATATTTGGAAATGAAAGAACACATGTTTAAATAACCCATGGGTCAAGGAAGAAATAGAAAAGGAAATTAGAGAGAATTTTGAGATGAATGGAAATGAGAACATATCAGAATTTATGGGATGGTGCTAAAGTAGTGTTTACAAGGAGATTTATAACACTGAATGCCTATATTAGAAAACAGGAAAAGTCTCAAGTTAATTATCTCAGTTCCAACTTTAAGTAACTATTAGTGCTAAGTAGCTAGAAAATGAAGAGAAAATTAATTACTAAGTGGCGAGAAAAAAAGAGAAAATTAAATACTAAGTAAAGAGAAGAAAGAGAAAAAAGGAATATCAGAGTGGAAGTCAATATAATAGAAAACAGAACAATAGCGAAAATCAATGAAAATATCTGGTATTTTGAGAAGATCAATAAAATTGATAAAACTTTGCATTAACAGAATGAACAAGGAAAAAGAAAGATAATACAGGTTACCAACACCAGGAATTAGAGACACAGTATCACTACAAATATTAAAGATAAATAGGAAATTTATGAACAACTTTTTGCCAATAAATTTGACAACTTATATGAATGGAAAAAGTTCTTGAAAGAAATAAACTATTAAAGCTAGTTTAAGAAGAAATAAATAACACAACTAGTTCTGTATCTATGAAAGATGTTGAATTGTAGTTAAATATGTTCTTGTGAAGAAAATTTCATGTCCAAATGATTTCTCCAGTGAATTTTAACAAATATGGAAAAAATAATAGCACTTCTCCAGAAACTCTTCAGAAAATAGAAGAAAAGAGAAAACTTTTCCATTTATTCTATGAATCCATAGAATCATAGCATGTGAATAATGAGAGTTTTATTCTCATTTACCTGATACAAAAACTACACATAGATATTATAATAAAACAACAGACTAATATTGGTCATGAACGTAGGTATAAAAACCATAAACAAAATTCTAGCAAACTGAATCTAGCCATGTGGGGCGCCTGGGTGGCTCAGTGGTTACGCCGCTGCCTTCGGCTCAGGTCATGATCTCAGGGTCCTGGGATCGAGCCCCGCATCGGGCTCTCTGCTCAGCAGGGAGCCTGCTTCCTCCTCTCTCTCTGCCTGCTTGTGATCTCTCTCTGTCAAATAAATAAATAAAATCTTTAAAAAAAAAAAAAAAGACTAATATGTCATCAATAAGTACTGTTTATCCCAGGAAAGCAAGACTGGTATAACATTCAAAAAACCATTATTTGACTATATATGAGTCTAAAATGTTCCCATATATGCCAGGGTCTGTCTTTGAGGCTTCTTTTTAATTGTTTTATTTGTTATTATTGCATCAATATCACCCTTTCTTATGGATTTAGATTTATTATATGAATTATAATTGGGAAGACAGGTAATAATCTTATCCCTCATTTATAAGGTTGGATTAGTTTCCCCAGAACTTTATATATCCATGAACTTTAGACTAAGTTTTTTAGGTTACTCAAAAGTAACCAACTGGAATTTTAATTGATCTTTTTAATAATATAGAAGCATCCCTCCCATAGTATTGAATGTCCCTTCGTTTACTCAGATAAATTTCTATGTTCTTTCTATGGACTGAATGTTTGTGGCACCCTCCGAATTCATGTTGAAGGTCTGACTTCTCATGTGATGGTATTTGGAGGTGAGGTTTTTAGAACATAATTAGATTTATGAGGTAATGAGGTTGATTCTCCATGATATGATTAGTGTCTTTATAAGAAAATGAAGAGAGACCAAGCTTCCTTTCTCTTTGCCATGTAAGTGTACAAAAAGGCAGTCGTCTGCAACTCAGGAAGAGGTCCCTCACTAGGAACTGAATTTGCCAGCACCTTAATGTTGGATGTCCCAGTCTCCAGAACTCTGAGAAACAAATATCTGTTGTTTAAGCCACTAGTTAATGGTATTTTGTTATAATACTTGGAACTGACTAACATAGTCATTTATTTATTATTTCCTCTAAAGAAGGAATTTATATTCTTGCTTTCATTACTTCTTAGATATCTTATGATTTATGCTGCTATGATGAATAATATCTTGATTTTTAAGTCCTATTTTACTCGGTTGTTACTGATTTAAATAAATGCTTTTAATTTTGTAGGTTGTTTTTAGTTGGTAAACTTGCTAAACTTTTTATAGGTACTGATTTTTTTATAAAAGTAGATGTTCATGGCTTGATAGTTTGTGTCTTCTTTCCCAGTTCATACACCTCATTACTTTTTATTCTTTATCATGTTGGCCAAGAATACAAGAGTACATTAATCATTAAAAGTATTGTGCATAAAGACAATAGGCATCTTTGTCTTATTCTCCATCTCAAATTGAATGTATTCATATTCTAGCTTTCCCATTAAATTGCCTACATTGGTGTAGGTTTTGGTACATCACATATTGGTAGACAGCTCCTAAGATGGCCTCAAAAATGCCTGCCTTGGTATTTATGCTCTTGTGTACTTGTCTTACCTTGAGGGTGGAATGAGCTTATTTATTAACTTCTAATGAATAGAATATGGCAGATGTCACTTCCAAGATTAGGTTATAACAAAGGCTATTGTTTTTGTGTTGGGTGCACTCTTTTGTTTGCTCTCAGGGAAGGAAATCAGTTGCCCTCTCATGAGGCACCCCTGTGGGAAGGCCCACATAAATGAACTAGAAGTAAATTTTCTTTGGTCAGTTAAGTCACGTGGATGAGCCTGGAAGCAGTTCTACTGTGGCTTGTGAGTGGGTTTGGAAGTGGATCTTCCTTCAGTGAAATTTCATGATGATTATGACACTGGTCCACATCCAGCTCATCTGTATCCACTTAACTGATTTACAGAAAATAGGAGATAATAAATGTTAGTTGTTTTAAGTTGCCAAGTTTTGGGTAATATGGTATATAGTAATAGATAACTAACACATATATTGACCAACTCTTTAAGGGAATTTCCTGCTTTTTCTAGTTTGCCAAAAGTTTTTTAAATCATTATTTGAGAAACTCATATTTTTTTCTTTTTCTTAATAATAATGTGATAGAAGGTATATTTTGGATGTTTAAACATCCTTGCATTTATGTAATGCACTCTGCCTAATCATGATATATTTTCTTGGACTTTAGTTAGCTAATATTTTCTTTAGGAAATTTGTTTGCATGTTTATAAGTGAAATGGCCTTTTGTGATTTTGTGAATTTACATTGTCTTAGCATTATAGTAGCCCTATAAATTATGTGGGTCCCTTTTTGCCTCTTTTCTAAGTTAAAAAAATATGTATATATAAGACAGAAATTAACTACTCTCTGGAAGTGTGGTAGAACTGACCTATAAAGCCCAGCTAGATCTGAAACTCTGTAGAAAGAGAACTATTGGCTACCATTTAAATTTCTGTAAGATTTAGTGGTCTTTTATCTTTTGTCAGTTTTGGCATTTTACAATTTTGTAGGGATAGATCCATTTTACAAAGGCTTTCAAGTTTATTGATATAATTATAGTACGTTAATGTTTTAAGCCTTTTTTATGTTTTATTTCCCTTTTCTGTTCTGCATTGCACTTATTTACATCTTTCCTCTTTTTTGTCAGTGTTTCTAAATTCTTTCTTAGAAGAATAAATATTTTTTTTACGGGGTGCCTGGGTGGCTCAGTGGGTTAAGCCTCTGCCTTCGGCTCAGGTCATGATCCCAGGGTCCTGGGATCGAGCCCCGCATGGGGCTCTCTGCTCAGCAGGGAGCCTGTTTCCTCCTCCCTCTCTCTGCTGCCTCTCTGCCTACTTGTGATCTCTGTCAAATAAATAAATAAAAATATTAAAAAATATATTTTTTTACTTGTCTCCATTTTGTACTCTCAATGTTATTGATTTATTCCTTTATCTTTATTATTTCTTTCCTTTGATTCTTTAGGGGTTGCTATTCTACGATCTCTTTCTTGAAACATTGAGTTTGTTTGTATTTAATCTTTCTTGTTTCCAGATACACATATTTATTTACTAAAGATTTATTTATTTATTTCAGAGGGAGAGAGAGCTCAAGCAGGGGGAGAGATAGAGGGAGGGGTAGAGGGAGAAGCAGATTCCCCACCGAGCAGGGACCCCAATGTGGGGCTTGATCTCAGGACACTAAGATCATGACCTGAGTTGAAGGCTCATGCTTAACCATTGTAGCCACCAGGTGCCCTCTGATATATACATTTAAAGCTATGCTTTCACTTCACCTCTGACCCCTACAGTTCAATATGCTCTGTCTTCATTGTCATTAGGTTCCAAAATGTTTCTTAATTTATTTTATTTTGATCCAAGAATTAATTAATAGTATATTATATAACTTCCAATATATGTAAGAAATTAAATTTATCTCTCTGTTATTAATTTTGAATTTTGTTGCATTGAGTACAGAGACAAATATATCATATTGTCCTTTGGGATTTATTATCACTGCTTCATGACTGAATATGTGAACTCTTTTTGTTAGTGTTCTGTATGTGCTCAAAAACAATATATTTTCTCTGTGGGTGTAGAGTTCTATATATAATTTCAAGCTTATGAGTTGTTTTTTTCAGATATTTGCTATCTCTGCACATATCTGGTTGGTTTCTTTGTATCTGCATGTGTTGTAAAATCAACAGCTAGAATGGTTTCTTCTAGAGTTCTTTTAAGTTCCTTGATATATTACGAGGCTATGTAATTAACTCTGTATATGTTAGTATGTTCATGCTCTATGTTTTTTGTTGTTCCTTTTATCAGAATACAACATTTTAAAAAAAATATAGTTTTGTCTTAAATTTGAATTCATTAGATATTAAAATTGTTGCCTAGGTATTTTTTGTTCATATTTGCCTGGTACATTTTTTTCCATCTATATTTTATGTAAACTTCTTCATTAAGTGTATCTTTGGATTTGGAGTGCTTTTTTTTTTAACTTTATTCAGACCTTTTATATTACTTTAATCTTTATAGTATGTTCATATCTTTTCTAGTGAAGATAATATAAACATTCTGCAAAAAAATATATATATATATATAATCAGCTCAGTACATAAGTAATGAAAATTAGACTGTTTAGATCTGGAAGGACCAGAATATAACAGAGTTAGTAAATGGTCTAGGTTTATAGATTCATATCATGACTTATTTAAAGATGTCCCATATTTCACTTGATTTCACACTATGGAGACTAAACTTGAATGTGGTGTATATTGCTGACTTGGGAGAAAAGATGTGCAAATATGAGTAAGAACCTGGACTTCCTTGCACCACCTTCTTAGCCTTGCTTGTGTAACTGGTTAAAATAGGGCTCTATGAAGAACTCCCCTATGAGACGTATGGCAGAGTCCTCCAGCTGGTAGTCTTCCTGATGTCTTACTGGTTCAGCACTAAGTGCACTGAGGTGGGGCATGAAAATCAAGACAGTATGAGGTAAGGTCATAATTATGCCTTTGTAACAGAATAAGTGATTGAGTGGTTTAAATGAGAAGGTTACAACCTGGAATGAAGCACAAAAGAACCTTGAATATAATGTCAAAAGTAAATATTGGGTAGGTAATTTTTTTCCTCTTAGAATTGACTTTAATTGGATTTTTAACAAATGTATATTAAAAGAAATTATTCTTACTTTAGGCTGCCACGTGAATCTGTTTGCATGTGAATAATGAGAGTTTTATTCTCATTTTTCTTTCTTTCTTTCTTTAAACACTGTTTCAATGTATTTTGATGTTTTTAGTGTATGATGTGTTCGTTTGAAAATACATATTTGAATGCAACTTCTCCCTTGTGAATCAATAGTAATAAGTTAAATCAGAAAATACTGTTTCTCTTTAAAGCTTGGCCTTTCTGGGGCAAGTTATGGGCACTTATCTTGATGTTTTACTCTCAAGTTGTCTAAGCAAATTGGAAATAGTGCACTGAAGGCACTTTCACATGTGATATCTGTTAAATGACATTTACAATTTATGTATTCTTACACAGAATTTTCCTTTCTACTTTTAGAGAGAAATAAAATTTCTCCTCTGTTACTTTTTTTTTCCTATTTGGCAAAGAGAATATTGAAATATATTTTTTGGTACTGTAGATAGGCAAGGCTATTATTTTATCCAGCAGTTCCATTGTATGTCTACATTTGCTAGGAGTTTCCTTTTTTACTCTTACATTTGGTTTGGTAGTGAGAAAACCTGCCTATCTTTAATCCAAGTAATTTCTTTTAAAAATAAAATGTCTCTTAACTTCCATCCCTGAAGGTAAGTGGTAAATTGTACAATCATACTTTTCATCTGTATGTGAGATATTTACATTAAATATGCATGTCATATATAATGTATGCATAGCTGAAAGCAAAAACTGCCACAGTGTTAGAGAGGAATCATTTAAAGACTTTATTTCACAAAACATCTAAAATACCATAAAGAATTAATTAATCTTAATGCAAAGCAACACAAATATGCAATCCACAAAGCTTATTTTTAAAGGCATAGTTTACAAAAATATATACATAAAATTTTCCTTTATGACTCATAGTAAGCATATACTGTACAAGAGGAAGAAGAGACTAAATGGATGCATGTGTACATGTGATTTTTATGCTACTGCAATTGAATGCCAATGCATTTCATCATTAATTTCCATAGATCCTTGTTAATTCTTTTAAAACTTTATTTGATATGGGTCAGGTAAAATGATCAGATAGGGATAAAACAATTTTTAAAAGGTGGAGGAATTGCTTTGTTCTGAAGATCAGCTAACAAACCAGGGGAAATCTGAGTCAGGAAGAGCATTGAAAATTGGAGGACATTTGGTAAGAATGATCTCTTATATTTGTAAAGCACTTAACAGATTTCATCCTCATTATTAACTGCTGATATTATGATCTCAGATGGAGCATTTTCAGTGGTAGGACCCTGATTAATAGGAATTAAGAGATAAGTAAATGGGTTAAAAAAAAATCAAGGCAATGAAAAAGACTTTTAAGAAGTTTTCCATGAAAGGAACTATACGGAACAAAGATAGCTGGAGGACAAACAGAGGTATTTTATTAAATTATCTTTTGATTCAGTGGAACATATGTATTAGTGGAGGGGAAAATGCAAAAATAAGAAACAGAAGGTATGAGAGATATCATGGATAACTAATAGAATATAGATAGACCTAAAAGAGAAGAAGATTGCGTGCTCTAATACAGTAAGAGCAAAAGAAGAAAAAGAATAAGTAAATGTAGTAAATATGTAAACAAGATAAAGTAAAATAAGAAAATAAAAAGTAAATATAGTAAATATACTAAATATAGTAAATAAATAAATAAGAAATATTTAGAGGCTGGAATAGAAACATGGAAGATATTTATTTTCAAAGACTGTAATTATAGCAGCAAAGTTTCTCCTGAGAATGAGTCTGCAAAGAGAGGCAAAGTTTATAATTGACGTTGTAGGAAACAGCACAGAAATTAAATAAGGATTACTGCAAAGAGCAGGTAAGCATCCAACTGATGATGGAATAACTGGACACAGTTTAGTGACTTTCCCAGCAATGCCTGGTAGAGAGGGAGCAGGAGCTGAGACCATGGGTGTTAACATTTATCCAGGGTTGGAGAAAATGTGATCTTTAGAGAAATTAAAAATTGGTCTGTGAAGATAAACTATTAGAACTTTAATTTCATTTTGATTTTTTAACCCCTGAGAGATAAAGGTTCAAGTTTTTAAGGCTTAACTCATGCAACCTGACCACCCAGGGAAGGCACTAGCTTTCTACAAAGTTCCGTGGAAACCAGGAACTGATCCTAGTCAATGACAAGACTTGGGTCCCCAGTTCCCTATCATGCCTAGGAAGAGGCTGGTGTTTTCTCCGTGGTGAAGGCTGATACACGGTACTTGCTATGTGGTAAAGGTTCCGTTATAAGACTTGGACCCCCAGCTTCATTACCAAACCAGTGAAGAGCCTGGTGTTTCCTTACTCATGAAAGGTTTTACTCTGTCCTTTATGTAACTTCAATCGCTTGCCTCTTCTCTGGCCCCTTGACTGGGTCAGGGGAGGAGCACATACTGCCAGGTTGAGGTTGGAATCAATATCTGGCACATTATAGTTTTGTTGAACCCTGACTTCTGATCATGCCAGTGAAGGGGCAGTGCTTCCTTGACCTTGGACAGTTGCACAGTCCAAGGGTCTCTGATCCTCACTGGGAGTCGTGACAGGTTTTAGTGCTCTACACAGTATAGGATGGGGCAACTGGGCCTAAACACCTGCCATCGTGCCTGCTCCTTGAATTTGTCCCTGTGAATACAGCTATCATTCTGGGGTATGTGTGGGCGTTGCTGGGCCATTTTCTGATAATCGGAAAGTCCAGAGACATTATCTTTATTTGAAGAAAGGCAGATCTTTGTTATGGCTAACCAGAGATAGGGAGATAAATGAGGGCAAAGGCAGCTGAAACTGATTCGCTTTTTACAATAGGCCGGTATCAATGGACCTGGGACAATACGAAATCAGTAGGTATAAGGGGGTGAGAGAGGCTTAAAGACAGAGGATGGTAGTCACGGAAAATAATTTCCTCATTTGAGTTCATGCATGTAAGCATTAGTGCCTCATGTCAAGGTTACAGCCGAAGAGCTGACAGAAGTAATGAGAAGACAGCATATATTGCAAATGTGTTTTTTAAAAATGTGTAGAACTGAATTGGTTCAGGTTTTAAGAAGACTTTATCTTCTGCAAAGTTATTTCTGGTATATGTTTCTTTCTGGTATTTTTTTTAGTATATTGTTTCTGGGCTCTATTATCAAAACATTCTAGTGAAGAAGTAAAGAGACAAGTTGATGAGGCAAATTTTCTTCAACTCTTTCATTATCGACTGTAAACCACACACACATACCCCACACACAAACATACACACTCAAACATACTATATTCTCCTGAATTGAGGAAATTACAAAATACCTGGTGGACACTCAAAAAATAATTGTCAGTATAATCATTAATGATATCTACCGTCATAAAAAAGACTACTGTATCTAGGAATTCTATGGTTAACACATGGTAAATAAAAGCCAAATAAAATATTGTGTCTCCTCATTTTAGAACATAACATGTTTGAAATTAGGTGCTTTTGAATTTGACGGTATCTTAGTTTTAATAAAATACCTTACTAATAGTCTCATTAACTCTTATTGTAAATCTAAATGTTTTTGGTGCAGCATAGGTTGTAGGGAAAATACCTTTTAAAACATGTGGTACTTCATTTATTATTTTTTATTTACTTTGTCACTTCGGTCTTAGATTGTCCAATTGTCTATAGGAATTAGCAAGTGGAAAATGATAGGGTCAGATCATGCAAGTACAAATATAAGTTAAAACCACACTTGAACATTTTATCCTCTTTCTAAGGCCCCAGTCAGCAAGCAGATATTGTCAAACTGCAGGTTTTTCTCTGCAATTGTTTAAGTGATACCATGCCGATAACACAATCAATCATCCAAATCACAAAATCAGCAAAACAGAAAGGGGAATGTGAGTCTTTACTTCTCTCTCTAGCTATGCAAATTCCACGTGGATTTTTCTGGGCTGTCTGGATTGCAGGTTATGCTGCTAGCATGGAAAGGCTTCATTCCAGATGGCCTGAAATCAGAACTAAATATCTGGTTCAGCCGCGACGAGCTATTCTACAGTCTGCAGTCTTAGACAAATGTCAGAAAATGTAGCTGCATTTTAGTTTCACTCACTTCTTACAGGTGCCTAAATTGTGATAACTTGTAGTTGATAATTGCCCAAAGTTCAAAATCGCAATATTTTTCCTCTTGGTGAGAAGGAGGGGGAAAAAAAAAAATGAAGGATTTTTCGTGTCTCTCAGATATATTGGCCTATTCTCCAAATGACAGGTTCCTGACTGATCAACGGTACCACCTGCTACTGAAGCTTAGTAATATTAGTCTGTGGAATGGTTTCATTCTCATCTCACACCTCAGAGATCTTGCGCTCAACCCCAGGCATCCCTTGTGTGTTTAAATCAGCTTAACGGCTCATACAGCGCGCTGATTTCCTTGTAGGCCTCTGTTTTCTCAAAAAGTGATCACCTTTTGCCAATGCCCTCAGGATTAAACAGGGCAGTCTGGTTTTCCTTTTCTGCATTGGCTATACCTTTGTAGTCAATAAAAGACTAACTAGAAAAGAATCAGCTGATGAGAGAATCAATCTTCTGGAAGCCTCCCCACAGTTTTCTCATCATTTTTGTGCCGTCTGTCATCTCAGATTGTAAAATGGAAACCAAAACTCAGTATGTGGGAAGACTTTTACTGCTCCTTGTTAACAAAAACAGTAAGACCAGGGGTTTTGATCTTATGAGTGTATAGGTAAACAGTAAGCTGTAAGTGCACACTCTTGAAGTGGCTTTTCTCTGTTTCTAATGGAGGTTTGCAAAGAATTATCAAAGTGGTATCAAAAAGGTCTCCTAACATACTGTAGTGTGGATATCCATTCTGAGGAGGTCAGGTTAGATCTGAAGGTCTTATACATGACAATACTGGGGTATCTTATGGTACAGCAAGCAGTACTATGTGCTTCTTCCTAATAGACAAATAGAGAAATATAAAAAGAATCCTTTCTGCATTTTTATCACTAGTTACATTGCATTAATTTACTGCTATAACATTACATTTTAAATGAAGTGACATTTTGTCTCATTTAACTTTGATTTTAACAACTTTATCTCACATAATTTGCTTTCTCATAGAGTACTCAAAAATACGTATGAAATATATTCAGATTACTTTGGCAGATAAAGGTCATTTCTTCATCTAACCCATTGTATATATTTTCTCCAGCGTCAGAGAATCTGCAGATCATTTCCTTCTTGCTTTTACTTCATGGTTTTGGATCTCATTTGTAACTTGAAAGCACAATGAGCAGAGAGAATTTACACTTGCTAACTGATCCTATTAAAATACAAAATAGAGTTTGAAATTTCCTTTTTTTCCCCTTTTTTGCTTGAGTTCAGGCTTTCAGTCAGCTACAATGCTATCAGAGCTGTTTAGCTACTCCCTCTGGTAATCTGTAAAATACATTTAATAAAAATTAAAATGTATTTTTAACTGTGTGAAATCCATTTTAAATTCTCTAGTATGAATTATGTTATTAAATTATGAAGTAGAATGATTTCATTACTTTTTTTTTTTTCAATGTCATTGTAGTGGCCAAATGATTAAATTGTTACTGCTTTCTGGACCTGGGAGTATGGTTTGGTGAGACCATGATTGGCATTTTTCTACACTTACTGGTTCACTTGTTACTGGAAATGTGTGTCAATGCTGTATTTTGTACTGTGAGGATATTTAAATTTTTTTATCTGTCTATGGATCTGTAGGGAAATAGAATACTATTAGAAGGGGAAAGACATCTGTAGCATTTTTCTAATTATCTGGAATTTAATTCAGCTGAAGTCATACATGAGGTTAGCTCATAAAATGGAGAAGGTGGGGAATAGAATATTCTTTATCTAATCAATTTATTTTTTTTCTATCATTGATACCTATTGACTGTTCATGACATTCTCATCATTACACTTGTGCTCACTTCGGCAGCACATATACTCATCATTACACTTGATTGTTCATATAATATAGACTTTTCCTGGCAATATGTAGTTGTGTATATTTTTTTAAGATTTATTATTTATTTTTAGAGAGAGTGTGTGTGTGCACATCCACACACGAGCCAGGGTGAGGGGCAGAGGAAGAGACTCTCAAGCAGACTCTGTGCCAAGTGCAGAGTGAAAATGGGGCCAAATCCCATAACCCATGAGATCATGACCTGAGCCAAAATCAGGTCTGAGCTACCCAGGCACCCTAATTATGTAGTATTTTTGATAATGCCGAAGATCCAAGATTAATTAAGGAACCTGAATAATATTGCCCAGAATATCCTTATGTTTTCCATATTTCCAAGCTTTTCTCCCAATATTTGATATTGCCTCATTTTCTCATTATAAATTGTCCCTTAGACATTGAGTTTCATATTGATTTCGGGTTGATTGTGGAAACACTTTCTATAAGTAAAACTTCTTGAGAAAATAAAAATCCCTTTTCTTCCTCATAGCCCCAACTTGACATTATTTTTAGTGCTATGCTATCACAAAGCATGTAAATCTCACGGTGGCAGCATCCTCACCTGCAATGTCATAACGGTATCTTCTATATCTGCATAGAGAAAGTGCTTCATTAGTAGTTGTTGATTCAACAAAAGGGGGAATTTCTAGAGGATGATTTTATCTCAGGGTCTAGAAATTCTTAAAAATCTTAATGCCTAGGATGCACAAACTACTGTGGTATAGGCTGCTAGGGCCTGTAATATGGTATAATTCAGTATTACTTCCTTCAAGGGGTTTACCAAAAATGGGTTCTCATATTACTTAAGAACAGTGGTTGGGGTGGAGGGGTAGTACAAGGTTATATATTTTTTTTATTTAAGTCATTTTTTGTTTATATCATAATATCATATATCTTTTATCTGCTCCAGAAAGGATCCTGCCATGGGAGAATAACTTGGGTGTATTTCCCATAAAATCATTGCTTGGAGAAACCAGTTGCCGGAAAAAAATAAAAGAGAAAGTGAAAAATTCAGTCACTGACTTTATACTAGAGTCTATATGTCCAATCAACTTAATTTATTTTGGTCAGTATTATTTTTGATATTACATAAACAAACTGATGGAGAGTTTGTCCAAATAAATATTGATTAACTAGGTAGGACGTGCAATGTTATTCTCATTTTTGTCTTGTAAATGTTAGGCTGCTTTCAGGATTGCTGTCAATATCGATGAAATAGGGTATAGAATTAAGCAATCAGGAACAGGAAAAATTGCAGGCCATCTGGAAAATTACTTAATGTATAATAGGGAATATGTAAGTGCTATGCAAGAAACAATGTCTTTTTTTCAGTTGTGTCAGATGTGTCTTATTAGAGAAATTTTAAAAAATAACAAAATCGGGGGAAACTTGTATATTTAATAATTTACATGCCAATTTCAGAAAAGTCCATTATAATATTCCATATTATTCTTCTGTTTGACAATGGCCTGTGATTTCTTTTTCCAATCAAAGATAATTTTCATGGCTAATGCCCCATCTTCAAATTTTTCATCCTCTGTTTAGTAAAAACTCATTGTATTATATTAAGTACTGTGTCCATCCAATATAACCAAGCCTTCAAACTCACATTGAATCCCTGATAAAAATTTAATATTCAAAATTCTATTGCCCTCTTTCACTGTTGCTATGGTAAACTCATGATGACACATACAGTTTGTCTGGAGTAGTAAACCCCAAATACAAAGTTGTAAACTAATAAGAAACCATATGTAAGTATAGAGGCATCAATGATAACCAATGATGGGTGACTCCCTATTTTGTTATTTTCATTGTTAATATACATAATTAATTATAATAATTTATTACTACCTTAATGAAATAGTAAGAGAAAATACGTATCTAGCCTTCATTCAGTTTCCAAAAAGGAGCTTAAAGCTTTATGTCAAAATCCATACAAAATATAAAAGCACCTTTAAAAGTTGAATGAATTGGGGCAAAGAAAAAAAATGAATCTGTGGCTGAGGTTGGTACACAAAGCACAGGATAATTTTGCTTTTCTAGTAGAGGTGGGTCACACATTGACTTTAAGCTTTTAGGTAACTTGTAAGGAAAAAAAAATATGAGTTACATAATTCATAATATCCATAATCTAAAAATAATCTAGTTGCCTTGACAACACAGAGATCCTGATAACAAAGATAAACTACTTCTTCTGGGTCTCCATTGAGCAGGCAATGTTTAACTTAGGGAATATTGCCTGCATTCACATCTTACATGTAACAGAGTAAGAAATTTCATATAGCTATTTCTTTTTTTTTTCCAATTTATTTATTTTCAGAAAAACAGTATTCATTATTTTTTCACCACACCCAGTGCTCCATGCAAGCCATGCCCTCTATAATACCCACCACCTGGTACCCCAACCTCCCACCCCCCCCCGCCACTTCAAACCCCTCAGATTGTTTTTCAGAGTCCATAGTCTCTCATGGTTCACCTCCCCTTCCAATTTACCCAAAAGCACATACCCTCCCCAATGTCCATAACCCTACCCCCACTTCTCCCAACCCCCCTCCCCCCAGCAACCCACAGTTTGTTTCGTGAGATTAAGAGTCACTTATGGTTTGTCTCCCTCCCTATCCCATCTTGTTTCATATAGCTATTTCTTATGATAGTCCTCAGTATAGGTTGATAGCATCTTACCAAATTAGAATTTAAAAGGAAGCTATTTTACAGTTATGAGAATAAATAAATAAATATTGATGCTAGCCAGTATCCCTAGTGTATTACAAAGAGTAGAATCATGCAGGATCCTTGTCAATTTTGCTCAAAATCAAGTAAGAGAGTGGTCAAAGTAAGGAAAAGGATCAAGGAGGAGAATGTCAGTGTCATAGATTATACATGTGATGCATTGTATCCAAACATCTGTATCAGTCCTCGAATTTTAAAAAATATTAAAAAAAGTGAAAAGAAGCGTCATCTGTACCCCAATGTTTATAGCAGCAATTGCCACGTATGCCAAACTGTGGAAAGAGCCAAGATGCCCTTCAACGGATGAATGGATAAGGAAGATGTGGTCCATATACACTATGGAGTATTATGCCTCCATCAGAAAGGACGAACACCCAACTTTTGTAGCAACATGGACGGGACTGGAAGAGATTATGCTGAGTGAAATAAGTCAAGCAGAGAGAGTCAATTATCATATGGTTTCACTTATTTGTGGAGCATAACAAATAGCATGGAGGACATGGGGAGATAGAGAGGAGAAGGGAGTTGGGGGAAATTGGAAGGGGAGGTGAACCATGAGAGACTATGGACTCTGAAAAACAATCTGAGGGTTTTGAAGGGGCGGGGGTGGGAGGTCAGGATACCAGGTGGTGGGTGTTATAGAGGGCACGGATTGCATGGAGCACTGGGTGTGGTGCAAAAATAATGAATACTGTTATGTTGAAAATAAATAAAAAATAAATTTTAAAAAAACCTTCTAAAATTAAAAAAAGAATATCTTGTTAATCAAATACAGAGAATTATAAATTTTTACATATTGAATTTTTTATGTACCCTAATATGATTAAAATTGGTATTAAATAAACTTTTCAGTGAAAAAAAATTCTGTTACTTTGATTCAGAGACATGTTGAATGCAAATATATCTTGTATTCATTTAATCTAAAGGGGAATTAATTGACTTAAGTAACTGGGCAATGGGT
This sequence comes from Neogale vison, assembly GCF_020171115.1. Lineage (NCBI taxonomy): Eukaryota > Metazoa > Chordata > Mammalia > Carnivora > Mustelidae > Neogale > Neogale vison. The sequence continues at coordinate 61,333,823 of NC_058093.1, read as the reverse complement.
GTATCTGGCTTAGTCATGGCTAGATTCGGAAGTTTATTTAGTGCCATTAGGATTCTATTATGATTTTTAATTTCCAGGCTTTGTTTCCCTCTGCCTATATCCAGATAGGTTCTTTCTATATGATAGGAGACTACATTACCTTCACTGGTTATTTTATTCAAGAGTGTTTTCATCATAGGTCAGAATTCTGACTAGATCTATTGTTTAACCAATTACTGGGGCCATGCTGATGTGACTTTTGATTGCCCACTGTTGAAATCTGGGCAGCAGAGGTCAATTTCATGCACACCACATAGAATAAATACAACAAATAAATAGACTCCCGAAAGGTCTAATAAAAAACAGTGACATTTGTTTATATCCTATAACCTTCTTTCTTTGCATTAGGGCATAATTAGGTATAAAACAAAACCTAAGGCAAACAGTAAAGAAAATTTTAGGTCCATCTCTCGGTTCTTCCTGCATTTTCTTTTAGCCAGTATCTTAAATATTTTAAAAAATTAAGTTTGTTTTGACACTTTTCTTTCCTAGTTTTCTAGAAATAAGACTGTTCAAAGGGAAATATATTTATTTTTTTAAAAGATTTTTATTTATTTATTTGATAGAGAGCGAGACAGCAAGAGAGGGAACACAAGCAGGCAAAGTGGGAGAGAGAGAAACAGGCTTTCCAGCAGAGCAGGAAGTCTGATGTGGGGCTCAATCTCAGGATCCTGAGATCATGACCTGAGCCGAAGGCAGACATTTAACGACTGAGCCACCCAGGTGCTCCAGGAAATATATTTCTTGATCAGGGATAGCTAACAATGTTCCCAAGTATTCGTTTTCTTTAGTTTGCTTTTATTAAATAAACCCCATAATGTAAAGTGATATAGACTAAACTTCTAGCCTCCTTTGAAGTTAATTATAGTTCTGTGACTAAGTTCTTTCCTCTTGGATGTAGTAGAAGTGATTATATGTAGCTTCTGTGACACCTAATTAAACAAAAAGCCCTTATATGGGAGAGTCTCTATCCCAAGAAAATGGGATAGAACAAAGGATTTATAGAGAGCTAGCTTTGACTTTTCAGATGAGAACATTCTGGGAGGGACTCTTAACCTCATGAGTTTCCATGAACCAAGGGGTCTATGGTTAGAATCTATGGGGGGGGCATGACTTTGGAAGGGAACAATTATATCTTAAATTTCATTAACCTCTAATTAAAAAATAGCATTTCTTTAAAAAAAAAACAAAAAAAATAGCATTTCTTTGAATTATGAGTGAAGCCATTGTATTCTTGGTGGTATCTGTGCCTTTCTTGTCTATAGAATAACAGTTATTTTTGTATCACATTATAATTGAAGACATATCAAGATATTGTTTATATTTATCCCTATTGAAAAATTGTGATAGTTATTATACCAACCACTTAATCTTGATATTTAATATATTCATAGTTACATATATTGCTGGCTCATGAATTTTTCTAATATTTTGTAGATTCATATTTTAATATAATTTGGTTCCCTTTGGAGTCCTATTTATTTTATTTTATGCAATAAAATGCTAATCAAATAAAACATTCATGGACCTTTGAGTACAGCCAAGGGAACCCATGCTTCAAAGCGATGGGGAGTCAGGTAGTAATATGGAGGAAGAAACTTCCGGATTCCTGACTGGACTTCTAGAGCTTAGTTGTCCTGCTAGCCTCACAGCTGGACTATTGCTGTTGTTTGTCTTCTAGGCTTGCTCTAACTAGGTATCCCAAAGTAGATGGCTTCAAACAACAAAAATTTATTTTCTCATAGCTCTGGAGCCAAGAAGTTTAAAATTAAGGTGTTCACTGGGTCTTAATTCCTATGAAGCTTTTTTTTTTTTTTAAAGATTTTATTTATTTATTTGACAGACAGAGATTACAAGTAGGCAGAGAGGCAGGCAGAGAGAGGAGGAAGCAGGTTCCCTGCTGAGCAGAGAGCCCGACGTGGGGCTCCATCCCAGGACTCTGGGATCATGACCTGAGCTGAAGGCAGAGGCTTTAACCCACTGAGCCACCCAGGAGCCCCCCATGAAGCTTTTAGGGGAAAATCTTTTAAGGGAAAATCCTTCCTTGCCTCTTCCAGCTTCAGGGATCCCCCATGCACCCCTTGGCTTGAATATATGTCACTCCAATCTCTGTCTTCCTTTTCAGTTGTTGTTATTTCTGTGTATCTTTATAGTCTGTTCACGTTGCCATGCCTCTTTTAAGAAAGACACCAGTCATATTGGATTAAGGGCCTACCTTACTCCAGCATGATCTCATTTGACCTAATTGCCTCTGCAAAGACCACATTTCCAAATTAGATAGCATTTAAAGATACTGGGGATTAAGATTTCAACATATCTTTGGGAGACCCCATTCAATCCATAAAACTTGAGACAAATGGACATTTCCTTATAATTTAAGTAACTATTTTGAGGCCTCTATTTTTTAAGCTTAGCCTGTACTTGGGTACAAATATACTTTGTCACACAAAGTAAGACAAATTCTAATGTAGATAACAGAGCTCTTATAGGATCCTGATTGCCCAAGCAATCAGTTATTCCCAGTATTTTCCAGTTCATAATAAATAGGTTCTCTGTTCAACTGACAAAGTAATTCCTTAAGGATGGGAGTCCAGCCCATATCTATTTGTTTTTAAGATTTATTTATTCATTTGCAAGAGAGAGACAGCATGTGTGTGCACACAAGTGGGGGGAGGAGCCAATTCCCCACTGAGCATGAGCGTGACTTGGAGCTGGATCTCATGACCCATTAGATCATGACCTGAGCCCAAAACCAAGAGGCAGAAGGTTAGCCAACTGAGTCACTCAGATGCCCCACCATATCCTATTTTTTAAAATAAAGTTTATTAGAACATAGCCACATCAATTCACTTAGTATTGTCTATAGCTGCTCTCACTCCAGTGGCTGAATTGCATAAATGTAATAGAGAATGTAAAGCCCATGAAGTCTAAAATATTTACTGTTTGATCATTTACAGAAAAAGTTTGTCAACCCTTCTCTATATGAGAGAGATGGGCAAGAGGCTGACTTATTCTTCTACTCAGTCTCTGTATTATAAAGGTGGAGGAATCTTGTTAAATCAGAACTCAAACAGTAAACAAATAGGCAGGCATGAGCCAGAACCTTAAACTGAGTCTATGAATTGCTCAAAACACAATTTATAGTTAGGGGATATATTTAAAGCTGTCATTGAAATCAATGATCTAAGGCTAATACCAGACAGGGAAAATGCAAAAATTTCCAAGTTTCCTTAATAAAAAGAAAGCAACAATAAATTGAAACTCTCTTGTAATAAGAAAAATGGTTATTTCAAATCAAGAGACTGAAATTCTAATAAGAACAATCATCGCTATAATTGTATGATATTTCTTACTTTCACTAGCATTATTAATGGGACTATGGTTTGACCTGACAATGAGAATAGCTTCCCTTGTGGCATTTTGGCAGTTCTATTTCTGTTCTTTGAGAAATAAGAAGCAGACAAAGAATAAAAGTCCTTGCTTGAGCTGCTAAAACAATAACATAGTGTGAAGAATTTCCAGTTACTCATGAGCTCAAAGGAACCCATTTTTATGGCTCCTTGCGAACTGGAAGCTTGATGGACACTCAGAGAAAAGACTGTCCTTCCCTTGAAATCAGCAGTCATTTGAAAGAATATCACTGCATTTGGGCCCCATAGACAAATGAGTATAGCAATGAAATTTCTTTTGGAAAGGCAAAAAGATATCTTATGTAAAGCAATCATGAAAGGCCACAGGAAAACAGTATGTCATGTGTGGGGTACATTGTAGAAGTAATAGGGAACTTGCCAACCACAGGCTTAACTTAGTTACTGCAGGGACCAGGACTTTAGGGTCACACATCTCCTGAGCTTTCTGTTAAAAGAATATACTCTCTACTTTAGAATGTTTTGGTTATTCTTGAATGAATATTTTTCAAAGAGCTGTGGAGAAAGGCAGAAATTACAATATGGTTGACACTTATTTAAGAATAGGATTAGGCCATGAAGATTGTACTATTGCCATAATTTAGTGAAACTTGAAAAATGCTAGACAACAGAAGTCCAAAAGCACAAGAGACATTTTAAATGGTTAAACATTCTCCTACTTCTACCCTGTTCTTGCCCCAAATGATGATATTTCTTGATTGAACCCATAATGAATTATTGTCAGTTTTAAAGAAACGTTTTCTTCAGCTATTATATTCTCAATTCCCTGTCCCTCATTTTCATCCTCTCCTTTTCTTATTTGTCTTTCCTAAAGACAGATTCTGTTTGGGTACATTCATCTGCATAGAGGTGTGCTAAATGTTACTATATACCAGAGGTATGGAGACATCTATAGGATATAAAAAAGGTCAATTTAGATTTTTTTCTAAACTCCACAGTCTGGAAAGTGAATTTTAAAAGAGAGTAGAGTAGTACTTAATATAGAACCTTGGAGCACAAACAATAAGGCTATGATTACCTGAGGCAGTCATTGGCCATCGTTGAAAGTCTAGGGAGACTCCTGACCCAGGCATCTCAAGTTTGCACTGTGCACACCTTGATTAGGAAAATAGAATCCGTGAGAGGAGGAAAAGTGAGTTAAGCCAAAGGAATTAACAAAACCTGAAAGGAAGAAAAATGCAAGGGTTTTCAAAAATTGAAGAGTAGAATATTTGGGAATGGGAAGGAGTTTGATGGGGTGAGTTAAACACAAAAGAAAGGCAGGAACCAGACTGTAAAAGAACTTGCACATTTATTCACTAAATGTATGTACCTATGTACATACCTAGGTACCTATGTACCTATTAAGTGCACTCCCCAGTCAAAATGATCTGGAGACAATGATGTGTAAGACACATTCTTTTTTAAATCTTAATTCCCATATAGTTAATACAGTGTTATATTACTTTCAGGTGTGCACTATAGTGATTTAACAATTCCATATCTCACTTGGTGCTCTCTCCCCCAGTGCACTCTTTATTCCCCACCACTTATTTTCCCCATCCCCTCCACCTATTATTTCTCCTCTGGTAACCATCACTTTTTTTCTCTAGAGTTAAGAGCCTGTTTTTTTGTTTGTCTTTTTCCCCCCTCTTCGTTTGTTTTCTTTCTTAAATTCCACATAGGAGTGAAGTCATACAGTGTTTGTCTTTCTCTGCCTGATTTATTTCACTTAGCATTATACCCTCTAGAGCCATCCATGTTGCGGCAAATGATAAGATTCCATTCATAAGACACATTTTAAAAAAAATTTCAAGCATTTTGCAGGCTTGTGTTAGAAATAGGCAGATACACATAATTTCAGTCCAAAATGGTAGGCATGAATATAGAAATGTGCTGAGCCAAAGTGTGATAATATAGGGAACAGATACTTTAAGGAAATGCTCCTGGAGGAAACGATGTCTGGGGCAAGCTTTAAAGCCTATATGAAAGCCAGTCTCGTTTTGAAAGTTGAGAAGAGCTTTCTAGACAGAGCAGCTGGAATAAAACACATAAAGAAGCAAAGTGAGGTAGAACCATGGGCAATTTGACACTATTGGGGCACACAGAGTCAAATGGAAGTGTTACATAAGCTCAAATATTCTAGAAAGAGCCAGGTCTTTGAGTGTTTGGGTACCTGTCTAAGGAACCTTTGGGTACCAGTCTAAGGAGCCTATAGACAATGGGGAGATGATAGGTGTTTTAGGATAACAGCTATATATTAGATCACACTGACCATAGCGTGGATAATAATTTAAAGGTAGAAGGATGGCAAGTACACAGAAAAATCTGGGGGCTATGGACCTGTAAATGGAGAAAAGAGGGAGAATTGACCAGATTGGTGATTTTAAATTTGGAAGTTGATCATAAGCATAGATAATATGTTTGTGTAATTGAGATACTTATGGTAGCATTCAAAGAGCTTTCCTATTTTGGCATGTGGTGAGAAATTTGATTATGTGGTGCTTATGACTGTTTATTTTATCACTATTATCCCCTTATGTATGTATAGAAATTGATCTGATACTTAGAATTACTTCAAGTTTGAAGTGATAGGACAATCCAGTTGAAACACTGAGTAGGCAGTTAGAAATTCAACTTCGAGTATCTGGTAGACTCTTGTGATGGTCATAGGTCTTGAATTCAAATCCAACACAAATTGTAAGAATTTCCAAACTGACTAGTATATAACAATAAATTATTTATCAAGAAATGTCTAATTATATTTTGTAGTTTAGTTCTCCTATAACTGTAGTAGAAAAGACCATTTCCATGTAGCAAATGTTATTACAATACTCAGGATTATATTACAGTTTTACTTAACAGATTCAATATGGAAAACAACTACAGAAATCAGAAATGTCTACCTGTTCTCCATGCACATTTTAGGCTTACCTCCTGTGTGGTAATTTTCAGCAATTCATTATTAGGAAGCTCACACACTTCTTCCTCAAACAATGTCTGGACTATGAGCACACAAGCCTCTACTTTCCATTAGTCCTGAAAAATTGTTAAGAAGTTTGGATGACATCGACTCTTACTGCTAGAATATGAGCTCCAGAAATGCAGAAGACAGATCTCACTTCTCTCTCTTCCTATTGCCAAGAACAATGAATTTGCAGTCAATAAGTTTTTGTTGAATAAAATGATTAATTTATGGATTAATAATTAATCGATACAGTTATTTAGCAAAATTTTTTTCTAATCATTTTCAGTTATTGAAGGCCTCCCTTCTATATCTGGCATCAGAAAACTCTGGGTACGTGAATGTTTCAGATAACTGAAGCTAATCTCTCAAAACTCTTTATTTGAACCACTTTTGATCAACATCTTTTCAAAATTGTATTACATGCTGTAGATAAGAGAATAAGGTAGAATTAATTTAACCATTTCATGATGACTCAGGTCCACTATAATAAGCATTAATCTTTGTACTTTACAGCAAAACAATGCAGACCTCAGGGACCATTGAACTAGGCAGAATGGTTTGTGTCTAATATCTAATGGACTCAAATTGCTATGTTTTCTTGGTTAGTCTTCTGTTCCCTATTGCTTTTCTTCTGTCACCTGTCACTCTCAGTTGCTGGGGAAACCCAGACAACTGCATTTATTAAAATAGTAATCTTAATTTTAAACACCTGAATCAGTGTATTTGTTACATGGATTCTCCCAGGTGACTGATTGCATAACATACTGACAGTTGGCATATTCCCATTTTCTTAGCATACCGGAAAATATTTGAAATGAGAAAACACTCTTTTTAAGTTATATTGATATATTTAATTAATAGAAAATCATACATAACTCATACACAAATAATGTTTGCAGTTTGCAGTAAACCTTGAATGTTTCTGAATGATATTCTCCTCCTTCATAAACATTGATGATGCATTCCTTTCCTAGGCTGATTTGGGAATCTCTCTGTGTGTATGTGTGTATAAAAGGGTCCTTGATTTGGAGTTTGCCCTATTTATCCTGACTTCAAAGTACTCCTTGTTCACTTCAAATCTGTAAATGAGTTTTTTTCTTTGGCATAAACAGCTTAATAATTTCCCATGGTAAGTTCTTAGATACATACAGTATACATGATAATCAGCAACAACATTTAGATTTGCTCAACTAAATTACCATTTCCCCTGTCTGCTTTAGCTGTTCCTCCTCCCATTTGCTTTGGTTTTCCTAAAATCCACAGACTACATGACCTAGAGTCCAGTCATTGTTGACCTCAAAATTAGATCATCAACCTAATTTTGAGGTTCCACAATGACCTGGATGTTGCTAGATCCAATGGCCTAGTTTGAGTTTTACCTGATTTATCCATAGCATGTGGTAGAGTTGATGATTCCTCTTTCTTTGAAACATGTTTCTTTACTTGGCTTCTGGAACCTCATTGTGCTTTGATTTTCTTCCAGTTGATGGAATACTACAACTAGGGCTGCTTTTTGGTTCCATATCATCTGCCAGATTTTGAAAGGTTGAAAAGTGTTCTTACATTGCAGTTCTCCTCTGTTTATACCGAATCCCTATGTGAGCTTCCTCAGTTCTGTACACTTAAATATTTATATTATGATAACAACAAATTTGCGTCTCAAACCTTGCTTCTGGTCCTGAACATCACCTGCTTATTTATCATCTCTGCTTGGATGACCAAGAGGTACCTCCAAGCTTAATAGGTCTGAATTTCCCTCATAAGATGGCTCCTCTGTCTTTCTCATCTCAGGAAAGAGCAACTCCATTCTTCCAGTTGCTCTGGCCTAAATAAGTGGGCTAAAATATTAATTACTTACTTGCTTTCTTTCTCTCACACTGCATAGCCAAGTCTTTGGCAAATCCTACGACCTTCATCTTAGAAATATATCCAGAATCTGACTGGCTTTCTCACCGCTGCTTCCCTGGTTCAAACTGCTGTACTTCTTAGACCATAGACATAGCCTCTTCGCTAATCTTGATGCTTTTATTCAACTGGAAGTCAGTGTCCTCCCAGAAGCCAGAGATCTTTAAAAGATAAAGCTCTAGATTCATATTATGCACACCTTTTTTTCCCACTCTCCAGTGGTTTCCTGATGAGTAAAAAAAAAAAAAAAAGCAGGCCCTCTGGCATGGTCCATCAGGTGTGCAGTGTGATCTGGCCATTTGGCTTGTCTGCAGTCTCATGTTTATCTCCCACTGTGATGCAGACACACCGGCCTCTTAGCTGTTCATCAGACATGCCAACGACCACTTTTGTGTTTACTGCCCTTCCTTTGCCTCAATGATTTCTTTCCCATAGACCCATAGCTTACGTTCCCACTAAATCAAGCACAAATGTCACCTTACCAGAGTGTCTTTCCCTGATCATTCTAGTAAAAGAGCATACACACTTCTGTTTACCTATCCCCACTGGACTCTGATATTTTTATTATGTTCATTTTGTAGGCTCATATTTGTACGTTTTTCATCCAAGTAGAATGCAAGCCTCTTGAGAACAGGAATTCATTTGTTTTGTTTGCTATTATGTCTTTAGCACCTGGAATAGTGCCTAACACTTAACCATGCTCAATACATACATGTGGGATCAATGGATGGATGAATAATGACCTCTGGGTCTCCCAGTTATTTGCTAGGTCCTTCTTGAGAAATGTTTTTTTCTAATCTACCTGCAGACTCTTTTGGATTTGTACTATTTACCCTTTACCATTTACTTTAGTCAAACACACACACTAAATCAATTTGTTCTGTCCTGAGGATAATTCCATGCCTAACCTATAGTACAAGATCTTTGTGACAACTACTTTCGCTGATGCTCAGGAGCCTTTTATTACCTTATTTTGGGCTTGTGGTTCTGTTGAAGCTGATTGTGGTTATCTGAAGTCTGATTGCCAGTTAAGACAGGAATTACTTTATGGATTTTATTGTTTAAAATCCTAGAAGTTTTTCAGTGAAGACATATTCAGGAAATAATCCTTGATGTGCATTGGAATTTTATGTAGCTCTCTAGCATGATTGAGACAAAATAAAAGCAATTCAACTTTTCTTTCTTTTGTGTTAATACTGTGTTTACACAACACTTAATAAAGTGTTATTGAAATATATTAGAGATAAATGTAAGTGCATATAAACAGTTGAATGGGTTAAAATGTGATTTTTTTTTATAGGTCTCTTTTGGAAAGACAAGGAATACTAGGGAGTAGAAATTTTTGAAGCAGAAAGAATTAAAAGGAAAGTTGAAACATTCATTCATTTTGTGTTGATGAATGGCAAAAATTATATAAATGAAACTAAAAGGTAAATGCAATCAATACATAATATTGTAATACTAGTTCTAATACATCATACTTGTTATAGCACGGAGTTAATATATTGAAATCTCTTTAGTATTAAGGTTTCCAAAGATTGGCTTATGCCCGTATTCAATGTGTCATAGACTTGAATGTAATTGTTTTCAGGGATAACAAATATAAAATAAACAAATTTATAGAAAAATTTTATTACAGTTTATGAGTACTGCTTTATTACAGGACATAATCTCAGAGATATTCCAAGGAAAATGAGGTTTTATAAAATAAGTGAAACAAATATAGAAATGTCTAGTACTTTAAATCAAAGTCGAACACTATATTGAAAACTGAATTGGTTGAGAACACATTAAACATTAAAGAAGTGAGCATTAATTATATGCTGACATATCAGGGGGTATTAAAAATCTCATTGAATGATAAGCTTTTTTTATATTTTGAGCCTTCTCTTATAATATTGGAGAAAAGAAAACATTTCTACATAGAAACAATTACCTCCCATCCAAACAAATACCTCCCACCCAAGTAAACAATAAAATGAACAAAAATTCTATTGACTTTTTTGTTTTGTTTTGATTGTGTTTAATAATAAAATTATTTAATGTCATAGGCATTGAAGTGTCCACGTTTGGGTAGGATGGCACAGACTTCTTGTTTCCTAACCTAAGTATCTTTTCCCATTTTCCCCTATTAACAGAAACTTGATTTTTTTCAGGGAGGTAATATATGTAAATTAAAAAGAAAGAAACAAAATAAATCTACATACCATGACTGTCCTTTTGGTAGGTCAGGTCATGACATAGTTACGGTCAAAGAGGAAAAGTGGAAACATTTGAATGAGGTTTCTAGGACTCAACTAGAGGCAACTTGTACCTTTCATTTTTGCTCTTCATCCTTTTCTTCCTGCGAGGAAAAGGGAGAAGATGGGTGAAACTCTAGCAACCATCTTGAGAACAGAATGATGGAAGGTTTATGAGAAACTTGAGTTATTGCCTGAGTTATTGATTGGATCAGAGTTTTTGTTCCAGCCCTAGATGAACTGTCTCCAGATTTAATTCATAAATTTTAAATTCTCTCATTTGTGAAGTTTTTGTTACTAGCAGCTGAATGCAGTTCCAGTATTATGCAGATGATCTTCAAGTAAAATATGATGAGATCTCTTGCTTCTGTTCTGTGTGGTTTTCCCAAGTTTGCCTTCTCCCATATGTCATTTTTGTCATTAAGCTGACTTTCCTCATGAAAATAAAATGACTAGAAATTCTAGGCCTCCTATATGCATGTTTTGCCCAGAGGAAAGAAGAGTTATCTTCCTTGCCATTAAACACAAGTCTAGAGACTCATTCTGATTTAACCTAGCTGAACCAGTTATTGTGCAAGAGGTATGGCTTACAATACCTAGCTTAACTATTCCAGTTCAGCAGCATCCAAATGATGTCATGTAATATTTAAATATTTGTGCAGTGGATTTGTGAATGTTTTTGGCAATTTTTTTATATTATAAAAGCATACAAAATCATCGTAGAAAAATCAAAATACAGAAAAATATGAAGAACAAAATAATTTCCCATAGTTCCAAGAACAACACATTTGGGACATTTGGGTATATCTCCATTTTATATGTTTATGTGTGTGAATATACACACATAAACACAAAAAAGACACAGGTATGTATATATATGTGTGTGTGTATATATGTGTGTGTGTGTGTGTGTGTGTATTTTTTTTTTAAGAGAGCGGGAGGGGGCAAGAGAGGGAGAGAAAGAATCTTAAGTAGGCTCCATACCCAGAGCAGAGCCCCGTGTGGGACTTGATCTCACAACTCTGAGATCATGACCTGAGCCAAAATCAAGAGTCGGTCGCTTAACTGACAGAGCCACCCAGGTGCCCAGCACAGACATATTCTTAAAGCGTGCAGACAGATAGGTTAAAGCCTCTGCCTTTGGCTCAGGTCATGATCCTGGGGTCCTGGAATCGAGTCCCGCATCGGGCTCTCTGCTCAGCGGGGAGCCTGCTTCCTCCTCTCTCTGCCTGCCTCTCTGCCTACTTGTGATCTCTCTCTCTCTGTGTCAAATAAATAAATAAAATCTTAAAAAAAAATGAATTGTCACTTTATAAACCAAACTGCTTAAGAATAAATTAAATCTATTAAAGACCTAGGTATTAGATTTTGGCATCTAGTCAGCATACTGTGTGGGTTTGTAGAAAACTCTGGTTGATATGTTATGCATACATATATGTTATGTGTATGTGTGTATCTATATATGCACTCACATATGTTTTATTGTTATGTGTACATTTTATTATTATAAATATTATACTTATATACATATATATACATACACACATGTACATTATATATATGATACAATAAAATAAGCATCACATTATTATAAAGTTAGTATCTCATCTTTTTAACTTAATATGACCATAAGTGTTTTGCATGACACTAAATATTGTTGGATTGCTTTATTAATTTTGTGGCTATGTATTATTCTTTCTTAAGAGTGATTAGTAAATTATTTAACTATTTCCCCTATCATTTGGTGTTCCCCCCATATTTTACTATTGTAAATAAAGCTGTGATTGATATGCTTACTAATAAAGTTAAACCTAATTAACAAAATATCACTAAATAGTTTTTTGAGAGATTAGCCAGTTTGGATAATGTTGTGTTAAAGGTTATGAATATTTTAAAACACGTTCATAATAATTGGAAAATATCTAGTAGAAAGATGATAGTTTGTTTTACCTCCAGAGACATTTGAACATCTTTTACTATACTATTACAGACACTGAATAACATTTTCATCCATTCAAACTGTCATTTTGATAGGTTTAATGTACCCCTTTTGAAGAACAAGTGAAATCAGTTATTTTTTCAGGATTATGTATTTTTAAAGTTTTTTCTCTTGATTTTTTTTTTTTTGCTCACATCATTTTTTTAAAATTTATTTTTTATTTATTTTCAGCATAACAGTATTCATTATTTTTGCACCACACCCAGTGCTCCATGCAATCCGTGCCCTCTATAATACCCACCATCTGGTACCCCCGACCTCCCACCCCCTGCCCCTTCAAAACCCTCAGATTGTTTTTCAGAGTCCATAGTCTCTCATGGTTCACCTCCCCTTCCAATTTCCCCCAACTCCCTTCTCCTCTCTATCTCCCCATGTCCTCCATGCTATTTGTTATGCTCCACAAATAAGTGAAACCATATGATAATTGACTCTCTCTGCTTGACTTATTTCACTCAGCATAATCTCTTCCAGTCCCATCCATGTTGCTACAAAAGTTGGATGTTCGTCCTTTCTGATGGAGGCATAATACTCCATAGTGTATATGGACCACATCTTCCCTATCCATTCGTCCGTTGAAGGACATCCTGGTTCTTTCCACAGTTTGGCAACCGTGGTCATTGCTGCTATAAACATTGGGGTACAGATGGCCCCTGTTTTCACTACATCTGTATCTTTGGGGTAAATACCCAGGAGTGCAATTGTAGCGTCATAGGGAAGTTCTATTTTTAATTTCTTGAGAAATCTCCACACTGTTCTCCAAAGAGGCTGCACCAGCTTGCATTCCCACCAACAGTGGAAGAGGGTTCCCCTTTCTCCAAATCCCCTCCAACACATGTTGTTTCCTGTCTTGCTAATTTTGGCCATTCTAACTGGTGTAATGTGTGCTCACATCATTTTTTTATTCTCCAAGTTGTACTTACATTTTTCTTACTTATTTCCTTGTTAAGTTTTTTAATCCTCTTTTTGGTTATGGATTCTTTTTAGGGGTCAGAAGTAGTCAACATTTTTTTTTCATTTATGGTGACTTTCATTACTTAGGAATTTATTCTTTCATCTTTTGAATGATTTCATTTATCTATTTTGCTTTCTGGAATTTATTTAGGTTTAAGTGTTCAGAGGAGAATCTAAATTTCTTTTCATTCCTCAGTAATTAAATATTATCCTATGCGATCTATTCCCCCTTTCCTAATATGTGATGGTATTCTTATTTAAAATTGTTTTCTGTAATAGTCTGCTTGCAGAGAATTTTTTCTTTTCCACTATCCATCTGTCAGTTTTTGATGTAATACCATAGTTTTTTGATTACCATTGCCTCATAGTGTTAATATTTCTTGACAGAAATCCTCTGCTATCAGTATTACTTTGCAAAAATTTTCTCAAACATTTGAGGATTTGGGGGTATATCCTAGATTCATTCTGTGAAGGTAAAAATTACAAAAACTGGACTTTTCACTGGAATTATTTGTAAATCTATAGGTTATTTTGGGGAAATAGTGTTTCATAGTATTCCTTTTTTACATTCAAAACAGTGGTTAGTCTTCATGTATTTAAACCTCATTTTGTGTCTATATCCATTAGATAACTTGCAGGAGAGAGTACCCCTAAAGGAGGATTGAGGAGGTTGTGTTGAAGGGACCATTTACAAAGATATGGAAGAGAAATAGGGATGCTGAAGCACCCTGATACTAGTAACGATGCTGGACCATTATCGTTCCTAGCTTGAAGGAGTGAGGAGGGGCAAGAGTTACCAAAACTCTCTGAAATCCATCGCCATAAAACAGGGCTACCTGATAGAAGCCACAATCTTCAGCTGGAGCAGTCTACCACCTCTAGAAGAGAGAATAGCGATAAGAAATACCTTGAGGGCTCTCTCAACCATCCATGTATGTAGATATATATGTATGTACATACGTATATATGTATGTATATATTTGCCACTGTCTCCCATTGGGTGAACCCCAAAGGGAAGGGAACCAAGGTGGTGCAGTCCCCGGAGATCAGCATTAGAAGAGAGGAGACAAGCAGAGAGACAGGGCATATCTGGAACAATGTCTGTCCTTCAGTTAAGTTTGTGGTTTCCTCCTTATGAGTCCTTTACATTTACCTTGCATACTCTATCAATTTAGAATCCCTGCAGGGAATCATATCACACGGTCAGCTGACATTTTTGAGTTGGCTTTTTAATGAAAGGACACTTTATAGGAGCGTGGGTATAACATGTTTGTTAATAAAGGAAACAGACATGGTGTGTAGGGGTGTCTGGGGGGAGCGAGAATGGGGAGTTGTTACCTCCTTTAGGTCTGAAAGAGCAATGTAAATATAGTCTGTTCAAAAGCAGAAGTATTTATTTTAAATCGATGCTAGAGATGATATTGTATCATTTATGAATTGAGATGTCAAAGGGATAATTTTAGGATTAACATTTTCCGCTGATTTTATTCAATATCCAAATGTTATTAACTTTTTATTAATAATTTCAAGAGATTCTTTCCAAATGACTCACATAAAATATAATTTTTCTTCCCTGTACAGCAGTGTGTACCAAAAAGAGTAACATGTACTTTATTTATTTAGGAGAATAGTAAACAATCTTCCCCAAATCGAAATCTAAGGAAACGTCTCTAAATGGCAGACACTTTTAACTGTCCCCTAGACTTTGCTATTTCTCTTTTCATTTTATACAGTGAAACCCCAGATTTTTAGCAGGGCACCTCCTCCTAATCAGACTAGATTTTCTTCCCTTCCTTGCTTCTAGGTGTGATCACAGGACTAAGTTGTTGTGTGGGAAATGAATGGAAGGGATTTGGGCAACTTCTAGGTTTTCCCCCTGTAAAATGATTGCATGAGAACTTCCCTTGACTTTTTCCCATTTCCTGCAGGTTGGCGTGTGAGTGGTCAGCTAGGTCTGAGCACGCAGACAAGGGCGCAGCCTAGGGGAGGGGACAGGAGCAGAATAGAAATATGTTAGCTCAGGTCCTCCTGAAGGCATACACTGAGAGGGGATTAGATACGCAAGAAATTTATTGGAGGAAGCCCTTCTGAAGGATAAAGGGATTCTGAAGGAATAAGGATTGGGCAGGGAAAGTGAGACTTCATCTGAGAGATGGCAGGCACATTATTAGAAAGTTTCAGCTGAGGTTACAGGGATTCATCTTGCTAACGTTGTCTGTTAGACCCATGCTCTGTTGAAAAGGGCTTGTGCTGGTACTTCAATTGTACACAATTGTTGGTTGACAGCATCCTGGGGTAAATGTGGCCTCTGTGGTGGTTGATCTAGAGGGTCACAGCTGGAGTTGTTGGTCAACGATGCTTCTTGCTTCAGGATCTCTGAGTGATGCAATTTCATGGCTACTGTGAGAAGGATTTGGGGTCCCTGACTAGCTAAAGGAGCAGAACTCCTACCCTATCCTGAAACATTTCACTCTGTCTTTGACAGCCTTGTTAGAAGAAATGAAGTTCTATTTTTTTAAAGCTAGTCTATGTTGGGACCCTTTGTTGCAGCCACTTCCCCTCATCCTCATACATGTATCTACTATATTTAATTTGTGAAACAGAAAACAATTTCTTGTCCTCTTAGTCTTTAAATTAGGTAAGTTAGCCTTTTTTACTAGACAATGTGTTTTTATCTGATTCTGAAAAGAACTTAGGTAATGTCTAACAATCACACATTAAAATATTCATTTTAAGTGCGTTCTTGATTCATTATAACAGTCACTTTTATAGTAGAATGTGCTCATTGCTTATCTAACATCTAAGCCCCACCCCATCAGTGGATAACACATAGATCTTCCTTTGGGTGGAGTAGAAATTGATTAAAGCTTGTGCTGTCCAAAAGAAATATAATGCAAGCCATTATATAAATGTTTAGGTATTCATATTTGACAATGCAAAAAGAAACAGATGAAATAAATTTTATGTTTTATTTAGCTTTCAGTAAATGTAAGCAATTATCAATTCAATATGTAACCAATATAAAAATATTAATGAAGAGGCCCCTGGGTGGCTCAGTGTAAGTGACTAATTCTTGACTTTAGCTTAGGTCGTGATCTTATGGGTTGAGAGGTGGAGCCCCATGTTGGCAGGAGTCTGCTTGAAGATTCTCTCCCTCTGCCCCTCCCCTCACTCTTTCTGTTTCTCTCTAAAATAAATAAATCTTTTTAAAAAGTATTAAGGAAATGTTTTACATCCTTTTGTTGGTACTAAATCCTCAAAATCTGGTATGTCCTTTACCTTACCATCACACCTCAATTGGATGCTAATTGTCATCTGAAATACTTGATCTACGTTTAAATTTCTAAAAGGTTGTAGTAAAAATGTAAATTTACATACTGATGTTGCTCCACATATACTTAAAATATACTGAATTTAATATGTTTTTAAATTAAAATAAAAATTAAGATGCAATAAAATGAAAAAACTTCAATGCTAGTCCTCCATCACACTTACAGAAGTGGATAGTGGCTTCAATATTGAATAGTAAAGATAAATTAAGCTAATTAAGGTAATCCCATCCCCTCTGCCCAAGTGGTTATTTTAAGGTGGAAATCTACATTGATGGGTTAGACAGTTTGTGGCATTTCCTAACTGTGGAATTATTTTATGGTTGTCTCTCAAATTTGAACTCAGAAAGTCTGCTCTGTAGTTGGTCATTGATACCATCCCTGGAGCAAGCTACTCAATTCTGCCTGACATTATAATGCAGAAGCAGCCACAGATGATTAGTATATGAATGAGATGGTTCTGTTATGATAAATTTTTATTTATGGACATTGTAAAAATTTAAATTTCATATAATTTTCACGTGCTACCAAATATTACTCTTCTTGTGATCCCCCCCCCAACTACTTAAAAATGTTAAAGCTATTTTTAGCTTCTGGGCCATACAAAAACGGGTGCTGATCTAGCTTTCTCCTGTGGATCTGATTTGTAGGTCCTTGCTCTATTGTCTTAGAGATGGAAAAGAAGGCAAATATTGTGCCATCTTGAGAGGATGAGAGGTGAAGATAAAGCTAATATTTAGAAATGGGCCAAGGCAGGAGACTTGCAGACAAGTGAACTTAGAGCCTTTATTGGACTGTGTCTGAAGACCACTTTCCTTTCTCTTCTTCTTAGCTACATTAGTCAATGAAGAGCCTTCCTTGCTTAAGTCAGTTTAATTTGGATTTTCTGTTACTTGAACTATAAATAGTCCCACCTTATACCAAACAATTTTGTGTTTTACTTTTGAGTAAAGTTCTAAAATAGATGTTTATTATACTTAATTTACCTAAAATTATTTGATGTATTTAGAATTTTAAAAGTGTTGCAGTACCACCGAACTTCTCAATGATATGGTAGCATGTGCATAATATGTATGGTATGGGGTGTGGCATATATATATGAGATGCATTTACTCTACTGATTTTATTTATTTATTTGACAGAGAGAGAGAGATAGATCACAAGTAGACAGAGAGGCAGGCAGAGAGAGAGGGGAAGGCAGGCTCCCCACTGAGCAGAGAGCCTGATGTGATCCTGGATTCAAGGACCCTGGGATTGTGACCTGAGTCAAAGGCAGAGGCTTTAACCCACTGAGCCACCCAGGTGCCCTAAAAGTCATTTTTAAAAATTCAGATAAGTATTTGAGACTCAAAGGAGTTAAATGGATTGCTGAGATGATATTGCTTTCAGTGGCTGATTGGGTTTTGAACCAACCACCATCTGCTTGTCCCCTGAAGCCCGGACTTTTTTTTAATGTACTGTGCTGTCACATAAATGAGTAACTTCTGAGATGGATCTAAGCTTTTTATTTTTAATTTACTAATTTATTACAGTAATACAAAAAATGAATAACTGGATTCGAATTTGAGATAGAGAAGAATAAATTCTACTTCAAACCAAACTGATGAATTTTAGAGTACAGAATTATGTGTTGAGCTATTGTTCAAAAGGTCAGAGGAAATTGAAAAATTGTCAAGATACATGTTAAAAATTTATTAGAACAATGATGACTTTCTCCCTTACCAATGCTTATCAAAATTAAAACAGTATATTAATTTTCAAAGTTTTATATCAAATTAAAAATAGGTTGAATGAGTCAAATGATCTAATCAACATTTGCATGAATTCCACTCTATAAATTCTTGATAAAAGTTATAAGTATCTTTCTGTCAATTAAGATTTATTTAGTAGGGCAATGTTGCTGCTTTTTTTTTCTGATTTAAGATAAAATGACTTCTATTCTCACAATATATTTCATATACTATTAAATATTTTTATGTTTTTATTTGAATACTAGCCATGCAATAAATATTCTAAGTCATACAAACTGTATTTTCAATGCTAATATATCTTTATTTTCTCATTTGAAATAAAATTTTTATGGTTATCTAATAAAATCTTGAATACACTGAATATTTGAGTTTTCATAAAGAGCAGCCCTAGAAATAAAATCATATCTATTTTCTTGGTAGGAGCACTTACTGTCTAGTTCAGTTCTTATATATATTATATCTCCATATATACTTATTGAGTCTTTAACCATAACCCTAGGAAAAGCAACTGTGAATCTGTTTGGTTGCTTAACTTAAGGAACATTTTACATTATGTTGAAATGATTTATCAGTTAAGGTGAATGTCCACTGTGACTAGTAAAGTCTGTTCAATAATACAAACAGTTCATGTATGCAGACAACTTTAAAAAATCTTATTTATTTATCTCATACTTTATAGCCAATTTAACATAATGAATTTCTTAATTGTCAACTAGATTTAAATTGTCACAGTTCAAGTTATATCCCAATACTGCTTTCCATACCATACCAGTCCTTAATGCATAGTAGATGACCATGGTCCAGAATTCTAGATAAGAACCCAAGCCAGTCAGATGCCACTTTATGCTTTTCAGCAACATGAATGTATGCTCTAAATGGCCTTCTACTTTCAACTTTTAATTCTTTGCCAAAATGAAAGGAGCAAAATAGTCCCATGTATACTGAAACCATTAAACCATCGAAATAAAACTTGTATCTTGAGGGAAGTCACCTTCATTCACTGTTCATTTGCTCCATGTTTCAATGAATGATCTAAATAATACTGTAAAATTAAATTTTTATTTAGTGCTGATGAAATATTTATTTATTAAAAATGTAGTCATCTGCAATCAAATTTTTACTTCAGTCTCTATATTTGGAATCTGCTGATAGTTACTGGAAGCTGTTTGGGGATTGGAACACTCAGCACTATTGTATTGTGATCAATAATTAAATTTAGTGCTGACATGCATCTAGTTTATGCAGCAGTCTCTGACAATCCCATCTTGCAAAATTAATCTTTTCCAATTTATTTAATAGAGGACATGAACAATAAAATAATTCAGATGAGTACCAATGTAGGATTATTTCTGGTCAATATTACTTTATTATAAATTGGGTCCACATACTCATTAGTAAATTAACTGTCAAATCTGAAAACAGCCTTTTTTTGTTTAAAGGTAATTATTGGTACTGAAGACAAGAAGGCACTTAACCTTGCTGTACAGTTGTCCTTACCACAGTGTTTTTTATTCCAGGCTATAACTAACCCATCAAAGCTGCAGAGAGAAAATAATTAGTGATATTAAATGGATAGAATTTTAACTATTACAAAGCCATCACTGTTTAGATACAGAGAGTAGAACTAGACAATGATATTGGCTTTTATAATTATTTGAAGTCCCGGTGTATTCTGGAGATACTTTAGCTTTTGCCACCTGAAAACTCCAGAAAGAAAAAAACAACAACACATTCTTAAAGAAAAAATTTCATTTAAGAAACATAGGTTAGAAGTGGCTGATTTTTTTCATAAACATAAAAATTACTTCTAGTTTTCTGTGAGATTTGACAGTTTGTAAGTTCTTTGGAGACTATGTCGTTAGGAAAATAAAATCTCTCTCATGTGATATTTTCCCAGTTTCTTGATTTTTCACTAGATTAATTAACCAGTTCAAGCACTGCTTGAATTCTCTAATTATTTTAAGGGTATCTTACACATTTGAAAAAGCTACTCATTTTTCTTCCTTTCTTTATTATTTGCACACAAATTTAGAAGACAGTTGCCATCCTAGTGTGTCAATGCAGGCAAGTACAATGAACATAACTAGATTTTAAAATATTACTCTTGTGTAATATTTTGTACTTAAATATGAAGAGCATATGGCATCTACAGTATAACTGGGAATGGATACTTGCTTTTATTATACATGCTCCTATAAGAGGCATGTATGAGGTATTATTTTTCAACGTTTGGACCAAATACAAATTTGATGGAGAAGTGCTGAGTCTTACCGTATTGACTGCTGCGACACCTATCAAAGAATTGAAACAGAGTGAAGAGAAAGTGGCATATATTCATTCTATTGATGTGGCCTGTTATCAATAATTTGCACCTCAAGAAGTCCCCAAACACATTTGTTAACTGTTTCATCTATTTATTAAATGGTTCAGAATTCTCAAAGAATGCCAATGAGCTGTTTGTGTCTTGGAAATATACTACACCTATGTCTTCATCACCAAGCTTGCATTCACACTGGAGAGCCCATGAACTAAATGGTCAATAATAAAAAGTTAGTTTGTTAAATAAGACACTGTTGACTGGAATAAAAATGGTTCAAGTTTATTCAGCTTATCCATTCATTCTCAGAAATAAGATGAAAAGAAGATACCCCAAGAGTGCCTTGTAGTTACCAAAATTATTTTCATGACTGAATAATGCTTTAAAATATTTTCATTATCATACTACTAAGTGTAAAGTGGCTGCATATTTGAGGTCCTTAAGAATTACCCTTACATTATCATGATGGCCTGTGCAGAACACTGCCGAGTTTTCAGGGACTCGGAAACGTTTTGTTTAATAAACTCTTGCATAATTCATAAAGTACATTTTAGTTTCCTTCTTTATCCAAGGTCAGGTTTCCCTTGTCACTCTTATGGTGTGGCGGGTGCAAAACTAAAGGTAGAACTAGCTGCTCGCCACACTTTCAAGAAGTCTGCACACTGTGATTCTTTGGGTTAGCACATGCTCTTTCCTTCTCTCTGGTTCTATGTGTTGACTATGTGCTAGCTTACACCACACCTCCTGCTTCTGAGTCATTCTCAGCTCATTCTTTTGTGAAAATGAGGAAAAAAAGTCATCTGCTAACCAGGCTTAAAATTAATTTCACTATGTATTTGTGATGCTTGCTCAATCACCGTCGGCATCATCAACATCGTAATACTTATTAAATTGTTTCTTGCTCCTGACAATCTTATACCGTTCTCAAAATCAGTGAAACAGCCTCTGTTCTCTATGAATTTGCCACTTAAAAGATCAATGTGCATAAATAAAGACTTATTCCATTGCAATTTGCTGAGAATTAGTGTAAAAGGAAAACCTATCACCTAGGCTTTG
Source organism: Neogale vison (assembly GCF_020171115.1). Taxonomy (NCBI): domain Eukaryota; kingdom Metazoa; phylum Chordata; class Mammalia; order Carnivora; family Mustelidae; genus Neogale; species Neogale vison. The sequence continues at coordinate 61,311,861 of NC_058093.1, read as the reverse complement.
TGAAAAATGAAAAGGAGAGGCATATCTGTGAAAAATGAAAGAGGAGGCATTAATGGCCTTGTCTCCCATTCAGTCAGGGAAGATTTCGCTGGATTTGGTCACGGACGATCATGTGTAGAGGCTCTATCATGTGTAGGCTCTATCCAGCCGGGAGCTGCAGGGCCCTGTGGGAGTCTTGGAGAGGGGACGGGTGTTTGCCTGGTAAGGACTATTGACCCCTTTTCTTTATTGGCTAGGTTTTCACTTGCACCATTTGGAGATGTTGAGAATCAGCTTTGTGTGAGCAAATCAGGAAGGTCAAGCATTTTTACAGGCAGGTTTGTTCAGAACATAAAACCAACATTACATTCCATCATTGGGTATAATAAAGTTTTGTAAAGTTCAGTTGTTAATTACAAAACCATGCAACTAGAGTTTGGATGGTCAGGAGAAGTATCAAATGACAGTCCTTGTAGAGAAACCATTTCATGCAGCCTAAAAGGAAAAATCTGTACAAGAAGGGGGTTTCCTGTTCTCATGCTCACATTTCCCAGTGATCCTCAATGCTCCTTTCCTCCTTGGCCCTGTCCCAGCTGCACTAGGTACCTCACTCTCCTGGTTACACCAGGCACGCTCCCATCTCAGGACCCTGCACAGACAGAGTGGTTTACTTCTTCACAATCCACAAGTCTTCCTTTGACCAATAGTGCCCTGTTCTATTTTTTTCTCAAAAGCACCTTTCATATAAAATAGAAACTATATGTAATATAGTTTATAGACAATATAGACAATAGTTTCTATACAGTATAAGAGATGTAATTACATATTTGTATTAAATGCAATCCCCATGAAAGTTGAAATTTTGGCAGTGGTGGGCCAATGCATATTTAACAATCTTGGGGGCAGCACGGGGGAGAGTCCTGATTTGTAACATAAGCCGGAATCTGTGGTATAAAATTCTCAACATTCCCATTTCAATCTACCAAGTTTTAGTGAGCAGCTTGCAAAATGGCTCAAAATGCAAAAATAAGCTCTCACAAATTGGTGCAAGCTGCCTTTAGCATGCTACTGGATTTTTGGCTCTTTTGCTCTCTGGTATATCGCTAGTACACAGAACAGTGCCTACATCTTTGTAGATGTTTGATATTACTGAATGATTGAGTGGAACCTAGGAATTGATCTAAAAGCAACCAGCAGAAAGCATAAAGTTGGTCATGAGAGCTCTCTGTTTAAAATCCTTTAGAATGTAACAATACAATAGGAGCAGGTTACCTAGACCCCAGAAGATTTGGGGGCTACCTACTTCTGCAGCTGTCATCACCAGTCCCTCTGTGACATTTTATGATATTACTAAAGAGAAAACAATGATCATTCCCTGTCCATCCCGCATGGCATCATTCCTCAGCAACTCTGCACATGTTTCTCCCAAAACCTGAAATAGCTGCCCCATATCAATTGCCTCATAAACAACCGAAATTCTTACAAACATACACGGGCATCACGTTCTCTGTAAAGCCTTTCAGAACGCTCCCTACTCTTTCCAATGTGCGGAGACGGAGTCAAACAGTTCCTCATTGCTATTCTATCTATCCTTTATACATACGTCTTCCCATCTTTTTCCTTTTTGTATTAGATTTAGTCTTAATGTTCATCTTCGCACCTTAAAGGTGTTCAAATTATAAAAGTAATACATTCTCTCTTTCAAAAAGTGCAAAAAAAAAAAGAGAGGCATATATAAATTTAAAAAGCAGAAGTTTCCCTTAAATCCTGTATACATTCATAATCAGGGTTAATGACTGCAAAACTATTTGGTATCTGGATTATATCTCCAATATTCAAGAAATTATATTCCACTGTAATTCCATAAATATGCATATATTTCTATCTCTAGACTGTGAGCATCTTGAGAACAGGTTGCATCTTTCCCATTTCCTGAGACCCTAGCACGGCACTTGGCACACTGGAAATCAAAATAAATGCCTGGTAATGAGACCAGAACAGCCATGCTTGTTAAGACCGCTGCTGTAGAAAAGAGTCTGACTGTTGATGTGTAGAGGTTATTCTGGAATGATTGTAGAATGACCTTCAGTAGCCAGTCTTCATTTTTTTTCCAGACCATAAAAGGTACAGCTATAATAATACTGACTTTTAACTGTCTTCTAGGCTCTCATTAGTGGATAACTTGTCCGAGAACAGTTTTTAAGTGTTGCTGATAAAGTGGGTTCAGAACCCGGATGTGAAGTCTATAATGCAATGAACGTATGTGATTCTTGTACTTGCTAAAATGTTTATGGAGGGTTGCTGGATAAAGGTACCTCATTATACAGAAACTGTGTATCACAATTACTGGCTGCATAATGCATAAATGAAATCAGTGATTAGATAGGCATAATGTTAAGATTTAATTTACAGAATTTAATGTCTGTGAGGAGAGAGAAGCTAGACTCGAAACTACAATAGCCGGATTTGAATCATAGTTATAATCCTTAATAGTCGTATGAGCTTGGGCCAGTCCTTTATCTCCTGAAGCTACAAATTCTTAGCTTTGGAAAAGCAAAAACATCTACCTCAAAGTGTGAAGACAAATAGTATTCCATTAGTTTCGTATTTTCCCCTCATAATTACATGGTACTGTCCATATATCAGACACTATCCTAAGCATATTAGAAACATTAACTCACTGAATCTTCTGGATAATCTTCTGAGATCTGTATAGTTACCATCGAGTTACTTTACAGATGAGGAAACTGGAACATATTAATAATTTGCCCAGAGCCACACAGCATAACCTGCAAGCCAACTTTTGCACTGAGGCTGTCTGGGTTCTGAACTAACCTGTGATCATATTTTTGAAAGTATTTTATAAAATCTAAAGACCTTTGTAAATGAAAAGTGTGATTATTTCAAATTAATTTTTCAGTAACAGTGTTTACTTCGTTTAAGTTGCTTTTTTCCCCCCCTTTGCTAATAAGCTGTAGGGCCAAATGTGAAAATAACCCTAGCTACATGTGATTTAATATTTTGTGACAATATTGTTGTTATTACAAATAATAAAATGTTATGTGAAAAGCAGAATTTATCTTTGCCCAGAAGTAAAGGGCAGAGGGTAAGTAGGGGTCAGTGTGGAGAAAAATCTAAGCTGATTCATAAACCTTTAATAACATTATGCTCTCAAGCTCTTGGACCAAGTTTGGGATTGGGAATTATTTGACAGTTACTAGAGCTGCTCGTTTCCAAATTCCATTTGTATATAAACTGAAATAAAACAGGCATGCTGCAAATTTGGCTTGCATCACACTTACTGCCTCTGTTTCCCTGAGCACCTTGTATTTGAGAATTTAAAGGTTTGGAGAATTAATAAATAAATTTTGCTGATATTTAAGACCTAGAGATAATCTCACATAGTGATTTAACATGATCTGTTGGGAGGATTTTATCCAGTAGATTGCAACCAGGTAAGTAATAGGTATACATTTCAGGAAGTTCTTATTTTTTTTAAAGATTTATTTATTTACTTAGAGAGACAATCACAGAGAGCGAGAAAGCATGAACACAAGGGGCAGAAGGAGGAGGAGGGAGAATCCCAAGCAAATTTTGCATAGAATGTGGAGCCCTACATGGGGCTCAATCTCACAGCACTGAGATCATGCCCTGAACTGAAATGGAGAGTCAGACATTTAACCGACTGTGCCACCCAGGTGCCCCAGAAAGTTCTTATAAAAATATACAAGTGAATAGTAAGATGACAAAAAAGTAGTTCAACATAAACAAATGCAAGATAAAATTTTGAGAATAAAATAATCCAAACTAGATTTATAGAATCTTGGGCCCATAATGATAGTCCAGAGTTATTAAATTCTGTTAAAAATCAAATTCAGTACATTGCTGTGATTAAAAAGTCCAACAGAATGTTAACTATAATATAAAAAGGCATTAGAAACAACAACAAAAAAATCTAATCATACAAGATCCTGGGACTTATCACCTAAGGTACTGCTTGAAATTGTAGTCACTACACCTCAAGAAAGACTCAATAGAGTCCTGAAAAGCACAGGGAAGAATAGCGGAAAATATCAATGGAAGTGAACTACTGAGGCTATGAGTAGGCCATCTAAAGCAGATTAGTGCACAGTAATCATTGCAAAAAGACTCAAAAGTGATTGAAAACTACAAACCCATTTAAGGAAGAGGGAGAGCAAGGAGTGTACTTCTTGAAACTTAATAAAAATAAATTTAGGAAAAGTAAAAGGAGGGATAAGCACATAGGTTGAGAAGAAATTTAAGGAACTTATTGCCCTGATGGCCAAAATTCAAATAAATTCAAAACAGATTTAGATTCAATTTAGATTTAGATTTATTCACTTATCTATTTATTTATTTGGGAGAGAGAGCATGAGCTGGTGGGAGAGAGAATCTGAAGCAGACTCTGTGCTGAGTGCAGAGCCTGATGCAGGGCTCAATCTCACGACCTTAAGATCATGACCTGAGTCAAAACCACAACTTGGAAGTTTATCCAATTGAGCTACACAGGTGCCCACATATAGATTAATCCTTAAATAAGAAGCTTAAATTGGAGGAGTATAAGAAATGAAAGTATGGGAAAGAGACATTTTTTTTTTAATTTTGAAGAAAATGGGTATAACATCCTTTTACGTGATGTCTCAGTTCCTATGCAAGAAAAATAACCATGGGTCTATTTAATTAGGATAGGCTGGAGTTCTTTCATTATACCAAGTTGTTAATATATTTTTATTCTTCTCTTTTGGCGCAAATGGTCTTTATTGATTAGACCCCAGGGCTATTCTGTATTACAGTTGGTTTGAACTAGATTTTTATGTCTCATATAGATTTATGACATAAAATTAAAACAGAACACAAGCACAGACACACAAATCTTGACAGGTGATACTATGAGGTACTAGAAATGTTCCTCAGTTTTGAGGTGAGGCAAATTTTATGGTCAGGAGTTAAAATAGAAGGCATTCGAATAAGAAAAATAATTTATTAGGGAGAGAAAGTGCACTGGCTTTGGAGTCATAAAGACTTACATTTTAATTTGTCATGTGCTTCTTACATATTTGAGCTTGGGCAAGTTAATTAACATTCTAGAGCCTCTATTTTCTGATCCATGAAATAAGGTGATTACTAGGATTAAATGAGAGAATCTATATAAAACACCTACCCAGTGTCTGCTGTAGAGTAAACACTTAATAAATATTGGTTAATAATCATATTAGTGACACTAAGCATGAAAATAACATCAAACAGACTTTTGAGAAGAGGGTGGAAAAGAGTACTCATGAGTGCTCTGATTACATGCGTGCATTCAAAGAAGGGGCCTTAGGCATGGTCTACGTTTCAGCATATTACTTTGTAGTTAAGGAAAATGGAGTCCATAAAAATTGAGAACTGTTCTCCCCCTTTCGTTAGGCATTGCAATCCACTCAGTGTCAGTGGTGAAACTGGACATCCGGAGACGAAGGTTTTCTAAGTAGTTCTCTGAACACAACCGGCAGGTGCATTTCGTGCATAGAAATATAATTTTAGAAAGAAAGGGGATTTGGCGTGCTTGTGCTACTATTAATTGTCATTTTTTAAAGATTTATTTATTTATTTATTTATTTAACAGAGAGAGAAAAAGAGAGAGAGTGAGCGAGCACAAACAGGGGCAGCAGCAGGCAGAGGGAGAGGGAGAAGCAGGCTCCCCACTGAGTAGAGAGCCCCACGTGGGGTTGGATGGGGTTTGAGCCCAGGATGCTGGGATCATGACCTGAGCCAAAGTCAGACTCTTTTTTTTTTAAGATTTTATTTATTTATTTGACAGAGAGAGATCACAAGTAGGCAGAGAGGCAGGCAGAGAGAGAAAGGGAGAAGCAGGCTTCCTGCCAAGCAGAGAGCCCGATGTGGGGCTAGATCCCAGGACCCTGAGCCGAAGGCAGAGGCTTAACCCACTGAGCCACCCAGGTGCCCCCAAAGTCGGACTCTTAAACAACTGGGCTACCCAAGAAATATTTCTTGATCATATTTCATGTTCCAATTGCTTTTTGCACATGATTTTGTTTTTTTAGCATAGGCATAGTTGTCATTTTCCCCATTGTGCAGATGAGGTAACTAAAGTTTAGTTCAGATTCAGTGGTTTGCTCAAGTCTTACATCTAGTGAGTAGTAGAACAAGATTTTGAATCTAAATCTGATGGACTCAATAGATCACGCTCTTAACCCATGTTCTACACTATTAGAAAGGAAAGAGATAATCTTGGAAAAATGTCATTTTATCAGGGTTATTCATACAGCCAACACTTAGAGGCAGGTCAAAATAGATGATGTAGACATTCTCTGCCAGACTGGGGGCTTGGTTTACTTTTTATTACAGTGCAGTGAAAATACCTGAGTAGGGCCCAGCACTTTATTGCCATCTGCCTCTTTCCCTTCTCTGTAAAGTGTGGGTAATTATACTTTAGCAAGATGTTTAGGAACTTAATTAATATTATTGGTAAGAGATCTTTAGATTAATGACCCAATTTTGTTCATAATAAACACATCTGGACCTGTTTTGCTGAGCTTACATGATTCTTAAAAGAAGAGATTTTATTCATAATAATCAATTTATTTTTAGTCATCATCATAATGAAATATTTGCTTTTGCACTGACTGTGTAAATATCTAGGCGAGGCACTGGTGGTTCTAACACATCATTCTTGTCTTCAACGAGCTTATATTTAGGGAGCTAAGACTTTCCAGTGTGTAAATAATAATTTTAAATAACAATTGACAACATTCAGATAATGGCAGTCATAAATGACATGTGAGTTATTAAATGGAACAAACACAATGTCTGTGTTGGCTGAGGGAAGGAGTATTCTAATTAATGGCTTATCAAAAATATTGATATTTTTGCTGAATGAGAGTACAACACAATACTTAATTTTTTATTTTATTAAATATGTTATTTTCAAAAGCAACAGTACATTTTATATTTTACTCAATTCCATACATTTAAAATCTTTTATTTGTAATTGAACTATAGTTGACATACAATATTAGATTAGTTTCAGGTGTATAACAGAGTGATTTGACAATTTCTTACATTATAAAATGCTCACCATAAGTGTAGCAACCATCTGTCACCATACAAAGTTATTAAAAGATTTTTTACTGTATAACCTATGCTCTAATTTTCATCCCTATAACCTACTTATTTTGTATTTAGAAGTTTGTACCTCTGAATGCCATATACTTATTATTAAAAGAAAATATAATTTTAATTAGTATGTTCTATTTTATTGAAACTATAGGATATGTTTAAATAAAAGCCACCAACCTGGAATGTCACTTCAAGGCAAGGTCATTCACTGTAAAATGGGTGATACATCAATCAATAAGATTTTTGTGTTTTGCAGTACGGTAGTGGGAAGAGACTGAAAACAGCAGGAAATTATGTGTAATACTGTGTGATATTCATAAACAATAGTTGTGATCTTGTTTCAGGTTAGAAACTTGAAAAAAAGAGAGAGATTATCAACAAGAGGAAGGAGTCTGGTAATCAGTGCAAAATTTTAGCAGGATCTGAGAATGTATAGTCCCAAATATTTGTTTTCCAAAAACTTAAATTCTCTGCAAGGATGATTTTACTATAAACAACTTATTAAGGTTTTGCACTTTACTCTAATTTGGGATCCTATTTATAATAGAAAAATCTTAAAAATAATTTGTTCAATTAACCCAATTCTGATATATGTGGGCAAAATAGCAACCTAGATTATACATTTAATTCTGCATTCTTGAAGGTGGCAGTTAGGCCTTATACTTAGACCTTCATTTATTACCATTGTCTTCTAACTAATTCAAAGAAGTAACATAATTTGAAGATCACGATCTCTTGTGCATTGCTGCCAAATTACATCTCTTAGTTGGCAACCATTGTACTTATCGTTTCCAACATGAAAATGTGCTATTAATTAGATCATTGAATCAACTCCCCTGTTGAGAAAGAAAATGATCCCCAGGGAATACAAAGAAGACTAACCTGTCAGTGGAGCACATTTAATATGGGAATCCATTTGGAAGGAAATCATAGACCAACCCCACCCTGGTCACACTTTTCTGGAATCCCTTAGAAATGGAAAGGTTGCCATTGTTTAAGAAAGATCTAGATATACTCATGCTTGAAGGGACCACAAGAGACGGCTGCATTTTTACAATTTGCGTATTTCCATTTTGGTATAATGTGCATTTAGAACACCATCATTCTTGTTTGCCTGTCTCCCCAGCTGGGAATGTGTGTTCTAAGAACCTTACACTAGTTAGAATGGCCAAAATTAACAAGACAGGAAACAACATGTGTTGGAGGCGATGTGGAGAAAGGGGAACTCTCTTACACTGTTGGTGGGAATGCAAGTTGGTGCAGCCACTTTGGAGAGCAGTGTGGAGATTCCTCAAGAAATTAAAAATAGAGCGTCCCTCTGACCCTGCAATTGCACTCCTGGGTATTTACCCCAAAGATACAGATGTCGTGAAAACAAGGGCCATCTGTATCCCAATGTTTATAGCAGCAATGGCCATGGTCGCCAAACTGTGGAAAGAACCAAGATGCCCTTCAATGGACGAATGGATAAGGAAGATGTAGTCCATATACATTATGGAGTATTATGCCTCCATCAGAAAGGATGAATACCCAACATTTGTAGCAACATGGACAGGACTGGAAGAGATTATGCTGAGTGAAATAAGTCAAGCAGAGAGAATCAATTATCATGTGGTTTCACTTATTTGTGGAGCATAACAAATAGCATGGAGGACAAGGGGAGTTAGAAAGGAGAAGGGAGTTGAGGGAAATTGGAAGGGGAGGAGAACCATGAGAGACTATGGACTCTGAAGAACAATCTAAGGGGTTTGAAGCGGCAGGGGGTGGGAGGTTGGGGGAAACAGGTGGTGGGTATTAGAGAGGGCACGGATTGCATGGAGCACTGGGTGTGGTACAAAAACAATGAATACTGTTACGCTGAAAATAAATTAAAAAAAGAAGAAGAAGAAGAAGGCAGGGGCCAAATCATATTAATCCCTGTATCTCAGCCCTTGGCACAATTTCTAGCATATTGCAGGGATTTAATAATTGTTCCTAATTAATGCCTTATTTCCTTATAATTTTTCAGTCCTGTGTTTCTATCTAAGTAAACCATTGCTTAGAAATGGTTTGTTCAGGGCGCCTGGGTGGCTCAGTGGATTAAGCCGCTGCCTTCGGCTCAGGTCATGATCTCAGGGTCCTGGGATCGAGTCCCGCATCAGGCTCTCTGCTCAGCAGGGAGCCTGCTTCCTCCTCTCTCTCTCTGCCTGCCTCTCTGCCTACTTGTGATCTCTCTCTGACAAATAAATAAATAAAATCTTTAAAAAAAAAAAAAAAGAAATGGTTTGTTCATGTGAGAGAATGCCTATTGCCCATGAGTACATTCTCCCTCTTCTGATTCTCAGCCTATGCAATTTTTTCATATCTATATAGAATACAGATATTTTTAAAAGATTTTATTTATTTACTTGACGAACAGAGATCACAAGTAGGCAGAGAGGCAGGCAGAGAGGAAGAAGGAGGCTTCCTGCTGAGCAGAGAGCCCAATGCGGGGCTCCATCCCAGGACCCTGGGATCATGACCTGAGCCGAAGGCAGAGGCCTTAACCCACTGAACCACCCAGGTGCCCCTAGAATATATTTTTAATTTATATTTATAATATATGATTTACAATACATACAGTGAATGATTACATGCTTTAAGAACAACCTTTAATCCAAGATTTCCTCAAGAGCTACACCCTCTTTAATGTCATCTATAGTACCAAAGTCAAGATATGATTAGATCATCTGAAGGCAACTTTTCCTCAGCCATGGATTTGCCAAATATGCCTCTCATAATTTTACTCATAGAACATGCTTGTTGTTACAGAAAAGAAAATGGGAATTCTCTGTGCCTTATAAGGAGGGTTAAAACATAGTCATTAAAATTTAAAAATAAGAGCAATGGCTAAATTCCAAGCCAATAAAAAAGTTACATGCTCTGCATGATTTTTAATGGCTATATAGTAACAAGTAGGCTATTCCATTATGGTAATTTTAATATATTTGGTGTCCAATCTCCTTTGCTTCTCTTATTATCAGAGACTAACATTGTCAATTTAGCATAGTATTTTTCCATTTCAAAATTTCAAATATATGTATCTCTTCAAACTTTCAAATGAATACTGAGTATTATTTTAATTATCAGTAGAGATCTATTAACTTTATTTTCTCATGTCATAGAATCCTTGATTTAGAAGACTTGACAATATCAACTAGTTGGAGACCACAGCTTTCAGATAAATCATGATTATGTCCATTTTAGAGATAGGGCACTAAAGCTCAAAAAGATAACAGAGCTGGGAAAAGAAGAGAAATTAGATCTCATGGGGAAATTCCCCCACTCTTTTTCTCCACCTGAAAGTCTCTTCATTACCTATCTTACCTCCCTCTGTAACCTCAAATACTCTTTTTTTAAATTTGTTCAAATACCTGTGATATTTTGTGTGAGGCTGTTTCTAACTAATGCCACTTCTCTGCCTTAGGTCTTCAATTGTCTTTTTAATCAAACCAGAAGACAGAATGGAGTTTATGTTTCACAATTTATCTTCCATTGTTAAAGATTCAGAAACACCTAGAACCAAGGTCCTAGACATTTTAAGTTCCTAATTTTATAATACCTTACATACTGGCAGTCAAAGGAAGATGACTAATACTGGTGGTAATTTCAACATTAACCATCATTCCACTTATAACTTATAACATTGAAGAGAACTTATAACTTATCACTTATAACATTGTTATATCACTTATAACATTGAAGAGAAAATATAAGGGATTGAAAACACTCATAAATTCTCTTGGAAGCTTCATATAATTTTTTTTACCTTGATTGAATCATGATGCCACCTTAGAATAGCATTCAAATATTTGTCTCTTTGATAAATACAAGTAATAAAATCTTTATTGTCTATACATACTATACATACAGGTGATGGTGATGTCTGTATTATGGCAAAAACAACATACCTAAGGTGGTTTCAAGTAAGCCTATAATGAATGGCCACTGAGGTCCATAGAAAGGATAGAGTCCATCCCAAAATTAAGGAAAAGTTAATGGGCTTGGGCATGAGTGTCTGTACATGTACAAGCACACACCCACCCACTGAAAACTGCTGTATTCCACATGTTCTCACTAAGCTGTTTGTCTGGAAAATTACTGAAAGGGTGATAAGTGATCGGCAGAATATCCATGTTCTTAGCTCCGACCTTTATGTTAACAGATCCAGGTATGTTTAAGCTCAGAGTAACTAACTAGAATTAAACAAAATCAAAGAGAGAGAAGTATCATCCAGGATGTCTAAATAAAGAAAAGAAGTTTGACCATGATCAGAAGACTGAATCCTCTTAACCTATCAGCAAGTCTATACAGAATATCATATTATGAGAAGTATGAAGTCAGAGCAGGAGGATTTGGTTGGATATTTCCCTTTGTGTGATCATGACATGCCAAAGGCAATCACAACTTAGATAATGCTAAAAATATGCTGACATATTCTTGATATTTTTCAAGGATCCTTGTTAGTTATCCCCTTATGTTAAAGATAATGCTTTCTTCCACATAGCAGACATTTTCTATGCCCTGTTTATATCCTAGGATCTTAACTCTTTAGGAATCCTTCCTGATTTCTAATTACAAGTATGTTGGAAGCTTGCTGTGATGCTCTACCCCAGCCTTGGCAGGCTGGAAGTCCCAGGAAATCCTCAAACAATGATTGATACAATTGGTGTATAAATGCTGTAGCCCTTCTGTTTCACATTTTTGATAACTCTAAGAGGTAGGGGTGTGTGTGTGTGTGTGTGTGTGTGTGCATGCACACGTGTGTGTGGTGTTTTCCTTGGTTACTATGGCTTTCTCTCAGGTTTAGATTTTAGTTGCTCACTGTTTTAGCTGGTTTTCATGGTGGTCCATTTATTGGCTGTCTTCCTGTCTGGTATCACTCCTCTACTTTCTGTCATCAGTCCCTACATTTTCCAAATAAAATACTTGCACTCATATTTGCTCAGAATCTACTGCCAAGTAATCTGAAACACTTTGGAAAGGTAAGACATATATTAAAACATATATTGATTTGGAAACCCAATTGGTCATATTTTACCAGGAGTATACCCTGGTCACCTCAACCTGCCATTTGAAAATATAATACTTAGAGTAGATTTACTTCTATAAATGAGTGATCTATCTTGTGACTTACTGATTTTTCCTAAATAAAAACACAGGTAATGACACTCATTCTAATTCTGACAAAGTTTCACTGTGAAACCCTATGTTTACTGCATCTTTCAAACTACCTTCTTTTTTTCAAGTATTTATACTCAGGGTCTCAGGTGTGAGCTCACTTAATTTTCCCTTTTCCAGGAAGCATAGGTCCTATGCCCCTTTGCTAAGCTTCCATACCTTTGTGAATAGCTTTCTATAGTCCTCTTCAGTTGGGCCTCCCTTAATATCTTCCTTTCAAATTTTTTCTACCTCATGCTCAGCTAACTGATCTCTTCTTTCAGTTTCTCCATGTAAACCCAGAAATTTTTGTTGCCTGTCCATAAATTCCCAAAACTCATTTAGTCTAACCCCTTTGATCAGGGAAGAAATGCCAGGAATTTTATGAGATAATTTAGCTATTACGCAAAGATGACACACACCAGGAAGACCTGGAAGTGGATGACGTAGCATTTAAGGTTCATTTTAAGACTTAATTAGGGGACAAGGCTAATCACTGAATTGGTAAAGATAAAGCTTTTGGAGAAATTCCATTAGAAACAGTCTGGTGTTCTATGCAGCCATCAAAAGAAACGAAATCTTGCCATTTGCGACAACATGGATGGAACTAGAGCATAACATGCTTAGCGAAATAAGTCAAGCAGAGAAAGACAACTATCATATGATCTCACTGATATGAGGGAGTGGTGATGCAACATGGGGGCTTAAGTGGGTAGGAGAAGAATCCATGAAACAAGATGCGATAGGGAGGGAGACAAACCATAAGTAACTCTTAATCTCACAAAACAAACTGTGGGTTGCTGGGGGGAGGGGGGTTGGGAGAAGGGGGGTAGGGTTATGGACATTGGGGAGGGTATGTGCTTTTGGGTAAATTGGAAGGGGAGGTGAACCATGAGAGACTATGGACTCTGAAAAACAATCTGAGGGGTTTGAAGTGGGAGGGGGGTGAGAGGTTGGGGTACCAGGTGGTGGGTATTATAGAGGGCACGGCTTGCATGGAGCACTGGGTGTGGTGAAAAAATAATGAATACTGTTTTTCTGAAAATAAATAAATTGGAAAAAAAAAAAAAAGAAACAGTCTGGTGTTCAAGCCAGTGAGGAATGAAACAGTGAGGAATGAAGCATGGAGAGAACAGACAGAACTCTGAACCTGGTTGGCCTTGAGGGCCGTGGCACATGCCCTCTCCTTACTTTACCCCAGGTTAGGGAAAGCTGGAAAGAACTGTGGCCATTATGATGGAGGAAAAGATGGATGGCCTTCAAGGTGAGAGAGCAGGAATTGTGGAAATATTTAATTGGTTCTCTCAGCTTCTATAAGTTTTCCTTGAGCGGCATTAACACAATTTTGGCTTCTATTGGCTGGCATATTGATAGGTAAGACCAAAATGGAAAAAAAAATGCTGCTTTTTAAGAGTTTATTTTAATAACTAATTAATGTGATATAAATATAATAATAAATAAAAATTTTGTTATTAATGTAGAACTTCTCAATCAGGATAAACCTGGTAATGGCGAGACATTGACCCCATAATGCCTAATAGAATGTAGCCTATAATAATAGGCTTTGTGTTAAATGTAAATACTTATGTGGATTTATCTAAAGAATGCATTTAATATTGTGAAATAGTAAATAACCCAGAGTCAATTACTTCTAGACATGGGACATTGCTCCCCTAACCCCACCTCCACCTGCCTATCTGTCCATCCCTATGAGTACATGTATGTGCACACACATCCATCCTGGCATATATTATGTTAACTGAATGTCATAATGAACTATGTCTTCTACTTTTATTATACTTTAAATACCACAGATGCATAAAAATAGTTGTGGAAGAAGATAAGTACACAACTTAAATAATCTGATATATTTCTGGGATTCCTTAAAACCAGAATCGATAGATACAGTATAAAATGACATATTAAACATATTTATTTGCCCTTAAACACCAGTTACTCTAAATTCCTTTCTTGTATAAAGTTAGTTTACTGGAAAACTCAATTCATATATTAACTAAAGTTATACATTAATTTGGTCTATAAAATCACTTTCACTTAGCTTTAGTTTAATGTTTTCTTTGACTTATCTGAGGTTCTTAATAAGAAAGAGCCAGATAAAAATTGTTTCTAAAATTGTTATAAATCATTGTCAATGCCATCTTAAAAGGCTTTATACAAGAAACTTCTCTTATAATTTACTGCCCCAAAATATGACTTTTGTAAAAATGTAACATTCTTCTCTGTTACATGTAATCAATGTATTTCTCTTTTTGCCATTCCTTTATGGGAGCTCAAAATTTTAAATTCATAAAAATTACAATGTTAATATTAGTCTTCTTTAAAAAAGCAGGTAACAGTAAAAATGTTGTTTATAAGAAATGGTTTTGCAGTATTTTTCACAATGTTAACAAAGCAAACCTAATGTTATATTAGAAGTTAATAAATCTTTCTTTATTGTACTGATAAGCTCCTGCCTCTCTGACAAAGCTGTTACCAAGTCTCTTGTTTGAGTTTGCTGCACAACAAAACAATAGCATTAACCTAGGTGTTGTGTTTAAAAACTTTCATTCATCTTAGTGGGAAATTAATTTTAAGCTTACTTGTAACCGTTTAGAGATTTGCACTCCTAGGTCACTTGTCCAATATGCCAATATTCTGTTTGAAGAACTGAAGCTTACTTATAAGCCTTCTTGGATTTTAATCTTCATTATTTAATGATTCCCTAGCCTTAGAAGCAGTGCTTTCTGATTGGCTGCTTCAAAAAGACTAAAAGACAACAAAATGTGGAAGAACAAAGATAATCGTCAACAATTTCCCAGTTGATTACTTATAACATAAGACCCTTTTTCCAGCAATTACATTACTTTTGAAACAAATGATAATATTCTACTATATTCCTGACAAAAACCTTTATTAAAATACATAGTATCTTCATTAACACTACACACACACACACACACTTTCAATGCTTGTGCATGAGAAAAAGATTAGAAGTTTTTTCAACTGAGAAACATTATATTACTGTTACTGTCCAAAGCAGTTAGTCAAGAGAATGAAATTCTAAGTGCAAATATGGAAAAGGACTGACATTATTATTTTAAATTGATACATAAAAACATTAAAATAGCTAAATAAAAACCATAATTAAATCTTCAGTGCATTGTCCAGACATCTTTTTTTTTTTTAAAAAAATTGATTGATTGATCAATTGATTGATTTGTCAGAGAGAGACAGCACAAGCAGGGGGAGGGGCAGGCTGAGAGAGAAGCAGCCTTCTCTCTGAGCAAGGAGCCCGATGCAGAACTCGATCCCAGAACCCTGGGATAATGACCTGAGCCAAACGCAGACACTTAAGCAACTGAGCCACCAAGACGTCCCTGTCCAGACTTATTCTAAAAGTCAAAAAATTAAAAAATACCCCTTGCTTTTTAAGTTCCATCACAGTTGATTCCAGGCGGTGTTGAAGTACCTTTTGTTTAAGATAATACTCAGTTTACATCATTTATATCCACTCCCAAGAGGGAATGTGTTACATCTTTTCCTGTTTTTCATTTTTCTGGTGTTTGCTATAAGTTTCCAAATAATATGTTAATTGACTTCTTGATTGATCTACCATAGATATTACTGACTGCAACTTTCTATAATAGATGATGATTACCTATATCATCCCTACTTTCTTCTCCTACATTTTACCAATGGCAATACAACACTATTTTTGGTAACAGCTTTCTGCTACAATTTTAAATACCATATTTACATTTGTGTGTGTGTGTGTGTGTGTATTGAACAGAAGTAACATATTTTGATTTCTTTAAGAAGGAATTAGCTTCCAGTTTCCCTATCTTCTTGACCTCTTACATTTGCACTTCTGTCATCTGTTCATGAATTGCTACACTGCTAAGTCTGATGCTATTTAAATGCATTGTATAAACCACTTTATGTGGAATTATTTGCACATATGCACACATGTACATGTATATTGTGTAATTACCAGTGGGATGTTTCACCATGTTCAGCCGTGATTATTTCTGGTAGTGGTATTTCACATGATTTTTAAGTAGTGGATGATTTGAAGGAAACTGTTCAACAGTGTCCTTTTTACATCAAGCCTTATAATTCTATTTCTATAGGCCTGGTCTGAGTCATTTTTATATCATCTGTGCCTCTACTTAACATGTTCAGTCTTTCTTCTACCTTGTTGAATATATGGATTACAGTTTTAGTATTTAAGAAAAAATTTTTACCTACTAATTGTGTGTGTGTATGTATTCATATATATTCACACTGTGCTATGTAGGGGGCAGTTTTGGTTGCCTGATTTTTCTGTTTATTCTACAGCATTTTTTCCTTTTTTTCAAGCCTGATAATTTTTTAACGAATAAATGGCTATTAATGTGATTTTTATATCTCACACAAAAATGTATGTATTTATATATACTACATGTATTTTGTATACATAATTATATGTATAAAATATATAATATATAACACATTATATTTATATGTATTCAAAGATATTAACTATATATATATACATGTAGTATAATCTATATCACACAAGAAGCTAAAAATCACAGTATGTATCATCTATCTATCTATATTCTTTTTCAGTTTGCTGGGACTTTGTTCTAGAATGTAATTAAGTTATTTGGAAACAGTGTGATCCTTACAGATCTTCCTTTGATGTTTGTAGACAGGTCCTAGAGAGGTATGGTAGTAGTGACTATAACTACATCAAAGCACAAGATTCAGGGTGTTGATACAAGAAAGGGTGGCATCAGAAAGATTCAGTGAGCCAGGAGAGCCTAAAACTCAAGTGTCTCCACCATAGAGAAGAGTATCAATCATTTCAAGGCAAAAAGCATTCCAGTTGGCAGCATTGATATTTACAGTGGTGGTCAAGTGATCCTCTGTGTTTCCCACTATGTCCATGGACATATCACTGGCCTACTTCTCATCTTTGTCAGTCATGGCAAAGGCCACACTGAAGCAATTTTCATTTAACTTCATTTAACTTCATGAGCATCAAATGAGAAAATAGTTGCTCCACTCAGAGATACTATTTTTCATCCACTTTAGGACAGCTGGCTGCACATACAAGTTACTCACTGGGATACCAGTAAACTCTAAATCTTAGAAACATGCATATCATGAAGATGGAATGACCAGGGTCTGCCATGCATAACATATTTGTAACGAGTTTGGTCAAGATTGGGGCTCGACTTAGTTTTCTTGTTCTACCAGGTCTAGGGGAAGTGGGGGACAAATGGAGTTGGCTACAGCAATTGTGCAGGTATTAGTCATGATTAGAAGCTCCAATAGATTGCCTCAACCACTGAGCAATGTAAACATCTTGCTGTCTATGCACACTCTTCCCAATCTCCACATCTGTCTCTTAGTTGCTGGATTTTTCAGTTAACACTTTGCCTAATTCCATTCCCAAAGATTAGGCAATTTTCTGAGATGAATCATGGGATGAGTTGCAGCTAGAGGTTTTGGTATTTGTCATTTTGACCACCTACCTTGGCAATGTTTTAGTCAAGTAACACTGTTTTTGATGCAGACAAAACCAAAGTCATACCATACACTAAATTACTGATTGCTTTTTTATTGTTTTCTGCTTATATCTTGACCACATAATTATCATCTATTGTGCATTCAAGTAGCATTTTACTATCCTATCTCTTTTTGCTTAAATTTATTTTTCTTTGTTTTTAATTGATTTTATTTAGACTTAGGTAAAAGTTACACAAATAGTATGGAGAATTCCAGTACATCATTTATCCAGATTTCCCTATTGTTAACATCTTACATACCCATTGTACAATGATCACAACTAAGAAATTAACACTGGTTCATTATTACTAGCCAATCTACAAACTTTATTTATATATGTTATTTTTATTTAACAGTATTTTCTTTGGCTTCTTAATGCCTTCCTTTTTCATGCATTTTTGGCATACTTAAGGACTTTTAAATGATGTTTAAGGACTTCCACTTGATTGATAAGAATATAAAAATCTTTGACATTCCTTCTCTCTTTCCTCTTAGAAACCTCCCTTCTTCGTCTCCCATTGGGACTAAATTCTCTCTAGGCCTATGTACATCAGGTCATCCTACAACTTGTCTTTATTGATCTCCTAATTTGTACACATTATTTCCTGAATACCCATAGTATCTTTTTTGAATGTTCTATTTTTTGCTTTTATTTAGGTAGAACAAATTTTTTTCATTTGTTACATTAAAGTTGTCTTTATTTATATATATTACATATATATGTATATATATATATATATATAGTTCTTTGTAGACAAACATAAATATATTTACCTCTGAAGCACACCAATTATGTTAACACTAGATATTTGAATATAAATTTATTTATAGGCTTGGAACCAAGTCCAGCCCAGCTCCTCTTCCCAAAAAGGAATGTGCTGGGAAGGACACAGGCTGAACAGCTGCATGATTGAACACATTATCAGCTCCTTCTTGCCCTCCACCATGTACTTTTAATCCATTTTGCAGATGGTAAGACAAATTTTAAATAATTTCGGAAGAAAGAGTTAGGAGGTAAATTACAATTTCTTTCATATCTGAAATTACAGTTATTTTTACCCTCATATTTGAATTATAATTCATTTGGGTATAGAATTCTTGAAATTTATCTTCCCACAGAACACTGCAATTTTGTTTTCTTTCTCCCAATATCCATTGTTGAAGATGGTAACTCTGATGCCAGCCTGATTCTCATTAAGAGACATATTTTTCTTTCTGGAGAGTTTTCAAATTTTTTAAGGCTGCATTTGAAAGTTTATAATAATATTTCTAATTCTGGTTCTTTCTCATTAGTTGTGCTGGACACTTTCAATTTAAAGTCTTGTGTCCTTTGGCCTTGGGCAATCCTTTGCTAATTGTTATTTAATTACTTTCTGGAATTCCTAATAGATTGATTATAAAATTCTGGGTTAATCCCTTATACCTTTACAATAATTTTTACTTACATTTTCTGATTTCTGTTGTTCAACTTCTTGACTATTGATTTTTCTCCTCAAACCCATTCAACAAATTTTTAATGTTTGTAATCACATTTTTAGTCTGTAAAGTTTCTCTCTCATTCTCTGTGATTCCTTTTCTACTCACAACATCATATTTTTTGTGTGTTTGTTTTATGGTTGTGGTATCTTCTTAAATATTTCTGATTATACCATTTAGAACTTAAAACCTTGTATTTGTTAAATTATGTTTCCTTTGAAATTTCCCTTTTGTATTCTAGAATTTCATCAAATTTCTCATGGTCCTTATCAGATTATTCATAAATAAGAAGGAAATGAGGGGCTCCCTGGTAGCTCAGTCGAGTAAGCATCTGCCTTCAACTGAGGTCGTGATCTTGGGATCCTGGGCCCATATTGGGCTACCTTTTCAGCAGGGATCCTGCTTTTCCCTGTCCCTCTGCTTACCATTCCCCCTCCTTGAACTCTCTGTCAAATAAATAAATTAAGTGACTCTTAATCTCACGAAACAAACTGTGGGTTGTTGGGGGGAGGGGGGTTGGGAGAAGGGGGGAAGGTTATGGACATTGGGGAGGGTATGTGCTTTTGGGTAAATTGGAAGGGGAGATGAACCATGAGAGACTATGGACTCTGAAAAACAGTCTGAGGGGTTTGAAGTGGCGGGGGGGTGGGAGGTTGGGGTACCAGGTGGTGGGTATTATAGAGGGCACAGCTTGCATGGAGCACTGGGTGTGGTGAAAAAATAATGAATACTGTTTTTCTGAAAATAAATAAATTGGAAAAAATAAATAAATAAATAAATAAATAAAATCTTAGAAGGAGGAGGAGGAGGAGGAGGAAATGAGAGAAAATCTGCTTGTCCTCTGGTAGACTTCACTACCTTGAGAGTTGTCACTCAGTCTGCCATTGGCACGCTTGCAGCCTGTAATGGAAATGCTATTCCTCTGTGTTCTCCAGATACACTTCAGCTGCCCTACTTCCACATGTAGTTTGCTCACTTCCTTTGAGTAGAACATTTGTTCTCTGCACAGAGAACAAAGAAGTGGGAATTCCATTGTTATATTTATGACTTTTCATTAGGCCTTATGCTATCAACCCCTTGCTCACCCCCCCCCCCAACCCCTCTTCCCAGTCATACTTTGCCCTTGCAAATCCCAGATTTCTCTCTGGAGCCTATGGTCTCCCTCTCTGGCTCTGGAACCCTCTTTAAGGATCAAGCAGTGGATACCATCCTGTTTCATGAGTCGCTAGTCATCCGTCTGCTTTCCACTTTCTAGATATGTGTGGAAATTATCCATTTACAGACTTTCCTCCTACTTGTTTTTAAAAATTATGTGCTTATAACTTTAAATTGTTTTATAGTATTATCTTAATTGGATCTTAGAGAAATCATGTGTGCCACAAATCAACCATCTGGACATGAAAGCCATAGATTTGTGTTTCCTGAACAATATCCCTACAGCACTAAGGTAAGTAGACTGAGGATAAAGAAAGATAAAAGTCATGATTCACAGAACTGTACCCCTGAAGCAAATAACACATTATATGTTTAAAAGGGGGGGGCTCTTAGGAGTATTTTGTTAATGCAGTGATGGAGTTAACAAGAATTCATTGGTAATGAGCAAAGAGAAGAAGGAGTGCATTCCAGAAATAAAGGATACAGAATAGAATTTAATGTCAGAATAAATGAAGTGTATTAGTTTGTTATTGCTGCCATAACAAAGTGCCACAAATTTGGCAGTTAAAACAATACACATTTATTACCATCTCACAATTGTGTAGGTCAGAAGTCCATGGGGCTCCACTGGGTTCTTCGCCTCTGAGCTCACGAGGCTGAAATCAAGGTGTTCAGCAGGACTGGAGACTCTAGGAGAGAATTGTTGCTGGGCTCAGCATCCCTTTGGTCCTTCCACATGGCCCCCTGCATCTCAGGATTGTGGTGTGTTGAATTCTTCTCGCATTGCTTCATATCTCTGACTGACTCTTCTGCCTTCCTCTTCTATTTTGTAAGGGCTCATGTGATAGCATTGGTTCTACCAAGATAATCTCCCTTTTTTTAGTTCAGCTGATTACTGATCTTAGCTCCATATGCAACATCCCTTCACAAAACTTCCTAGATTAGCATTTGACTGAAAAATTAGGGTACAGGGATCTTGGGCAAGTGGGGGTCTTTAGAATTTCTCCTACTACTGGGAAGATGACTGAAAGCTAAGTATAGGAGATGACTTGCCGATTTCTAGTTTGGATGATGTCACTTAATTAGGTATGCTTGAAGGATCCTTCATCTTGCACACACACACACAAACACACACTCTCTCTCTCTCTCACACACACACACACACTCAGCATTACAGCATGGGGAAGACTGCCAAATGCAAAAATTTTAATCTTTGATAGATCACTACCCCCTGAGTTGTTATCTACTTTTCACCCCAATTAAACTAGGACAGGAAAGGCATAATAGAAATGTAAGAAAATAAACAGACAAATAAACAAAGGTTTAAACTTTATAACTGCTCAATAGTTTTCTCTAATCTGGCCCCTCCCCTAAGTCTCCTTAGCGTTGTAGAATTAAAGGGCATATCCCACCCAAGCAGAAAGCACTCACAGAGACAATCAAATGGGAGAAGAGAAAATGATGTGGGTACCAGATTTAAAGTCCTCCAAAAGCTACCAAAGCCTATTAGAGTCTCTTGTAGCTCTTAGAGAGTGATCTACTGTCCTTTGCACTCAGAAGGTAAGTACTCTACTCTCTCCATTCAGTCTTCTAATTTCCTTCTCTCTCTCTCCCTCTCTCTCTCTCTGTCTCACCTCATATAATAACCTAGAGACTATCAAACATTTTTCCTGGGGTGGATGGGCTGACAGGAAGGAGAATGCAAAAGGGTGCATAAGAACAAAAAGAAGAAAAAAACTAATGTTGCATAAATAGACATTATTGACATATGCTTTCTGTTCTACATTGTTATATAGTTTCCTCTAAAACAGAAAGACAAAGACAAAAGTAGGTCTATACCACTTTGGAATTCAAGAAGTTGCCTCTGTGTGTGTGTGTGTGTGTGTGTTTGTGTGTGTATGTGCACGTGTAAATTAACATTGTGTCCATAGATTTTTTGGTAAACCCTGTAAAACAACATATCTGGTGGGCTTTGAGAATTGTTCAATAAACTGCTTTCTGTAAACCAGATATTGTATTTGGTAAACATATAAAAATAAGGCTTGTGCTTTCTCGAACAATAGTACCTTTGCTTTTTGCAGAGAAAGTCTCCCCAAGGAATCTGCCCCATGCCAAGACACAGCCCTCTCTGTGGACATGAGATTGCTGTTCTCTGGATGTTTTTAACAGGGCTAATTAAGTTCATTCACAAATCCTCTTTATTAAAGATTTCACACTGAAATATCTCTAAACATGCAACAGGACACTATTATTGAAAAGTCTTTGTTTCTAATCACAATACCAGGGTGATAATTAAAGACATTAGGAAGTGCCCTCATGTGGGTAAGGATTAAGAACACCCTCTCTATGTGTTAAAACCCTGTGAGGGGACATACTTGGGGAAGAGTACTCTATCAGCACAGGTCTTAAGAATGCTTTTTGTCAAAGTCTAGAATCCAGATACTATATTGTGAAGTTCATAAATATCTTGCTATTTAAGCTTTTTTGTTAATGCTATTCAGAATATAAACATGTGCAGATTCTGTGACAGAGCCCTACTTTGAACAATGCTCTGTTTACAATTGCCAACTAATTTCTCAGAAAAAAAAAATCAATCAGTTAGGTGTTTGAACTGATCCTTGTGTTATTATTTTAAAAAAGTGCTATGTATGGCGATGCTAAAATGCTTGCCTTGGGAGAGCTATTGTTGAAAAATTAGTGTGCTAGATCACATGAAAATATCACAAAGCCGTTTCTTGAAAGATTAAGAGAGGGCAAATAAAATATATCTTAATTGGAATTTGCTGGTGGATTTTACAGGCCTCTTGTAAAGTTGCCTTTTCCTCAGTTTTTAAACAGAGGAATTTTGTTTTGATACCTAAGAATTTCAGACCAGGCATTTTCTCACGTTCTCTGTGAAGTCAATTTAAAAGTACATTAGCAGTGCATGTGGATTTAGTCAGGGAATCAAGATGTGAAATTTTGAACATATTTCTCCAAAGGTAAGCTCTTCAAATGATGACTGTGAAAGTAATTTATTCCAGCCAAACACACTTCCACATATTGTTAACAGGCCTATGTGCTTCAACTCATTTAACAGCTTTTTAATTCAGTAGTTATTCAGATTTAATAGAGCCATTTCTTCATCATTTTGCATTTAGTGATAAATGGTGCCAGAATTTATGATAAATTAAACTGCAAAGGACCATGTTAAAGTTATCTTAAGGGTTTCACATAAAAGGAATCAGCACCTATTTTGTTCAGAACAGCCACCTGAAAGTTCACGTGGTGAAAAGAGCTTCTTACTGGGTATAAACTGAGCTCTATTTGAAAGTTAAGTTTTAATTATACTTTTCCCTCACCACTTACCATTGGCAGTGGCCATCCAGCTGGGGGACTGGCAACACGGATGCTTTAAACTAGGGGTCCTTTCTTGTTTTAATATTGATTTAACAAGTGGAAGAACATTCATGTGGAAGCTTTGATGAAAATCCTTACATAACAAGCCACCAGATACAGGGGGCAACTTTGTAAAAGTTTGGTGAAGGGATGAGGCATCAAGGGGCGATGGGAGAGATAAATTGGGCAGGGCCAAGTGGTGGGAGAGAGGAGAGGTGTAGTTGGACAGCCCTGCCAATTACTAGCCCTATTATCCTTTCTGTTTCCTACTAATGCACTCGCTTAACAGCTACCACAAAGGGAGATGAGGAGCTGAATTCACAGGCCTCTCCCTTTTCCCTTTTTCCCATAGGCACATTTTGAAAATGGAAAAAAAAAAAAAAAAAGCGATCCCTTGACTAAAGTAACAGAAATGGTCTGCAACCATTAACTCTACAATTTTCCAGACATGTTAAAATGTATAAACTAGCTTAATTAGAATTTTTTTTCCCCCTAAGCATCTGTAGCCACAGACAGGCAAGCTGGGCTGGTTAGTCAAACAAGGGGCACTCTCTCAGGATAGAGATCAGGAAGACACCATGCAAATGGAAAAGTCTGTCCTTAACATTAAAAACCTTTAGGTCACTCTTGATAATCAAAGAGAGACCAGGGAGAACCTGCCCACAGCACGTTCCTTTGAACTGAAAGATATGCTTCTGTTCCCCAAACAGCTGTGAATAACATACCTGTGACCATAACTCTGCAAGCAAACCATTTGTGAGTGAGGAGTGCAAAGCGCATTTCTTCATTTGGGAAAAGCGTACCCTGACCATTCGCATTTGAGTTTCCTGAGTTAGAATTTTCCTGTGACTTCATGATTGTTTATCTGCTGTCGTTTTATTCATCTGTATGGAGCATCTTTTATTGAGAACCTATTATGTGAGGGGTGCTTGGCATACACAGGTATAAGATGATGGTCTCTTCGGCGGAGAAGCACCCACACGGGTTTATGACAATAAGGAAGGATTGAAGGAAATTCTGCTCTCGCCACACAGGCAGAATTCATTGCAAGCTGGCTTAGTGTTTAGCCACCAAAACCGACATTTGCTTGATAAAGGAAAGTCTAGAAATTTTTGGAAAGTAGCCTAATGCTTGTCAACCTTACCCTGTACCTTTGCTGGGACTCTTGTCTTGCTGTCAAAGTTTGAACACGTGTTCCTCTGTGTTCAACTGTCTCTCTATGCATCTCTACCTGTAGCTCTTTATATTTTTCACAACAATTATTAGGTGCTACCTCTGTGCCAGGCACTGTGTATACCTTGTCCTATTTAAATTTAAATTTAAATTTAATTTAAATTTAAAAATAATTTAAGTCCTAATTTAAAAAAAAATAGTGGACTGGGAGTCTGGCTGCTCTGATCACAAAACTAGAGGTAAACCATTTCCCATGTCTACTTGAACTCTTCAGAATGAGGGGAGTTTGCTCCAAAGCCCTATCCGGCTGTAATAATTTTATAACATCATGATTCCTTATGCCTTTCCTAAGTGCTTCATGAGGGCAAAATTAATAAGTATTTTTGTTAACTCTCTCACCCCCTCTGCTCTATAGATACCTGATAAGAAGAAAGGAATTGAATTACAGACTACTTAAAAAAATGAACGCCATTTTCAGCAGATGGGCTAGACTTGGAGACTACAAATGTACTAGTTTTTTATAAAAACCCATAAGACTATATGGGTATAAAAACACTTTTCCCAGACAGAAACATTTTTTTATTTCTTTAAAAAAAAAAGATTTTATTTATTTATTTGAGAGAGAAAGAGCATGAAGAGCATGAGGGGGGAAAAGGTCAGAGGGAGAAGCAGACTCCCTGGAGCTGGGAGCCCGAGGTGGGCCTCCATCCCGGGATTCCGGAATCAGGACCGGAGCTGAATGCAGTCACTTAATCAACTGAGCCACCCAGGCACCCGCATTTTTGATTTCTTAATAATTCCCAAAAGGTGTTTCTTTAGCTGCAAATTTTTAAAAGATAAATATTTAGCTTCGACAGGATGATTTTAAACCCCTCAAAATAGAGGTACTCCTAAAAATATTTGTACCTATAATGAAAATGCCCATTTTAGGAGCATCCGTATACATACTTAACCTGAAAATAGCACACCGAGGATTTCTACTCATTAAATTGCCCGTTGCACCGTTCAGAGCCACTTGTCCACCTTCTTGTTGTGTATGCTGCTTGTTATCTTTTTTTCCTGGGCAGTTTATTCCGCAAAGGGCAATTGCAAAAGAGTTGGAAGCGCTTTTTAGTGCTCGGCCATTCTCTAGCTCAAGTTCATGCCCCTTGGTTCTCATATTTAACAGAAGCTCAGATAGCCTGCAGCATCTGTCCTTTTGGCTCCCTTCAGGATTGTGTACATTTCTTTGTCCTATCGTCATTTCTCAAACCACAGAGTTTCTTTAAATAGCAGCTCTGTCCCGGTAGGATTACAGGGAACTATCATGCTATAATTTGAAGAATATTCTGCTCCAAAGTGGATG
This sequence comes from Neogale vison, assembly GCF_020171115.1. Classification (NCBI taxonomy): domain Eukaryota; kingdom Metazoa; phylum Chordata; class Mammalia; order Carnivora; family Mustelidae; genus Neogale; species Neogale vison. The sequence goes on along the minus strand of NC_058093.1, from coordinate 61,285,478 downwards.
GTCTTAATTGACTAAAATATTTAAGACATATGTTTTATCGTGTTTCTGTTAAAGGAGGTGGAGTATGACCTGCAAGTAAATTTAAAAAAAGGAATATGGTTTCTTTGTGCCCCTCTTTGGTTAGTGCGATCAATTTCGTACATTACTTACTTACTACATACATTACTTCATAGAGGAAGTAATAAGACGGCCTCCCCCCAGATAATCAAAACACAAACCAGCAAATTGGCTACCTTATAAAAGGCAAACAAACAAACAAGCAAACTGAAAAATTTGGTCACTTACTTACAAAAAGTGGTACTGACAGATATTTTAAAATAGCAGCTTGTTGGCATATTCCAAATAAATGTTAAGTACACGCATACAGGCATCCTCCATAAAGGAATAAATAAATAAGCCATAGTTTATGTCTCTCATTATGTTTATCAAAGAGAGAAATTCCAGAAACATGAAATCCACTCTTACTTCATTTGTCCCTAGATTGAGAAAAGCTGTCTCTCTGTAAAGATGATAATTCTAAAAGAGCTTCATTAGTATTACATGCCATTTTGGGACTTAAGGACAATCTGTCTCTATAATAGTTGTTTAGATTTTAAGGATCAGTAAACTGTTTCCAACTTCACTTTTGACACACGTGCCAAAAAATATCTATAGAAGATTAAACAATGTTTCACTCTTCATCTGGAGGCTGTGATGAAGTATCCTCAGTTCTAAAGCAAGTTCCTTTTTCCATGTTCAGTTTTTCTGAAGACACATTTGTAAATGGAGAATTCTTTTGAGATCCTCCCTGTTCAGTCTCAGATTCTTCCTTTTACAATGAATTGCAAAATGCCATTTAACTTCAAGGTTTCTCATAGGGCAACTGCACTGCTACCCACCTTTTTATTGACCGCCTTTCCTTGGTTTTTTGTTTCACCAGCAAGATTCTCACCTTGCTGCACATTCTTTCAACTTGGCCATCAATATATAAAGTAGAGAAATCTTTCTAAGTCCTGATGCTTACAGCTGCATTCCACTTATCTCTTTCCATTCTCCGAGGGAAGCTCTATCTGAACTGCTTGAAGTGGTTGTTGATGGTGTCTTTCCTGCTGTTACATGGAAGCCTGTTTTGAATACTATCATTGAAAGCGTCCTGAAGCTCTGTAAAGGGCTGTCAGGTTGGATGAGCTCTGTTTATGTTTCTTTGCTTCAGTATTTCTCTCTCCCTCCCGGTTCTGTCCTCTATTTTTCCCTTCCTTTTAAATTTATGACAATGAAGTTGGTAATATTTCGACAAAAGGCTCACAAGGATGTATTTGAATAAATCTGAATATGTTTTGGTCTTGATTCTATATTCTAATTTATATAAATTACTGTTGTTCTTGACCAATGTCATCATTAAATATATGTTTCATTTAGACATTTATATACGTATGTTTGTAAAATATGTAAACATGTATATACATTTAAAAATATAGCATACATTTAACAGCTAATGTGTTTAATCAGCTAAATGTGTGTATATGTATATATGTATATGCATGTATATGTGTATTTATATATGTGTAAATACACATCTGTGTATATGTGCACTTTATACATGCATATATATGTATATATATGTATACATACATATGTATTTGTCTATTTCTTTCTTTGTAGGAATAATGTATTTTTAATCAAAATTAGTCAATTATCTCTACTAAATGTCAAGAAAGTGCTTCATATAGCAAGTGGTAAGAAATATATAGTATATGAAATAAATTTATAAAACACAAATATATCTATGTGTATGTACACATAGATATATTTGTGTATATCATTGTGTTGTGTATTTATTGTGATATGTATGTATATATGTACATATATATGTATAGACAGACAGACAGACAGACAGACACACACACACACACATATATATATATATATATATATATATAATATGAAATAGAAGCATGCAGGTCCTTACTTTCTCCAGTTGGAATTCTAGTCTCTACTGATCCAATCATGTATTTCAATACATGTGTAACTTTTGCAAATCTCTTAGCCTCTTTTCATAAATCCCAGAGAAGCCAAAATTGGAACTTGCAATAACACCCGAAAGATTCATAAAACACAGCTGCTTTACTTTCCCCTTTAGCCAAGTTTTGGCTGAGGAATTTTAAATAATCACGGAGTAAATAGATTCATTCCTTTGTGGATTTCATTCCACAGCAGTGTTTAATAGGAAGTTACAATGGTGTGGAAATAGTAAATAGAAGCTCTATGAGGAAAAAAGAACACACACTGAAACTTTTCTCAGAAGCTGCTTTCATATAAACGAAGACGTTAGTATTCAAGGTATTTCTGTTTCAAGACTGATGAGTTTTTTGGCTATTTCATATGCTAAAGACAATGGTCCTTGGACAGTGTATTAAAAGTATCGGATTGATCAATACATGTATTAATGATGAAAGTTATTACTGAGTCCTTCAACAAATATCCTTATCTAATAGCTAGACGTCTTGGTATCAGATCCATGTATCAGGGTTAAAAGAGTTTTGCTGGGGCTTGTATGATGTCAGGGTATAGACCAGAATCACTAAGTTAAAAAGGTGCATTGTTTTCAACCCAGTTTTTTTTTTTAAGTTCAGATAGGGGAAAAATAAACAAAAATAAAATTTAAAATATTTCAGTAAACAGTGTTAATTTTTAACTTAAAACTATGTAGACATATTGAGATATGAAAATATATCATTTAAGAAAATATTTTCTTTTATACCGCTGTGAATATTGGGTCATAAGACTATCCTTAACCATAAAGGTAAAGATTAGTTTAAAAATGCATAAAATACACACTCATGGAGATGAAAATCTAACTGTAATATAGATAGCCTTGGCTTTTTCTATTTTTTCTGTGATATTCGAAACTAGTTAGAATATAATTTAATTCAATTAGGTATTCCCAAGTCATAAGTCTTAGCCATGAATCCCAGACATTTAACTTAAGAACAAGATTTAATCTCTTTAAATGATTTTTGTATTGAAATATTTTGAACAAACAGCAAAATTCAATGAACTACCATTTTTTTCCCCCTGAATCCTGTAACAGGAAACAATACATTCAAGGCCAGTTTACATGCAGTTCCATTTTGTATGTTTCCAACCAATTTTTCATTAACTTACCATCAAGATGGTACTTGGACACCACGTGACATTATTAACTTGATTTTTGAAATTTATTTGGTAAAATGTGTTTCTGAGTTTCTATAACTAGCTGGATATGAGAGATGAACCATGAGAGACTATGGACTCTGAAAAACAGTCTGAGGGGTTTGAAGTGGCGGGTGGGTGGGAGGTTGGGGTACCAGGTGGTGGGTATTATAGAGGGCACAGCTTGCATGGAGCACTGGGTGTGGTGAAAAAATAATGAATACTGTTTTTCTGAAAATAAATAAATTGGAAAAAAAAAAAAAAGAAACAGCAGTCAGTGGTATAGAGCTAGAGAATGGAAAAATCTGAAAAGTACATGCAATATATATAATATTCCTCTCTTTTCTCCTTCCATCTTGCATCTTTCCACAGTACTGTGTGGATCAGACAAAATTTTGATTTACGAGTTCTTTCAAATTTTGGCTGCTGAAATTTCCACCTGCTCTGAATGCTATGAATAGTAAAACCATCAAAAAGGAAGCTCAGTCCTTTCTATGCTGTGAATTTTGGAGCCTGTTTACACAGATGATAAGAAGTGAGTAAGTAATACATAAGATATAAGACATATAAGACATTGGATGGGAGAAAGAGTGAAGACAGAGGCTTCAGACATGGGGTTTTGTTTTGTTTTGTTTTATCATAGCACTTAGTCTTTGAGCATCAGAAGATCTTTAAGTCAGCTCTGTTGGTCCTGATTGTGGGAAAATGTCCCCACCAGGACCATCCCTGGCTTTCATGAGTAGGTTTAATGATTTTTGCTTCCAGGTAGACTCCAGAGGAGAAGCACTAAGAATTAACAAATAGAGTGACTGTGTCATAAGGAAAAGTTATAAATTGTGGTTTATAATGAATTATCTATAAATAAATACCCATATATCTATCGAGGACCCTCTTAAATAATGAAAACGAGTTGAAGTTAAGTGCACTGGAATTGGAGGATAGACTGTGGTTCACAGTATTGCATCTTTGTCACTGAAAGCGAATGAAAGGAAACAGAGCAGATGAAGCCTCTGAGGCAGACACCTGATTTGCGGGAGACTGTGTAATTGTCTTAATTCCATTTACCAAGCCATTTGCTCTGACATTTTTCGTGATAGAAATGAGATGATTTAGGTAAATAAGTATATGTGATGGATATTTTGAAGAGGTCACCTGATTGGTACAAGTATATTTAAATTAAGGTTTTGATACAACACTTTTGAGTATAGGAAAAAGATACATTTATCTGTTTTATTAAGCCCCTGTTAAGTTTTCTTTAAATACGAGATTACAATATCAATGATTTACTTACATGGATATTGTTCCTGTTTTCCTCCTAACACAATTATATTAAATTTTAATGACATCAATTGTAATATCTAACTGGTATCTGGAAGCTGTGGAGAGCCCAAAGCTTTTATACAAATTTATATGTATAAAGCTCTCACTGATATACTTTGCCAGTAGATATTTTACCTTGAGTAGTCAGCTCTGCAAATCCCTTCCCACAAAAGATTAAAAACATCCTCCTATTACATCTAGAGATTTCTTTTTGTTATTCAAAGCCATGAATAAATTTAGGAAAAAATGTATATGATTTTAATGCCTTAAACCAGAAAGCTTCCTTGATTCCTATTAAAAAATGGAATATTTAATGTTTTCCTTCTTCTGTGGTACTTTTTTGATATTGTAGCAAAGAACAAAAAAGAATTCTGAGAACATATAAAACAAAAAACTGTGTTTGAAGTATTATAATAAAACAACCTTCTTCCTTTAATGCTAAGTCCCTTTTTAATGAAGATCTTCTGGCAGCTCTTGAATGTATAACTAGTTTATATCATGGGATGAAGCTGTCTGTTCTGATGATTGACATGAGCCCACATTACAATGTGATTCTGAAAATTAGTCCATAGAGGTCCTTTTCAGGTACTTCTCAGACTGAGAGCTGCCCTCCAACTACAGTAGAGCCTTTTTAACCCCACTCATTGGTATTCTAATCTGGAAGTGCTGTCCTGCCTTTTAAATAACTCAGGCATTCAGGCTCGTACCCCCCTTGACACATTACTTAGCCAAAGGATTCAAATGAGATTCAAGAAACATGCAGTACAGCACAAAGGGATTGGAATATGCACAATTAATAATCACACAGTTAATTCATTTTTAATGCAGGGAGGATTTCTGAAATTTCACATTGAGATTTGGAACACAAAGTAGTAGCTGTCTACCCTGATTACATTTCCAAAATTCTGAAATATAAGCACTATGCTTAAGTAATTATTTTCATTTTAAACAGATTTTCCTAAAGGTATAGCTTGAAGTCACATTAAGGTTATGACACAAACTGATACAATTTAAAAATAAGACTCTTCACTGTCCTGGTATTACACAAATAAACACATTAAGTTTTTACAAGAATGGGAAGCAGGGATGTCTCTGATTAGGAAGGGTTGTGTTGGGGTTTTGACTATCTCAGGTCAAAGCCAGCCAAGTACATTACACAATGCAATGTTTTGTTTCCCTCGTTGTTTTCTTTTAGATAAATATTGTTATATATCCTATGCTAAAGACCTTGCTGCCCGTGTTTGAGAGAAGTGTGTATAGTTCATGGCGATGAGAATGTCAGTAGAACCACAACCATCTGAAGGTTTTCAAACTACAACCCAGAGTACAACCAACCATCGGGTCAATAGCTAGTTGCTAGATTGTGTTGAATGGATAATCAGTAAATGCATTTATTCACCATTTACACACTGTATGTTCTCTCTATGTGAGACAATGGCAATGAAAGCAGGGAACAGGAGAGACAAAATTCTCACTTATATTCTAGTATACACATAAGTGGACATGATAAATTCAGGGAATAATAAGTACTATGCAGAAAAATAAAACTTGGCAGGAGGACCGAGTAATAAGAGGGTAGAAGAGTGGGGAGCAATCACTAGGAGGTGGAGTTTGGGTGAGAGATCTGAATGAATCAGGAAAGAACATGTGGGGAGCATATGAGGCAGAGGAGAGGGGAAGAACAAAGGCCTGAGGAAGTCACGGACATCTAAGGTTTGAAAAAACTCAATATGGCTAGAGTAAGACTAGACTGGGCAAAAGCAATGTCTCACAATCAATCAGGTCATCCTTTCTGATCCTAAATGAAACATTAAAGTGGTTTAACTCATTGCATAATCTATTTTGATCTGCTGTGCTTTTCCTTACAGAAATAGCCTAGGAGTCAAGCCAGAGACAACATACAGAAAATGTAATAAAGGTGTGACTTCGTTGGGAATTAGATGAAGTGGTGACATCTCTATTTTGAACCAATTTATTATCAAACAGCTGTATCAGCTATCTGGGATAATTACTGTGTAGCTTGTAGCTTCAACGTTATCATGTATTTTTAAGTCATTCACAGTTTACAATGATCTGTAGTCATACCAATGGAAGGTTCACAGAGCATCTGAGTAATGCAATTGGACCAGCCATCATAAGATATTTGTACCAGTACTTTCCCCAAAGATTCAATACCTCTCCATTACCTTCCCCTCTCTCCTTCTCAAATCTTACCATCTTCTAAACTGAAGTAAAAGGAAGAAATCCATTTTTCATGAGAACTAGGCTGGGTCCAAAACCTTAAAGATGGTTGGTGTATCCCAGTTCTATGTAATAGTGGAATTAGGTTTTATATGAAATAGGTTTTTGGTGTGTCCACAAATGTTGTCAAACTTTGTTTTGGAAACTATTTCCAGCCAGGGATTTGGCATTAGCTTCCAATTTTTTTGTTTGCCATCAATTTTATGAAAAGTGCAGATAGATTTTTGCGTATCTGCTTTGAAGTTTTCTAGGCTGATTCAATGCAGGCTGCCTTCTTTCTGTTCTATTTTCCATTTTTCTTATATTCTTTCCTTTATTTCTTTTACTTACTTGTGAGTTACTGGGATGGGCACATGACATTAGCCTGAAACCCTGATGGTAATTTTTAAGCATGTGTAGCTTTTAATCTCTAGACCACAGAGAAAGATACACTCGTTTTATTTTCTATCTTACTTTTACTAGTGTCCTGAAAGGTGAAATCATTCATGCATAGGTAATTGCTCTAGTGATTTTCCTTGATCTGTGTGTGTGATTGTAATTTATAAATATCAATTGGGCAATTGCTGGGAAAGGTTTAAAAAAATGTTTCTAATGTGTAGTTGACACAATGTGTTCCCAATTGATTATATTATTTACAATATTAATGAACCTGATATTTTTCTTCCATCAAGGGCAACATTAGGTTTACCTAATGCTCACCAGTGTGACTGGTGCATGCTTTTGCTTAGAAGAAGTAGGTGAAGGGAGGTTAGTTCTATTTCTAATATTTTATCCTCTGCAGAGCTATGCATAACCCATATGCTGGTCTGGTTCACAGAAGTCAAATTAGGTCACAACCATGAATGCCTAGAATATAAAAGTTGAACGATATTTTGGTATTAAACTCTCAATATCATTCTCCTTTAACAAACTTGAATCTTAGAAGATGGCAAAAATTTGGTAACAAGAAGCACACAATAATCCTACATTCATTATATCTTTCAGAAGATTAATCCATTAAAAAAATGTTGCTATTAGTGTTTTAGGAGGGAATAAGATAAAATCCTTTCAACAGACGTTTTCCGCTTGCAGGTTATGACATGCCTAAAGTCAAAGAAAACGTTTATACTCATGAATTTATGCTTGGTATTTTCATCGTCAAATATTTACAATTGGATATTGCAAAAACAAAAACAAACCCCAAGAAAGAACAACAAGAAAAACAGAAACAAAACTCTATTGCCCAAGTGGATGAATGATCTTTTTGGAGAGGAAATGAGAACATCACCCCAAAGTCAAGAAGCAGAGTTGAATAATATCTAATGTAATTGTACCCTTTTCTTTTGGAATGCATTCCCAGAGGCCTCCAAAATATGAAAGAAAAGTGGAATTCCTGTGACTCTCTGTGGAAATTTAATGCTCCTTTTCTCAGTCTCAACATAACTCCAGTTAGAGCTTGGGAATCAAAGAGTAGACCCACAAGGAATTTCAGCCTTGTGGCTTTGCCTTTTTATTCCTCAGACATGCTTCATAAGAGCAGATCATAAATGCCAAGGGAGGCAGAATGAGACGGCTCTCTACCAAGTTGTGACAGGGGGCCCTCAGCCTGAAACAAAGACACAGATGAAGCCTACGGTCTTGGAGGTCTTTACAACAGCAATTTACCCCCTTACCCGGCATGTTTTTAGAAGAAAGAACTGAGCTGAATGAAAATAGACCTCTATCATGCCAGATATAGAAAAGAGATGGAGAAAAAAATTGGGGGGTTTTTCCAGTTTTAATTTCTCTACTATTGAGAGGATATGTTGTCTAGAAAGACAACACAAATGCACTGGTTGTTTATATTTAGGTTAAGTAAGGATCACTTTAAGTGTAGCCTTCCTAATTATCACAACATATTTAATAATGCATAGGCTCTCAAATGAGCTGGCAGAGCATACAGATTAGAAGGGAATCCATATTATAATTAAATCCATTTACAGATCTCTATCCAAAGGAGAACTGCACCATGAGATAGTAAGGATGTACTACCACACTCCATGGGCTGATGGGGATTCAGTGTGGTACAGAAGACTAATGCCTTTAAGTAAGAAAATGGAGATATTTTTACAAGAGGATGTAATTTTTCTGATCACTTTTTTTTTTAATTATCTTGTCCATTCTTTCTATGTCTGCATTTGCTAAAGAGAAGAGGACTTTAGGACAGTTCACAGACATTTATTTTCCACTCTGTTTATATTTATATTGTGTTTATTTTGTTTCTCTCTAGATTTACATTGTCATTTCTCTGAAGATTTCAAAGTACCTTTCCAAAATGTATGAAAAAACAATGAATATCACTAACAGGGATTCAAAGGAAAAAAGAGAACAACTTGTAAGGATAGTTTGAGGGAAACTGGAAGGGGAGAGACTATGGACTCTGAAAAACAATCTGAGGGTTTTCAAGGGGTAGGGGGTGGGAGGTTGGGGGAGCCAGGTGGTGGGTATTATGGGGCATGTATAGCATGGAGCACTGGGTGTGGTGCACAAACAATGAATTCTGTTACACTGAAAATAAATTAAAATAAATAAATAAATAAATAAATACCCCCCCCCCCAAAAAAGGATAGTAGTAAAAAGACATTCATCAGAGTACCTGACTGAAAAAAAATAATCTCTTCTCTGAATTGACCCATTCACTATTCTTCTCTCAAACATTTTAATCAAATAGTTTAGCCTATACATTCCAAATCTTAAACATTTCTCTGCCATTGGTACTTAACTTTGAAACGAGAGCAATCACCTTTGTCAGGACTGATTCAGGTAGTTGGAGTGGGAGGCTGATTGGTGGTTCATCACGAGTGGTATAGCAATGCTTTGATCATCAAGTACTTCTCTCCAGCAACTCCATATTTATAGCTGCGCTTATGGCTTAAGGCAGTGGTACCAGTAGGCTCCTATTATCTGAGAAAGATATTAAATTAATAATTTAGATTTCATCGGTATATTAATTAAAATGCATGAGATACTTAGCCTGTCCTCAACAAAATACTAGGTACAACAGTATTTGTGAAAGTAATAAAATTTCATCAATAATTCAAAATTCATGTGACCTATTTTTTTCTCATACAAATACGAAACATAGATAACATAGAGGCCACATAAAATATTTTAACAGTGTTTTTCCATTTAATTTGTAGTTTATATCTTTATCATGACTTTTTTGTGCCTGCCCAAGATTTGAGAGCTGTTATCTCATGCTATATGACTACTTAGATTGTATTCAATCGTTTGACCTATTTTTGGATGATTGTGAATGTACATGGTACATAAAAGAATAGGTGTTATCTTTGGATTATCAAGATCTCTCTCCTTAGCAGAAATTGCAAGTAGTGCCTGTTGCTCACATTTAAAAATCACCTTGATTTGATGGTACTCTTGGGTACAATTTCCACTCTCCCATTTTGGAGAGCTTTTTCCCCATAAATACATTTTAAAGCACAAAATGAGGTGATTTGGCCCATTTTGCTATGTATATAATTTAACCTTCAAAGGATTATGGTCTATGGAGCAAACAGGTTAATAGGAAGGTTTTAAAAAGACATTTTTTCATCTGATGGGACATAATCATACCTAAGGAGCTGTTATGGTCCATTGTATAAATCCTTCAAATTCATGGACTATTGGCCCAAAACACAGTAATGGGTCCTATAGAGCATTGAAAATCTATCACGTTAACATCGCTGCTGCATAGACAGAGTATGAAGTTTATTCTCCCATCCACGCCTTAGGAGATGTGTATGTTAATTCTCATATTAATAGGCTTGATTCCTGTAGCCCAGATGGGATGCTTTGCTAAGCCCTTTACATGTGAAGTAAAAAATTCTTCTCAGGATTTACACTGAAACCAATGAAAGTAACATATTCCTGTAAAACACTGACACGTCTAACAAAAATATTTGCTTGTTCAGAAGTCCCAGAGGAATCACACCACTTCACGTTTGTAAAGCAACAAAGAGCTTTTTTAAAGTTGTTAGTTTACAAATCAGCACCTGAAAAAATTCAATTGTATCCAGCTAAATGCCAAGGTACAGTCCCTTCAAAACTCCTTTCATTGATGTTGGCAAGAATGGTTTTGTTCTGAACACATATGCATATTTCTACTATTACAGACTGAGGGCCCTTTGGAACACCTACAATGCCCTCTGTCACAACTTCTCAGTTCCTCTTCATCTTATTCTCTTCTCCCCACAGAGCTGTAAAAGCAAAGACTATTGGCAACACTATTTTATGATCACTCAGAATACAAACTTGCAATGTCGGAGAACCCTCGATTCTAATCTCTGTTTCTGTCCTTAACCGCACAGAGATAATGGGACTAACCGGCTGGGGCCAGTGCAGGGTATAATCCAGCCTGTAGGGCCTCTTTTCCCCCAGCAGGCCCTGATGGAGTGGTGGTAGTGGATGAAGGGGTATTTCTACACAGTTTTAATCTAAGTAGAAAGGACAGAGGATATGAAATAATGTCTTCCCTCTGTGTTAACAATGTTAACCCATTTTCCAGACACAAGACTATCATGATTTTCAGTGCCAAGTTGAACAAATTTTTAATTTTTAAAATTTACCATGATAAGGGCTTAGCAAGTACATTTCTTCATTATCCTTTTTATTATCTCTGGTGCCACTTTCACAAGGACCCTTAGTTTTGTGTGTAGTGTAAGGAAATGGTCCAATTTCATTCTTCTGTATATGACTGGCCAGTTTTCCCAACACCATTTGTTGAAGAGACTCTTTTTTCCATTGGAAATTCTTCCTGCTTTGTTGAAGATTAGTTGACTATAAGAGCTGAGAATCCATTTCTGCGTTCTCTATTCTGTTGCATTGATCTATGTGTCTGTTTTTGTGTCAGGACCATACTATCTTGATGATCACAGCTTCGTAATAGAGCTTGAAGTCTGGGATTGTGATGCCACCAGCCTTGGTTTTCTTTTTAAACATTCCTCTGGCTATTTGGGGTCTTTTCACAAGGGACTCTTAAAGGAGTCAAGTGGAGCCCCTTTCCTTAACTTTCAGAATGCTTTGTTGCAATTTCTGAGAATTACCAAGGCAAAAACAAAGATATGCCAAAAGAATGTTATCACAGTGCTAAGAACTTCACTAAGTTTCAGAGAATAGAGTGAATATAATGTGGGTTGCCATGGGGTATGACGTACTGCAACGGCTGGTTGCAGTTGATAGACTCAGTGAAGGACTCTTAACTCAAGTAAAACAAATTGCAGTCCTTTCTCTATTTACTGTCTGCTGGCTACAAACAACTGTCTAGCAGTTTGGGTACTTTACCCAAGCCGAACCCACAGAATCTAACATCGTATTAGAAAAAAAGAAAGTGTCTGCAAAATCACTTTCTCTCTGGGAATTTGATGCCATGCCATATACAGTTCGGGAGAAATCAACAGCCATATTCTCTGTTGAGAAGACGAGAAAAATAGCAATAGTTGGTCTGCAAAGAGAAAGAGAATAAATCCAATGTTCAAAGATCGGAAGCCAGATATGAAGGGAGACTCCTAATGGTACTTCTGTCCTTGAATGTAGTTTTACTTTGTCCTCATTTTGTCAAGATCATAGTACCCTTAAAATGAATTCCTCTAGTCTCTTAAATCAAAATTTGGATTTGATTTTTGCTACATGCAATTTAAAGTCCCAGTTTATACGTTAAATGTATTTTCTATGAATAAAATATACTTCCAAGTGGTAGAAAAATGTATCTTGGGGTTCCTGGGCAGCTCAGTCTGTTGAGAGTCCAACTCTTGATTTTAGCTCAGGTCCTGATCTCACAGTCGTGGGATTAAGGCCTGGGTTGGTCTCCAAGCTCAGCAGGGAGTCTGCTTGAGATTCTCTCTCTCCACCCACACTAAAATAAATAAATGAATCCTTAAAAAAATATACGTATATATCTTAATTTATAATAATTACATAATTTGTTCTATTTTAAATAGACTAATTTTTGCAATTGACTTTATTTTTTTTTTTTTTTGCTTTTTATTTTTTTTTCTCCCAATTTATTTATTTTCAGAAAAACAGTATTCATTATTTTTTCACCACACCCAGTGCTCCATGCAAGCCGTGCCCTCTATAATACCCACCACCTGGTACCCCAACCTCCCACCCCCCCGCCAATTGACTTTAAAATCAGCTTCAGAAAATGTTGATCTCTTCCCAAGTTTTTAGATGTTTTATATAGTACATTGAGCTGGATCTTAAATATAGAACAATTTTAAATACTAAGGTTAAATTGACAAAAACCCTAAAGTTACATTTTAATCATATTAAACTTTATTAATTTGTTTACTGTTTATGTTAATTTTAAGCTTTAAAAAAAACCTCAACCGTCTTCAAAGCACTGGATCTAAAAGGTATGTATTGATATGTATTGATTATTAATTTTTTCTGGAGAGAAAGGTGAACCCAAAACCGTTTTATGCTCCTTATTTTTTTCAAATGGTGTAATTGTAGGTAGATAAGGGACCAAAGTGAGGGGTGTAGTAAAATGAGATGACAATAAATCATTTCAGTGAGGACAAGTCTTCTGTCAGAGAGGATGTAAAGAGTTCTGCATTGTGGTTTGGGTGGAAGACCACCCCTCAATAACCGTCTCAATACATGGAGGTACACCTAGCCACCTCTATCTTTCCATAAGCCCACTTAAACTTGAACTCAGGAGATTTTAAAAACAAAAACTTGAAAAGAAAAGTAACATAATCCTTTTCTTAACTATGGACCAGATATTGAATACTATTTAGATTTCTTAGCCTGAATGACCTATATTGGCAAAAAAAAAAAAAAAAAAAAATTAAATTGAGAATATTGAGGACTGGTTCTGATTTATTATCACCTAGATCATTTTCACAGGTTATTTAAGTTTATTAAAGTCTTTTAATACAAGACTCATTGATTTCATGTGAACATAGAATTTTATTTATTCATTAATGAAATCGATTTAATAGAAAGTGTTGTATAAAAATTATATTTTATTTTTAAATAGAATGTACAAAAATTATTCAGTGTTATTATTGTCAATAAAGCATTCTAAGTCACCCGCCTCCCTTGGTCCAAAGAAAAACATTTCTACATGTGTGTTAAAAATGTAGAAGTAACAACTAAAATAATAGAAATGGAACCCATTGCTTCCAAGGATGCAGAGGAGAAGAAACAGAGAAATCAATCAGGCTTTTTTTCCAACAAAGGCAGGAGAGGAGAAAATTATGAAATAAAAGAAAGCATGACCAATATAAAATATAAAAAAAAACCACACGAATTATTTCAAATATTTTAACCATAATAAATGAAATGGCTTAAACTCACTGATTAAAAGTCTTCAAGTTTCAGACTGGAGTTTAAAAATCCAATCCAATCGTGTGAATGGAAAAGAAATGATATTCCAGCAAAACAAAGAACAAAAGAAAGTTGTTGAAGAAATATTAATATTAACAAAATAAGAAAGAAGCAAATATATTAATAGTTAAATAATAACAGTAAGATAACAAAAAAAGACCAGTTCATCAAGAAAATACTCAAAATTCACAAATTTGTATGCATCTAAAAATGTAGCCTAGAAATAGTTAAAAGAGAAGGTGACAATATTACAAAGATAAATTTGAACAAATTCTCGTCATAATTGGATATATTAAACAAATAATTTTCAAGGATGTGAATTACTTTAATGTAGCAATTATAATATATAATTTTTATGCACATAAGTATGATATAAATATATCTAAAAATATTTAGCTTTGTCTCAACTTTATGCATAAACACACAAAATCTTACTTTGACATAAAAGAATATTTAATTGGAGATAACTCTATGGTCACACATGGGAATGTATCATTCCTAATGATGTCAAATATCCTCAAATTGATAAATATATAAATTCAATGAAATTCTAACCAAATGTTTTCATGGAATTGTTATTAAACTGATTTTAATTGATATTAAAACATACCTGGTAGAGTAAAGGTTAAAAATTGCACTAAGATATTTTGATGAAGGGGGTTCCTGAGTGGCTCAGTTGGTTAAGCGTCTGACTCTTGGTTTTCGTTCAGGTCACAATCTCACAGTGGTGAAATTAAGCCTGGAGTCAGGCTCGGCGTGCCGAGTGCAGAGTCTGCTTGAAATTCTCTTTCTTTCTCCGCCTCTGCCCCTCATTCTCTCTCTCTCTCTCTCTCTCAATAAATAAATCCTTAAAAAAAAGCTATACTGATGAAAAATAGATGGACAATAGATTGACTCATTGAAGTAGATATTAGGATTCATAGCTATAACAGGAGGATGTGGCATTGTCCTAGAAAAATGTGAAACTAAATAGAGACCCCTGTAAAGGCTTGTAACAATGAGAGAATATGTAAAACAGAAATAGTAATCTGAATATTAAGTCACAAGTTGTTTTCGTTTTTGTTTTTCCAAAGCAGAAGCTAAATAAAGTCTTTCAGGGGCAAGATATTTTTTTAGAATCAAAATCTGTAAAGATAGGAAGTTAGAGGGAAAGAAATGGGGTTGGGCAGAGGGAGAGGTCAAACTGTCATGTAGATGAAATGAACCATTGGCCAACTGTTGGGGGTTGAATTGTGTCTACCCCCACCTCCAAAAAGATGTTGAATTCTCTGACTGCCAATAACTGTAAATGTGACCATTGGCCAACTGTTGGGGGTCGAATTGTTTCTACCCCCACCTCCAAAAAGATGTTGAATTCTCTGACTGCCAATAACTGTAAATGTGACCCTTTTGGAAAATAGGGACTTTGCAGGTATAATTGGTTAAGTTGCTGGAATATGATGAGTTCTCAATCCAATATGAATGCTGTCCTTTTTTTTTTTTTAGTCTTTTTTAAAATTAATTTATTTATTTTCAGCATAACAGTATTCATTATTTTTTTACCACACCCAGTGCTCCATGCAATCCGTGCCCTCTATAATACCCACCACCTAGTACCCCAAACTCCCACCCCCCCCGCCACTTCAAACCCCTCAGATTGTTTTTCAGAGTCTATAGTCTCTCATGATTCACCTCCCCTTCCAATTTACCCCAACTCCCTTCTCCTCTCTAACACCCCTTGTCCTCCATGCTATTTCTTATGCTCCACAAATAAGTGAAACCATATGATAATTGACTCTCTCTGCTTGACTGATTTCACTCAGCATAATCTCTTCCAGTCCCGTCCATGTTGCTACAAAAGTTGGGTATTCGTCCTTTCTGATGGAGGCATAATACTCCATAGTGTATATGGACCACATCTTCCTTATCCATTCATCCGTTGAAGGGCATCTTGGTTCTTTCCACAGTTTGGTGACCGTGGCCATTGCTGCTATAAATAATGGGGTACAGATGGCCCTTCTTTTCACTACATCTGTATCTTTGGGGTAAATACCCAGTAGTGCAATGGCAGGGTCATAGGGAAGCTCTATTTTTAATTTCTTGAGGAATCTCCACACTGCTCTCCAAAGAGGCTGCACCAACTTGCATTCCCACCAACAGTGTAAGAGGGTTCCCCTTTCTCCACATCCCATCCAATACATGTTGTTTCATGTCTTGCTAATTTTGGCCATTCTAACTGGTGTAAGGTGATATCTCAATGTGGTTTTAATTTGAATCTCCCTGAGGGCTAGTGATATGAACATTTTTTCATGTGTCTGATAGCCATTTGTATGTCTTGATTGGAGAAGTATCTGTTCATATCTTCTGCCCATTTTTTGATATGATTGCCTGTTTTGTGTGTGTTGAGTTTGAATGCTGTCCTTCTAAGAAATAGTCGTGTGAATACACAGAAACATGGGGGAATTCCATGTGAATTTGTAAGACTAAGGTATGACTGAGGCTACCAGAAATAAGGAGAGAGGCATAGAAGAGATTTTTCCTCAGAGTCTTCAGAAAGCTCCAATTCTACTACAGCTAAATTTTGGACTTCTACCCTCCAGAACTGTGAGATAATAAATTTCTGTTGTTTTAAGCAGCCGCAGGAAACAAATACATCAACTGAACATTGAACTTTGGAACAAGAATTGCATGTCAGTGTCTTGTGTTGGGCTGAAATGATCAGCCTTGATACCTTGACCTTACTCAGCTACTGGCACTCTTGGAAAGGAATGATCTTCAACATGGCCGCTGAGGCAGACCCTGAAGGACCTGAGAGCTGCTGGCTACTTGCAGCAATTCTTCCTCAAATAGAGATCTAGGAGATGCCTCTCCATGCCTATGGCAGACAATTCCTTGTGCCACTGTATATAGAGGGTCCTGAAATCCTCTAAATACTAGACTATTCCCTATTCCCCAATGAACAATTTCCCCAGTAAATGATTCAGTCCGTTGCATGTTCTCCCAATTCTGTGGCATAGGCAGGCTAGGTTTTATGGTTCTTTTGGAATACAGTTTCATCCCTCTCTTATCAGACCCACTATGTCTCCAGCTGACTCAACCCAATAGCTAAGAGGGGAAGTGGTGGCTGATAGGGCCCATAAAGCCTTGCAGGGGATAAGCCTATGCACTGCCTTCCAGTGTAGGGGGATCTGCTATTTCTTGAAAAGGACAGACAGACTATTCCTGTAGACTGAAAGGGTTCAGAGAAGTCTAGAATCCAAAACTGGGGGGAATCTAGCCAGATATTCTCATCTCTGGTGTCAAGGTCTCAGGAGTCTACCTGATATTGACTTAAGAGACCTGCCTTGGTTTGGGGGCTGAACTGTATTTGAAGTTCAGCGACTCCAAGTAGTGCATCCTGAGGTTGTTCTCAGCCTTCTTTCCCTCCATTTGGAGGTGGTGGAAGTTTCCTTATATGCAACCAACAAGGTCTTCTGGATTTGACCCCTCATCACACTCTATCAGCTCTTTATCATCTCTCACAGGGCATCAGTAGGGCTTAGCAACAGCCATCCCATTCCATTATCCCTATAGGTACAGTTTCCTTCCTACATCTTAAACAACGGAGACATTACATGCTCTCAGTTATTCTCTTCCACCAGCAGAAGTTTTAATCACTGGAAGATTACTTCCTGCCAGTGGCTGCCTGTGTTCCCTCCAGTACAAGTGATGGGTCCTCCCTGCCAGCCGGGTAGAGACTAATGAAATGCCCAAACCCCACCTTAGTGCATGAGTTCTCAGAATCCTCCCGATAAACACTCACTGCTTAGAATCTCCAGAAGCCAGTGGAAGACAGGGGCAGGGATCCACGAGGGTTAAGCAAGGAAAAATAAACTGGAACTGAGTAGAAGAGGAAGTCGCTGTGATGTAGGTCTGACATTCACCTCTTCCCATCACCTGAACTGGCTGCGCCAGGAAAGGTATAACCTCAGGTGAAAGGGCTCTCTGCAGCTAAGACAGACCATTATAGAGACTAACAGCTGGAGACCACAGGTTGACAATACTCCCCATGGTGGGGGGAAAAAAAGTAGAAAGTATTTCCTTGAAGGGAGACCTGCACAGTGCATTTCTGTGTCTACCACATTACATAAGAGAATTTATGCAGTAAAGGCAGAACTTTACCCAAAGCAAATTTATAGCTGGTGTTTCTTTCATTATTTAATAAATTCAGTAATGGGTCTCTCTCTCTCTCTCTCTCATATCTGTCGATCTATCCATCTATCATATATCTCACCTATCTATATACTAAGTGAACAATGAAACAGTGAGTAAAAAGCAATGTGGAAGGGATGGTAATTCAAATATCTATGGTAGCAAAATTAGCTATCTAGAAAAATAATCAATTTTGATATGCAAATTATATCAGTCATTCAAAAATTTGAGGTAATTCAATATTAAAATTAAACCATAAAAATAAAGTAAAATTTAATATATAACTGTTTTTGGAATAGATTTGCAGCATCTAATATGTGTTTGGAGTAAACATTCAACCACACTACTAACTTAATATAATTATAACTTCCTATATATTAAAAATTTAAGAATTCAGAAATGAAGTAAAAATAAAACAATTCCTAGATACCAGTATAAGAAATTATGAAATTCAAGGCATCCTATATTAAACTAGTATATCTCACTGTTGACTTCATAACTATTAAATATGCTTTAAAAGTTCTTTTTTTAATTTATTTTTTATTGTGTTATGTCACTACACAGTACATCATTAGTTTTTAATGTAGTGTTCCATGATTCATTGTTTATGTATAACACCCAGTGCTCCATGCAGAAGTCAAAAATGAGAAAAAACTGACATGATTTTCAAAGTCAGCAAGCACTTGAAAATTTCTTGAATGCTTTATTTTGGGAAAACATAGGATATACCACAATGAAGATGGTAATTTGTTCTCTTTCTCTCCCTGCTTCTTCTCTCTCTTTCCCTTCTCTTTCTTCTCCTTCTTCCCCTTCTTCTCTTTCTTCTATGAGTAGGTAGGCTCTTATCTTAATAAGACTAGCTTTTAAACACGAAAGTTACAAAAAGAACCAAAAAGGAAACATCGGTATATTTCAACAGATCCCCAATTTGTAGGAGAAACCAGAGGTGGTTGTGACAAAGGGGACAAAGCCAAGTTTTAATTGTCTTAATATGCAAGTGGCTCTTCCAAATTCATAAACAATAATAAAACCTAATATTAAAATGGGAAGAAGATTTAAGGTAATAATAAAATATTTTATTTTTCTTCTTTTATTATTATCAGTATATTTTTTCCTCTTATTTTAGGCTAAATATTATATCAGGCTTAGCCTCAGATTTTGTATTCTGTGTAACTTCTCTGACATTGTTTCTGTATTTTCACCAGAAAAGTAAAGAACTGTTACGACCCTTCACTCTAAGGTAGTATTATGGCTGGCTCATCTATTAATGCTTACACTGGAATTAATATTTAGATCTGCTGCATGTAATCCCATGTTAGACTAGACTTTTACTTACATGTCTTGCTCCATATAATTATGGCAACGTATGCAAATCTAAATAGTCAGGAACAAAAACTCATCATTCAGGATCAGAAAACACTTTGTCGGGGCCCCTGTGTGGCTCAGTCGTTAAGTGTCTGCCTTCGGCTCTGGTTATGGTCCCAGGGTTCTGGGTTCGAAGTCCACATAGGTCTCTCCTCTCAGCGGGAGGCCTGCTTCTCCCTCTCCCACTGTCCCTGCTTGTGTGCCCTCTCTCTCTGCATCTCTCTCTGTCAAATAAATAAATAAAATCTTTAAAAAAAAGAAAAGAAAAAGAAAAAAAAAAAGAAAGAAAGCACTTTGTCTGGTGTGCCCAGATAACTTTGAGTCATCCATTTAATTTCTTAAATACTTCCTTTCATTTCATAATTTTAGTGTTGAATTCTTGAGCAAAATTAAAAAAAATATTTTATTGATTTACTTGACAGGAAAAGAGAGAGACACAAGCAGGTGGAGCAACAGAGCGAGAGGGAGAAGCAGACTCCCCACTGAGCAGGGATCCTGATGCGGGGCTCCATCCCAGGACCCTGGGGTCATGACCAGAGCCGAAGGCAGATGCTTAACTGATTAAGCCACTCAGGCACCCACATACACTGAGCAAAATTTATCATCTAAATTATGGGAGAATGATAGAGCTACTTGTAGAAAATGGACCTCCCTTTTTATGCACTACTGTAAATTCTGATACATACATGAGAGGAATGTTAGGAACTCTTCAGACCTTCGGCTTGTTCACTTGGCTTCTAAGCCTTGCAGTGTGTTCCCTTTATTTCTTGTCTCCTCACACACAGAAGCAGGTAAGGTACTTTTTATCTGGGCTTAATGCCAGCTCTCCTTTCAATTGCTTCAGAATAAGCTGGCGGTTTCTAAAACATGGCCCCTTGGTGGGACCCAGAAGCTATAAGCCTGTAGGAGCCCTTCTCCTGCGGGGCGCTGAGCATCAGCTCCTCCATCCTGGCTCTTCCCAGACTGTGGTTGGTGTTCTTGTCAGCTTAATGCTTTGCTCTGAATTGTCTTCAGGATGTCATTTTCCACTGACTACGAGAAGCTTCCGCAATGTTACTTATTTGGCAATAAGGTCGTAAGCACATTTTTCCAGTCAAGCATATGTATGATCAAAAAGGTGTGCCCCCTGCTCATTTACGTTTGTGCTGTAAATCTGCTTTCTGGCCTGCAAGCTGATCTCATCACGAGGAAACCTGGAGCAGCACTTGTGGACGGTTATATTGAGATTGTAACCTTGTGTAGTGTATTGCCTCCCTTTTGACATACAGGGGCATCAGCACAGCCTCAGCAGATACAAACAGACAGTTATTGAGATCAACAAGATCCCCTTTTGCAAGACATCCAGGAATTGCCTAGTTGAAATATTAAAAATGGGGTATGTTCATTGGCCTGGTATGAATCAATTTATTGTTGTTGTTGTCATTGTTTCTCTTTTCCTTCTTGGTTTCTCTTTAAAAAAAAAAAAAAAGGATTGTCACTGAAAGAGCAACTATTATTAGTTTAGGGACAAACCTCTTTCGAAGTGTTGCCTGGCCCCCAATGTCTGCTCTTCTCCAATGTGTCCTCCTCAATTCCAACATCGGGGTCTGTGGTTCCCCAGACTAGAACTTTTGCTTTATGGAAAGGCTTTGGACTGTGTCAGCTTAGTTGAACTGCAACTTTGTTTCCCAGATGGAAACAAAGATTCCTGATGGTGGTATCTCTGGATAGTCAAGAGAGAATTCTGTGTGCAAGATCTGGAAACTAGCAGGAAGGGCATGACTGAACTCTGAACACGTGAGTGGACACTGGGGCAGTTCACACATTCTCTCCCAATCTGCCGACTCTGCTTCCTGGTATGGAGCAATATCTGTGCTGGTCCCTCCTCCAGCTCCTCCAGAACCTGGTCTTTTAGCTTCTCTGAGCAGCTCGAAGATGCAGAGCACCAGCTTCTCCTGCAGGTCACCTGCATTGTTGAACTTGGAGGCAGTGAAACACAGATGTTGAGTTGCAATCTGTCCTTTCTCTCTGCCTCTTTCTGTCCATCATGAATTCCCACCTATTTGCCCTCTGATATCATGCCCAGCACCAGATGCAGAAGCAAGAGCCTTCCATAGATGGCTTAACGTGCTTCCAAAGTGCATAAAATTCCATCTCTATAACAAATCCTTTAAACACTCATAGTGTTTCCATGTTTCTGAAAAGTCTGAAACTGATGCACTATCAGTTAAGATAAATTAAGACTCCTTTTCATCCATTCGATGACTACGGACCAAAAGGGCGAATATTTTCCTCTTTCCCCATCCAATGGATGAACACATGACTTTTTTTTTCCCCCTCGATTGGAAAGATGGTAAGATTTTAATCCCTATGAGTTCTTGTCCCTCCTGCACTCTTGTGCTTCTGGTTAAGTAGAGACAGTAACTATTAGTCCCTTGGTGAACAAAATGCCAAACCACACACGACACTTACTTTGCACTCCCTATTAAAATTTTACAGGTCAAAAATCCAAAACCCACTTAATAAAAATTGTTCTTCATCATAAGTGACAGGAGAGAACAGGTCAATCTATGGAATAATGGAGCAGTAATTAGAAACTTTGTAGTTGATAAAGTGTGACTGCTAATCAATGTTTGGCTAATTAATCAATATTTTAATCATTAGACCTTTTAAATTTGTTTTAATGAGCATTTCCTCTAATTCCCCTGATCCCATTGCTTCCAATGCTTCTATTATCACTATTAAAGAACAAAGCAAGGATTTGTCTGTTCAGGGACGGGCTTCTCTAAAGACTTTGTAGAGTCGTACACCTCATATATGTAGAGACATCCAAGAATGCCCAGATTTAGGTGATTAAACAAGAAAGGTATAAAGTCACCACATTACCATGGAACATTTGCTTGATGGCAAAACGTTATGATTTAGAACATCACATTAAAACCATCATAAACTTTCCCTTCTCAAAGGGTGTTAGGGAAATTGTGTGCCTTACCTTGCTGTTAGAATTGGATGATGTTCATGAAAGCTTACTGTCTCCTAGTTCAGAGTCCATATTTGATTTCATGCTGTGTCATAATCTTCTGTTAGTAAATATGACTTAATTTTCTTCTCCTTTCCTTCACCCTCCTCCTTCTTTTCCCCTTCTTCCTCTTTCTACCTGCACTTCCTCTCCCTCCTCTTATCTGTCAACCCTCTCTCCTCTAGGTCTTTCCCTACCCAACATACCACCACAGGGACAATCACATTTCAGATTTGTGAGAACAATGTAAACAAGAACAACATGAATGCCTCCTCCCTGCTCTTTGACAAGAAACTCAGTGAGGTTTAGAAAAGTTGAGAGATGTGACCAAAGGACACACTAAAATAGAACCCAAGTCACTTATGTGTTCCTTTTCTGTATTCAGTGTTCTTCTTAAAATTGACTTGGAAATTGAACTTGGACAAGAGACTTTTACCAACAAGTTAGACAGATAAAATCTCTCATTCCCCTGCAGTCTTCATGTCACAGCTACCATTTCCCATAATACTCACTCTAAATCAATGTCACAGCAAATAAAGACATAAGTAAAGAAAGTAGTAAGAAGTACACCTGTATGTGCCTTTAAGACTTCCTCAGGAAAATGTCACAAGGACATCACAGCAGCTCAGATTGGGCACCTGTGAGAATATGGGGTTACGGTGCTGTGGATCTTCCCAGATGACATTGTACATTGTGTTAGTACATGGCTGTGCCTGACATGAACAGAGCAGGGGGATCACTGGGCTGTAGAGGCTTCAGAGACTCTGCAACGCTAAATATTAACACTGCACCATCCAAAAATATGATGATGACATTTTGCCTAGACTCAAGTACCTTTTGACATCCTAATTATAATGGAAATTCAGGGCATTTTTGTAAATTACTATGGGCACCAGTGGCAGACATATTTAAATACCTGATAAGCAGTATAATAGGTTTGCTCTGAAATTTTGGTAAAAATGTGTGATAGTCAGTAGAGCTGTTTCTTCACAACATTTCTCCCCTCCTTCCAGGAACACAGTAGCATTCCACTACCTTTGAAGTAGGTGCAATCATTTATTTACTTAGGCCAGAAGTGACATATGTCTCTTCTGGGAAGAAGAATTAAATTCTGGAAGGTGATTTCTCATCTTCCCTTACATCTGTTGCAGAGACCATGGAAGGTGATCTCTCAGTCAGTCTGGGTACCTGCATGACTACAGGGAGTCACCAGGACCCCTGCAGGCTTACCTGGATGGCGGCCAGACTAGTGTAGCATCTCAAAAGCCAATCTGACTGATGGGGGTGTTTTGCAAAGGTTGTAGGGCGTTTGACATGGCCGTGTAGAAAGCTCTTCCTTTTCACATCCCTTGGAATGACAGCCCTCTGCAATGTCCTGAGAATGGTACATTCTTCTCACATATGGGTATGACACAGACCCAGGAGCTTGATCTGAAGCATGGCTTTGGGCAATCAATCTCATTATTTATGACAATACCTCACAGGATCTATTTCATGTCAGGACCATAGTTTCTAGTGAACCACGTTAACTCCTCCCTCTTATTTTAGCCACAGACTCTAATTCTCTTTTACTTTGCTTCTTATTACCCAGAGTTCCAGACAGCCGGTCTATCTATCACCTGTGACGAAAATTCATGGAGGCAGTTATAAAATTCGTACAGTTATATCAGGATTTATTTTCATTTTCTGAGTGAGGAATTAACTGCCATTTTCAGAGGGGAAAATCTCATAAACACATCTTTACAATAAATTTTTCTTTCTATTACCTATAAAAAAGCAAAAACACTATGTTCCAAAAGGAAGACTTGAGACTGACATTTAGTGTTCGTATTTTTATCATCATTTTGGCGCTAATGTGTGAGACTTAAATCAATTAGTTAGCATTATATTTTGGCAGTCTTTGCTGAATGAGATCTTCTGACACAGAAGGCCAAGAATTCTGGAGGTAAGCCATTAAGATCCTGAACCATCAGACAGTAACAGATTTTGGGTTTTAGGGGGTCAAAAAATAACACCACCATTCCCAACCTGAGATCAGAACCAATTTACAGAGAATGATACAGGAGTCAGACAGTTAGGATCGAAATGTCAGCTTTATTACTGATAAAAGCAATAGTGAAGGACATAGCTTAGATAAGTCCTAATAGGCTTGCTGAGGCTTCTCTGAATTGAAGTCACCCCCTTCCCATGCCTACCAAACAGACAACAAACAAAATCCGGCCAACCTCAGGGGTAGCTACACCGCCTGCTGGACCAGCTCGATCACATGACTGACGGCAGGTGGGAACCCACTTTCCGTAGGCTGTTGGATTCCAGAGAGAAAAGTAAAGGGACAGATTATAGTAAGCATGTCCAGTTCACACTTGCAAACCAAATAAGCTACTCTTCTCTGAGTTAGGGGAATATAAAGTTTCTCAGCTTCAGCTTTGTTGACATTTTGGACGGAGTCATTCTTTGTTGTGGGAGGCTGTCCTGCACCTTATTGGATCTACCCACTAGATAGTAGGAGCGCCCCCATCAGACGTGACAACCCAAAATATATCCAAATACTACCAAATGTCTGTCTGCAGTGTGGCTGGGAGTGTGAAATTGCTCCTAATTAAGAACCACCCACTAGGGACTTCTTTGACTTGGAACTGTGAGGAAAATGTAGTATTCTCTATTAAAAACTAACACTTCAGTGGAATGGACCACTAGATTTTTAATTCTCTGACTACTTCTTTGGAAAGGAAAGCCTAGAAAAGTACCTTTCAAAAGGGCAGCAACACAATAAATTCTAACTAATGATAACCCAAGCATTATCAGAAGAGAAGTCAATGTTACCTGCTGGGGAAGAGGAAAAATTATCATTATTTCTGCTGATTAGAAAACACAAATATACATATAAATATTATTAATAAGAATTAACAGACAATAAAGACAAAAAGGAAGAAAAAGCAGAAGGGAAAAATATAACCAAATTAATCCCCCTAATATTTATATGTTCCCTACTTAAATGGCAGTCTTCTAGATGTTGGAGGAGGTTATAAAATGTACCTAAATATGTCACCTAAACTCCATCTTCCCTGTCATGAAAAATATGGGCATCATGACACACACCTATAAAAAATTCAACATCAAGATCATGCAGCATGTGATTCAGTGCAATTCAGGCCTCTTCTACTGCCTTTGAGAATCTACCTTTTAGCTCCTTGAAGTGAAGAAAGCCCTGCTTTGTTTCTGTTCTCAGTCTGCTGCTTCCTCTATCAGAGGTCTTGCCTCTTACACCCATAAATCCATTTTCCATGTAGCCAGCTGCCATGTAGTAAACTATCAGAGAAGAAAAAAATGTTGTCAGCACTTGACTTTAGCCAGTTAAGGTTATGGGATAAGACAAGAAACTCAGAAACAATCAAGTGTGCTCAGTGATGGGGTAAAGGCCAGACATGGTCATGGGGCCAGAAAATGTTTGAGCAAAAATTAAGGAGACCCAAATAGTTAATAATTCCCACCTTTTTGATATCATATGCTTCTTCCAGGATCTGATAAATGCTATATACTCTGTTCCCCCTGCAAAAAAAAAAAAAAAAAAGTGTGTGTGTGTGTGTGTGTGTGTGTGTGTATGTACACACACTCAAAGGCATAGTCAGGCTTTACTTGAATTCCAGTATGTAGTCACAGGTTATTGATCTAGAATAAGTTAAGGCTGTTGGGCAAAAGTCTGGGTAGCCAGGGTAACTAACTGAACAAAAAATTTTTCTCAACTACAACATGAAATAATGTCTTAAATGAAACATCATCACAGTAGAGAGTGTGGGCTTTTATATAGATAATTTAGACCCAGAAATTTTTTTAAAGAAAAAGTTGTTTGACCTTTTGATTATATATTTTACAGATCAGATTCAAACCTCTTCAACTTATGTTGCCTATGGACACAGCTTTGATCTAAATAAGCACATATCCTAAAAGTCTCCTTTTCCAGTTTATACCACATTCCTGATACCTTAATTAAAAAATTTTAGAATATGACATATAAGAGAGAACAGATTTTCTAGGCCATATAGAAATTTAACATATGGCTTTCAAAATGTTTCTAACACAGATATCCTTTGTGTTCTTAAAATATAAGTCATATTGCCTGTTTGTTGTAACACTTGTATGTTTATGTTTCTTTAGACATTCTACATTGACTTTTTTTTTTCCAATTTATTTATTTTCAGAAAAACAGTATTCATTATTTTTTCACCACACCCAGTGCTCCATGCAAGCTGTGCCCTCTATAATACCCACCACCTAGTACCCCAATCTCCCACCCCCCCCCCGCCACTGCAAACCCCTCAGATTGTTTTTCAGAGTCCATAGTCTCTCATGGTTCATCTCCCCTTCCAATTTACCCAAAAGCATATACCCTCCCCAATGTCTACATTGACTTTTTCTTTCTTTTTTTTTTTTTTTAACTTTTTTATTTATTTACTTGACAGACAGAGATCACAAGTAGGCAGAGAGGCAGGCAGGGGAGGGAAGGCAGTCTCCCTGGTGAGCAGAGAGCCTGATGTGGGGCTCAATCCCTGGACCTGGGATCATGACCTGAGACCAAGGCAGACTCCTTAACCCACTGAGCCACCCAGGCGCTCCCGACTTTTTACTTCTAAAAATTCTATTCAGTTTTCCTTCGTTCTTGATATAAATGTCATGATTATATTACTCTTTACCTTTGGTGTTGCCATTGAAAAACATATAGGAAGCTATAAATTATCTCCCTAAACCTATGCTTGTTCTCTGTTCAACACAATTGCAACTTAGCCCTATGGCAGATTATAAAAGTTAACATATTTCAAGTGTCTACTGTATGCCAGGCACAGTTCTAAGTACCTTATATAAACTATCTCACTTCATTCTCAGGGAATACTATGCATTTTTATCTCCATTTCCCACAAATAAAAAATCCGAGGCCTAAAAGGTTAAATAATTTTGATCATCATTACTAAAAACAACAGGACAGGAATGCAAACAGATGTCTGATTCTCGATCCAAGGCTTTCTAACATCTCCACCACACTACATATATGACATTATAAAAAGTACAATTCTTTAATTTTTTAGTTCTCTTCTTCATAGACATTATTTTAATTTCTAAAAAAAAAATTGTGTGTTTCCAAACATCTTTCCAACTTGTGTGTTCTATATGTACTTTAGAAATGATGCTAATTTCATTATCACTTGAGTTGATCAAAGGCATGATGTCTGATTTCATACTACAGGACATAAGGGCCAGCAAAAGAGAGTTGGCTGGCCTTTCTGCTCTTCTGTTGTACTTTAAGCATTTATAAAATTTTTGCTTAAGTTGTACCTGAAGTACATTTCATCTACTTCCAATTTTTTTTCTTCCTATGGGTCTGAAAAAAATCTACTGTAAAATACTTTTTAATTTGATGCCTTAATTTTTCTCTTTCTTAAATTTTCTTCTCGTAAAAGAAAGAAACTTAGTCAAGTGAAGAGAGTGCTTTAAGGGGGTTCAGAAGGCTGAGATTTCATTCCTGACTCCGCTACTGACCTGTTATATGCCCTTGGGTTTAACCTCACTGCACCGGACTTAGTGAAGAGGTGTTTCAGCTTCCCTGCTAACATGCACTCAATGGGCCAGATCCTTCAAATGAGCCAATTGCACTTGGGGATTAAGTTAAGCCATTTGGAGGGGCATTAACCCTTTTTTGGTCAATGAATTTTTTATGCATGAGTAGAATAACTTACTAAACAGCAGCTACTGTCCTTCATTACACACTCCTTCTCCCCCCAACTGCCTGACTTACACAGGAAGTATCACACTCAGTCAATAACTAAGCAATCCTTGAGAGAAGTGCTGAGCAGTGGGAAAAGAGGAATAGCAAGTAAATGAAATGACCCTCAACAAACAGGTGAACAAACTGTAGAAATCAATGACGTGAAAATGGACTGCTTTCTCCTCCTCATTGAATTCAGCCGTTGTCTGTTTGTGTCTTCTCCCCATTGCTGGCTGCAGCATTCCGGGGGTAAACGTGTCATGGAACAGCCTTGCATGGCCACAGTGTGGCCTGAGAAAGAGCCTATTTATTAAGTCCTGGGATGGCATCCATTGCCCTCTGGATAAGAGATAAAATCCTGATCGTTGCCTTCAGAGCTCTCCATTCACAGGACTCACTTGACTTACGTTTCTAACCTTGAGCCTGTCAATGACATTCCCTCTAGAGTAGAATCACAGTGAGATCTTCCCCTGCCACTGCAGTCTTTTCCCTGAAACTCTCCAGACACACACCCTGCCTCCTATCTCGCAGGTTCACCTTGCTCACCCCTTTCCCACGAAGCATAGGGCTTGCCTCTTCCAAAGCTCCCCACCATCAGTTCTTCTGGGAAAATCCACAATGAAGCCAGGACTCTTTTTTCTTCTTTTAATTGTGTTAGGTTACTCACCATACAGTACATCCTTAGTTTTTGACGTAGTGTTCCATGCTTCATTGTTTGTGTCTAACACCCAGTACCCCTTGAAAGTGTAGAGGTCTTTTCCTTTATTGTGGAGGTGGGGTAGTGATTCTATTAGATTTGTATGCTTCTTGAGTCCTAGGGTCCTTTTATTAAAATGATAATTTAGGTGTCCAGTCTGTGGTCAGGAAACATGTTGACAGGCTAAAGTAAAAAAGAGAGAAGACTAAATTTCACAACCTGGGGAGACAGCAGGGCCCTTATATAGTTTCATAGATATTGTGAACATCTCTTTCCAGTTTGGGTTGTGAAGTTGTATTTACATATCTACTCACCTATTATGTATGGGCCCTTAACCAAAAATAAAGAAGAAAAATCTCTCTAAATAAAAGCAAATGAATTAGAAAGAGGAAATTATTCTTATTTTTCTGTTACACAATTCATTTAAAATCCGGGACTGAATTGCACCCCAAACCATGAGATACCTAGGAATAAACCTAACCAAAGAGGCTAAGAATCTATACTCAGAAAACTATAAAGTACTCATGAAAGAAATTGAGGAAGACACAAAGAAATGGAAAAATGTTCCATGCTCCTGGATTGGAAGAATAAATATTGTGAAAATGTCTATGCTACCTAAAGCAATCTACACATTTAATGCAATTCCTATCAAAGTACCATCCATCTTTTTCAAAGAAATGGAACAAATAATTTTAAAATTTATATGGAACCAGAAAAGACCTCGAATAGCCAAAGGGATATTGAAAAACAAAGCCAAAGTTGGTGGCATCACAATTCCGGACTTCAAGCTTTATTACAAAGCTGTCATCATCAAGACAGCATGGTACTGGCACAAAAACAGACACATAGACCAATGGAACAGAATAGAGAGCCCAGAAATAGACCCTCAACTCTATGGTCAACTAATCTTTGACAAAGCAGGAAAGAATGTCCAATGGGAAAAAGACAGCCTCTTTAATAAATGGTGTTGGGAAAATTGGACAGCCACGTGCAGAAAAATGAAATTGGACCATTTCCTTACACCACACACAAAAATAGACTCAAAATGGATTAAGGACCTCAATGTGAGAAAGGAATCCATCAAAATCCTTGAGGAGAACACAGGCAGCAACCTCTTCGACCTCAGCCGCAGCAACATCTTCCTAGGAACATCACCAAAGGCAAGGGAAGCAAAGGCAAAAATGAACTTTTGGGATTTCATCAAGATCAAAAGCTTTTGCACAGCAAAGGAAACAGTTAACAAAATCAAAAGACAACTGACAGAATGGGAGAAGATATTTGCAAATGACATATCAGATAAAGGACTAGTGTCCAAAATCTATAAAGAACTTAACAAACTCAACACCCAAAGAACAAATAATCCAATCAAGAAATGGGCAGAGGACATGAACAGACGTTTCTGCAAAGAAGACATCCAGATGGCCAATAGACACATGAAAAAGTGCTCCATATCACTCGGCATCAGGGAAATACAAATCAAAACCACAATGAGATATCACCTCACACCAGTCAGAATGGCTAAAATCAACAAGTCAGGAAATGACAGATGCTGGCGAGGATGCGGAGAAAGGGGAACCCTCCTACACTGTTGGTGGGAATGCAAGCTGGTGCAACCACTCTGGAAAACAGCATAGAGGTTCCTCAAAATGTTGAAAATAGAACTGCCCTATGACCCAGCAATTGCACTACTGGGAATTTACCCTAAAGATACAAACGTAGTGATCCAAAGGGGCATGTGCACCCGAATGTTTATAGCAGCAATGTCCACAATAGCCAAACTATGGAAAGAACCTAGATGTCCATCAACAGATGAATGGATAAAGAAGATGCGGTGTATATACACAATGGAATACTATGCAGCCATCAAAAGAAATGAAATCTTGCCATTTGCAACAACATGGATGGAACTAGAGCGTATCATGCTTAGCGAAATAAGTCAAGCGGAGAAAGACAACTATCATATGATCTCCCTAATATGAGGGAGTGGTGATGCAACATGGGGGCTTAAGTGGGTAGGAGAAGAATCCATGAAACAAGATGGGATAGGGAGGGAGACAAACCATAAGTGACTCTTAATCTCACGAAACAAACTGTGGGTTGCTGGGGGGAGGGGGGTTGGGAGAAGGGGGGTAGGGTTATGGACATTGGGGAGGGTATGTGCTTTTGGGTAAATTGGAAGGGGAGGTGAACCATGAGAGACTATGGACTCTGAAAAACAATCTGAGGGGTTTGAAGTGGTGGGGGGGTGGGAGGTTGGGGTACCAGGTGGTGGGTATTATAGAGGGCACAGCTTGCATGGAGCACTGGGTGTGGTGAAAAAATAATGAATACTGTTTTTCTGAAAATAAATAAATTGGAAAAAAAAATCTGGGACTGAGAGCTGTGGGTTAGGAACAAACAGATGTTTAATAATTTCTGATTCCACATTATTATAGTACTTCCAGACCAAACTGAATAAATATACAGTTGTGTGACCTTGAACAAACTACCCAATCTCTTTGAGCCTTTGTTTCTTCAGTATAATACAGGGATAAAATCACTTAACTCTATGGCTGAATGAGAATAAGATAAAATAAATCATATAGCACTATGCCTGGCACACAGTGTGACCTGGAAAAACATGTTCTGTGGTTCTCTCCCTTCTCTGTCTTTCTAGTTTCTACATGTGCTCCCACACTTATAACTCAAATATTGCTGAGAAAGGTAATAAGTTTGGTAAAATAGAATGGAAACAAATACAGAAAAAATTAAATTAAACCTTCTTGAGTGATTAAGTCACTTTAAAAGGTAGCAAATGAAAGTTTTAATTTAAAATGGGATCTTCTGACTGACTGATTAGATGTAGCCCCCTAAAATATCTAAGCAGATATAGGAAAATTAGAAAACTCAGAACAAACCTTAAAGCTATATAGGATTGTCGTCTTGGTGCCAGAATCTGCAAGAAATGTCCCATAATATTAAGGCTTATGAAACTACCAAAACAAATGCTTGATAGTCTTTTCTTGGCATAATTTTAAAAAGTAGCAGTCCTGTTTTCTTGGAAGTTGTCATGAGCACCTTCATCTCTCTCCTTAGATTCTATTTCCTGGTTCAGGAATACAAGGTCAGTGCCAACCAAAACAACTATAAAGGTGCTATTTTTTTTTTTAAGCATCTAGAATTCTGGTGCTCTATATCCTGGCAGCTGTAAGATCTAGAATAAAATTTTAGGAAGAGAAAAAAATGAATATAGAGCTAGAAGGCCCCTTGGAACATAATATATACTAAGGATTATAACTTCCTGTGTACTCCCTCTATACAGAGTGTTGACTAACAGGAGTTTAAGAGGTTATGTCAGATCACTATAATTTCCACTAACTGAATATATTGCTGCTGATAGAAGTTGTGATGAACTTCATGCACTTCAAAACACTGATCACGTCCAGATCTAAGGAAGGGAGAGCATTTGAATCTGTTAGGCTTGGGGAAAACAGTAATACACCCAACACAATGTCTCATGATAAACACTGGGTTTAGATAGATCTCTGTTCAACTGAGGATGAATAAAGAGAAAACAGCAGTTCAAGAGGAAAAGAGGAGAGGAGTTGGAAGGCCACAAGGACATGCAGATCCAGAGTGAAAACTGAAAAAAATTTAACCATGTCCACAAGGTAATTTTATAAAACTGTTTGATTTTTTTTTTAAATTAAGGTCACAGATAGCATCCACTGCCCTGAGGATCAAAGATGAACTCCATACAATTGTTATTAAAGCTCTCCATTGGTAGAAACTGACTAACTGAGCAACAATTGTAAAACCCCTTTATGAGTAGGAACCGACATCTATAAGGAAAGGAGAGGATGGGATGAAATCATAGTGGAATGAAATGAAAAGGGAGTCAAATATCATAAGAAAGTATAGTAATGCTGGAAAATACCTAGCTAGGTGAGGGCACAGAAATTCATTTTGTAATCTACAAGGATGGTTAATTTTTAAATGGTGGCTTTATTCTTTCATTCATTAACCAAATATTTATTGAGTGCTTACTCTGCCCGAGACTTGCAGGCAGTGAGCAAGATGCAGCAAGAAACAACAGAGTTTAGGTCTCTAATCTTTTTTTCCCCATTTTATTTTATTTCTTTCCAGTGTTAAAAAATTCATTGTTTATGCACCACACCCAGTGCTCCATGCAATACGTGTCCTCCATAATACCCACCACAAAGCTCACCCATGCCCCCACCTCCCTCCCCTCCAAAACCCTCAATTTGTTCCTCAGAGTACACAGTCTCTCATGGTTTGTCCTCCCCTGCAATTTCCCTCATCTCAATTCTCCTCTCCAACTCCCCATGTCCTCTGTGTTATTCCTTATGCTCCACAAATAAGTGAAACCGTATGATACTTGACTCTCTCTGCTTGACTTATCTCACTCAGCATAATCTCTTCCAGTCCCATCCATGTTGATATAAAAGTTGGGTATTCATCCTTTCTGATGGGGGCATAATTCTCCATTGTATATATGGACCATATCTTTATCTATTTGTCCCCTGAAGGGCATCTTGGTCCTTTCCACAGTTTGGTGACTGTGGCCATTGCTGCTATGAACATTGGGGTACATGTGGCCCTTCTTTTCATTATATCTATATCTTTGGGGTAAATAACCAGTAGTGCAATTGCAGAGTCATAGTGTAGCTCTATTTTTAATTTCTTAAGGAATCTCCACACTGTTTTCCAAAGTGGCTGCACCAACTTGCATTCCCACCAACAGTGTAAGAGGGTTCCCCTTTCTCCACATCCTCTCCAACACTTGTTGTTTACTGTCTTGTTAATTTTGGCCATCCTAACTGGTGTAAGGTGGTATCTCAATATGGTTTTGATTTGAATCTCCCTGATTGCTAATGAACATTTTTTCATGTGCCTGTTACACATTTGTATGTCTTCTTTGAAGATATGTCTGTTCATGTCTTCTGTCCATTTTTTAACATGATTATCTGTTTTGTGTGTGTTGAGTTTGAGGAGTTCTTTATAGATCTTGGATATCAGCCCTTTGTCTGTAGGGCATTTGCAAATATCTTCTCTCATTGCATGGGTTGCCTCTTTGTTTTATTGACTGTTTCCTTTACTGTGCAGAAGTTTTCGATTTTTTTTTTTTATTTGACAGAGAGAAATCACAAGTAGATGGAGAGGCAGGCAGAGAGAGAGAGAGGGAAGCAGGCTCCCTGCTGAGCAGAGAGCCGGATGCGGGACTCGATCCCAGGACCCTGAGATCATGACCTGAGCCGAAGGCAGCGGCTTAACCCACTGAGCCACCCAGGCGCCCCAGAAGTTTTCGATCTTGATGAAGTCCCAAAAGTTCATTTTTGCTTTTGTTTCCTTTGCCTTTGGAGACATATCTTGAAAGAAGTTATTGTGGTTGATATTGAAAGGTTACTGCCTATGTTTTTCTTTAGGATTTTGATAGATTCCTGCCTCACGTTGAGGTCTTTTATTCATTTCGAGTTTATCTTTGTGTATGGTGTAAAAGAATGGTCGAGTTTCATTCTTCTACATATAGCTGTCCAATTTTCCCAGCACCACTTATTGAAGAGACTGTCTTTTTTCCAATGTATATTTTTCCCTGCTTTGTCGAAGATTATTTGACCACAGAGTTGAGGGTCCGTATCTGGGCTCTCTACTCTGTTCCACTGTTCTATGTGTCTGTTTTTGTGCCAGTACCATGCTGTCTTGGTGATCATTGCTTTGTAGTAAAGCTTGAAATCAGGTAACATAATGCCCCCAGTTTTGTTTTTCTTTTTCAACATTCCTTTAGAAATTCAGTGTCTCTTCTGGCTCCATACAAATGTTAGGATTGTTTGTTCCAGCTCTTTGAAAAATTCCAGTGGAATTTTGATCAGGATGGCATTGAAAGAACAGATTGCTCTAGGCAGTATAGATATTTTAACAATGTGTAGGTCTCTTAATTAATCTAAAGTTAATTTTAAGATTAATCCCTAATCTTTCATGGCAATGAGTAATTCAGACAAAAATTTAAAAAAGAGTTGATAATGAAAAGTACTAAAAGAATTAAAGTAAATTGTACAATAGAAAGTAAATGTGTAACCATTCTGAGCATTGAATGCCTAAGGGAGATCTCTCTGAGAAAATAACATAAAACTGAGACACAAATGGCAAAAGGCTGGTCCATAATAGGGAAGGGGGAAATTCTAAGAGAAAAATATTTTAGTGCCAGAATACTTTTGGTACAAACAAGCTTGGTGTGTTCAAGGAATGAAGAGAAGACTGGTATGGCTGAATCCTAGTAGATGAAGAGATTGTGTTAAAATAGAATTGGAGCTAAAGCCAGAACATGCTGAGCTTTTTAAGTCAAGTAAAATAGCTGGGATACTATTCTAAATGTGCTGGAAGACATTGGAGGTCTTATTGAGTGAGCTGATCTGGGTGTTAGCCTGAATTCCACAGAAAGCGGAATCTGAGACAAAGTTTAAATGTGGGTGCTTTTTGGGAGAGTTTGATTCCAGGGAGCATCTAGGAGGAACATGAGAGCAATTCAAAGAATGAGGTAGAATGCAGCCACTTGCACATTTAATTTTTTTAATTTTTAAATTTTTACTTTTAAAAAGTATTTATTTATTTGAGAGAAAGAGAGTGAGAATGTGCATGAGTGGGGTGAGGGGAAGAGGAAGAAGGAGAGAAAGAATCCCAAGCAGATTTCCCACTGAGTGCAGAACTTGACATGGGGCTTGAACCCAGGACCCTGAGATTGTGACCTGAACGGAAGTCAGATGCTTAACTGACTGAGCCACCCAGATGCCCCTCTACTTGGACATTTTTTTTTAAGATTTTATTTATTTATTTGACATATAGAGATCACAAGTAGACAGAGAGGCAAGGCAGAGAGAGGAGGAAGCAGGCTCCCTGCTAAGCAGAAAGCCCGATGCGGGGCTCGATCCCAGCACCCTGGGATCATGACCTGAGCCGAAGGCAGAGGCTTTAACCCACTGAGCCACCTAGGTGCCCCGCACTTGGACATTTTAAAACATTGTTGAGAGCAAATAACAAGCTAGTTGAAGAAGAAATTACTAACACAATTACAGAACAACTTAAAAAATAAAGAAAATAAAAATAATATGTACATAAGGTGAAGTAAAACTATAACTCTGCATGTAAAGAAAATTTTGTATTAGATGTTTCTATTTAAGAATGAAATTAAATTATTCAACATAAGAAGCCATTAGGAAAGTCCTCAGGAAAGTAGCACTGAAGAAAATAGGGTTTGAAAAAAGATATAAAGTAATGAGGAAGTGGAAAATCAGAGCTTTTCAAATTCAAGATCTGGTTCTTCTAAAACAAAAATAAACAACATGGCAAACACAAAGCCCCAAACAAATAAAGAACCAAAACGACATTAAAATTGGTAAGATCTGGTCTTCAACTTTTGCTAATGAATTTGATTCATGAACATCTCATGAATTTGGTTTGCCGTCTTCAGTATTTAGATAACTAAAATACATTTTTCATATATATGTGGTCTTAGTCCACAGTTCCTATCTCGCAGCTCCCCAAACGCTTGGAATTTCCTAAAGGAGGTGACTTTTGCAAAATTTCTATGGATGGGGGCTGGTTTCCAGTGAAGCAACCATGTGGTTAGAGATCTGAAACTTTCAGTCTTACCTCCTGAGCACTAGAGAAGGGAAGGGAGGGGATGGAAGTTGACTCAATCATCAAACACCAATGATTTAATTTACCATACCCATGTAATGAAGCCTCCATAAGAATCTTTTGGAAGCAGGGTTTGGAGAGCTTTTGGTTAGTGAATATGAGATTCAGAAAGAGTGGCATGCCTGGATAGGGCCTGGAAGCTCCTTCCTTTCTTCCTATACCTTGCCCTATGCCTCTCTTCCACTTGCTGTTCTTCAATTATATCCTTTTATAATAAACTGGGTAACCCAGTAAATAAAGTGTTTCTTTGAGTTCTATGAGCTCTTCTAGCAAGTTAATCAAAGCCAAAGAAAAAATTTTAGAAATATCTTATTTGGAGCTGGTTGGTCAGAAGTACAGGTAACAACCTGGATTTTCAACTGGTGTATGAAGTCCAAGGAGGAGATTAAGGAAACATCCAGTCTATAGCTTGTTGGTCAGAAGTACTGGTACAATCTGGGCTTATGACTGATATCTGAAGTGATTATGGACTTGAAAGGTAATCTTGTAGAATTGGAATCCTTCACCTGTAGTCAGCCTAAACAAAAAAAAACAAAAAACAAAAAACAACAAAAAAACACAAACTGAACAAGCACATTATAGGTTATATTCTGCAGAGGAAATAAACTTTTTGAATTAATCCAGCCAAATTACTAAACAAATAAACAAACAAGCAAGCAATCAGCAGTTCCTGGGAGGATCAGTACCAAGTCACTATAGTATATTATTCCAAAATGTACAGTTTCCAGGAAAAAAACTAAGAGATGTGAAAAGAAACAGGAAACCACAACCCATATATGGGGAGAAAGCAAGCAATATAAACTGCTTTTGAAAGGCCCTTGACTTGGCAAATAAGGATATTAAAGCAGCATCTATAGATATATTCAAAGAACTAAAGAAAACCATACTGAAAGAAATATAGGAAAGAAGATGATAATGTATCATCAAATAAAAAAAATCAGTAAAAATATAGAAATTATTAAAAAGAACCTAATATGAATTCAGGATTCAAAAAATATAATAATCAAAATGAAAAATACAAAGGAGATTCTCAGGAGTATGTTTAAGCCAGCAAAAAAAAAACCCAAACAAACAAACAAACAAAAAAAAAACAAAAACAAACAAACAAACAAACAAAAAAAAACACAAGAGTTGGCCAAATTAAAGGTAGAATAATAGAGATTATACATTGGAAGAACACAGAGAAAAAAAGAATAAGTAAAACAAAGCAGAGCCTAAGAGGAATGTGAGACTTCATTAACTGGAGCAACATATCTGTAATATTAGAGAAGAGAAAGGCACAGAAAAAATATTTGAAGACATGATGACTAAAAACTCCCCAAATTTGATGAAAAACATTAATCTGCATACCAATAGAGTAAAAAAGAAATTCCAATTATGATGAATACAAAGATATCCACACATAGTCACACCCCAGTCAAAATGTTGAAGCCAAACACAGAGAGAAAACACCAGAAGTTACAAGAGGAAAATGAGTTATTGTGTACAACAGAACCTGCTATACAGAACCTCAATAAAATCAACAGTTTAATTCTTATCAGAAATAGCAGAGACTAGGATTAGGGTGACATATTCAAAGTGCTCAAGGTGAAAAATCATCAACCAAGAATTTTATAACCAGCAGAGCTATCTTTCAAAAATGACGGCAAAGTTTATTTTCCTTCATGAAAACATATTCTCAGATAAACAAAAAGAGAGAATTTGTCATTAGCAGAATGGCTTACAAGGAAGTTATGCAAGCATGAAGCAAGTGATATCTGGCAATAATTTGAACAGTGTAAGAAAAAAAGAGTAACATAATAGTAATTATGCAGATAATATATAATGGTGGTATAATTGCATTTCTTATTAATTTTTACTTAACTGACTCAGAAAGCAATTGCATAAAACTTTAGGTATGTAACTCTATTGTTTAACATTAGAGAAATGTAATATATTCGATAATAGTATAAATGGGTGGTTAGGAGCAAAGCTGTATGGCAGTAAAGAAATAATAACACACAGTAACTTGAATCCACAGATAGAAAACAAGAGAATCAGAAAGGATAAATAAGAAGTTTAATATAGCAAATTCTGTATATATACATTTGTTTTCATTTCCTCTCAGTTTCCTTCAAAGGGAATATACTGTTGAGTTTGTAACATATAGACATAAATAATGGTAGTAGCACAAAAATATTGAGGTGGGATGGAGCTATATAGTGGTAAAATTTTTATATTGTATTGAACATAACTCAGTATAAACTAAAATAGATTGGTATAATTTTTTTTCAAAGATTTTTATTTATTTATTTGACCGACAGAGAGCACAAGTAAGGCAGAGAGGCAGGCAGAGAGAGGAGGAAGCGGGCCCCCAGCTGAGCAGAGAGCCCGACGTGGGGCTCGATCCCAGGACCCTGAGATCATGACCTAAGCCAAAGGCAGAGGCTTTAA
This sequence comes from Neogale vison, assembly GCF_020171115.1. NCBI lineage: Eukaryota > Metazoa > Chordata > Mammalia > Carnivora > Mustelidae > Neogale > Neogale vison. The sequence continues at coordinate 61,246,280 of NC_058093.1, read as the reverse complement.
CCCACTGAGTCACCCAGGCGCCCCAGATTGGTATAATTTAGAAAGTATTTTGCCACAGAGCATTCACTAAGTAAATAACTCAAAGATAAAATTTTTAAAAATTATGGAAATTAAATTAAAATGTTATGCATCAAACCTTTGCACTTAGTACAAACAAGAGAATAAGGAGAAAAAAAGATGAGAAAAATCATGGGACACAGAGAAAACCAAAACCAAGATTACAACTTTAAACCTAACCATATAAATAATGACATTAAATTTGAATAGGTTGTTTAGGCAATCTATTCAAAAAGTGGATTTTAAAATATTGGATACGAAAATGATCCAACTATACCTGGTTTATAGGGAACACATTTTAGATTCAAACATACAAAGGGTAGAAAATGTTACATTATGCAAATAAGTATAAATGAGCTAGATTGTCTATGTTAAATCAAAAAGATATTAAAACAAAAAATATATTTTCTATAAAAGGAAAAAACACTCCTCAGTTCATTTTATGAGGCCAATACTACCCTGAAGCAAAAATGACAAAAAATATCTCAAGGTAATTACAGACTAATATTTCTCATGAGTACACATGCAAAAATACTTCTGCAATATGTTAGCAAATTGAATTTAGCAACATATAAAAAGGAGAGTGGGGCGCCTGGGTGGCTCAGTGGGTTGAGCCGCTGCCTTTGGCTCAGGTCATGATCTCAGGGTCCTGGGATCGAGTCCCGCATCCGGCTCTCTGCTCAGCAGGGAGCCTGCTTCCTCCTCTCTCTCTGCCTGCCTCTCTGCCTACTTGTGACCTCTCTCTGTCAAATAAATAAAATCTTAAAAAAAAAAAAAAAGGATAGTGTACCATGACCAAGTGAGTTTTATGCCAGAAATATAGAATTATTTAATAGTTGAAAATCAAGTAATGTAATATACCATATTAATAGAATAATGGATAAAATTCACAATACTATCACAATATGTGTTGAAAAAGTGTTTGACAACATCTAACAGTCTTTCATGATAAAAATAATCAAAATAGAAGGGAACATTTTCGACCCGATAAGTGATATCTGTGAAAAACCTAAAGGTCTCATCATATTGTTGGTGAAAGATTTCTTCCAAAGATCAAAAAAAAGATAAGGGTGTGAGCTCTTGCTACTTTTATTTGATATTGTACTGGAGATTCTAGCCAGGACATTTAGGGGAAAAAGCAAAGCAAATCAAAGCAAAAAAAAGGAAAAGGAAACAGAAAATGCATCCAGATTGGAAAGGAAGATGTAAAACTATTTCTATTTGCATGTGAAGCAAACTAGCATATATAAAATCCTACTAAAACCACTAAAATGCTATTAGAATTGATAAATCAATTAAGCAAGATGTAGGATACTAAAAAAAAGCACAAAAATCAATTGTATTTCTACCTACAAGCAATTACATTCTGAAAATTAAAGATAATTCCAGTTACAATAGCATTGAAAAATAAAATAATTAGATACACTTTTAACAAAAGAAGGGCAAAACTTGTACTCAGAAATGTGCAAAAAATTAAAGAAGACATAAGTGAATGAAAAGACATTCCATATTCATAGGTTGGAGGACTTAATATTAATATGGCAATATTCCCCAAATTGATCTGTGAATTTATAAATGCAATCCCTGTCAAAATCCCAGGTTTCTTTTTATACAAATCGACAAGATGATCCTAAAATAAACATGTTACAACAAAGCATCAGAAATAACTGATCTTACCTCAGTTTTTCCCCAAGCTTTTCAAGAATTGATCACCTCTATGCTGTAGCAAATTTTTCCATATTCTGGAATATGTTCACATATTTCAAATTTATTATGTGCCATATAATTTAAGTGCTAATACTTAACCATGTTTAGGGGCTCCTGGGTGGCTCAGTTGGTTAAGCGTCTGCCTTCAGCTCAAGTCATGATCTTGGGATCCTGGGATCAAGCTCTGTGCCAGACTCCACACTCAGTGGGGAGTCTGTTTCTCTTTCTCCCCCACCCCCTTGTGCACATGCTCTGTCTCAAACAAGTAAGCAAAATCTTTTTTAAAAGTAGCTAACCATGTATAAAAAAGTAAGAACTATTTAGTTATAAAAACAGACATTGAAACCATAAAAGAAATATTAGAAAGGAAATTCAACATTATATTGAAAGGGTACTCCTACACAAGGAGGTATTTTTCGGATATGCAGAGTTGCTTAATATTTATGATACATCAATATTATATGACAAATTAATGTTATCATTGTAAAAGGGGAAAAAAGCAAAGCATTATTTGAATATGACATTTGACCAAAATTGCCAGACTTCTGGGGCAAAAGAGGTCTTAGCAAAGCAATATAAAGACACTTCTTAATATGAGAAACTATATAGACAACAGAGAGAAAATGTTTTTTTTTGGAATGTGAGACTTTAGAGTCAAATTTATGGAAATAATTAGAGTATAATAAAGATATTTTTGTCCTAATTATCCAACTTTGTCCCAGAAATGTTCATCTGTATCATAAGATTTTAAACAGCAGTAAGATACATAGGCATAAGGAGATCAAATTATCAGTTTGTTTAAAAAAAAAAAAAAGCACAGGCAGGGTTTTAAAAACTCAGTATAGAGGGCATATGCTAGCAATCACTGATTTTTTTACACATGTGTATATATTCTATTAAAACAATGACTCAATGAGAAATAGGCAGTAGGATATTTGTTAGCTAACTTTCATTTAACCAACTTTCCAGATTAACCCAATACTACTGCTCCCTCCAAAAAATGAGTCGCTGACTTCCACTAAAGACAGAATGGTCAATACTGCCAACAGCATCAATTCACTACTTCCACACTCACCTTTTGAACTGTTTGCTTACCAAGAGTGAGTTACATAAATGGTCAAAGATCTCTTTACACAGTTTGAATGTATTGTTGCAATTAAATAATTGGGTTAAATTTTATACAGACTATTAGAATTAGAGAGTGAAAAATAAGTGCTGTTCTGCAAAAACAAAATGGATTACTTGGAAAAATTGAATGAGTCTCTAAAAACAGACTGCTATTGTGTTACATACAGGTAATACAATATGTAAAAATTTAGAGTAATTCACACTCAGATCACACACATCTTCAAGTTGCTGTACCACTTTTAAGAAACCAATACTCGAGGGGCACCTGGATGGCTCAGTAGGTTAAGCATCTGACCCTTGATTTGGGCTCAGGTCATGATTTCAGGGTCCTGAGATGGCGCTCCACGTGGGGATTGGCACTGAATGTGGAGCCTGCTTAAGATTCTCTCTCTCCTTTTCCTTCTGCCTCTCCCCCTTTCCCTCTCTTTCTCTCAAATAAATAAATAAATCTTAAAAAAAGAAGAAACCAATACTTGAAATTGTAGGACAGATTATATGAAAATCCCTTCAAAGATGAGTGTAGAAAATATTTTGTTCACATATCAATATATTTTCATATGCTTATGCTTTCATCTTTGTTTTCGGTGAAAATTGTTTTAGCTATGTATGTGTCTTTCTATGATTCTCACTCTTCCTTATGTTTCCCTGATCAGTCTTCAGCAGTATCTTATCTGATCAATAACAGTGATGTCTTAATGCTGTGTGTAACCAGGGAACCATGAGAGAACCCTAGGCGAGAGAGGATATTTGAAGAAGAACTAAAGTCATGCTTGCCTGATAGTCTGGTGAAATGGGGATTCAAAGTCAAAAAGGGAGAATAGTTACAGAAAAATAAGAAGAAACAATATTTTTTGCATGTCTGAGTGTCTGGCATGGAAGAATGTAAATATGCTAGTTATTAAAAGTATTATAAAGCAGGGGATTTTTTTTAAAAGATTTTATTTATTTGACAGAGAGAAATCACAAGTAGGCAGAGAGGCAGGCAGAGAGAGAGAGGGGAGAAAGCAGGTTCCCTGCGGAGCAGAGAGCCCGACGCGGGGCTCGATCCCAGAACCCTGGGATCATGACCTGAGCCGAAGGCAGAGGCTTTAACCCACTGAGCCACCCAGGCGCCCCAAGCAGGGGGATTTTGAGTCATATTTTCTCCTACAATTAGCATGCATGACTTTTATACACAGCAGAAAAAAAAGAACAATGTATTATCAAGGAATGTAATAATTCGATTAGGAACTTGAACTGTATTGACTGAAATTTGAGTAATTGTGTTTTAAAGCTAAAGCCATATAGAAATATAAATGTGAAATAATTTCTGTATCTCTGACATGAGAAAGAGCAGACCATGTGTTTCTGCCATGACTGTTTGTGGGTACACATGCAAAAAGCACAGAGGGGTGAGGTTAAGGGAAGGAGAAGAAGAGAGCTAATGTAAAGATCAGCTGCCCGGTAAGAGAAAGTTAGGGTGACTCCTCCAACACAGAGGGAGAAGGGCTAGTTTCCATTTCTGAATGTAGGTTCATTAATAAGAATTAGTTCTTGGCACATACGCATTCCCAGAAGATGGAATATGTCTTTTTCCTTAAATTCATGTAGGCTACCCAGAAACTCATGAATTCCTGGAATTTTTATTAAAATTTTCATACAAACAAGCAATCATCTTGAAACTCTAGTTCCTGGTAATGATCTCCATGGATGTCATTGAAACACGCACTTGCACGCAAAGACAGAAGATGAAAGAAATGGGGAAGACATTTTCTTAAAGACAGATTTTTATTAAAACGCTTATTTTTTCTTTATTCATTCACATTGGGTATTACAGCACCATTAGTAAATTGTTATTTTTATGAGTCTGTTTCACTCAGGAAATTTCTTAATTCATTACATTTTATTAGATCAGCAGTAATGAACCAAAAACAATATCATTTATTTTTATTACTACTGTAGGTTAAATCACAATGATTTATATAGCCAGATTGAAGCAATGACTGTGTAATTACTCTGTTATTGTCAACGATATATTTTTCTTAAATAAGACACTTTAACCACATGTAAAGTTGATAAATACAGAAACTTGGAAGTGGAAATAGACTAGCTGCCCAGCCACCATTTTGTATGCAAGGTATGAGGTGGATCCATTCTGGATGATAGGCATGGGTAATGTAAAGAAACGGGAAAAACAGTATTGATGAGATAGCAGTGATGGGTCTCTTACTGTCAGGATTTGTGGTTTAGAATGTTACTCATTGTATCATAAATTTAAGGGGCTCATTCCCTGCAGTTTAAACCAAATATGAGCATTTTGAATAGACGATTATCTGCATTTTTCTTCTTTTTCTAAGCAAAGAATTATTTTCAAGCATTTCTGACCATTTTCCTTTAATGTCTTAAAAGTCTGACAGTCATAGCATGTTAGTCAATGTTCTTTCTGGCCAATCTCCTAAAGTCTATGTTACTTCCATTGCTCCTATCTTCAGAAAAAATAGAGAATCACTACTCTGACACCTGTACTGTAATCTTTAAACCACTTGAAGACCTATCAAAAATTTTTATTCCTCAATAAATGACCTCGATCCAAACACAAGATTTTACCCTACGACTCAGCAATTGCACTACTGGTTATTTATCCCAAAGATACAGATGTAGTGAAAAAAGAGCCATAGGCACCCCAATGTTTACAGCAGCAATGTCCACCATAACCAAACTGTGGAAGGAGCTGCGATGCCCTTCAACAGATGAATGGTTAAAGAAGATGTATGCAGTCCACATATACAATGGAATATTACTCAGTCAGGATGAACATCCAATATTTGCATCAAATGGATGGAACAGGAGGGGATTGTGCTCAATGAAATAGGTAAAACAGAGAAAGACAATTATCATATAGTTTCACTTATTTGTGGAACATAAGGAATAGCATGGAAGACATTAGGAGAAGGAAAAGAAAAATGAAGAGGAGAAATAAGAGCAGGAGATGAAACATGAGACACTATGGACTCCAGAAATCAAGGATTCTAGAGGGAAGGGGGTTATGGGGATGGGTGAGCTCAGTGATTGGTATTAAGGAGGACAGGTATTGCACGGAGCACTGGGTGTTATAAGCAAACAATGAATCATGGAACACTACATCAAAAGCTAATGATGTTCTGTGTGGTGACTAGCATAACATAATAAAAATTATTTTAAAAAAGATAAATACAAGATTTCAGTAAATGAGTGTTAATAAATCAAGCCAAAAAGTTTTGGGTTTTTTCGTAACGTTTTAATATTTGCAGCTATCATGAAAGAATTACCCTCAAAATATCTAGAGGAAAACAGTTGTGGGTTTACCATCCACTATCCATAACCTTGTATCCAAAAACACCATAAGCCAAAAAATTAACTCATTTGGCAGAAGAATTTGCTGTGTGGCTATTCATAGCCTTTATTCTACTCAGTGTGATTATTCAACGATTTTGTTGCAGTTATATTAATGTGCTTGATTACAGAGTGTTGTTCTAGAATCCATTGTGAGTGTTCCCTAATATGTAGTGAATGTGCCATACTACTTTCCAAAATTGTTAAAAAAAAAGTCTTTATTCTGAAACACATCTGGTCCAAGAGCTTTGGACAAAGGGCTGTGAATTTGGTTTGGGAAAGTGAAATGAGGTCTCCTAAGTAATTCTAAGCAATTCCCCTGGCTTCACTAATTTTAAAATATTTCATGACACATTCTTCTCTACTCTGCTTAATGGTTAATTCAAAAGTATAATGAACAGTACAAAGTCAGGTACTTATGCCCCTTATTATCAGTACTGAGACACTATGAGGATGGCATTGACACTCCACATGTAGAGGATACAGCAGATGTTCTTGCTGTAAGCAACTTGAATGAGAAAAGATTAGAAGTATCTTGTCCAACAGTTTTGGAGATACTGAGGTCAGCCTAGAGAACCAAAAGGGAAATGAATGTTTTACATGTAGAAATCCATCTGACCACACAGCTTTCTAAAGTGTGAAGAAAGCATATAATCAGGTTCTTGTTGAATTATAAACTGCCATCACAGTCCCAGAATACTTGAACCTCATTCTGGTTTCTCCTCCGCTTTTGACATAGGATAGTGTTTTTTTCACAGAGTTATTTCATGCTCTGGACTATGAAGAGTTAAGTGATTCCCAAAGTCTGATAAGTCACTGCTAATTCTCTTTATATAGAGAAGTTTTAATGTTTTGGAAACAGCAGCTCTTCTTCAGCATAAACTGTATTATACTGTAGGTTATTCATTGCTACTCATTTAGAGCACTCTGAGTGAAAATAAATACCAAAATTTTCTGTTCTTCTTCTTCCTTTTCCTCTCATCCATCTCTTCTTCACTTCTGTCTTGCCTGAGCATCCCTAGGGGCAAACGATTTCCATTTCTCTCTGACAGTGTGAATAGGACAATACATGCATAGTCACTCTCAATGAACACACAAGGACTCAAACACAAAAGTATGCTCATACAGCTGTGAACCATTCACATGTTGGCAACAATGGAAGCTCTGCTTAACAAAAAAGGAAACACAACCTAAGTAATTTTAAAATATTTTGTCATTTATATACACACTGTGTCAGATGATAATTCGGAAGTGTGATACATTACAAACTATCTTTATGGCTATTATTGAATGGCGGTTGCTGATAGCAACAGTGTGTTCCATCATTTGTGTCTGTCTCACACTCTGCTCCCTTCCTGTTTCTTCTTCTATACATGTGAGCAAGGGAGCACCTGGGTCTTTTAATTCTTCCTTTCTCCCTTTATTTATTTTTGTGTGTCTAAGTCAGTACTTGTCTTGAGGACTTAATGTCTTCAAGGTTAGTTTACTCAAGTGAATATGCCTCTATCTGATATATTCAAAGAGAGAAAGTCACTCCATGTTTTCAGTATTTCACAAGAAACCCATGAGAGGTGGGGAGCAAAGATGCTCTTAATGCAAAGTTAAAATAATATTTAAATGTTATTTTGGTTGTGTAATATTATTGAAAATGTTTAACTTATGAGCAATTCTTAATTCAATCAAGTGCCACAGGTTAATGAACCAAGCATTACAGTTTTGTCAGCATACTCTTAAACTTGTTAGGCTAATCTGTCTGAAGTGTGGTTACTTGTTTAATTTTTTTTTCTCAGTTGATCTATAATTTATGGTCTTTCAACTCATGAATTTTGAGGGGTGATACAATCATTATTTGCTGTATTCATTTTCAACAAAAAATGTTTAATTTTATTTCAAGTGCATAGTCTCAAAGAGAAAAGCCCACAAGAGAAGTGAAAGCATAGGCTTTAAAATAGGCCAAATAAGGCACCATGGACCTTGAAAAATCTTAAGGATGACTATAAAGTCAATCCCACTACAAAGCAGGAGTTACTAAGAGAAAAGGCACCTCCCATGCGCCGACTCTGTCTTTCTGCTCATAGCCCTCTTTCCCTAGGCATCATCCTTAATATGTGAGGGAATAGGATCTTTGCTTAGTAGGAATCATCTATGGAGATAGAGTTCGGCCAGTGCAGGTATTGATATTAAATCTAAATGTAACATTTTATGGTACTTTAGGGATCTCTCATTATTTTCTACTGAAAATACCCCTTATTGAATTAACAAAAGCTTTCATGACTTAATTTGAATCTATGATTGCTGGAACAGAACCTAAAGCCTAAGGGGAATTATTAACAATTTATGAGAAATCTTTAAGAGATTGAAAGGGCTAACAGATATAAAAGAAAATTTAAGTTAAGTTAAGATAAGCTGATTAGTGTGAATACCAAAGAGCAAAGTTTATAAGATTTGAATTGTATTCCTTGGGAAATTTTATGTTAATAAGTTTTCTAAGGTGGATAAATAGCTAAAATCTCAAAAAGCAAAATTTCAAGTCTCTCTCTTTTATCAATTGTTTAAAATGTTAATCTGATAGTCTTTTCCCCCTGTAAAAATAAGAGATTATTTCAAAATATGAAACATAAGTGGTCAGTTTGTGTAGAATAGAGTGACAGGAAAAAAAAAAAGAATTGGAAAAAAGGAAAGGCAAAGGGCAAAATGTTTTATTCAGCTGAATCAGCAGAAAACGGGACTTCTTAAAACTTAAAATCCAGACAGAGCTTGGTCCAATTTTTCTATTTCATCTTAAAGCCACAGTTTTCTTTTATCCTAGACCTAGAATGAGCTAATGGACAGGACCTCCCATTTACTCCAATTCCTTGCCTGCACAATTTGCCGCAGAATTACTTTTTCTCACTGAAATCTATCATGTGTTACTGAAAGAAATAAAAATATTGCCTTATTGACTGTGGAGAAAGGAAGCAGCATTTTAGAACCAAGACAGAGGTCAGCATTTGTTTGTGCTCGAGCTTGGTGTCACCATTCGAGGGCCTTCTGATTCAATAGTTCTATCCCTGTTCAGTTGATAGACCAACTCACAAAAGAAAACACCTTATTTCTAATCCTCCCCATCTGAAGAGATAGAGGGTGCTATTAACCCATTAGAGAAGCCACTGGCACACCTTAGTATTAACAGAAAAATTTCAATGTAAACATTGTTTTGTGTACAACTGAAAGGCTTAGCAGTGTCAAGTTCTTGTGGCCTGTGTGTTCCTTCCCCTCACGTAGGAGAAGATTCCAAACCTTACATTTATATAAGCATCTCCAGATTTGTGAAATGTGCTTTTGAAAAACTTTTGTCAAAAGTATAATTAAATAATAAGCCCCGATTGTTCTTTAAAAACAAAACAAAACAACACAAACAAACAAACAAAAACCAACTTATTTTGGTAAGAACACGTAACATGATATCTACCCTCTTAACAAAATTTTAAGTACACAATGCAGTTGTGTTGACTACAGGGACCATCTCTGTCCACCAGATCTCTAGAGCTTATTCATCTTGCATAACTGAAACTTTATTTCTTTTACTTAGTGACTTGGCATTTCCTCCTCCTCACAGTCCCTGGCAACCACCATTCCACGATTTGATTCTGTTAATTTGAGTACTTAGGGACCTCATATAAGTGGAATCACACAGTATTTGTCATTCTGTGACTTACTTATTTCACCTAGCATAACGTCCTCAAGGTTCATCCATGTCATTGTGTATCGTGGAGTTTTCTTTTTCTTTAATATGGAGTAATATTCCACTGTAGGTATATAACACATTTTCCTTTTCCATTCACCTGTCCATGGACATTTAGGTTGTTTCCATATCTTGGCTATTGTGAATAATGCTGCAATGAACATGAAAGTGCTAAAGTCTCTTTGAGATTCTGACTTCAATTCTTTTGGGTAAACACCCAGAGATGGGATTGCTGGATCACATGGTTGTTCTATTTTTCAGTGGGGGGCTTGAGCTCACAACCCTGAAATCAAGACCTGAGCTGAGATCCAGAGCCAGACGCCTAACCTACTGAGCCACCCAGGTACCCCTACTGCTTCTATTTCTAACTGATCTCTGTATATTCCTCTTCATTGAGATTCACAAGGCCCTGGAAGATTGGGCTCAAAATGATCTCTCTAGCATCATTTATTATTCCTCACTCTTCCACACTCTACAAATCTGAATACTCTTGTCTTTTTTTTTTTCTCTTACTCAAATGTATAGCATTCTATGTGGCTTCTGAACCTTCTCAAGTGTTCCTAGGAAAACTGTATCTCTCTCTTTCCTTAGGTAAGTTTGATTACAACTTTCAAACTCAGCTTTTCCTTACAAGTCTGGGTTAGGCACTCCCTTTTCACTGAACTTCTCCGAGGGTAGCACTAACCATCCTTTATTGTAGTTGTCTTTTTGAATATTTTCAATCTTCTTCCAAGATTCAAAGTACCATGAAAGCAAAGACCAAGTTTAGTTTGTTTGCCATCACACACTTGACACATAGTATGTGTTCAATAAAATTTGCCTGGTGGATGCATGGATGTCTGCAGCCATGAGACAGTAATTAAAGAACTGAATAGCACTCACTGAAATAAGCTGAATTTGTGAAAATAGTTTCAATTGTTAGGATTTTATCCCTGATGATGGAAGACAGGATTTTTGTGTCCTTTTATTGATAATAATCATATTAATAACAGGGGTAATAACTACTACTAACTTCTTGAGTTTCAATCATGATGAGGTACCATATTAAGAGCTTTATTATATTATTCTATCCAACCCTTATAACAATGCAACAAAATGGTATTATATTTCCCATTTTGTAGATGACAAAGCTAAGACTCAGAAGTAACTTAACAGGAAGTTACAATAAAAAAAAGAAGTCAGAATTTGAATCCAGATCCACTTTAGAAGGTTGTCCTAACGCTATTCAACTAAAAAGCTTATTCAGAGAGATTCAGGGAAAAACTTACACTTCCAGCATTTGCTTAGTTTCTCTTTACTCGTATAACATGATATAGATAATTACATGAGAGAAAGTTAACTATAATACATGACTGAATAAAAAATACTCTTTCTCTCTGACACTCTATGCTTAGAACAATACCTAACAAATAGTCATAGATGTAGATATATATCTGTTAGGAGTCTTAATAAACACTTGACCTTCTTCACTTAGTCACATATTATAATATCTAATTTCCAGCTTTTCAAAATCTATCATCATTCCTACTTGATGACTATCATTACTTTGATGCAGGGCTTGGGGGTATGATCATCTTTACCATAAACATTGTTGTCAGGGCTTCACAATAAAAACAACAACCAATACTGTGGGTCATCATTCTTCATCCATTTTTGTGGGGTAGTGACTATGATTATCGCCATTTTATATTGTTTCACTTCTATTGGTAAGGACGCAAGAGTTTGTCAAGTGAGGGTGTAAATAAGTGGCAGAGCAGACATGGATCCGAGCTGACTCCAGAGGTACTGGTCATTAGGCATCAGTGCTTCTTGCTGAGTAAAAAGCCTGAACAGAATTCCTGCTCTGTCTGCCTTCTGCCCCCTTATGCAGTTCAAATAGAGAGGAAGTCTCTATTTGTTAAATATAGACGTATGGTCTGTTATTTCAGTGCATCTTCCAAATGGGAAGATCTGTGCAACATTTCTAAGGACTCCCAGAAATCTCTATGCATAACACAAGAGGTTTCATACCTGAAGCTGAATTCTGAATAACTTTTAACTTAATTGCAATTGCTTCAGGAAAGGCAACTTAGGCTTTACCCTGTTCCTTTATTACATGTTTTTTTGCACAAATATTATTTAAATAACTGCATAATAGAATACAAAACTTAGGTTTCAAATTGGAGGTGTATTTCTAATATTTAAAAACAAACCCTCCCAGTGACTTAATCACAAAGTTCCTCACATCTGGATTCATGCCATGATTTGGTGGTAGCTTTTGATCTGACTTGAGAGGGTGTAGGTAATATGTGATAAATTGCTTAGCAAATTAGAAATTAGGACCTTTGACCTGTTGAATTAGGCTAGGGCACCTGTAAATTGAAGAGAGGTAGTTTTCGACATGCAAGGCAAGAAACTAAGTACTCAGTGACAGGTATAACTTCTTCCTTACTATTATGTCTGGAAATGCAGGTTGTTTCCTTAATGGGCTTTGCTGCTTGGAGATTAGACACGCGAGGCAAAATACTGAGCTCACACTTGTTTGGCAGACTTCTTGATATTTACAAAAGTATTTCTGGTTGCTGCCTTCTAGCCAGAGTCATCATTGTTTTAACAATTTGCCAACCTTGTGAATGTCTTTAAGATTTGGGGCTTGCCAGGAAAATGCCATGGAGAGAATGTAAAATCCTATCAACTCACAAATATCCTTTTGATCTGATCAGGTATGGAAAAAAAATCATTAAAAATATTCTGAGGTGACTTCATGTGACCACTTGACCGTAATCATAAATGTCGAGGTTTTGTGGACTGCCTTGTAGACTTCTGCTTTGAAATTACGTTTATTACTAAAAATGGAAAGCAATGTCATGTGAGAACCTGAATGGAGAAATTATGGTTTAAAAATATATTAACAAACATCACCATCAATAGCAAAGTGGTCAAGGGCAGCTCACAATATAGAGTTTCATAAAATAAATCCCACAAAAGATGTAAAGTTTCCAGATATTTTGTAGATACTGATGTTAGATGGAGAAAAGAGATGTTCTCCTATAGATCAGTGGCTAGTGGAGCGAGTTCTTGGCTAACTTGATGCGATCTCTCATCTCCAGTAACCATTCCTCTTAGAGAATGTCAATGACAGGGCCATGTATAAACATTCTGTGGGGATCTGTAAACAAAATAGCAACATCTGGGTTACTAGTTTCTCTCTCTTTCTCTCTGTCTTTTTCAAGATTTTATTCACTTATTTTAGAAGAGAGTGAGAACAAGTGGGGGGGGGCAGAGGGAGAAAAAGACTTCCCACTGAGCAGGGGGCATAATGCAGGGCTTGGATCCTGGGACACTGAGAAGTGTCTGAACTGAAGGCAGATGCTTAACTGACTGAACCACCCAGGTGCCCCTGTTACTATTTTCTCAAGGTAGGATGATCATTAGTCCTTGCAGAAAGACAGCTTTACATACCACCTTTGATTTTGCAGTCTTGAATTGCTCATCTGTAAAGCGCTTTTGTTGACTGAAGGATCTGTGAGTCAGAATGAACAAAGACATATTCACATTATAGCAGATATGTGGACACACACTTCAGTCTAAGTGTCAAAGCTCAGCCGATATTTTTATAAAAGGAATCTCACTTGCCAAGAGTGACACTTGAAAACTAGCTTCACTTAGCATGTCTGAGTTTCATGAAGATTACACAGCAGCCAAAACACTATCAGAGGCTGAAGAAGAAATAAATAAGCACCTTATCACTCTGTGATTTCACCTTGATTTTCTTCTGACTGATAGAATAAATGTTAAATAACATAGGGTGTTGGCTGAGCATATGTGTTAGCCAATAATTAGTGTACATTTTATTTAGAAAGGGTTTTGTTAAAATACACCCCTGTCAATCTAATTATTAATAATTGTTCTAAGATTGTTTCTGTATATGTAATGGAGGTGGCAGCTCCTTGGACATGCCTAAATTTTCCAACTTTCTGAGTTATGTCTTTCTTTCATTAATAACACAAATTCTTTTTTTTTTTTAAGATTTATTTATTTATGTGAGAGAGAGAGAGAGAGAGAGAGAGTGCACGCTTATGTGAGAGAGGGCAGGGCAGAGGGAGAGGGAGAGGGAGAATCTCCAGCAGACTTGGCACTGCAACTTGGAGCTTGATCTCACAACCCCTGGATCAGACCGGGGCCAAAATCAAGAGTTGGGCACTTAACTGACTGAGCTCCCAGGAGCCCCTATAATGCAAATTCTTAAGTTCTCATCCTATGTGTACAGAAAACCAACTCATTACTTCCCATTAATAATTTCTAAAAGCATGGATTTTTCTGAGTCTTAGTTTTCCAGTCACCACTTGTCCTGATTTCTCATTTCCACGAATTCTTGATGTCATTTGGACCTCACCTCCTGCAACTACTCTTATCCCCATTAGGGGCTCATGCAAAGGCACATCACAGACTCTTGCAATCCCCTAATCAGTTAGGAAAAGTAAGACTATACAAGGGTGAGAGAGTTTGCCTCAATGTCTGTGTATATTGAAGGGCATTACATCATAGAACAATACCAGAAATGATTGGACCTTGAATTCTAAACACCCCTGTTCTTAAAAATGTCTCATATTTTCCTGCAGAGTTAACTACTTTCTGTCTGTAGACAACCAAGTCACCTACAGAGCTCCTGCAACTAATTTGGTCATCCATCCTTTTAAACAACCCTGCCAAACATGTTGGTCAATTGACAGAACAAGCAAGACTCAGGAAGAGACAAGGAAATACTTTTTTCTTTTCTCACACTGCCACCCACCTCTCACCCCCAATGCACACTCAAGCCTTCTCTATGTGCTTATTCTTCCCTCTTCTGTGAGTAAAATCTGGTAGATTCCATGACTTTTGGTCCCTTTTCTATCATACACATCTTTAAATTGCCAAAAATAGACTTAGTTAAGAAATTAGAGTGCTCTGTGCTCTTAATAGTCTATACCTTGAAACTCATTTTAAATTAAAACTTCTTGGGTGCCTGGGTGGCTCAGTGGGTTAAAGCCTCTGCCTTCGGCTCAGGTCATGATCCCAGGGTCATGGGATCGAGCCCCTCATCGGGCTCTCTGCTCAGCAGGGAGCCTGCTTCCTCCTCTCTCTGCCTGCCTCTCTGCCTACTTGTGATCTCTCTCAGTCAAATAAATAAATAAAATATTTTTTAGAAGTTTCAAAAATAAATTAAAGCTTCTCCCTCAGGCCCAGATGGGGATCTATGGAGGGCAGAATGGCTGAAGCATCATCTCCGTTTGGCTTCATACCTCAGTACCCTCCTTTTCCTCTTCCATAGTGAAGAGCTTTGGCCCCTTCAAGTGTTACAAGTGGAGAGAGAGGAGAGGTAAGGGGCAAGGAAATTGGCCTTGATTGGAACCCAGATAATTTGGTGTAAGTTTCATCTAGGACAGCAGATGTTTTAAATTTGAGCCATTTATTTTCTTTTGAGTTGTATTCGTGAGTTCTTTGGAGGATCCTTCAGTTGTGGAGACTTCTGACCTATATCCTTCTTCTAATTCAGGCGAAGAATTCATCTGGCTTAGTATTTCCCCACAGGTCCCTAATTTCTTGTGGTCCATTCTCCATGAAATCTCTCTCATAAAGTGTCACACTTGGGAAAAGTGCATTTAAATTGATCTTAAGATATCTGTTGCCCCTGGTGGTCATTTGCACCACTGGGAAACACCCAACCATCCATGTATTTCAGATGTTCCCTGCAGAACTGCTTCTTCTTGTTACCATCAGAAGCCAGCTAGACACAATCACTCACCTTTAGGAAAGTTTTTCGGAGGCAGGTCCTGAAACATTAGTTAAGCTACTTGAAGAGTCATCTTGAGACCTTTCTCATATATCTGAGAGTAAAGGGGAGGTCCCCTCTTATCCACCATGATAAGAGAAGTAGAAGAAATGCATGACAGTTCTTCTCAAAGAACCTCCACCTTCAATTTCCTGTCTCATTCTTCCAACTGATCCAACATTATTTGAAGACTGGAGGTAGGGGTTCAGCGAAGCATGGCAGTGTTTGCTCACAACCACCTTCTTTGGAGGCCCTGCCTAGGAATGTAGGTGCTCATTTTGAAATGTAAGTTTGAGGCCCACCTGTTCTTGGGCCTCAGCCAAAAGTAAGGCCAATATTGTTCATTTACATCTTGTTACATAAAAAATGAAATCTTGTTTTCTCCCTAAGAAGATACTATCGTAGTACTTTGAAATTTAAAAAACAAAAGCAAAAACAAAAACAAAAAACCCTTGACTGTAATGGTTTTCTTCTAAAGACATTGTTATTATGCTATGTACTGCCCTTAGACTAAGGGTGTAAGTAAAATCAGCTAAAGTTTCCTGGTTTCCAGAGGCCTCTGGTGTACATAGAGAATAAAATATGCCTAAGTATAAATATTTTCTGAACTCCTTTGGCCTTACTGTTCAGTTAAAAAGGAAATAAGTGTTGAGAGAAAGTGTGGGGAGAAAGGCAGAGTATGGAGGAGTTGAAGGTTATTTTCTCCCCCATTCCTTGGGAGAACATTATTTCAGACACAAAGATGGCTATCAGAAATAAAAACTTGATGAAACATCTATAAAATTGGAATAGTAGTAATAATATTTTCCTCAGGGTAGTTGTCAGAATGTAAATAGTATCTCGCAAAAGTAGTGAGTACCTATTAAATGTTAGGAATTATTATTATTATCATTATTATTTTTTTTTTTTTTTAAAGATTTTATTTATTTATTTGACAGAGAGAAATCACAAGTAGATGGAGAGGCAGGCAGAGAGAGAGAGAGGGAAGCAGGCTCCCTGCTGAGCAGAGAGCCCGATGCGGGACTCGATCCCAGGACCCTGAGATCATGACCTGAGCCGAAGGCAGCGGCTTAACCCACTGAGCCACCCAGGCGCCCCTATTATTATCATTATTAAAGTGAATGGCATTATTGCTGCTCTTCACATCTGTATCCCAAGTATCCAGAACAGTGTTCAAAGTGTGAAAGGACATAATGTTGAATGATTGAGTGAATGACTTTGCAGAGTGGTTTTGATGTCCCAAATGTTCAAAAAAACTATCCTAAAGGACATTTTTTTATTCAAATGTTGCTAGATTATGCTTTTTGGAGGTGAGAATTATCTTTCTTCTTCATTGCTATAGTTCCCATGCCTGGCATATGGTCTTCCATGCAGTTGTGCTTAATATATAAACATTTTGAATAAATAGAACACATTTTTAGACATTTCATATTTAAAATCAGACTTGGACTTTTTGCAGAAAAGAATAAATTAGTACTAGAATCATAGTTATTGGAATTTTTTGCAGCTCTTGCTACCATTTTTAAAAATTGTGAAATGATCAAACCTACTAAATATTAAAATTTTATGAAACTAAACTACTATATATACAAATGAAGCTCCTTATGGCTGCCTCCTCAAATTCATTTATTTCTCTTTCCAGAGAAAAATTGTTTTGAGTTAGTTGTTTTTTCTGTATGAATTAATAAACAATATATAGTGCCCTTCATATTTTAAAGTATTTTTTTGGTTGTATTTGTTGTGCATGCTTCTGCAACCTGTCTTTTTTGAGCAACATTACATTTTTGTTTTTTAAAGATTTTATTTATTTATTTGACAGAGAGAAATCACAAGTAGATGGAGAGGCAGGCAGAGAGAGAGAGGGGGAAGCAGGCTCCCCGCCGAGCAGAGAGCCCGATGCGGGACTCGATCCCAGAACCCTGAGATCATGACCTGAGCCGAAGGCAGCGGCTTAACCCACTGAGCCACCCAGGCGCCCCGCAACATTACATTTTTGAGCTTTAATTAAATGCATATATATGGGGGCATTCCCTCAGTGGGGAACCTGCTTCTCCCTCTGCTTGCTGCCTCCCATGCTTGTGCTTTCTCTCTCTGTCTCTCTCTCTGTGTGACAAATAAACAAATAAAGTCTTTAAAGGGGCCTTTCCACCTGAAATCCTCTTCAATATATGATATTGTTGAACTTAAATATTTTTGCCTGTGATGAATGCATTTTTATTACAGTTATTGTGATCTTATTATTGTCTGTGTGAATTTATGGGCATTGCCCTATTAACTAATGAGATTAAGCTTGTCAACAATCCAGTGATCTGATATTTTAATATGATAATTTAATGATTTTACAAGATTTTAGACTTATTTCTACTATATAATTTTGTGTTTACTATTCCTTTGATTTGATTCCTTTTTTTTACATCTTTTGTTGAATTAACAGATTTTCATAATCCTCCTTTTTTTATGCACCCTACATGACATTTCGTTTATTTTTTTCTTAAGTTTTAACATACATATAAACTTTAACCTTTCTCAAGAAAGTAAAAGTTAGTAATCTATCTATTCTTCTGGATACGACATAGAACTCAACACACTTTATTAATCAAATAACAAACAGTCCAATCTTGGTCTAATATTTCAAAACTTAATTTTCTCTCTGAAGTGTACACCGTGTTAAACTTACCAGTATTTTAAGAGTCTGTTTCCTGAGATCGACTGTGATCTCATGCTATGTTGTATTGCATGGGGCATGGTTACAGGGAAAGATGAAGAACAGGGAACAATAACGCCATCCTCCCTAGCTGATACAAGCTTTTTAACCTCAGCACATGGAAGCTATTGCTCCTTTGTCTTCTACTATCTGTTTTTGCTGGTGACACCTATGCTGTATTCTAATTATAATTCCTGTTTGGATTATCATTCTTTTCTTCTTGATGCTTTTTAAGAACTTTTTTAATCTTTTTAAAGATTTTCTCTTTATCATCGTTCCGCAGATTAAATACAACATTTCTAAATGTAGATTTGTGTTATTAAGCCTGCGTGGTATTCATGGTATATTCATGGTATATGTCACATTTTTTTTTCAGTGTTGGAAAATTGTTATAAAATACAGCTTCAAAACTGCAACTGTATTGTTTCTTTCGCTCCCATGTAGAACTCCATTAGCATTATTGGGTATCAGTTGGAGCTTTTCAGTTTATGCTTTGTATTTTATATAAGTTCTCTTTCCATCTCGTTCTAGGTTCTGCATAAGTATCTTAGGAGAATATTTTAATTCACTAGTTTCCTTTTCACGTGTGTCTGGTCACAGTACGTTCCTGCTATTGATTGCCCAGCCCCCAACCCCGTGGCTATAATTCTTACTTTCGAGTCTTTGAATTGGTTCATTTTCTTACCAAATACTATACCATATCTGCCCTTTTTGTTACTTAATTTCTTGCCCTTTCTAAAATGAAACTTGTTTCTTTCATCTCTCAGAGCAAATTAATCATATTTATGTTAAATTACTTGTCAGACAATTTCTATAAATATATTATCTTTTCCAACAATGCTTTCCCAATATTAATGTCTATGTGAGTTGCCCAATAGTGATGTTAAAATGTGGATTTCGATTTAGCAGGTCTCAGGTGAGGCCTGAGGCTCTGCATTTCTGACAAGCTCCCAGATGTTGTTGAATGTTTCTGGTGCAAGGATCAAGGTCCCAGCGTTAATGACCGATTATTGTTTGGTATCTTTTACTGCTTTTTAAAAAAGCCCAGATACCTTCATGTTTCGGAAATGTTTGTCTTCAGACTCATTTTTTGAGTGGAAACTAGTTAATTTTGATCACTTGTTTTCTTCTTCCTCAAGCCACTAATATTCACCTCACCTGCCTCCCTTACTAGTGGGTTGATGACTGAGCCCACACAACTCCCTGGGCTCCTGGTCCAGAACCAAGTCTTTTTTTTTTAAGGTTTTATTTACTTATTTGACAGACTGAGATCACAAGTATGTGGAGAGGCAGGCACAGGGTGGGGGTGGGGGTGAAGCAGGCTCCTTGCCGAGCAGAGAGTACGATGTGGGTGGGGCTTGATTCCAGGACTCCAAGATCATGACCTGAGCCAAATGCAGAAGCTTTAACCCATTGAGCCACCCAGGCGCCTCCAGAACCAAGTTTTTAAAGGATGACTCATCCTCCTACCATGTGAAGATATCAGGGATAAGTCAGACATGTTCAAGGAGGCCATGCACACAGGTTTGCCCAGTCCTTGTGTTAAGGCCATATTCTTGTCTAACCTCCTCAAGTGGTTAGTTGCAAGAGTTCTTTTGTTCTCCCCTAGTCTTATTTCATGAGTTGAACAGTGGAGCTCCTCCTCAAACCGCTGGCTTCAAGCAGTTTGACCAGATCCCATTTCCTGTCTCCCTGCCTTACATAGAATACTTGGAATCTACTTAATCCCAAGTAGTCAAACTCATGGGTTCAGTAAGCCTTGTCTTCAATTCTACTCACAAACATGCATTTCTGTTCCATTGTCTCCACAGAAATGTTTGTCCTCTTTTCAAACACAGCTACGTATTTTGGTTTTTTCTTTGCAAATTCAACCTATTATTGTTAGGTATCTGAGCAGGGATGATGGATCAAAATATGAACATACACAGACATCTCCACAAGATACTATTTCCTGAATTTTTTAGCTGGCTCAGAGTCTCTCTCTCTTTGGAATGCAATTCAAGCACAGACCTAAAACAAAAAATACAAAGGTAATAATTGTTGATAATAATACATCGGTACCATGATTTTAATATATTATTTTAACTAATTTGGTCTAAAGGTTTTGTTTTAGAAGAGAGCATTTTTCAAGATGAAGTACCATAGCTGTGTGTGAAAAATGTCCAGAAGTCATTTAAAAAAGGAGAAATTGGAGAGACTGTGGACTCCGAGAAACAAACAGGGTTTTAGAGGGGAGGGGTTGGAGGGATGTGTTGGCCTGGTGGTGGTGGGTATTAAGGAGGACATGGATTGCATGGAGCACTGGGTGTTACACTCAAACAATGAATCCTGGAACATTACATCAAAAGCCAATGATGGGGGTGCCTGGGTGGCTCAGTGGCTTGGGCCGCTGCCTTCGGCTCGGGTCGTGATCTCAGGGTCCTGGGATCGGGTCCCGCATCGGGCTCTCTGTTTGGCGGGGAGCCTGCTTCCCTCTCTCTCTCTGCCTGCCTCTCCGTCTACTTGTGATTTCTCTCTGTCAAATAAATAAATAAAATCTTAAAAAAAAAAAAAAAAGCCAATGATGTACTGTATGACGACTAACATAACACAATAAAATGAAAACAAAAACAGAAAAAAATAGTGTTATGAAGAGATACCACACAAAAAATTTAACTTCTCCAGTAACTTAAACAAGAATAAGGTATATATATTTGGATAAATTTGGTTGGTAACATTTAAATTTATATCTGCTAAAGCCACAATTGAACATTAATTCATATATTTAGTGACTGCCTATATGTGTCTACAACAAGTCTGGATAATTCAGTCTGCAAATCTGTCTACGGTATTAAATTCGTAATGTTAAAAGTGACCCTTATCTGGTACAACTGCTTTCTTAGGGGGCTGTCTAATAAACTACTTCAGAAAAATAATTTAGCTGAAGATTTCTTTCAGAAATATAAAAACAGGCTTCTGCAGGTTGCTTTTGTAATGTATTCCTGGAACTTGTAGGGCTAGTGACAGTGGAGGGACGTGGAATATTCTCACAGCAGGGGTAAGGGATACCAGCCCAACCCTAATTCTGCCCCTAATAAAAGAGATTTTAGGGGCAACCCCCACTGGCTCTTTGTGCCTCAATTTCACCTACAGAAAAACACAGAGACTTTTGCTTGCTCCAACAAATTATCATGCGGCTGAGATGAGGTAACAGGCATAAAGAACTTTTTAGAAAGTTAAATAAGAAATACAGTAAAAAGAAAGAGTGAATTCAGATTAGCTATTTATACTGCCACACTTCTGAGACCATGGCTACCTCACTTCTGTTCAGAAAAGAAGGCAAAGGGCTGAGCTCCTTCGGTGGTCAAATCTAATTGTGTGGCCGGACGGCACAAATAAAATACACTTCCTTTAATGGGACGTGGTTTTCCGGGGGGCCTTGGCCTAAACAGTCCCTTAGCCTGCTCCCTCTTACTGCCATTCTTCTTTTTCTTTTACAACATCCTTCTTACCTTTCGGTGAGTGGGTCATAAGCTCAGAATGAAGTCGGAAGCTAAAATGTATTTCAGCAATTAGCAGCCTAGAAACTCAAGCTGTTTTTGGCAATATTGTAAAAGATGATTTCAGCACCTTTCATCCCCAGCTTGTTTGATAATTCACATTCCCACGTCCTTGGACTTGGAAAGCTCTCCAGTGCTAGAGGCACATTCTTAAGTTGGCGAGGAAAGTGTAAGCAACTTGAAGATGCTATATAGGGACATTAGCTGCATCTGAACTAGATACACTGAGTCAGTGGGGCTGGGTGCGCGGCCTGTTCTCTCTATTTTTAAATGTGATTGTACTCAGAGCTATTCTGAACATTTTAGTTAACTCCCTGCCATCCACCTACCTATCTTATTATTAGCTGCTCTTTCCAGAAATATTTTTAAAGAAGTTAAAAAAGAGATGAAACAAAATGTCTTCCAAACTGCTTCTACCTCTGGCTTCAGAGGAGCGGGCGGACACTCAGCTGCTTTTGTATCTCATTTCTTGGAGGCAGGGACAATGGAAAGCCAAAAGGAGACTAGGGAATTTGGTCTGTCATGGAAAGTTCTTTATATTTTAAGGCACTTAACATACTCAGACACAAGTGACAATTTTTCATTCAGGAAGAATTAATGTTGTCCTTCCCTAGTGAAAATATGAATGGCATTATCAGCATTAACTACAAAGCATAATTACAAAAGGGGTTGGTTGAAATTGTGAATAACTATTTGTCCTCCCCTCCATCAATTCACAAGCAAAAGTTCCCTGAGCAAGTCAAGTGTGGGTCTTGTCTCCAAATTGGGTCTAGATAAAAAGTCATGAAAATAACCAAAAGTCCAGATGGGGCCTACGGGACACCAGCATGAGCTTTATGCCAGGAATTTATATCCTTTGGGCTATCAGGCTCTCTTTCTTCCTTTCTTCTCTTTGGCTGCTTCTTCTGATAACTGGTGCAAGGATTTCTAATTCTAAAATTGCTTCACCAAAAGTGGCTAAAGAAAATAAAAAATAGAGGAGTCTTTGGTCCATAATCTATTTTTGCACATGCTTAACAGTGTTATCTATGTAAGAATAAAGTATAGAGGTGATTGAAGAGTGGCAAAACTTCAAAATCGGGAGACTGCAGCTCTGGTCCTAACTCTGGTCCTTCTCAGTATTACTGAGAAGTCAACTCTTATTGGGGGATGCGGGTCAAAACAGCTTTACAACTACGTGTTACCAGATACACCACTAGATCCCATTGCTAGGCCCTCTGAATCTGAGTCCTGAAGAGTGGAGCTCAGCTGATATTTTGAAAAGTTTCCATAGGGGATTCCAATGTGTGCCCCTAAATGGCAAACAGCAGGCCAGCTGATCTTCAGTTTTCCTGAGCACCTGAGTCTCTGGCTCCATCTAGTTGGGGGGTGGGGGGGGCAGGGGGATTCTTGCAAGTTGTCCCAACAAACCAGAGAAGAACACCACCATGTTTCAGATATGTGATATATTGTAAAGTAAGTTAGTTTGTGAAAAGACTTGTGAGAGGTACTTTCAACATGTTTTCAATCAGATGAAGATTGAACTGCTCTGACAAAGAGCGCTTGAGTTTAAAATTGAATAATAGTCCCAACTACAGGAATATTAAATACATAATCAAGAAAGGTTTTGTTTTTGTTATTGTTTTTGTTTGTTTGTTTGTTTTTGCCCCTATTCTCTATCTATGCCAAACTAGTTTAATCAGAGAATCTTTCTGGGTCCCCTTGGGAGTGGCCTTATTTCTCAAAAAATTCCTCAAATCTTCTTAGTTTCTCACCTCTATTAGTGCAGAAATTAATTATTATCATACACTCCTTCTCCTTTACTAGAAATCAACCTCCCTGGTTTTCTGTTCTCCTGAAACACCAAGTTCATTCCTGCTTCGGGACCTGGACTGCTTCTCTAAGGGCTAGTTCCTCACCCCCTTTTCCCATTCTCATGTCTACCTGCCTTTCACCTCCTCAGAGAAGTCTTTCTTAACACCCCTTCTAAAGTGATTCTTACAATCCACTTAATCTCTGTCACATCACCCCGTTTTATTAGGTCTTCATAGCACTTACTATTACCTGAAATAATTTAGTTTATTTCTTTTGTTTGCTTGTTTACTACTTGTTTCTTAAAACTTGTGTGCACTTTCCTTAGCACCATGACCTTTTCTGTTTTGTTTCATCCTTGTCCAGCTCAAAGTGGATGCACAATAAATGGTTATTGGATAAACAATCAAAACTCTGCTGTTCCCCCCACACACCATTATTGGCCAATAATAAGCATCCTCAATAACATAAAGTGGTCACTACCCAGAGTAATTTTACCATTTTCATGCTTTCCCTTCTTAGAGCTTATGCGCTGGATAAGCATCATTGAGGATACAAACTTCAGCAGTAATAGGAACAGGCATAATATAAGGGAGGAGTAATACATAATACAGTGATATAATACAAAAGTATAAACGATCCCTACTTGCAATACATGTGCTCGTCTACCTGTTACTAGTACATTACTCCTTCACGTCATCATTTTATAAAGGACATCTTGCTGTATCAGAAGCAACACAAGAATAGAAGTATTATTTGGGTTTCTTTGGTAGTAAGGGACTGAAAAACCAAAGAAAGTTCACCTAGGCAAAAAAGGGACTTACAGGTTCATGCATTTAAGGTAGCAGCAGGCAGCCAGCACAGAGGGGCAACTGGAATTAAGAACTTCCGTCTCCCAGCACATGTTCTATGACTTTCTTCTGTGTTTCTTGTATTCCTCCAGCAGCCTGACTTCTTCCAAATGAAAGATGACATGGCCAGTAGCTTGAAATCTACATGGTTTCACTGCCAGAGATCCGAGTCTCTTTCCTGACTCCTATTTAGAGAAAACAAAAATGAAGAAACAAAAAGAAAACAAATCTATAACAGCCTATGATAACCCAGCATTCACCAGAGTTCTATCCTTGAGCCAATTAATTTTTCCCGGAAATGGTAAAGTAACCTGATGGTCCGGCTTGTGTCTGGGGCCTCTACCTTTTCCAGTCAATCATAGCTGGGTAAGAAGTTATCTCTAAAGGAATCAGCAAATCTGTAGGAATATTGCTATACTAATTCAAACCATATGATTGGAAAACATGGGTTGAAGGAAACATGGTTATGGGAGTTTCTATTCTTAGAAGAGGAAAAAGTAAATACTTAACTAGGTTTTCATATTTTCCTTCCTTGGAAGACACCTTAGTGCCTAGAAATAGGGTGACCATAAGTCCTAATTCTGTTTTTTTTTTTTTTTAAGATTTTATTTATTTATTTGACAGAGAGAGATCACAAGTAGGCAGAGAGGCAGGCAGAGAGAGAGAGAAGAGGAAGCAGGCTCCCTGCTGAGCAGAGAGCCTGATGCGGGACTCTATCCCAGCACCCGGAGATCATGACCTGAGCCGAAGGCAGCGGCTTAACCCACTGAGCCACCCAGGCGCCCCCTAATTCTGGTTTTTGCCTGTTCCTCTTAAGTATTTATTAACATGCCTCCACTATGCTCAGAATTTTCTTGACTGGAGCACTACAAAATATCTGATCATCTTACCTAGAAACCACTGTCAATCAAGTTCCAGGTATATATGAAATTAACTGGTATGTACCCAGAAAATTTCCAAGTTTAAATAGGGGTTCAAAGAAAGTATCTCTTTTCTTGAGGAACTTAAAATCTGATGGGTCAGAGATTTCTCATCAGAAAACAGAATAATGACATATTTAAAGTATTGAAGGAACAGAACTATCAACTCAGGGAAGAAAAAAAAAAGGAACTATCAACCCAGAATTCTATATACAGTGAAACATCATTCAGAAATGAAGGTGAGGTAAATGAAAAGTAAAACCGTGAAAGAAATGATATCATGCAAATACTCATCAAAAAGAAGCTGAAGTGGCCATATTAATATCAGACAAAGTAGACTTCATAGCAAAGAATGACCAAGGATGAAAAAGGCACATTATAATGATAAAAGGAGGGATTCTGCTAAGACATAACGATCTTAAATATGTAACAGCAGAGCTTCAAAATACGTAAACTAAAAACTAACGGGATTGAAAGGAGAAATAGGAAATACTACAATTTGTAGTTTGAGATTTAAACGTATCTCTTTCAGTAACTAAGAGAAATAGCAGACATGGACTCAGCAAGGATATAGAGCCACTAAATACCACCACCAACAGATTGAATATAACGGGCATTTATAGAATACTAACCCCAAAATGTCACAAATATATATTCTTTTCAAGGACACATGGAATAAATTCACCAAGATAGCAGATATCCTGAGTCATAAACAAATTTTAATACATTTCAAGGAATTAAAAGGATACAAAATATTATTTCTGATACAAAGTTCTGTGATCGTATGGAATAAAAAGAGAAGTTAATACCATATTTAACAGGAAATTCTCCAAACAATTGGAAATTAAACATGGTTTTAATAATCTATTAGACAAAGTAGTCCACAGGGAAATTAGAAGAAATTTTTAACTGAATGAAAATAAAAAATATAGTTTATCTAAATGTATGGATATAGCTAAAGCCCTGCTTAGAGGGACATTTTTAGTAATACACGCTTCTATTTTTTTTTTTTTTTAAGATCTCAAACCAATGAGCTAAGCTTCTGTCTTAAGAAACTAGAAAAACGGGAGCAAAAATGGTCCCATAGTGTATAATAAAGTTAAGAAATCAGTGAAATCTAAAAGAGTAGAATAATAGGTAAAATCAATAAAACTAAAAGCTGATTTTTTTAAAAGCCCAGTATAACTGATAAGCTTCTAGTTAGGTTAATAAGGAAATGAATGAGAAAGGACACATATTATAGGTATCAGGAAGGAAAAACTGAGTATCACCACAGACTCTGCAGACATTTAAAAATAATAAGGAAATATGAATGAATCTTCATCCATAAATTCAGCAGCATAGATGACATGGATCTATTCCCCATAAGCCACAAACAATTAAAATCCACTCAAGATATAATAGATAACTTGAATAACTCTACAAACATTAAACAAATTACATTCATATTTTAAAGTCTTCTTAAAAAAAGAAACCTCCATGGCCAGGTGATTTCAATAACAAATATTTAAAGACAAAATAGCATTGATGCTCTAGAATCTCTTCCAGAAAATTGCAAGAGTATAGACCACTTCACAACCAGGCCAGCATTATCCTGATATGAAAACACTAGACAAAGGCAGTGTAAAATCAATAACACTTATAATATTGATGTAAAGATCCTTAACAAAATGTCAGCACATAAGATCCAGAAATATATAAATGGAGATATATATCATGACTAAGTGAGGTTTTCCTCAGCACTGTAAGGCTAGCTAGTATTCAAAAATCAATCAATATAATGCTCTATATTAACAGTCTAAGAAGAAAAACCACATGAACATATTATTTGAAGTAGAAAAAACACATGACAGAATTAAATATCAATTCAGTGGCTAGCTGAACATAATAAAAAAAATTCTCAGCAAATGAGGAATAAAACGAACTTCTTCAATTTGATAAAAAGTATCCACTCCTCTCCCCCTGCCAGAAAGGTAGCATCATAAATGGTGACATAATAAAATTATGCACAAAGAAATGATGCCCACTTTCATCATTTTAATCTAGTACCATACTGGAAGTCCCAGGCAGAGCGATAGGGTGAAATATTTAGTAACAATCATAAAATATACAGATGATTAGAAAGCAAGATATACAACTGTTTCTATTCACAGATAACATGATTGCTTATATAAAATATTCCCAAGGAATATAAAAAAAAATTCCTAGAAATAATAAGTGAGTTTAGCAAAGTGACAGGAAAAAAAGTCAACACACTAAAATCAATTATATTGCTATCTAGTAGTAATAAGGATTTTAGATCCTAAATTTTAAAATATTTATTTTAATATTTCTAAAAGTAGAGAAACCCAGGTATAAATCTATTTCACATACAACATCTACATGCTAAAAACTATAGAATGCTGACAAAAGAAACAAAAAAAGATCTACATAAAGGGAGAGGCATTCTGAGTTCATGGATTGGAAGACTTGATATAGTAAAAATGCCCATTCTCTCCCAGATAAATCTTCAAATTTGTCACAGTTCCTGTAAAAATCC
The DNA here is from genome assembly GCF_020171115.1 of Neogale vison. Taxonomy (NCBI): domain Eukaryota; kingdom Metazoa; phylum Chordata; class Mammalia; order Carnivora; family Mustelidae; genus Neogale; species Neogale vison. The sequence goes on along the minus strand of NC_058093.1, from coordinate 61,218,175 downwards.
CAACACGTGTCTTTGTAGATAAAGACAATCTGAATTTAAAATTTATGTGTAAAGGCAAAAGAACTAGAAGAACTACTATGATTTTGAAAAAGGAATAAATCACATTACCTAATTTTAAGACCTATTCTAAGGCTACAGTAAAAAAGTCAGGCTGTTATTGACATAGATCCATAGAATAGACCCATAAAAAGACCCATGCAAATATGGTCAGTTGACTTTTGACAAAGATACAAATATAGTTTAATTGAGAAAGTAGAATCTTTCAACAAATAATGCTAGAGAAATTGTACATCCATATGCAAAAAATTAACTTTGACGCTACATGTATGAACATTATACAAAAATTAATTCAAAATAAATATTGTCTTAAAGGTAAAATACAAAACTATAAAACTATTAGAAAAAAAATTTAAGAAAATCCTTATGATTTGAGTTAGACAAAAATTTCTTACATACTATGAGCATGAACATAAAAAAGAATATTTATAAATCATGACCAAAAAAATGGCCATAAAAAAGAATATTTATAAATCACATACCTGACACAAGACTTGTATCCAGAGTATGTAAAAAGCAATAAAAACTATATATTCAACAGTTTAAAAAAAACAATTAAAATGGACAAAAGACTTGAAAGACACTTTATACAAAGTATATAGAAAAGGCAAATAAGCACACTAATGATGTTTTGCATCATTAACTATTAGCAAAATGAAAAATACAGTGATAATAAGATAATCAGTAGACACCAATTAGAATGACTAAAATAAAAATAAAGATCATACCAAGTACAGAGAAGATATAGAGAAAATATGACTCACTCATTGCCTGATGGGAGTACAAAGTGGTAAAGACATTCTGGAAAATAGTTCAACAGTTCCTTATGAAGTTAAACATACGTTAATTATATGACCTAGTAATTTTACTCTTACATATATTTACCTTAGAAAAATGAAAACATTTTCACACAAAGACCTATACATAGATATTTATAATACCTTTTTTTATGGTAAAAAGCATGACATAGTCCAAATATTCTTCAATGGATGAATGGATAATTCAACTTTGATATATCCATACAATGGAATGTACTTATAAATAACTAGGAATTACTGATTTTTTTTGAAAGATTTATTTACTTTTTTGACACTGAGAGAGAGAGAGTGAGAGACAGAGGGAGCAGGGGGAGTGGCAGGCAGGCAGGCAGGCAGAGGAAGAGGGAGAAGAAGCAGGCTCCCTGCTGAGCAAGGAGCCGGATGTGGGACTCAATCCCAGGACTCTGGGATCATGACCTGAGCTGAAGGCAGCCACTTAACTGACTGAGCCACCCAGGCGCCCCAGGAATTATCGATATTTGCAAAAACCTGCATTCATCACAAAGACATCATTCTTAGTGAAAGAAGCCAGCTTAAATGATTGCATAAAGTCTGGTTCCATTCATAGGACATTCCTGAAATGACAAGAGAATAGTGATGGAGAATGGATGCCTGTTTACCAAGGGTTAAGGGTAAACGAGGGTGTGATGTAAGTGGAAGTATTAGAGAGTTTTATGGGATGGTGAAATTGTTCCGTAGCTTGATTATGGTAGTCATACAAATGTATACATGTGTTAAAATTCACAGAATTTTAACAATGTAACAATATGTATCATTTTTATTTTTTTTTAAGGATTGTATTTATTTATTTGATGGAGAGAGAGATCAGAGATGGAGTAGGCAGAGAGGCAGGCAGAGAGAGATGGGAAAGCTGGCTCCCCACTGAGCAGAGAGCCTGACGTGGGCCTCGATCCCAGGATCCTGAGACCATGACTGGAGCCAAAGGCAGAGGCTGAACCCACTGAGTCACCCAGGTGCCCCTATGTACCACTTTTATATCGCCATGTGCCTCTCAGAATGGTCAAAATCTGAAGCAAACAGAGCAAATCCTGGTGAGGATGTAGAACAAAAGAAACTCTTTCACTGCTGGTGGGAATGCGAAATGGTACAGCCACTTTGGAAGGCAGTATGGCAGTTTCCCCTAAAGTTAAACATAATCTTTCCATACAATCCAGCAATTGTGTCCCTAGATCCCCAAATAAGTTGAAAACATGTCCACCAAAATTCTGCAAATGAATGTTCATAGACGCTTTATTCATAGTGAACAAAACTTGGAAGCAATCAAGATATCCCTCATTAGGTGAATAAATTGTGATACATCCAGATAATGGGATGCTAATCAATGATAAGAGGAAGAGCTCCCAAGCTACAAAGACATGGAGGAAAGTTAAATTCATGCTGCTAAGTGAAAGAAGGCAAGCTGGGAAGACCACATATTGTATGTTAAAACTACATGATGTTTGGGAAAAGTCAAAACTCCAGAGACAGTTAAAAAAAAAAAAAATCAGTGGCTGCTAGGATCTGGGAGTGGTGGAGGAGGGGTGAAGAAGTGGAAAATAGGGTTTTAGGGCAGTGTAACTATTATGTATGATACTGTAATGATGATTACATGACATTATGCATTTGGCAAAACCCATAGAACTGTACAACAGAGGGAACCTTAATTGTAATAAGGTTAAATACTAGTTCAATTGTAACAAATGTACCCCACTAATGCAGGATGTTAATAATAGAGGAAACCAAATGTGGGAGGGTAGAGGTGAAGGAAGGGAAATGTATAGGAATTCTCTCTACTCTGCTCAACTTCTCTGCGCCTAAAACTTAATAAATAAATAAAGTCCATTAGTTAACCCTTGTGCACTGTTGGTGGGTGTGCAAACTGGCGCAGTCACTCTGGAAAACAGTATGGAGTTTCCACAGAAAGTTAAAAATAGAACTACCTTATGATCCAGCAATTTGCCCTACTGGGTATTTACCCAAAGACAAAAAAACACAAATTTGAAGGAATACATGCAACCTGATGTTTATAGCAGTATTACCTACAATAGCTAGATTATGGAAACAGCCCAAATGTCCATCAACTGATGAATGGATAAAGAACATGTGATAGAAAGATGATAGATAGATAGATAGATATCATAGACATATGATATGATATGAAATCTTTGATATCTAGCTAGTCTCCATTGCAACTATCTTGGAATATTATTCAGCCATCAAAAAGAATGAAATCTTGCCATTTACAATGGCATAGATGGAGCTAGGCAGTATTATGCTAAGTGAAATAGGTCAGTCAGAGAAAGACAAATACCATATGATTTCACTTCCTGTGTATTTTAAGAAGCAAAACAAAAGAAAGAGGGAAAAAAAGAGAGAGAGGCAAACCAAAAAACAGACTCTTAACTATGGAGAGCAAACAGATGGTTACCAGAGGGGAGGTGGGTGGGGAGATGGATGAAATAGGTGATGGGGTTTAACTTGAATGAACACCAGATGTTGTATGAAAACATCAAATCACTATACCATATACCTGAAGCTAATATTACACTGTATGTTAAATGGAATTTAAATAAAAACATAAGTCCATTAATTAAAAGAAAAGATTCTTTTTGTTATATATTAAATAAAAATTTTAAGAAAGACACTGAAAGGAAAATAATTCAGTTATCCAAAAATGTGAGTGACAAGTCAGAGACAGAGACAGCACAAAGCTAATGCAGATTTTTGCCATGGACATCTTGCCATTTTTTTATATTCTAGTTTCAATCAGTTAATCAATTTCTCTTTGTGTCCATTTTCATCACTGATTTGAAGTAAGCATTTGATTTCTTTTTAATTTACAAAGAAGAAAATTCTTATCAGGCAATTCTTGTTAATATTTCAAGACTGAAGCAGTTAGTCTTTTCTGTTGTTAACAGAACTGTAAAACTGTGACTCCTCTTTAGGAATCCTATTTCCATATGTTGCAAACTCCTTTCAGCTGCTTCTCAAGAGTTATTGAGATGGCATGAGATATCGTTCCACTACACTTATCATCCTCCACATTTTTATTGAAGATATTTCATTGGTATGACAACATGTCTGGATTAATATATAATAAACATCTTTTTAAGTAGTGGCCGGTCCTTTTATGATTTGTCATAGCCACACTATCATGATAAATTACCTTAACCAAGTTCAACTTGATAACTATGAAAAAGGTTACATTGTTCTTCAATTATCCTTTTAATCAATCTCCCAGGATAATCATTCTGCCTAAAAATATGTTTCTCAATACTAATTTCATTATCTAGGTGATTCTCATCACTAATCATTAGAGTGAGAGTCTCCATATTCTTAACAACTCTTACTTTAACTTAAATGGGTGATTAGACTCAATATGCAGGATATTACCTGCACGGTGGTCTTGATAATATATTCTCCATCGTAACTATCTTCACTTCATCCTACTAATAGATGTTAAAAAAGGGGGAAAAAAAGCTCTCTTATTAAACCCTTCCACAGTAAATCATATATCTAAATGAAGATTACTTTTTAAAAAAAAAGGGGGGGAGAGATAATAAAAGACTTTCTTTCCTGTATGCCAAGAAAAGCTTCCCTACACTATCATTGGGCCTTTCCGAGTAATAGAAGGGACATCCTTTCAAAAATGTTGGTGAAAGCATTTAGGGGTCCTATGTAACTGAAGATATGGATTTAAATAAAAAAGTGAAACTTGTAATTATGGAGAGTAGAATACTTCTATGGCTCTCCTGGTTTTCTTTTTTCTTTTTTTTTTTTTTTTAAAGATTTTATTTATTTATTTGACAGAGAGAGATCACAAGTAGGCAGAGAGAGAGAGAGAGGAGGAAGCAGGCTCCCTGATGAACAGAGAGCCCAATGTGGGGCTCTATCCCAGGACCCTGAGATCATGACCTGAGCCAAAGGCAGAGGCTTTAACCCACTGAGCCATCCAGGCTCCCCTCTCCTAGTTTTCTTTAGTATTCCTCACTAGACTACGTCATTAGCCCACAAAAAGGCCTCGGTAAGATTTTCTGATTTTGCCCTGTCACAGCTCACACCGTCCAGTGACAGCTGGTGGAAGCTTGGAAGCTCGGTGTGAGCATTTGTAAGGAACTTCTGAAATACTCAAATCCCCCCCAAAAAAAATTAAAAAAAAAAAAAGTACACAAATCCTGAGTACATCTCTGGGTGAACTCTTACCTTTCACATTACAGTATGTGAGAGAGTTTTAGACATTCCCCTCACTTCTATAATGTTTCGTCCTGTCTTAAATAATGTTTTCCTCATTCTGGAGCCAGTCTTTAAGCCATGTTCATAACTAGCAATCAGAAACTGGTTTTAACTTTGATTGGGTTTTAGGAAAATGTCATTTATGCAAGACTTCCTGGATCATAGATGGGCTACATAGTAGTTCCAGAACCGGTCCCCAAGATAAAATAAAATCGAAGCTGCACCCTGACACTTTATATGTGTTTATGGACTCCAGTTAATAATTTAGTTTATTGACTCTGTTATAATTGTCGTTATTATTATTTATACTTTAGGTTCTAAAATCACAAGAGTACTTTTTCTCACTATGAAAACCTTTTGAAAATTACTTTTGCTTGCACTTTTAAACTTCTATACAGCAGAATTACATGCAGTAAATCTTCAGAAAGATTAAGGACATACTTTTGATGTTACTAGAAAATCACCATACTATGTAGACATCCACTTTAACGGTGAAGAAAAAGGTGGTGCACTTTGACTCATTTGAATATTAGATTTGATTTTCAGGAAACTTTCTCATATCCTCTCTTTCCCCCAGGAGGATAGACATATGGTCTTTCCTTGAAAACAAGATCCTGTCCATTCGCTTGCCAATGATGGTGATGGTTGGCAAGAAAAAGAAAAAAATACACCCCACCAGTCTTTGTCACAATGACTTGCACCAGCTTAAGCAGCAGACTTCCTAAACCGAGACTTATCACTTCAGGGTTATTTCCATGTGACCTGTGGAGAATACTCATGAATAGGAGGAGAAAGCATGTGGCTTTCTCTGCTGTAGGGCCGAACTCCTCGGTGCGAGACTAGAAGGCAGTCCTGAGTGTTGTGAAGTAATCATTAAGTTACACGCTTGTCATTTCTTGTACATTCACTCAGAACTAATGCACATCACTTTTTCCAATTATAATCATTCCACCATTTAACAAGCACAAAAGGCCCGAGATTCCAATTTGCCACTGATGCCTCACTCTCACTTGCTTATTTCTTGGCATTTACTAGGTTGTGCATGGCTCCAATAATATGGAACATTCTCCTTTCTTAAAACAAACTTGCAAACGGAGGCGTCAGAAACAGCTTGTCTCAGGTTGGAGGGCAGGCCATTTTCACTGTTACGATAATTTCTCTGTTCTTACGATTCTTTCCTGCTGTTGTAAATACACATTATTTTTCAGATTCCTTATTGCCAAAGCAAAACATAAATCACATAGTGATATGCTATAGATGTTTCTGTCCAGGCTTCTCTGCAGGTCCTATCAAAGCTCCTCTGGCATACGTCTCATTTCATTTAGTTTCTCAAATCTGTTTCTGCCCTCACCAGCACGCACACACACAAACAGCAATCACCAGGCTAGAGAAACACCATTGTCTTCATACTTTGTTAGTTTCTGCTTCCTTCAGTGAGTATTAATATGCCGGAATGAGCTGTGAACATGCTAGCTTTGGATACGCTGCCTTAAACACGAACTACATATAAGAGGAAATTGGTATTTTCATTTGCTGCACATGCTTTAATGATATTAAGCAATCTAATATGGTGCATACGCCGGATTTCAGTAATGCTTCTCTTGAGAATTTCAAACGGTAATGGCAATTTAAAATGACAGCCTTACATTTAGATAGCTCCTTTCATCTCAGAGGTCTTTACACTTTATAAAGTTATATGGAGCAATCATTTCACTTACCCACCACAGAAATTCTGCCACCTCTAGGGCAAATCTAGGCTTACTTTCAAAATTGACTCAACATTACAGATAATTATGACAAGAGGCAAAAAGCAGCACAGTCAATGAAAACCGAATAGGGAATACAGAAAGATAAAATAATTTCCAAAAGAAATTTTTGCCAAAGGTAAAAATCAAGCAAACAAACAAAAATTCCCTGAGGTTATTTAATAACCACCAGTGCACAGGACTGTGAACTCCCATGCTAGCCACTAGAGAGCATTTCAGGGATAACAAATTTAAGGCTAATTCTCTGAAGGTGAATTTAGATTAGGGAATGTACAAATCCAAAAAAAAAAAAAAAAAGTTAAGAGTTCTTGCACAGCCAGGAGAAACAGGTTTAAAGTTTTCAGATTTGAAATAAAGATGTCATCATTTCTTCTTGCTTAAAATACTGCTAATTTCCTTCCACTTCCAGCACTGGACAAAGGTTTGCCCACTCATATACACACATGTGTGTGCACTTTGGCACCCAAAATTCTGAAAGTTTTTTACCAAATATATTACTTTACATCATTTTGAAAGGCTTCTTGGGATCCTCTCTGATCACTTTTCCTTGACACAGTATATTTATATTTTTATATTTAGGGATTATATAAAGAAAGTTAACACATTTACATTTAGGTCTGGGTACTTGGCCATACACTTACACACATTGAGTTGTATGAGGCTGTTTCTAGTGGAGGACAAACTCCAACTCGACACTGATGTCAGGAGTCCTCAGATGCACAGTGGTCATAACCAAAACTAAAGGACCCACGGTCATGCCTCTCCTCTCTGGCTACTTTTTCCCACCTGTTAATGCCAGTGTTGCTGGTCTACTTACAGACCAGAAACCTTTAAACCAGGACAATCCCAGCACCCCTAGGATATGCAGAACTTTCCTAGGTATTGGGGTCAGGACTCTTTCCATACTAGACTCTCTCAAGCCCTGAGCACTGTTGAAAGTTGAGTGATTTGCTTTCTTCTTTGTCCTCCATGTCTTATTGTCCTTGTAGCTCATCTCCTATACTTCAGACATTATTAGAAAAAATTAGGAGGCTCTAGGTATATGTGAATTCATTTGAAACTTTCAACTCCTAGTTAAATCTCAGGCATTCTCAAAGGAATGTTGAAATTTGACATTCATAAAATGTAGAAATAGCAACTGGGTGAATTGTCATTTAATAATTTCTTTATATAGGGAACACTTTTTTATTTAAACATAATTGCAGTACTTTAAGAAAATACAAAAGTGACATACCTACTGAAGACAATGTAGAAAAGACAAGCAAATAGAAGAAAAAATAACTTCACTGTTAATACATTAATGATCTTAGGGTTTCACATAAGAGGTCTCCCAACATTTTGTTGTGTTCATCTATACCTTCCCAACTTTATATTTTTTTAAATATTTTATTTGTTTATTTTTGAAAGAGAGATAGAGAGAAAGAATGGAGGGAAGAGGGAGACTCTCTGTCAAGCGGGGAGCCTGATGCAGGTCTCTATTCCAGGACCTGGGATCATGACTTGAGCCACCCAGGCACCTCCTTCCCAACTTCATACTAAAAAATATGTTAATAGTGGCATGCAGGTAAATGTTTCACCAGCAAATCTCCAGAAAAAGAAATAAAGCTCTGATTTGTAGCACTTGCCAATTTGTGTAGTGGAAATCCTCTTACTATGGCTGATTTCAAGCTACTCATGTAAAGTCACTGAAGGACAAGATGGAAAGAGATGTGTCTATTTGGTTCTGTGGCTATGAGCCAGTCCAGCACATCACTGAACTCTGCACACCGATGGTGGACTTCTCCTCATCATTGTTCATGAACATCTGTCCTTGTCAACAAATGTTTCTCTTAAAAGTCATTTCAATGTTGTAGTCTACTTCATGGATAGATCCTAATGTATTTAACCAACCCCCTGCTAGCTATTGTCTAATTTTTACTTTTATTAACAACACAGTGATTAATACCTCAGAAGGTAATCATTATACACATTCTTATCTCAAAGAGATCTCTATGCCGACGGTTTACCAACTGGGCAAAATGAATGACAGGAGAAAAATTGCTAGGAGACTTGGGTCTCCAGCCACTTTCAATGGAGAGTGAGAAAAGTTGAATAAGCCACAGGGTCTGGCAAACTTAAATGAGAGGCAGGTTGGGTAGAAAGTCCAGCAAACTGAAGGATTCCTATTCCACTATAGAGGAAATGTAGGCCCTATGTTGACAGGTATAATTATTTTTAAAAGGAAACCTCCTGCACTGTAAAAACACCTTTCTGGGTCAAATCGGGTCTATATGCCAGAGTATTCTGCCCATAAGAGTTACTAGAAGTGGCCTGCCAGGCAGTGAAGTTCAAGACACTGGCCTCTTCTAATATCTAATTCCTGTAAGAAACAGATTTTATCTCTGCTTTATTTCTTTTTCAACAATTTATGCAATGTCTGTTGATGGTAAAACCCAAGTGGTGGTTCTCACATGACAGTGTTAACATCTCAGTACGGTAGACAAATGAGCAAGTGTTAAAACTCAGCTGTTCCTGCACCCTGATGTATATTTTTTCCTTTTCAGGTGATGTGAGGAGAGTCACCAGGTGTCTTTTCTCCTCCATGACTTATTGCACATCTTTGAGTTGTCAAATTTGTAATGTCCAGCTGTCAAGAGCTTAAGAAATGCCAGTCTGTCTAGTTAGGAGGAATAAAGCCTAGAAAAACATGGTTTCCAGTGGGCTTTTATATCGAGATTCCCCTAGACAGGAAGGAGAGTGTACTTAGGCTAGCCTACTTGCTGCTATAAGCTTTACTTGTAGCCCCACCTACAGCCCGGGGCGTTAACACCGTCCTTTTGAATTGTTTGCATATTGTTTTAAATTCCTAGCATGTTTTGCATACTTTTGAGTACAGTGCAGTATGTTCCAACTTCTTCTCCTTTCTTTTGTAAACACAGCACTAGTAGTATAAGAACAGAGACACTTTCAAACCTCAAAAACATCCAAGCTATAAAAAACAAACAAACAAACAAAAAAAAACCTGGTCATTTCATCCATTATGAGCTAATGTCCAAATTTTTAGTGTTTTTCCTATGTCGCAATTGTTTTGCTTTGAAACTTCTATCCTTCACAGTGAGTGATCAGTAGCAGTATCTGTTCCTCAAGGTGTACTATTTCAAATTTACATCAAAGAACTAAGTGCTAGTGTTTTAATTCTAGCTTCCCCCTTAGGGTTTCCCTATATTTGAAGAATCAGAACTTTTGTATTAAGTCCAAATTTGTGGAGACTTAAATGAGACCATTTGGCTCAGCAGTCATGTACTAACAAATTCAGGAGACCTGAATTTTGGTTCAATTTGTCCCAACTAGTAGCAGCCTCTTGATGAATCCAGACTCTTGCTCTATAAAATGGAATACTTATAATTGCTTTAATTCATTACAGAGAGGTTTGTGAGGACCAGGTGAGTTAATGTCAGGAAAGCACTTCAAAACTTCAGTTCCTTTACAAATGTAGGACAGTTCTGTTATTGACCTCTGGAGTGGGAGGGAAGGGGAAGGATACGAGGAAGGGAATTTCAATGAAAAGAAACTGTTCTCCACAGCATTGTTCAAAATTTGTATAGAGATCAGATCTGGTAGATGATTAAGCAGGAGAAGCCAATCAAGGAATTCAAGCATAGATGAAGCAGAGTGGGCCAAATGTAAATTACGGACACTAAAAATTTTACATACATCCACATTTATACTGTTTACAATCTTTGGGGATTTCTATATTTCTTAATGAGCATAATCATACCTCCTAAATCTCAAATTAATTAAAAATCCTATGCTTGGGTTATATTTTAAAAGTTTTCACGAATAGACTAGAGTAGTGATACTCCAACTTCCCTATGCACAAGAATATTCTATGTACTCAGTCAGAATGGGATATTTCTGACATCTAACCACAGAGATTATGAATTGAAAGAGCTGAGAGAGGCTCACGAAGGTGCATCTTTAAAAAGAACTGCTGGGAATCCAATCTCATGAATTAAAACTGGAGATAGGAAAGTCCATGGTATGCTTAGGAGAGAGTGAAATATGGAAGTTTTAATTTGGATGATTAGTAGAATGGTGAGAATATTAAGTAGAAGAAGAAGCATTGTAGTCTGCACACAGGTATAGAATGTTGACATTAATGGTACCAATTGGCTTGTGCCTTCCTATATCCATGCCCTTGAATAGTCTCCTCTGATATCAGCTCTAAGTTTGGACACATGACTTGCTTGGGATAGTTGGACAATAGTAAATGTGACATAAGCAGAGGATTATGAAGCGTTTGGGGTTGGGGTATAATTTCTTCTGCAGGTCCAGCAAAGCCTGTGACCATCATCTGAAGAAGTGTGGGTAACTTTGCTTGTGACATGAGACCAACCATTTCAGTGCATTTGTCTGATGGCTGGCACCAGTTACCAGACCTGATATTGAGACCATTTTGCACCAACCAACTCTACAACAGATAATGACATGGGCTAAATTTGCAAGGTTGGATTTAGCTCTAGATGTGTTGAATTTGGGCTTTTGGTAAAACCAGTATGAGAAATTCCATAACAGATGAGATGACCTAGAGCATAAACAAATGGTTAGCAAAGACATAATGAAATAGAAGTTACCTATTCAGAGATTATAGTTTAGACTATGTGGTTAGAGTATGAAACTGATCTTAGAGGACCTAGAGCAGAACTTTAACAAAGACCTCTACTTAATTTTTTTCAGGGGAAAAAATAAATGGCAAGTAACAGAGCTTTGAGGAACAGAAAGGTAGCCAGGAGAACTAGGACTAGAATGTCACAGAAAGCAAGAAGGAGGATACCTCTGAAGAGTCAGAGCAGAAAGCTATCAAATGTTCAGAGGAACAAAAATTTCAGATGAGGTATAAAATAATGGCTCAAAATAGGCTTGTGACTTGAGCAGTTTGAATTATTGAGTGCTTAAAAAATTATATGAGATTGACTTCAGGTTTTAACAATTAAAAGAACAGCTAGACACTGAGCATCAACTACCCTTTGAAGGGGTGGGATAAAAGTAAGATATGAGGAAGAAGAGACATTTTCAAATATTTAGAAAAGGTTAATAAAAAAAACTATCTTATTAACAATTTAATATCCCCTTAAATGAGACATTAACAGCCAAAGGGATAGATTCAAGTTAAAGGTATAATTTTTTTCTTATTTTGATGTCTTTGTCTATGATGGATTATCTTTGATATCACTTCCATGAAATCTTTAGGAACAAAAGTATATACTTAATATTAAGTATCACTTATTGAATTTTTTACCCCTGCTCCCCCCCAAACCTCACTAAAATGTCAGGAAAGTTTGGTTATCTGGTCAATTTTTTAAAAATTAAGAAAAAAAAATCTACCTGGCTAAGAACTGGCAAGAAAACAACAGAATATTTAAGGTCTGTAATGGACAAACTTTGGAAAATAAAATGGGGGTGTATGATGCGTTTTGGACCTGGCAGTTTGACAAACTGAAAACCAACTGCTTGCAGAACAAGACAAAAAGCAAACAAATTTACAAAATGGAATTCTGGGCATGATGAGGAACCCAAGATCCTAGGGACCTCAGATGATAAGAATTAAAGAAAACAAGAGGGTTTTATAAGGTCTATAAGCAACACATGAGCTTCCAATTCTCTCCTACCCATTCAGCCAGGTGACTACTCCTTCCGGGTCATCCTGAACTTGGATTTGCAAGACTAAGTAAACAACTGAAATCAAGAAGGTTTAACAAGAACAAAAACAAAAAAGGTATTTGCTGCCCACATATACTGAATGGTTGAGATCAGTACCCTCCTTACTCTGCCTGGCTCTAAGGTCATTGATAATTTTAAGCATACGCCAACCCTCCACCCACTTCACCCAACGTCAGAAGTCAAAAAATTTGTAATTTAGAATAAAAGATCTAAGATACTGATGAGCAAAAAGGCTCGAACAAAAGGAGAACTTGGGAATTCAAGATACGTTAGTAGATATTTTAACGTAGGTTTAAAAACTAAAGTCAAGGAAAATTCAGAGACAGAGAGAGAAAAACAAAAAGAGAGAAACAGATCATAGAATCTAACAGGAATTATGGAAGTTTCAGAAGAAGAGAACAAAAGACAGAAAAAGGAGAAAATTTCAATAAAAAAGTCAGAGACAAATTTCTTGACTAAAAGGACAAGAGTGTTAAAGCAGTTAAAAACAGAATTTTTAAAAATCAGACTCAATATAATGAACGATAAAATAAGTACACCAAAGCACATTCTTGTGCTATTTCACTATACCAGAAATTATGACAAGATCCTACCAGAAGCTAACAGGATATAAAACAGACCTATGCAAATGATGAGAAATCAGAATAGCATCAAACATGTCAGCAGCCTTTCCAGAAGCTAAAACCACTGGATCAAATCCTTTAAAATGCCAAGGAAAAAGTATTTCCATCCCAAGTTTTTAAGCCTATCCAAATTATCAATCACCTGTAAAGTCATTTTATCATTAATTAATCATGCACAGTCTCAAAATATTTACCTACCATGCACCATTTTTCTGGAAAGTTTCTAAATTGCATGTTTCACCAAAATAACAGGAAAAAGAGAAAAACAAAACAAAACAAAATAGAGAAAGGCATAAATTAAACAACAGGAAAAAAAAAAGAGAACTATTTCCAGAATAATAATACTGGGAAGTACTAGATCAATAGCCTTGTTAAAGTCCTAGAGAACCAGTCCAGACTGAAGTTATGATTAAACTGATGTACTATCTGATATGTTTGAATATACAAAAACAATATTTTAAGTTCTATTAGAGAGGATGAAAGAGAGATTGGAATATATAAAACTAAACAAATGAAAAATAAGTCAATAATTATAGGAAGAGTGGAGAATATACTAGAGCTAAAATCATCTAAAGTAGAAAGTCAGCATTTTAAAAAATCAAGCAATGACAAAATATTTTTTTAAAAACCAGGAAAAAAAGGGGATGAAGCATAATTGAAAAGTGTTATAGGGATGCCTGGATGACTTAGTAGGTTAAGTGTCTACTTTTGGCACAGGTCATGATCCCAGGGTCTTGGGATTGAGTCCTGTATCACACTCCTTGCTCAGTGAGGAGCCTGCTTCTCCCTCTGCCTGCTGCTCCCCCTGTTTGTGCTCATTCTTTCTCACAAAAATAAATAAATAAAATATTTTTTAAAAGTATTATAATTGAGCAGGAGCCTGCTTCCCCCCATCTCTCTGCCTGCCTCTCTGCCTACTAGTGATCTCTCTCTCTGTCAAATAAATAAATAAAATCTTTAAAAAAAATGAGATTAATAGAAGTATTAAACTTTTCTAAATGAGACATTGAGGTAAAGAACAGATTGCTGAAGATGTTTGTCTCTGAGAAGCAGAAATGTTTGGTAGAGAGGTAAGGAGTAGGGCATTTGGTTAAGAACATTCTTCCGGTGAATTCTTACTATTGTTTTGATTCTTAAAAAGAAAAAAAAAAACAACCATCAATTCTACTAAGGTATATATGCATAATTGAAAACAAGTACTTGGGAATTTTTGAGAACAAATTAACTAGTATAAGAATCACTACTTGTTTCTTTGAGAGGAACCCAGTTTTACTAACAGAATAATTAAAAAGCAGCCAAAATAATCATCATTATTAATTTTGGGGAGAATTCTGTATTTTTGCGAATTGCTAGTCTCATGTCTAAGCTTTTTTTTTAGGTTATAGTTGGAGGAGCAATTCAGAAAGCCATCTGGGCTTCACCCTTGAAAATACATGCAGTGAGATAGAAATCACTTGCCCCATACCCCAAAGCACAGAATTCTATAGTTAGAAACTGTCTTATCATAATCCAAAACATTTAGGTCCTTGATGAGGAAACTGAGATCTCAAGTCATTAGCTGGTATGTTCAAGTTCACTTATTTATATCAGCATAAAATTGTATACAAACTACTCAGCAGCTGGCAAAACCAAATAAATGAATTTCGCCCATTGAGTATGGTACTACATGAAGCTGGACCCTATTTCCACTCCAAACAATGACAATAGAAAGTCACTGGTTTTTGGATGACTTAAAGATAATATATACTTATAATTGGACATACTGTCTTTGTTTCAGGAGCTACATCAAGATGAATTCTTTATTTGCACACATATAAGTAAAATACCCATTTATAGTGTGATCATTTTAAATTAACTTGTAGATATTACAGGAGATAAATGTGGTAGTTTAAATGGGTTTGTTCCGAGTCAAACTGAGTCATGAAAGAAGGTAGAAATAGAGTTGGTCATGCGTTGAATTCCTACCCTCCACAAAATTCATATGTTGAATTGCTGTGTTTTAAAGAAGAGAAAATTTGGACACAGAAACACCAGCAAAGTGCACACACAGGGGAAAAGACCAGGTGAGGACGTGGTGAGAAGGTGGCCAGGGACAAGCCCAGGAGAGAGGCCTCAGAAGAAATCAGAGCTTGATCTTACACTTCCAGCCTCCAGAACTGTGAGAACATAAATTTCTGTTGTTTAGGCCGCCTAGTTTCTAGGCTTTTGTTACGACAGCCTGAGCAAACCAATGCAGACTTCACAAGGAGGCTGTTCGGAACGGGATGTGGGTTGTTCTGTGTAATTAAGTCCTCTGGATTGTTATGGTTGCGTACTCTAGGTGGTGGAGTCTGCTCTCATGTGTGTTTGGGGCCTGGGGGGAATAAACTGGAAGGAGGGAACCTGGTCTGTGGCGGCTGCTGCAATCCCTCCTCACATTGTACCTGTACCCTAAGGAGCTTAAATAAATGGAGACTTCAGAAAAGATGCTCTCGCAGGAAGAGGAATGGCCGAGGGCTCAGAATTGTATTCCTTTGAATACGGACTGAGATAGCATCGTATTTTGTACTCCATGCTGGTAAAGCTGCAATATGTATTACTCTAGCTTTCTAATGTTTACTGACTTATTAGAAGAAAAAATTCAGGCAGTTGTCCCAAATGTGAAAGCCCAGGCTGTCTGTGAACTGGGAATTTAAAGTACTTCTCATAGTTTTGTAGTGAGTTTTTACTCCATAAAGGTATTAGGATGAGAGTGGGAAAAGCTGTTATCTTCTCAAGTATTCTTTGCTTATAGCATATTTGCTTGTATGCACGGATAATAAGCTTACAAGATATTTAATAACTCTAATTGTGAACAGAGGCAGTGTATAAGATTAGATCACACATGTTTTCAAGTCGGATCCTGACTTTGGTGTCTGACCTTACGGCTGTGAGACCTTAGGCACGTCACTTAACGTTTCACCTTAGTTATTTCACTTCTAAGATGAGGATAATATTATTACCCGATTCACAGGACTGCTTTCAGAATTCAACAAAATGCATAAAAATCCCTTAGCATGGTACCTGGAAGATAAATCATTCATTAATCAAATTGAGACATTCTAAATACCATGGAATTGCTTCATTTCTTGATGTTGTTAGAGCTTTTTCTAGCATGAATATTCTTAGAATCCTTTTAAACAGTCAGGAAAAAACCCACAACTTTCTTCTTTTGCTATCTGAGATTTAAATCTTTCATTATATTCACATAAGTGGACATTTTCTTAACTCTGGAGAAGTTGTATTGCTTTGTAAGCATAAAACAGAATTAGTTTTCTGTGGCATTGAGTGATTCCAAGTCCAATCGCGTGACAAAAACTAGCCCGTGTCTACCTGCGCAGTATAATCTGTTTATGCTGCATTGAAATATCAATTTAGAAATGCCACTTTCCTTGAGCAGCAAGTAATTATCTGGAAGAAACATATTTTATCTCTCCCCACGGCTGGTATCAGGCAGCAAATCTTCAGTCCCCTGCACATGATCCCATGTTTCCTTACAAATTGTGCTGGCGAGCCGTCCTGTACCTCGACACTTTTAAATAAGATCTTGACACTTGTGTCATTGTACGAGCTCGGATCTGGACGGCAGGAATTTTTTTTTTGCCCCTTAATTTAAACGCACTATTTTTCATCAAATGACAAGCATACATTATGGTCTCCATTCTAACCAAGGCTCTAAAGGCTATTTCAATTTGACTAGAGCGGTTTTCTGCCAAATGGTTACTCTAAGTTACACTGTGCACATTACCCACCAGAAAGCACAGAGTTGATGAGGGTGCACTGTCAACTATCCCACACATCGATACGGGGGTTATTTGATTTGAAATTGGATTCTAGCCTTCCTTGATCTGTTGTATAAATGGAGAAGCAGGTGTTGGAGAAATTCTTACAAAGTTTATGAAGAATGTGATGTACTTTCCCCCCCTAGAGTTTGTCTTTTACTTCCTTTGACTCCAGCACAAGTTCTCATCTCAGTGATAAATATTCAAAGCTAAAAGTAGAACAGCTTCCCCCCCCCTTAAATGGAAAGAAAACTTAGGAAAAATTATTCTATGCATGAATTTCTTCTGTGATACGAGTTGGTGCAAGTTGCAGACTTTTGTAGCAGAGTGGCTTTGTGACCCTTCTTTAAACATTTAAGACTTAGTTCAGAAGTTCACTGAATATGATGAGACATGATTCTTAAGTATGGAGCCTTCAAAAAAAGTATCTTCTAAATATATAATATTCTCAGCGAGGCATGTCAGTCATTGTCAAGATGAAAGTCGTTTAAATGCTAAGTTCCTGGTAAACTGTATCTATATTGTAGGGCTCTATTCACAGAGCAATACCTTAGCAGTATGTGTAGAGCATACAAAAATATATCATTTTATTATGGGACATACTGAACTCTGGATATTGTGATGTGAGGTGGGGAGGGAGGGAGTTGGCTATGCAAGTTACATGCTTATCATCAGGATGTGGATGGCCCTAAGGGCAGCATAGAGAACTTCAGAGAAAACATATTAAATGGGCATGGGGGAAGCATCCTTTTGACCCACATAAAAGGGTCTTTGTGTAGATCTCATGAGCACAAGATTTTATATTTGAGTGGATAAAGATGTGCAGTTTCTTTAGAATCAAAGGTAGATTGGCAACACTTTTAGTAAATGGCAAAATAATTACGAGTGTATTTGGTATTCAGTGTAAAACATTTATCACTTTGAATGGTTTTGGCATCAGGGCAGCTGTAATAGGCAATCCCACAAGAATCCCTTTGTAATTTAGCATTAATTGATGTTCCTTTATTGTAATGGCAGTTGATAAGTTAAAAGAATTGAAGAAGGAAAATAAAATGCTTTGACCAGTACTTTACAGTTTCTGCCAGTGACTGGAAAAAAAAAAAAGCTATAAAATAAATCAGACAGTGCCCCATTTTCTAGGGATAAGACTGGTTTTGTTTGCATTTACATGTTTATGAGTGTGTATACTTGCTGAAGATTAAAATCTAGTATTTAGCTTATAAAAATGGACTGTTTCTAAATATTTTAAGATAATTTTTCTTTTTTACTGCATGTGTGATAGATTGACTACTAATGGCTCCAGCTCTTCATCCTTTTCTGTATCCACAGCCTTTGTGATGTGACTTCGCACCTCCTTCCATCAGTGGTTAATTCTATTTTCCCACCTCTTGGATCAGGGCTGGACGCAGGACTTCACTTTGGCTGATAGAATCTGATGGAAGTGATAGTCTGCCTCGGTTTCTACCGGCTCTCTTGAAACCCACCCAGCTGCCATGCGAATGAACAGCCTGGGCTAGTCAACTGAAGGGTGAGAGACATTTGGGACAGAGGTGAATTATCCCAATACGGCCTTCCTAGAATACCCAGCCTCTAGTTGACTTTGCTGACTGATTACACAAACCCAGACACAACCACTGGAGTTTGAGTCAAACCAGAAGAACCACACCTCTGATCTAAACCTAAATTGCCAACCTCCACAACAGTGAGCTAAAGAAATGGTTATTCTTATACGCCAGGATGTTTGTGGGTAGCTTTTTTTAATGCAATATTAGAAAACTATTTCAGCGTGGTAGACTGAAGAGGTACCAAATTAAGAAACATAAGGGTAAAGTTTTTCTTTTAAAAACATTAAGCTTCATATATTATCCTCGTTTTCTTAGCTTTGTGCCTGAGATGCCCTTCCCAAAGGCCAAATTGGACTCATCCTTCAAGGCAAAGTTCATGTGTTCTTACTTTATAAAGCCTTCTCTGTTTTCCGGAGCCTACTCAGAATTTCCTAGAATTTTAGTTTTATTTGTATACTGTCACATATCACTTTTCCCTTGTATTTCTTTTTACTTTGAGTGATTTTTCCACCCCCTCCAAAAGGCACAGAAGGTATCTAACCCATCTTTATAACCTCAAATCATCTCCTAGTGTCTTGACAAAACTAAACAATCAACAAATATTTGAATGAATAATAGAACAGCTAAGAAAGACCTCTGGGTCCCTGCCTTCCTCTCTATGTTCTTGGTGTCATTGTACGGAATAGTTAGACTCCTCACAGAGCACTTAAACAAATATAAAGGTTTAATTCTCTTAATTATTACTGCTATTATGTTTTTGCTTTATTTCAGTGCATTTCCTCTTCCTATAAAATTTTTATATTCTGTAAAACAGGATATTTTAAGCTTTTTTGAATGCATAATAGCAGTAAAAACAATATGAAGGTTATTTGGTTTGTTAAATTTTTAAAGGAGAAGTATCTTTTCAGTATTTATTAGTTCTAATAGAGACTGTTCTTTTGAAGTATCCGGATACCTTGTCCCCTCTGCCTTTTCATTCATACATTGTGTTTCTGGTCTAAAGAAGTAAGTTTTTGAATTGACATAAATATAAATTTATTTCAAGGTCTTTTTTGTATCTGCAAATACAAATAAAAAAAGATATCAGGCAACTTTAACATTCTTTAAAATTAAGATACATAATTGTAGTTCAGTGTTTTGCCATTATCTAAGTGCTTTCTTTAGGTCTTTTAGAAATTACCTAAATTATGTTTAAACTTCATCTAAGATGTTTTTCTGCTCTGTTTTGCTTTGTTGCACTGGCCGATTTTTGTTGTTTCTCTGCTACATGGAATCACAAATATTAACTTTCCTATCCGTGAAAGGAAAACAATTTTTTAAGATTGATGATGGTCAAATGTTCTTTGCCATAATGTTTATGAAATAATAATAAAGTCATGATGATGACAGCTTGTTCACTGAAGACCTTTTTCTCAAGTTATTTAAGTCATATAATACACTTAACTGTAGAAACATTCACTTTACTCCTTTCTCTCAGTCACTATGGAAAATATCAGAAAGTTGGATTAACTCTGGTCCCTATCATTGCTGCTGCAGATTATGAATAAAATATTTCTCCCCTCATACCATTACCAGTATAGACTTACAAATGTCTACACTACTGTTTCCCAGACCAATGTCCAAGCCATTAGAAGTCCAAGCACATATTCTTGGGCAGCCCATAAAACTTTCTAAATGTTGTATTTTCATTCTTACAAGAATTTAAAGACACACACACACACCCTTTTAAGTTGTTATAAACAGATAATATCTGTTTTGCCAAGATAATAAAATGAAAGATATTTGCTTATTCTAAGATTCTGGATTTAAACTGGCCGTTTTTGAACCTTTTGCACCTAACAGAGCTCATCTCACAAATTCCATATAAGTTATCCCACTAGAAGTGGTTCATGTGTTCCTGAACCATGAGAAACACCAGACTATAACAGAAGTGGATAAACTTCTGGACCTGACATTCTGATTGACACTGTTACCATGGAGCTTTCAATAGAGTAGGGGAAAATGACAATAAACTAATGAACCAACAAATAGATTCTTTGAATTGATGGTGCATGGAGACAAAGACAGTGTGTAAAAATGACAGACAGTTCTAAGACCAACTTCATGACCACTTTGGTGAGTTCAGTGGGTGATGGGAATGTGTGCCTGAGGGCAGGTGTTTGCTTTGCTTGATTGGAAACTCTGGCTTAAGTAACATAGGCCACCTAGGAATTCCAGTATAATAGTCCCCTCTTTACCCATGGTTTTACTTTCTGAAGTTTCAGTTGCCCACAGTCAACCCCAGTCCAGGAGCCGATGGTCCTCCTTATGACCTATGGTCAGAAGGTCAGAGTAGCCCAAGGCTATGTCACATTGCCTGGGCCATCCACCTCACTTCATCTCATCACATAGGCCTTCATCTCACATCATCTTAAGAAGGGTGAGTATAGTATGCATAAGATGTTGTGAGAGAGACCATATTCACATAACTTTCATTATAATGTGCTGTTAGATTGCTTTATTTTATTATTAGTTACCATGTTTAATCACTTTGCTGTGTCTAATTTATAAATTGAACTTTATCATAGATTTGTATGTATAGGAAAAATACACAGTATGTATATAGAGGTTCAATACTATCTGTGGTTTCAGGCATCCACCCTGGGTCTTGGAGCATATCCCCTGTGGATAGGGGGATCTACTGTACTTATGCTTGCATGCATATGTAACCCACTGATATCTATTTCATATGATTGATGGCAGGAAGGCTGTACTGTTTGTTTTCCAGTATAACATGAATAAAGTTATATTTTATGTAAGTAGAGATGAGCATCATTATTTTTAATTAATATATGATCTGAGAATAGTAACTCTTTTTTTTTTTTTAAGATTTTATTTATTTATTTTTGAGAGAGAGAGAGTGCACAAGCCGGGGGGTGGGGAAGAGGGAGAAGCAGACTTCCCACTAAACAGGGAGCCCGATGCTAGACTTGATCCCAGAACCCTGGGATCATGACCTGAGCTGAAGACAGATGCTTAATGGACTGAGCCACCCAGGCCCCCCTCAATTTTTGCTTTTAATATGCTCTAGTAGGTAGAAAATTTTAACTATGTCCACGTGTCTATCTTTCAAAATGTTTGAATATTTCTTAAGTTTTAGAAAGCTCCTAAAAATCTCAAAATACAAGTTTTATTCCTGTCTACTATATCTAGACTTCCTTCTGTTTGCATACATAGTCAAAAATTTGTAGATACAATCCCCAACACTAGCATCAAGGCAGGATTGATGGTTTTTTCCCTCTAATCCCACAGAACTGGTATCTATGTTACAGCATTAGCATTACATTGGTCATTGTTTTGCTTCTAGAGTCCCAGAGCCCTCAAAGTCTAGGCATTATTTCACAGTTTTTATAGGGGCAGGCCCTAATCAAAGTTCTTTTCAAGTATTAGCTAATTTAATACTCACAACATAATGCAGTAGATACTCCAATTAATCCTATTTTACAGGTAGGGGAAACTGAGACTCAGAGAAGTTAAGTAACTTGTCCAAGGTCACATTACAAGCAGTAAAGCCAAGATCTAGATAGTCAATGCAGCCCCAGGGCTGTGCCTTAATCACCATATAATGATGCCTCTCATCTGTAACAATGGACGTTATCTAAAGAAATGAGTCATGGTTGTCATGGAAAATTATTATTATTGTTATTATTATTATCATTTAGCTAGAATGCATTGTGATGTACTTGTGATGGTTAGTTTATGTATCACTTGGCAAGGGTAGAATACCTAATTATATAATCGAACATTAGTCTAGATGTTGCTGTGAAGGTGGTTTGTAAATGTGGTTAACATTTACAATCAGTTGACTTTGAGTGAAGGAGATTACCCCTGATAATATGGGTGGCCTCATTCATTCCCTTGAAGACCTTAAGAGTAAATCCTGAGGTTTCCTGTAGAAGAAATTCGGTCTCAAGTTTATCATATTAACTCCTACCTGAGTTTCCAGGTTATAGACTTTGGACTTACCAACCCCACAAATTAATTCCTTAAATTAAATTATAGTTATCATGAATTATTAATTACCATAGTAAATATGAAATATAGCATATAATGTAATATAATATAAATAATATATCATAATATATAATAAATAGTACATATGTATATTAAGCAGAACACAGAGGCTGAATACACTACATTTATTTAACCAAAAATATAATTTTTATTTCTTTTTTAAAAATAACAACACCATGAGATTGGTTCTCGTCCCTGGTTGATAGTTGGAGAAAATAGATACCAATATTCTGGCTTTCAGTTTGATTCCTATCACACACACACATTAGGTTAGCACCTGCGCCACTTTAGAAAATAGGTAACAGGTCTGGCCTTCCCAGAATTTGTCAGTTTAGAAGAGTGTGTTAATGGATACTTCTTTGTTCATGGCTCTTCCTTTGTCACAACACTCTTCCAAAAAAATAGATTAATTAAAAGAAGAGGCATTTGAAAACAGACCCATACCTGTGAATAAAAACAAAAATAAGAGTGATTCAAATTTCAGTAAGAAAGAAAGGAATACAGAACCAAACTGTTCTGACAACATTTGGGGATTAACAGAGTACCAATAACCCAACTAAATAATTATAATAGCAAACATTTATGTCCTTTTTTTTTTTTTCCCTGCTCCAGGCTCCCTTTTGAATGCTTTACACATATCAGCTCATTTATTTCTCATGATGTCCCTATGGAGAAAGTACTCTTACTGTCCTCATTTTAAAGATGGGTAAATGAAGTGGAGTCAGGATTTGAACTCAGATAGTCCCTGTAGAGCCTCTTGCTGGCTATCAGGTAGGTAGAATACAACTCAAAAGAGAGGGAAAATAGAGGTAGAATAATTACATGAACAATTACTGAAAACCTGTTATACAACTATTCCTTTATACTCATTATCTTACTTCATACTCCAAACATGAGGTAAGTACTTTTCCCCCAATTTAACCAAGAGCAAAACATATCCAGATAATTTTAATAACTCACAGAATATTTAATGAGTAATAATCAATGGCAATTAATTGGAACCTGTGTCTGCCTGGCACCCAGAAGTTTGCCTTTCCCATAATTCTACTATGCTACTAATTGACAAGCCTCAAAGAGATTTGTTCCAAATGAGAATATTCAAATCTTAGACCTGGTAGAACAGCATTTGCTCACGGACTATCTCAGCACAACTGCCTTGTAGATCATCCAGAAACTCTACTAGTTCATATCTCTTTGGAGACCCACTTTATATATGACAGTGAGCTCAAACAACTTCACAGTATTCTGGCACACTGTGGGTCATGTGAAGTTACTTCCCTCCCCCAGTTGATTCCTGTCATAAAGAGTATGATTACAGTCTCTCCTCTGCCTTCTGCCCAAATTAACCTGTTCTAAGACATTTTATTATTTAACGATGACCAAAATTTAAGACTAGGAGCTTAGAGAGAAAGAGTCAAGTCTTTTTGCTTCCTTCAGTAGTTTCACGAATTTCTGAAGACCAGATGGTATGTTTCTGGGAGTCTGCCCATTTCTACTTTTTCTCTTCTTTTTTTTTTTTTTCCTCTTCTATTTTTTTGTTTACTTTTTTTTTCCTTTCCCATGATACTATCTTCCCAACATCAGATGGAATGCATAAAGAGTATCGTCAATGTAAGCACACTAAAAGTTAAACTGGAATAATTATCCTTATATTTTTTTCCCTCTTCCTTATCTTGTTATATACCAAATAGAAACTGAAGCATCATAGGATGAAATGCAGATATGTTGTGGTATACCATAAAAGAGGTAAATAAAGCTATTCCAGGGAGATTATATTTTGAGGATGGACAGCGCATTAGTAGGAGTTTATAAAAATCGTCCTTACCTATTTAGTAAAAAAAAAAAAAAAATGAAACCTCAAATATTATTTACCATCCAGAGTTCAGCATTATTGAACTGTCAAGTTACAATTAAGACTATAAAAATATTCTCAAAAGTAGAAAACTATAATATCCCCAAACTTTGATCTGACAACAGAAACAGTTCAGAAGTTCAATAGAGTTTGCAATCTATACAAGATTGCAAGGTTTGCAATCTATACAAGCATTTAAGGGTACCCTACACAATGGAAAATATTATAATTTAAATCATTTCCTATGTAATGGTAAGCCAGAAGCAAGAAGTTAAAAGGTGGAAAGAAAAAGGTCAGACTTTCTTACCCAGCTTTTAGCTTTCCTATCATCGCAATCTAAGACCATCTAATAAATTAGTGTGCCTTAGATTTCATGTATGCCTGAAAACAAAATGATCATATTTTAATGACATGTAATAACAATTTTTATTTTGAAAGAAAAATACATGTTTAAGTCAACCCTAACCTTTACTTGTAGGTTCAAAATTTTACAACAATTTTCTCAAATAAAGCAACATTTTTTATTTCCAGAGGAAAGCAAGAAAGGATAAGTTCCCCCTTAAATTTTTTTCTTTAATTTGTTTTATTTATTTGTCTTATCCCCTGAAATGACTACTACTTGTTTGTTTACTTCCTATTGATAACCTTATCCAGATCAATGAGGACAACACTCTTTGTATAGTAAATGTATTATAAATATTTGTTTCAAAGGGTGTGAAGAGATCTTTGAAGGGCTCTCAATTTAATGGATAGCTTCTATGTATAATACTGATTTTATTTACTGTATTTGATTAATATTTGTGGTGAAGAGCTAGGACAGCAAATCGGAGGTCAATGTAATAAACTAAGGGTATGAAGACCTAATGTTTATTGAATGACAGATACTTTTTTAAGACTTTTGTTACTTTTAATCCTAATGAGATACTGCTATTATGCAGATGAAGCTTAAAGGTTAATTTATTACCCAAGGAAATACATTTATTTTCCATTTGTTTGGCTCAGAGAGATCAAGTTATTTCCCAAGGAATTACAGGTGTTGTGTAAAGTAGGTATTAAATGCCATGCAAGTTTCTTGCCAAAGCCCAAGATCTTCCCATTACATCATATTGACTGTTTTTCTTGTTTGTGGTTTATTTTCTTAAGCAATTAGAATAAGATATCAATATCTGACATTATTTGATTTTCTTAATTTGCAATGAAACTTTCTTTTCCTCCATTTCATGTACTTCCTGTATGAGTCTGAAATTTAGACAAGTAGTGATAATCCATGATGACAAATTTAGAACCAGATCTTGAATTCTTTAATGAAATGACATTTTGAATGGCACTGGTATTACAAATAATAATGCTGTGCATTTATTTAGTACTTCTAACTTGTTCAAGAGGAGTCATGCTCATTCTTTCTTAGTAACATTAATGGACAGATAGAAGAGATGTTCTGATTTCCATTCTTATAAATGTGGAGCCTGATGCCAAGAGAGGTGACTTTGCCAAGTCCTATAGCTGAATCTTGGCAGATCAGGACTAGAAAGTATTTTCCTTGACCTTCATCTGATATTCTTCCCGACTTCCCTCTCTTTACCTTCTCTTCTCCTTTTTGTGACCCCCCCCCATATCTACAGTCTATGAGAGCAGTAATAATGTCCTCAGACATTTTATGTTTCCCTGTGCCTTATGGAAAAATATTTAAACACTATGAATCATAGTGTGCCATATAACCTGCCTCCCAAATAGCTCTGCAGAGTCATTGTATTACTTCTGTTTTTTTTCCTTTTCATCTACAAACTCATACTATAAATGTTTTTTAGCCAATCTAGTTCCCATTTTCTGTAAATTCTTTGTGGTGGAAAACTATTATCTTTGTTTTCCCTAAAACTCTTCCTACCCTGTCCTCATAATTGGTCTAAAAGTTAGGCAGGTGATTCAAGTTGGGCCAGTAAGAGCTTTAAGGTAGATTTTTCAAAATGGAATAAGGATAGAGAAGCCACTTTCTTCTCTGGTCATAAAGTGGTAACTGTGAGTTCAAGTAGTTCTTGGCTGGGTTGCAACACCAGGGAGAAGGTGTTTTGGTGGTATGAAACTATACACAGTTAAAAGCAAAATGAGAAGTGGAAAGAGATCCATCATGGGTTTAAGTTCCCACTTTAGAATTAATCTCCAGGTTCACCCTTTAAATTTCAAATTTACAAAGTAAAAAATTTGTGGGTTTTTCCCCCCAATTTATTTTATTTTATTTCTTTTCAGTGTTCCAGTATTCATTGTTTATGTGCCACACCCAGTGCTCCATGCAATGCGTGTCCTCCATAATACCTGCCACCAGGCTCACCCAACCCCCCCACCAACCCTCCCTTTCAAAACCCTCAGTTTGTTTCTCAGAGTCCACAGTCTCTCATGGTTTATCTCCCCCTCCAATTTCCCCCAACTCACTTCTCTGCTTCATCTCCCAATGTCCTCCATGTTATTCCTTATGCTCCACAAGTAAGTGAAACCGTATGATACTTGACTCTCTCTGCTTGACTTATTTCACTCAGCATAATCTCTTCTAGTCCTGTCCATGTTGATATGAAAGTTGGGTATTCATCCTTTCTGATGGAGGCATAATTCTCCATTGTATATATGGACCATATCTTCTTTATCCATTAGTCCAGATGAAGGACATCTTGGTTCTTTCCACAGTTTGATGACTGTGGCCATTGCTTCTATGAACATTGGGATAGAGATGGCCCTTCTTTTCACTGCAACTGTATCTTTGGGGCAAATACCTAGTAGTGCAATTTCAGGGTTATAGGGAAGCTCTATTTTTAATTTCTTGAGGAAACTCCACACTGTTTTCCAAAGTGGTTGCACTAACTTGCATTCCCAACAATGGTGTAAGAGGGTTCTCCTTCCTTCACATCCTCTCTAACACATGTTGTTTACTGTCTTGTTAATTTTGGCCATTGTAACTAGTGTAAGGTGGTATTTCAATGTGGTTTTGATTTGAATCTCCTTAATGGTTAATGATGATGAATATTCCTTTACTGTTCTGAAACTTTTGATCTTGATGAAGTCCCACAAGTTCATTTTTGCTTTTTTTTCCTTTCACCTCATACCTTTGGAGACATATCTTGAAAGAAGTTGCTGTGGCCAATGTCGAAGAGATTACTGCCTATGTTCTTCTCTAGGATTTTGATAGATTCCTGCCTCACACTGAGGTCTTTAATCGATTTCAAGTTTATCTTTGTATATGGTGTAAGAGAATGGTCGAATTTCATTCTTCTACCTGTAGCTGTCCAGTTTTCCAGCACCATTTATTGAAGAGACTATTGTTTTTCCACTGTATATTTTTGCAATTTTCTTAAAAAATATTTATTTATTTTAGAGAGAAAGAGAGAGCCAAACAGAAAGTACAGGGGGGAGCTGCAGAGGGAGAAGGAGAAGCAGACTCCTGGTTGAGCAGGGAACCTGATGTGGGGGTCAATCCTAGGACCCCAGAATCATGACCTGAGCCAAAAGCAGACACTTAACCAACTGAGCCATCCAGGTACACCCCTCCTTTTGTATTTCTGACACTAGCAACTGAAGATTATGATTCCTACAACTATGTTTCATGTTCATACTATATACCCAATTTCAATGTTTCCTCTTCTGCACTACCAGCCATGATTCCCATTTGGATGACTGATCCTTCATCTACATACCAAGCTGTCTTCCATTGATTTGAGCTTGATATTCCTTATGATTTGCCTCATATGATCATTAGTCACATCTATATTTGTCTTCTTCACCCATCTGTGAGCTCTACAAATCAGGGTCCACATCCTAATTGTTAATGCTGTATTTAAGTACTCAATTTGAGTGTAGTTAGCATTAAATAAATGTTTATGTACTTAGGTTTTCATTTAATTCTCTTGCTTTTTAATGCTTAAAGACAATATATAATGCAATGCGGGCTATAGATATAATAATGAACATAATTATTTTGGTATTGATGTGATGATTATACTGCTAAAATTATGAGAATTGCGTCCCCATTTCTACTCCTTGATTTTTTTTTTTTATTAAGGCAAGTTATCTTTTCTTTAGTGCAAATCTCATGTTCTGAGAAGAATTGTATTCAACTAGCTATAAACCCCACAGGAGAGTGACAAATTACAGTGGCAAGACCATATTTGTACTTTTAAAAAAAAAGATTTATTTACTTATTTGAGAGTGAAAGAGAGAGAAAAAACAAGAAGAAAGGGTAGGAGAGAGGGAGAGAGAATCCCAAACAGACTCCGCACCAAGTGGGGAGTCCAACGTGGGCCTCAATCTCATGACCCCAAGATCATGACCTGAGCTGAAACCAAGAGTTGGACCCTTAATCAACTGTACCACCCAGCTGCCTCCATATTTGTACTTCTTGGCATAGAAGCTTGTCATGAGATTTTGTAAAATATCATCCTTTCCATACAATTCAAGCATTGTAACCATGGGCTGTACTTAATAAGAATTTATTACACAGGGGTAATGGGCCCTTACAGAACATTGTCCTCTCTAGGTTCAATAATTAAAACAGGCTTACTATGAAGATATATGAGGGGCAAAAATAGCTAGCTAGCATACTTATTCTACATGTGGACATTGTGATATACTTTAAGGATATGGAAAGAATATGTGAGGACCTGAAAGGTGTGTTGTTAACTGACTCCATTGTTACCCACATGTGAAAACTGAAACAATTAATTGAGTCAATAATCCAGAAAAGGAGGCCATGAATTTATCTGGATCATCTCATGGAAGAATGGTGGAAGCAAGAATGATCAAAATTAGATGAATTATCTCAATTTTCATTTTATGCTGTGTGTGTGGACATGATCTCCATTTTTTTTTTTTTTTGTAATTCACACTATATGGTTATGTTGTAAGCTTGATGAAATAAGATCTAGTTAAGTGTTTGTTTTTTAATGGTCAAGGGAAAGAGTGATTTATGCCAATGAAAGGAGCAATTTAAAACAATATCTACTGAGGGGCACCTGGGTGGCTCAGTGGGTTAAAGCCTCTGCCTTCGGCTCAGGTCATGAGCCCAGGGTCCTGGGATTGAGCCCCGCTTTGGGGTCTCTGTTCAGCAGGAAGCCTGCTTCCGTCTCTATCTCTCTGCCTGCCTCTCTGCCTATTTGTGATCTCTGTCTGTCAAATAAATAAACAAAATCTTTAAAAAAACAAAAACAAAAAAAAACTATTGAGAATATCTATTGAGTGGATTTTTTTTTTTTTTTAAACTTTGGGAAGACATAAAATACCTGTTCTGGAATGAGGTGGTTTTATGTTTGAAAAGTATTGACTTTTGTCAGGTGGTGCTTAATTGTCTATATCCACTTGAAAACAAATTCTTACCAATTTTTCAAAAAGAGGACTTTTTAAACTTTTTTTTTTTTTTTTTTTTAAGTATTCAACATAGTTGGGAGGAGAATGAATGATAGAAAAGAGCCGTTGATAGACCTGGTTGACATTCAGGATAGGGAATTCTTTTCCTAGAGAAAAGCCTTCAGGCAGAACAGGTCTCCAAGAAGTATCTCCGGCAACTCCAGATTCTAAAAGTAACAGCAGCAACAACAGAAGTAGATTTGTGTGAGAGATTCAACACAAGTCTTAACAGTGGAAGGCAGCAGTTAGTGCCTTTGGGTGTTTTAAAGTCTCACCCATCTAAACATGTCAATCAGATATCTTCAATACTTTTTAAAAAAGTTTTTATGTAAATTCCAGTTAGTTAACATAAAATGTAACATTAGTTTCAAGTGTACAATATAGTGAGTCAACACTTCCTTACAAGACCAGGTGCTAATAAGGTATACACATACACATATATACACCCGTACTATCTTCCTAAATGGTCTTATTCCCTGCTTCAAATTTTCCATGAAACGTTATGAGTGTCTTGAGTGTTTGGTTGTTTCTGGTGTTTTCGTTTTGTTTTGTTCTTTTGCTATTAAGGAAAATGGTTCTAAAGACACTTGGCAGCGGGATGGAGAGAAACTCTGAACAGTTATGTCCCTTTCATGTTGGACTGTTATCCTGGTTTCCAAACGGTAACCTTCTCTGTCAGTTTAGACTTAAGAATAAAGAACACATATTCATGTCCTTTAAAGGCATTAATGCAGTGACTTCAGCAATGACAGCTTGGTTTCTAAAGGTATTTGATAAGAATCCCAAACAAATGCCATATCTTGTCCACACATTTCCTCTCCCTATTCCGTCAGTGCCAGGAATATGTTTTTAAAGATTAGGTCAGCTTTGTTTGTGTTGTGTGTGTTTGTTTGTTTAACTGTTGTGAAAGTTCATGTTTTGGGAAATGGCTTATGAGAAGACACTTCCTGTAGCAATCGTAACTTTAACAATAACAGATAAACTTTTTGTGGCAAATCTTCACTGGGCTAGAACTAAAATCTGGAAGTAATCAGTGACCACTGAGCATCAGAAATTCTTTAAAAAAAAAAAAAATATTTAAACGCAGCTGGAGTCTGCTAGTAGTCGGGATAGGATTCAGGTACCTAATCCCTTGGGGTTAGTTGCCATCCTGCTTCTTCCTTGTCTTGGATGTGGAACTAAAAAGCCCCAGGGTGTTGATAGTTGCAGAGAAACTATGGTATCTGACACCTGCTGGGAGCAATAAATAGAGAACTATTCCTGCCCTTGTCGGTTTGTTCCTATCCTGCTCACTACTAGAGTTGCAGTCTTCTGAGCTGGGTTTCAGGAGAGAAGAGTTTTATTTACCAATGTAAACAAATCTGATAAGTAAGAGAAGTCACTGCTGTGCAGACAGTCATTTTGACACATGTGCTTGACCTATAATATAGGCAAGTCTGGTTAAAAAGTAAACAGAATCACACCCTTTCCTTCTGAGAACTATGGTTGTAATTTTTTTCTGGAAATAACACGACTCTAATGCGGTCTTCTGAAACAGGTTTTGTTCGGTTGGTGTGTTTACTGTAGGATGATGGGCTTCCAGTTAACTAATTAAAACTTGTTATTGCTGAGGGTTTGTGGGGGCTGAGTTATTGAATACTTTATATCTGCCAGTCTTGTCCAGTTACATGGGGAAGGCTCACAATTCTATTTAGAAGGAAACAGATGCTAATAGAGAAAGGGATGAATATCTCTTTTATCTGTGATGATTCATAAAACAGTGAACACACAATAGTCCAGAAATCTCTGGAAAATAAAGGCGTATCAAGGTATATGAATATAGCACTTGCTCCTCCGCATTCAGCTCTGCAGAAATCCAGAGTGCTACAGGGGTGAAATTCATCAGGACAAAAGCTTTCAGTCAGCAAGTGAAAAGGAAAAGCAGGCAGGCTCTAAGAAACTCCTTCTTAAATTCCCACACCCAAACACGTAACCTGTCCAAATCATTTGCTTATAGAAGAATTACTTTAAACCTTCCCAATGCAAACTAGCCATTGGTTTACTTGCTAAAATTCATACATTTCTCTATTTGGCAAGTAAACCAGAGCACAATATTTTGCATTCCATCGAAATGTATTTTTTCCCCTCTGGAGAATGAATGAAAATGTGTTTCATGCCATATGCCTGATATTTTCTAGTTGTGCTTGTTCACATATTTTTGACTCTACAATATCTGGCACTGTGAGATGTGAATCCCAGGCATTCTTCACTTACAGTCTTGCTGAAAGGGGAAAACAAAGAAAATGGGTAAAATCTGTTTAACAAGGTCAATAGTTTTAAGAGCTGTTTTCCATTTGACTTACTTAGAGTAAGTGAATACTGCTTTATTTCTTAGCAAACCTTGATTATGGTTAACCAGAAATTTAAATTCTAGTGCTCCTTATTCTTTTAGAAAAACAGAGTCCTTTATCTCTGTCTCTCTTTTCTTGTATCGGTTGCAAGTGAGGCTAACTTCTCCTCTACAAGGGAAAATCATGATTGTGGGCACTGAGAAAGTCTACCAAGGAGGAGGGGTTTGCATGGTTTCTCCTGTTGCTTTCTTTTCAGAATAAACCTTCACCAAAACCCCAGACTTCTGCAAGTGAATGACAGTAAGTGTTTAAGAGAACTTATTTCTCCTCTAACTCTTCCATCTCTTTGGAAACACTTAGAGAGCCTGCAGCCAGAAGAAAAATATCTAGAGATACATACTTCTGGATGTTAATACTGGTTATATATAGATAGTAAGGTATGGGAAATTTTGTTAATTTTGTGATCTCTAATTTTTATATAAAAAATGGGTTATTTGTATTAAAGAACTTCAAAATGAAGTTGCTTTTAGAATGTACTTTCTCTTTGGAAATGTCCTATCAGAAATCCATAACAAACTAACTCACATATATATTAATTCTTTCTGATAACATTTATTCAATGCCCATTAAATATCAGCCTGTCATCACAGAACACAAAGGCACCTAACATAGTTTGTCCTTTCAAGGAACTCACAAATTTGTCATTGTTTTTATAGTAATTGTCTTTATACTGACCATAATTTTCATCTGACATATTTCAAAGTTTTGTTTCTATATTTTTATAGTAAACACTATTTCCACTCCTTTCATCCTTAATGCAATGAACAAACATTTCCCTTCGACCTAGAAATTGCTATCTCTTGACAAGACATCTAGGGTTTTCTTATAAATCCTTCAATGACTTTGTCATAATCAAACCTAAAAAAGTACTTCAGTGTCTTTTCTGAGGCATGGTATTATTTATAAGTAAGCTTTGAGTTTTGTCAGTTAGGAATTGTTCCAGGTCCATTTATAGAACTCCAAGTAAAAGACTGACTTTTGAGCTTTTTAAGCTACCACTCAACCAAGTGAATCAATGAGAAATAAGTAGTTACACCCAGTGGTTGAGGTTTAAATAGTGGTACCTATGGAAGATGTTGTCAGAAAAGAGTTCTTTATGACTCAGTAATTGAAAAAAAAAAAGTCAATATTTGTTGAGAATATCCTATCTTTTCTTCAACCCCCACTATGCAATGTAGGGGAAGTGTGAATGATACGTGTATTACATGAACTATGTTATAGTATCTACTTATTACTCAGCCTGCCACTAACTGGGCATAAACTTGTCCCATTTCACATTAGTAACAGAGAACAATACTCCTGAAAGTCCCAAGGTTGTTTTAGTGCTTGTTGTTTTAAAAATATTTTTAAAAGAGTTTTAAAATACAATGCATTTTCCAATGATGTAACTCATTGTCATTTAAAATATACTACTATATACCATCTTCCCAGACA
The DNA here is from genome assembly GCF_020171115.1 of Neogale vison. NCBI lineage: Eukaryota > Metazoa > Chordata > Mammalia > Carnivora > Mustelidae > Neogale > Neogale vison. The sequence continues at coordinate 61,184,499 of NC_058093.1, read as the reverse complement.
ACTCTTTAAATTTCCTCTTGTGACATGAAATTTAGATTCTTTATTTAAAGAGAAATCATGCTTTGTCAAAATAATCAAGACCCTTAGCAAAAGCTTGCAGATGGTTTACTGTGTTTTTGCCGTATATCTGCTTTGTAATTTAGCATGTATAGAGAATGCAGTTGCTTTGCATTCTCTCATGAACTAAATCAGAATGTTTTTCTTCAGTATTATCTTCTCATTCTCCTAATGATGAAAACATATACAGTTTTATTTAATATGCTAAGTATCAGGATTAAAAAGTTTAGACACTGCAATGCTCACTGAATGTTTGGTCCAGTGGAGTGGTTCTCTACTGAAAGCAACTTTGCATCAAAAGGAACACTTGATGAAAGATGGGAATATTTTGATCATCCCAGCTTACACTTATTTAGTGGGTAGAGGTCAGAAGTGCTGCTTACCCTCCTACAGTGCCCAGGAGAGGCTCCACGACAAAGAATCATCTGATCCAAATTGTCAATACTGCCGTGATTGGGAATCCTTGCTACTGGAAGAAGGTGCTACGCAGGAAAAGGCTCCTATTGTGAATAGGGCTGCCTATGTCAGCACTTTGCAAGTTCTTCTCCTAGATACCATGCAAAAAGAAACCAGGAGAATGCAAAGGGACTTACAAACTCCATCTCAGAGTAATAATAAGGTCTATCTACAGATTCAAAACATGTATGAAGGCTTTTAAAAGCAGCTGAGAGGAGGCACAAGAGAAGCAAGAGAAGGGGAAGAGGAGAAACTCACAGTGTTTCTGCCTAGATCTTGTCTTGGAAAAAACAAAGCTCATTTGATAATGAGTAGTGAAAGATGAAGTGGTAATGCAATGATATCATAAAGAAAAAAATATGTTAAAAAAAAGCAAAACATAGAAGCTGAGAATGTTCACCAAAAGGATGAATGAAACAGTTGAAAATTATGATTAAAAATTTTGTTATTTATTTAAAATGAATGAATTCATAAAGGAAGACCACCAAGTAGAAATGTGAGGATTCAGGGAAGAGATGTTATGACAAAAAAAAAAAAAAAAAAAAGAGAGAGAGAGAGAGAAAACATAAACTGGTAGACTCCTAGAAAAGAACTGAGAGAGAACTAAGAGCAAAATTCTCTGTCCTGTTGATAAATATAAAAAGAAATTCATTGTTAGCTGAGGTCCTCAAGGGAGCAGACTCCAAAGTGGAGTTAGAAATGCAAGAGATTAATGGAGGGAACACGGGAAAGTTTAAGGGAAAGGTGAGCAGGAATCCAAAGGGAGGCCATGAGACAGGCTGGACACCTATGAAGGAAAGAGTGGAGGAAATTGGATTGAGCAGGAAACAGCTCGGTCTGAAGTGCATCTGTGAGAAAGTCTCATCTAGGTTTCTGTGAGATCCCAGCAAATATTGATCAATATAATAGTCTCACATTGAGCAGAAGTACTCTAGCTGTGTTAGCTGTTGGCTGGGGGCAGCATGGACAGAGCACGATGTAGGTGTGTGCTGCTGTAAATCTCACAGGGGAAAAAGCCAAGGCAGTTAGCTGAGTCCACTCCTTGCACTAGGTTCTCTCCTGGCAAGAGATCTGATCGGTGTTAAGTACCTCAGTGGCTGTCACACTTGTCCAATTGGAAAAATTTTCAGATTGGCTCCCAGAGCAGATCCAAAGTTTACAAAGATACACCTAAAACAAAGATTCAGAAAGGTTGAGTATAGGCTGACAGACAAAGTCATATCAGGCAAATGCAACATAAAAAATGTGAGTCATAATCTTAATTTCAGAGAACACAAATTTTAGTAAAATTATTATATTACTATATATTACATTATTATTATATTTCTCAATGTATATTATACATAGCTTTGATCTTTGCATCATTCAATTGTATATCCCATTCAACAAAACACTAAATAAAAAATGAAAACATAAAGTCATACAGGAAACACTAAAAAAAATGACGTCATATAAAAAGGACATAGGAGCCTGCCTAGAAGTGCTCTTAATGTCCAAAGCTGTAACAATTTGAGCAGTAATATAAATTATGATAGTATTGGATTACAGCCCAAAGAATTTAAAAAAAAATATGTGATGAATAAGTAACTAGAGGAGAGAAGTCTTCTATACTAAATGGAATAATATTAGATAATAAATATAGAAGAAATAAGAGAAATAAAATAATGACAATTCGAATGTCACAGTAATAATTTCTGCTTGCAAGATCTGTGGATGAATGCTAAGATTAGTAGGCAGAACCTTAAGGAGAATCTTTACATAACTACAAAACATTCCCTTCAAATGCTTAATAATTATTGTGGTGGTTTTAACATATGTTTACTCCTGTACGTATACTCCTACCTCCAAGAGATAAAACTTCATTCCCTTCCACTTGAGTATGGCCTGGACTTAGTGGCTCACTTCTAAGGAGTAGAGTATGGAAAGAAGAATGCTAACTTTACAATGAAAAAAGCTGGCAGGCACTACTGTATGCAAATAACCAAAGTTATCATCAGTGATAAGTCTCACATTGATAACATATACCCTCTGATATCAGGCAATGGGAACTACTATACTTCATCTCTATGATGTTCTTTCCAAAAATCCATAATCCTTGTGTAATTATGAGAAACCATCAGGGAAATTCAAATTGAGTAACATTCTTTTTTTTTTAATAGAAAGATATTCTTTTTTTTCCAATTTATTTATTTTCAGAAAAACATTATTCATTATTTTTTCACCACACCCAGTGCTCCATGCAAGCCGTGCCCTCTATAATACCCACCACCTGGTACCCCAACCTCCCACCCCCCTGCCACTTCAAACCCCTCAGATTGAGTAACATTCTAAATTATGTCTGGCCAGAAATCTTGAAAATCAACAAGGTCATGAAAAACAAAGAAAGCATGAGAAAATGTCATAAATTATAAGAAACTAAAGACATACAGCTAAATTAGAGCACGATATCCTGGATTGGATTCTGAAAAATATATAAATTTTAAGAAATGGTGATATCTAAATATAAAGTCTGTAATTTAATATTATACCAATATTAATTTCTTATTTTTCCTTAATGTTCTATGATTATATAAAATGTTAACATTAGAAGAAACTAGGTAAAGGGAATATGAGAACCCTCTGTGCTATCCTTACAATAACTCCATTTCTCTAAAACTGTTTTAAAATATAAAGGTTATTAAAAATGTTAACACAGACTAATATAAAATTTTAATTAGGATAATTCAACAAAGAAACTGTTTATATTATGATGAGAATCTGTATTGGAGTGATTGGTTCCAATAAAGAAGGTCAGGCAAGACTGTTGAAAAGTGACACTTAAGCAGAGATCTGAGGAATGAGTCAGAGTTATTTAGGCAAAGAGCAGATGGAAGAGTATTCCTGGAAGAAAAAACAACATGTGCAAAGAAACTATGACAGAAGGGAAGAGAGCAAGCACTGGGGACTGTAAAGACACTGGAATTAAAAAGGTGGAAAGTGTGGTCCAAGATAAAATGGAAGAGCTAAGCAGGGTCCAAAAGCTTCAGGAATTTGTAGGGAGATCTATTTTTATTTGGAGAGTAATGTTGAGTCATTGAAAGGTTCAAGTATCACACATTTGGATACATATTTCTTAAAGATCATTCTAGTTATTGTATGCCACTGCACAGGGGCCCCAACTGAGATCTTATTGAAGAATCCTCATTAAGACCCTGCAGTATTGGTGATAAAATGGAGAGCAGAGGAAAGATTTGAGAGACATTTAAGAAAAAACATTGATAGGATTTGAGTGTTTTGGAAATGGGAGTTGAGAATAAGAAGATTATCAGGGCTATCCACTAATATCTAGCTTTTCCAAAAGTTGGTTTGGTAGATTAGTTGCATTAACAGATCCAATTCTTTGCTGTTTACTGTATGAAACCTTTGTGTGCTTCTTTGTCATTTCTCTTAGAAAAAAGGATAAAGTCTATGTCCTGACATCTTAGAACTTAGGAAATACTTTGGCCACTGTCAAGCTAACAGATATGATACATGCATAAACTTGGGGAAAAAAAATCTTGTGTCTTCCTGCTTCTGCCCTTGTCCCTCTGCCATGGTCCTAAGAATATGCCTAGGTTAACCTGCTAGAGTAGCAGACATGAGAACAGAGCCATTTCCCTAATCACCCCAACAAAAACTATCCTTATTAATCTATCAGACAACTAACAAGTCATGTGAGCAGACCAACCAAGATCAGCCACAACCGGCTAAGATAAGTTGCCAACCTGCCCCTAACCATAGATTCATGAACAAGGCTAGATGATGCCAGTCAAGCCTAATTAAGATCAATCAAACCCTATAGAAATGTGCTTTAAAAGGTGTACTTTATAGCACTGATATTGTGTGGCTGTTTGTTATTCACCATTATTGTGGCTACTAGAACTGCTACAGATGCCTTGTTTGTACCATTAACTGAGATCTATTAGGAACCATTGTTGGTTGTCTATACAGGATTTCTCTGGACTTTCCTCAGCATGTTATCTATAGATGGATACCTCTCCAAATTGTAGAAACGGAAATATCAACTGCTAATTTTCCAGTCTCCCTTATGTCTAGTCAATGGGCAATGAGACATTAAGATATTTTGGCTATGGGCTTACAAAGAAGAATTAGTAGAAAGACAAACATAGAAAAAATCCTCTTTATTTTTATCTGGTATTATATATGTATGTATATTGGCAGGAATTTTGGTTGCCATCTTAAGAGGTGGATAAAACCAGCCCAATTATGAGGTCTAAATTTTGATGAATTTTCACTGAGGGGCAAAGTGCAAAGATGGCAAGATGTCTTTAATGATGTTTTTAATTGTCCCTAGAAATATCTATCTTTAGACATCTTATTTTGAGATAAATAAAGATCTTTATTATATATATCATATTTAATTAGGTGTTTTGTTACGGGTAGGCAAAGGCACTAATAGTTCTCTTAGCTTTTCTATCTGATAAAGGGAAGTACACAAGCAGGGGTATCTCTGGCAAACAAAGGAATGCTGTGCGAACAGATATTTAACAGACTAGGGAGTAAAAGTTTCTATGTTGCAGCAGCCTAGGGCTGACTCTAACTATAAGAACAGAGTTTTAAATTTTTCTAATATTGAAAATTATTAAAAATACAGAAAGTAAAGAGAAGAGTATGTTAAACTCTTACAAACTCATCACCAGCTGTAAGAATTATCAACACAGGACTGGAGGAGATTATGCTGAGTGAAATAAGCCAAGCAGAGAAAGTCAATTATCATATAGTTTCACTTACTTGTGGAGCGTAAGAAATAACACGGAGAACATTCGAAGAAGGAAAGGAAAAGTGAATTGGGGTAAATCAGAGGGGGAGACAAAGCATGAGAGACTGTGGAGTCTGAGAAACAAACAGGGTTTTGGATGGATGAGTCTGGTGGTAGGTAATAAGGAGGGCACATATTGCATGGAGCATGGGTGTGGTGCATGAACAATGAGTCTTGGAACACTGAAAAAATAAAAAAATAAAAAAATAAAAAAAAAGAATTATCAACACAGGACCAACTTTGTTTCATCTAAAATATCCACTCACTTTCCTGCTCCTATATTATTTTGAGACAAATCCCAGGTATCAAAACAAGATTTTAAAAGTTCTAGTTTGTAAGTAGACTTTTTTTTTTTAAAGATTTTATTTATTTATTTGACAGAGATCACAAGTAGGCAGAGAGGCAGCCAGAGAGAGAGGAGGAAGCAGGCTCCCCGCTGAGCAGAGAGCCCGATGTGGTTCTCGATCCCAGGACCCTGAGATCATGACCTTAGCCGAAGGCAGAGGCTTTAACCCAATGAGCCATCCAGGTGCCCCTATAAGTAGACTTTTAAAATATACTGTTTTAATTAATGAAATAAGTATTTCTTGATCACTGTTTAAGTTTAGAGAGACTACATCTGATAGGTTCAGAGCTCTATGCAAAAAGTCCTATATTTCAGACTATCATATGTGTTCCTGACTAGTCTGAGTCAGTTGGCCACTCTAGTCCAATAATTGGCCTCTTCTTCACAAAGAGTTTTCAAGCGCTGCTAGCCTGTGGGGAAATGGTGGGTAAGGCAGATTCAGCAAGAATGGCTGAGAGCAGACTGGGCACCATAATGGGCATGCCCTATCCCTTCAAACATTTCATAGATGTCTAAGGTAGTTTGTTTTCATACAGTCATATTTTTATTGATCCTTGTTTTTAAAAATTAACACTTTTATTGATGGTGATCTTTAAGGTAGAATCTATATCTGTTGTTTCTACAATATTTCTACAAAATTTATTTTAAATATACCTTATATTTAACATATTCTGCAAATACATATTGGATAAATAATTCTGTCTACTTTATAAATTATATTTATATAACTGTGACATAATAGCAGCAATCTAAAAAACTAATTTTTCTCATTGATTGATTTTACTGATTGATTTTATGAGAAGGTCGGTGTGATTTGACTTGTTTGGCAAGTCTTTATCCCAGGCATAAGTAACCAACAAGAAAGAATAAATCAACCACTATAAGTGTAGCTTAGATACACATGTTTATAATAATTTAAACAGTTATTATACCCATATTTATGAAATTGATCCAAATAAATTATAGTATATGAATTTGAGTGTGGTGATGATTATATTGTATTATTTACATTTCAGTGGCTGGGACCATTTTTTCCAACATGGTATTTGCTTAAAGTAATTATACTGACTGAGAACAGTGGCAGATTGAAATTAAATGTTTGGATTAAATATTTTGTCAGCAAACATGCAGCAACTGCTTTACTGCTTCTTCCTCTCTTCTATGCATACTGATTACAAAATGATTACAAAATGATTAGCTTTTATTTTGGCACAGTTTTAAAATACTTAGATAAATGCTGCTTGATATCCAATCTTCTAACTGTTTAAATAGCTGAGGAAAAAAGAGAAAGAGAGAGAAGAAAAATGGCCAAAAGAAATTTAAGGCAGCCTTCTAACTTCTAACTCGGTCCTCCTTCAAACAAATAAAAACTTGCCAAGTCTTAATATAATTTTGGTTTTATGAGTTCTAGATTTCGGCTAAATATAAACCCTTCCAGGTGTGTTCAGTGCTGGCAGGTGGGGAAAAAGTGTTACTTTATGCTAAAAGTAGAAACATATGAAACTATTTTTAAGAGAGTGCTCTTGCGGCTTTTGGATTTTGATTGTCTGTTTCAAAATAGTAGTTTAATGTGCTAAATGGGAGCAAATAAGAACATATGGTTTAAATCTACGCTGAAATACAAATGTATTTTTAATAAACATCATACAAGTATTTGACAAGATGTTTTAAGCTTTACTTTCCAGAATCAAGACATTAAAAATCAGTTTTAAATGAAACAAGCCTCTGAGTATATCTTATAAATCTCTAGTGTACATTCACTGAGATTTTGGTCAAGGATTGGAAGTTCAGGGTCATTTTTAAAGTAACACTAAGGTGCTGAATATAGGCCAGATGCCACCTGAGAAAGAAAATTCACACTTTTTATCTTTGAATGAATAAATATTCCAAGGAAGAACACCATCTAACTGATAAATGTCATAACTTTCCTAAAGTAATGATATGTTCACAAAAATTATTTAATGCCATCTTTACATATTTTTATGAACTCATTCATATTGACAGTACAACACCGATTCAGAACTGATTTGTCCTATAACCGATAAAGAGTCAGAAGGGTAATCAGTCAGGTCTTTACTTACATCAAGTAAGCATATCTTAGTCTTCCAAGTCCTGTGGAACATGATGAATCTAGTCTTGAGATGCCCCAAACCATTCATTTGCTTCCATAAGGACATGGTACATATATGATACACTGGAGAAACTGGAGGAACATAATTCTCCAACAGAGAATTATGAAACTATTTGGCTAGGTATGTCTCAAACCATTCCAAGTCATGTCATGCACATGCTTCAATCAACATAAGAATAATCTTGGTCCCAGTGTCAGATTTTTTGCATTTTATTCTCAGGAGATTCCAAAGTTATGCCACCTGGCAATTAAGAGGGCTTTCCTCAAGCATTTGTTTCTGGCATATAATGCTGAAGGGGGAAGAGGAGCCATAGGAGGAGTAGAGACAGAAAGAGAAAAAGGAATTAATGGGAGGGGAAAGAAGAATGAAATCAGACTGGATTTCAGTTTGAATTTGATTTTGCTACATTACATTGCTCTTTACTAGGTCCGGCATCCTTCAACATGCTGTTGTTAAGGTTGCTTTGAGATGCTCAGGTATTGCCTGCCCATTTTTTTTTTTGGCATGATATTAAGATGATATAAAGAGGAGTCTTCAATTTTGAGAGCGGTATAAATGCACAATGAGAATCTGTGAGGTGTGTGCAGAACTGGACAGGTGCTACTCACTGAATGTCTCATGTTATCATTGTCATGGAAGACACGCTATCATCTCTTTTGTCATGAACCCATACTGAGGGCTTTATAAAGCACTATAGAGAAGAATAGTCATAACTTTCCTAAGTCCAAGAGCTGAAGATTCAGCATGAAGCAAGAAAACTATCTGGTCAAGATAAGTTAATAAAACTATCTGGACAAGACACATCGTGTTGTATAATCCATTACAAGGATTAATGAATTTGGTGAGCTGCTTAGGGGAGCTCTCTCTGCCTCTGTGTCACCAGCTAGATGTTCAAACTGTGCCCTTTCCTTCTAATCATGCAGGCACCATTTGCCAACCTCCCTTGTAATGGGGCATGGCCATGTGTCTGAATTCAGGACAATGAAAGGTGGGCAGAAGAGAATAGTAACTTCTTTCCATGGCCAATTGAACTTTACATGAATGAGGGGAAAAAATCTTGAATTAATTTGTTGAGATTTTGTGGTTTATTTGTTATGCCAGGTAGTACTACTTGAACTATTAGAGGTAAGTTACCTTGAAATGAGATGCAACTGTAAAAAACCAAAAAAACCAAAACCAAACCAAAACAAAAACCTCAAATATTTGGAATTACTTCAGTGGTTGGGCAGCAAATAGCAGAAAACTGATATAGGAGGGACCTGAAAGATAGAAACTCATAGCATTTAGAAAAACTAGCTGATTCTGGATTCTGACCCATGTACCAACACCCTCCCCAGGCCATCCCACCCTTCCATCAGTCCTCCAGCACCCACTGATTACCGAAACTTTCCCCAGGTCACTTTGTATAGACTTGACTCTCTAGACCTGGCAGCTAAAATCTCTTTTGGCTACCACCTAGGAGCCTGTCCCACATCAGTGGCGAGTTCTTGCCTCTGGCCAACCAATTTTGGCCAGGATGGTGGGGATGAGGAAGATGCATTTCATTCCAATCATATCATCCAAATGACTTATTTGGATTTCTTCCCATGAAAAATAATAGAGATTTAAGTTTTATGTATAATGATTGGTATATAAAAGGCTTTTCAAACTCTTCTAGGCATAAGCCCAGTAAGAGAATTAAATCGTCATTCACTGTTCAGATTGGATCAACTTGTTTCTTGTTAAACCACTAATGGCTTCCTGACTTAATTATGTGGGGATGGGGTGGTGGGGGAGGGGTGGCAACAGCACAATAGGGACAGTAGAGCAGGAGCCTTTGAGAAAAAGGGGAGTATTATAGTTCTTTGTAGTCAAATGAGAAATGAAATATTGGGTCAGATATGCAAATAATCTGACGTGTGGGTAACTACCCCTACCTCCACCTCCAACCACTATTACATGGCAGAGATTTAAAAAAATATCCCTGAGTTCTTATTCTCTTTATCTTCAGTGTCTTGACATAGATTGAAATCATCAACATAGCACACCACACCCACCACAATCCATTTAAGTTGGCAAAACTCACTCTAAACCATCACTCACATCCTTTTTGATGGCTGTCATTCTATTTTTACCATACTAATGAGAATTAGGATCCTAAAGCTTCACATTTAAAAATAATTTTTCCAGCAAACCACACACTGAGCACTTGATGTTTCCCCATTGCTATTCTCATGTTAGTTGCATCTTTAAACGCACAGAAAAATTCTATGTAATTGCACCATCAACCACCTACAGGATATTCCCACTGCAGCCATACAAAAAAAAAAAAAAAAAATGCAAGTGGTTCCTTTTCCCCTTCAAAAGGAAAAACAATTTAATGTGATCTGGCACCAGTGAGATACCTTGCAAATCAAACTTTTGAATCTGTCTGTTAAAAAAGAAATAGTCAGCTACAACCTTATTGATGTTACCAGCAAACCCAGATGGAAGAGAGACACATTAACTACAGGAGATTGTGATCATAAGGGATAAAGTCCCTCTACACATGAAATGTGTGGAACCAGACAGTGTGGTCTCAAAACCAATTGTTTGGATGATCCAGCCTAAGTTCCTCCAAACCTGGAATGGATAAAATCTCTTCTTTCATTAAGGAATTTTGCCACATCGCATCTGTGATTACAGTCATCTTTCTTTTAAGTTGTTTTTTGAAATGGACTTCAAAACAGTCATCCAAACTGGGTGAGAGCTGCCTTGTCTTTTTTTAAAGCAAACAAGTGAATTTGACATATTTTTCCTGCATGTCACCTCTTGAATTTGAAAAGAACTTGGGAAATCCAAAGTTTAAGGTTGTGCCACTAACTGATAAGACATTTTTGAAAACTATTTTGTTTTGATTTTTGCCAGAAGAATGTATTCCTCAGCTGTTGATAGCTGAGGGATTGTTTGGAATGTTTTCCCTTGCGGCATGGTAGTTTCTTCCTTCCCCCACTTCCATCCAGGCAGCTGAAAGAATTTTGAGTGGCCATTTCAGATGTTGCATACTATCTAGGACCAATTCAACAAGCTGGAAAGAAGATAAACTGTAGTTCAGGTATTAATCTGGACAGGCCTACCAGTGCCCAAGGAATGCTAGCCCAGGAAACTCATCTCAGGGCTTTGATCATTGCAGGTGATTTAGCAGCCTCAACTTCTCAAAACCTCTGGGGAAGTTCTGGTGCAGATGCAGTTGGAGCCATTGAATGTAACAGGGCCCATAGTGACTTTCCTATGTCTCAAGGGCTTCTATGTGCTATGCAGCTCCTTGTGAGATCATACAGATAAATCGTATGGTTGTTTAAAAAAATGATTTAGTCTCTGATTTTTGTAGTTGTAGAATAAATCCAGACCCCTTTCAAGATGTTGAGCTACTTGTTGAATTAGTTCTTGTTACTTTTTAAGTATTATTTTATTTGTGGACACAGAGTACATGGGGATGAAAGTCAACCTACTGTGATTCCAATGACTCTGCCATTTTACTCCCTGTATTACCTTGGGCAAACGACTTACCTTAGTGAAGCTTCCAGTTCTCCAGGTGTCATCAAAGGGAGGTGCAAATGGGTTCCTCCTCCATAAGGTTGCTGTGCAATTTTAAGGAGGTAATCTATGTAAAGCATTCAGCATATCATAGATCATTGTCTGTCAAACCTTAGTGTGCACACGATTCTCCCAGGGATCTTATTAAAACAAAGATTCTGATCTAGTAGGTCTGGGATGGGACTTGATTTTCTCATGAATTTTCTGGTGAGGTCAATATTAACTATTTCATGAACAACCATTTGGTAGGAAGTTTCTAGAGCACCTAAAATTAATTTTTTTACCAATATTATTTGTTACCATTGTCATTATTATGAATATCTGCCATTCCTACTAAACATAATCTCACCTTAAAAAAAAAATAGAGACTATGCTCCCATGTCAACTGTTTTATTCCCTTGTCCACACTGTTCTCAATACTGTGTGCTTAATAAATATTTGCTGGACCAATTAAGGGCAAAGTGCTCTCCATTGGCTATTAATACCCATTTTTAGTAGCTCATTTACTAATAGTAAGTTAAACTAGTATGTTATGTTCTGTACAGTTTTTTTCTTTAGATTTAACTGACTTATTTTCCAATTTCATCCTCCAATTTCAGTTAATAGTTTATTTCTTAGAATTTTCATATCCCCAGACTTAGCTCTATCACACATGTATGAAACACACTGTACACCTGTCTGCATCCTTATGTAGGTTTCGTGGGGCTTAGAACAAGGCAGTTCCCACATCTGCACCCTCATTACCTATCACAGCCCTGGCACACAGTAGGTACTCCATAAAACCCTGTGGAATAGGACAATAATCCAATGAATGATTGTAAAAATCGAAAAATCTAAAAAAAGAGCAGCTTCCTAACATTTGGGCATCTGAACGAAGAGAGATCACGATTTTTTGTCTTTTATTACTTGGCGGGAGTTTGATTAAAAACAAAGATGACAAAAAGAGTTGAGAATTAGAGTCTTGTCTGTCTTCATCCAAGATCTGGCCCAGACTCTGGGTTAGAACTAGAAGACCAAATCTTCTCTACACCCTCACTCACACCTGACCGAGGCCAAGTTTTGTCTCTAAGAGCTTCAGCTGTGGCAGGAAGAACCGGACAGGAGGTGAGGCCATCTTTTCCGGAGGCCTCTGAGGCTATATATCCAGTCGAGACATAGGTAAGACAGAAGCCTCTAGGTTTGTTATTCTCCTAGACATAGTTTCTGGAGGCTGTGAGGAAGCAGATTTTGGGTGGGTCTGGTGGCAGCTATAGTCCTGTCATCGGCTCTCTCCCTATCCAAAAACACAAGGTAGATACAGCAAGTGACTAATTGGGGGGCCCTGATTTATTAGTTTGTTGAAACCTTGTCCTGAAAAACAGTAAATCAGGGAAGAATTTGAACTACACCCTCTGAAATCTTCTATAAACTCTAATCTCCAACTGATGTAATTCAAATTGTTTAGCTGATTTATCAACGCCATAAATTTTCTTGGGGCTGTGCTTCTCAATCCTAGCTGCACATTAGAATCACCTGGGGGCCCTTTTAAAAAATGCCGATGCTGGATGCGCACAACAGAACCATATTCTGTTAGAGCCTCAGCATCTTTGTTTTTTAAAAACTGCTTAGGCGATTCTTATATGCAGTCAGAGCTGAGATTTTAGTAGATTACTTGCATTACAGAGTTGCCCATACATCTAATAATGTAGCTGAATGGATAATAGGTAAAAGAGTCCTATTTAAATTTTTAAAATATAATTATCGCTTTGCATATGGTAGGTCTTCAATAAATATTGGCTGAATAAATATTAAAATTTTATGCCACTACTGTATAAACCACTGAACTGGAGGAAAGAAAAATATAGGGGAACAGTTTCTTATGGTTTCATGTTTCAAAGGAAACATATGGCTCTTGTTGCTAAGGAAACAGTCATCCGTTCAAGTTCCTCATTCCATCTTTAGGTCACGCCCAGTGCTGATCATGTCAAGACTTCAAGAGAAAAGTATTTTTAAAATCATTTTATAACCAAGTTTTCCTGGCTCAGAAAAAAAAAAAAAAACTATTGCCATGTTTTGTTATATACCCAATAGTCAGGAGTCCATGAGCAGGGAATTGTTTTCAAGGTGTTTTACAGGAAAAAAAAAAAAAAATTGTTGTATTGTAGGCTGGATGTCTTGAGTCTATCTTCAAATATTTAAAACCTCAATCTATTGCCATTCAAAGTCCACGTTATAATATAGTTATCAGAACCTGGACCAGTGTGAAGCAAGTGAGGGGTCTAGGGCACAAAATTAAAGGGGGCACTCTAAAATGTGAGTACCTCTTTAAATTCTGCACCCTAGGTGATTTAGTCACTTTACCCCCTGTCCTGGTTATGACAATCACTTCTAAAGTAGAAATGTGTTTTCACATATTTTTTTAAAAAAGAATAATTTCTCCATTTTAAACTTTAGAAACCGAAGGCAATTATTCAATTTGGAGTAGAGCCAGATTGCTCAGGTTAATTTCTTTGTTCTTCTGAAAAGCACATTGGGACTTACAATGACAATGCATTCTCAGGACCTCAAGTATAGATCTTATAGTTAAAATGGGTGCCCACTTGTAATCTCCTTTCCAACAACCTTCCTCCTTCTTTGTTGGCAGAGCCCCAAGTTTGTTCAAGTGTCTATCCATCTCCCATATGACTCATGGATGAATTCTGATTCGTCTGAGCCAATCATGGCATTTCATTTCTATTGCCTAAGATTGGTTAGGGATAGGTATGGGACTCCTTTCTACACAATATGACAAAAGATATCTTTTGGATAAATTTTCTTGCTCTTAAACTGGTATACACAGGAGGGATTAGTCCCACTTCTCTCACTGACTATATTTTCTATCTCTATAAGCTGCTTGGAAAGATACTAGGGATTCTTTAGTTAGGAGGAAAGCCATTTGAGAACAAAGCCAACATGATGAATATATGAAGTAGAATGATGGAAAGATCCTAAGCCTTTGATTTCCATATTATGCTACTAAGTCTAACTGTGGAACTGCTCATCTCTTTGGCCTGCTTAAAGTAAGGGGAAACATATATATCTTATTATTTAGGCCTATTTTGTTAGGTTTTTATGTTGCCTCCAGCCAGAGCATCTAATATCCAAAAGCATCTGTCATTTTTCCTGTTTGATGAAAAATAACTTGAGTAGTACCTGCATGTAAGAGCAAAGAAGCCCAAAGTATGGCATTAAAAGGGTAAGTATTTCATGATTTTTGGTAAAAATAATAATAGGAACACCTAGCTGGTATTTGGTAAAAATAGTAAGAACAACAAATAGCTTACTGTTTAGGAAAAAGAATTTATGTGACTTCAATATCTTAAACCAGAATTTCTCAAGTTTGGGATTATGGACATTTTCCACTGGATCATTCTTTATTGTAGGGGGCTGTTCTGTTCATTGTAGGATGCTGTTAAGCAGAATCCCTGGCCTCTACTCACCAGGTGCCAACAGCATCCTCTACCCTTTTCTAGTTGTAACAAGAATGTCTCCGGATGCTACCAAATGTCCTAGGGTAGGGGCAGGGATGGAGGTAAGGGCAAAATCAACTATTGTTAAGAGCCACTGCCTTAGACTCAACTAACCCTAATAAAAAGGTGCATAGGAAGAAAACATAAAGCCCTCATTTTAGAAAAACAGGAAGATATTTAATCAGTTTCTATTCAATTCATTAGCAAATATTAAATGCATGTTTTCTATGTTCCAAATACAAGATTTGTTAGAGTTAGGAACCCAGAATATCACCATGGAGGCAGAAATCTTATTTGTCTTAATTATATTTCCAGTTCAGTGCTCTACACAGTGGCATATGGTATACTCAATAAATAGATAAAGAGATGAGTGGACAGATGTGGATGGATGGAAGGATGGTTGGATGGATGGATGAAAAAATAATCCCTTAAAATACTTACTGTATCAGAGACAAAACTAATCCACTCAAAATCTAATTTGAAAATAAGCAGGTGATGAGACCCATGTTGTAAATAAAGCGGGACAAGAATCTTGCGAATAGAGCTACCTATGAGTGCTAACAGAGCGAGGATGGAAAATGGGATTTAAAAAGAAAAACTCCAGAAATTATAATGAAATTTTAAAAATATGAAGCGTGGTGGCAAAGTAGAGAAAGGAAAACAACATTCCATTATGAACTTTAAGGCAATAGGTCCCAAACTTTATCTCCTCCTGGGAATATGGAGAAAAGTGAGGGAGGGAAAATGTTAGTTGATAAGGAGACTCCAAACTTTGCCTCAGTTAAAACTGTCATCCTAGTACCTTTATTAGTTTACTCTATTAAATTTGAATACTAGATGTAATAGTTGGGGGGTGGGGTGGGGTCTGAAGACTGCTTTTCTAGGAACGAAAGATGTGGAAAATCTATGGTGCCACACATAGATTTGAATAGGCTGGATGAGAAAGAAAAAAACACAGTGGGTCTGGAGAGTGGGGAGAGTTGAATTAAGCTTGAGACAGATGAATTTGAGGTGTTGCTGTAGCATCTATTGAAGATGTGTTGGGCCAAAAAGAAATTGGCACTTAGAAACAAGATAGGAAGACAGGGCAAAGATGTGCAAGTGGGCATCATCTTACATGGGTATGAAACCCTGCAAGGCACTAATAAAGAGGCTAGGGAACCCAGGTTAAGCATAGATCTGTTATCAAACCATAGCAAGAGAAAAAAAAATCAAAGCCCCAATTAATACTGAAGCTGAAAGCAAAAGAAGCAGCTGTGAGAAAGGAAGAAGATAAAGAACCAACAATGGCCTGAGAAGAGTTGTATCAATGATAGAGAGCTCTTATTGACACGTGTCTTAGAAAGTTGGAAAAAGATGGAGCTGAGAATGGGTCCTGCATCTGGCAATAGAAAGACAGTTAATAGCACTTCAGGCAACAAAAAATATCTTTTCAACTGTGTAGGGCTGGACAAGAGCCTGCGCAAATGTTCTGTATAGCGTGAGAGCTAGAAAATATGCTTAAGTGTGATCTATTTTGCAAAAGTCCCAGAGCACAACTTGACATTAGTGGGGGCTGATATGCCACAAATGAATGACTAATGCAGTCTAAAATAAACCACTATGAAATCTCTAAAGTTATCTTATTGCAGTTGATGGTTCTTTTCCAAGAGTTGGACAGCTTTCACAACATCCTGGGCAAATGAAATCTGGATCACCTCATAAGGGAAACCCACCTACTTGGTTTAATTTTACCCAGCTCTAGTCCTTCACCAGAAAGGAGAGAAGATGAATTGTTCGGGAACTAGTAGCTCAACATGGATAAAGGAGCTAGAGGCCATAGAGGAAGGGCCCTATACTTCAAGAGAGGTAGATATCATTGCCCTCAAGTGCTACTCTAATCGTTTTTAGTGTCAAAATCCTTGCCAAACAAAATATCACTTAAAAGGCAAGACAAATGATTCTGAGAGAAGCAGGGCTGCTTTGGTTGAAGTAGAATTGGAGAACCCTGCCTGTGAGCCCATCTTCTGTAACCTTCATGAATATACTCATTGGACCTCAGAGCACAACTGAAAACAGTGCACTGAACCCCTTTATTTTCAAATAGAGTCTGAAGCCCAGACATGTTTAAGGGCTCACTGAACATGGCCCAGCTAGCTAATGGCTCAAACCGAGTTAGAACCTAATTATCCTTAATTTTTACACATTGCATTTAAGTTGCAAATATGCTAGGGGACATTCACGTAAGAGTACACAACCAAAGCAGGATGGGTTTTTCCTTAATCTTTGGATGCCTTCAGAGAAGCTGTACAAATAATGTAGTTCCTTTTCTAAATCACCTATCTTCCATTAATTGATTTATTTGGAAATAAATAAGAATTGGTTTTATAGAAATGGAATAGTGGACTAATTTTTTTCACCATCCATTTTGTACTTTCTTTTAACTGATTGTAAACAATTACATACCAACGTCAGTAAAGCTTGCTCTCTCACTTAAAGATTCTCTGCCTTAAAGTGCATTTAAAGTACGTAAATGGAAAAAGAGTGGTGGGAAAATGACATCTTGTCCCCATTTGTACATTAACAAGAAAATCAGATATAGCTGTAATCTAACCTTAATAAATCAAAACTCTTTGGGGAAGATTTGATGGTCTGACTCCAACATCAAATCCATTCGGCACTGTCTCCACAGCTGTTAGCAGCTTTTGTGGAGGTCTATATAGGAGAAAACATTCAAAGGCTATTTCTGCTTCTACAGAGCACAGACATAAGTCCTGTTTTGACAGGCAGATTTTATATTGGTTTATTTTGGTCTACATTAGTATTTCATTTTTTGGCATTAAAGTCTTAACCGATGCCAAATCTACCCCTCTCTTCCTATATGCTCTGTGTTTTCTCTACAAACAGGAAATTGCTAGGTTTAAACATTATTTGCTTTGTATGATAATAGCTAAGCAGTGTCTGGCAACCAACTGTGTTAGAGTATTACACTGAGAAGGAACTGTAGTGAGCCACTTCCTGCACAAGAGAAGAAATTTCTAAATGTGAGTTTTTGTCTCTTTTTTTGGGTGTGTGGTAGTTTTCAACTGACTTCTAAAGATCCAATGATGGTTTCTTCTCTCGGCTCTCTTGTTCAAGTGCTGTGTACCTGACAGGCACTTCAAAACTTCTTGAAAGCTAAATGTAGTCTGATACAACTGGATACATTGTAGTCCAGGAGAGGATACCCAAGTCAGAATCCAGTAACCATGCTACCTGGGCCCAGAATGCCCACACGTCATCTCCCAGGGATTATAGGCAAGAGGGACAAAGTTTCCTGAGACAGTCTGTTGCATCTACAAAACACGGAAATAATTTGCAGTCAGGTCAAATGCCTTTGGAGAATGTGATTCATTACACTGCTTATGACCTATACCGAATTTGAGTTTGGAGATCTTCATCTCAGTATGAAACTAGGTAGATTTATGGGTCTGTCCACACTGCCGAGTCCTTTGACGTCATCTCAATAGGAAGTGTGCTTGGTAGAGGGAATATTAAGTCAATACCTATGTTTACATTATGCAAAATTAATTAATCAAGTAAGGCAAATAACATTTTATTTCTGTAAGAAAATAAACATTCGATCACTTCTTTGGCCATTTAAAAAAAGAGGGTTTAAATAATTTTGCATATAATACCTAACCATACCAATACTTAACTGAAGAAAAATGAAATAAAATGAAGCTATCCCTATGACCTTTTCACTTGTTTTTTCAATATCAAGCTTTCCATAGCATAATGTAATTATATATATGTTTTTATTTATATACATATGTATATACACACATATAGAAACATAATATTCTTCTATATAAAGATAGACATACAGATAGATGATAGATATAGAGATAGAAATAGATACAAATGTCTAAATAACATGTTAATAAACGTATAAACCAGGATAAATAAAATCCATAATCTTTGCTCACATGACTAATTACATTTCTATTAATAAATATGTAAACTAAATATTAATTAAAATATATTCTGAGCAATCTTTGGTACCTGGACAGAAGAAAAAAGAATAATACAATAGACAGGGAGGAGTGTTTAAGAAAAATAAAGACTTCAGTATTGATATTTGTAGTACATTTCCAGTGTTGTGATGTGTTTCTTACCCTAAAGATATTTTTGCATTTGATGGTGGAGTGGGGATGTAATAAAAAGAAGACAGTTATTTTATATAGGGACACACCTTAATGAATCTGTTGGCTATGCACAGGTAGCCACATTCCTTGGGCATTATCTGAAAGAAAGAGAATGAGTTATAAGAAAGGTTTTTAAGATAAAGTCGCAGGGATTTTTAAGTGAAACGAGGAAAAGAACTAAGCGGGGTTCTCTGAAAGGAGAAAGCAGGCCATAGCAACATGGTGGTATGTTAGGGACCGGAAGAGGATGGCCCAGAATGGACTTCCTATGTATAATTTCTGTAATAATGGATAATTTTTGAAAGAACAACATAGTTAGATTAAGTTGTTTTTAACTCTGTGCACTATTTTCACAGTAATATCCCCAAACCAATAGTAAAAGTCTGTAAGATATACATGCATGCTCTCAGTAGTCACTTGGAAAATAAGGGGAAAAGAGCTATAACCATATTTGAAGTGCATTGTGGAGGAAAGAGAAAAATCATAAGGAGAGATTTTTAAAAACCCACAATTTATAATCACTCACATTTATCTGTTTGGAGTATCTTGGCCTTTGCCAATAGTCTGTGAGCTCCCTTAGAATAGGGACTGTTTCTGTCTTTAGGGAATCTTTCTGTCTTATGAACTGACATACCCAAATATCCAGTATCTAGTTCAGTGCCTAGTCCTTACTTAGGGCTCAATAAAATTTGTTGAATGGACAAAGAAATATAAAATGATCTGGAACCATTAGTTCAAATTACTAAAAGACATAGCAGCCATAAGCAGCCATAAGTACCTCTGCACAAGCCATTAGAAATATAGCAGCAATGTCCACAATAGCCAGACTATGGAAGAGCCCAGATGCCCATCGACAGGTGAAGGGATAAAGAAGATGTGGAATATATATACAATGGAATACTACTCAGATACCAAAAAAGAGAGAGAGAGAGAAAGAAAGAAAGAAAGAAAGAAAGAAAGGAATCTTGCCATTTGCAACAACATGGATAGAACTAGAGGGTATTATGCTAAAAGAACTAAGTCAATCAGAGAAAGAGAATTATCATACGATCTCACTCATATATGGAATTTACAAAACAAAACAGAGGATCATAGGGGAAGGGAGGGAAAAATAAAACAAGATGAAGTCAGAGAGGGAGACATACCATAAGAGACTCTTAATCATAGGAAACAATCTGACAGTTGTTGGAGGAAAGAGGAGTCAGGGGAGGAGGTAAAAGGGTGATACACTATGTGTTAATTAATTGAATTTAAATTTAAAAAAATACAGTGAATTCCACTGAAATGCACAATCAGATTGTGTATTGATATGACATCCTACTTGACTATTAATTCATGTTTCCTTTTTGCCTTAGCTTCTAGGAAGCCCAAAACTAAGTTTTATATTCAACTCCTTTTCATTCCTCAACTCCAGTAACTATTTCTGTTTCATCCTTACCTTTTACACCATGCAAGTGGATTTTGATCTTCCTGTGACTAAGGTTTTATCACAAGGCACTCTATTATTAGGAGCATTTAAGGATAATAAATATATTATACAACTAAAAGAAATACTGGAGAGGGAAATGAAATCCCTGCAGTTCTGAAGAATGAAGGGATTGGAGAATTTAAATTAGTTTTTAAATATTAAAGGAATAGGTAACTATTTTGTTCACCTTCAATTCAGTTGGTTCTAACATTAACTACCTAGAGTTAGCATCAAGCTTCACAAGTTAAAGGCTCAGTTGTCCATGGGACCACCCTAATGTCAGTTACCAGCTTCATTTTGGGGATGCCCAGGCCACCTGCACCTCTGACTTTCCAAAAATGTGGGGGTTTCCACAACGCCTTCACTAGAATACAACAATTCAAAAAAGTGCTATAGTTACAATTATGGTTTTATTATAAAGGATACAGATCAAGAAGACCAGCCAAAAGAAGAGTCACATAGAATAAGATCTAGGGGAGAATAGTGTCCAGAGTTGTATTAAGGTTTCAATCTTTAGTCTCCTTTCACCTTTCTTCCACTTTTCTCCTCCAGAGAGGTAGGGCTGGCCCAAATCTTTAACTTTTGAATTAAGTAGTTGATATTTTTGATAACCAATCACCATCAGAAGAGTCTGGGGCTCAGCATGAGTCCTCTCATTAGAGTTACAGACACACCTAATAGGTGTGACTGTTACATACCTCATTCTCTAGGTATGAATATTCTATTCTCTAAGATATGAATAGACTATTAGGTTATTCTCTAAGGTATGGTTCGGTTCATCAAAACCTCAATATAGCCAACAAAAAAATTATTTTTTAAGTTTTAATTTATTTAAGTTTTAATTTATTCATTATTGGTTCTGTCCCTTCCATCTCTCTAAAATCTCACTCAAAAAAAAAAAAAAGAACTGTTGCCAGAAATATCTGGGTAATATTGGAATTTTTATTTATTAGAATAACTGGGGATGCTCTCTACAAGGAATTGGGTTCTAAATCTGAGTAGTGGTAATCATCACTGAAGCAGTACCACTGATGAGTAGTAATGGGTGTTAAATTAGCTCTTTCACTAGTTCTTTATGCTTCCTGAGCTTCATCGTGTCAAGAATAAGGCCATTTTGAAAGTCACAGACATCTGTAGCTCTTTGACAAAAGAACTCAAAGACAGCAAAAAGCTATGTTAGGCAAAAAAGCTAGGTTAAATCTTATTAGTAAAAATAACAATTCTTACAGATCTCTTTGTCCATAGGATCTGATCAGGATTTGTGAAGTCTTACCTTGTACCAGTCTCCCTCTTTGGAAGTTCAATGATTTCATAAAGGAATGACAGAGCTCTCTCGTCATCAAGGAATTAACTCATTTACTCATTGGGTATCTACTATATATCAAGCACCATGCTGGGTTCTGGGATATAGAAGTGAACAGAACAGACAAGATCTTTCCTTACATGGAAATTTATTCTAATAGTAGGCTGGGAGTGGCAGACAATATAAATCAAACACATTATGAAACAAGAAAAAGACAGACTGTGAAGAGTGCAGTTGGAGGAAATAGCAAGGGGAGGACACAGTAACTGAAGGAGGTTCTTTAGAAGTTAGGCCAAGGAAGGTCTCTCTGGGAAGGTGACATTGGAAGTGAGACTCAAAGGTAAAGGAGGGTAAAAGTCATTCCAGGCAGAAGTAAGAATTCCAGCCTAGGATAGGTAAAGAGCTTAGTGAGAGAAATAGTTGAGTGGTAGGGGAAGAGGCTGGTGCAGCATGCTGTGGTAGGTCAATCAGGGCCTCATTGGCCATGGAAATGAACTTGGATTTTTTTCTGAGAGCAATGAAAATCCACTGGAACATTTTAAAAAATATTCTAGTAACATGATCTTACCTCTTTTCTAGAAGATTATTCTTACAGGGGACCTGGGTGGCTCAGTTGGTTGAAAGTCTGGTTTGGGCTCAGGTCATGATCTCAGGGTGGTGAGATTGAACGCTGCTTATGGTTCCATGCTCATAGTGGAGTCTGCTTGAGATTCTTTCCCTCTCCCTCCCCCCTGCCTCTCCCCTATCCTGCTCATGCATGCATTCTCTTGGTCTCAAATAAATGAATAAATGAATAAATGAATGCATGCATGCATGAATGAATGAATAAATAAATAAATAAACGAAAACTTCAAAAAAAAAAGATTACTCTAATCCTACTGCACAGAATAATGGAAGGAGGAGGAGAGACTGAAAGTAGGGAGATCAGATAGGAGTCAGTTTTGTAATGTAAAAATATTCTAAAGGTCTACAAACTAAAATATATGCTTTTAACATATAAGACCTTGAGAGCAGAAATCAATTGCCTAATTTTATAGAGGGAAAATTAAATGCCAGCATCAGAGAGAGAAAAAAAAGCAAATTTAGAAATTACTTCATCAAGATGCTCGAGAAAGAAAAATGTGCTTTCCTGACATGGCTCCATTCTCCATTGCCTAAGGTAATGAAATAATATGCCCACTACAGCAAAAGGTCTAAAGATTTTCACTTTTATGCCACATCTTTTGGTACCATTGAGGCAAGAGGAAAAACAAAAACAAACAAGTAAAAAACAAGGTTTCAGGAATTTACAGTTAAAATATATATTGTGTTATGTAATTTGAGTGCTGATAATTGTTATTTTACCAGAAAAAATCACTTTGCTATTTCATGTGCAACTAATGAAGGTTTGCAGTACCATTAAATGTGATTTTGAAGCTCTGTGACTCCAAGTTTCTCAGCAGAAGCATGTCAGATTTTGTGAAGGAAGAAATGGAATTGCAAGATTTGATATGCAGAAATTTGCTTTACAAGCAACTCTGTGGTAGATACTTACTCTCTGAGGATATTTGTAGTTTTAATATATGTACTTAACATATAGTTTGCTTCCTCTTTCTAAACACTTCACTGAGTACATGGTAAAGCCTCATGAATTCAGACTAATTGAGGTTGTCCTGAGTTACTAAAAAGTGAGATTATCATTAATGTTAAGAAAAATGACATTGGGGTGCCTGGGTGGCTCAGCGGGTAAAGCCTCTGCTTTCAGCTCAGGTCATGGGATTGAGCCCCTACATCGGGCTCTCTGCTCAGCAGGGAGCCTGCTTCCCTTCCTCTCTCTGCCTGACTTTCTTCCTGCTTGTGATCTCTGTCTGTCAAATAAATAAATAAAATCTTAAAAAAAAAAAAAGAAAAATGACATTGTATTCATTTACAACTGTGTGATAACTATAATCAATGTCTTCCACTAGAATAATCTGTGGGAAAATAGTAATATTTCAAAAGAACCTTCTCTAGATTTATAGTATTCATTATCTTTCCCTTTTTAGCATATTTAATGATTAAGGACAGACATTTTAAAAGATTATTACTCATTCAAGAAAAATCTAATTTAATATACATGGCAAGACTTTTCCTACTTTACAGAAAATTTCTCCCCCAAAAACGGCCTTCTATTTTTCTTTTCTTAATGCTTTAAACCTCTGGGTCTCTGTCCCTCCCTGTCTCTCTTTCTCTCTGCATGTGTGTTTATTTCTTCACTTGTCACCTCCCACCCTGCCTCTTCTTTTTATCCTGGTGACTATTTGCAGACATCCAGAGGAACAAAATTGTTTCTTTAATTAAAAGGAGAAAAACAATTTTTAAAAGCTGCCATTGTGGGAAAATGTTTTCAGAAATGAAGCATCAGGGGCTTTGGCTATGGCCTCTGTGCTATTTTTCCGACTGTTTTGGTATTTTAGTGACCGTAAAGAAATGACCCTTAAAGTTGCCGTGTCAGGCTGGTAATAAAATGACGTCTTGGGAAAACCAAACTCTTTCTTTCCCTGCACTTTTTTTTTCCTCCTGTAATTAGACTTGCCGTCATCGGGGACCGTCCTTGTTATTACCAGCATCCCTCTCGCCTCTGCTCAGGGACAGCGAGAGCTAAGTGAAGGCGTCCGCCAGGTACCAGGCAGACGATTTGGACACAGACCGCATTCACAACAGCTGCATTTTCCCTTTGTTAACCTGCGCATCTTCGGGAATTCTTGGTTTTATTTTCAGGGGCCCTGCTTGGCATCCTTCTCCCTTGTGCTTCTTCACAATGTGCTATTATTTGTTATGAAAAACATGAAAAAAGATAACTGCTGCTCTGGCCTTTCAAGTTCCCAGCCTGCCTAACGCTTTTCTGGAGTCGGTCTGCAGCCAGGACCATCGCTAAGGACATACATGTGGCTGCCACTTGCGTCTAGGGCTCGTCTCTCTGAATCTGGTACTTTCAGTTGAATGCACCGATGTCACTCTTTCAAGTGAATGAACCCCACGGGGATTGTAGGGAGAACTAGGATGGCTTTTCACCACGCCAGGGACCCCACATTTTCCCCTCAAACCATCAACACACTCGCCTCCTGTGGTGCCTGCCAGCAGTAGGGCAGATGCAGCTAATTAGCACATCCCACCTCGGTTTGCCTTCTGCTGGCTTCTCCTCAGACGTCATCACAAGTAAGGAAAGTCATCCATGCTGTTTCTTCTCTGAGAGAAATTTGAAGGCTTAGGATTTAAAGACCAGTATTCCAGAAGTCCAAACTATTGATTGAGAAGTTGCCAAGTACCAACTACGCATTCTCCCAAATTACAGTCATTCACTAAAATAATGATAATAATAATAATAATAAACAACTATGACATGTTGGGACCTAAGGCAAAGAAAATATAATCCTTATCTTTACAGGGACTATAATTTGATGGAGGGATACCAGGGATCTATATAGCTAATAGGAACATTTAAACAAAGATAATTTCATGTAGGGATAAGTACAGTGGAAGAAGTAAGTGCGAAAGGGAAAGGCTGATCATCCAGAAGATGCCTTTTAAGCCGGATCTGAATAAAGGAAAGAAGACAGTTACTTCAAACGCTGGCGGAAGAGCATATGGCGGAGGGATCAGCAAGCACAGTGGCCCAGAGGTGGAAATGAACTTACCTCCTTAAGGGACAGAATGACAAGTATCTAGGGGAGATATACTAGAGTATGCATAGCCCTTTTGAAGTTTACAGTCACTATTTTATATAGCATGGGAGAAAAATCAGTACAGGTAATCTTTCCAATGAAATGGAATTAATGCGTATTAATGCCTCATCGATATTTATTGGGTACACCCTTGAAATCTACTTTTCAATTGTTTCAGCAAACATCTCTCCCTATTAATAGTAATAATATCAGCTTCTACGTGTTTGTATACAGCAACAAAAAAAGGTGGTGGCTGTTATGGCCTCTTTAAAAGAGGCGTTTTAAAACAGGAGTTTTCAAAAACTTGCTGAAGGTGGTGGGAATAGGACAAAATAGATCAGAAACTGAAACCCAAGGCTACCTCTTTACCACCTCCCGCACCCCCTTCCCTACCTCCCGTGCTCCTTTTGTTGGAACTAGCCTGCTGTGAGTTATGCACTGAGTTAGAAGGCGAACAAACAAGGAAGACTGGGTGGCCCAGTTGGTTGAGCTTCTCAATGTGGGTTTCAGCTCAGGTCATGATCTCAGACTTATGCAATCTAGCATCCCACCCCACCCCTCCACCGCCCCACGCGTCCCCGACCAGGGGATCCTTGCTAAGAATGGAACCTGCCTGGGATTCTCTTTCTCCCTCTGCTCTTCCTAACCATCACCCCCACAACGTGAATGCTTTCTCTCATAAAATTGAAACAGTGGCTGGGTTATCAAGTTCCAAGAAGAAAGAAATGGGGTACAGACCTCGGCAGTGGATGGGTCAGTGTGCATGTTCTCCAGGGGCCTCCTTCACCATGTAACCAACTCTCTCCTACTTCTGTATGTTTCTGTTTAAATTAAGCTTCCTTAGAAAGAGATGCAGACTGGGCCAGTGAGGTTAGGTTCTCATGCATGTAGTCCAAAGAGTAGAAGCTACCTAAGAAGGAGGTGTGGTGGGGCACCTGGGTGGCTCCGTGGGCTAAGCTGCTATCTTTGGCTCAGGTCAGGGTCTCAGGGTCCTGGGATCGAACCCTGTGTGGAGCTCTCTGCTCAGCTGGGAGCCTGCTTCCCCCTCTCTCTCTGTCTGCTGCTCTGCCTACTTGTGATCTCTCTCTCTGTGTGTCAAATAAATAAATAAAATCTTAAAAAAAAAAAAAAAGAAGGAGGTGTGGTTTTCATATTGAGGGGAAAATTAAAAGGCTACTGGACACATCACCTCTAACCTCACATTTTACAGATAAAGAAACTGAGGTTCAGGGCAAAGTGATTTTTTTTTCCCTCCAAGTCCCCCAATCCTTGATCTGAGCAAGTTGCAATTAAGAAAAATGTCAAGCTTGTCCTTAGAATGTTAGGTCTCTTGTTCCTGCCTTAATGACACCTCTTCTGAAGCCTTTATGCTCCCTCCTTAAGACCCATACATTATAAATGATCAGCCATTTAAAGCTTAGTTTAAACTAAAATGTTGCTGGATATATTTGTAGTGTAAACCTCACTTTAAGATGTGTAAGGCCTTGGGGCGCCTGGGCGGCTCAGTGGGTTAAGCCCCTGCCTTCGGCTCGGGTCATGATCTCAGGGTCCTAGGATGGAGTCCCACATCGGGCTCTCTGCTCAGCGGGGAGCCTGCTTCCCTCTTCTCTCTGCCTGCCTCTCCATCTACTTGTGATTTCTCTCTGTCAAATAAATACATAAAATCTTAAAAAAAAAAAAAAAGATGTGTAAGGCCTTATTCCCTACAAAAGACACCTAGGAACTGCTGAATGGAGAGAGGAGAGGCATTTACTAGGTAAAAAGATGTCTCCCAAAATTCTTCAAAGCTTGGACACCAATGTACTATTCATTCATCATTTCCTACTGAGCACCTTAGGATAACATTTCAGGTCCATTTCCCAAAGCCTATGCCTGGCCTTCTATATGAAAGTCAGCTTAAGAAATTATGTTGGTTTTCTCAATATTTTCTCAAAATTTCAATGGAAAAAGGTATTGAACTTTCTGGATTTAATTAGCTACTGAGTAATGACCACAGATCTTCTCAAGCAGATTTTTGAGTGCTCCATCACACGGCACACAATGGTCAATATAAAACAGACCCAGTCCAACTTACTTAAGGCTCAAGTTTCCAAGCACTATGTCTGTGCCCCAAATACTATGTTTTCTCAGCAAAAATTAAAACATGCTGTGACTATACTAACCTTCCCAGGTAAACCCCAAATTGTTCTTTGCCCTGTGTAAGGAGCTCAGATTGTGCCAAACTCGCCGCAGCTGGAAATCACTGTGTTTGAGCTCCTTTACCATTTCCACTGGCTAATAGAAAAATTCAAAACTTCAGTTCAAAGTGTTCAGAACAGTCTGCAGGGAGTTCAGAACCTTACAAGATCCGAACCTGAACCGGTTTCTTTAACATCGCAGTGGATGTTGATAGCCCTCTGGGAATTAATCTCACAATCAGGCTACAGGAAAGATCTAGGATAAGAGTGATGAAGTTAGGGCAGGCACAGGAAGACGATCTTTCCTTAGGGTTTAAAGGGAAAAATATATTCAGAACATCAATTTCAGTGGCCTAGGTTGACAGATGATATTTTAAGAAATAACCATCAACAGCAGGGAAATAGTTTCTTTAATTGTACAATCACTTTTAGAGCTATTTGGAGTTGTCTGCCTAAACTCTTTTCAAATACAAACACATATACACACCCACACACATTTATTGAGAGCACATACCCATTGCTGTAGTTAATGGAGTGAAATACAGCCAAAGTGGGACTAGGAGAGCAGCAGGGGAGGAATTGTGGAAGCCAAGTTAACTGCTCTGATACAAACTGACTTTTTTGGTCTTTTCCAGCCAGACCATATATTATTGTGCCTCGTGTGAGGATGGGATGCTTTCTGTAGTGAATGCCCTGTACAGGATGAAAGGTCAGCAAAACATTACAACTGAGGTTTTCTTTCCTTCTTTCAATTCAGGAGCTTCTGCATTCCACATCTTAGTGTACTAATACCTGCAACGTTAATGGGACATTACGATTCTTCGGTACTTGCCAAGACCCAGTCCTCTCTAGGATTCTGCTCAGGGAGGAGAGATTCCAATATGAGAATCTGTCAAAAAATGGGAAGATGTCACAAAATCGCCACCACCATGATGAAGAGCTAAAGGGATTGATTTATGAGGATGGATTAAAACAACTTAATAGAGTGGCCAAATCATGACCCAACTGCATAGGACTGTCATACGCTTTGAATTTAGAAGGGACTTTTGTTATCAGGAAGTCTCAAGGACATAATAGGTCATGGAAGGGAGAAAAGATCTTCACCTGGCTGGTATGTTGCATACAGGGCTAGGACCGCGGCGTGTTAGCACGTCCAGACTTAAGGTTTCTCTCTTTGAAGTGGTACAGTGGAAGTGTCACCTCGGAAGTGAAACACACAATTCCAGAAGGATGCTAAATGTCAGTGCACAAAAGTCTCTCAGAGAGCTATGTGAGAGCAGCTAAATAAAATGACGTCATAGGTCTTTCCAAATCTCTAGTGTCTATGATTCTGTCATTTTTCAAGTCATTATTTTTGTGCTTTTTTTTCCCCCAAATTCATTATGTAGACAAAAAGTCTTTGATTTGAATGCCAATATGTGCCTTCAAAATCTAAAGAATCTCTCTGACAGTGTATTTACAGACTAGTCAAGATAATTATTTCAGCTATTGACGCAGTACATAATGGTAGTCTGTGCGTCCTTATAAAGGGACTTTCCGAAAACCAAAACCAAAACCAAAACCACCCTGAGACATAGCTTATTTTTTTAGCTAAAATGTGAAAAATGTCATTTAATGATATGAGTTCCATAAAGGTCATTTTCTTAGGTGGAAAATATATGTTAGCATGTGCAAACCTGCCATACTTCCCCATTTTCTTGCCCTATTTTTGTGATTACTGTTAATACAAGGAATGAGGATTTAGTACCTACTGATCAGCAGTAGTAAAATTAGTATTTTTTTCTAATTAGAGAGCTTAGCATAATTCTAATATGACAGGGAAAGAGCAGAACAGGACAGGAGCTACACATAGAGGATTGGCTTCTGAATCACTGGTCTTGGACAATCTTTCACCATTGATTTACTGCATTGTTTTGAGTGTGCAACTTAATCTCACTGTGCTTTTGTTTTTTCTAAAGAGCAAAGAAAAGAAGCTGTAGCGGTAGTAGCAGCCACTGTCAGTGTGGGAGATAGGATTTTCCCCTACATCCTTCTGGAATTTCTCAAGGATAAGCACGCTCTTGGATTAAGGGCTTCAAGCTACTTAAACTAGTAGGAAAAAAAATCTTGCCTACTTGAAATTTTCCTGTTCTCAGGACACTTCAGTGGATGTAGTAGATACTCAATAAATGCTCCATTGAACTGAATTACCAATAATTTCCCCAGCAATCATGCCAGCTTAGAATATGCATTTTTGATAGTTTAAACTTATTGTCAGAGATTGGTATTCTTGGAAGTGAACAATAATTGTAATTACTTTTCCTAAAGGGAGCATTAAGTTTCAATGCCGAAACTCTGTGCTATTTAGCAAACAGAAATATAATAGACACACATCCATTTTTTTTTTTTTCGTTAGGTGCAAGACTTTGTGAAAATAAGTAGAGAACTTTGTAAAAATAATTAAAGATGTCTCTCGATTCCATGCTGTGGTCAACCCCAGGGCAGAAATGGGGAGAATGGAGGTCAATGAAATTTCTGATTTTAGAATATATGTAACACAATTTAAGTAACCCTCTGCTGAGAGTGAGGGTTATATTTTAGCAGAAGAATAAATGCAGCCCCTTATCCTCTTCTCCAGAAAGGGGAATAGAGAGGCCAGAATCAGGACGGAATCTCATTTGAAGAAAGGCTTTTTGAATATACACAATACATATGAATTTCCACATCAGGGCCCTTTGAACATCTAACCAAGTAAATGGGGAGTCCTAATCAATGTTAATAACCATCTCAGAAACCAGCCAGCTCCTTCTTTAAGAGGGATACTGATACACATGCTAAGGGAATGGGGGTAACCGAGGCAGATATTGAGCTAATCCCAGTGACAAAATTCTTGCCTTTAGTTTGCAAGTAATTAAGACCTATTTTATCTCTTGAGGGTTAGGGGGTGGATTTTACATGTATGAGCTGTTTCCACTTTACATCAGTTTCGAATATAGTCTGAGTGTGGGAAAAAAATTCCAAAATACCTTTGAAAATCCTATTGTCCTTCTTTGTAACCTCTTTATGCTGAATATGAAAAAAATTAAGAATTATTCTCTATGAATTTAAATTCTAAAAAAACCAGTATCTTTTGTCTTTCCTATCCATTTCTTTACATTTACATGGACCTCTTTTCTTGCTATGAAATTAATGACACTTATGTCTCTTTTCTCATGAGTTTTTCTAAGTAAATGTTTTATTTCTATGATTCTGTTTTTGAACCTATTTTCAGTGTAGTTTTCTTCACTTTAGCACTTTGTGATGTTATTTTTATTGTGGATCTATACAATTTGAGTGACCTTTTCAGGCCGGGTTCAACCAAAGGCAAATGAATCATCAGAGATCTGGCTTGCAGTGGGACACAATAATTTTATTTCACTTGTGTTAAAAATGGAAAAGGGAATCAATTGTTTCAAGAAAATATAACATCACTTGTGCAAAATAACAGCCAGTCTTTACAAAAGAATACACACACTTTTTTTGGTACCCTCTGATGGATACCACCATCAGGAACTGGGGTATGGGACGTTGAAGACCCAAATATGTCATTTGCTGATAGAAACAATTCAGGCCCCCTTTTTAGCGACTTGTCATAATGTTAGACAATGTGAGTAAAAAAATAATTTACATTATGAAAAACTCAAGGAACAAATTCTGTAAATAATATATGCTGAAGAGCAGTATGTAGCTCTAGCGGAATATTGCTTAGAGAGATTTTGTTTAAAACATTTATTGGAGGCATATATTACAGTATATCATTTACTGGCTGGAAGCCATGCAATATGTGTCTTTACAAAAAAAAAATTACCTTGTAATATGAGCCCCTCCAAGGCATAATTATATAATAAAGTTCTTATTGGGAAAACTGGAAGTAGGCCAAGGCTTGTCCAAATATAGTGAATGTCAGAGCCAAATTTATTATCCTTAGCTATTAACAGGAGAAGGCAGGTTTTGTTTACCAAGCCTAATTCTCTCCTAATTACAGCCACTATAAAATAATTACTATCCATGGGATAACAACACAAGACAGAGTGACTAACAGAAGAAACTGCAGGGGTTAGAAAACAGAGTGCAATTCTGTGTCATTTTGAACAGCTTGTGTACTGCCGTGAACAAATTAACGGACTTCATTAAGGAATTATGTTTTAAGAGTGGTTTTGCGGTGAAGCAGTAAAGCAATTAATGCATCTTATTTGGTCCTAGATCTGAGTTGTCGTGCAGTTGGAGACAGCAACTAATTTTTTTTTTTTAAATTTTTGATGTACCAGGTTTAATAGGATTCAACCACATTCCTGGGCGAGATGGTTAATGAGTATAGAGAAAAGACTCTATTTTGGACAAATGATATCCAGCCCCTGCTAACTTGTTCCGTCTTTATGAGCAGATTTCTTACCGTGGTGATTTTAATAATCTACTGAAGACAAATGCCAACTTTTATCGAATTCCATTTCACAACCTACCCTTATGTCCTAAACTCTGTTGGATTAGACTTCTGATGAAAGGTGTAGTTTTCAGAAAGGCAAGAAAAATATATCCATTTGAGCCACAAAACTGGGAACTTGAAATATTATTTCAATATTTCATATTTGCTTTCCACACAAATCAAAACGGAATATTATCCAGTTGAAACATGATGCTTCATTAAATTCTCAATGTTTCCCGTTCCCACATTCCCTAACCTCTTCCATCTCATCACAGAGCCCCAGAGGTGTAAAGAAACCTTGCTGTAGATCTTTGTACCCTTGAAATACATGCACCAGAATCAACCACTATTCTTACTACTTGTGCACAATGGCAAGGGGAAAAGGTCAAGCTGTGCCTCTTGCTGGTTCTGTGTCTTTTCTCTCTCCACACCCCCCAACCCCACCCCTCTCTGTAAAGGGTCATTTCTCCCTGCAGTAGGAAAAATGCTCCTGTTTTGGTGACTTGGTGAACACGTACAAACTCAGCACACTTGGGGAGTCTGTTTTAGATACTCCTTTTAATAGGCCTCCAGATGGCCACATAAAAGCAAAAGGATTATTATAGCAACTCCCAACCGGGCCATTAGAGATAAAGGTGGACCAGAGTTTCCTTTAAAACCATTTTTTTTTTTTGAGGAATATATGATCTGATCATAAAAAAAAAAAAAAAAAATCCTCAATATAAAAGTAGGGGAAGAAGTTCTTCATCCAGAAATTCATTTTGGTATTCTAGTTCTTTCCACAAATGTCCCTTTATGCAGATAAAGTCATTTGGTTTAAAGTTAGAGCCCCAAAATGTAAGGTTGGTTTTTTCCAACAATGTTGTGGCATGCTTTTGTGTTTTTTTGTTTTTTTTTTTAATTTAAAAAGCCTTATTCCCCCTCTTTTTTATTCTCCAGACACTGAATGTTTCTATAGGGAACTAAAGTTAAGAAAAGAATCGGCAATAAAAAGATTTTTGAAAAAACATTTCATGTGGAAAAGAAAAATATTCTGTCAATATATAGATAGAAAGAGAGATAGATATCATATACATATATCACACATATATATCATGTATATGTATAATCACCTCCTCATTATACAATTACAGAAGTGTCATTGAATGTCTCCTTTTTTTCTACTCCCTGAAGCAACAATAGCTCTGTTAAAACAGGACTGGCTAGCTTTACACAGTGTAATCATGGTTGCCTCTTTCCTATTTTCTCCATTGTGTATTTTCAAAATATTCCAATAAGCACGTTTCATTTTATTCTTAAAAAGTTTTGTTTTGGGCATCACACCCACACACCCACAGTTCTCCTACATATACACACTTTTGTTCACTAGGGGGACAAAACAGACATACACTGCTATTACCTAAATATTGTCCAAGTTTTTCTCCATTCAGCCCCATGATAGTTTGACTATGAACTCCTCCCGGATTCTAGGATTCTAGAGTTTACTTGTTGGCTTGCCTTAGTTTGAACTGTGGCCTTTCATCTTTTCTCATGTCTCCTTGGGAATGTGAGAGAATAGTTGGAAGAGACGGTATCGAGAATTACTAACTAGGTCCATTTCAAACAGGAAGTTTCCTTTATCATTCTCATTATTGTTGGTATGAAATCATTCAAACACATATGAAATATTTCAAACACATAAAGTACAGAGAATAATAAGCATTCATGTTCACTAAGATCTAACACATGTTAATGCATTATAAAAAGTTTTACATAGTTGTTTGAACTCTTTTTTTTTTCCTCCTAAAATGTTACAGAGAGTGTTGGAAACCTGTCTGTGTTGTCCCCTCAACGGATGTCATGGAGTTCCTTTACTTCCATTTTCCCACCTCCTTAAGGGTAAGATAGCCACTGTCTTAAAATTGGTGTGTAACTTTCATATCCATGTTTGTATATGTTTACTGCATATGTAGATACCCATAAATGATAAACTATTCTAATGATTTTCAAACTTAAGTTAATGTCATCACCCTGCTACTTGCCTTTTCCCTAACCATTGTCTTCAAGATTTATTTGTGTCAATGCATGTAGAATTGGTTCATTTCTTTTAATGGCTGTGTAGGTTTCCATCATGAATATGAATGTAACACAATTCATAGATGCATTGTTCAACTGAGAATAAGGCTGCCTATGTTGTGTAATTTAGGGATGAAGGAGAAGAATCCATCCCTTTCTGGCTTGGGATGTTTTAATTTTCATACTAAAAACCTTTGTAGTAGTTTAAAACCACATTTTAAATGTTACAAAGTACGACAGTGACAGCACAATGAGCCTTTCTAATAAATTACACCCCTCCCTGGAAGAGTTCATCCTTTGGCAGTCCTGTAAGGTAAATGTAGAGAGACCATGATGATGTCAGCCATAGTGGCGGAGAGAAGTCAGGGTGAAGGAAGGGGACTTCTGCCATGTCTAGTAAAGGCTAGAGCTAGCAGAAAATATATGCTCTTCATAATGAATGAAGAACTTCGTCCAGAAGCTTTTAGAGCTTATAGTCCAGATTCAATTAATATCATAAAAACAATGCAGTGACATGGTGGGTGGTAAAGACATAGCAATGTACCATGTCAATGATTCACAGATACTTAAAGATCCTGAATTATGAATTAATGTGATAGATACTAATGGTTCTGCTATCTTAGTGCATTAACTGATGAGTTATAACTGGTGTGATATGTGTGTCAATCCAAGCATTTGCAGGCTCTTTTGTGTCTTCATTTCAATCTCTCTATCTAGTTTAGAGACTTTAAAACTCAATTTAAAAAGTAAACACGATTATAAATTTAAAATGTTACAGTGCTATGAGATGTCTAGAGAAGGCAAAGATGGTTGACTCAAGGTCACTAATAACCTTTTATGTGTAACAAGTTGCATACTGAAGCATTGTTTAGTAGGAAGTAAAAACCAGCAGCATTAATGCCATTATCAGTCACCTCTCTTCTCAGGGATGATAATTTTTCAATACACCTGTTCACTATGGTCAGCTCTAAATACAGGTAAAGTAAACATCAACCTTCAAAACATATTTCAAGGAACATGTGGCAAAAACAGCCTTGCAGAAATCTCTTTTCTACCAACCTGCTACAGGGTCCTAAATGCCTTTCATTTGGAATTTTAATTCCTTTGACTTGAGGCATTTTTATCTAGAAGAGTTCATAATGTGAGATAAATACAAGTAAGGAAAATAGCACATTAAACTTTTATCGTTCATTGAGATCTTAGTAGGAATATGTTCATATAAGTTGTTAACCAGTTACCTAACAATAGCTTGGGGAAAAAACAGAATAGTTCACTGTTATGTTTTGATGGGTGAAGAGAAAAAAATCTATACTGTAAGAAGCTGTCTGGTGGGATTTTGAAGTAGAGAAGAATAGGGGACCAGAGGAAGCACCAAATAGTGAATGCTTTGGAAGTTGAGGAGAGAGGATATTGAGAGTTGAGAAAAGGCCATTGAAGAACAACTCTGTGTGTGTGTGTGTGTGTGTGTGTGTGTGTGTGTGTTAGGTGTGTACATGAAAAGTACCTACTTTAGGATTTTGCTCTTGGCTAAGCCTTTCTGTGCACAACTAAGTCTTGTCCCTTCTTACACAGATATATTTTGCCTTTCCTCTAATTTAAAACTCAAAAATCAAATTTCCTTAACACCTCAAGACATTCTGTATGAACTAATACATATCTCATAGCCTTGTGAAAAATGTGTTTTCTTTTTTCTTTTTTTGAGTTTTTTAATCTGTCTCTTTACATTTTTTTTATTTTATGCTTATTGGCAACTAAAGGAAACATTCATACTAGTTTAAAATGCTGATACTGCAGAATTTTTGTGCTTGCTGGAAGTCTGTTTACACAGATTATGCTCAGGTAAACAACAAGCACATTTACACTTGTGTAGGAATTAATTCAAAATATTTACTTCATAAACAGTACAGTCATCTATTTGTTTGCTCACAATCACACTTGGAACTTGGTTGGAACCAGCCACTTTTATATAAGCGACAGTCAACATCTCAGTAATTCTGATGAGCAAGGCCACTTTCTATGTATCTTTGAGATACTGAGCTAAATTTGAGGAATTGAAATCAGTTTCCCTTAAGAAAAACACCAACTTCAGTAGCTGACCTTGGCTGACTGTTTACCAAATTCCAGCCACTGGGAGGCAGTATTGTGTAGTAGTTAAAGTCTTGAGTTTTGGCGTTGGCTCGTCAAGGGTTCAAGTCTAACTCTCAACATAAATGCGGGTCAGTTAACCTAAGCTTTCATTCTTTTTTTTAATCTTGCAAAATAGGATAAAACCCACTTCTCTTTTACATTGTTATGAAGATTAAATGAGATAATGTGTGTTAAGTGCTTAGCATATGGCTGGTGCTCCTACAACCCAATACATCTAATCTTTAGGTGAAAGCCGGTGACACGGGACACGGGGATCTAGTTCAACCTGCCAATGCTTTTCTCCCCTCCTCATATGCTCCCCTAACCTCACACTTTCCTCTATTAGAGATGGGTGTCATGGGTCCAGCTGCAGACAGATGTTAGTATTTATGAGGAAAATCTTTGGCATCAAGCCAGGGTACTCAGCCTAGATTCTGCTTCTGAGTGCCTCCCACAAACATTCACAACCCAGCACTGCTGGAGGGCTGCAGTGCTGGCCTTTCATCATTTCCTCTGTTATCCAGCACCAGACGGTCTTCAGTGACAACTGCATCAGCCCCAGCATTCTCTGGGCATTTCTCCCACTGGTAAGGACCTAGTGTTGTTAGAAATGACACTGTTCCAGAGTCTACCATATCACTTAATAAATAAAACTTTACACTCCCAGGGTAATCCCTACTCTTTTTTTTCCTAACCTTGAGTTTATTGTCTCCTATTAAACTTAATTATTCAAGTAATGAATGGATATTTCACTCAAGAATCTTTGCTAAATATATCAATTTGTTTACACAGAAAAACTCTCTTCTCGACACTGCATTAACATTTCAGAGACCACACAGTAGTTTATAGTTCTTGAGAGAGAAAACACCTTCAAAGAAATCCACTGTCCCAGCCGTATATGGAACGTTTATTGTGGAATCGACAGTTGCCCCTGTGTTCAGTATAGTCACTGATTTCAATTTCACTGCTTACACCCAGCCTTTGACAAGCTATTCTGATTACTTCATTCACAAATTATTTTCCTATTCTCATCATTCACTGATTCTAAAAATAAACTAGCTTATAGATTCTTTGGGATCTAGACAAGTTTCACTATATCTTTATCTCTTAAGAAAAATAAATAAATTAATGGTAGTTCAAAAATCATGTTTAGGAGTAAAGTCCGTTCTCATCCTTTAGAGTTTGGACACTTTTTCAGTTGGTTAAAATACATGATGAGCTTATGTTCATAAAGATATCACTGATCACCAGGTTCTTCCCAATGTAAATCCTACGGTAAATTCCTTTTGACATGTAAGTAAATGTACTGCATGTTCTACAATCATTTCATTTGCAGATGAAGGGTTCTTGTGTTTGCCCTTAACTTTTCTGGGCAGAAATTCAGAAGCAGAACTCTGGCCTGTTAAGAGGCAGAGTGCCCTGCAGCTCTACCCTGCAGGTAGAATGAAAAGGTCCTAGATGAGGTCTTGAATGCGTGTCCTTACATGCTTCACACTGCAACCTAATGTGCAGCCGCGGACCACCCCATCTGAGATAATAAATGAGAAATTCTCAGGGCTGTTGAGCACTTTGCAAATTTTCACAGTGGATCAGCACAAACTTAGTTAGCACAGGTGTTCACATAATTGTGATTCATTGGAAAAATTCTCAGTGCTCAACAGCCCTCGCACTTTTCCCTCCTAGGTGCTGGTTGAGTGTGAGTATATTGTGGGGAAATGTGCCATGATGTTGGGCTCCACTGGTTCTTGGCTAAAGGGTTTTGGGCTGATAAAAAAGAACTGTTAAATGTGTCCAATTCTCTTGGTTCATTTGCTTAAGTTTCTGAAACTGGAGAATGACATGTATTCCATAGTTCAATAGATAGAAACCAAGTCCAACATTTAAAAAGAAATCCTTTCTGATATTGGATAATATTAAAAGTTTTTCTGAGGTTATTTTTAAAAATCATTAAATCCCAAATAATGTAAAGGTCTCATTCTTCAATTTTTTTTTTTTTTTTTTTTTTTTTTTGCATTGTAGCTGCCATCTTCTGGAGAACTGTGCTCAGTCCCATATAATTGCCAGCTCTGTTCATTTCTTAAGGTTGGCCACCAATTAGGATGGGACTCAAAGGTAATCATTCTGAACTAGTGAGACTGCTCACTCTGCAATCAGTCCCTAGTATTAGTCTTAGCTTGTCTGTTTACAGAGTTAAACAAAATGACCTGATATAAGATTTGCGTAGTCTTTGATGCAATGAATTAAATAACTGGGATTTTAAAAAAAACAAAAACTGATCATATAGTTAATGAATATTGATTAGGCTCCTACATTGTGTTTGACCTCATGGTAAGTACCCTGAATTTGAGGATGAAGTAAAACAGAAAGCTTCTGCCTATACTTCATGTATGATCCACATATGGCTGCTTTACTCTATGATTTTTTTTAATAAACACTGAACTAAAAGGATTTCAAATTTTTACATTTTCCTCTATTGAAAATTACTTTGGCAGGCTTGCCCACTGCTTATTCCCGTGTCCCTGCCTACATTAAAAAGTGTAGACAGATAATATCTTCACAATATATCCAGAATTTCTCCTTAAGGGAAGTGATCAAACAGTTCATACTTTCTATTTCTGTTAAACTTCCACTAATTTCTTTCAAGTAATTGATGTATAAGTCTATGCTGACTTGAATGGATCTGTGGAGATTTTCCAACTCCTTCCTAAGGAAGGAGCAGATACACATTCCCATAAATTATTTCAAATGATCAGCTAAAGATATAAACCTCAGCACAGATGCAAAAACCCTCACTGGTCCTTATATGACCTCAAACCTAGAACCCACCTGGTATCATCACAAAGAGGGTTCAGGTCTTTCTTTTTTTTTTTTTTTTTTTTTTTAATTCTGAAATAGTGCACCTCTTCTGAAAAATGGATGTTTCTGCATTTTTAAATACAGAAACAGAGCATTAGTACTGACAGAAATCCCAAATCTTTCCCTTAGCTACCTCATGTTCCCAAATGAGACACAGGCTAATAGACACATTATTATTAACAGATACTTTAGCTCCCCATTCTTTTTTTTTTTTTTAATTTATTTATTTGACAGAGAGAGAGAGAGATCACAAATAGGGAGAGAGGCAGGCAGGGAGAGGGGGAAGCAGGCTTCCTGCTAAGCAGAAAGCCTGATCAGGGCTCAATCCCAGGACCCTGAGATCATGACTTGAGCTGAAGGCAGAGGGTTAACCCACTGAATCACCCAGGCATCCCTAGCTCCCCATTCTTGTACTCCTCCCTATTTTTTTTCACCTACAGGTGACCAGGGTGTCCCTAAGATTTCAGTTGTCTGAACTAAAAACAGAATTGTATGACCTTAATGTCTCCTTTTCTCTGAATTCTTGCTAAACTTACTAAATCCTACTAGGTCTTTCTAGATTAGGAAAGCCATTCCAAAAAGAGAGGGAAAAAACCATATCTGAGATACAGCAGCAGTCTTCATGAAATTTCAGAATTAAAAAAAAAAAGAAAGAAAGAAAGAAAGGAAAAGGTCCAAAAATACAAAAATAGAGCATTTACTAAGGAACTAAAATGTTTAAATTGTGTTTCTGGAAGATTCTGTCTTATGTCCTTGATTCTTATCAGAACTTGGTTTTGAGAGAACAGTGCATGGGAAGGACAGTGGATCCCTATAGAAGTACAGAAGGTATGCTACTCTTATCCCTGTAGGTATGGGAGTATAAACAGGTGGAAAATCATTCTCCAACTTAGTGATGGGACAGAGAGAGGAAATTGGTCCAAAGCTAATGAGTTACTTTTGAAGTCTTACATAAAAATATTAATATTTATTGATAGATAGACATGGAGAATCTTCAGTGTAGAAATTATAGAAACCCAAGGTTACTAATAGTTGTACAAGCACTTGATTGTCTACAAATATCTTTTATATTATGTCCTCTAAAAGCTACATTTATCATACTGAAATATATAGACTGTCTGAATAGTAAATACTATCTGAAGCCAAATCCAATAGTTAGCAAACTCATAAAGTCACGAGTGAGCAGTGGGATATTGTCTTCTTTTTAAGATCTGGTGCAAACTGGGAAGGTTCCTTTCTGGATTGTCTGCTTGTACAGCTCCACCTCCAGACTGATACCTTTTATTGTCAAGATCACATTTTTTATTGTAAGAAATTAACTCTTGGTGAATATCTAAGCTTATGACAATATTTGTGAACCATGCAGATCAGTGCTGAGAACTGCAGCTCTAATTATATTTGAAATAATTCTTCATTTATTTATACTTATCATTGCCATCCTAAGCCAAATTTTTTAGATTTCTGCTCAGTAGTATAAAGAGACATCTCTGATTAGTTCAGTCTTGATTCCAAACTGCAGGCATTACTTGATGTGTTATCTTTAATAGTGAGAGATATGCTATTCTATGCCTAAAGCTATGTTCAGGATGTTATTCAGGCCTGAAAACTAAGTATCTATAGCATTTTATTATTATTGTTATTTTTTTTTTTTGGTAACTCAGTAAGACCTCTTTCCTCTTTCCCTCTCACTCTCTCTCTCTCTCTCTGTCTCCCTTATCTCTCAACACCATCATGAGTACTAATTTATGTGATGATTCCGTTATTCTAATGTTATTCTACAATTCACAAATAAGACACTTCACATTCTTAAAATTTGCCTCCAAAATATTGCAGCTTTGTTCAGATATTATCTGTGTCTAACTTTACATAACTATATATTTTTGTTTACAGTTCTTTGTAGGATATAGCGAGTTTTACTTTGGCCACTGAAATAATACTTAGAGCATCTTTATAAGAAATAAAAGAAAAAATGGATGCACTCTTTCTTTTCTGGAGTGGGATACTGACCTTGGATATCACTAAGACCAGTGGTGTATGTTAGAAATATCTGTGTTTTGGGGGTAGGGATAGGGGGGAAGAGGAATGCCTAAAGAGTTCACAACATTATTTCTTGCGCTAGTCTCACTGTGAGTATATTAAAAACAAAATAACCTCTCTTGGGTCTGGGATGCTTTTGGTATACCCTTGCTGAAATCAGTGGAATAGACCAGATGGTCTCTTGAGTTCTCCAAGCCTCTCACACCATAATACATGGTCAGAATACAAGAGATCCAACTTTATTCCCATTTTGAGATTTATTCTTTCAAGTTGGCCCCTTTTCCATCCAGATTTTGTCTAAGCTGCATTAATTCTCTTCTATTAGAGACAACTGAATTTCTGTGGTATTGGAAGAAAAAAAAAATCCTCTTGCATCAGATTCAAATGTTTTCCAGATCTACTGGTGGTAATTGACATAATTCATTTTAATGAGTTAGAAGTATTTGAAGAGCTTTCAGTGAAAACATGTGGGGCCGCTCTGTAAATTCCTGGGCTTTTAGAACCCCCTCGGTCTCCCGTGTTTCTACATTTGCCATATCCAGTAAACTGATAAGCAAAAATGATTTATTGTAAAATAGTTATAAGTAAAGAAATGTCCTCTGAGGATACAATAATTGTTTTCATTTTCCTTTCCCCAGTGCCAGTGGTATAATAAATGCTAATAGATGCAAATTATGCATGATCTTTAATGCATACTAAAGAGAGACCATTTAAAAATCAGGTACCTTTTGTTGGTGAGTAAGCAGTGGAATATTGTTCTCTTTTTAAGATCTGGTGCAAACCAGGAAGGTTCCTTTCTGGATTGTCTGCATGTACAGTCCACCCCCAGACTGCTACAGTTAGACATTCCAGAGGAGGGGTGCAAGCAGAATAGGGGGAGGTGAAGAGGCAAACAAAAACATCTTTAACTCCAAATAATTCCATAAGGAAATCTTGGAAAGAAAAACAAGCCTCACCTCAACCGGACAGCCGCTATGACTTAAAGGAGAAAATTGAAATACATGAAAAATCAATGAGGTAATAATTAAATTGTGTGGCACACCGTGCAGTAGCCGGGACACTCCATGCATTTGGTAATGGAGACAGGGAACTGAAGTCATCAGTACTTAAGAGGGAGCAAAGAACAGCCCTCATCTTGAAGCTAATTTCATGACGAGACACTAAAAAACACATACCTGCTACAGTATAGCGGGATATTTATAGGAGGTTAAAGATACAAATTAAAGTCCAGGAGCCTATACATTCCTGATTACCCAGCATTCTTAAATCAGTCCTCCTCAGGCTCACACCTGGGGTCTCAGCTGCGGCGTAGCTGTCATTTACGCTACCCATGGCCCACGATTGATGACAGTCATTCGCTGATGAAGCTGTATACATCATTTCTGTCCGAGCTGCACTGGCCAGATGGACCCTGACCATCCATCGCCTGTCAGGGACGCATCTGTTCACACTGCTGCTAGGGGTACTAACAAGTCATTGGCTTTCCAAAAGGACAGTGTCAGCTGGATAGGGCACAACATAAAAACTGGTGTTGTTGGGCCTTTCTTTCTTTCTTTCTAAATTAAGAAACAGGTTTCTTTTTTTTTTTTTTTTCTTTTTTCCCTCTTAACAGGGGATACATTACCTTAATGTTTTTAAAAAAGTAGAAGTCGGGATATCCAAAAGATCGGAGACACTTAATTAACTTCATATGGATAAAGCAAGCTGGTTTTCTTTCTGAAATTTGTGGTTGTTGATGATGTTGTTAATAAAATATCCATATTGAGATGATGATATTAAAATGTTTGTGAAGATCTGGGAGGTTTCATTATCAATATTTGTTTCTATTATGAAAAGTCATTGATGTTTGTGTACTGTTGTGTTCCAAATCCAGGTTTATGTTACCTGTTTATATTAAATAGAATGATCTCCCTGGCTGAAATCAAATGTAATCCAAAGAAAAATTAGCAATACATTTCCATAAATCTAACTGATAACAAGATAGTTCTAATCCAAAGAAAGTTCTGTAATAAATTTCCATAAATCTAATCAATAGTAAGATAGTGTTCGAATTTGGTGAAGATCATGTTTTCATGTTAATTTGTTGCTACTTTAAAGTGTGTTTACAAGGAAAAGAATTGTTTTATCATCAGGATGAAGCAGTACCTACGATTTAATTAGTCCTTGTGTGTCAAGAA
Organism: Neogale vison; assembly: GCF_020171115.1. NCBI lineage: Eukaryota > Metazoa > Chordata > Mammalia > Carnivora > Mustelidae > Neogale > Neogale vison. The sequence continues at coordinate 61,141,177 of NC_058093.1, read as the reverse complement.
CCATCTGGGCACTTTGCCTAAATTTTCTGGGCATTTTCCCTTCATTTGCTCTTAACATTCCAACGAGGAAGAACTCTTATTCCCATTTTCCAGATCAAGAAACTAAAGAATAAAGAGTTAAAGGACCCACATGTTGTGCTAGTAGAAGAGCTGGGATTTGAGCCCAAAGCAGTTCTGACATCAAAGTTCAGAGGTCAATTTCTTTTCGATTTGAGCTCCTAAAAATGATCTTCAGATGTGGATCAAAACAGTCATTATTGCCTAGCTTCCCAATACCTTTTCTGAATTCTTACTTTTGTTATAAAAACAAATTATTTCTTGGCTGAAATTTACCAAGACAGATTTTAAATTAAGCAAGAATGAGAACATGTTGGGCGCCTGGGTGGCTCAGTGGGTTAAGCCTCTACCTTCAGCTCAGGTCATGATGTCAGGGTCCTGGGATTGAGCCCCACATTGGACTCTCTGCTCAGCAGGGAGCCTGCTTCCCTCCTATCTCTGCCTACTTGTGATATCTTTCTTTGTCAAATAAATAAATAAAACCTTTTAAAAAAGATTTTTTAAGATGAGAACATACATCAAAATCAAATAATTAATTAGTTTCTTTTTAAAATTAAAGATAGAATTTGCATTTTAAAATTTACTTCATGATGTAGAGACATGTTTCAAAAAGATTCATAATCAACACCCACACAAATGTTTTTAAGTGAATAAAAGTTTAAAACCTACTCAAAATGATGTTGAAGAAAGCAGAGCATGTGGCATAACCAGTCTTCAATGGGTAAGCAAAGCAGAGACAGCTGTTAGAATGAACATGAAAGTGAATGGGTATTTGTAGAGATCCTTTAAATGAAATCATTTATAAGTACATGTCTCAAGTACACCCTCTAGCTCTTTATTGGTTCAGTTTCCTGATTTTAAAAAGTGGGGAAAAAATGCATAGTTTTTTTGTTTCATCAATGGAATTGTATTTTGCAAACTTGGGTAAAAACTTACTGTAAAGGAAAAGAATCTAATTTTACTAGATGGAAAACTGATAAAGAGATGAGGCCATTTTCAAGGTCACAGAGGAGCATTTCTATATTGGCAATGTGAGGCACATTGTTGAAAAATATGAGTGACTATAAACCTCATTTTGGCTGTCAGCTTTGGCAGCAGCAAGAGATCTGCAGGGAAATTTCTCCATAATTCTCCATTTTGGCTTCATAAATTGGCAAACCACATGGTTTTTCTTGCTATGAAGGTCTTAACCTCCAATTAATTTATTTTGCTCTTTTTCTTACAATTTTTCTTCCTGTAAAAATATGGTAAAACTTAGAAACAACCCTAAATTTCTTGATATCTTCTACTATTTTATGGCATGAGCAAATATATTTTTACAAAGAAAGTTTCCACAAATATGCAAGGTAAGTCTATATAAACTGAAAAAAAATATTTTAGTTTTAACTAATTTTTATCTCTAACATGGGGCTCAAACTTACAACCTCAAGATCAAGATTAAGATCCACTGAGCCAGGGAGGCACCCCTTAAAATGAATCATGATGAATTTATTTAGAAACTTAATTTGTGTTACACAAGAGATGGTATCTCAGGTAGAGGAAAGAGTTTTAACACAGGGCTCTGGGTAGAAAATCAGAGGTCAGAAGACATAATAGTGAGGACACTAACTTGTCTGTATTGTCATTTGTATATTACTTACCATAGCTGTTTTGTTAATGTTTCCTAAATGTATGAGTAAATGAATGAATAGTAAAAATGAATTAAAATCTTTAAGAGTCCTGTATATACACAAGTTAGCATTTACAAACCCCAAAGCTCTATTTTGGTAGGTAGGAAACTACTCTTCAAAAATGTGCATGTACTAAATCCTCATCCCTGACACCCAAAAATATGTACATGGTGAGGCAGGCTTTGCAGAAGTGATTAAATGTGGAGATCTTGAGATGGGGAGACTATTTTGAATTATCCAGGTGTGCCCAACCTAATCAAATTAGTTCTTAAAAGTGAGAACATTTCCATGGTTGGTTCAGGAGCTATACTGGACAAAACAGGAGAGTGAGATGATATTGCTGGCTGTAAAGCTGGGGAAAGAGTGCCATGAGCCAAGAATGCAAGCTTCTAGAAGTAGGGAAAAGCATGGAGGGGAAAAAAAAAAAAAAAAAAAAAAAAAAAAAAGGATTCTCCCCAGAACCTCCAGGAAGGAATGCAGCTCTGCCAGCACTTTCATTTTAGCTCCATCTGACCCATGTCAGACTCTGACCCACAGATAATGAACGTGTGTTGTTTTAAGCCCCTAAGTGTGTGGCCATGCATTAAGGCAGATACATCTATTTTGTGTTGTTTGGGCATACCACAGTTTATAGGTCCACCAGGATATTTTCAAACACTGTGTTGCCACCTGGGAAGTCAATGCTAAAGATGTGTATCTAAAATTTGGGATCAAGTTCTAGGAAGAAAAAAGGAATTCATTACTAAAATGCATATAACATATCTGTGATTAAATTAAATGATACACTGAAATGTCTGTGTTAATTTGTATGCTTACTTTTCAATAATAAAATTAATACTGGGATATGGGGAGTTTTCAGTGTTGATCAAGATATTGTTTGGTCTTCTTTGGTTGTAATTTTGTGATCTATTTTGTCTTAGATTAACTAGATTTCTTGAGCAAAAAAAAGTAACTTGACAAGTAAGTCAGCTGAAGTATTGAGTTAGATTATGTGGAATTCTGTCTCTTCTATCTTGCATATTCCACAATGACTTTGACTATAATCTGGTCAAAAATTGTTTGATTTGAGTGGTAAAGTCTGTATATATGGTTTAAACAATTGAGTGTCTTGTTTCATTATTCATTCTTTCAAAATAAATGGCTTATTCAATGTGCCATTCTTCTGTTTATGCTAGGTTAACTTAAAATATAGTAAGTATTGTCTATGATGTAGCCCACCAGAAGCAGACAGAAGATCAAGGATTTGCCTGGTAATTTAGGCAATATAAATGGTCATTTAAAGAGAACTAAAGAAATGTTTTGCTTAGACTGATTTCTTTTTTTCTGGAAAAATTAGGAAAAATTGAGAAAAACGAATATAGAATTTTGTGCTCAAGTACATTTTCATATGTGGATTTGTGGTATTCTTTTTTTTAATTTTTTTTTTATTTTTAAAAAATTTTTAAATTAATTAATTTATTTTTTAAATAAACATAATATATTTTTATTCCCAGGGGTGTGGTTTTCTTTTTATACTGAGTAAGCAGGTATGAAATTAAGATTGCAGTTTTGTAAATAAGTTACTACTTGATAGTAGCATTGCATCTGAAGTATTGTCTCTGAGCGTTCTGGCCAGTAGCCTTCTGGTTCACACAGAGCAGGGCTGTTCGCAAACATCTCTGGCTTCATTTGCTGTGCATACAAGGTTCACTTCCAAGTTTGTAAGGAAGGAATTTCTTTTTTAACTTTCTACCACACAGGACTCAATGCCACTGTTCAATTATCTGCCTCTTCACCTCGGAATCATCACAGAGCGGCTCTGAGGAGGAAAGGGAGATCAAGTCAGCTGAGCAAGATCCTGCACGTCATGATGCTAGACTGAGCGGCCATGTCCAGCGACTCTCGGGGCATGCCAGGAGCCTTGCGGAGAAGTGTGCAGCCTCGAGGGGCCTGGGCAGATCTCCGGTTAATCTCCCATGCGGAAAGCAGACTTCAAGCCAGTCACCAGTGGCATATCAAAATAGTCAACTAATCACATATCCTTTTGTGATTGGGTACCCTGGGCTGGACACACATTTCACGTAGCCTTGTTGCAGTGGAGGTAGTCTTTTGTTTCTGTTTGCTTTCCTTACACAAGACCTCGGCCAGGAAAATTCAGCCAAGTCTTCAATGCAAAGTGTGCAAAGTGTGACTGGACATGGGCAGTGGTGACTCTCTCACCTACGACATGCAAATCCAAGTTGCGCTCTACTCCCAATGAACTTGCTCACTTCCATTTCTTATTTTTCCTGTCCCCAAGGTTAATAAATAAATAAATAAATAAATAAATAAATAAAATGGACAAACAAAAGCCCCATGACTTTATTTTTCCAGTTAGAGTAAGGAAGTTTAATGACCTTAAAACATCCACTTGTTTCCACTCTGACACAGATTTCTATTCTACCTCATTCACGTTATGTTCATGTCACTGGAGCCCACCTGAAGATCACAAGATGTAGAGGCGAGCAGACCAGGGATCCGTGCTCGTTCTCTCAGATATGGCCACGTGACATGAACCAGAACCATAGACTTTCTGTGACTATTTCCTCAACTGTAAAAATGGGTATGGTTTCTAATTATGTTATCCTTTATTAGTTCTTTAAATCGGTCTCGCTCTCCTAGGCGCTAGAGATAGAAACATGAAGAGTGCCTGTCCTCAAGGGGTTTCAACCTACTGACTATAGATTGAATTAAAAGGTAATCACTGAGATGGGGCGCTGGGTGGCTCAATGGGTTAAACGTCTGACTCTTGGTTTTTGGCTCAGCTCATGGTCTCATGGGTCGAGGGATGGAGCCCTGGGTCTGACTCCATGCTCAGCAGGGAGTCTGCTTGAGATTTTTTCCCTCTGCCCCTCCCCCTATTCATATGCATGCTTTCTTTCTCAAATAAATAAATAAATCATTTTTAAAAAGTACAAATAAAAGGTAATCACTCAGAAAGTGTGAATGGGGCTGGCAGAAGAGCTCCTGAACTCTGTGTGGTTCAAGCACCTGGCTCTCCAGTGGCCTGTGGGAGTGCAGGCAGGGTCTGGGGAAATGGGTCAAGTACCAACACCCTCACGATAACCAATAAAGTTTCCTTTCTGGTCCAGATGATGATCTTAATTAGTTGGCACTCTATTTTTACTTTCTCTTTTGAAGCTTCACAAATGCATTTTTAATATTTTTATGTCTCCTATTTTAAGACTCTGGCAAGATGAGACCACAGTTTTCTTATTAAATCTTTTATTTTAGCGGCCAAGAAGTTAAGTTCTGGCCTCAGACTTCCTTACTTAAAATCCTACCTGTGCCACCATGGGTCATTTGACCTTGAGCACCTTGCTGAGACTCTCTGTATCTTTGTTTCTGCTTTTAGCCAATAAAAATTATAAATGTGCTTTATGGCTGGCTTAAAAGAGAAGTGTAAAGAACTTATGAAAGAGGTATTATTTGTTCCTATTGCTACTACTACTACTACTACTATTGTTATTTACTTTCTTGCCTTCTCCAGAGTATGACAGAGTAAGTGCTGAGTGACCAGAAGGCCACTTTTGTGCACTAATGGCAACCTTTGCTTTTGTTCTTTTATCGCTGTGGGAATAGCAAAATGCCATTCACAGATGATATTTTGGGATTAGCCGAGAAGCAGGAACAGGGGATACAACAGGTTTGTTCCACCTGCTGTACTCAAACAGAAGTTTTCTTTGAGTCAGGAAAATCTTCTACTCTGCTATGAACTCTTCAGAACCTGAACTTAACCTTAGTTATCCCTGTAACCACAATGACTATCATGGTGCCGGGAACCCATTAAGATCCTGAGTGGTTCCACATAGAAGAGCATATCAGAGATGCTTAATATTACTGAAGGGTGAATAAATGATTGCATTAAAGATGGTTGTAGTCAAAACACCACCACTTGAGGCTGGCAGTTCCCGAGATAGCTCAGTGGATCTCTAGAAAATCTCTGTAGAAAACATAAGCCTTCTCCAGGACGAAGAATCCTATGGAAAGTTGCTAGACAGGTTACTACTTGACCAAGAGACATGAAACAAAAAGCATAGTGATGAAGGATGAAGAAGAAACACAGAACGTATGAAGCAAGGTAGAGAAGAACATGGACTCTTACATCAGAAGAATCCATACTTGTATCTCATCTCCAACCTGTTGAAGGTCTCTTGATGATGGTTTCCTCATCTGCAAAATGGAGGCATTCAAACCTGCTTCAAAAGACACAGTAAGAGTCAAAACAAGACTGCCAAGTTGTAGCATAACATGGCAGGTAAGCACCTGGCCTCTGGCCCCTATTTGGATGTAAGTCCCAGCTCTGTCACCTAAGAGTGGTGAACATATTACTTTTACCTCTCTAGTGTGTCAGTTTTCTCATCTATAAAATGATAATAATGATAATATTTAGAGTTATTATGAGAATTAAATGGATAAATACATGTTAAATTTCTTTCTCTCTCTCTCTCTTTTTTAAAGATTTTATTTACTTTTGGGTTTTCCATATAAAGAATCATGTCATCTCCAAAGAGGGAGAGTTTGACTTCTTCACTGCCAATTTGGATACCTTTTATTTCTCTTTGTTGTCTGACTGCTGTTGCTAGGACTTCTAATACTATGTTGAACAAGAGTGGAGAGAGTGGGCATCCTTGTCGTGTTCCTGATCTCAATGGGAAGGCTGCAAGCTTTTTCCCATTGAGGATGATATTTGCTGTGGGTTTTTCACAGATAGATTTGATGAAGTTCAGGAATGTTCCCTCTATCCCTACACTTTGAAGCGTTTTAATCAGGAACAGATGCTGGATTTTGTCAAATGCTTTTTCTGCATCAATTGAGAGGACCATGTGTTTCTTCTCTCTTCTCATATTAATTAGTTCTATCACATTGATTGATTTGCGAATGTTGAACCATCCTTGTAGCCCAGGGATGAATCCCACCTGGTCATGGGGGATAATCTTTTTAATGTGCTGTTGGTCCCTGTTGGCTAGGATCTTGTTGAGAATCTTAGCATCCATATTCATCAGTGATATTGGTCTGAAATTCTCCTTCTTGGTAGGGTCTTTGCCTGGTTTGGGGATCAGGGTAATGCTGGCTTCATAGAGAGAGTCTGGAATTTTCCTTCTGCTTCAATTTTTTGAAACAGCTGCAGGAGAATAGGTGTTATTTCTTCTTTGGAAGTTTGGTAGAATTCCCCAGGGAATCCGTCAGGTCCCGGGCTCTTGTTTTTTGGGAGGTTTTTGATCACTGCTTCCATCTCGTTACTAGATATCGGTCTATTCAGGTGGTCAATTTCTTCCTGGTTCAATTTTAGGAGTTTATAGTTTTCCAGGAATGTATCCATTTTATCTAGTTGCTTAGCTTATTGGCATATAACTGTTAATAATAACTTCTGATGATTGTTTCTACTTCCTTGGTGTTAGTTGTGATCTCTCCCTTTTCATTCATAATTTTATGAATTTGGGCTTTCTCTCTTTTCTTTTGGATTAGTGTAGCCAATGGTTTATCGATCTTATTGATTCTTTCAAAGAACCAGCTTCTAGTTTCATTGATATGTTCTACTGTATCTCTGGTTTCTACCTCATTGATCTCAGCTCTAATCTTGATTATTTCCCATCTTAAATGTGGAGTTCATACAGCAATTCAGCAACGTGGCAGGATACAAAGTCAATGTACAGAAATCAGTGGCTTTCTTATACACTAACAATGAAAATACAGAAAGGGACATTAGAGAATCGATTCCATTTACTATAGCAACAAGAACCATAAGATACCTGGGAATAAACCTAACCAAAGAGGTAAAGGATCTGTACTTGAGGAACTACAGAACACTCATGAAAGAAATTGAAGAAGACACAAAACGATGGAAGACCATCCAAGATCCATGCTCTTGGATTGGAAGAATAAGCATTGTTAAAATGTCTATACTGCCTAGAGCAATCTATATGTTTAATGCCATTCCGATCAAAATTCCACCGGTATTTTTCAAAGAGCTGGAGCAAATAATCCAAAAATTTGTATGGAATCAGAAGAGACCCCGAATCGCTAAGGAAATGTTGAAAAACAAAAATAAAACAGGGGCATCATGCTACCTGATTTCAAGCTTTACTACAAAGCTGTGATCAACAAGACTGCATGGTACTGGCATAAAAGCAGACACATAGACCAGTGGAACAGAGTAGAGAGCCCAGATATGGACCCTCAACTTTATGGGTAAATAATCTTCGACAAAACAGGAAAAAATATACAGTGGAAAAAAGACAGTCTCTTCAATAAATGGTGCTAGGAAAACTGGACAGCTATATGTAGAAGAATGAAACTCGACCATTCTCTCACACCGTACACAAAGATAAACTCAAAATGGATAAAAGACCTCAACGTGAGATAGGAATCCATCAGAATCCTAGAGGAGAACATAGGCAGTAACCTTTTGGATATCAGCCACAGCAACTTCTTTCAAGATATGTCTCCAAAGGCAAAGGAAACAAAAGCAAAAATGAACTTTTGGGACTTCATCAAAATCAAAAGCTTCTGCACAGCAAAGGAAACAGTCAAGAAAACAAAGGCAACCCACGGAATGGGAGAAGATATTTGCAAGTGACAGTAGAGACAAAAGGTTGATATCCAGGATCTATAAAGAACTCCTCAAACTCAACACACACAAAACAGACAATCATATCAAAAAATGGGCAGAAGATATGAACAGACACTTCCCCAATGAAGACATACAAATGGCTATCAGACACATGAAAAAATTTTCATCATCACTAGCCCTCAGGGAGATTCAAATTAAAACCACATTGAGATATCACCTTACACCAGTTAGAATGACCAAAATTAGCAAGACATGAAACAACATGTGTTGGACGGGATGTGCAGAAAGGGGAACCCTCTTACACTGTTGGTGGGAATGCAAGTTGGTGCAGCCTCTTTGGAGAGCAGTGTGGAGATTCCTCAAGAAATTAAAAATAGAGCTTCCCTATGATCCTGCCATTGCACTACTGGGTATTTACCCCAAAGATACAGATGTAGTGAAAAGAAGGGCCATCTGTACCCCATTATTTATAGCAGCAATGGCCACGGTCACCAAACTGTGGAAAGAACCAAGATGCCCTTCAACAGATGAATGGATAAGGAAGATGTGGTCCATATACACTATGGAATATTATGCCTCCATCAGAAAGGACGAATACCCAACTTTTGTAGCAACATGGACGGGACTGGAAGAGATTATGCTGAGTGAAATAAGTAGAGAGAGTCAATTATCATATGGTTTCACTTACTTGTGGAGCATAACAAATAGCATGGAGGACATGGGGAGTTAGAGAGGAGAAGGGAGTTGGGGGATATTGGAAGGGGAGGTGAACAATGAGAGACTATGGACTCTGAAAAACAATCTGAGGGTTTTGAAGGGGCTGGGGGTGGGAGGTTGGGGTGCCAGGTGATGGGTGTTATAGAGGGCACGGCTTGCATAGAGCACTGGTTGTGGTGCAAAAATAATGAATACTGTTATGCTGAAAATAAATTAAAAAATTAAAAAAAAAGATTTTATTTACTTATTTGACCAAGAAAGACACAGCAAGAGAGGGAACCAAGCAGGGGGAGAGGGAGAGGGAGAAGTAGACTTACTGCTGAGCAGGGAGCCCGCAATGGGCCATCCCAGGACCCTGGGATCACAATCTGAGCTGAATGAGCCACCCAGGTGTCCCTACATGTTAAATTTCTTAAAACAATATCTGAGACAAAGCAGGGCCAGATATGTTGTTCTTTTTTAAGCAATAAATATAATTCAGGTATTTCCCTTTTATGGTTCTACCTAGATTATATCTTCTTGTCCTCAGGTGGTAAATAAGCATCCTGGAGAAGAAAATTCATCACCTTTGATTATTGGTCTACTGAGTAGGAGTCAACATCTGGGAACTGAAATAAGCTATGGATGTCCAGTTACCAAGAATACTTCTATTTTACTTTGGAACATTTTTTCACGTTGTTTTTGGTGCAAGAGATTGTATAAAATCTACTGCACTATTGTTCTTAAAAAAAAAAGAAAGATTTACTTTTTAAGAAATGCAATACCTAAAATGAGATGCAGAGAGATATATACTACGAAATGAGAAGGTATGTCAGACGAGAGAATGGGCACTTACTCACAGTTTTCTAAGATGAAAATGTGATATCTGTCTGCTCACATTGTGTGACAAATAGACATTGCTATCAATGCAAAAACTTGTTTCTGTTTTTGTTTTGTTTTCCTTTCCTCAACCAGTATAGAAAATTATGTAGTTCCTTTTTCTGGTCATTTTAAAATACAATAAGCAGAAGACTTGAGGCTTTAGAATCTTAAAATGTTATAGCTGAAGGGGATAAGAGTTAGTCCAAAACCCCACATTATGTGTGAAGTGAATTTACTTTGCCTAACAATGTCTTTCCCACCCATTTATTTATTCAAAAATAACTACACAAAATTATTGATTGCTCTATTAATTAGGGTTCCCCAGAGAAACCAAACCAATATATTGTAGATAGGTGGATGATAGATAAATAGATGGATAGATGAGAGAGCTTTGTTATAAGGATTTGATTAATGTGGGTATGAATACAGACAAGTCCCAAGATCAGCAGGGCAATTCCATAAGCTGGAGACTTTAATCCAAAGGTTAGCAGTCTCCAGATCCAGAAAGAATTTCAGTTTAGTCTGAGTCCAAAGGCAGGGAAAAGCAGATGTCCCAGTTAGAAGCATCAGGTAGAAGGAAGGTGGGTCAGCCTTTTTGCAAGCTATTCAAGTCTTCAGCTGATTGGATGAGGCCCACCCACATAAGGGAGGTCAATCTGCTTTACTCAGGCTACCAATTTAGATGTTAATTTCATCCAAAAGTAACAAATAACAAAAAATATTACAAAAACACCCAGAAAGATGTTTGACCGAATGTCTAGGTACCCAGTGGCTCAGTCAAGTTGACACATAAAAATAAGTAACCAAACAAACTTGTTATGTGCCAGGCATTATTCTATGCCCTGAAGATAGAGACAGATGTATCTAAAATTCTTAAAATCCAGTTGGAAAAGCGGACAAGTGAATGACAAAGTGTAAGTGAGAGAAATAAATGTTATGGGAGTCAACATGTCACACTACCTGTAACCTAATGCTTGGATCAGGGTAGATGGTGCTTTTCCACAGCTGTCCTTTTTTCCTAGTCCTATCCTACCTTATGCCTCACCCTCAAATCTAGTTTAGAGCACTTAGAGAAGGCATCTGTATCCACTAAGAGACACAGTGACTTTTGTTTTTAGGAAAGAGAAAAGAAAGGCACATAGTAACTTGGGTCATACTCAACTCTTTGTCTAGACAAATGTAAAAGTTTGATTATCTAATCTGGGTTCTTTTTCATCCTTTCTGCGTCTCTACTTTGGCTTTAGAGATCTTCCCTTCTTCCAGGTCCTCAGGCCTGAGAGGGTCACCTTTTTGCTCCGAGGACCCACAGAAGTCCCTTCCAAACCTGCCCTCTTTAGACTTTCCTCCAAGTCCCATTCCCAGATAATGGATCTTTACATCAACTGAAAGATGATAATAAATTAATGTTAGTCCCCTTGCACCCCAACTCAGATAAAACGTGTGTGTCTTAATACAAGCATTTTGGGTATAGAATGCATGAGTCTTCAGGGGGAATCAGGCATTTTGAAAGCTGATGCTTTTGAGTAGATTGCAATTCAGGCCACTAAAGTTAGTCTCTTTTGCTGATGTGTAGGACTGGCTGTCATATATTAAGTTTTTCACTTTGGGAATAGAAAGGAAAAGAAAAATATATTTCTTGAACCCCTGATGTGCTAGACTCTATTAGGTGTTTCAAATAGTTTATCACATTTAATCATAGTGAAATCCTACAAACTGTGTATTAAATTTCCCATCCTCCAAATAAGGAAACTGAGACTCTAAGGTGTCACATAACATATTCAAGATTATATAGAGTGGAGAATTAGAAGCCACAAAACAAATGAGGAAGTGTGATAATTAACTATTTAAGTCAATATGATTATAAAGTCAATATGATTATGAAGAATAAGAGTATGTTCAAGGTAAAACTGCTGAACTTTGGAGGTGAGCTGGAGCAAAAGCAGGCGACAACTTCCCCAGAAAAGGTTTTTTGATGACACTAACAAAAACAGTTTGTTGGTCTACAGCATATATATTTCTGGCTCAAATATTGTTTATTGTACTTCACTATATAAGATCACTGAGTGTCAGAATTTCCAATGTTCATCTATTCTTCTTATGCTTTGTAAACGTGGCAAAAATCACTTCACACAGCTCCAGTTCCTACTTCTAAAAGGGCTTAAATTAAAAAATTAAATAATTAAATAAAATAGCTTAAGCTTGGAAGATATTACGGGGATGGTTGATGAATTTTGAGTAAGGTCTATAAATTCACTAATAATATTATCTTACTTCTAATCTCCTGAGTTTTGTAATTGTACTAGCGATGGGTAAGAAAATGGATAGATAGAAATTCCTGATTAATGCTTTTTAAAAGCTTGTTAGAAATTAGTTTAATCAAGGGCTCAGTTGATTAAGTAGCTGACACTTGATTTCGGCTCAGGTCATGATCTCAAGGTTGTGAGATCAAGCCCTACATAGGGCTCTGAGCTCAGCAGAGAGTCTACTTTTCTCTCTCCTTCTCCCTCTGCCCCTTCTCCCCAAAATAAATAAATAAATAAATAAATAAATAAATCTTTTAAAAATATATTTTAATTAAACTAAGATAAAACTGTGGAGATTCCATTATCATAATGAATGAATCTATAAAAAATGTAAGAAGGAGGGGCGCCTGGGTGCCTCAGTGGGTTAAAGCCTCTTCCTTTCACTCAGATCATGATCCCAGGACCCTAGAATCGAGCCCCTGCATTGGGCTCTCTGCTCAGTGGGGAGCCTGCTTCCTTCTCTCTCTCCCTCTGCCTGCCTCTCTGCCTACTTGTGATCTCTCTCTCCATGTCAAATAAATCAATAAAATCTCAAGAAAAAATGTAAGAAGAATAATGGTAGAAGTCTTCATGGGTTTTAATTCCTTATTTGCAAAAAGAAAAATCTCTGAAACAATTAAAATCTATTTTAATGATAGAACAGTAGACTTAAACTTGAGACACATGCTCTGGAGAAAGAAAAAACTGGGTAGGAAAAGAAATATGTGTGGGAAATCTGTAACTGAGCTCTAATTTAGAAACTGGTTTTAGGGTTGTATTGGGGGTTTGGGTGAACAATTACTTTTTCTACACTAAACACTGGTTGGTTATAACCATGACTACATTCTTTTCCCCTATATCACCAAGTTGCACCATAAAAAAAGGTGTCATCTTTTGAGTAGTGTGGGCTACATTTCCATTGGCAGCAGCCAACTGATTATATTCTGCCAGTTCACTGGGAGCCGTCCAGCAGTCAGAGTTTGCCAATGCGCTGGGAGAGGTCCAGTAACTCTTTGGAAATGGAATGGCCTTACCTGGGAGAGCTCTGGTGGTCAGGATGGAGCAATTCCCTGCACTGAGCTCAACAGCCTGCAGACATGGGTCATAAGAGTCCTCTGCTGGCTATGGCTCAGGTGACTTCAGGGCAACTTGCTGGGGAGAGTTCAGCAAACCACTGAGAGAAATCTACTAGAAATAGTCTGACAATAAATTAAGGGAAAATTCAATGGCAACATTCCAAAAGCTATAAAAGCAACCCATTAAAAATTAGAGGCATTGCATAGATCCATAAGGAGAATTCTTGGCAGTCTAATGAGAACACTAATTTATTTTCACTTTCTTTTCTTTTTCTTTCTTTCTTTCTTTTATTTTTTTTCTATTTGTTGAAGAACAGCATCTGAATCGTACAAAAACAAGTCAATTTTCAAAATGCATACTTTATAAAATATATTTATGTTACTTTAAAATAATATACACTGCAAATATTATCTTTAGAATTCTAACAGTATGTATACTTCAAAGTTAACTGGATTAGAAATAAGTTGGTTTACCTTTTGTATCATCTAGTGTTACTAGGATAATTGAAGTGGGGGTATTGAAAGACAATTTAATACATGAAAAGAAATTTCTTTTATGAATAAAAATTAAATCAGTTCTTCAAAACTAAAAAAAGACAACACCACCAATTTAGTCTTGAAATTGATTTAATTTTGTTTCTCTCTGGGCAAAAACACTATTGATTTTCAATTTAGTATCAATATTGAAGAAAATTCATCCTCAACTCTTTATCATTGTCCTAAAAAGTCTGCTTACTCCTTTATTCATTTACCTATTTATATCAACCAGGGTTGAGTGAATAAAATTTCAGAGTTTATACTCCTAAAGATATTTATAAAATGATACCTCTCTGAAGTCAAATAAAGATAAAAGAAAAAAATACCAAAAACTCTATGAATATTCCTGTTGCAAATTTTTACTGTTTTAATTGTGATTTTCCTTTGGGATGTACTGAAAAATTTTGAATGTTGTTGATATATAGGTCCATCAAACAAGTATTGACCCACCACTAGCTGTCAGGCTAGCGTTTTAATACTGTAAGAAAGTTAAAAAGAGGTATAAGACACACTCCACTTTGGAGGATCTTATCATCTTAAATATATTCAAATTACTATTTCATTTCTTACCAAATTAAATAAAAAAGAAAACCACACTGTGCCCTAAACCCCAAACAACTCTGATTATTATGTATTCGTCCCTAAGTAACTAGCACTAGGTAATTATAATGCCAACGGTCAAAGTTAATCTTTTTCATTTATAATAACATTTGAAAGAATTAAGAAATGTTTATAATAGAGAAAGGAAATTTAAAAATTAGAATACAAATACAAAAAAAAGGACTAAAAGCTTCCATCGATGTGGTGTTCTTTTGGAATTTGTATTTTTTATATTAATGTTATTTATCTTAGATAATGTACAGTGGAAAGAGTTTTAGTTTTATAAATAATAAGACTAAGAAAAGACGTAAATTCTCTTGCATGATTAGAATGAAGCTATTTTAAAACCAACCAGGAGAACTTTCTGATCTTTGGTACATTAGACAAGGCAGATGAAAGCTTGCTGTTTTCCCTGGAGTGTTTTGGTAGAATACCCTTACATTTTGGGATGAGGACACAGTACACTATAATTTGGTTGCTTTCAGGAAAATCTGTTTACTAGTGGAAAATTATGTTATGATATAATAATAGGGTAAAATTTACAATGCTTGCAAAACATGTATTGATATTTAATCAGGCTGTTGTTTAAACAGCTGATCCTATGAAATTTTACACAAATATTAGATTCTTTAGGTATTTATTCTAGACATAGTCAAGGACTCTTCCATATTACTTTTCAAGTAACAGTATCAAAATAGTGTGGGGTTTATAATCATTCAATGCTTAACTTTAAAATGTCAGCACTTGTGCTCTGTTGAAATAACCACACTGAATCTGGAGTTTTATGACATTACAAATAAAACATTTCCAGGCATTTCCTTTGCCCCTTTGTCATTGTAGAGGAGGACCATAAATAGGTCGTCATAATAGTATATGATTTACGAACAAAATAGTGCATGGTTTTCATACAGTGAAATATATTTTTGCTTAAATATGTTACTTTATAACTAAGATTATCTATGAAAAATAAGTAATTAATAATATTCTCTTAGAGGATCTCTGCTGCTTACCATTGCAAGGATAAGACATATCTATAAGGTCTGCACAGAGAAATTAAATTAAAAATATCTAATTAACATTTGTTTAGCAACTTACATTTTATAAAATATATTCATATACATTTTCTAACTAAATCCTTATGCTGAAACTGTGAAGTACTCAAGGAATATAATTTATCTCTACTATAATAAAAAGAAACAGAAATTCATAATCATTGACTTTTATAAGGTCATATCATCCAATTAGTAATCTGCAGTGAATAGAAATCAGCCCAAGTTCTCTGATTTTAATGCTTACATGCTTTTCAACACAAAATTTTGCCAACCTCAAAATTACAAATTCATAGACATTAATATCTAGATTGAAGTTCATGGATCATTTAAGAAACGGTAAGTTTGGTACATAATCACCAACTTGTTAAAGTAAGGTCTAGATAAACATGGGCCTACGTATTCTAAACCTACTCATGTAAAAAGAAATTTGGATGTAGGTAGTTTCAGGCATGGTACAATTTTTATTTTAAGCAAGTCTACTGTTTGTTTCCCTTATGTGCATGCCTCTTGGTCACCATACGGCTGCCATAGCTCAAAAAAAATATCTTTGTACATCCTTGTTCCAAGTATGAAGAAAGAAGTAATGGCAGAAACATATCTTTTTGCAGAAAACAAAACATTTTTCTCAACGTTATTTCAACTTACATCCCAACAGGCAGAATCAAAACACACTCTCAATCTTAGCAGCAGAGAGCCCAAGAAAGCGACTGTCTAGCCTTTGCCAATCTCTGCAGGATAGATGAACAAGGGCGAAAAGCTTGGGATGACTGAGGGCTAGTCAGTTCCAGTGTCTACCACACAGCAGAATGTTAGAAAACAAACAGCAGAAATAATCCCTGCTGTCGCAAAGCTCACGTTCTAGTACCAGAAATAAAAATAAATACATGAAAGGCCATAACACATGGGAGGAAGTGAGGTGTGCATTTCCCATCGAAATTAAAGCAGTCTAGAAATTCAGGGAAGGGAACAATAGTAACTGTCCTTGCTCATACACGTTTTTCTTTTGTTCAATTATTCTCATTAATTGTATGATGCAGAACCCTTTATGTAGCAACTGACAACCAACTGAGGAAAAGGAAAGGAATACCCTGGCTCACCTGGCTGAGAAATAGGACGCTGACTGATCCGGAACTCACACCGATTTCCTCAGGGTTCTGTCCTTCTCTATCTCTCAGCTCTGCTTTTTTTGGAGTGGGCTTCATTCCCAGGAATGTTTCTCTGATGTGATTGCAAAAATAATTGGCATGTCTAGGTTTATTTGTCCTTTCAGCCCAGCAATCTCAGAGAAAATAAAACCATACTCTTTTCCTGTAGCTGTCAATAGTGAAAGCCCTGGGGACACGCTGATTGCCCTGGCTTGGTCACATGCCTATCGATCCTGACCTGATCACCCATCACTATGGCCAGGGGTATGGTATATCTGGTTGGCAAACATGGATCAGATGGTAACTTGTGTGTTAGGGGTGTGTGTGTGTGTGTGTGTGTGTGTGTGGTAGGTGGAGGTGGGGTGCAGGAATTCAAAGGCTATTGATCAACCACCTCCAAGTCAGCAAAGAGTCTTTCCTAAATGGGAAAAAGATTCTAAACAGACTGAAAATAACGAATATCCACTACACAACAGGAATGCAACATTCTAAGAATAGAAACTGAGTTTTTGCACACTTCAGTCCCACAGAACCTGAGCACGAGGATGCTTACCCAGAGCTGTCTGGTTAACAGGATAGCAATGGTAACATTCGTTCCCAGCACTGCTCAGCGTTGCTCACAGGACTGGCACATGGTCATTCCTGGCAATTACCTGTTGCAGGAAAACAGGAATCTAAATTTTACCAGCTATCAAAAATGTATCCCTCAAACATGACACCATATATGCGTCAAAGAAATTCACATTAAATTTATCTAATGCTATTAATCATATCATTCTACTTACTCACTGTGTCTGAGAAACAACATATTCCATATATTCATGCTAGATATTTTATTTTCATTTGATCACATTTTATAGAATGTGTTATCTATCCTGAACACACACAGACACTTACTCTACAACTTTCCTTGACCCTAATTTTCCTTTTCCTCAGATGAGTGGGCTATTCCTGCTGCCACCATTTATCATAACTGTTTTTCTTCTTAGACTTCTATAATGTGGCTTCTATTCTTAATGCTCTCTTGAAACTTCACTCTGAGGTTCACCTAATTCAGTGGCCCCATCTCAGTCCAAATTTTCCTTGACCTTTACATGGCATTTTTTTCTGTTAATCAACTTCTCCTTCTTTCCTCCGTTGGCTTCCATTATGGCCCTCCAGAATTTGACTCTAAATTACTGATCCAACATGGTAACCTACTTCTCACTATCCCAGAAATAAACCCTCTTCACAAAACTCTTGCTAAATCTTCCTGTTTTGGGATATCTGCTCTGATCTATACTACCTTTCCTTCAGGGTTTCACTTCACAGTTTGCCAAACATTCCAGTCTGCAAGAGTCTTTCCCTTCAGTGTACCTTCTTTTTTATCAGTATTAATCATTCTGTTAAATTATTTCATGAGAATCATCTTATTGTTGATATTGCCAATTATTTAAAAGTAGGAATGTTTTACTTAATTTGTTTTCTGAGTTATTCCTAAGTCATTGTTGAGCACATCATAAGTACATTACACGAATGTTTTGAATTAATTGTGTCCTTTAAACAAGCATCTTCAGTATTTCTGTGAAAGCCACAGAAATTTTGTTGGAGTGGCAGAACATGTTTTAAAGTTGAGTAATAAATGAAAAAAAAAAAGCCAACTATGCAAATTAAACTCTGATGTCCCTAAATGCAAAATTTCTGGGAAAGAAAGGTGTGTAATGGCATATCTCAAGGGATGAATACATTCCAGAAACATCAAAGAATAACACTTTAATCTTTAGAGCAATTAATATCCATTTCAAAAATTAAACCCTCCAAAATTAATATTAGCATCACATATTACAGACACTTAATATTTTAACATTTCTACATTTTAATAAGATTTTAATAATATGAAAATAAAGCCATTATAAAAGGCAGTTTACATTCTCACTAATTCTACATGATTTAGAATTTCATATATAGCAAAAAACTAAAGGATAGAAAGGATTAAGGGATAGAAAGTATTTTAATTAAGAGCAAATATGCAAGCAAGAAAGGATGCAACTAAAATTTGAATTTTAATATCTCTAAATACATTAATCGAAGTAAAAATATTTCTTCCAGTAAAATATGTCTGATTAAATTTGTCTTGAAATACAGCATTTCTCGAAACAAACTACTTTTACACACTTAAAGATCCCAGGCCTCTCCTTGTCTAGTGTTTCAACGGCTGAAGAAGTCTGGTTCATACTCTATGCCTTCGTTGTGGTAAAACACAACCTTCGTTGTTTCAAACCTCAGCTCTTAAATTTCCTGCAACTTCCTCTACTGTTGTGTGCATTTTAAATGTATGACAAGCAGCATTTTCTCAGCTAAAGTCCTGTGACTTTTGAATGCCGTTTACTCTCACTGACTACTGGAACAATCCTAAGAGTTGAGCATTTCTTTTTTCATGAGTCTGCATGTTTTAATGCTTATATTACACATGAAACTCATGAAAACCTTCACTGGAAACATTTAAAGTAAATTCTATTTGCTGTCATCTTATACAGCAGTTCCAGATTCTACAGAAGAATCTCAGTTTTCTATGATCACGAACTGAGGACCAAGCCTTTTTAGAAATCCATCTAGGGATACTGGAACAAAATTCTATTTTTAAAGAATTCCTCAGTTGTTTTTTGTTTGTTTGTTTGTTTTTCATGTTGCCTCTTAACTGGGAATCATTAAGATTGGTTTCTCACCAAGTCCACCTTCTTTTCTCAGCTGTCCGTGTATATAAAGTCTGATTTTCAATTTTATTGTCTAATTCCTGTTTAGAGGGCAGTTATAAAAACAGACTTGCTTAATAACTGAAAGAAATAAAATATTCAGTGCTGATAACTAATTTAATTTAGTGTGCTCATGGCTCTCAATAGAAACCCAAGTATATTTCTGAATCATTCAAATTCCCACAGCACTTTCTATGTCTCTTATTGACGCTTCACTCATTTGCTGGTGTGCACATTATTTGTGTGAGATTTTCCTTGGACTGTATCTCACTCTTATTTTTACACTCGTAGTACAGTGTCTGTAACTTTCATATACAATATGTCTGATAAATGAACGAATAAGTGATATGTCATTGAATTATATGAAATTACCAAGTGATTTCATTCATTCCAGAAATGACCCACCTGTACTGTCTCAGATTCTGCTGTGTTAATAGCACCAAAAATTCCTAAGAAAATTTCAGAGACACAAGAGTAGCGGTGAGCAATATTTTTGATAAGTGAATCAATTTAGAAATAGAAATATTTGCAACCACATTTTGTGTATCAGAGAGTGTTTTGTTATCCTTATTCTTCAACATTCATTTATAATTCATTTATTATTTGCCTGACACAAATGTTTCTTTTCTTTTCTTTTTTAGTTATAATGTTGGGATCTGCATAGCTTCCAGCTTCCAGTATCTGATTTTAATACTATGCAGTTTAACAGATTTTACTATTTAATAAAATTGCTTTTAAGATAATATCTTTTGTCTTTTCTTGGCTTTAAGACATTTCATTACTTAAAATAGATTTATAGAATATTCTTTACAGAAGATATTTTTCATTGAAATGAAACAAATGATATATATTTGCTATATATATCTCATTCTACATCCTTCAAAATACACAATTTTTACAACTCATTTTCTTTTTTTTTTTTAAGATTTTATTTATTTATTTATTTGTCAGAGAGAGAGAGAAAGAGAGAGCACACAAGCAGGCAGAGTGGCAGGCAGAGAAAGGGAGAGAAGCAGGCTCTCCGCTGAGCAAGGAGCCAGATGTGGGACTCGATCCCAGGACCCTGGGATCATGACCCAAGCCGAAGGCAGCAGCTTAACTGACTGAGTCACCCAGGCGTCCCTACAACTCATTTTCTTAACAACAGTTCTAGCAAGGGTTTAAACAGAAAGTTGAAGAATAAATGTAATTATCAATAACTTCATGGATAATTATTTCTGAAATTTATTTTTTAAAATTAAAAGGGACAGAATTTGAAGAGATATGTCATTACAGTAGATCAGAAAGCAGAAGGAAAATAGCAATAAAGCAAGTTATCAGAAACTAGAATATCAGAAGCTTAAGAAGTAATTATTAGCGGCACCAAATTTTATTTATTGTGGACTTAATGGATGCTAGAGACTCTAACTTGTGTTTCCCAGGGACTAACTCATTTTGCCTTCACATAATGTTATGAGCTAAATGCTTTTATTATTACTTTATTTTTATTTATTATTATATAAAATAATAAATATTATTTTATTTTATTATTTATTATTATCATCCTCATGATGATAATGAGGAACCTTAACAACCCTTGAGGAACTGAGACTCTCAAAGATCATACAGTAAAGTCAAGGGGTTAGGCCCAACACCCCTTCCCTCCACTTCAAGGGATTATGCCATTTGGGGGCAGAGTAGGCATACCAGGATTAAAAACCTTAGGCTACGTTGTGACTACCTCATATGCCACAGTCTCATGACTCATCAGCCTAACCTACTCCAACTCTCTGGCTGGGTCTGTGGGTACTTGCTATTTTCGGCTAGCAAATTTAATAGATCGATTCTTTCATGTTTCTAAGGTTTAGGCAACACTATATGAGGTACTCCATTGCTACAGAGGCTGCTTTGGGTCTTGAAGGGGTCAGACTTAATCTAGGGCATATCTGTTTTGGCTTCAGAAATTAGAGCCCAGTCAGGGTAATTGCAAAGCTAGGCAGACCACATGTTACTTCTCTGAGCCCAGCTTATACAATGCAGACCCTAAAGCTCATAGAGCAGATCCCCATGCCCAGAGATGTGCAATGATTGAGAATTGGTCTGGTCTAGAATAGGACCCCTGTAACAACTTGTATAGGGTGAGGACAGGGAGAAGGAGTGGGCAATCATCCTAAATAAGCCACAGTGCTGACTTTTTAGATATATGAGTGGTCATGATACATATGCTTATATTCTATAGGTAGCTTCCAAGAACCAAGTGTCTTCCAGAGCCATTCTGACAACTGAATAATAAAGGATATAAGGGAAATAATAAAGGATATAAGGGAAATTCTGCATGAACTCTGCCACAGAGACCATTGATCTCACATTAGTAGCACAAAAGGTCTGGAAAAGCTACAAAACTATAACTTCTCATAAATCTGTCAGTGAGCTGAGTTAACAAAACAACAAAGCAAACTGGAATTCCAGAGTAACAACTTCTCCAAGGAGGTGTCATGGGCGTGCGGACACGCGCGCACGTGCACACACTCACACACACGCACACACACACATTTCACCTTTAGAAGAGTATGGGAAAGGTGGAGACCATACAGTAGGTCAAAGAAGTAAGCTAAAATTTTAATGAATTGTTAAAGGCCAACTATAAGCTAGAATACGGCTTGAAACAGCTAGGAGTCCCAGAAACAAGGAAAATTCATACTTTATCATAAGTCTCTGGGCCTTCTTCAAGTGTTCCCAAGAAAGATTTGAGATGAGAGGAAAAGGTGTAGGGAGTGTATCAGAGATGAGCAGCGGCTGCTGAGGAACAGGCACAAGCTCTTCTCACTTCACTAGACCCATCTCTAGTAGGAAAGAAAAGTCATCTACTGTTGGGGTGGGAAGCGGCAGACCCTCTCACCAGCAACTTCCAGGACCCAGGCAAAAGCGCACTGCTTCCAGAGAAGAGGTAGAAGGAAACATATGTACCATAGGAGAAGAGTAGGAAAAAAACACCAAAATACTTTGCCCCAGGGGAGGTATAGGAAGCTATAAGAAGCCCACAATGTTCTACTGAACAGCAGGTCTTCCACCTAAGATCAACCACAGACGTAAGTCAGGTTTTAGAGTCTATAGACAGGAGGTGTAAGAATTCAAAGCAAGTTCTACCTTTAAATTTAGGATTAGAGAAGGTCTGCTTAAGACAGGCTAGAGGTGGATACTAGACATAGAGAAGCACATTGTAGCATGGCTGCTTTGATCTAGAGTACTTTCTAGAAATGGAAGAATGATTTTAAAATAATAGGGAAATTTTTAAGTTCACGAACTAAACCAGTGTTGCCACATTTTATTTATCTTTCATAAATGTTGAATAATATTTTCAAAGTTAGCTAAACACTAGAGTGTTTTCTGATCACTGGCTAGAAAATTAAATAATATCTTTAATACGATAAGCTATAATTCAAAGGAAATATATTTTTAAGCATTTATATTATCTGATCCTCAAAAATATTCTCACTGGACAGAGTGCTTTAGGAAAAATAGGGAAAAACACGGGATCGTGACTCAGGGATTTCAGCCTTAGTCCATACTAACTAAAACTGTCTGAGGAGTTATCCCACATTACTCTGAGCTTTTATGTCCTTAAATGTAAAATAAAACATTTCAACAAGATCAGTGGGTCTCAAACTTTTGTAAAGAGAAGAACTTCTTGAAATAATTATACAATGCAGATTCCCAAGGCCCTTCTACAACCAGAGATTGTTCAGGTAGTAGGTCCTGGTGTTGCCCAAGCAATGAGAGGCAGGTGGTCTCAAGCATGGAGTTGGAGAAAGTTGCTGAACTCAGTAATTTCTGGTGGCCTTTTGGATCCCCACAGTCTAGGAGACTAAAGTGGAACACATATTATAGTCACTATTTCCAGGTCAGTAAGTGAGGCCTAGAGATTAAGTAACTAGATTAGGAGTCATAGAGATAGCAAGTAGAGAAATAAAAATAATGTCTTCATATTCCTAGTTCAGTGTTTTACTCTTAAATCATTTTGCACACCATAACAAATACTGCCTAGTCATTTACTGGTATATCTCCCTTTTTCCTTTAAATAGGTATATGGGATTTTTCTGTCAACCTCACGACTGAATTTTAACCAACAGGATGTAGGCCCATGTAATGAACTCCAATTCATCCTTGTCTTTAAAAATCTCCCATACATAATCCTCCAGATTCTTCCACAGTTTACAAATGAGGAGAAATACCTATGAGCACCCAGAAGTAGAGAGCCACAAGATGGAATGGGCCTGGGTCCTTGAGTGAATGCCCGGTGCAGAGTCTTTACCTCCTGTGCCCCCATCAGACTTGCAATGGACTGTGCTGTGAAAAAGACACGTGTGTTGTGTTAAGCCACTGAGAAATTAGGCTGCTCTTTAGCAATGAGTCCACCAAAGACATAACTCTCCACATGATAACCCTGTAGATGTGTAAGATGATGACAACATACAACCTTTAGATATTAACCTATATTTCTTTAAATTTCTTTTAACTTTCACTCTGTCCTTCTTACCCTTTCCCCTTTACTTTCCACAATGTAGATGGCCTCAGGATCAGAAGGTGGAGGTGGGGTGAGGATTGGGGGAAGCAGATGGACAGGTAAAGGAAATTAGCTTATGAACCTGCCTCTTTTTACTGACAAAAGCCTTAGGCCAGAACAAGGACAGTTCCTGTGTGTAGGTAAATTGTTGTGGCCAAAAGAGGAAGGAAAAAACTTTGAAATGAAGGTGCTGTAAACTGTGGCAGAAGTATTTTTTCTGCCCTTGTCCTTCACCCTCTGAAAGAACTTTAGTTGACCAGGAACTGCCACATCTTCATTTCTTTATGCTAAGATTTACCGCCCCCTCCACCAGAATACCAGAAGCCTTACTGATCCTAACTAATCCACAAAGAAGAAATCAACAGAGAAATCAGCTCACCCCAGAACGTTTGAGAGTCATTGGTTTACTGGTGTGTTTTCCTTTCTCTTCTAAGCATATCATAGGACCTCTCAACTTGGTGGATCAGTTCCCGACTACCCCAAATCCTCAGGTGAAATAATTCTTTGCCAGCTATTCTGTGTAGGATGAAGCTCTAGTCTTTGAGGGGCTTAATAGCATGTACTTCACAGTCTTCTTTTTCCTGTATTATATTTCTCCTACATACTTACTGGTGTTTCCTGCACCTGTATTATATTTCTCCTACATACTTACTGGTGTTTCCTGCACTTCCAAAAAAACCCCCTTGAATTTACATTTTTGTTTCAAGGCCTGATCCTGAAAGAATTCAGACCAAGGCAGAAACAAAGAAACCTGTGGATCCTAAGACAGAGGTCATTCAGTATTTACTTCTAGACTGGAGATACCAGTTAGTTGTTGAAAACTAACCTCTGTGTCATGGCCAAAATATAACACGGAGACAGAATTTAGGATAAAAAGGAAGTAACTTTATTGCTTTGCAAGGCAAAGGAAACTACAGCAGGCTAAGGCCTTCAAAAGCTCCAACACCCACTCCCCACCAGACAGGGGCTGCGGGGTAGGGGTGTGGGTGTGGTTTTAGGGAAATATAGGATCTAGCCTGTTTCTACAGCGATTGTGTATGTGCTGCCAGCCTGGTGCCTCAATCTTTAGGGTCCTACAGGTTTCCTGAAACTAAAGACTAAGAAGGCAGAGGCACCTGGGTGGCTCAGTGGGTTAAGCCTCTGTCTTCGGCTTAGGTCATGGTCTCAGGGTCCCGGGATCAAGCCCTGCATCAGGTCCTCTGCTCGGCAGGGAGCCTGCTTTCCCCCACCCCTTCTCTGCCTGCCTCTCTGACTATTTGTGATCTCTGTCTGTCAAAAAAATAAATAAAATCTTTAAAAAAATATTAAGAAGGCAGGGGGATAAGTTTGCAGAAGGGAGGAAAACTCTTACCTGGTTTAAAATCGAGGCTTGGGAAAACATTAATGCAGCCATTTTGACTTTTGTTCAACTTTAGCTTTTAAGTGGTTTTAGGGGTGCTGGGAGAACTGATGATTTCACTGGATCTTGGGAGCAGAACGAGCTTGCACCCTGTTTCTTGACAGAAACCAACAGTGGTGTGGCAAGACCCTAGGGATAAAATCTTGTTGTGGTGTGTTCAGGCAAGCAGGGCCATAGACAAATTCACAAAATACCCAAGCCCAGAGTTTAACATAAAAGTTTCCGAGAGCTGAAAGACCTGAAGGAGTCTTATACACCTGATGGCTTGGGAATATCCAAGGCAATTCAGCCTATACTCTACCTAACACCTTTTACACAGTGTAAGATTAAGGACTGTGGCATCATCAAGAGTGGGGTAGGAATGGGAAGAGCAAAAAAACAAAAAACAAAAAACCACACACCACAATCCTGATTGAGTCTTATTAACTCAGCTGCTGAGGGCTCAAAGATAAAGATTACATTTTATTGGTGATGTTAAAAAATTACATTTCTTACACACTTGGGTTTGAAAATTAAGATTCACACCTTTTATGATACTGTGGTACATTGAATTATAATTTGCTATCATTTCCTTCTTTCCCTTTCTATAGAACTTTTAGTTCATTTTGTGGGAAAAGTCATTAATCTTGCATCTGTGATTTTGGATTTGGCTCTATGACATATTTTTGAGCAATAGTATGTGATTAGATCTGCTAAATGTCATATTTGAGCAGAATGTTTTAAGAGGAAATTTGTGTTTCCATTTAAGAGGTATTTTCATCAGCTTGGGTCCCAGAATGAGCTGTCCTGCTGTGTACATGTAATATGAGTGAAAACTGATGTTGATGTTTACGCCACTGTAATGAAGGGGATGCTTATAAGCACAGCAAAGCTGACCGACACACTCCTATGGGGAAATCAGATCAGGATAACCCACTGAGAACAAGTTGAAATACATGAATCACTGTGGAACTTCCTGAGGCTGAGCCAAAAATTCCAGTTTGCTGTTCAGCATTGTTGGTATTCCGCATCCCAAATCTATCAGTCATGTTTTTCCTCTCTGAAATTCATGAAACAGTTCTACTAACAATGCAAAGGAATATAGCAATATATAGGGATGGGGAGAAGGAACGCAAAGGCTAACACTATTTTAAAGCTTTCTATGAGGAAGTTTTGATCTCATTATCATGAAAAGTTGGAAGGCATGCTCTTTTTAAATGATTGTAAAGTTTAAAATGCAAGTTGGGAATTCACATGAATGCCTAGAACTATGAGTCACTGAAAAATCCTGGAAATGCTGTTAAAAGGGTTCCATACGCCTCCTCCCATCAATGCCTTTCTCAAAGCACTCTAAGTCTGGAATGTGAGGGTCCATGGAGGGATGGAGGAGACCTTCATGTTCTTATGTGGTATTTGTAAATCTCCATGAACAAGCTTTACCCTCTATATTGAAAGCTTATTTTAGAAAGACTCTTTTCATATTCACTTTAAAAATCAAAATAGTTTTCAGATAACAAATTAAAAGAATAAGTGGTTGAGTCTGGTAAGAGGAATATGTATTCTTTCATGCTATAAAAGGAAAGGGAAATTATTAGTGTTGGGTTTCAGAAATCCTTTGCTAAATGACACCATTGTAAATCTCCATGACCATTGTGGCCTAAAGAGAAACAATTTTTTTTTCCTTCATGTGAATTGTTTGTGCTGTGGATTAAGTGTGCCAAATTTTGTTTTTAGTTTATTGACATCCCATGAAGTGCTTAACTTCATGTATTTTGTGTATTTTCTCTTGACATATTGGCAACATACCATTTAAAACATAAAACTTGAACCAATCTCTTTCTACTCATGTTGCTCCAGAAAAAATTTGAAAAGAGACGTATCTAATGACTTGTTCAAATATATTTTTAGGCAAATCACTTAGTTCTTCTTAACTTTTTCATGTTCTCACCTCCAGTTCTACCCACATGCTGTTGTTCCTCCGACACAAAATTAAAGCATACGTTGTACTAACTAGGACCAATCCTTCGATGTTTCGGTTCCCTCTGGAAAGGCCAGGCAATATAAACTATGATACAGATTAAATAGATATAAACTGTGACATCGAAGGAGGCAGTTATTTGCTTATAGTCTCATGAAAAGTAGAGGAATCAGGATGTAGAATTCATGTCTTTTGTCCCAGTGCTACTTACACTCTGCCATAGTGCCTTAACGCTGCAGTAAATGAAACAAGAGGGAATTTGTTCTGCGTGTGGGATAACTTCTCAGCTGAAAGATTGGAAACCATCACTAATGGAAGTATAAGATCTGTAAAGCTTGTCTTCACAATATGACAGAAGATGATCAGTTCGTAATGGTCTAGGTGTTCAGTGATTATAGCCCGTTGGTTGAACCAGATCATTTCTTTCATTCTCTTTTAATTGTGTTTCTGACACTAGGAGACTACTTTAAGAAAAATAACATCTGTGTGTCCTTTTAAACTCCTGCTGTTATGAGCCTTGAAGTCAAACCAGGGAAGTCCAACTCCAAGGCAAATATACTATCAAGAAGAATAGATGAGGGGACAGCCCATATGCTGGCTCATCTTCACTCCTGCAAATTGCATTCCTGACAGGAGAACAGTGAAGGCTCCCTGTCAGGTCAACGGATTTGGAAATGGAAGTTGCCTCATGATTATACAGAAAAAGTCCCCTACCAATAGCAAAGCTGCCACAAAGGCACATAAATAACAACAGCTGGTAGCAATATGAGAAACACTTCTGCTAACCTCAGAGCTTCTAGATATTATGCTCATAGGCACCATTTGCAAACTCAAGATGCCAACAGAATAAGCAAGACTACCTGACCGACTAATTGATAGACCAGATCATTAACTGAAGTTTTTCTTGGTCATTTTACCCTGGTAGTTTTTATTTTGTTTTACGTGCAGTTTTTCTCTGGAACCTACACTCATGTCTGTCATCAGACCAAAATCTATTCTGTGGAATATTAGTATTCGGTTGCATCTAGTCACGAATCACATACACATTAAGTGCTCTGAGCAGTCGTGCTCAGCAGTTTCAGTCTTAGGGAACCAGGGGCACTCTTCACCTTACATCTAATGGATTTCAGATACTGGTATGGGTGCTTTCTTTCCCAAGGATAGAGGTGGGGAGCATATTTGCCAGAAGCCATTGGAAACCCGCAAACACAACACTACGTTTATGTTAAATGATGTCAACAAAATATACCTGTTAGTAGGGGAAAAATATTTTTTAAATATTCTGACAGAGAATTTTGAAAATTTGATGATGGCACATGTGAGATGTGGGAGGACTGTCATTTT
Organism: Neogale vison; assembly: GCF_020171115.1. Taxonomy (NCBI): domain Eukaryota; kingdom Metazoa; phylum Chordata; class Mammalia; order Carnivora; family Mustelidae; genus Neogale; species Neogale vison. The sequence continues at coordinate 61,112,613 of NC_058093.1, read as the reverse complement.
TATTGTCAAGACTTGATGAATGATTTATCCATGTTGATTCCAAACATTTTGTTAAGTATAGAAGTCTATTTAAATCTCTTCCGATTAGAGAAAAGAGACTTTCAGTGCTACCA